>NC_139022.1:134538879-135738879 GCF_964662115.1 Mustela nivalis
AAGAAGTGCAAGCTGATAACCTAGATTTCCACAATGTCCACATGTATTATACTAGTGCTCCTCTAGTGCCTCCACTCACATCTAGTGCCATGCTGCAGGGAGGTCCCTTATGACCAGCTAGCAGAGGAGAAAAAGGCCAAGCAAGGTTCATGGGTCAAACACTCACTATGTGAATACAAGCTGAAAATGGACTGCATGTTACTGCCTCACTCAGGAATGTCCCAGAAAGGCAATGGTCAGAGGAATTCCCCTCAGTGGGCAGAGTTACAGGTGATGCTAATAGTCATCCACTCTGTTTGGGAAGAAAGTGGGTTGGAGAGAGAAAGTTTCAAAGATCAGGACCAAAGGGGTATGAGGAAGAATTTATAGCAGCAATGTCCACAATAGCCAAACTATGGAAAGAACCTAGATGTCCATCAACAGATGAATGGATCAAGAAGATGTGGTATATATACACAATGGAATACTATGCAGCCATCAAAAGAAATGAAATCTTGCCATTTGCAACAACATGGATAGAACTAGAGCGTATCATGCTTAGCGAAATAAGTCAAGCAGAGAAAGACAACTATCATATGATCTCCCTGATATGAGGAAGTCGTGATGCAACATGGAGGCTTAAGTGGGTAGAAGAAGAATCAATGAAACAAGATAGGATTGGGAGGGAGACAAACCATAAGTGACTCTTAATCTCACAAAACAAACTGAGGGTTGCTGGGGGGAGGGGGTTTTGGAGAAGGGGGTGAAATTATGGACATTGGGGAGGGTATGTGATTTGGTGAGTGCTGTGAAGTGTGTAAACCTGGTGATTCACAGACCTGTACCCCTGGGGATAAAAATATATGTTTATAAAAATAAAAAATTAAAAAAAAAAGAATTATGTGGATGAACTACAGGAGTAAGAACAGATATTAAAAATCTTTGATTCAGATACTAATAACGACCAGAGAGTATCACAGTAGAAGAGGTACTGGCAAGGAAATAGACCAGATGACTTGGCAAGGTGACATCATCCAACCTCTGTCATTGACCACTTCAGTGCCAGTATAGTGTGACCACAAATGGAACAGTCATGGTGGTTGAGATGGAGGACAGGCATTAGCCCAATAGTAAGGGAAGCCACTCAGGAAGGCAGATCTAGCTATTGCCAATGCCAATGCGTAACTTTCCAGCAAAAGATACCATACTGAGGCTCTAATCTAGCTACCATTCCAGATTAGCCAACTCTCTGGTGATAAGTTGATTCCATTGGATTCCTTCCAACCTGGAAGTCATAGCAATTCACCTTGATGCAAATTGAAAAATTCTCTTGGTAATGGATTTGCCTTTCCTTCCCATAAGTTCTCAACTAGCTCCACTATATGAAGACCCAGAAAGTTTGGTCCAGCAGCAGGAGATTCCATTAACACTGCCTCAGACCAATGAAGAAAGGCAATGGGCAAATGAAATGCATGGTCTTGCACATACCTTACTCTTAAAAGCTGATGGCCTGACACAGTGATAGAATGGCCTTTTGAAGGCACACCTGAGGGACCAGCTTAGAGATGATACAAAGGTCAAAGGCAGAAGGAAGAGCCAAGGTGGTGAGGCCCACATGAAGACAAAAACTGGGAGTCAGAGTGCAAAATCCGTGGTCCCTAAGGGCAAGAATGGCGCTGCTTCTCCAGCCAAAAAGAAGGAAAACCACATTCCTAAATAGGTCATTGTCCATGTGGCCAAGAAGAGGACCAAAGCCAAGGCCACTGCTTCTCCCAAAGGTGGCAGGTCTAAGACCATGCCTGAGTCCCTGGCCAGAAGACAGAGGCCCCCAAGGGCTTGGGGGGCTGGAAAAACCCACCAATACCTCATCGTCCAAACTGGCCAGTAGGAAGGTAGAGGCTGAAAGCTAGAGCTGGGGTGGAGAGACAGAGATCCTGCCCGAGTTTTTATTCCCCCAACAAACTCTCACTCTATTTATTTCATTGTAACCTATTTATTAATAGAGGCTTTGCCCCCCCACACACAAAATACACCCTAATTCAATGATTATTATATGCTGCTATGCCCACAACAGGTAGAATATGTGGGTCCTGGAACTAAGAAATGGAGTTGGAGTGGTTCTGCTATCATTCCCAGAGACCAACCTGGGGAATTTGTGCATACCATTTTCCAAAATTCATGCTTTTCAGACTTATGGGTCCTGGTTCTAAGAGTGCAGTGCTTCCAGCAGATGACAATATAAATGTTCTATTAGACTCTAAGTTATGATTGCCACCCTATCTCTTTTGGATTCTTATACCAACAACCCAACAGGCAAAAAAGTGTCACCATTCTGCAAATGGTCATCAGGAAAAGGTATATTTGGCACCCAAGTGATCTCCAAGAGCATCTCTTGGTATTTCCTTGCCAAGTTTGAAGGTCCATAGACAAGTACAGCTGTCCCAACCTGCAAAGAGTGAGCAGAGGCTCAGAGTTATCCAAGAATGTCTGTGATCTCACTGGGTAAGAAACTAAACAAAAGATATACTACCCAGAGGAGAAAGGGGTGAGAAAAAAATGAGTTACAGTTGACTCTCAGACCAGCTACATATCAGAGACAGCAGTCCACTCAACTTATCATGCTCTTTTTGAGTTTCTCCAGGAAGAATAACAAGGAATCCAAGAGGAATTGGTGCCATTTCATGAGCTTATTATATGAAGCAAGCAGGTCTGAAGAGTGCATATAATTACCTAGTGGAGGCTATGCCTATACCCCAGTTCACTCTTCAATATAGAGCTAGCTATTGCATCACTATCTAGAAGTGTTGTCTGCTGATGCTCAAAGCTGTGCCCCTTCCCAAGACTTGCCCTTTACTCAAGTATATGGCCTTCTCCTTGAAGGTAGTCTTGGTAGTACAGCATTATGGGGTCAGACAACCTTACCCCACTTGGGACATCTCTGAAGTGTTACCCGAGCTATATGATATTTTTGCAACTACAGAAGAGATTTCCCCCCTTTTTTTATTTTTCATATTTCTTTTTAATGTAAGTTATAGTTAATAATACAAAAGAACTTAAATATAAAAAGGGAAAATATGAAAAATGTATAAATTAGGAAAATAATAAAAGAAAACTAGGAGAACTATATTAATAATAGACAAATTAGACATCAGGCAAAAAAACATTAATAAAGACAAAAAGGGTCACTGTTAATAAATGTTTCTACTCATCAGAAAGACATAATTCTAACCTGATATGGACCTAATTAATAGCTTCAAAATGTATACAGTCAAAATGTGCAGATTTGCCAAAGCCTTTTATAAATCTACCACAATGAAAAACATTCTCGGGGTGCCTGGGTGGCTCAGTGGGTTAAGCCTCTGCCTTTGCCTCAGGTCATGATCTCAGGGTCCTGGGATCAAGCCCTGCATCGAGCTCTCTGCTCAGCGGGGAGCCTGCTTCCCCCTTTCTCTCTGCCTGCCTCTCTGCCTACTTGTGATCTCTCTCTGCCAAATAAATAAATAAAATCTTTTAAAAAAACAAAAAAAGAATATTCTCAGTAATTGGTAGATTAAGTATACTAAAAAGAAAATTAGGATACAGAAAATCTTAACAACACAACTAACATGAAAGTCAACAAATTAAAAGGATTAGATAACCAAAAAATCCTCTGACCACAATGCAGCTAAGTTAAAATTCCAAATATTTTTTAAAAACCCAGAAAAATATAAAATGTCCATATATTTGAGAATTCAAAAGCATATTAAAATCATTAAGGGTCCATGTGAAATCATAATAGAAATTAGAAAATTTCAGAATTTATAACTGAATGTCAATTAAAATATTACATATAAAACATTTCAGGGTTTTGTGACAGCAACAATTACTAGGAATATATGTAACCAGCTTTAAATATACATGTTGTTTATTTTTCTTTTCTTTCCTTTTTTTAAAAAAGTAATCTCTACACCCAACATGGGGCCTGAACTCACAACCGGGAGATCAAGAGTTGCATGTTCTACTGACTAAGCCTGCCAAGTGCCCCTAAATACACACTTTGGAAATAAAGGCTAGAAGTAAATGAATTAGGCATGCAGTTTAATTAAGAAACCAGAACTGGCGAGGGGGTGTCAAGATGGTGGAGGAGTAGAAGACTGAGATGACATCAGGTCACAGGAATTCAGCTAGATAGTTATCAAATCATTCCAAACACCTACAAACTGAATAGGAGATCAAAGAGAAGAAGAGCAGCAATTCTAGAAACAGAAAATCAACCACTTTCTGAAAGGCAGGACATGCAGAGAAGTGAATCCAAAGTGATGAGAAGATAGACTGCGGGGGCAGGGGCCAGCTCCCAGCAAGCAGTGGAGCAGAAGAACACAAAATATGAACTTTAAGAAGTCTGTTCCACTTAGTGACATCGCTCCGAGGCTAAGTGGGGCTGGAACCCTTGTGAGGACAGCATGGTCTCAGGTCCCACGGGGTCACAGAAGGATTGGGGGTATCTGAGTATAGCAGAGCTCGCAGGTATCAGAGCGGGGAGGCTGGCTATAGAGATGGAGCTGAGGAATGAGCTCTCAGCTTGAGTTTACCTTAAACTGTGATCCATGGCACAGTCGAACCACTGCTCTTTGAACAGGAACCCCACAATTGGCAGATCCAGGGAGACCAAACTTCATCCGCTGGAAGAGCAGAGTGGCAGGATCTTCTGGGTTTGGAGACTCCAAATGAGGCTTTGTGCCAGAGACAGAAAGGCTCAGTCACAGGCTGGGTGAGCTTGGAGCGTGGCCAGAGACCAGGGAGACTGGAGTGATTGACAGCTTTTCTCTGAGGGCACATGAGGAGTGGGGCCCCAAGCTCTCCGCTCCTCCACCTGGAGACTGGGAGGCCACCATTTTCATTCCCATCCTCCAGAGCTCTACAGAAAGCATTCAGGGAACAAAAGCTCCTGGGAGCGAACCAAGCAGATTACTTAGCCCAGCCCCTGGCAAGGGCTGCACAATTCTGCCTCGAGCAAAGATGTTTGAGAATCACCGCAACATGCCCTTCCCACAGAAGATCAGCAAGAACATCCAGTCAAGACCAAGCTCACTGATCAAGGAGAACAGCGGAATTCCAGTGGAGGGGAAAGCAAAGCATGGAATTCATGGCTTTCTCCCCATGATACTTTCATCTTGCAAAATTAATTAAAAATTTTTAAGTTTATTTTTTCTTATTCTAATTTTTTTACTTTCCTCTTTCAATGTTTTTTAACTAGTTTATCTTAACAATATCTTTCTAAAAAATATTTTTAAAACTTGATTATTATAGTCATATTTTATTCTTTATTGTATCTAACTTTATTTTTTTTAATACATATAGGGTTTTTTCTTCTAAAAAATTGTGGGATACAATTTCTTCTAATGGATCAAAATATACCCCAAATCTAGAACAGCACCCTGTTTTAGTCTCCAGCCTGAGCAAATTCTCTCCTTTTTTTTTTCTTTTTCCAACCAACTTATTGTATAAATTTCTTTATTGGAATTTTTTAAAACTTTCATTGTTACAGTCATATTCCATCCCTTCATATGTTTGTTCTTATTTTTGTATATATATAAGTTTTTCTTTCTTTAAGATTTTGGGAAGTAGTTTCTTCTAGGAGACCAAAATACACCCAAAATCAAGTGGGTGGCTTTGTTCTATTCACTAGTCTATTTTGTGTGTGTGTGTGTGTGTGTGTGTGTGTGTGTGTGTGTATACACATTCTTTTTTTTTTTTTTTTTTACTTTTCTTAAAAATTTTTAAAAATTTCTTTTTACCACCTTTCTTCTCACCTCGATTTGGGGTCTCTTTCGATTTGGTCAGTGTACATTTCTCTGGGGTCTTTGCCACCCTTTTAGTATTTTATTCTCTCATTCATATATTCTTATCTGGATAAAATGACAAGGCAGAAAAACTCACCAAACACTCTCACAAAAAGAACAAGAGGCAATACCAAAGGCTAAGGACATAATCAATACACACATTGGTAATCTGTCAGATCTAGAGTTAAGAATGATGATTCTCAAGGTGCTAGCTGGGCCCGAAAAATGCATGGAAGATAGTAGAGAAACCCCGTCTGGATAAATAAAAGCCCTTTCTGGAGAAATAAAAGAACTAGAATATAACCAAGCTGAAATCAAAAAAGCTATTAATGAGGTGTGATAAAAAATGGAGACTCTTATTGCTAGGATAAATGAAGTAGAAGAGAGAATTAGTGATATAGAAGATCAAATGATGGAAAATAAAGAAGCTGAGCAAAAGAGAGACAAACAACTACTGGACCATGAGGGGAGAATTTGAGAGATAAGTGATACCATAAGATGAAACATATTAGAATATTTAGGGTTCTAGAAAAAGAAGAAAGAGAGAGGGGGGCAAAAGGTATATTGGAGTGAATTATTATAGAGAATTTCCCTAATATGGCAAAAGGAATAAGCATCAAATTCCAGGAGGCACAGAGAACACCCCTCACCCCATCATCTAATAGTAAAACTTACAAGTCTTAGTGACAAAGAGAAAATCCTGTGGGGCACCTGGGTGGCTCAGTGGGTTAAAGCCTCTGCCTTCTCCTCAGGTCATGATCCCAGGGTCCTAGGATCGAGCCCTGCATTGGGCTCTCTGCGAAACAGGGAGTCTGCTTCCCTTCCTCTCTTTCTGCTGCCTCTCTGCCTACTTGTGATCTCTGTCTGTCAAATAAATAAATAAAATCTTAAAAAAAAAAAAAAAGAAAATCCTGAAAGTGGCTTGGGACAAGAAATCTGTAATATACAATGTTAAATATTATATTGGCAGCAGACTTGTCCACAGAGACCTGGCAGGCCATAAAGAACTGGGATGATATATTCAGAGCACTAAATGAGAAAAACATGCAGCCAAGAATACTATATCCAGCCAGGCTATCATTGAAAATAGAAGAAGAGATAAAAAGCTTCCAGGACAAACAAAAATTAAAAGAATTTGTAAACACCAAACCAGACCTACAGGAAATATTGAAAGGCATCCTCTAAGTAAAGAGAGAGCCTAAAAGTAGTAGACCAAAAAGGAAGAGAGACACTATACAACAACAGTCACCTTACAGGCAATACAATGGCACTAAATTTATATCTTTCAATAGTTACCCTAATGTAAATGGGCTAAATGCCCCAATCAAAAGACACAGGGTATCAGAATGGATTAAAAAAAAAATCCATATGCTGTCTGCAAGAAACCTGTTTTAGACCCGGAGTCTCCTCCATATTTAAAGTGAGGGGGTGGAAAATAATTTACCATGCTAATGGACATCAAAAGAAATCTGGGGTGGCAATCCTTATACAGATAAATGAGATTTTAAGCCAAAGACTATAGTAAGAGATGAGGAAGGATGCTATATCATACTCAAAGGGTCTGTCCAACAAGGAGATCTAACAATTTAAAATATCTATGTCCCTAACATGGGAGCAGCCAACTATATAAACCATATAATAACAAAATCAAAGAAACACATCGACAATAATACAATAATAGTAGGGGACTTTTAACACAACCCTCACTGAAATGGACAGATCATCCAAGCAAAAGATCAACAAAAAAATTAAGGACTTGACTGACACACTGGACCAGATGGACATCACAGATATAGTCAGAACATTCCATCCCAAAGCAGCAGAATACACATTCTTCTCTAGTGAATATGGAACATTCTCCAGAATAGATCACATCCTGGGTCACAAATCAGGTCCCAGCTAGTACTAGAAGATTGAGATCATTCCCTGAATATTTTCAGACTACAATGCTCTGAAGCTAGAACTCAATCACAAGAGGAAATTTGGAAAGAACCCAAATATATGGAGACTAAAGAGTATCCTGCTTAAAAATGAATGGGTCAACCAGGAAATTTAAGAAGAAATCAAAGAATTCATGGAATCAAATGACAATGAAAACACAATGGTTCAAAATCTGTGGGACACAGCAAAGGCAGTCCTGAGAGGAAAATATGTAGCAGTACAAGCCTTTCTCAAGAAACAAGGAAGGTCTCAAGTACACAACCTAACCCTACACCTAAAGGAGCAGGAGAAAGAACAGCAAAGAAAGCCTAAACCCAGCAGGAGAAGAGAAATAATAAAGTTCAGAGCAGAAATCAATGAAATAGATTAAAAAAAAAAAAAGTCGAACAAATCAACGAAACTAGGAGCTGGTTCTTTGAAAGAATTAATAAGTTTGAAAAAACCCTGGCCAGACTTATCAAAAAGAAAAGAGAAAGGATCCAAATAAATAAAATCATGAATGAAAGAAGAGAGATCACAAGTAACAGCAAAGAAATATAAGCAATTATAAGAACATATTATGAGCAATTATACGCCAGCAAATTTGACAATCTGGAAGAAATGAATGCATTCCTAGAGAAGTATAAACTGCCAAAACTGAACCTCAAGGAATCAGAAAACCTGAACAGACACATAACCAGTAAGGAGATTGAAGCAGTCATCAAAAATCTCCCAAAAACAAGAGCCCAGGGCCAGACGGCTTCCCAGGGGAATTCCACCAAACATTTAAAGAATTAATACCTATTCTGAAACTGTTCCAAAAAATAGAAAGGAAAGGAAAGCTTCCAAACTCATTTTATGAGCCCAGCATTGCCTTGATCCCAAAACAAGACAAAGACCCCATCAAAAAAGAGAATTACAGACCAATATCCTTGATAAACACAGATGTGAAAATTCTCACCAAAATAGCCAATAGGATCCAATACTACATTAAAAGGATTATTCGCCATGACCAAGTGGGATTTATTCCAGGGTTGCAAAGTTGGTTCAACATCCACAAATCAATCAATGTGATACAATACATTAATAAAAGAAAGAACAAGAATCATATAATACTCTCAATAGATGCTGAAAAAGCATTTGACAAAGTACAGCATCTTTTCTTGACCAAAACTCTTTAAAGTGTAGGGATAGATGGTAGATATCTCAATATCATCAAAGCCATCTATGAAAAACCCACTGTGAATATAATTTCAATGGAGAAAAGCTGAGAGTTTTTCCGCTAAGGTAAGGAACATGGTAGGGATGTCCATTATTACCATGGCTATTCAACATAGTACTAGAAGTCCCAGCCTCAGAAATCAGACAACAAAAAGAAATGAATGGCATTCAAATTTACAAAGAAGAGGTCAAACTATCATTCTTTTCAGATGATATGATACTTTATGTGGAAAACACAAAAGACTCCACTTTAAATCTTCTAGAACTTGTACAGTGTCAGGATATAAAATCAATGCACAGAAATCAGTTGCATTTCTATACACCAGCAACAAGATAGAAGAAAGAGAAATTAAGGAGTTGATCCCATTTGCAATTACACTCAAAACCATAAGATACCTAAGAATAAACCTAACCAAGGAGGCAAAGAATCTGTACTCAGAAAACTATAAAGTACACTTGAAAGAAATGGAGGAAGACACAAAGAAATGGAAAAATGTTCCATGCTCATGGATTCGAAGAACAAATATTGTGAAAATGTCTATGCTACTTAACTATGCTAGTTAAAGCATTCTACATGTTTAATGCAATCCCTATCAAAATCCCATCCATTTTTTTCAATGAAATGGAACAAATAATCCTAATATTTATATGGAGCCAGAAAAGACCCTGAATAGCCAGAGGAATGTTGAAAAAGAAAGCTAAAGTTGGTGGCATCACAATCCCGGACTTCAAGTTCTATTACAAAGCTGTCATCATCAAAACAGTATAGTATTGACACAAAAACAGACACATAGATCAATGGAAGAGAATAGAGAGCCCAGAAATTGACCCTCAACTCTATGGCCTACTAATCTTGGACAAAGCAGGAATGAATGTCCAATGGAAAAAAGAGAGTCTCTTCAACAAATGGTGTTGGGAAAATTGGACAGCCACATGCAGAAAAATGAAACTGGACTGTTTCCGTATACCACACACAAAAATAGACTCAAAATGGGTGAAAGATCTCATGTGAGACAGGAATCCATCAAAATCATTGAGAAGAACACAGACAGCAACCTCCTTGACCTCAGCCACAGCAACTTCTTCCTAGAAACATTGCCAAAGGCAAGGGAAGCAAGGGCAAAAATGAACTATTAGGACTTCATCAAGATCAAAACCTTTTGCAAAGGAAAGAGTTAACAAAATCAAAAGACAACTGACAGAATGGGAGAAGATATTTGCAAATGACAGATAAAGGGCTAGTATCCATAATCTATAAAGAGCTTAGCAAACTCAACACCCAATGAACAAATAATCCAATCAAGAAATGGGCAGAAGACATGAACAGACATTTCTTTAAAGAAGACATCCAGATGGCCAACAGACACATGAAAAAGTGCTCCACATCACTTGGCATCAGGGAAATGCAAATCAACACCACAATCAGATACCACCTCACACAAGTCAGATGGCTAAAATTAACAAGACAGGAAATGACAGGTGTTGGCAAGCATGCGAAGAAAGGGGAACCCTTTTACACTGTTGGGGGGAATGAAAGCTGGTGCAGCCACTCTGGAAAACAGCATGGAGGTTCCTCAAAAAGTTGAAAATAGAGCTACCTTATGACCCAGCAATCACACTACTGGGTAATTACCCTAAGGATACAAATGTAGTGATCCAAAGAGGTATATGCACCTGCACCTAAATGTTTATAGCAGCAATGTCCACAATTGCCAAACTATGAAAAGAACCTAGATGTCCATCAACAGATGAATGGATAAAGAAGATGTGGTATGTACATACAATGGAATACTATGCAGATATCAAAGGAAATGAAATCTTGCCATTTGCAATGATGAGGATGGAACTAGAGAGTATTATGCTGAGTGACATAAGTCAATCAGAGAAGGACAATTATCATATGATCTCCCTGAAATGAGGAATTTGAGGGACAAAGTGGGGGACTTGGGAGGTAGGGAAGGAAAAAATGAAACAAGATGGGATTGGGAGGGACACAAACCATAAGAGACTCTTAATTTCAGAAAAACAAACAGAGTTTCTGGAGGGAGTAGGGTATGAAGAGGGTGGTTAGATTATGGACATTAGGGAGGGTATGTGCTATGGTGAGTGCTGGGCAGTGCGTAATCCTGACAATTCACAGACCTGTACCCCTGGGACAAATAATACATTATATGTTAATTAAAAAATAAAAAGAAAGAAACCAGGACTGAGTTGAGATATCCCTAGGAATGCAAGGGTAATTTAACATTAAACTTCAATTAATGTAGTTGATTATACTGACCAAGTAAAAGAGAACTTATCACATGACTCATCTTAATAGATGCAAGGGGAAAAAAAGATTAGATGAAGTTTCCCATCCACTCTGAACCTTGAAAACATACCAACTGAAAGAAGCTGAATACAAAAGATTCCATGATTGTGTAACTGCATGTATATAATGTGTCCAGAAGAGGCAGCTTCATAAAGATAGAAAGTAGATCAGTGGTTGTCAGGGAATATAGGAGGAGGGGTAATGGCTAGTGATGGCTAATGGGTAGGAGGTGTCTTTCTGGGATGATGAAATGTTCTGTAAGTGTGGGGATGGTTGCATAACACAGTGACTATAGTAAAAACCACTGAATTGTACACTTTCAAGTGGCAAATTTTATGTGAATTATATCTAAATTTTTTTAAAGTAATAAACTACTGACACAAATAACACATGGATTAATGCTTAAAAACCTTATACTGATGAAAAGAAGCCAGACATAAGAGTACATCCAAGGCAAGTCAAGTTAAATTCTAAGTACACTGTATATTTTTTCCTGTTTTGTTGAAGATTATTTGACCATAGAGTTGAGGGTCCATATCTGGGCTCTCTACTCTGTTCCACTGGTCTATGTGTCTGTTTTTATGCCAGTACCATGCTGTCTTGGTGATCACAGCTTTGTAGTAAAGCTTGAAATCAGGTAACGTGATGCCCCCAGTTTTATTTTTGTTTTTCAACATTTCCTTAGTGATTCGGGGTCTCTTCTGATTCCATACAAATTTTTGGATTATTTGCTCCAGCTCTTTGAAGAATACCGGTGGAATTTTGATTGGAATGGCATTAAAAGTATAGATTGCTCTAGGCAGTATAGATATTTTAACAATGTTTATTCTTCCGATCCAAGAGCATGGAATGGTCTTCCATCTTTATGTGTCTTCTTCAATTTCTTTCATGAGTGTTCTGTAGTTCCTCGAGTTCAGATCCTTTATCTCTTTGGTTAAGTTTATTCCCAGGTATCTTATGGTTCTTGGTGCTATAGTAAATGGAATTGATTCTCTAATTTCCCTTTCTGTATTTTCATTGTTAGTGTATAAGAAAGCCACTGATTTCTGTACATTGACTTTGTATCCTGCCATGTTACTGAATTGCTGTATGAGTTCTAGTAGTTTGGGGGTGAAGTCTTTTGGGTTTTCCATATAAAGAATCATGTCATCTGCGAAGAGAGAGAGTTGGACTTCTTCATTGCCAATTTGGATATCTTTTATTTCTCTTTGTTGTCTTCGACAAAACAGGAAAAAATATACATTGGAAAATAGACAGTCTCTTCAATAAGTAGTGCTGGGAAAACTGGACAGCTATATGTAGGAGAATGAAACCCAACCATTCTCTTACACTGTACACAAAGATAAACTCAAAATGGATAAAAGACCTCAATGTGAGACAGGAATCCATCAGAATCCTAGAAGAGAACATAGGAGTAATCTCTTCGATATCAGCCACAGCAACTTCTTTCAAGATTTGTCTCCAAAGGCAAAGAAAACAAAAGCGAAAATAAACTTTTGGGACTTCATCAAAATCAAAAGCTTCTGCACAGCAAAGGAAACAGTCAAGAAAACAAAGAGGCAACCCACGGAATGGGAGAAGATACTTGCAAATGACAGTACAGACAAAAGGTTGATATCAGGATCTATAATGAACTCCTCAAACTCAACACACACAAAACAGACAAACATATAAAAAAATGGGCAGAAGATATGAACAGACATATTCATCTCCAATGAAGACATACAAATGGCTATCAGACTCATGAAAAAATGTTCATCATGACTAGCCATCAGGGAGGTTCAAATTAAAACCACATTGAGATATCACCTTACACCAGTTAGAATGGCCAAAATTAGCAAGACAGGAAACAACATGTGTTGGAGGGGATGTGGAGAAAGGGGAACCCTCTTCCACTGTTGGTGGGAATGCAAGTTGGTGCAGCCTCTTTGGAGAACAGTGTGGAGATTCCTCAAGAAATTAAAAATAGTGATATTGCACTACTGGGTATTTACCCCAAAGATACAGATGTAGTGAAAAGAAGGGCCATCTGTACCCCAATGTTTATAGCAGCAGTGGTCACGGTTGCCAAAGAACCAAGATGCCCTTCTACGGACAAATGGATAAGGAAGATGTGGTCCATCTACACTATGGACTATTATGCCTCCATCAGAAATGATTAATACCCAACTTTTGTAGCAACATGGATGGGACTGGAAGAGATTATGCTGAGTGAAATAAGTCAAGCAGAGAGTCAATTATCATATGGTTTCACTTATTTGTGGAGCATAACAAATAGCATGGAGGACATGGGGAATTAGAGAGGAGAAGGGGGTTGGGGGAAATTGGAAGGGGAGGTGAACCATGAGAGACTATGGACTCTGAAAAACAATCTGAGGGTTTTGAAGTGGCAGGGGGTGGGAGGTTGGGGGAACCAGGTGGTGGACATTAGAGAGGGCACAGATTGCATGGAGCACTGGGTGTGGTGCAAAAATAATGAATACTGTTATGCTGGAAAAAAAATTAAAAAAATAACTCTAAGTACAGAGAAAGGAACCAGTGGCTACTAAGGCAATCAGACAGAGGGTAATTTTGGGGGCTGAAAAATTAAAATAAATAAAACTCAGCATCCACTCATGTCAGACACTTTTAGCATACAGGGGTAGAAAGAACTTCCTTAGCCTGATAACACATATCAAAAAAACAAACAAACAGGCAAGAAAAAGACCTCACTGACAAAGATTTGAGATAATGGTAAAATGATAAAACCATTCAGTCTGGTGTTGAAGATCCTATTCTATGTGCTAAGGTGGTAAAAAGCAAAAAGGTATACAAAAGCATAAAAACTGAAAAGGAAAAAACAAAACAATTAGTTTTGGAGTTAACATTATTGTCACCAGAGAGAGCCCCAAATAATCCACAGATAAGTTATTTTAATTAATTAGGGAGTAATAATGTATTTCACCCAAGTCTTATAGAAGTCCATTTCTTCAGTCAACCTGCTGGAAAAGATAGCTTGGCTGCTGAGAATTCCATTTTGCTAACTGAATGAAAGATATTCACAGTGTTGATGATTTGTAAAAATCATCCATGCCATTCTCCATCCTGATGGCAAGTCATGGCGGGTGGGTGGGGGTTGTTTTAGCCTCAGAACCCTGAAGCTGTAACTTTTTTCACAATGAAATCTAATTCCATCTTCATTGGTCATTTTCTCTGCATGGAGACCTGAGTAGGGTCAAGGTGGGGCCAAGAGCACCAAGGCTTTTGTGCGTTGGACCGAACCTGGCACATCTGAACTCAGAAATTTTTTCTTTCCCTCTTTGGTGCCTGGGAAGCTCTTTGCTGCACAGTCTTTGTAGAGCAGAATGCAGGAGGAAATGGTTCCTTTGGAACAACTATGATTTTAGGATTATAGAGGATCCTTGGAGGTCGTAGGAAGATAAAACTGTTAAAATGATGTCAAGGTTCTGATTTAACCCCACTAAAGCTAAAGATTTCCAAGTGCTTAAACAGCTTGATGTGTAAGTAACTATCCATTTAACGTGGTGTAAATTCTCATGCAGAGAGAGACTGCAATTTTTGCAGGTATCCGTGATTTATCATTATTTTGCTCCCAGGGGTAAAAATAGACTATCAGCAACATAAGAACCCAAACTGAAAAGAGGAAAAATACATAATTTAGGCTTTTAAAAAATCCTTATATGATTTAGTCAATTCTAAATCAGTCTTTCAGTTAGACCTGTTACAAAATTCTAGATTTTAAAAAAGCTGAATGAATATGTAACTGGTCCAACTTGGAAGATTCAAGCCAACCTCCCCTCTTTGCAAGCGAGGAAAGTGATTACAAGGTGGATCATTTCAATGAGCAAATAAGGGGGTAAATTCTATGGTGAACTGGAGAGTGGATGCCTCACCCAAAGGAAGCAGCTGTTACCCATTTCCTGCTGACAGTTGCCTTAAGGGATTGTGAACCCACTGGGGCCACATATTCTGATGTTGTCACAGGAAGCCAGGAATTAAGATATTTTTTAAGGAAGTCCCTTGATTTTTAAAGGTCGGCTCATTTCCTCCCCCACAAATACTGTACAGGTTATAATAAAGATATCTGTCATCTGTTTGTCGGAATTGATAAATAAGCTGCCATTTTATGGCTTCTAAAATGATTGGCTCAGTCAGGTACAGGCCTAGACAAAAAAATCCAGTGTCTCCAAAGAAGACATAAAATAGTCAACAGGTACATGAAAATGTTCTCAACATCACTAATTATCAGGGACATACAAATCAAAACCACCATGGGATATTGCTTCACACCTGCTGGAATAGCTATTATGGAAAAGATAGGAAAATAAGCATTGGAGGTGGAGAAGAAGGACCCCTTGTGTACTTCTGGTGGGAATGAAGTTGGTATAGTCATTCTGAAAAGCAGTATGGAGTTCTCAAAAAATTCCAAACAGAATTACCATATGAGCCAGCAATTCCACTTCTGGGTATTTACCCAAAGAAAACCAAATCACTGTCTCGAAAATACATCTTCACCCCATGTTCACAGCAGGATTATTTACAATAGCTAAGACATAGAAACAACCTAAGTGTCCATGGATGGATGAATGGATAAAGAAAATGGTGTGTGTGTGTGTATTAGAATGTTGTTCACTCACAAAAAAATCCCAAAAACAAACAAACAAAAAATTGGATTTTGAGGGCATTTTGCTAAGTGACATAAGTCAGACAGAAAAAGATGTGTCCTATATGATCTCATATATATGTGAAATCTAAAAATAAGCCAAACTGGGGATGCCTGGGGAGCTCAGTTGGTTAAGTATCTGCCTTTGGCTCAGGTCATGAACTCAGGGTCCTGGGATCAAGTCCCGTATAAGGCTCCTCCCTCTGCCTGCGACTCCCTCTGCTTGTGTGCTCTCTCTCATTCCAACAAATAAATAAATAAAATGGAAAGAAAGAAAGAAAGAAAGAAAGAAAGAAAGAAAGAAAGAAAGAAAGAAAGAAAGAAAGAAAGAAAAGAAGAAGAAGCCAAACTCAAAGCACAGAGAACAGATTGGTGGCTGCCAGAGGCAGGGGTGGGCGAAATGTGTGAAGGTGGTCAAAAGTACAAACTTTCAGTCATAAGATAGATAAACCCTGGGGGTGTAATGTACAATGTAGTGACTGTAGTTAACAATACAGAACTGTATGTTTGACAGTTGCTAAGAGAGATCTTAAAATCACTCATCACACACACATTCCCACACATATTTGTGAATCTGTGTGGTGATATCAACTTACTGTGGTGATCACTTTGCTATATATACATAGATGGAATTATACGTTGCACACCTAAAACTAATACAATGTTGTATGTCAATTACATGCCAATTAAAAAAAATCCAGTCTCCCAGATTCCACACCAGGGCTCTCTTGGCCCCAGACTGCCTGTCTGGAACACGCCAGACTTTAAATTCATCATTGTTTCCCTTATTATATTTCCTAAATGAGATATGCCTTTCTTAAACATACACGTTAAAATAGAATCTCTAAAGTTGGGCAGGAAACCATACAGGAAGGGAAAGGAAAGAAAAAAATTTGAAGAAAAGAAAATAATACTGCATTGAATTACAATTAGCAAGGAAGTGTCTGACTTAATTTTCCATGTATTTAGAAATATAGAGCATATATTTCCAGAGAATGTTTTGTATTTACAGCATGTCTGTCTAGTTATATGGCTGCAATGTAATTGTTTTCCTGCTGAGAATTATGGCAGTGAAGTTACTCTGGGCCCTATTACAGCTAATTATAGTCTTGCTCTGGAATTTAAGAGCTCCCCTGCAAAGCTCCCTGCTCACCAGTTATACACAACGGACCTGGAGAGCATTCTGATTTTACATGTGATTGTCATTCTCAGGCTCCTGCTAGAAATATGACATTTGGATGTGTAAGGGTATAAATTACCAGAAATGAGTCTAGGTTGATTGGAACAATTCTGACTTTCCATTATATGAAAAAGGCACACCACTGCAAAAAGAATATATATATATATTTCAAACAAGGTCCAGAGAACTAGAGCTGCAGATTCTCCCTGGTTTGACGTCTACAAAGAATGCAAGTGTGTGAGTTGGGTACACAGCTTCTCTGGGATATCCCAGTTTGAGCAGAAGCATATAAGTTCACCACAATAAAGGTAAAAAAAAAAAAATCTCTCTCTTTAATTAATAAACCTCCTGGGGTCTCAGAGCTAAAAGACAGGGGTTCTTTCCAGCAATGTCGCTTACTACCCTGGGGATCTGTTAACAAATCCCTCGAGTTGTTTAAACGGCATTTTTTTTCTTGTTTGTGAAACAGGGAAAGGAATTCTTGCCTTGTATTCATTCCAAAGTTGCTACGAGCACTGAGTTAGATGGTGAGGTCTAATCAGATTAAGGTAGCAGGCCTCTTTTGGCTACTACTGTCTGAGGAACTGGCAGGTTACACAAAGTTTTGAGGAGTAACATGTGTGGAATTGGACCCTCTTAGCCTTGGGAAGCCTTCAAGACGATGAGGACTATAAGTACTTGTTGGAATTGTAAGGATTAAATGACAGTGTGAATAGAAAGTGCTCAGCCCAGTGTCTGCCTCACAGAAAGACCTTAATAGCCTTTCTCTTCTGCATTCATATTATAGTGAATTAAGGAATCTTTTTTTATTGTATTACCAGTGGGCAATTTGCATACACAGGACATCGACTAAGATCAGCACTTCTATTTTTATGGCTGTGATCATTGATTTTTCACCAAAAAATGAAAGATTTTTGTTTAAAAAAATCAAACAGTGCACACAAAGTTTCATGGGTTTTAGAAACAAAGCAAAGAAGCTAAATTCAGAACTTTTGATCTTGAAAGGGTCTGTTTTACTGTCTTCCCCAGAGCACATCAGAAGAAAAGGAAGGGGATAGGGAAGTTGGAAATTTTTTACCTCGAAAAATCCTCGGTGGCAGGGAGGGATATTTCTCCCCTCCTTTTTCTAATCCATGCCTTTTATAACATCTATTTCTTAATTTTATCAAAGTGGCTTTCTGTGTGGTTTAGAAGGTGAGGAAGAGCACAAGGCTTAGACGCGGAAGGAGCCCTGCTCCTCCAGTTCTAGCTCTCACAGGAAGCTGCCTCCACAACGCTCATGTTTCTTCTGTTATTTATCTTCCCTGTTCTAGATAGCATGCTTATACTGCCATTCTTGATTTATTTCCCATTTCTTCTTCTTTTTTTTTTTTTTAAGATTTTATTTATTTATTTGACAGATAGAGATCACAAGTAGGCAGAGAGACAGGCAGAGAGAGAGAGGAGGAAGCAGGCTCTCCGCTTAGCAGAGAGCCTGACGTGGGGCTCCATCCCAGGACCCCAGGATCATGACCTGAGCCGAAGGCAGAGGCTTTAACCCACTGAGCCACCCAGGCGCCCCTATTTCCTATTTCTATTATTATTTATTGACTTCCTTCAAAGAGCGTTGGTGCTCTTGCTCTCTGAAGCCCTTACTTCCCACACCAGTCCCTTCCCTCCATCCTCCCAGTGAAGCCACATAATACTTTTTAAGGCTAATCAATAGCAGTGTTCACATCATTTTCTCTCCAGTTATTGTGCCTAGCTGTAGCACACAGTGTTTCACGGAAATTTTTTCTGATACAAAACGGATGTTCTCAGGAGCTACTAATGGCTGCTTTCATTTGTTTGCTTAGCTTTTTACATATGTATCTCAGACTCTGCCCCTCAGATCCCTGATCCTCAGTTGAGTCCCACAGATCAGTAAACCTAGTCAATTCATCCTTCATTTGTTTGTTTTTCTCTTAGAGATATGGCTCCAGAAACCAAACGCCTCCCCACCCCCACCCCCACTGAGTTCTAATCTCAGCTTGTTCTTTTCTAAGCCTGTTATGCAGATGGTACCCCGTTTTGGTTTTGTTTTTTTCCCTTCCCCGCCATCTGAGAACTCTTCATTCCTGTGTTGAATTCTCTGCTTCATTTCTTTTTCTTGATTTTCTCTCTCATTTGTGGGGGCGGGGGGAGGTGCTGGGCGGCTGCTGTCCAATAGCTTTCTGACAAAGGGTCTTGGTACATAGATTTTTTTTTTTTTTTTTTTTTTGAGAACTTGCTTCCCTAAAAATACTGTTGGTTTACATGTTCACTTGTAGTCGCTTTGGGCATACAATTCTAAGTAGCCAACCACTTTTGAGGAGAGTTTTGAAAGTATCATTCTATTGCTATCTAACTTGCAATTATGTTGGAGGGCAGTGGTTTTTGTTTGTTTTTTGTTGGTGGTGTTGTTGTTTGTTTTTAAGATTTTATTTATTTATTTGACAGATCACAAGTAGGCAGAGAGGCAGGCAGAGAGAGAGGGGGAAACAGGCTCCCCGCTGAGTAGAGAGCTGGATATGGGGCTTGATCCCAGGACCCTGGGATTATGACCCAAGCTGAAGGTGGAGGCTTAACCCACTGAGCCACCCAGGCTCCCCTGGAGGGCAGTTTTAACCCAGATCATTCCCAATTTCTTCCTGGCAGCAGAGAAAACTCTTTCTCCCCGGTGTTCTAAAGCCTGTATGTACGTCTGGCAATTGTTACGGTTGGCCCTTGGGAACTTCTCATCTGGAATGTCAGGCGCACTCTTTTTGCGGACAATCTTTCCATGTTTCTTTTCTTATTTCCTCCCCTCAATTTATCTGTCCTCCCATTTGGAGTTCATTGATGTCAGGTGTTATTCCTCTTACACAAATTCCTCAGTTTATAAAGAGATTTATAAATAGTTTCTAGTTTTGTCCTACTTTATGGGAAAATCCTACAAAATCCTCAAAAAAACTCTTCTATTGAAATCATAATTTCTGCTATGCTGTTTTAAAAAATTTGCATTACTTGTTTCTTCTTTGAAAGAAGAAACATTTTTAAAATTTTTTTTTACATTTTTGTTTCACAGCGGCAATTCCTTCTCTTATCTAAGGATTTTTAGTTATGTTTTGGGTGTTGTTTTAGGTTTTATTCTGTTCTCTGTCATGTCTCTGTTTTCTGTTATATTCCTTTTTGCTTGTTTGTTTCATGTTTTCATATCTGGCTAAGGTTGGTTGTTGAGCCATACTTAAGAGATAGGCATTAAAAAGCTGATGGAAAACTATGTGTAACTGAACAGAGCATTATAGGGTGAATAAGCAAGGGCCTTGAATTTCCTTGGGGGACCTCTTGATGTCAGTACCACTTTATTTTTTCCATAAACAGGTTTTTCCAAGAGAAAGCCTCCAGTCTCCTGCCTGCATTACATTAGGCTGGTGCCAGCATTCTGGAAACCTAATGGTAAGAGAGTGGTAGAAATTCTCATGTTCTCACCTAAGGATACATCCTGTTCTGTCTTTGCTGTGCCTTATGTCCCAGGGGTAGAGAGCCTTTCTGAATTAAAGAGCCTAAATCTCTTTCCTTCCTAGCTGAGAGGAGTGAAGGATCTTATGATGTCTCATAAATGTTCCTTATTCAGACTTTCCATCAACCCCCTGATTTTAGCCCCATCCTGAATCACAAGCATGAAGGTTACATGATGCTGTTAATCTCAGACTTTCTAGAATTCTTCAGATTGAATCACACGCTTCCCACCCCAGTCTCCATGGCACAAATATTATAGCACTCTAAGTCACTTACTACTTATTTGTCTACTTTCCCTCTTCCAAACTATGACCAAAGATCGCTGAAATCCCCACTCCTGTTGTCATCGTTTCAAGGATTTAAGTCTCATTTATGCTTTTTGTCAGCTCAGGTCCTCTGAGGGGCAGGTGAAAAGATAGAGTCAGACTTGAAGCGATGAGAGGAAACATCTGTAAAGGGTAAGGGGGCGGGGGGAGAAATCAAGGCAGAGTCAGTAGGGAAAGCCTGTGAATGGTGCTGGCATACTGACATTTCCGAAAGGAAGGAGGGAGGGCAGCAAGGTGGGTAGGAAGAGCCCAGACCCTGGGGCAGTTCTTTTTTAAATTATCATATAATGTATTATTTGCCCCAGAGGTACAGGTCTGTGAATCATCAGTCTTACACAGTTCACAGCACTCACCATAGTACATACCCTCCCCAGTGTCCATAACTCAGCCACCCTATCCTTACCTTCCCACCCCCCAGCAACCCTCAATTTGTTTCCTGAGGTTAAGAGTCTCATGGTTTGACTCCTTTCTGATCCCATCTTGTTTCATTTTTTCCCTCCCTATCCCTCAGGACTCCCCATCCTGCCTCTCAAATTCCTCATATCAGAGAGATCACCATGATAATTATCTTTCTCTGATTGACTTATTTCGCTCAGCATGATACTCTCTAGTTTCCACCCATATTGTTGCAAAATGCAAGATTTTGTTTCTTTTGATGGCTGCATAATATTCCATTGTATATATATACACCACATCTTCTTTATCCATTCATCTGTTGGTGGACATCTAGGTTCTTTCCATAGTTTGGCTATCATGGACAGTGCTGCTATAAACATTTGGGTGCACGTGCCTCTTCGGATCACTACATTTGTATCTCTAGGGTAAATTCCCAGTAGTGTGATTTCTGGGTCGTAGGGTAGCTCTATTTTCAACTTTCTGAGGAATCTCCATGCTGTTTTCCAGAGTGATTTCACCAGATTACATTCCCACCAACAGTGTAGGAGGGTTCTCTGGGGCAATTCTAATGAAGCCGTGGCCAGGCCAGTGGAAACCCTCAGGCAGAGAAGGCCATGGGAGAAGTTCTATACTGGGCATAGATGTCCTGGTTCCATCTCCCTCGCCACCATCTGTTATGGCCAGGAAGCATCCCAGCAGGAATGTGATCTCAGTGTGAACAACACAGTAGATCTAGAAGTACAACAGCTGGTACCTGTCAGTCAGCGACACTGCTCACACCAGTTCCTCTGAAGGGACATGGGAATGAGGTCCCTCTGCTGCCGCTGTATTCACTTATATTTTTATTTGTTTGCCTTATTTAGTAATTTTCATGTGATTTTTTTTGAAAGAACAGAGGTAAATCTCTGTGTTCAATCTATTCCACTGAAAGCCACTCAACTTTAATTTTTTAAAGATTTTATTTTATTTTTTGAGAGAGGGAGCACAAGTGGGATGAAGGGCAGAGGGAGAAGCAGACTCCCCACTGAGCAAGGAACCCGATGCAGGACTTAATCCTAGGACCCCAGGATCATGACCTGAGCTGAAGGCAGATTCTGAACTTAGTGAGCCACCCAGGCACCCCCATGGTCACTCAATTTTCTTAAGGGTTATTGAAGTTGGCAAGTGACAGGTAACTCACCTGAAATCACAATATGGCACAAGAATAGTGTAATTTCCCTAGCCCAGCTGATGTCATATACTATGCAACCAGTCCTCCAAAATTATATGAAAGGGTCCCACGAGAAAACGTAACTATTTAAAATGAGAAAACAATTTTCTTTTATCAGAAAACTAATATACTATTGGTAATTTCCATTTTCTTCTAGCCATTTTAGTATGAGAAGACAATAAAAGGAGGTTGTTTGGGGTCCAGAGTAAAACTTGTTTTTTATGAAGATGTAACCATGCTATATATTTCAGAGTCCAGTGAGCTAAATCTTTGTGCCCCTGCCCTAAATTCATATGCTGAACTCCTAGCCCCCAATGTGATGGTGTTAGTAGGTGGGGACTTTGGGGTGATTAGATCATGAATGGGATAGTGCCCTTATAAAGAGACCCCAGAAAGTTCTCTTGCCCTCTTTCCACCCTGGAGGCTACAATAAGGAGTCAGTAGTCCACAACCTAGAAGAAGGCCTTCACCAGAACCCAACCAAACTGGCACCTGATCTTGGACTTCAAGCCTCTAGAACTGTGAGAAGTAAATTTCTGTTATTTCTGAACCACCAGTCAATGCCACTTTGTTATAGCAGGCCCTAACTGACTGAGATGCAGAGCTTGGACTCCTCTGTTACCTCTGGGAAATAAGTGTTCTTTACGGTAACATATGAAACAGTTTTTATTTTAATTTTGATCTATGAGTAAAAAATTCAAAAAGCAGAGATAAAGCAGAACTTTTGTCTATTATGTTTATGTTAACCCTCCAACCTTCCACCCACCAACCAAGGGTGGGTAACCATTTGAATGAAATGTAATCTTTGAGACCAGTTTTTAGTGTATGTATGTGGGTGTGCATCTGGCTTTCTGTATGTACAGCTGTATCTCTCAATAGATAGACACACACAAACATACATATTCTTGTTTCCTTGATTTTTTAGGTATATCAATTATATCTATTGTAAGAATTTTTCCTCTTCTTCTTCTTCTTCTTTCTTTTTTTTTTTTTTTCCTTAAATTTGACAGGCAGAGATCACAAGTAGGCAGAGAGGCAGGCAGAGAGAGAGGAGGAAGCAGGCTCCCTGCTGAGCAGAGAGCCCGATGCAGGGCTTGATCCCACGACTCTGGGATCCAGACCTGAGCTGAAGGCAGAGGCTTTAACCCACTGAACCACGGCGCCCCCATTTTTCCTTTTCTATAAAACAATAAGCTTTGGAAATCTTGATTTGTCACTCCATAGAGATTTACCTCATTCCTTTATTTTTGCATAATATTCCTCCAATTGCATTTATTCTAACATAGATAATGTAACTAAGAACATTAAAGATGTTAATACATGTTAAATATTTAACAAAGATGTTAAATAAATATTGGTGCCATATATAAATGAATGAAATGAATGAATGAGTGAATGAGCACCAAAGATGTTATATACTATTCTGAAAAGACAAACTACATTTTTTTTTTTCAGCTAACCTGATGTTAAAAACATTAGCAATATCACTGGATTCATAGGCCAGATCTTTTGTTCTTATTCCCTGTCATGGAATCAGACAAAATAGTATTAGTATCAGAGAAGAATGTAATTCAACACATCTTGCAGTCAGAAGACAGTGGTTCAAATCCTGGCTCTTCCGGGACCTAATGACAAGAACTTAGGCATATGACATCTTTCCTGCCTGTCAATTTCTACATTTGTCATGGGGATAATAGACTCCAAGTTCAAATGAAATTATTTGAACCAACCACCTGCCTCACCTCCACGGCGACCAATCTGGGAATTAGTACCGGGGCTCAGGAGCGCAGTTCCTGCTCCTTGAGGACCATGCTTCTCAGAGTGGTGGCAATACACAACAGTCTGTCTAAAACTATAGCACATTATGGAAATGTTAGTTTTTATTACCTCCTAAGGTGCCGTATTGATAAGTAAATAGTTGAGTTATGAAAATGTTTGATTCAGCCTAGACCACAGCTGAAATCAGCACTTTCTGCCTCCCAACCCCAATGCTCCTTGCCTGCCATCTTGACATGCTCTAGTCCCCACGTGACCGCACTGCAACACGGCACTCTATGTCTTTCCAACATGAAATGTCAATGAGCTTTCCAGATTAAAACATTAAAAATGTATGAGGACTACTGTCATGCAAAGAAGCTAATAATCCTCATGACTTTTTTTTTTTTTTTTGTAAGTGAGCTGTTCATTTCAATAGCAACATGTATTACTGTAATCAGGAAAAATGATTCTAATACCTCCTATTGGTTTACACAACAGGAAACAGGCGTTTTAATATCTATCTCCATTTTTACGTGCTGAAGTACAACTGTGTTTATTCTACCAACATATTGCTCTAGTTTTTAAAAAGATATGAAACATACTGTACCAGCTGTAAGCCAATTTATTATATGGAAGTTGCAGAGTTACATAATTTTCTTTAAATGACAGCTAATGCTCGGCAGGAAAGGGAAGCATTTGCTCTGGGAAACGTTCAGATGTTTTAACCTTATTTTTTATTTTTCTTCTCTCCTGCTTTGTCTCTGCCCACCCTGCCAACTTGGGAGTAACAGTCTATCATCCTGTCAGCCCCCTGCTGGGGTGAAGCACATCTGTTACAAGATGCTAACTTCAACCCACAGCGGGCCAAACACAGTGCTGCTTTTGGCTATAGATTTAGCCCCAACAGGCAACCACCACTTCGACATTATGCAGCGTTTCATACCAACGATAATCATCGCCATTTTTCATAGCACTTTAGACATGCATTCTTGGGGATTCTGAGCTTGGATTTTGGAATCAGACAGCAGCGTGGGTTCAAAATATGATTCTTTGACGCGATACCAAATGTCTCTCTGCCTCAGTTTCTTCATGTTTTTGAGGAGCACTAAATAAGACAATCCGTGTCACAGGCTTTGTACTGAGCCTGGCAGACTTGGTTTGAGTCACATGAGCCTAAGACTAGTATAACTGTTAGTTAAGCCTCAAACCAGCCCTGGAAAAAAAGGGGAAGCCCCTCCTTCCCACATTTTTCAGGGAAAAATTAGACTCTAGATGGCTAGCTGGCCTGCCCAGCTAACCTGCCCTGTACAGGGGGTCAGGAGCCCAGTTCCTGCTCCTTGAGGACCATGCATCTTAGACTGGTGGCAGTTTGACCACAGGGAAACAAATCACTGATCTGGGCAGCACAAGCAGCAACTTGCCCAGGTTCTACTGAAATCAGCTCCTTGAACAGAGTTGGCTTAGAACAGTAGCATCCCCATACCGCTGATTGTACAGGGACTTGTGGCTCCACCCATCCTGACCATTGGCAGGGACCCAACAGACTCAAAGCCAGATCTACTCTTGCTAGATTTGTGCTTCTCCCACTCAAAAGGACCACTTCTCCAAGAAAGAGCAAAAGCAAAGAAGAAAGAGTGAAAAAGAGAGAAAAAGGAAACAAAGTAGGGATCATATTGACTTCAGGACACCATCACTTCCCCTACAAAGTTACTCAATTTGTGAGCCTTTAGCTATTATCTACTGCTTACCAAAGACACTAGGAATGTGGTGGTAAACAGGACAAATCAACACACCCACATTCACGGGGTGTACATGTGGGAGGAGGAGAGGACAGATAACCAACAACAAACAAATATGGCAAATTCAGATTGTGATAAGTGGTGTGGAATGTGTAATAAGAACAGTGTAATGTGACCTTGAGCTCAGGACTGAATGTTAGGAAGGAGAGGCAGCACAGGATGTGTTGAGAGCATGGGTGCCAGAGCCAGATGATCTGAGTTCAAATCCTGGCTTTATCACTTATCAGCTGTGTGACCTTGGGCAAGTGACTTAACCTCTCTGTGCCTCATGTTCCTCAGATGATTACAAAGGTTTAAATAAGTGAATATATATAAAGTCTTAGGACAGTGCTCCGTACACAGCAAGGGTTCTGAAAGAGAGAGATAAATAAAAGAAATCCAACTGGACAGGTGTGGAGGGAGAGTACTCTGGGTATAAGGAACAGCAAGTTCTAAGGTTAGCTTGGCATTTTTAAGAAAGAGAAGGAAAGCCAGTGCAGTGCAGAGCAGTGGGTAGTGGTGGATGACATCTATAAATCATCCATAAAAGAATGTTAAAAATAATTCACCTATCTGAAATTAAGGGACTGGAAAAATCATTACTTAATGTCCCTCTATCTCTGAGACCCTTTGAAGATACTGTAGTTCACCTACCAAGTGTAAGTGTGTAAGCTCAGATTCACCTGTAGCCCATGAGCAGGTGTCAGCATGCACCAACCGCCTGCCTCACCTCCATGGCGACCAATCTGGGAATTGGTACAGGGGGTCAGGAGCCCAGGTCCTGCTCCTTGAGGACCATGCATCTCAGAGACTGGTGGCAGTTTGACCACAGGGAAACAAATCACTGATCTGGGCAGGACAAGCAGCAACTTGCCCAGGTTCTACTGATATCAGCTCCTTGAACAGAGCTGGCTGAGAACAGTAGCATCCCCATACCACTGATTGTACAGGGACTTGTGGCTCCACCCATCCTGAGAACTGGTCAACACAGGACCTGAATGGGACTAATCTAGTCTTGGTGAGCCAACCAGGTGATCTAGGACCTAATTCATATTTTATAGGAGATAACAGTACATCTCTGTACTGGATTCAAAGAGATAAAGCAGAGAGCCTGGCACAGAGAACTGTTCAATACAAGTTAGTGATCATTATTAGAGATGATCACTTCTGATCTGAGAGCTAATTCATGTTATTGACTACTGAATGACAACATACAATTCTGCACTTGCATAAGATTGAAATTTGGGCAGTACTCAGCCCCCCAAAAATGAAGAATTAAAATCAAGTCAATACCTCATGTACCAGGGCAGGCCCTAAGGAAAGATGGGCCAAGGAGGGTGGGTATTGCCATGGAAAGGCCATGAGCTCCAGTCTTATTCACACATGGATGCACATCCAAATCCCTGTTTTATTATATCTTCTGATTTTGTGAATCAGAAATTCAAACGAGGCTCAACTGGATGATTCTTAGGGTCCATGTGGCATTGATTGGGTTACCCAGGGATGTTCAGCCAGCAGCTGGACTGACCTAGAGCTCCAAGAAGGTCCATGAAACTTTGCTCATATACCCAGCCCCTTGACGACCACACTCTCTGTAGTCACAGGATGAGTTCACTTGGACACTCCAACAGACTAGTTGGAATTCTCACATGAAACCCCTGGGCTCCCTGAGATCAAGACAAATGGCTGCAAGACTAGGCTCTCTTTGATGTCCTTTCCACCATACTCCAGTAGTTGAAGTGATCACAGTCCAGCCCAGGTTCAAGGGTAGGGGGAATGCTTCTTGATAGGAAGATAACCAAAGAATTTGTGGCCATCTTTAATCTGCCACAGTACCTAACCCTAGGAATAATGAGAATTTTGAAGGATGGTCAGTTGGACTGAAAAGCTGTTATCTCCACTGGAGAGCCATTCTCTGGCCCCTTGTTTCTTCCTCTTTCTATACCTATAGCAACTTTTCTATTAAGACTCGCCCAGTATGCAATGACAGGTGTAAGCCATCCTGCTAACTGACATGCAAAATTATAATATTTTGCACAGCACCTTGATTGCGCCATTCATCCAAGAATATCCAAGTCCTCTGCAAACAATAATTAAGCCTCTGAACCCCCGTAATGCTCCATTATCTTCTCTTTTTAGATGGAGAAGTACTGAGCCCCAGAGAGTGAATTTACCAAGGTCACAGGAGTTAGTGACTGAGCTGAGAAGGAAGCCACTGCATCAGCAGCTTGGTTAGCACCCACAGTCTGCACTGCCAGGGATGCCAGATCTAGAAATCCGGGGAAAGCCCCGCCCACCCATTTTCTTGGTGGCTCATTCTCACCTTGCCCGTCAACAGCATTACCATCCTTGCTTACGATGGTGGCTTTGAATCCAAGCTTCCTCAAAGCCAGATGGAGACCATTGAGAGAGCTGGAGAATCTGCACATTCCTCACTTCCCATCCAACATCTCCAATTACTCAGGAAGCTATGCACGATTAAATAGAGGCAGTGGGCAAAGCAAGGCACAGGAGTTGTGCTTTCACTCCTCACTGGGCATAGCTCATTTGCTTTGCTGTCAGATAGCAGGAAATGCCAGAGCAAGGAGACAAAATAATGTGGGTGGGGAGGAAGGGGAATGAGTGAGAGTGACCATAAATGATATGCCACATGCAGAATGTATCATTTAGCTTTTGGCAAATGATTGACTCCTGCCTGATCTTTGTCAGATCTTATAAAGTAAGTGCTGTACCAGCGGCTGAAAGTCGCTGGAGTCATTTAACTTTTTGGATAAGTCGGAATGAGAAGAGATACAACATCTTATATGAGTGGACCTTCTTACTGCTGGCCCTGTCCCCTGGCCCTCATATTCCTAGACCTACAACATGATAATCGTTTTTAAAATGATCTTCCTATATCCATCCCCACCCCAGCCAGTCTATTTTACTAGTTCCAGTTTAATATCAGAATTGCAAACTTTTACAAAATGGGACTCTGCAGGGATGTCCGAAATTACTGAACTTAACAGCTTCATATTATAGGTGGGGAAACTGAGGCATTGCTCTAGCATAGTTTGAATACTGTGTGAACGTGGACCCAGTATTTAACCTCTGAGTCTTGGTCTTCTCATCTACAAAGATGTGGAAAAAAATAGCCCTTATCTGCTCCTGGGTCTCAGGAGGACCAAAGAGAATCAGGCACTTAAAACGTTTGTAGCTGTGAAGTGTTTTATGGAAGAAAACATTTGCTCAAGGTCACACAGCAAGTCAATGACAGAGCAGGGCCTAAAACCCAAGCCTTTTAATTTCCACTTCAAGGGTCCATTCAAGAAACATTTACTGTGACACTACCAGGTTCCGGGCACTGTTGTGAGTGCAGAAAATGGAGGGGCGAGCACGACAGTCTCGGTTACTGCTGTCGTTGGAGTTTACCATGTAGAGGCTGATGGGATTTGCATGTACCGCAGCTGCGGTAAATGTTATGAAGGACAAGTGGAGGGTGCTGTGAAGTGAATGAGAGCAAGACAAACTGCCAAGGGCAGTGAGGGAAGACTTTCCTGAGGAAGAGACATTTAAGTTATGATGAAGGCTGAGCAGGCTTTGGACAGTGAAGAGAGGGCCAGAAAGCAGGTAAGAAGTCCCCAGGTGGAGAGGGAGACAGAGAGACAGACAAACAGAGAGAGGTGGCCTCAGAACTGAAAAAGAATGGCTGCCTTCAGAGCATATATATTCCACAGTCGGAGGCATCCCCTTCGACCCTGTTTCTGCCAATAAGAAACAAAAAGCCCATCGCTTCCTGATGCCTCTTGGAAGTCCTGTGTCAAAGGTGGGAAGGGGCAAGGTCTCAGTCCTCTGCTGCCTTCTGCAGCCCAGTATTTCCCAAGATCAGCAAGCTCCATAGCTAAAAATCTTGACTTTCCAAACAAAGAAATTAGAGGAGTGTGAAGTCATGAGTATTTGCTTGCACACATATGTTAGCCTCTGTCTTGTTTAACTGTTCCCATCTCTAGACGGCAAACTGAAGAGCCAGTTAGTTACTCAGAAGCAGAGAGAAAACAAAGATGTGTTTTCCACCAAGCGTCCACTGAAATTATACAAGTGGACCGTTTTCAAAAAAGAGAAGGAGGCGTAGGATTCCTCTAAATGCACAGCTTTCATTCTGTCTTCAGCTCATTTCTCAGTTCTCTCTACTCCTTCGTCCAGCAATGCCCCCATAGGGTCCTATTTCTTATCAGATTCAGTCAGTGCTTAACTTTCTATTCTGACCATTTCTCTTTCTTTTTTACCTTAACACAGAAAAGAGGAAAGCTATCCCTGAAAACTCAGGTGCAGTCCTAGTGATGGATTTGTCCTGGATCAAGAATCAGTATTTGGTAAGCTAGAAGAGTTTATTCACTGACCTAAGTGTGCAGTTTATTTTCTCAGAGGGAGATGCACTTACCCTACGCACCCAGGTTTAGAGCCCATCGTTAGGAAAGATACTGAAGTCTTACTCATACCTCACCGTTACCAGGAAAGTTCTGGTAAACAACTCTAATTCATAAGGCCCTGGGGATGCAAGGAGGGATAAGGTATAGAGCTATAAGCTATAATCAATGGCTTCCAGGGTCATACAAACCAGGTCAGGAAACTGAAGAATTGCAATCACAGTAATAACTAATATTTACTATGCTCTGCATCAGGCAGTATGGTAGAGGGATTTATACACATTAACTCGTTTAATCCTTCCAACAATGTATTTTTCCTGTTTTACAGATAAGGAAAAAAGTAGATCAGAAAAGCTAGAGAATATACCTAAGATTGTCTAGATAGAACTGAAAATGAAATGCATGCTGTATAATTCCAAAACCTGTGCATATAATCATGTCAGAATAGATGAAACAATGAAAGGTAGTTTGTAAGGTCCACACAATTCAGAGAGAGAATCAGGTAGGTGGGCTATGGGGTTTAGAGATGCTGCACAAAGGAGGCTCTGACTTTGAAGAATGAGGGTCCTGCAACCTCCACATTATTGACATGTTAGTCCAAATAATTCTTGGTGGTGGGGAGCTGTCTTGTGCATGCTGTGCACGTACACACTGTTCAGCAGCATCCCTAACCTCTACCCACTAAATGCCAAACTGTGGAAGGAGCCAAGATGCCCTTAAGCAGACAAATGGATAAAGAAGATGTGGTCCATATACACAATGGAATATTACTCAGCCATCAGAAAGGATGAACACCCACCATTTACATCAACATGGATGGGACTGCTGGGGATTGTGCTAAGTGAAATATGTCAAGCAGAGGAAGACAATTACATGGTTTCACTCATATGTGGAACATAGGGAATAGCACGGAGGACCACAGGGAAGGGAGGAAAAGCTGAATGGGAAGAAATCAGAGAGGGAGACAAATCATGAGACTCTGGACTCCGGGAAACAAGCTGAGGGTTACAGAAGAAAAGGGAGTGGGGGACAGGGTAACTGGGTGATGGGTATTAAGGAGGGCTCATGTTGTGATGAGCACTGGGTGTTACATGCAACTGATGAATCGTTGAACACTGCATCAAAAACTAATGATGTATTATATGTTAGTTAACTGAACATAATAATAATAAAAATGCGAGTAAAAATCCACAACTGTAATAACCAAAAAGGTCTGGAAACATTGCCAACTATGCCTTGGGGGCAAAACTCCCCACTGTGAGAACCACTACCTTAGAGAAAGTTAGAAAGCCCAGAGATCAGGGGACCCCAAGGGAGGGAGGCCATGCAAAACCAGAGAAGGTCAGCTTGACCTCAGCTTTCATGTTCAAGATGAGAAAAGATCAAAAGGGAGTTTGGAGCAGGAGTGTAAAAGGCTCTAAATGCCAGGTTAAGAAATTGAGGATCTGGAAGCAGGTGCAGATTTTTGTTTTTGAGAATCAGGAAGGCATGTACAGCTTACATCCTATGCATCAGCCCCCAACCTCTGTGCTGTCCTCTGAGGATGCCTAGCATGTTCTGGCCTCAGGGCTTTTGCACCTGCTGTTCCCTCTTCCCAAGATTCTATTCCTTCCATTACCCATAGAGCCATTCTTTCTTGCCTCTGTCATGTTTGTTTTCAAACATCACTTTATGAGGAAGACCGGCCCCACCTGTAACACTCTATCTCCTTCCTCTGCTGAAGTTCCTTTCATATACCTGCCTTTCCTGGGTACCAGATTCACCATATCCTTTACCCATGTGTTTATCACATGACTGCCCATCTCCCCTATTAGAACAGCAGCTCCATGAGGGCAAGCGTGTGCACTGCTTGTATCCCCAGCACCAGGAACCATTCCTGGCACATAGTATGTACTCAGTAAATACTTGGTGAATCAGTGAATTCTCTTCCAAGAGAGTATTTTGTGAAGGGTGTTTCCTTAGAAGTCAGGCAGCCTTGAGTTGAATCTGTAAAGGGAAGAACTTGAACAAGATGGGAGATTCGAAGGATGGTTTGGGTTTTCTCTGAATCAGTGAACGAGAGCAAGGGTTCTGTTAAAGTGGCAGACTCCAATAGCCCAGTCTACAAGGCTGAGTATCTGCGTGGTAGGACCTAGAAGCTGCCTCTTAAGGCATTCCAAAGTTCATAAGGCATGTGGCAACTCTAATATTCTCCGAGACAACCATGTCATTACTTTTTCTGTTTGACTTCTTAGGAAGACAAGCGTCAGAGACTCGGTGATTAATAAACACAGGATTAGAATATAGAACATTCTGAGGTTCCATATGAGTTTCCCTCTCGCTTATCAAAATATAAATGTTCACTGTATAATGATATAGAGCTTAAATTTTCCCAGGCCTTTACTTGATCCACAATTTCACATTCTCAATTTTTTTCTTATCCTCATAACAATCTTCAGGAAAGACAAACTGACCAGAATTTCCTCTATTTTGTCAGTTGAATAAATATACAAAATATATGTAATTAAGGAGTATTATGTACATTTTCAGATTTGTCAATAAAAACATACTCTGTAGCACTGTGGTTAAATTCTCATGCTCTGGACGGAACGTCCTAGTTTTATTATGTGTTCTTGAATAAATTGCCCAAGTTACCTGAATCTCAGTTTCCCTCTCTGCAAAATGGGGATAACAATAACTTTCTTAGGGATGAAGTATCATAATTTACATAAAATGCACGTGGCCTGAAATGGAACCAATTCAACAAATGCCAACTAGTGTAATTACCAGTGTAATTAAGGTTCTCAGGTTAATAAAATCAAGAAGAATGTCTCATTTTATCTTGGCGCTTATGGATGGCATAACAGGAGCTATTCAATATATACCTGCTCAACCAAATAATCAAAAAATGACTATAGAGGTTAAATCAGGAGTGGATTTGGAAGGTAAATAGCTAGCACATTCTCCTCTGAGCATGAAGGGAGGTTTGGATAATTATGATTGTGCTGTCACTTGAGGTTAGTGAATCCCCAGCCTTCTCTCCTAACCACCGCCACTACGAACTTTTCCACTCCCACTTCCTAGTAGAGAATACATGCCCTTGAAATAACCTAATGCATTTTCAACCACTTCTGATATGAACAACATGTTCCCCAAATTCCTCAGTTTACGGTTGGTGTCAAATCTACCTTGAACCACAACCTCTAGCTAGTGTCCATTTATTGATAGTTCAAAAGCTAATTTCTTTGTCGCTGTCCTGAGCCAGGCAACAAACATTATAGTGCTCCTCACTCCATTTAAATGTGATCACTATTTTGGGAGAAAAAACATGAAGAATGCGAATCAATGTGTATTTCAGAGTGCAAGGATTTTTTTTAACAACAAAAACTTGTCTGTGAACTAGAGTCCTAGAACATTAAAATTGCCAGAGACCATACAAACAACCTGATTCAACCCTCTTGGTTGAGAAAATTGAGGCCGGAGGGAGAGAAGAAAGACTGGTCCAGGGCTGAGCAACTTCCTTCTCTAGAGCCAACATTGCAGCTTCCTGGCCCGCCCATCACAGACATGTTTCTAAACAAATGCTAACATACACACCAGGAAGCTCTATTTAATACAATTCTCAAGTGGCAAGCATGGAGGGCTATTAGAGTTGATTAGAAGGTAACAAGATGGCTCAGGAGTTGACCCTGGAGAGATGCTCTAGCCCAGGAGATTGCAGGTGGAGGGAAATTTGCCAGCTCAGAGTGTGTGGGGGGGAAACAGGACTGCAAGTCAGATGGCAAAGATTAGAGGCACATGATAAAGCTTCTCTATTAACTTAAGCGATTGGACATACTCAATCAGGAATCCCAGTTCTATCAGTTATAGATTATCAGGGACATCAGGCACTTACATAGGAAGCTGTCCTGGGTTCTCAATGCCAAACTCTGGGAGATAAGAATTGGAAATCCAAATGCTTAAAATCCAGCCTCTTGTGGTTGTGAGATACTGGCAGAGAAGTCTGGAAGACTGCCATGCTTACACACACACACACACACACACACACACACTCAGAGTAGCAATGGTAATTCTTATTAGCTTTCGGAAAACATCCTCAGGGTAAAGATGCACAGGACCTCTCAAAAGGCTTTCTTTTGATCTATTATGTTGAATCTTCTTCCAAGGTTAACCAACAAGGGAACAGTAGGATCAGAGATTCTAGATGGAGCTTAATCAGTCACACGAAGGTATTGTAGAACAATGGGCTCTGTTTGTTGAGGGCACTGATGAGCAACCTGCACCTTGCCTAGCCCTAGGATATGATTTTAGGATAAAATACCACAGTGCTGCCTCCATGTTGCTATTTCTCAAAATGTCCCGACAGTAACATTTTAAGGGTTAAAATACAAGACTAATTTTTTTTTTTAATTGGCATTGCTCTCTGCAATATGATAGCTGTACAGAGCAGAGAAAGAGCAACAGGAACACCAGCTGAATGTTACTGAGCTCTTACCATGTGCCAAGTACTGTGCTACGTGCCAGGCATCACTCTTGTTGAATTTTTCCTACCACGTGACAGGTGCCATTATCATCTCCAATTTACAAATGAGAAAACTGAGGGTAAGCTGTGACTCTAAATTCTCCCAGGGAATGGGTAGCAGAGCTAGATCAAATGCTAGGTGAGTCTGGCCCCAGAGCTCCTGAGATTGAAGAAAGCTATTTTCCTTTTGTCGTTTATTTAAAAATTAATTTACAGTGAAATTGACTTTTGCATTGATGTAAAATTCTAGGAATTTTAAGACATGTATACATTCTTTTTTTTTTTTAAGATTTTAGTTATTTATTTGACAGAGAGAGACACAGCAATAGAGAGAACACAAGCAGGGGAGCAGATGAGGGAGAGGGAGAAGCAGGCTTCCCGCCGAGCTGGGAGCCCAATGAGGGGCTTGATCCTAGGACCCTGGGATCATGACCTGAGCTGAAGGCAGATGCTCAATGACTGAGCCACCCAGGCGCCCCATGTATATAAATTCTTTTTTTTTTTAAATTTTTTTCACGTATATAAATTCTTAAAACCACAACAGTGTGAATACAGAAGAGTTTCATTGCTCCTAAAATTCCTTGTAGCCACCTCTTTGTTGTCACATCTTGTGCCTAATTCTAAACTGTAACTACCATTGATCTGTTCTCCTTCACTGTGATTTTGTCTCTTCAAGAGTGTCATATAAGGAAGCCATCCAGGTGTCCATCCATAGATGAACAGATAAAGAAGAAAGATGCACACATGCACACACACACACACACACACACACACACAGGGATATTACTCAGCCATGAAAAAGAATGACATCTTGCCATATGCAACAACATGGACCTAGGGGATATAATGCTAAGTGAAGTCAGTCAGACAAAGAAAGACAAATACCATATTATTTCACTCATATGTGGAATTTGAGAAACAAAGCACAAACAAAAAAGAAAACGAGATTGAACAAACAAACAAAGAGATTAAAACAAAACAAAACAGACTCTAAATATAGAGGACAAACTGGTAGTTGCCAGAGGAGAGGTGGGTGGAGGGATGGGTGAAATAGATGAGGGGATTAAGAGTACACTTATCATATTGGGCACTGAGTATTGAACAGAACTGCTGAGTCACTGAATAGTACGCCTGGAATTAATATAACACTGCATGTTAACTATATTTCAATGAAAAAAAAAAAACCAAGAGAAAAATGTCCTGTAGATGAAATGATAGAGTATGTAACTTTTTTTTTAAAAGGTTTTATTTATTTATTTGACATGTCTGTCAAATCACAAGTAGGCAGAAAGGCAGGCAGAGGGAGTGGGGAGGGGGAGCGGAGAGCCTGATGTGGGGCTCAATCCCAGAAGCCTGGGATATGACCTGAGCTGAAGGCAGAGGCTTTAACCCACTGAGCCACCCAGGTGCTCCGAGCATGTAACCTTTGAGCCTGGCTTCTTTCACTCAAGTCCGATGCCTTTGAGATTGATCCGGTTGTTGCCTTTCTCACTGGTTTGTTGCTGTACTGTATTCCACTATATGGATATACTCATTTGTTTGCCCATTCACTCACTGAAGGGCTTTGAATTGCTTCCAATTTTGAGCAATTATGAATGAAGCTGCCATAAACATTCATGAGGAGGTTTTCGTGTGAACATAGTTTTCATTTCTCTATGGTAAATACTCAGGAGTAGGACTGATGGGTCATATGATTAACTTGTAAGAAACCTGCCAAACTGTTTTCCAAAGTGGCTGATTATCTTTCACTCCTACAAGCAACGTAGGACAGTTCTGGTTACTCTAGTCACCATTTGATATTTTCAGTATTTTAATTTTAGTTATTCCAACAGGCGTGTGGTTCTCTATCATACTGGAGTTTTAATTTGTGCTTCCTTGATGACTAATGATGTTGAACATTTTTTCGTATGTTTACTTGCCATTTGTATATCCCTTTGGTAAAGTTTAAGTCTTTCATTCATTTTAAAATTTGTTTTCCTTTCTCTATTTTTACTACTGAGTTACGAGAGTTCTTCATATATTCTGGATACAAGTCTTGGGTCAAATAATATGTTTTGTAAACATTTCTCGCAAATCTCTACCCTGTCTTTTCATTCTTTTATCAGTATCTTTTACAGAGTAAAAAGGTTTGAATTTTGATGAAGTACAAATTACCAGTTTTATAATGGATCATACTTTTGATGTCAGATCTAAGAACTTTTTGACTAACTCTAGGTCTGGAAGGATTTTTTTTGTGTGTGTTTTCTTGTAATTTTTTTGTTTACGTTGTATATTTAGATTGATGATGTCATTGTGATTTAATTATTGAATAAGGTGTGAGGCTTAGGTCAAGACTCACATTTTTTTCATCTTTCATTTTTATTTCATATGAAAGTTCAATTGCCCCAATACCGTTTGTTGCAAAGTTTATCCATCCGCCACTCAATTGCTTTTGCACCTTTGTAAAAACTTTAACTGACCAAACAGGGAAATGTAAAGCAACTGATAACTGGCGTGAAATTCCTTTTGGGTGATGAACGTCTTCAAAAGTTAGATTAGGATAATGATCAGACCTCTCTGTAAACTTTCCAAAGCCACTGAATTGTAGGGTTTAAATGAATGGATTTTATAGTATGTAAATTATATCTCAATAAATCTGTTAACTAAAGATAATAAAATTAGCCATGGTGGTGTGGGTCTACTTCTGGACTCTATACCATTCCATTGGCCTATATGTATATTCCTTCTCCAATAATACATTTTCAATTACTAATACTTTCTTTTTTTTTTTAAAGATTTTTATTTATTTATTTGACAGAGAGAGATCTGTAGGCAGAGAGGCAGACGACAGAGAGATAGAGAGATAGAGAGGAGGAAGCAGGCTCCCCACTGAGCAGAGAGCCCGATGCGGGACTCGATCCCAGGACCCTGAGATCATGACCTGAGCCGAAGGCAGAGGCTTTAACCCACTGAGCCACCCAGGTGCCCCAATTACTAATACTTTCTAAGTGATCTTAAAACAGGTTCCTTCAACTTTACTTGTTTTTGTCAAAATTGTTTTAGCTTTTCTAGTTCTCTTCCTTCCATATAACTTTCAGAATTAGCTTTACCACATGTACAAAAAGCCTATTATGATTTTCATAGAATTGTATTAAAATATAACAAAATTACATGTTAATTAGGTCGAGTTCTCCAAACCATGAACATAATGTCTCCATTTACTTAGACCTTTCATTTACATTTTTGGGGGTAGTTCTCTGCATGAAAACCCTAAATGTGTTTTCTTATATTTATATAAATATATTCTATTTTTGAGTACCATTGTAAATATTATTTTAAAATTTATCTATTGTACATGGCTAGTACATAGAAATCCAACAGATTTTTGTCCATTCACCATATATTCTAGGACTTTGTTAAATTCATTTATTTAGTCCTAGGAGTTGTTTTTATAAATTCCTTGGGATATTCTGTATAGATAATCATGCTGTCTACAAATAGAGATGGTCTTATTTCTTTCACTCCCTTCCATTCTGCCCCCTAAGACTTTCTTTTTGTGGATCATTCTCTCTTCCAGGTAAACTTTCTGAAATGAACTCTAGATAAATATGTGTGAGAGAGAAATGGATACAGTTTTAATTTTACCAAGAAATCTGAAACATCTTTAACACTATCAACTATTGCCTCAGATCAACTCATTGCATATTTATTCAGTTCCTACTCTGTACAGACATTCTAGCTATAGGGAAGTAAAATATAAGAGCAGAGTCCTTCATGGGAAATTTACAGTGTATTAAGGGAGACAGAGAGCTCTATGGATCATGTCAATGCAATGCCCTAGGTAATAATGATGTAGGTGGGCATATGGGAATAAATGAGAGAAATATGACTTTTGCCTGGGCTTGGGGTAGTGGATGGGGTAACCAGATTACCCTTATTCAAGCCACCACCATCTGTCAGTTGGATAGCAGCAACAGCCTTCTAACTTGGTTACATATCTCTAGTCTTGCTCTGCTGACAATGGGTATTAGGGAGGGCCCCTGTGATGAGGATTGGGTGTTGTGTCTAAGTGATGAATCTACACTTGATAATTTTATCTGCACCCATAGATAAACTCTACACCTGAAGCTAGTATTACACTGTGTGTTGACTAACCAGAATTTAAATAAAAATTTGTGGGGGAAAAAAACAGCTTTATTGAGCTATAATTCATATACCATACTATTCATCCACTTAAAGTACACTATTCAATGACTTTATTATATTCACAGAATGGTGCATCCATCATCACAATCTATTTTAGAACATTTTCATTATGTCAAAAAGAAATCCCTCTCCCCTCGACCATATCCCCCAAACTCCTATTTCCCTTAGCTCTAGGCAACCACTCATCTACATCTGCCTCTACAGATTTGTCTGTTCTTGATATTTCATATACATATAATCATGTCATACATGGTCCTTTGAAACTGCTTTCCTTTACTTAATACTTTCCAAGTTCATATGAGTTTTATCATATGTAATCATTACATTTATTTTTATTTATTTTATAATAAAAAATAATATTTTGTTGTATACATATAGCACAATTTATGTATCCATTCATCAGATGATGAACATTTGCATTATTTCTACTTGAGTATCATGAAACATGCTGTGTAAACATTTCTTGTGGCCATGTTTTTACTTTCCTTGAGTACATTCTTAGAAATGGGACTGCTGAAACCTGTGGTACCTCTATGTTTAATGCTTGAGAAACTGCCACACTCTTTTCCAAAGTGGCTACACCATTTTACATTTTTTACCAGCAATGTATGATGACTCCAATTTTTTCATGTCCTAACCAACACTTGTTATGACCTATATGTTTTATTATAACCATCCTATTGAGGGTAAGTGGTATCTCATTGAGGTTTTGATTGGCTTTCTCAGGGAGATAATGGTGCTGAGCATTCCGCATATTCTTATTGGCCATCTGTATATCTTTAGAGGAATATATTCATGTCTCTGGCCCATTTTTAAAATGAGTTGTTTTTCTATTACAGAGTTATAAGTCTTCTTGCACCGCCCTTTCCCTCTGCCCATGGCACCTTTTCTCTCAGTTCTACCCATGGCCATCCTACTCCAATATTCAGTTTTTAGCTCAAATGCCATTTCAGAGAGGTATCACAGTGTATTTTCTTTTTTCATAGAAATGATTGCTTTCTGTAAGTATTTTTGATTTATTGCTTATTGATTTACTTGCTTATTTAAATCTGTCTCCCTAATATAATGCAAATCCTATAAGAGCAAGGACCTTGTTCAAGCTTTCCACCAGGGTATTTTATATAGTATATCTTTGGCAAATATGTATTAAATTGTGTAAATACCTGAGTGAACAAGTGAATGGATGATAAATGCATCAAATAAAACATTCTGGAGTAAGCGGCACTTGAGATAAGTCCATAGAAAACCTAAACAAGACTCACTGTTATCTCTGTATATACCCTGAATGGGACCACTATATAACTATACCCTGAATGGGACCACTTTACAAATCCCATAAGAACAAGGTCTGTAAGTTGGTCAAAAACATCAACAGAGAATTAGTGTCTGTTGTACTTAAGCACATGTTCAAAAGTATACATTAGTAAACTGGAGATTTGTACCTAGACATAGCACCTTCCATTATAAAAACAGAGTAATCAAGTTTCATTTCTCCTATGCCTGCTCTTCAGACTCTATTCTGAGCCCACCATCTCTCCGGCTTTAGTTTTTCAGCTACATATTTGTGAATCAAGTCAAATGTTTTCGGGGCTGAATTGTGATGCCAACTTTGAGGCATTCCTTGCTACCAAGACCAGCTGTCACATGAGGAAAACTCAGACCACTTCCAACTGGCACACAACAATGCTTAACAGCTAGACTGAGTCATACTCTCGCACGGGCAGCTGGACCCTGGTGGAGTTTTGCAGTACTTTTTTTTTTTTTTTTTTTTTAATTTCCCTGGGCCCACTCTTAGGACGAAACAACACGGCCTTTGCCCTCTTGCCTTAATTCTCCTCAGGACTTCTATCCCAAGTGTTTATGCTGCTTGTCAACATTTACCATTAATACAAAGACAGTAACAGCAATAGCATGGAATAGAATGGACTTTGGAGCCATGTGGTCTTGGATGCAAATCACAGTTCTGTTCCTTACCATCAGATGTTGGACCTGGGGCAAGGGACTTAACTCCTCTCCAGTTCAGATTTCTTACTCATGAAATGGAGAATATACATCTATCTGAGATGTTGGAAGAACTTACTCATATACTCATTTACCTAATTCTTATAGAGTGGTTGTTATAAAAAATAATACTGTAGTTGCCATGTCCTAGGAGCATACCATAGGCCAAGTACTGTTCTTTTATCCTCAAGCCAGTCTAGGATCCAGGTATTATTATTATCAAGTCCATTTTACAAACGAGGAAACAGTGTCTCAGGGATATGAAATAACTGCCCAAAGTCACATAGTTAATAAGTGGCAAAGAGAGAATTTTAATATGCATCTAGTCTTTGTACTTAAGGACTATTTTCCATGAGGGTCAGGAATTTTGCATGTCTTGTGCCCTGAAAATTGCCTGGTACTGAGAATTAACATCAGTGTCTACTGGTTCAGCTGCTCTGGCACACAGTAGATACTCCATCAATATATGTCGAAGGAATTCACAGACATTCTCTCTGGCTGTAGCTCAGCCTCTACACAAGACACTGAGGGCACCATGCCACTCAGTGAAGGTTTGGTCTCTGTCCTCCTGCAGTTTATAGTCTAGTGGAGATGAACTAAGATCATGTCTATAAAGCACCTAGCTCAGTATTTAGCACAGACTACGTACATAAAAAACAAAAACTAAAATGAGAAAACCCAGCTATTGCTATATTTTATAAGACATTATTCTTTTTTTACTCAATCCAAATTCAAATAGCCCTATTCTCATGCACAATAAGAGAGTAACTTTTATAATTAATAGTATTCGAGTATTCATCTTTAGGAGCTGTCATAATTTATTCCCACTCATTCTTTTCAAAGGTATATACTAAACATATACTCTGGGCTAATAAATACCAATTCTGTAAAAATCCACAGAGATCTGCCAGAGATCTTGGCCTCATTCACCTGGCTACCTGCTTCCATGATTCCATCAGCTTGGGCTGAAGGATAAGGAGAGGTCTTTTCTCAGTACGCAGCAACCTGGCCATGGTACGTCGTGCCTTTCAGGAAATCCAAGAGCAGACCTGACCTATTTGTAGTCATTTTCTTCTCGCTCAAGAAGAGGAGACAGCATTCAGGAGGTGGGTATGAGTGAAAATAAGTGTGGGATTGAGGGGCAGTGAGCACAGATAGCCTGCCACAGAGAGTAGGCTGACCCGAAGCAGGCAAAGTCTGTCCTCAGCATCTCTCTATCCCCTCTTCCACCCTGGAAACCTCAGGAGGCTGACCTGAAGAAGCAGGTTTAGATTTGTCACATAGGGCTCCTAACGAAAGATATGCAGAAGTCTCCTCAGGTAAAACCTCCTAAGAACCAGAAATAAACCCCAATGAGGCACTGAGCCACCTGAACAACAGAGGCAGGATGACATTTCTCCAAGATATTTTTTTCTTTTTTTATGAATTTATTTATTTGAGAGAGAGCATGAGTGGAAAGAGAGAGTAGGAACAGCAGGCAGAGGGAGAAGGAGAAGCAGGCTTCCTGCCAAGCAGGGAGCCTGACCTCGGGCTCCATCCCAGGACCCCACGATCAATGACCTGAGCTGAAGGCAGACGCTTAACCGACTGAGATATTTTTGTAGGGATGGTAGTCTCCTTTCCTACCCACACTCAGGGCCTTTTAAGAAATAAGCTTCTAGTATTCCTTCTATCTCTTAGACATTTTTCCTCCAGAAGCTAATGTTTTTCTGACTTTCTTCACCTTCCGATACCTGTAAGAGTTGGCAGTTCACCAGGGCACTTCCTTCTTTTACTTCCACAGCCTCCACCCCCATTGCTATACCTTTCCCCCAGCGTCCCATTACAGAACTTTCAAAATAACACAAGTCGTGGCTAACTGCCATGTCTGCTCTCTCTCTTTAGGTGATATATGCATTTTTATAAGGTTTTTCCATCAATGGGGAAGCACAAACTATTTTTCTGTACCGGACATGGAAGCGGAGCATCAAGAAAAGTAAAAAGAGTTTGCAGCGATGGAGGGTTATTGCACGGCTTCATCTCGCTACACTGAGGTAGCAAATAAATAGGCTCCTCACCAATGACTAGAAAAGAGAGAATGAGAATAATGTGAAGCCTTCTCTTGTGGACGGTCAAATTATTTTCTGCCTAACTAGTTTTTGTGGACTTTTATATTTTGCTTTGCATTGTCTGATACTGATACTAAAAAACCACACTTCATGCCAAATTATGTAATGTCATTACATTTTAAAATTGCAATGAATTTTATAACAATCCTTTGAGACTATTATCACCACCACTCCTCCTCCTCCTCCTCCTCCTCCTCTCTGATCTTAAAAGTAATTGAAGCTCAGAGAGTTTAAGTAACTTGCCCAAAGCCACATGATCAATCAGAAGCAGAATTTAAAACCAAGGAGTCTACTCCCAAAGTTTGACTTACTAGTATATGCTTGTCCTACTACTGGTCAGGAAAATTCTAAGAAGGCAGCCAGTTTTGCCAGTCCCCCAGTCCTCATACATCGTCTCCCAGTTACTCATCTGAATGCTAATCTAGGTGTTGCTATGAAGGGACTTGGCCATCGTAAATAAATTCACAAATCAGTTGACCTTGACACAGGGAAATTATCCAGGTAGACCTGACCTCGTTAGTCACTTGAGTCATTTAAAAGCAAAGAATTTCCTCCAGCTGGTGACAGAATAGGAGATTCACGTACTCTAGCTCATCTGAAAGGAAAGCAGACTGCCTACAGGGTCACTTGGGGGAAGAACTGTGCTCAGCCTTTAGGAGCTAGCTAGTTGATGACCAGCCAAGAAACAGGGGCCTCTGTCCTACAATCTCCGGAACCGAATTCTACCAACAACCTGACTGAGCCTGAAAGAAAACTTTGAGCTCTAGGTGAGAATTCATCTTTGTAAGACTTTTAACAGAGAATCCAGCTAAGCCAACCTCAGACTTCTGATCTGCAGAAGCTAAGAAGTCATACATGGTTTAGTTTTCAACAGCTAAAGGGGTGGTAATTTGTTGCACAGTGATAGAGAACTAATTCAGTGTTTACTGTAGAGATTTGGGACACCAAAAAGAGTTAAATAGGAGAAAATAAATATCACCTGTTAACATAACATGCTGACATTTTTAGTGTATTTGTTTCTAGTATTTACAAATACATGTTCAATTTAATAAATTTTGTTATTCTTTCATTTTCTATTTTGTTAATCAGTGTTCTTTTTTAAAAAATAAGATTTATTTATTTGACAGAAAGAGGCACAGTGAGAGAGAAAATACAAACAGGGAGAGTGTGAGAGGCAGAAGCAAAGCAGGCTTCCTGCTGCAGGGAGCCGGATGCAGGGCTTGATCCCAGGACCCTGTGATATGACCTGAGCTAAAGGCAGACGCTTAACGACTGAGCCACCCAGGCACCCCATTAATCAGTGTTCTAACAAGAGTATTTTTTATGTTATCAAACATTACTTTAAAATTTAACTTCTATCAATCACTATATTCTATGTACATGTAAAAATTTATTTAACCATGCCCTTTGGAGGCAGTCTACTGTTTTCATTTTTCTTTTATAATAAAACTCATTTAGATAATTATTCTTTACATAAATCTTTATGTTCATCTCTTTTATCTTCCAGACAGATTCCCAAAAGTGCTATCGCTGAATCAAAAATCTTTTGAATTCCTTCAATATCTTGACACAGATTGTCACTTTTCTTTTCAAAGTGTTGCAGAAATACTGTCCCTACTAGCAGTGTGTGAAACTACTCACCCCACATGCTCTCACCTCCTGGATATTATTGCTGCTAAGAAACCTTGGCAAATCTGACAGGCAGAATGTGGCATATTTATTTCTTTTCTCTTATTCATACATTTAATAGCCATTTGTACTTTTAAAAAAAGATTTTATCTATTTATTTGACAGACAGAGATCACAAGTAGGCAGAAAGGTAGGCAGTGGTGGGGGTGGGAGGGAGCAGGCTCCCTCTTGAGGAGAGAGCCCAATGCAGGGCTTGATCCTAGGACCTTGAGATCATGACCTGAGCCAAAGGCAGAGGCTTTACTCACTGAACCACCCAGGTGCCCCAACCATTTGTACTTTTTAAAAAAATGTTTACTTTAGAGACAAAGAGAGAGAGAGGGTAAGCACACATGCATGTGTGGTGGGAGGCACAGAGAGAGAGAGAATCTTCAAGCAAACTCCCCAACCAAAGTGGAACCCACAGCGGGGCTCCATCTCACAACCCATGAGATCATGACCCATGAGATCATGACCTGAGCTGAAACCAAGTCAGATGCTTAGTCAACTGGGCCACCCAGGCACCCCACCACTTACAGTTTCACTGAATGATTTATTTTTTCATGCTCTTTACTCATTCTTGTTTTGTGTGTGTGTGAATGTGGTTTTCTTTGTAGTTGATTGGTAAGATTTCTCCATAAGCTCAGGAAGTTAACCAAATATTTCTTTCAAACATTTTCCTTTCCTCAGATTGTCATTTCCTTTTTAATTTAGATTTAAGACATATAGTAGCTTTGGTTCACTCATCTACAAACTCATCTCTTACCTTTGTGAATTTCTCCACCTTTTCTTAGAGTAAAAGGATTGTCTACCATGGTACCAAAGAGTGACATGTATTTTCTTCCACATTTGAACTGTTCTTTTTTTTTTTTTTTTTTTAATATAACTGTAATCCATCCAGTGTGAAGTAAGACTTCCCATTCAGTGATGAGATCCCTGGTTAATGACTAAATGGGGAATGGCCATCAGGAAGGCATGAACTACATCTTGCTTAGGTCTCTTCCATGGTCCCAGCACAGACATACACACACCTAACACACTGTGGAAATGTCTCTCAAACTGATGTGGATTCGACTGATTCAAATGGAATCTCAGAAGCACGATAGACATGGACAGATGATCCCAGGATCCTAATATTGATAAACATGCTTGGGTTCAGTCTTAGGTCCATAGTAAACTCACTGGATAGCAGTGGGAGGAAACAGCTTTAATAAAATCATTTATTTCAGCTCTCCCAACTCAGTGGCAGATGCTTTTGGTTCCAGAACTCTTTCCTCCTGCCAAATTTGTCAGATGAAGCTGCAGACGTGAGGTTCTGTTGCCATTTCGGGATCAAAAGGCACGCTTCCACCTGCTGTCATACGTCTGATCCTAAACAGGCACCAGGTGATTGGATGTGACAGATAGCACATCCAACACAGAAATAATTTCCAATCACCTGAGAACTATCCCCTCCCCTTTACCTCATGTTCACACTACATAGAATCTAGAGCTTACCTCACGCAGAATCTCTGCTATAGTGTCTTTTTTCAGGTTACATATATTTTTAACCAAATGTAGGTACATAACCAATAATAAAACACAAAAACTACTTTAAAAACGCTGTTGAAAACTTATTAGCCAGTGGCCCCTTCGTAGTTCTTTTGTAATTTATTAGCCTAATTCAGACCATGTGACTTCCTGAAAGCCAATGTTCTTAATATCAATTGAGCCTGGTCCTATTTTGGGAGAAAGAATATACAAAGAATACACACTTTTTTTTTTTTTTAGATTTTATTTATTTATTTGAGAAAGAGAAAGAGCAGGAGCAGGCAAGGGACAGAAGGAGAGGGACAAGCAGACTCCCTGCTGAGTGAGAGCCTGTCCTGGGACCCAACCCCAGGACTCTGAGCAGGAGTCAAATGCTTAATCAACTGAGCCATCCAAGAACCCTACACATTTTTCCTTTTCTCCTTCTTCCTCTCCTCCTCTTCCTCCTCCCCATCCTCCTCTTCCCCCTTCTCTTTCTATAGATAAAGCACATCATCTCTGCATGGTAAAAAAACAATTGAGCTCTACTCTCTCCCTTGATGAATTATTTCATACTCCAATTTTCAGCTATCTTGCAAATGTTCATGATTTTTTTTATTTAATTTTTTTTATAAGCATATATTTTTATCCCCAGGGGTACAGGTCTGTGAATCTACAGGATTACACACTTCACAGCACTCACCGAAGCACATACCCTCCCCAATGTCCATAACCCCACCCCCCTTATCTCAACCCCCCTCCCCCCAGCAACCCTCAGTTTGTTTTGTGAGATTAAGAGTCACTTATGGTTTGTCTCCCTCCCAATCCCATCTTGTTTCATTTATTCGTCTCCTACCCCCTTAACCCCCCATGTTACATCTCCACTTCCTCATATCAGGGAGATCATATGATAGTTGTCTTTCTCCGCTTGACTTATTTCGCTAAGAATGATACCCTCTAGTTCCATCCACGTTGTCGCAAATGGCAAGATTTCTTTTGATGGCTGCATAGTATTCCATTGTGTATATATACCACCTCTTCTTGATCCATTCATCTAAGTTCTTTCCATAGTTTGGCTATTGTAGACATTGCTGCTATAAACATTCGGGTGCACATGCCCCTTCGGATCACTATGTTTGTATCTTTAGGGTAAATACCCAGTACTGCAATTGCTGGGTCATATGGTAGTTCTGTTTTCAACATTTTGAGGACCCTCCATGCTGTTTTCCAGAGGGGTTGCACCAGCTTGCATTCCCACCAACAGTGTAGGAGGGTTCCCCTTTCTTTGCATGCTCGCCTGCATCTGTCATTTCCTGACTTGTTAATTTTAGCCATCCTGACTGGTGTGAGGTGATATCTCATTGAGGTTTTAATTTGTATTTCCCTGATGCAAAGTGATGTGGAGCACTTTTTCATGTCTGTTGGCCATCTGGATGTCTTCTTTGCAGAAATATCTGTTCATGTCTTCTGCCCATTTCTTGATTGGATTATTTGTTCTTTGGGTGTTGAGTTTGCTAAGTTCTTTATAGATTTTGGACACTAGCCTTTTATCTGATATGTCATTTGCAAATATCTTCTCCCATTCTGTCAGTTGTCTTTTTGTTTTGTTAACTGTTTCCTTTGCTGTGCAAAAGCTTTTGATCTTGATAAAATCCCAATAGTTCATTTTTGCCCTTGCTTCCCTTCCCTTTGGCAATGTTCCTAGGAAGATGCTGCTGTGGCTGAGGTCGAAGAAGTTGCTGCCTGTTTTCTCCTCAAGGATTTTGATGGATTTCTTTCTCACATTGAGGTGCTTCATCCATTTTGAGTCTATTTTCGTGTGTAGTGTAAGGAAATGGTCCAATTTTATTTTTCTGCTGTCCAATTTTCCCAACACCATTTATTGAAGAGGCTGTCTTTTTTCCATTGGACATTCTTTCCTGCTTTGTCGAAGATTAGTTGACCATAGAGTTTAGAGTCTATTTCTGGGCTCTCTATTCTGTTCCATTGATCTATGTGTCTGTTTTTGTGCTAGTACCATGCTGTCTTGATAATGACGGCTTTGTAATAGAGCTTGAAGTCCGGAATTGTGATGCCACCAACTTTGGCTTTCTTTTTCAATATTCCTTTGGCTATTTGAGGTCTTTTCTGGTTCCATATAAATTTTAGGATTATTTGTTCCATTTCTTTGAAAAAAATAGATGGCATTTTGATAGAAATTGCATTAAATGTGTAGATTGCTTTAGGTAGCGTAGATATTTTCACAATATTTATTCTTCCAATTCAGGAGCATGGAACATTTTTCCATTTCTTTGTGTCTTCCTCAACTTCTTTCATGAGTACTTTATAGTTTTCTGAGTACAGATTCTTAGCCTCTTTGGTTAGGTTTATTCCTAGGTATCTTATAGTTTTGGGTGCAATTGTAAATGGGAATGACTCCTTAATTTCTCTTTCTTCTGTCTTGTTGGTGTAGAGAAATGCAACTGATTTCTGTGCATTGATTTTATATCCTGACACTTTACTGAATTCCTGTACAAGTTCTAGCAGTTTTGGAGTGTAGTCTTTGGGTTTTCCACATATAGTATCATATCATCTGCGAAGAATGATAGTTTGACTTCTTCTTTGCCAATTTGGATGCCTTTAATTTCCTTTTGTTGTCTGATCGCTGAGGCTAGGACTTCTAGTACTATGTTGAATAGTAGTGGTGATAATGAACATCCCTGCCGTGTTCCTGACCTTAGTGGAAAAGCTTTCAGTTTTTCTCCATTGAGAATGATATTTGCAGTAGGTTTTTCATAGATGGCTTTGATGATATTGAGGTATGTGCCCTCTATCCCTGCATTTTGAAGAGTTTTGAGCAGGAAGGGATGCCATACTGTGTCAAATGCTTTTTCATCATCTATTGAGAGTATCATATGGTTCTTGTTCTTTCTTTTATTAATGTGTTGTATCACATTGACTGATTTGTGGATGTTGAACCAACCTTGCAGCCCTGGAATAAATCCCACTTGGTCGTGGTGAATAATCCTTTTAATGTACTGTTGAATCCTATTGGCTAGTATTTTGGTAAGAACTTTCGCATCTGTGTTCATCACGATATTGGTCTATAGTTCTCTTTTTTGATGGGATCCTTGTCTGATTTTGTGATCAAGGTGATGCTGGCCTCATAAAATGAGTTTGGAAGTTTTCCTTCCATTTCTATTTTTTGGAACTGTTTCAGGACAATAGGAATTAGTTGGATTATTTGTTCTTTGGGTGTTGAGTTTTCTAAGTTCTTTATGGATTTTGGACACTAGCCTTTTATCTGATATGTCATATCATTGGTAGAATTCCCCTGGGAAACCGTCTGGCCCTGGGCTTTTGTTTGTTTGGAGATTTTTGACTGTTTCAATCTCCTTACTGGTTATGGGTCTGTTCAGGCTTTCTATTTCTTCCTGGTTCAGTTGTGGTAGTTTATATGTCTCTAGGAATGCATCCATTTCTTCCAGATTGCCAAATTTGTTGGCATATGTTCATGATGTTTTGACCATGTAAATCAAAAGTCTCTTAGGTCAATGTTCTGATTACCATTCCAAAATTCAGTGGTGTAAAACAACCATTTATTATGTTCATGGATCCTGTAGGCTGGAAATTCAGCCAGTACACAGTGGAGATAGCTTGTCTCTGCTCTATGATGTCTAGGAATTCAACTGAGAAGACTGGAATGACTGGGGGTGACTCCCATATTGAGGCCTGAAATAATCTGGAGGCTTCTTCACTCATATGTTTCACACCTCAACTGGAATGACATAAAGAGATAGGGGCTCTTTGGGCATCTCACTATATGTGTAGAGTCTCCAGACTCTCCATGTGGTCTTTCAGTGTGACATCTCCAGTATGGCAGCCTTAAGGAAACTAGATTCCTCACATGGTAGTTTTGAGTTCCAACAAATGTTCCAGTGAACCAGACAGAAGCTGCATGGTCATTTATGACCCAGTCTCAAAAGTCACACAGCATCACTTCCACCACAATCTACAGGTTAAAACTCAACCAGATTCAGTGGGTAGGGATCTAAATCCAATCACTTAATGAAGGTATGTCAGAGTTTGTAACTATGTTTACAAACTTCTGCAGAACAACTGCTGAGCCAACAATTCAACTGCAAGAATTCAGGGTCACTTAACCAGCAGAGTGGTCCTGTGGGCAAGTAGGGCTAAAGCTCAATGACAACTATGTGATGCAGCATAGAATATGCATCACTGTTATCCCAACTGTGAAGCAACTGTGGACGAGCCTCACAGTTATTGGTGGAGAGTTACTTGTGGAGGAGGTGGTGGTAACCTTCTGACAATTTCAGAGAGTTCCCACTGCCAGAGAAACTGCCCCCACCCCTGGAAGTGGCAGGCACTTGATGATGGAAGTTGTGGGTTCGTTTGCACAGTAATGTTGAGAGCTGATTAGATATGTATGTTCGGCATGAACAGGGTCTCCTTCAGGACATTATCATACCTTAATTATATTACTAATTATCTACATGAGAAATGCAGATGGGTTGATGTATCACCTCTTGTGACCTTCTTCAGGCCAGGAGCTGAGTCTTTTTTTTTTTTTTTAAGACTTTATTTATTTACTTGAGAGAGAGAGAGAGCATGAGAGGAGCGAGGGTATGAAGGAGAAGCAGACTCCCTGCTGAGCAGGTAGCCTGATGCGGTACTCGATCCCAGGACTCCAGGATCATGACCTGAGCTGAAAGCAGTTGCTCAACCAACTGAGCCCCCCAGGTGCCCCAGGAGCTGGATCTTTTTCATCTTTGTATCATAAGCACCTACAGTAGAAACTTGCACATAGGAGACCCTCCCCCAATTATGACAGACTAAAATAAAGAATGTATCATATTTTTAGTTCAAATCCCTCTCCAAGAAATTCTGCAGATTTTCATACTATCTAATTCTTTGCCACCTAGGATGCCTCTAAGTTTGCATACATATAGTCTACTGCTGTCTTTTTCATACTATACTCTAAGACCTTAAGCCTACCTTTCCTCTTGTATTTATTTACTCTCTCAATAAATGGTTCCATCATCTATTCAGTCTCCAAGATAAAAACTCTTGATTCATCTTTTACCTCATTTCTCCCCAGAACCCTCCATATGCATATTTTACCACATCTCTCTCTGGATTCATTCCATCCTCATTTTCCTATGTCTTTCTCTGACTGTTTCTAGATCAAATCCTCATCATCTCTTGCTTGATTATTGCTATAACTACCTGATTGATCTTATTGCCTCAAATGTGTCCTAAAAATTCAATGTATTAAAAACATTCCCCAGCTTAAAACCCCTTAGTTGTTCCAATGTCAGGTGAAAATAAATGCTCTTAGCTTTCAATTCTCAGCCAATATAAACTAAAATACATAGGTTTTCAAATTTATCCCATTCTATCTGTAAAACCCATCTTATTCATCCAAACATTTTACAAAGCCTCAAAAGCCCCAAATTCACCATCTCTGTTTGGGTCATCTCCCGTTATTTTCTCTTCCCAGAATACCCTCTATGTCAGTCTCCATCTGACAAAGTTTCAACTATCCTTCAAGGTCTAGTAGATGACACTTTCTTTATTAGAATAACCACCACCACTAACCTTATTTCACTAACCACCCAACCTTTGTTAAAAGTATGGTATTTCCTCAATTCTAAGACACTATGGATTACATGATGCCTTCTAGATTTACTATCACATTCTTATAGATGGTGAGAAACTAAATGGCCTCTGAAAATTTTAGAAACATTAAATGTGGAAAAAAAAACAACAATACAGCCTAGAATGCTGGAAATTGTAGCGATTCAGAGCACATCGCCCAAAAATATTCTGCCTTGGAATATTGACTATTTTGAGTTAAAGGCACTTGAAAAGCAATAGATACAAAATGCATACTCTGACTTTCCTTTTTCTTCTTACTCTGACTTTCCTTTTTCTTCTTCTTCAAAGCAGGAGCTATAATAACTCCCATATGAAGGATGCCCTCCCTGTACCAGGAAGAAGGAAGACTTCGGTATTACCAGAGATGGAGAGCAGGTCAAAAGAAATCTGTACAAACAAACCTTATTAAACTAACCCTTACTTTCCTAGTTAGTTTTCCATAACTAAGTCCTAGCCCAAACTCCTTTGTGTTGTCACTTTTTCACAGTTCACTACTTTTTGTCTAACCTAACATATAAATTTTGGACCCTAACCATTTCTTCCTTCCTTTCTATTTCTTTTTAAGATTTTATTTATTTATTTGATAGAGATCACAAGTAGGCAGAGAGGCAGGCAGAGAGGGAGGGGGAAGCAGGCTCCCCACTGAGCAGAGAGCCCAATGCGGGGCTTGATCCCAGGACCCTGAGATCATGACCTGAGCTGAAGGCAGAGGGCTAACCCACTGAGCCCCCCAGGTGCCCCAAGACCCTAACCATTTCTTTAGGTCTTCACTTTTCTTGTGAAGTCTCTCCTGTGTACATGCAAAAATTACTTTTTACAATTTTTGTATGCTTTTCTCCTGTTAATCTCTCTTTTGTCAATCCCAGCTGGAGACCATGAATGTAGGAAAAAATTAACTTCCCTTATGAAATATAGTCACTGCTTCTTCTGTATTCCCAGAATTCCTTTATGGCCAGCAATACCTCCCATCGGAAGTCTTCTGCATGCTCTGGGAAAGCCAGACTTCTAAGTGAAACTTCTTGAAATGTCTCTCTATATGTTCTTTGTCATGGAATAGTATAGTTTAACCAAAAACAGATACCCAGCCACATCTCTAAAATTACTGAGAACAAAGGAGAACTGTGGCTAAGAATTTCAAACTAGACTATAGTTGGTATTCAGATAAGCCTGATGGGTAAGGAGCTCCTGGAAGAGGCCAGCCTGGGAAAAGGGGAAGTAAAGACCCTGAGAGAAAAGAACCCCATAGAATGACTGTTACTATTTTTTGACATGGTGAGTCAGGTTCTGCCACAGAGACCAAGAAAAGGTTTAGGAAGAACAGGGTTTACTACATTCACAGTTCTTGGAGACAGGAGGCACAGCATACCACATGGGGTCCCATGGGAAAAACATGAAGTGAACAGAAGGCAGAAGATAGGAACAGGGAAAACGCTCAGGCCACAGGCTTTATTAGGGTTTGCTTGGGAAAGGCAAGGCAGGACAGGGTTTGAATAATTTCAGTGCACTTTCAGTTGTAGGGGTAGCCCTGGTTGTTTTGTACCTGGTGTAGGATGATTAATACAGAGAAAGATTACTTCCTGGGATGCATGGGCCAGATAGTGGACCTATGGCTCTGGATTAGTTAGTTTGCATATCAAAAGAATGTTCCCTGACTGGGCCCTTTGTTGTCTCAGGAAGATAGTAAATTGCCTAGCCCGGGGAGTGGCAGTCTCTTCCCAGCCAGAAAGATTTTTTAAAATGTCAAAACATCATAGCATAGAGGGGAAAAAAATGCGCTCATCTGTGTGTGCATGCGTGTGCAGTGCGCATGCACCCCCCCCACCCCCCCATTGCATTGATCCAGACTGAAAAGCAGCTCCTCCATCTGAAAGTGTGGCTCTCACTAAACTCCCATCCATTCTTTGCTCCACTACTCACCCATGCCCTCTTATAGGTCAAGAACTGTAGTATAAATGAAAAAAACTAGATTACTAACAAACCAACAATGATGCTGTGGCAACTCCCTCTGAAGGAGTGGTCTTCAAAAGAATGAAAACTTTCCTATTAACCAAAGAAGGACAAAAGTAGTGCACTCTGTGGCTTGGAGGAATTAAATTGTTCCAAGGCAATGGTGGTCTTGGGGCTCAATGATACAGTAGAAGGGGATGGTGGTGTAGGTAGTAGGACAGAAAACCATGCAGCTGAATAAATAATGATCAATGAAAAAGAAGAAAAAATCATGATCAAAGAAAAAGTCAGAAGCACTGCACACTAGAGAACGAGAACAGGATATACCTGTAAATGTGACACAGGAATTCAGAGAGACAAGTCCATGGATACATCATTACACTTAATTTATTATGCTTAGGAAAAAATACATCAGTAGTCACTGTATGTTTTCATTCATTCACTCATTCATTCATTCATTTATTCATTCTCTTTCTCTCAATCTTTCTCAGAACACTATTCCCTAGGGCGTCAAATTGAGCTCCAAACTTAACAAAGGAGATGAAAGAACTATTCTCTGAAAACTACACAACATTGATGAAAGAAATAGAAGAAAGCACAAACACATGGAAAGATATTCCATGTTCATGCATTAGAAGAACATATATTATTAATCTGTCCATACTATGCAAAGTAATCTACACATTTAGTGCAATCCCTATCAAAAAACCAACAGCATTTTTCATAGAACTAGAACTAATTATCCTAAAATTTGGATGTAACCATAAAAGACTCTGCATGGCCAAAGAAATCTTGAAAGAGAACAAAACTAGAGGCATCATAATCCCATATTTCAAGATATACCAGAAACTACAGGAATCAAAGCAATATGGCACTGGCACAAAAACAGACACATAGATCAATGGACTAGAATAGAAAGCCTAGAAATAAACCCATGATTCTATGGCCCATTAATCTTCAACAAAGGAAACAAGACTATACAATGGGGAAAAGACAGTTTCTTCAAGAAATGGTGTTGGGAAAACTGGACAGCTATGTGCAAAAGAATGAAATTGGACCACTTCCTTACACTGTACACAAAAATAATCTCAAATGGATTAAGGACTTAAATACGAGACCTAAAGCCTCAAAAATCCTAAAAGAGAGCATAGGCAGTAATTTCTCTGACATTAACCATAGCAACATTTTTCTAGTTCTGTCTCCTGAGGCAAGAGAAACAAAAGTAAAAATAAACTATTGGAACTACATCAAAATAAAAAGCTTCTGCACAGTGAAGGAAACAATCAACAAAACTAAAGGACAGCCTACTAAATGGGAGAAGATATTTGCAAATGGCATATCCAATAAAGGGTTTACATCTGAAATATATAATGAACTAGAATGAAAAAAAAATCAATACCCCAAAACAAGAAATCCAATTAAAAAATAGGCAGAAGACATGAATAGTCACTTCTCCAAAGAAGGTATACAGATGACCAACAGACACATCAGATACCTGAAAAGATGCTCATCATCACTCAACATCAGAAAAATACAAACAAAACTACAATGAGATATCACCTCACCCTGGTCAGAATGACTAAAGTCAAACACACAAGAAACAAGTGTTGACAAGGATATGGAGAAAAGTAAGTTAGAGAAAGACAAATACCATATGATTGCACTCATATGTGGAATTTATGAAACAAATGAAGAAATGAAGAAAAAAGAGACAAACCAAACCAGACTCTTAACTGGTTACCTGATGGCTATAAGAGGGGAGATGGGTGAAATAGGTGACAGGGATTAAAGAGTACGCTTGTCATGATGGACACTGAATACTGTACAAAATTGTTGAATCTCTATCAAATAAATAAATAAAAAATCTTTAAAAAAGATTTGCATTAAAGATGAGAATTATTCTTTTTTGTATATTTATTTGAGATTTGTTATTTTTAGTTTTAAAATTTCTATATGGCTCTTTCTTATATCATCTGTTTAACTGCTGAAATTTTATATCTTTCCATTCAGGACTGTATTTTCCTTTACCTCATTAATTATAGTTATAATAACTGCTTTAAAATGTCTGCTAATTCTGACATTTGAGACATATTAGGGTTGACCTCTGTTGATTGTCATTTCTCTTCAGAATGGGTCATGTTTTCCTATTCTTTATGTCAAGGAATTTTTGGATTGTATTCTGGGCATTGTAATTTTATGATGTGGAGACTGAATTCTGTTATATTCAGTCATACATATATATAATTCCAAAAATTATTGACACATTTGGTTTGTTTATTTTATGAGACAATTTACTTGGTTGAAATACAACTTAAAACTGTGTCTGTAGGGATGTGGCTCAAATCAGTTTAGTTCTTTTACTCCTTAGTTAAACAGTTTGCAGTATGATAGAGATATGTGCGGTTCAGGGATCAGCCAGGGATCTGGAAAAGTTTACATAAATAATATTCCTTCTTCCTCCCCTTCTGAGTCCCTCATTTCAAGGATCCCCTCTTTACTTCTTAATGATTAGGTTTCCATGAAGTCTGTTCTCTGGTTCTTCAGGCCAGAAAGGCTATAGTGTTCCTATCAAAAGTTTAGGTGCTATACATGGTACCAACCATGCCTGAATTCAGGCTTGAATTCATATTAATAGGAAATTTATCCTATGCTAATGGTTTTTTGCAAATAATCTATTATTCTCTAGAATCTGCCAGCTTTTGTTTATTCTCAGATCTTTAAAGTAGGTGGGTTTTATATTTTGTCCAGAATTTATTACCTGCAGCAAAATAGATCTCTTAGGAGCTTACTTTGTCATAGCTGAACTTAATTGATTTTTGATCACTGGATTTTGTTTCTTTGAAGAGGAAACCACACTCGGACTAGTCCCCATTGACTGTTTTTTTGTTTGTTTGTTTGTTTCTGTTTTTTAATCTAGAAGGTGCCCAGATACATCCTTCAATTTACTGTGTGTGAGAACTTAGACCCAGATTAAAAATGAGGCTCATAAATGTTTCTTAAAATGAATTAGATTTTAAATTCACAATGGAAATATAAACGTAATCCCAGTTAATGAATTTATTGGTGGAATTTATTACGAGAAAATAATACCTGTAATATTATCAAAGAACTAACCAAGTGTCATGAACTGTACTAGACCCCTAACATGGCATTTTTTTATATCATTTTGCTTATGAACATTCGCTCATTTGGTCATTGCCCTGAAGCTTACCTCTACAGTTAATGTTTGTTAAGGTAAATACTCTTCTTTTTTTTAAGATTATTTTAAAAGATTTATTTATTTATTTTAGAGAGAGAATGAGCAGGGGGAGGGCCAGAGGAAGGGGCAGAGAAAGGAAATCCTCAAGCAGAATTCCCACTGAGCATGAAGCCTGACCTGGGCTCAGTCCCGGGACCCTGGGATTATGACTGGAGCTGAAGCCGAGAGTCAGACTCAACCAACTGAGCCATCCAGGTACCACACAAGTCTTGGTTTTTTATACTCAAATTCATAGAACTTATATATCTCTCCATACAGTGGTTTTCACTACTGTTTATATATGAAAATTTCACATTTAAGTCTTAAATACTCAATACTACATTTTTAACAAGACAATGCACAGAGAAAACTCTCTCAAGTTACTTTCCAGTTACAAACAGTGGAACATCAGAATCACATTTTTTAAAGCTGATTATCATCAAAGGGAATGTTGCTAGTGCAAAGAGGCATCAGACTATTATGTTCTGTACATAAACATTTGCTAACAATCATATTGACAATTTGGTTATCAAGAAGCAATGTTTTAGGCATTTGATATCCTAAATGATAATTTGTTACATGTATATGTATGTGTGTTTAAATTATGTTTTAGTAAATTTGTTGTAAATTTGGGATTGATGAATAATGCATTATAATTTTTCCCATTTTAAAATAATAACAAATATGCTCCTGGTTAGTGTTTTTGTATAGAATACCAGATTTTTCAAGAATAGAGTAGTGATTTGATGCTAAGCAGAAGATGCTGGTAATTACATTTTTACATAGATATACAGAGGAACTAAATATTACAGAAAAACATTTTCCATTTTTCAAGTACATTCCACAAAACTTGTGTAGGATGTTAATAGGTATTCCTAAGCCTCTCCCCATTGTTCTTGAAGCAGCCCCAAACTGAGGTATTAATACAAATGCAAATACTTCTGACAAAGTAGCTAAGCATTCTGTTTAATAATACAAACTGCTTTCTTGAATAAGCTGAGGTTATGGTTAAAAACTCAAGGACAACCTGGTTATAGATACATACCTAGTTGGGTAATATAGGACACACACATTTCTTGAGAATATATAATGATATCGATATGCACTCTCCTGTATATGGACAGAATTTGGCTTGTACATGTGTTTTGTTAAGGCCTCCGGCATTCTTTTTTTTTTTTTTTTTTAAGATTTATTTATTTAGTTGAGAGAGAGAGATTGAGCATAGGGGGAAAGGGAGAGAGAGTCTCAAGCTGACTCCATGCTGAACACAGAGCCCCATGGCTGGGCACATAGGGCATGGATCTTTACGTAGAGCTCCATCTCACAACCATGAGATCACCACCTCACCGGAAAGCAAGAGCCCAACACTTACCCAGTTACATCATCCCGGCACCCCAAGGCCAGCACCATGTTTTAGAAATATCCTTCCAGGCATACCTGGGTGGTTCAGTGGGTTAAAGCCTCTGCCTTTGGCTCAGGTCGTGATCCCAGGGTCCTGGGATTGAGCCCCGCATCAGGCTCTCTGCTCGGCGGGGAACCCGCTTACCCCTTTCTCTCTACCTATCTCTCTGCCTACTTCTGATCTCTCTGTCAAATAAATAAATAAAATCTTAAACAAAAAAAAATCCTTCTATTCTCCTCTGTCCCAACCTGGTTGACTACCTTAAAGTCATCTACCTAGATCATGTAGATGTTTGAGTTCAGGACCTTAGATGTAGACTTTGGAAGTAGAAAGTTGGGGCTGAACACACTGGCTTAGACAGGTCAGGAAGGATCTCAGTTTCTCTTTTGGCTCAAAATAACCAGTTGACTTCTCCTGCTAATACTTCAGAGCCTTCTCTTTCCCCATCATTTCCTATTATAAGGATGTTCTTCTCTTTTACTACTTGATAGAGTAAAGAAAGCATTTTCCAAAACAGAACAAATATAAAACAAAACAAAAAAAAGGATGAAGTTGTGAAATCCAATTGCAAGTGAACAGAATTTTTTAAAAACAAGCTACAACTAAAAAAGCAACTAGTTCTTTTTTGCCTTCCCATCCTTTCCTGGCCCTGTCAAATGCAAACAAACTCCCACAAAGCCTCCTGCTTAGAGATATTTAAAAAAGAGAGAGAAGAAATCAGGCTTCTCTCAAAGCATCAATTCAACTATTAGATAATTTATTTTAATAATACCTTCCCATGAGACTGTTGAAGACGTGCTTGTGAGTGTGCTCCTGGGACATTTGCCTCTAGAGGACTTCCCCCACCCAGCTGGTATGATGCCAAGTAGTCACCAAGGAAAGGAAGGAAAGACCAATGTGTATCTTCCCCAAAGGATTTGGACCCAGGCTCTAAGAAGAACGGCCACAGCAAACTTTGGCCCAGTAAGGTGTACAAGCATAGATGGCAGGATCGGGAGGCAGACTGGTTAGAGAGCTGGATCTCAGTCATACTGTGAGATGGCCAATTTATTCCTAAAGTCAGTACTGGCATGAACTGAATCTGAAAGTAGAGCAATTTACATTCATTATGAAAATGCCCACGGAAGTACAGTTAAGTGCTTTCATCCATTACCTCATTTAAATGACCTGCTCAGTCTCCTAATTGCTACAGTCTTTCCAATCAAAAAATGCCTATAAATATTTACACACAAAGATGTTCCTCTTGGTGCTCTTTATAAAAGAAAATAAATGAAAACCACCCAGTTGTTCAATTTGAGGGAAATGAATGTGTTATGATATATACATATGATACAATGAAGTTACAGCAATGAGGTTTTCAGAGTTTTGTTTTTTTGTTTTCACTGCAGAGTTCTTATGAAATGGTGCTCTAAACAATACAAAATGTATTAAAGATGTAATGAAAGACACCTATGTGCAGAACCCTGGGATAAGCAAGAAGGAGTCTGGATTTTATTCTAAGTGTAAATATAAACCATTTAAGTGTGTTAAGCAGCACAATGATATGACTGAATTTGCACTTTAAAACAATTACTGTTTCCTCTATAACGTGTTTCTTTCAAATTTTCTGTGATAAAGATTAATATTTTAATTTTTAAAAATAAAGAACAAAACAGGATGAAAAATAAACTTCCAGCCCTTGTTTTACAATCTGACAACTCCCTAAAACTTACCCAAACCTGGGAACAAACATCAAGAGCCAAGTTCAGGACCGCTAAAGGAAGGCCTTGCAGAGGGTCTCAAATGCCCCCTGGCTTGTGCCCTTCAGCGCAGCAGGTAAAATTATTGTTACAGTGCAGACAAATGAGCCAACCAAAATCTCTCTTGCATGCATGTGACATGCTTAGCTGCTGTTAGGAACATCCTAAATAAATTCCAACTTTATGCATGTTCTGCTCTAACGAAGAGAGAGGAAGAGAGGGCTGACCTCTAGCAACTTGGTCTCCTTTTCTGGAGCAACGGATGTTGCACAGGGACCCTTGTCATTCTAAGGAGGCAAAGTTCCAGTCCTATTCAGAATTGAGAGCTCTGGGACATGATGTATAGCAAGAAACTCTTTGTAGCCCCACCCCTGCCCCCTGGCACCCGACCACTTGGTTCTATATGCAGAGTAGGTTGGGTTGACTAGATGGTAGTATTTGGACATGGGGAAGACCACCAACCCCCGAATTCCCCTGACCTTTCTGCCGCTATGACACTCTTTGCCCCAATGACTTCTCTGTATGCTTCTAAAATAGTGACGTACTCGGATTAGAGCGAGCTGGCATTAGGTCCTGAGATAGTAGCTATTGGGTGGGGACAGTTTTTAGCATGATTCATTACCCAAAGAGGGCAAGCCAAAGCCAGAATCTTTGTGGGCACAGAGGCCAGTGGGAGGGGAAAGTAAAGTTGCAAGAGATCACTGAAACTTGACAACTTTGGGGCCAGTGGAAAGAAGTCTGGGGAAAGAGCACGGCCTCTGAATTTGCTGCAGACTTTATCCCCCAACTCACTCGACGACCTCAGGTAGGACATGCAGCCTTTCCAGCCTTAGATTCTACATGTACAAAAAGAGGAGGGTCCTAACCACCTCCTGCACGGGTATGATGGTTTGGAAATAAACTCTGTACACCATCTCAGGCTGTGCATTATAAAGAGAAAGCTGGGAGCTTTCCACAACGTAGCAAAGAAGCCAGCAATTCAGCCCCATTCCCTCCTAGTACAATCAGGAAACTGAGGGTTGGAATCCTTGCTCTCTTAATGGAACTCTCACAATTTCACTAGACTGTTATTACCTTAAATGAGGAAATGCATTTTTCCAAATGACCCCTAAGTCTTTAGATCCTGAATCATGAGAAGAATGCAATTACGTTCACCAGCATTATGAAGACAGGGAAGCATATTCATACATTCTGGAAGGTTTTTCAACATAAGCTGAAGAGGAAGATTCTATTTAAACTCTCAATCAGGAAAGTAAAATAACTAAAATGCTATCCTTAAGGGTCCTTTAGTTAAGTGAGATTTTACTCTATTTAGCAGTTAAATACAATGAATTGTCAATGCATGAGACTCCATAAACTATCTATACTAAACTGATTTTCTTTTTCTTTATTTAGGGTGGGGAAGGAATAAAGGGTTATCTTAGGTATGAAAAGGTAGGAAATCAATTTCCTTGACTGATAACACATAATATATTTCTAAAATACATTACCCTTCTTTTGTTTTCTCCTCCTGGTTTTACTAAATCTTTTTCAAATCTTTTCATTAAAATGCAGGTTTGAATACCCCATCCCCATCCAGCAGGTCACACAGACGTACACACACATACACACATTTGTGCACGTGCACATGTATGCACTTGTGTTCTCCACCAGAGAACAAAATTTTCAATCAATATTTTAGTTGTGTTTTTGAAGACAGGATGGAGAGATTAGACTGAGAGCTTAAATACAAAGAAGCACAAAATTGCAGTGGTAATGGCATCTGAATAAAACTTGGTTCAGATACCTATTTCAAGCAACACAGTTCTCAGCTGGAGCCTACATTCCACTGAAGGCTGCTTTTGGATCCTCTTTCTATGGATGGATTCCTACCATCCATATGGCCAGCATTCCTGATACTGAGAAAGAAGGCCTGAGGTCTCTGCAAATCCTTGTGGTGAAGCAGTCATTCCAAAGTGGAGAGAATGCATGAGAGAGAACACCTATTTGGGAATCCCATGTCTGGTGATTTGTCAGATGTCCTAAATTTCATGTTTGCTGACTACTGACAGGAAAATTGGGAAAGAGAAGCAGACTTATGTGACTGTTCTCACCATATTGTCCCGGCCATCTGTTACTATTGAGAAGTTCTGATTAAGGAGGGAAGCCAAAGAAAACTTCCTAGGTGTGACTCTGGAGACTCGACTGGCCAGCCCACCTTATGCCATTGTTGGCTTATGTCCTCATGGAGCAATAATCATTTCTGATTTGCTGCAATCCATTCCATTCAGTGGAGGTACATGCCCCAGAGACATAGAGAGAGGATAGACAGGATTCCTTTTCCTAGTATCAAGCTGACATGGCTATTGAGGGGGGTGAAGAAAGGGAGTGGAGAAAAATATTCTGTTTTGTATTCAATCAAAGAGTATGTGATTAAATAGAATGCAAAAATCTCATGAATTTTTAGCATAAAAATATGTCACTACATTTTACCTCTCCTCTGCAATAGAGGAATTGAGTAAGGGTAGGAATTTAGGAAGAAATGGTACCATGAAGCAATGTAGGGGAAGAGGGAAGAGAACTGGATTGGGATTAAGGATATGTCAGTGCTAACCCTGGACTGGATACTGCCTTGCTGTGTGACTTGGGACAAGTGCCTTACCTTCCCTGGAGGGATCATATCACCTTCCCACAAAGCTATCATAATCAAGACAATATAGTAGGGTACAAGGTAGATATATAGGTTAATGGAACAGAATAGACTGTCCAGAAATAGGCCCATACTTACATGATCAATCAATCTGCAACAAAATTATTGAGGAATTCAGTGGAAAAGGAATAATCTTTTCAATAAAAGTGCGTGCAAGTATTGGAGATGTAAAATAATTAACCTGAATCTTTAGCTCATGTAACATGTAGAAAATTCACTTAAAAGGAGTCACAGACTTAAATGGAAAAGTTAAAGCTATAACATCTCTTGAGGAAAATATAAGCGGTTTTCAGTTAAGCCAAGGGTTTTGTTTTTGTTTTTGTTTTTTTAAGGTAGCAAAAAGTGCAAAGAGATCAGAGGTAAAAACACTGACTGATTGGGTATCATCAAGAGTAATATTTTTCCTCTTTAAAAGATGCTATATAGAAAATGAAAAGGTGTGACACAGAATGGGAAAAAATAATTGCAAAACACACATCTGATCCCTATTTCCAGAATATACAAATATACATCTGCAGCTTAGTAAAAAGATAAAACAAGATAATTTTTCAGAAGTATGCAAAATATTTGAACAGAACCTTCACCAAAGAAGACACATAGTTGGCAACTAAGCCCAGGAATGCTGGCTCAACATCATCAGTCATCAGGGAAAAGCACATTAAAATCACAAATGAGATATCATTGTGTAACCCCCTACAGTTGAAAAAACTCTTCATAACAGGTGTTGGTGAAGATGTGGAACAACTGGGATACTCATGGATTTCTAAAGGGAATGCAAAAATAGTATAATCATTGGAACACCCTTTGCCATTTTAAAAAATAAAGTTAAGGAGGGAGGAGTCAAGACGGTGGAGAAGTAGCAGGATCTGATGCCATTGGGTAGCAGATCATCTAGATAGCTTATCAAACCATTGAGAATATCTACAAATCCAATGGGAGATCAAAGAGAAGAAGAGCAGCAATTCTAGAAACAGAAAATCGACCACTTTCTGAAAGGTAGGACCTGCAGAGAAGTGAATCCAAAATGACAGGAAGATAGACTGCAGGGAGTGGCTCCCGGCAAGCGGCAGAGCAACAGAACACAAAATCAGGACTTTTAAAAGTCTGCTTCAGTGAGGGACATTGTTCCAGAGGCTAAACTGGGGTGAAGCCCACACGGGGTCAGCGTGGCCTCAGGTCCTGCAGGGTCACAGAAGGATCGGGGGTGTCTGAGTGTCGCAGAACTCACAGCGGGAAAGCCGGCTACAGAGACAGAAATGAGAAGTGAGCTCTCAGCTTGGGGTTACCTTGAGCTGGTTACAGTCTGGGTGAGCTCAGAAAGCAGCTGGAGGCCAGGGAGATGAGAGTGATTGAGTGCTTTTCTCTGAGGGTGCACTGAAGAGTGGGGCTCCCAGCTCTCGGCTCCTCCAGGCCAGAGATTGGGAGGCCATTTTCATTTCCATCCTCTGGAACTCTACGGAAAGCATTCAGGGAACAAAAGCACCTAAAAGTGAACCCAAGCGGATTACTTAGTCTGACCTGTGGTAAGGGCAGTGCAATTCCACCTGGGGCAAAGACACTTGAGAATCACTACAACAGGCCCCTCCCCCAGAAGATCAACAAGAAATCCAGCCAAGACCAAGTTCACTTACCAAGGAGAACAGCAGAATTCTGGAGGAGGAGAAAGCAAAGCATGGAATTCATGGCTTTCTCCCCATGATTCTTTAGTCTTGTAGTTAATTAATTTATTTTATTTTATTTTTCTTCTGCTAAATTTTTTTTAAACTTTTACTCTTTCCTCTTTTAACGTTTTTTAGCGAGTTTATCATAACAATACCTTTCATTAAAAAAAAAAAAATTTTGAACCTTCATTATTATAGTCATATTTTATCCTTCATTGTATCTAACTTTATTTTTTGTATACACATAGGGTTTTTTCTTCTAAAAAATTTGGGGTACAACTTCTTCTAATAGATCAAAATATACCCTAAATCTAGCTTCGGGCTTGTTCTAGTCTCCAGCCTGAGCAAATTCTCCCCACTTTTTTTTCCTTTATTTTCCCAACCAACTTACTTTCTCAACTACTTTTTTAGAAATTAAAAAAAAATTTTTCTTATCTTTATAGGCATATTCCATCCCTTCATTGTGTTTACTCTTATATATGTTTTTCATTCTTTAAAATTTTGGTAGGTAGTTTCTTTCTTTCTTTTATTTTTTCCAATTCTTTTCAGCATAATGGTATTCGTTGTTTTTGTACCACACCCAGTGCTCCATGCAAGTTTCTTCTAAGAGACCAAAATACTCCCCAAATTAAGTGGGTGACCCTGTTCTACTTGCCAGTCTAATATATATATATATATTTTTTTCTTTTTTATAGTTTTCCATTATTTGTTTTCCTTTTTAAATTTTTTTTTCTGAACTTTTTATCCCCTTCCTCGCTCCCATGATTTGGGGTCACTTCTGATTTGGTTAAAGCACATTTTCCTGGGGTCTTTGCCACCCTTTTAGTATTTTATTTGCTCCTTCACATATTCTTATGTGGACAAAATGACAAGGCGGAAAAACACATCACACAAAAAAAGAGCAAGAGGCAGTACCAAAGGCTAGGAACCTAATCAATATGGACATTGGTAATATGTAAGGTCTAGAGTTCAGAATGATGATTCTCAAGGTTCTAGCTGGGCTTGAAAAAGGCAAGGAAGATATTAGAGAAACCCTCTCTGGAGAGATAAAGCCCTTTCTGGAGAACTAAAGGAACTAAACTCTAAACAAATTGAAATTTAAAAAGCTATTAATGAGGTACAATAAAAAATGGAGGCCCTTACTGCTAAGATAAATGAGGCAGAAGAAAGAAAGAATTAGTGATATAGAAGACCAAATGACAGAGAATAAAGAAGCTGAGCAAAAGAGAGACAAACAAATACTGGACCACAAGGGAAGAATTCAAGAGATAAGTGACACCATAAGAAGAAACAACATTAGAATAATTGGGATTCCAGAAGAAGAAGAAAGAGAGAGGGGAGCAGAAGGTATATTGGAGAGAATTATTAGAGAGAATTTCCCTAATATGGCAAAGGGAACAAGCATTAAAATCCAGGAGATACAGAGAACCCCCCTCAAAATCAATAAGAATAGGTCCACACCCTGTCACCTAATAGTAAAATTTACAAGTCTTAGCAACAAAGAAAAAATCCTGAAAGCAGCCCGGGAAAAGAAGTCTGTAACATACAATGGTAAAAAATTTAGATTGGCAGCAGACTTATCCACAGAGACCAGGCAGACCAGAAAGAACTGGCATGATATGTCCAGAGCACTAAATGAGAAAAACATGCAGCCAAGACTACTATATCCAACTAGGCTGTCATTGAAAATAGAGGGAGAGATAAAAAGCTTCCAGGACAAACAAAAGCTGAAAGAATTTGCAAACACGAAACCAGCTCTACAGGAAATATTGAAAGGGGTCCTCCAAGCAAAGAGAGACCCTAAAAGTAGTAGATCAGAAAGGAACAGAGACAATATACATAACAGACACCTTACAGGCAATACAGTGGCACTAAATTCATATCTCTCAATAGTTACCCTGAATGTAAATGGGCTAAATGCCCCAATCAAAAGACACAAGGTATCAGAATGGATTAAACAAAAAAACCCATCAACATGCTGTGTGCAAGAAGCTCATTTTAGAACCAGACACCTCCATATTTAAAGTGAGGGGGGGACGCCTGGGTGGCTCAGTTGGTTAAGCAGCTGCCTTCGGCTCAGGTCATGATCCCAGCGTCCTGGGATCGAGTCCCACATCGGGCTCCTTGCTCTGCAGGGAGCCTGCTTCTCCCTCTGCCTTGCCTTCCACTCTGTCTGCCTGTGCTCGCTCTCACTCTCTCTCTCTCTGACAAATAAATAAATAAAATCTTTAAAGTGAGGGGGTGGAAAACAATTTACCATGCCAATGGACATCAGAAGAAAGCTGGGGTGGCAATCCTTATTTCACATCAATTAGATTTTTAAGCCAAAGACTATAATAAGAGAAGAGGAAGGACACTATATCATACTCAAATGGTCTGTCCAACAAGAAAATCTAACAATTTTAAATATCTATGCCCCTAACATGGGAACAGCCAACTATATAAACCAATTAATAACAAAATCAAAGAAACACATCAACAATAATACAATAATAGTAGGGGACTTTAACACTCCCCATCACTGAAATGGACAGATCATCCAAGCAAAAGATCAACAAGGAAATAAAGGCCTTGACTGACACACTGGACCAGATGGACATCACAGATATAGTCAGAACATTCAAACCCAAAGCAACAGAATACACATTCTTCTCTAGTGCATATGGAACATTCTCTAAATAGATCACATCCTGGGTCACAAATCAGGTCTCAACTGGTATCAAAAGATGGGGATCATGGGGCACCTGGGTGGCTCAGTGGGTTAAGCCTCTGCCTTCGGCCCAGGTCATGATCCCAGGGTCCTGGGATTGAGCCCCGCGTCAGGCTCCCTGCTCAGCAGGGAGCCTGCTTCCCTTCCTCTCTCTCTGCCTGCCTCTCTGCCTACTTGTGATCTGTCTGTCAAATAAATAAATAAAATCTTAAAAAAAAAAAAAAAGATTGGGATCATTCCCTGCATATTTTGAGACCACAATGCTCTGAAGCTAGAACTCAATCACAAGAGGAAATTTGGAAAGAACCCAAATACATGGAGGCTAAAGAGCATCCTACTAGAGAGTGAATGGGTCAAACAGGAAATTTAAGAAGAATTGAAAAAATTCATGTAAACAAATGAATGAAAATACAATGGTTCAAAATCTGTGGGACACAGCAAAGGCAGTCCTAAGGGGAAAATATATAGTGATACAAGCCTTTCTCAAGAAATAAGAAAGGTCTCAAGTATACAACCTAACCCTACACCTAAAGGAGTTGGAGAAAGAACAACAAAGAAAGCCTAAACCCAGCAGGAGAAGAGAAATAATAAAGATCAAAGCAGAAATCAATGAAATAGAAACCCAAAAAACAATAGAACAAATCAACAAAACTAGGAATTTGTTCTTTGAAAGAATTAATAAGATTGATAAACCCCTGGCCAGACTTATCAAAAAGACAAGAGAAAGGACCCAAATAAATAAAATCATGAATGAAAGAGGAGAGATCACAACCAACACCAAAGAAATACAACAATTATAAGAACATACTATGAGCAACTCTATGCCAACAAATTTGTCAATCTGGAAGAAATGGATGCATTCCTAGAGATGTATAAACTACCATAACTGAACCAGGAAGAAATTGAAAACCTGAACAGACCCATAACCAGTAAGGAGATTGACAGACTCCAAAAAAACAGAAGCTGAGAGCCAGAGGGCTTCTTGGGGGAATTCTTCCAAACACTTACAGAAGAATTAATTCCTATTGTCCTGAAACTATTCCAAAAAATAGAAATAGAAGGAAAACTTCCAAACTCATTTTATGAGGCCAGCATCACTTTGATCACAAAACCAGACAAGGATCCCATCAAAAAAGCAAATTACAGACCAATATCCTTGATGAACACAGATGCTAAAATTCTCACCAAAATACTAGCCAATAGGATCCAACAGTACATTAAAAGGATAATTCACCACGACCAAGTGGGATTTATTCCAGGGCTGCAAGATTGGTTCAACATCCACAAATCAGTCAATGTGATACAACACATCAATAAAAGAAAGAACAAGAACCATAGGATACCCTCAATCGATGCTTAAAAAGCATTTGACAAAGTACAGCATCCCTTCCTGATCAAAACTCTTCAAAGTGCAGGGATAGAGGGCACATACCTCAACATTATCAAAGCCATCTATGAAAAACCCACCGGAAATATCATTCTCAATGGAGAAAAACTGAAAGCTTTTCCACTAAGGTCAGGAACATGGCAGGGATGTCCATTATCACCACTGCTATTCAACATAGTACTAGAAGTCCTAGCCTCAGCAATCAGACAACAAAAGGAAATTAAAGGCATCCAAATCAGCAAAGAAGTCGTCACACTATCACTCTTTGCAGATGATATGATATTATATGTGGAAAACCCAAAAGACTCCACTCCAAAACTGCTAGAACTTGTACAGGAATTCAATAAAGTGTCAGGATATAAAGTCAATGCACAGAAATCAGTTGCATTTCTCTACACCAACAACAAGACAGAAGAAAGAGAAATTAAGGAGTCAATCCCATTTATAATTGCACCAAAAACTATAAGATACCTAGGAATAAACCTAACCAAAGAGGCACAGAATCTATACTCAGAAAACTATAAAGTACTCATGAAAGAAATTGAGGAAGACACAAAGAAATGGAAAAATGTTCCATGCTCCTGGATTGGAAGAATAAATACTGTGAAAATGTCTATGCTACCTAAAGCAATCTACACATTTAATGCAATTCCTATCAAAATACCATCCATTTTTTTCAAAGAAATGGAAGAAATAATCCTAAAATTTATATGGAACCAGAAAAGACCTCGAATAGCCAAACGAATATTGAAAAAGAAAGCCAACGTTGGTGGCATCACAATTCCAGACTTCAAGCTCTATTACAAAGCTGTCATCATCAAGACCGCATGGTACTGGCACAAAAACAAACACATAGATCAATGGAACAGAATAGAGAACCCAGAAATAAACCCTCAACTCTATGGTCAACTAATCTTGGACAAAGCAGGAAAGAATGTCCAATGGAAAAAAAGACAGCCTCTTCAACAAATGGTGTTGGTAAAATTGGACAGCCACATGCAGAAAAATGAAATTGGACCATTTTTTTACACCACACATGAAAATAGACTCAAAATGGATGAAGGACCTCAATGTGAGAAAGGAATCCATCAAAATCCTTGAGGAGAACACAGGGAGCAACCTCTTCGACCTCAGACGCAGCAACATCTCCCTAGGAACATCGCCAAAGGCAAGGGAAGCAAGGGCAAAAATGAACTATTGGGATTTTATCAAGATCAAAAGCTTTTGCACAGCAAAGGAAACAGTTATCAAAACCAAAAGACAACTGACAGAATGGGAGAAGATATTTGCAAATGACATATCAGATAAAAGGCTAGTGTCCAAAATCTATAAAGAACTTAGCAAACTCCACACCCAAAGAACAAATAATCCAATTAAGAAATGGGCAGAAGACATGAACAGACATTTCTGCAAGGAAGGCATCCAGATGGCCAACAGACCCATGAAAAAGTGTTCCATATCACTCGGCATCAGGGAAATACAAATGAAAACCACAATGAGATATAACCCCATACCAGTCAGGATGGCTAAAATTAACAAGTCAGGAAATGACAGATGCTGTTGAGGATGCAGAAAAAGGGGAACCCTCCTACACTGTTGGTGGGAATGCAAGCTGGTGCAACCCCTCTGGAAAACAGCATGGAGGTTCCTCAAAATGTTGAAAATAGAGCTACCTTATGACCAAGCAATTGCACTACTGGGTATTTACCCTAAAGATACAAACGTAGTGATCCAAAGGGGCACGTGCACCCGAATGTTTATACCAGCAATGTCTACAATAGCCAAACTATGGAAAGAACCTAGATCTCTATCAGATGAATGGATAAAGAAGATGTGGTATATATATATATACAATGGAATACTATGCAGCCATCAAAGGAAATGAAATCTTGCCATTTGCAACAACGTGGATGGAACTAGAGGGTATTATGCTTAGCAAAATAAGTCAATCAGAGAAAGACAACTATCATATGATCTCCCTGATATGAGGAAGTGGAGATGCGACGTGGGGAGTTTGGGGGGTAGGAAAAGAATCGATGAAACAAGATAGGATTGGGAGGGAGACAAACCATAAGAGACTTTTAATCTCACAAAACAAACTGAGGGTTGCTGGTGGGAGGGGGCTCAGGAGAGGGTGGTGGGGTTATTGACATTGGGGACGGTATGTGCTATGGTGAGTGCCGTAAAGTGCATAAACCTGGCAATTCACAGACCTGTACCCCTGGGGCTAAAAATACATTATACATTTGTAAAAAAATTTAAAAATTTAAAAAAAATTAAAAATAAAGTTAAAATATATCACTATATAACCCAGTTGTTCTATCCTCATCTATCTAAGAGAATTTTAAAAAAATATATGCTTATACACAGTATCTTACATATATATCCAAAGCAGCTTGGTTCCCAATACCCCAAAATTGGAAATAATCTGAATGACCCTCAAGTGGTGAATGGATAAACAAGTTGAGGTATATGCATATACTGCTACTCAGCAAATAAAAACGAAATACTCATGAACTACTGATCCCCACCAAAACACAGGTGGAACTCAACTCAAATGCAGTTCTTCTAAGTAAAAGAGATTAGAGAGCACTGTGGACCATTCCATCTACATAGATTCTCAGAAGAGGCGGGGCGCCTGGATGGCTCAGTGGATTAAGCCGCTGCCTTCCGCTCAGGTCATGATCTCAGGGTCCTGGGATCGAGTCCCACATCGGGCTCTCTGCTCAGCAGGGAGCCTGCTTCCTCTTCTCTCTCTGCCTGCCTCTCCTCTCTCTCTGCCTGTCAAATAAATAAATAAAATCTTTTAAAAAAAAAAAAAAAAGAAGAGGCAAAGCTGTGGAGACAGAAAGCTCACAGGACAGAAGTCTGTAGTGACCAGGGGCAAGAGGGTTAGGAGAGGAAATTAACTGCAGAGGGGCAGGAAGGAACGTTTGAGGGCGAAGGAAATTCTTTCTACCTTGATTATGTTGGTAGTGATAGTATTGTACAGTTTGATGAAATTTATCAAATTGGTAAACATTTAATATTGGTAAACATTACTGTGTTTAAATTACATCTCAATATAGCAGCTTTTTTTAAAAAAGGAGGAGGGGTGTTAAACTTTAGAACCTCTAATATCCCTTCAGTCCATAAAGTGTGATTCTTGGAGAATCATGACTCTTTTTGAATGAGCCTGACCTTTTGCCCTACAGGAAGACATTATCTTTACCTCACTGGCTAGTAAACAAACCTACCCTATATTCTCAAGGAAGACACAAGCTCTATGTTCCAAGGCTCTGTGCTCTACTAACATCCTTGAAAAGAGAGTATATCAGAAAGGCAGTCAGTGCCTCTGTGTGTCGGGCACCAAAAAATTTGAGAGACCTGATGGAGAATGGTCTCTGAACACCAATTGCTTACGCATCCTCTGAACTTCTGTGGTTAGAGTACGCAGCCAAAACATCTGAGTTCAAACCCAGGCTAAGCTGGTACCTAGCTGGACAGATTACTGTACTTCATCGAGGCCTCAGTTTCTGCTTCTAGTAGATTCGTATTATAATCTTTGTCTTAAAGTAATTGAGCGAGTCAGAGAAGGTAATGTATTTTTAAAGTGCTTTTTAAGCTACAAGGCACGTGATAAATAATGACTCCACTGTGCACTTCTTTTGCTATCTCATTGTTTTAGACTGTCAGGTTTGTTGTCAGATCCTTCTCCTTCTTCTTTCCTTTCACTGAAATTAACACAACACTGAACAGTTAATAAGTATTCAATGAATCCTTGATGGCCACCTAGTATTCGGAATAACTAGATGCAACTGAACTTTCCAATTTCCTCTTAAAAACTTCATGGTTTCTCTTTCACTTTTCCTCCTCTGATCACGTGTTCTCAACCACATTTAAATTGGGGGGGGGGACTACAACAAAAAACTAGTCTATTTTCCTGAAGAATGCACTTTGGAATGCTATTCTAGCATTTAACAGGTAGTTACTTCTACCTGTGACAGACCCTTAGTAAATAGAGAGCAAAGATGGCATGACGCACTGGGCATGCTCACCAAGCAAGAAACATGTTCCTATGAATGGCCAACACTTAGCGCGCTGTTCATGTTTGGTGGCAAATAAAAATGGCCTATGAGAAATTGGAAGAAAAGAATCATTCCTTGTATGAGTCTCTCTTTTTTTTAATGCTCCGATGAATCAACCCAAGAAAGTGGTCTCTTCAAACACTTTTCCAGTATGAATGGCAGCAACGTTCTGTTTAGAAAGACAGACGTGGACTGGCCCACCTGCTGGGGACAGTAATGGTAGAGTTTATCATGATGATGATGATGACTGAGAATGACAGAGAATATTGCAGAAAATATCTCAATAGAGGGTAGGTTCTAAAGTCAGCACATAGGGGAGCCTGGGTGGCTCAGTGGATTAAAGTCAGCATATAAAGTGATAAATATAAGAGATTAAGTATATCCCTGAAAAATACCAAAGGAAGGTGTCATGTTGGACACCAAAGTATTCTGCTTAATAAAACTCATTACATTTATGTAACAGTTTATGCAATATCCAGATTGCCCCAATGGAGTGTCAAGTGATGGACTTGGCTTGCGATTATGGGTCATGTTTTCTAAAAAAGATACAATTTTTATTCTTTTAAATTTTTATTTATTTTTTTAAAGATTTTGTTTATTTATTTGACAGAGATCACAAGTAGGCAGAGAAGCAGGCAGAGAGAGAGGAGGAAGCAGGCTCCCTGCTGAGCAGAGAGTCCAACGCGGGGCTTGATCCCTGGACCCTGAGATCATGACCTGAGGCAAAGGCAGAGGTTTAACCCACTGAGCCACCCAGGCGCCCCCAAATGATACAATTTTTACCTTCGTACTATCCATAAGATGCTCACATTGGAAGCACATGGGCAGATAAACAAACTGAACAGAAGCGGATTCCTGTCTGCCTTCACTCCTTCTTGGCTGAGATCAAAATGACAGGCAGAACTCTCCTTAAGCTTTCTGCCTCTCTTTGCCACAAAGACTAAATCCACCCAAGTTAAATGGGATTATGATGACCCTGCCCTATCCTTAAAAGGTTTTAATTTCCCTTCTCAACTTCCCATTTCCATTTCTTATTAGATTTACCTAAATTCTCATGGAAAATACCAAACACATCTGCAGATAGCTTTTTCACATATAGGATATACCTAAACTCAATACAAAAGAAGGTCATAATAAGTCTTTTCTTGGTTACATGATTAATGTACTCTGAGGCTTAGGAAAAAGCCAGTAATTGGGAAGGTTTAAGAGTACATTGAGTGAATTCATTGCTGTCAGAGACAATTCACCATTTCACTGATAGAGCCAGCAGCAGCCCTTCCGAGAGCAAGAAATAGCCATAAATCTAAACAGGAAAATATCCGAGTTTTGCTACCATGTCACATAAAATATCTCTTCTCAGAGCTGGAGGTATTTTTCAAAACTAAGTTAGAGCCACGGCTGTGAATAAAACCGGGCTTCTTCAAGAATGAGTAATAGAGACAACATTTTATAAGACTCCAAATTTGACCTTTCTTAGAAATTCCAATATCTAGCAAGAACTTGTCTTTGAGCTCATAAACACATAATTTGTTTGCTTTTCTTGCAAATTTCCACTGAGCTAAGATTGCATTTGGAGGAAAAGAAGTAGAACATGTGAACTGGAACAGAGGATATAACCGGAGGCCAGTGGTCTAAACAGTCCCAACAAGTAAGTGTGTTTGATTTGGTCCACATGGTGGTGGCCTAAGAAGAGTCTAAAGTGTTTGAATGAATTGCTAATAAAAAGGATGGTAATTTTACACTGAAAAACAAACAAACAAAAAACTAGAATTCCAGCTTCTCTCTGAAGAGATGGAATGATCTGACAATACTAGGTTGACACTACTTCCAAGTAAAAATCAGCTGGGGCCAGGTAGGTCCCAGGCAATCTCCTGTTTGTGAGTCTCCATCACTCCTTGTTGTTCCCAGACACTGAGGCCAAGTGTCAACTGTTGTTTTATGTAATAGTACAGTTGAAGAAAATAAAAGGTTTTCTAACTACATGTCTACCAAAGGTCTTGGCTAAAAAGACAGAGTGGGCCCTGGTTCATACAATTGGGTTACTTGGTTGGCCCCTGTGAACATCAGAGTTTGGAATTACTACCTTAATAGTCTAGAGTCACTACCTCCTTCAGGAAGCTTCCCTGATTTAACTACCTGATTTAACTGCCAGGGTTATATACAATTTGAAATGTTCTCCACCAGAAGGTTCTATTAGTTAGCAATACAAATGATATTTTAGATGCACTATTTCAAGTGTCTTTGCACAGATCATCCCATAATAAATAATTTCAAAAGATAAACATTTTCAGTGTCTTAGGTTAGCACATGGGCCCTCTCACTAAATGACCACCCCAATAATTTACCACAGATGTTGACCTTCTTCTCAGAGTTCCCTCGGTTTCTCATTTAAGAATTTGGGAAAAGAGAACAAGCAAGGTTATGATGTCTAATATGCAAACCTCCAAGTGAAGATGAAGACGGTTTTGCCAGCAATAATTATGTAATTATTACAACAAAATGTAACTTATCCCACAAGAAAAAGTAATTTTTTCCTCATCAAAAAGATCTGACTTCTCAAAAGATTTAAAGGTAGTTACTGCACTATGAAAAGAAATTAAGAAATAAACATTGCTTTTAGCACAGCCATGGAACTAAAATGATCTGATTGTTGCAAGGACATTGTTCAGAATATTAGATGACTCTAAAGAGCAACAGACTTTCCATATTTAATATGAGTCTTTGAACAAAATTAAATTTTAGAGCAGTATAAGGTCACACAGTCAATATGCCAACCCTTTTTACATTTATTTTAATCTCATCTCCCAGCATTGTCACCAGATCTTTTCCTTCTCTCTATCTCCATAAATAAAGTGTGTTGACTCTTGGACCTGCTCTCACTCTCTTGGCTTAATTACCTTCCATGATAAGGAATTCACTTGCCATTTCCATAAAGTGGCCATATGGGCACCTCACTTGTTTCCCTGGCTACTATGCTCATCTTTGCAATACTCCTTGCAGAGAGGAGAAGGGATCCCCTGTCCCCTTCTTCCCAACCCCCTCTCTCCCACCTCTATATACTCCTCTCCATCTCTTTCTCACAAGGCAAAGAGGACCTACCACTCTTTAGTCTCTAAATCCCTTACCATGACTGAATTTGTATCTGCTTTTTCTTTCTTTTTCTCTTTTTAAAAAAGAGTTTATTTGTCAGAGAGACAGAGTAAGAGTGAGAGAGAGCATAAGCAGGGGGAGCCCCAGGTAGAGGGAGTGCTCCCCACTGAGCACGCATCCCCAGCCAAGACGAGAGAACCATGGGATCACAACCTGAGCCAAAGGCAGACACTTAGCCAAACGAGCCAACCAGGTGCCCCATTTTTCTTCCTCTCTTTCATTGTACCCTAGCCAGGAGGGCTTCTTTCTTTTTTCTGGAACAAAGAACTTTCTCTTTTTGACTCTCAGGTCTGGTGTCAGATTCCACCCTGTTCCATATGACCTCTTCAGAGAAGGTGTTCTGACTCTGACTGTGCTCCTTGTCCCTCCCCTAAGTCACCTAGCTGTCACCTCTTGGTTCCTTTCTTTTATTGTGCTTTCTTGTTCTTTTCTTTCTTTCCTTGTCTCCCCCAATTAGAACATAAGCTCAGTGAGTTTGAGAACTGTGTCTGCCCTGTTCTCAGCAGAAGCCCAGTTCCTAGTGCACTGTCTAGCTTTTCAGGAACTCACTTAATACTTACTGATGAAGGATGTAGGGGAAAAAAGAGGTCAATCTACCTTTTCAATATGAACCACTTGAGTAGAACTTTCAGTTACAGAATTGAAAGCTAAGTACCACCAGGTCTCTGTTGGGGGAAGAACATGGAGTCTTATTATCATAATTTTGTGTGGTGGTAGGGGTCTAAAGCCATTTTGAATGTGTCACATGCAGAGTAAACACCCAGTACATTAAACAAAACTCCAGTGCCTTCCTCTAGAGATTCAATAGTAAGGCCAAAGAATCCCAAATGAGAACCTGAGGACTCTGATACATAGTTCATAGGGCCCATTCTGAAAAATCACATGCTAGGGCTTCAGTGGTGGTAGACAGTCAATTAGGTGGTACCCTTTTCCTAGGGATTTATTTGCACACAAGTTTACAAAGGAACCAAGGAGGTTTCTTGAAGGAAAAGGTATGGGGCACCTTCCCTTCAAAGTTTAATGTTATTAGAAGGTGTCTGATTGAAGATGGGTTGGTTATAACTGAGGCAGGGGAATGAGCAGAAGATTACCATAGCCCAGAGAAGAACCCCTACAGGAAGATTGGATTAGAGGTCTGGGCACACGTGAATGAACAGAAGGCCTACTTCATATGACACTCACACTCTTCCTGACTCAGCCTCTCTGGCAGATCTCAACTGATAGAGCACTTCCTAATAGTCCCATCTCAAAGATCTAGAGCAAAGTTTTTGCTTATTGTGCATTTCAATTGTGGGAAACTATTAACTTGAATGTAAAGTAAAACTTTTCTGCAAAGCCTAGGGAGGAAGAGGACTCTAGGCCCTCTTGTAAGATGCATCTTTCTCAGCTGTGGTCAGATGATTCTCAGAGTAAGTATCCATGGAAGATTTGAGGTAAGAAATCTCAGGTCCAGACTTCATCTGAGTGTGATTTAGAGTTAGCATAATTTGAGCATTAAAAGAAATATGACCTTACTTTGTTATCATCAGTTGCTAAAGTCTGGGGATATTGGTAACACTTAGAACCATAGAATCCTAACACTAGAAAGACCTAAAATACATGTAATCAAACTTGTCCAATAGGGAGATAAGAGAATTGAGGATCTGAGGCAAACAGAGCAACATGGCTACATAGCACAAGATCCAAAATTCACTCATTCTTTTGGTCTTTTAAGTATTTTTTGGACAGCTACCACAGGGCCAGCTCTCATAGATAAACACATGAATTCAAGTCATTAAACATTCACAAATTTCCTACTATAAGCATGGCACTGTGACGGACTTAGGAGATTAAAAAAAATAAATCAGACATGGGCTTTTACTTGACATTTTCTTCACCATCTAGTAGAGAAAAGGTAGTTTTCTATAAAGGAAAGATTGTACAACAGGATAAACGTCACTCTTGATGAATGTATATAGGGATATAGCGGGACCATATCAGATACATGTAAAGAGCCATTCCCTTATCTCATTCATGACTATCTCATTCATGATCACAAACAAATCTAATGACATGTATTAACAAATCTAATAACATGTGCAATTAAAGAAATTTATTATTAAAACTGAATGGAATATTAAAAAAAACTGAATGGAATCAGCATTCTAAACAGGCAGGGATCCTTTAAAATACACACCATTAGTCCCTTGGGAAATGCAAAATAAAGCCAAAATGAGATGCTACATAGACAACATGTCTATGTAAACATCTAAAATTTGAAAGACTGGATCAAGCTTTGGCAGAGATGTGAAGCAACTGGAACTCTCACACCCTGCTGGTGGGATAACCAAGTGGTAAAAACACTTCATAAAACAGTTTAGAAACTAGGTAAACTCCACTCTGTTTAAAAAGTAAGACATACACCTAATACACAATCTAGCCAATCAACTTCTAGGTATTTATCCAAGAGAAAAGCAGCAATAGCAGCAATGGCCACAGTCACCAAACTGTGGAAAGAACCAAGATGCCCTTCAACGGACGAATGGATAAGGAAGATGTGGTCCATATACACTATGGAGTATTATGCCTCCATCAGAAAGGATGAATACCCAACTTTTATAGCAACATGGATGGGACTGGAAGAGATTATACTGAGTGAAATCAGTCAAGCAGAGAGAGTCAATTATCATATGATTTCACTTATTTGTGGAGCATAACAAATATCATGGAGGACAAGGGGTGTTAGAGAGGAGAAGGGAGTTGGGGGAAATTAGAAGGGGAGGTGAACCATGAGAGACTATGGACTCTGAAAAACAAACTGAGGGGTTTGAAGTGGCGGGGGGTGGGAGGTCGGGGTACCAGGTGGTGGGTATTATAGAGGGCACGGATTGCATGGAGCACTGGGTGTGGTGAAAAAATAATGAATACTGTTATGCTGAAAATAAATTTTTAAAAAAAGTCATTGTGAATGCAATTGTTCACAATAGCTTTATTTGTGATCGCCCCAAACTGGAAGCCACCAAATGTTCAGCAACAGGTGAAAGGATAGCCAAGTGGTGACATGTCCACATGATGGATTACTGATCAGCCATAAAGAGGAATGAACTATTGATACAGACATCAGCATGGATGAATCCCAAAATGATTACGCTGAGTGAATGAAGCTTGAAAAGTAGCCCACATACTGTAGGACTCCATTTTTATTCAATTATAGAAAATGTAAACTATCGTGATGAAACATAGAACAGGGATTGCCTGGTGAGGGGTCACAGAGCATGGAGGGGTAGGAGGAAGGGGCCCAGAGGGGCGCAAGGAACATTTTAGGAGTGATGATTGCACAGGTGTTATTTAGTTGGATAAACTAACTTCATGTCAGTTTATCAATAAAGCTGCTAAAAGTAAAACAGCCAACAATAATCATAAATCCTAAGTGAGCACAGAAAAAAAAAAATCAAGGAGTTTGGAATCATAGGACCTGACCCATAGTGTGAGCCCTACTACCTACCATCTGTGCAAGTCTCTAGACTTTTCTGGAACTGTTCTCTTATCTAGCAAATGGGGATAATAACTCTTGTCCTACTTATTTTATGAGATTATAATAAGGAGTTAATAGAGGAACAAATACAAATGGGCTTCGTAAAATTTTAAAATATTACGTACTGGATGGGGGTTGTCCTTGTTGGCATACACAAGAATCTGTGGAGGCAGGAAATCTCTCTGAGGTCTGATTAGGGAAAGGACAACCGGAGGACGAGGGAACCTAACCCGTGTATGAGGACAATAAAGCAGGGCAGAGAGGCTGCCAACAAGGGTAGGGGGAAGTTGCCTCAGAGTAATGAAAGGGCAGCCAGGAGAAAGGCAGGTCTGACTCTGGGGGCTGGAAAGGTAGGGATGAACTGGATTGATAAGGAAAAGGAAGGCCGAAGGCAGAGCCTGTACCTCACACTGAGAACAACAGGACTCTTGAGAACACAGGCTTGTGAAGAGGTTCTGCTGTCCTTGCTGCAGCCAAGTTGATCTTCAGGAAACTCAGCCACCCACCCATCCCTGGGATGAGGATGACAAATCCTCAGCATGGCCATGCCCCTGGCCTGGCCCCTGTTTCCCCCTCCAAGCTCTCCGCCTGCCACTTTACCCAGAAATCTGTACCCTGCCCCTCTCCCAGCAGGCAACACGGAGACCCAGTCATGCTATTTTGCCAGCTTACACTACTCTGCTCTCTCCTGTTTGCCCAAACTTCTACCCACATATCAGATCTCAGATCAGCTGCTGCTTCTTCAGGAAGCCTGCCTCACCACCGAAACTTAATCACATCCCTATGTGATATCCCTCAAAGTGGCTGGAACTGCACACACTGCTGTTGCGCTTACGGTACCTGATGTAGGGAGCTCATCAGGATCTGTATCTCCCATCAAACCTTAACTCCATGGGGATGTAGAACATGTCTGTTTTTGCTCTCCTTGGCACCACCTACCACAGGTGCAAAGGAGATAATGAATGAAACATTGAATTAAAGTCTTTTGAAGGAAAGACATTTTTTGAACCCTTAGGAATGAGGGAACCATGGGGCACCTGAGTGCTCAGTTGGTTAGGCATCTGGCTTGATTTTGGCTCTGGTCATGATCCCAGGGTTGTGAGATCAAGCCCCATTTGAACCCCACATAAGGCTTGTGCTGGGCATGGAAACTACTTGGGGTTCTCTCTCTGCCCCTCCCTGGTTACAAGCTATCTCTTGTTCTCTCTCTCATTCTGTCTCAAAAAAAAAAAACAATAATAATTAGAGAACCAATGATGTGTGTGAGAGACTAATCTACAGGTATAATCTATAATGTGGACCTTTTCATGTCCATTGTATAGATGCAGACACCAAGGTTCAGAGAGGTAACCACATCACTAATGAGTGGCAGATCTAAGAGATGCCCTAACCCTGACCTCTTGACCAGCCCTATCCTTCCAATTTTAAATGGAAGGTTGATCCCCTAAGGCCCTGTCCAGCAATAACTTTCTCCAATCCTATAATCTCCAGAAAATTAGCTGGTGATCCTCCAACAATTCAGCCCCTATCAATGACCTACAATAACCTTTTAGGCCCCCAAGGCCCCCGCCAACAACGCACTCTCCTACTTTGGGGCTAAGAACTAACAATATAATCCACTTGACTCCATGGGCTAAAAGGAGTCTCTTTTTAGCTTCTCTCCTAGCAATGCTGACTCTAAATTAATAGTTTGACATTGTAACTCAAGGTCACACAGATAGGCAGGTTTAGATTTGATTCCAGATTTGTCTGGCTTCAGATCTGCCTAATATCTATGGGTTTAATAACTGATACTTGGAAGAAAAGGTTTAACAAATTCTACAAAGAAATAAAAATTCACTTATATCTAAACAGACATTTGAGGAACCGTATTATTGAAAAGAATGCAGTTAGACCAGTGCTGTTCAAAGCATGGTCCACAGACTAGTGTCAGCTCATGAACCGTTATCAGCCTGCTGGGTAAGTACAAAAATTAAGAGAAAGCATTTAGAGAGTTTGTTAACAAGTTGACATAGGCAGGCATGTTATTGTATAATTCATAGTTATTGTATTTTACAGAAGTATTAATCCATAATAGGTAGGAAATAAAATGTGTAAGTTGTCCTCCTCTACAGACAGTTTTTGAATAGGGATTAATTAGATAGGATTGGGTCTGGCAGGGGTGTCTGGGTGGCTTATTTGGTTGGGCAATCAGTTCTTGGTTTTGGCTCAGGTCATGATCTATGGGCGGTGGAGAGTGAGCCCCACAATCGGGTTCCACACTCCATAGGGAGTGTTGGAGATTTTCTCTCTCCCTCTGCCTCTCCCCTCCCACTTATGCTCTCTCTCTCTTCTCTAAAATAAATAAATCTTTTTCTAAAAATTGGGTCTGGCAGTATGGTATCATCTGAGGGCTACTGTAGTCAGTACTGTGTCAGGCTTAAGGAGAAAGGCTCTTGGGTACTCACTGTTGCCAGTCAAATTTCTGCTCCTCCATGTATTGGCTGTGTGACCGTGGGCAAATCACTCAAGTTCTCTGGCAGTGGCAACTGCCTAGGATTACTGTGAGAATCAAGTGAAATTATCTATGTGAAGTTCTCAGCACAGTGCTAGGCATAAAGTAAGCACTCAATAAAGATTAGCTGCTACATTCATGTATGTCTAGCTAAGTTGGTGGTGTTACTATTACTATCCTTATTGTTTGCCTTTTATCAGTTCCTATTCTGTCATTAGAAAGTATTCTTTTCAGTTAAGCTAGGCATCCTGCTGTGAAATGTGAATATTCCCCTAGAAAAATTAGTTCCCTCATCACGTCAGCTCAATATATCAAATGCCACAAAGTCAGTACTAACAGGGCAAAGTGAAGTCAACAAATGTGAAAGACCCCAGGAGGTCATGAGGGCACTGGGGGTATAGGAGAGAGCTTATGAGCATGGCCCATGAAAAATAAACTTGGTAGGGAAGGCATCTGAAGAGTAGGGTTGTGGAGACACAGGAAATAGGACAGAGCCTGGTGGTGATTTGAGAGAGTTCTCTCCCAGAAGGCAAAGGAGAGAAGGCATGTTTGAATCAGCAGTGCAGAATATGGTGAAAAGCCAGAAATCTAGAGCCAGACTGCCTAGGTTGAAATCTTGGCTTTGCTATTTAGTAACAGTGTGACTCTAGGACAGGTGACATTACCTCTCTGTGCCTCAATTTTTTTAACATTTAAAAGGACGATAACAATAGAACCAACTTAAGAGAGTGCTTGTGAAAAGTCAGTGAGATGTATAGATAAAGATATAGATTTCTCTTAGTGTCTGGCACACAGTAGGAGCTACAGAGCATTTGCTCTAATTGGCAGTGTAGTAATAGTAGTAGTAGCAGCAGTAGTAGTAATAGTAGTAGTCGTAGTAGTAGCAGTAGTAACAGAACATTCCAGCCCTGGGCAGCTCTATCAAAAGTCCTTGCTATTAATTTTAAGACACCCCAGGGGAGGGTATGAAGATGACTCAGCACATCCCAATCTCACTGCTGGAAAGTCAGCATGTGGCAGGTCAGTAAACCCAGCTCTGCACACAAATGACAAGGCTCTTAAAAAATTAAAATCAGTCATCTTAAGCAGTCTCCTCCTAATTACTCCCTAAGATCCTTGGGGGATTATGGCCTGAGGCTTTGGCAGGCGAAGAATCTCCCTTGCCAAGTGAGCACTGGGCCGTGTTCACTCTGAGCCTTCCTGGAAGCAGCAGGCTCCTGCCTCCTCTTCCCATGCCCAGGGCTACTCTCTGCCATATTGGAACCAGTATGACCCCAACATCAGCACCATAAAGAACATATAGCAGATCGTGTCGAGAACATTTAGGGGTTCCTGATGACCTGTCTGACCAAGCCTAAACTCTAGAAGTATTCCTTGAATGCAACTCTACCTGGCACATTGCAACTTTGGTGAATGAATACACAAGACATCCAGTCTGGTCCAAACTTTTACTTCACAGATGATCAAACGGGATGTCAGTGGAGGCATTTGATTTATCTAAAATTTAAAGGGGAATAAAAGGTAACTGTTAATGAAACAAATTATGATTTTTATTTTAATTGGAAACTATTTTAAAAGACTGAAGGGTTGGGACTTCAATGCAGAAATCTCAAGCATCTTATCTATAGAAAGGGCGATATCTTGGCGTTGGGTAGGGAAAAAGAGAGTCTTCTGACTCCCTTTCTAACCATGCTACACAGACAATAGTCTGCCTACCTGTAAGGTCAGCTCCAACTGGGAGAATGCGAAGTTGTCCTTACCCCCCAATTTGTCAAGACCGTCACACCCCCAATCCAGTCACTTGGTGACCTCTGCTGGCGTCCCCTGGGTAATACATGATAGGTGCAGGTGGTTCATGAGTCCTCCTGGAAGAACGAATGCTCTTGCCCCTGTTTTGTGTCTTTGGGTACCCATTGCCCAGATTCTGCTTCTTTTAATTGCCATTCACCAATAAAAGGAAGCAGGGCTCCTTGCTGAAATAATTCGATCTAGGGCTGGTCAGGGAAAACACAAGACGAGCCTGGAAAAATCTTGCAATGCCTGCCAGTGAAGATCTGCTTGAAAACCACAAGGGTGGGGCATGTCAAAGGGACACAGGATTCACCTGGAAGAACTCTCAGTGGCCAAAGCTGGAGTAATTCGAAACAAAAATAAGTAGTATAGTACTGGATTATAACCCAAAGTATAAAATAAATACATATGAGTTCATTTTGATTTTTACTGTTATAAATCAATCAATTTATTTTATTTTATAAAATTTATTTTATTTTATAAAAATTATTTTTTAAAAATTTAAAATTTAATATAATTTTTAAAAAATTATTTTATTTTATAAAATAAAATACTGATATTGGATATCAATCAATCAATCGATTGACTGACTGAATGAAACTTGTTCTAGGAAGTGGAGCTTAATCCCCCACCTTCTCTGAATGTAGGCTGGACTTTATGGTTTGCATCCAAAGAAAAGAATACAGAAAGGGGAATAATAGTAACTTTACTATGGAGAAACTCAGCAGATGTTACCTTAACCAAGTGATCAAAATTAACCTCACCAGCCTGAAGGTCATAGCATGTGTCCTCTGATGTGATAGGATGAGAGGGACACTTCATCTCTGTGGCATTCTTCCCCCCCAAAAGAAAAAAGCCATTAACCCCTGTGTCATCGTAAGGAAAGCATCAGACAAGCACATGTTGAGTTCCATTTTACAAAGTGCAGAACTGACTAGTGCTCCTCAAAACTGCCAAGGTCAAGTAAAATATAAAAAGACCAAGAAGCTGCCACAGACCAGAGGACACTGGGGAAACATGACAACGGCCTTCAATGTGTTGTCCTGGCTTCCTTCCTGGAATGAAAAACAAGATCACTAGTAGACCACTAGTGGGTCTGAATCTGAATCGAGTCGTGACTTTAATTAAAGGTATATGGTGTGCTCGCTTCGGCAGCACATATACTAAAAAAAAAAAAAAAAAAAAAGGTATATGGCAATGCTGATGCTGGCATTCTGACATATGTACCACAGCAATGGGAGATGCTACCACGAGGGGAAACTGGGTGAGGTGTGGTGGTGTGGTGGAGAATTTTCTGTACTACCTTTGCAATTTTTCTGTAAATCTGAAATTATTCCAAAGTACAGAATTTATTTTAAAAAGACTTTGCGGAGATTCATACCAGAAAATGGAGCCTCAGAAGCATAGAGAGATTTCTGAATGGATGACCAGGGGGCTTACTCAGCAGGATCTTAAGTGGGGGGTGAGGTGAGGGCCTGGGTGGTGGACCAGCAATGCTACGAAAGGACGGCCATGAACTCACTCCAATGAAAGAGTGAAGGGAACTAGGAAGTTCTAGGTTATTAGGTGGGCTCCTGCAAAATCCTTTTACTAGGAAAATAAAAACCTCATTGGTACACTTTTGTGCGGGAGACAAGGACACAGACACTCAGATAGCTTCTAGTCTTGGTACAAATCATAGTCAGCAGATAAATTATAAGACATCCAGTAATATCTGAATTTTGGGTAAACAGTGATATAGGACATGCAGTATTTGAAACAGAACAATACTTGGGACATTTAATTTGGGGGCATCCTTACACTAAAACGTATTTGTTGGGGCTCCTGGGTGGCTCAGTGGGTTAAAGCCTCTGCCTTCGGCTCAGGTCATGATCTCAGGGCCCAGGGATCAAGCCCTGCATCCGGCTCTCTGCTCAGCAGGGAGCCTGCTTCCTCCTCTCTCTCTGCCTGCCTCTCTGCCTAATTTGTGATCTCTGTCTGTCAAATAAATAAATAAAATCTTAAAAAAAAATAAAACGTATTTATTGTTTGTCTAAAATTCAGATGAAACTGGGCCACTGGTATCTTTATTTGCTAAGTCTGGCAACTCTCCTCAAACGTCGTCTTATCACTGAAACCAGCCTTGATCTTTCTCATTGAAATGACAACCTCCCCTTCCTGTACCTCTTGCTCCCTTTTCTTCCTTGATGCACAGACCTTGGCAGATAGGAGGTGCTCAGTTAATTTTTCACTGAATAAATAAATATTTTCAGAGAGTAGGATTTTATTGAGCTTCTCCTTTATAGCCAGCATTGTAGTAGGTGCTTGGGAAATTCAAAGAAATGACCCTCAGATTATTGGTTTTGGTTTGCGCCCAGCGGCATCTCGTAGACGTATGGGACAGAACACGAGGGATGGCTCTCCACAGCTCTGTGGGCCCCTGTCCTCCATCAAAGCCGCCTGGATTCACTTGCCTCCTCTCACGTTCGAAGCACACATTTGTTAAACTGTTTTGAGATGTCTCCAAGGTACAATTTTGTTTTATAGTCACTGTCAACCCAAACCATTTAATGTTAATTTCTTACAACCTACTCCACTGTCAGCTTTCCTCGTCGTCGATATTTATTTCCCAGCTAAATGTGCATTTATTTGTTGACATTTTTATTAAATTAGACCGTAATAAATCTGTCCGCGCTTATATCTATTTTCCCTTTGTGCTCAAGAATTCAAAGTAAGTTGATGCGTTTATTAAATGCCTGACCAATTGCCCAGAGCTGCTGATGAAGGGTAAGTGCCGGGATATTAAATCACAGGGAGGCAAGGCCCAAAAAGCCTCTTTGTGGTGTTTTGACTCATCTTGAGGTCCAGGATTGGCTCTGACGCCTGCACCACTTGGATGGGCACCGCTGAGAGATACACAAAGAAGACATATCGTTCTCCGTCCCATTAATCTCTGAGAGCCTAGAAAGGGGGATGGTATGTCAGGGAAACCTTGATGAGTGAGTAGGGAGCCTGGGAAATGATCTCAATCTCCTGGTGCCTCGTCAGCAAGTGTAATCGAATGATGAAGAGCTCAGGCTTGGGAGTCAGACAGATCGAGCTTGTGTCCCAGCCTGCCAGATTGCTATCTGTCTAACTTTGGGCAAGCTACTTAACCTCTCCAGGCCTGAAATGGCTCCTGTAGAAAACGGGGGTAATTATAATATTGACTACATAGGGTCATTATGAAGCTCTAACAAAGATAATGCACATATATGCTTAACGCTATTGCTAACATACTGGAACGGCTCCAGAAATAATGCATGGCTACCATTAGAATTTCCCCACTTTGCTCCAGATTCCAGTTCTTTCCTCTAATTGGTTGTGTCTGGCTTCTGCCACCATTCTATTCTGTGTTACTATTTTCCTTTCCTGAGTTCTCGGGATGGGAACCATGATTCAGAACTGGGACCAAACCATGTCAAACTGGAGTGCCTTCTTTTTACTCAGGTTATGAAATTCCCAGTCCACTTAAAAGAACCTAGAGACTCCAGTAGCACAAAGTAATAGAACAGTCCCAAACTTGGAAGCCAGAGGACTTTTCTCAGAAACCCCAATGATTGAGGTGCCTGAGTGGCTCAATAGGTTAGGCCTCTGCCTTCGGCTCCAGTCATGATCCCAGTGTCCTGGGATTGAGCCCTGCATCAGGCTCTCTGCTCAGCGGGGAGCCTGCTTCCCTCTCTCTCTCTGCCAGCCTCTCTGCCTGCCTCTCTGCCTAGTTGTGATCTCTGTCGGTCAGATAAATAAACTCTTAAAAGAAAAAAAGAAAAGAAAGCCCAATGAATTTGCCAGAACTGTGATATCTTAGTCACGCTGTTTAACTCCCCAGAAACTCAGTGAGCTCATCCAAACAATGGGGACAAGATCTTATCAAGCTGCTACATCGCATGTAACTAACTGTTCAGTAAGCTACAAAGTGTTGGGCAGATGTTCATGAATATCTTTCTAAGCAATCAAGGTTTAATGGGAAATAAGGGAAGAGAAACTTCTGCAGAATCTAAACTGGGGGGAGAAGAGAAGAAAAGAACAACGATTATATTTTGTAGCTACTGGGATGATTGTGGCTGGCTCCAGTTCCTAGGGGCAGCAGAATGAAATGATAGTGTCTCCTCTGGGGAGCTCACAGATTTCCATCACATTATTAGGGACATCTTCAAATCTGACCTAAAATGAAAAACACAATTTGCTCTAAGTGCCTTCTAGGAGTTTGGCTTCTCTGTAATTTTCTCCTAACTAAACAATATAATGCACAATCAAAGTTATGTAGAATTAGTGCAGCTAAAACAGCATGTCACTGCTCCATCAAATGAACCATATTAATCTACCTAGTCCCAACAATGAGGATATGTGATTGATGTAATAAAAGACTAGCTTCCTTAGCTTTAACTAAGTATGAGTCATTGCCTAGCAAATTGCCTGCTTAAAAACACATGTGCTAGCATTAGGTCTTGAAATCTAAACTATATAAGATTTCCATAAAACAAATATGAATGGAAAGGAAACTCTAGAATAAAAAACTTTGACAAATGGTATAACATTGGAGGGAAAAAAAAAAAAACAACAACAACACTGGGTTGTGAGTCAGAAACCTTATTCCTTGGGATCTCACACAAGACCGGAGCCTTGGTTTCTCCACTCCATGAAAGGGACTCTATACCTTTCTGGGGTTATTGGAAGGATAAAATATATGTCAGCTGGGAAAATATTTCAGAAAACCCCAATCATCACACAAACGTAAGGAATTGTTGGAAATAAATGAAAAATTCAAGATCTTGGTTGGGAAGATCTCCAAACCTCTATCCTTTCATGCAATGGCCCTCCTACATGGTGGAAACAACCTGGGGTCAGGAACAGAAAGCCAGGGATGAAGCCAGTGTTCACCAGTTAATGGCTCTATCCTTGGGGTCAGGGTTCCTCTTATGGAAAATGGAAACAACCCTTGTCTACTTTATAATATAGACTTGGGAAAACTACATGGAGGTAAGTTATGTAAAAAACTATTTTGCAAAGCACTCTGCAACACAGAAAAAATTTCTTAGCAATATCATAAATATTACTTTTTTAAATAAAGATTTATTTAACAGGGCTGGAGGGAGAAAGGATAAAGGGAAAGAGAGAGAATCTCAAGCATACTCCCCTGAACACAGAGTCTGTTGAAAGAACCCAACAGAAAACTACTTGACCTTTTCGTTCTTTTTTTATTTTGATCTTTCTTTTTATTTTGTTTACTCCTTTTCTTTCCTTCACTGTAATTTGCTTGCAATCCATTGCAATTTCTGCATTAAAGTCAACTATCCAATGAACACATGAAGTTAATATGCCTTGCACTGATAACTGAGATCACTTTGAATTCGTTTGAATAGAAGCCATATGCCTTAACACCACTTGCCAGCTTTACACAGAAGGCTCTCCCTCTTCCTAGTCTCCTCTCCCAACTCCCTCTCCTTGCTTCTGGCAACCTACTTATCCTAGTCTGTTAGGGCTGCTAAGACAAACAAACAAACAAACAAACCCAGAAACCAGGTGACTTGTAGTAACAAACATTTATGTCTCCTAGTTCCAGAGGGCTAGAAGTCCGAGATCACACTCTTAGCAGATTCTATGTCTAGTGAGAACCTGCTTTCTCACTGATGGCCATTATTTCACATGCAGGAGGGGCAAGAGAGTTCTCTGGGGTCTCTGTAATAAGGACACTAATCCCATTAGAGCTCTGCCCTCACGACCTTATAACCTTTTCCAAAACCCCCTAGCCTAACACCATCACTTTGAGGGTTAGGCGTCAACCTACGAATTCAGGGTGTGGGACAAAAACATTCCTCCAGATGGACTGTCCTTCCAACACACTCTATGTGTTCTTGCCTCTGGGCCTTTGCATGCATTTAGTGGGTGGAGCTAAGGGATCCTAAATGTCCTATAAAGTCAGGGTATCAACAGGGCTGCGTTCCTTCTGTAGACTTCAGAGAAGAATCCAGTTCTTGCCTTTTTAGCTTCCGGAAGTCACCTGCATTCTTTGACTCATGGCCACTTCCCCACATCATTTCTTGCTCTTGCTTTCATTGTCAAGCACCTACAAATGATTCTTCGCCCCTGCCTCCATCTTCTAAGGACCCTTGTGATTATATCAAGCCCACTGGATAATAAGGATAATCTCTTTGGCTCAAGATCTTTGACTTAATCATACCTGCACAATTCCCTTTGGTATATAAAATAACATTAGAAAATTCCAGGGATGAGGACACATCTCTGGAGGTCTGTTACTTGTCTGGCCATGTCTCCATATGAGCAGGCCTTACCTGTGTTGTTCAGGGTTACTGGCCCAGAGGCTAGCCCAGACCCCGGCACATGGTATGTACATACTCAGAAAGTAATTGACATGGGATGAGTGAATGTCAAGTCTACCGCTCACTGCAGCCTAGGAAACGTGTCTGCCGGAAGCGGCCTGGGGTGCGGGTTGGGGAGGCAAGCGTGTGAATACTGTCATATGAACTAAAGCTGCTGTTTAGAACCGTGTTGTTGCCCCTCACAGAATACGGATTTATTCATGTTGAAAACTCTTGTACAAGCTGAGTCCTTCCTCAGAAGCTGTATTGTGACTTTGTCAGCATCTGCCCTAACCCTGAACTTTCAGAGTAAATCTTCCCAGGAGATACCTTCAGTCATAAATCTTTCCACTGGTTGTTTTCACAAGGAATTGGATCTCAGTGAGGAAAGGGAGTTAATCCTAAATGCTCACCTTTACCAGCTAAATATTACCTTATTTAAAAACACTATAACTGCTAGCACTGCTCAAGGCAGTTGACATTATATAGGCTTCCCCTTGGAGGTCACACCTGGAGGAATATACGGTATAATGCGGATTACTCAGAAAGGCTAGCATGGAACACAAACCGAAAGCCAAAACATTTGTAAGTTTTGTCCTTTGGAAAATGTTTTCTTGGCTCCAACAAAGAGCAGTATGAAATGCCATAAATTTCCTGAGGCCAGGCTGACACAGACAATTTACAAACCCCCACTTTGCATTTGCAAGGCCTTGATGCTTGCCTTCTTTGTCCTCTGTGCTCAAAGGAGTTGGGGGCTCCACCCTACAGATGAGAATCAGAGGCTCAGATCCTAAGAATAATGAGACAATGGAGCCAGGGCCAGTATCAGAAATCAGGTCCCCTGGCTTTCCTGCTAGGGGTCTTCCTGTTCCCTGCAGACCATCCAGGCTTCCCGCGGGGACAGGATTCTCTGAGCCCACAGGAAAGTCAGAGGAGGACTCTTTGCTAACGGAGTTTGCTCAATTGTAGAACTCAACTGCGGCAGAAATTTCTGCACTCGAGATTCTTAGACCCAACGCAGAAAGCGGTACTAGCCCATTCCTCTATCGCTCTAACCCATGCCAGCCAGGACTGCCTTGGTGATTGGTTAAGTGAACGTGGAAGTGGATGGAAGAAAGCAATGTGGAGAGGGATGGGAGGCTGGAAGTGAATCACTGTCATTATCAACTACTCCGTGTATCAAGGGAAATTCTCGTGTGTAGAACAGATTACATTTGCTGCTAACTCCAGGCAGGGCTTCTGACAAGCCGAGGAAGGAATTACCATTTTTTTTTTTCCTATGGAAATTTAATCGAGTCAGATGCTGAGAAGCACGGATCGCTCTAAAATGGTAAGTGACAGGCACAGCAATGTGTCAGGTATGTGCTCAGGCAAACGGAGGAACTGCACGCCCGCCCATTTCCGCATGTGCACTTGCTGGTCAACCCCATTGCTGTCACCATGGAAGCAGTGGGAAATCGTTAACGCTTTTACAGACACTTCAGGGTAGGAGCTGGGAAATGGCCTCTTCAAATTGTGTGTTGTAGACCCTTTATGGTTAATTCAGACCAGCACACTCAGCTGATGGACTGTGGGCCCTATGCAGAGAGCCTGGGGGTTGGGAGGCATCTCTCATATTTGTGGCCTTGGAAACACATGCTCTACTCTTTTGCAAGGCAGCTGGGGCCCAAGGGAGAAAGCAGGCAAAAGAATCAGAGTTTCTAGCTTTGCGTCTTGACTGTAACCTTCCCATGGCTCTAGACCCTGGAAAAGACATTTCCTCCCTCTGGAGCACATTTCCTTGTCTGTCCTATGAGAGACGTGGTGGGCTGCGGTGGCTACTGTTGTTCTGTCTTCCCAGAATGAACTCTTATCTCCTAGTTTTTGGTCACTTTCCCTTTTCTTTTGCGGAACTTCTCTTCTCTGTGGGAATCTAGTGGTCCTCTACACACCCTTACCCTTGACTTGGGGGTGCCCATAAGGCGAAGGCTGGGTCAATCATGGCGTCCCATCCTCTGGCCAGTGAGGAATTCAGGAAATATGACCCTAGCAGAGCCAGTGAGACTCTTTGGTTTCAAAATCCAGCTTTGTCAATTGCAGACTGTGTCAACTTGGATAAGATACTTAACTTCTCTAGATCTCAGTTTTCTAAGCAGAGATAACAACTGGGAATTCTCAAAGAACTGTGTAACTTAATGCAAGAATAAGCTAAAGCCAGGAGCACAAAGTAAAGAACTAAGGAATGTTAGGAATGTTAGCTTTTCTATTTACTATGATTATTTCCTGGTATTATTATGTATCAAGAGGAAACTCTTCTACCTTCTGGAGTTACAAAATTGGGGATGTGAAGTTGAAGATGCCAGGACCGTCTTACCTGGCAGCATAAAAAAGCCATCCACAATAGGAGAGAACAAACACAGACAAAGAAAAACAAAGCTGAGTGAGAGTCACAGAGACAGAGTCCTGGCAATTTTATAGGAATGACTTGATCCAACCAGACCTGAATCTCAACCTCTGGAAAGACCAGTTACATGGGTTGATGAACTCTCCTTTTGTCCTAAAGGCAGTTTGAATTGGGTTTCTTCGACTTTCAAATTAATACAAGAGGATCTTATCAAACAACTTCCATGGATTTTCCCATTCCTCTTAATTTTTTTTTTTAAGTTTTTATTTAAGTAATCTCTACACCCAATGTGGGGCTTGAACTCATGACCCTGAGATCAGGAGTTGCAAACTCTTCTGACTGAGCTAGCCAGGTGCCTCAGGGTTTTCCCATTTCTGAAATTATTTGGCCCCGATTTCACATTAGTTCTTCATCATATGGTTAAGGCTATCTGTGTGTAAAGGGGCTTTTCCTGACAAAGAAAATAATATTGAGATGTCCTCGTTACAACAAAATTGCCCAGAGATTCGTAGAGTACCAAATGTTTAAGGAACTGACTTGGATTTATGAGGGAAAAATTTAAAAAGGACAATGTAAGGAGATGCACTTAAGTTGAACCTGAAGTTTGAATAGGACTTAACATAGGGAAGATAGAAAGAATTCACCCTTTTTGGTAACCAGGAAATGTAAATGAAGATCATAATAAAATAAAAAATTTACACAATTATAATAGCACTAATCAAAGATAATATGATTGTTGAACTTGTTGATTTCTGCCAATGGAGAGTAAGGGACCAGGGATCTTTCATACATTGCTATGGTATAAAAATTAGTGGAGGAACTTTGGATAACAGCATTATAGTATAAAGTCAACATGCATATACCTAGAACTCAGCACAATTCCCCTCCTAGGATATATACCAAAGAGAAAGTCTAACATAACAGGAAACCTGTATAAGAAAGCTCACAGTGGCTCTAATCAGATAACAACAAAATCTGGGAAGTAGCCCAGATATTCATTGGCAGGAGAAGGGATAAATTCATGTGGTATGCTCATTCGAGAGAGCATGGCAGTCAAAATGAGTGTAGTATAGGAACTTACTACCAGATGGGTGAATCTTAACAATACAGTGTTAAACAAAAAAAGCACACACACACAAAAAAAAGTTTAAAAAGAAAAATTATAAATCATATATATCATGATAACATTTTTAGAAAAAAAATAAGCTATAATTAAATTATATACATTTTAGGAATATGCCGATATGATAGAAAGAAAAGGAGAGAGAGAGAGGAAAGATCAATTCAGGATTCTGATAGCTTCCTTTGGATGGAGGAAAGCAGGACATCAGAACAGTGGAGAATCACATGGGTAAAATATAAATTATTGTAGGTCTTCTGATTTCCCAACTAGTACCAATGTAAAGAGAATTTTGTGAGCCAAGGATTGTGATTTTTCTAATTCAGCACACCTGTGATTTAAGGGGGAAAAAAATGTCAGGAAGAGCGTTAGCAACTATGGAAAGGGCAATTTTGAATGCCTTTGTTTCCCTGTCTATCCCCTCCCTCCACCACTGCCCATGGCTGGGAGCTGTGGGTGCACGTATGTGGATGTGTATGCATACCCATGCATTTTTTTGGTAAAGAGCAGGGGGAAGTCAGAGGAGTAGTGTAGGCTCAGAAGTCACAAGGTACATACCAGTTAGGGTACTTTAGGCCATAAGGACTTGAGCTTTTGTCCTAAATACCACAGGGAAGCCACAAAAGGCATCTCAGTACAAGGAAGACACGATCATCTTTAGGTTGTAAAATGTCACCCTAGCTTCACAAAGAAGAATGGATAAGGGGACGGGAAAGCAAAGAAAGCATAAGCAGTTCCCGCATTTGACCTGGTCATGGAGATCTTGGTCCCTAATGGCAGTGATAGGGAAGGTGGGATGAATCTACGAGAATGTTTAGAAACAGAACCTACATCTAAGTTTTCCATTTCTCTTTTCTAAGAGACAAAAAGAACCAAAGGCCTTCATCTGTAATTTTCTATTCATCATGTGAGATGACCAACTTACACACTCGCCATTAGAGATTCAAACAGATCCATTCAGTTCAGGCCAGCTGCATGTCATCAAGAAGCCCTCACAGGAGAAGTGGCCTTTGAGAACCTTGGCTATCAATGCCAACAGTTGATGCCACCATGCATGGAATATCTGACCCATGTACTCAGGGAGAGGAAAATGAATGGCATCCCCACCACTCTCTCCTAAAGTTTATGACTTAGAAATCTAGACCATAGGAATTAACCATCCCCCACTCCCAACACACACACAAAAAGGATCCAAAAATGATCATAAATTTTGATCAGCACGTCCCAAGTAAGAAGGTAAGCCTCATCATCCCTACTTTCAGCCAGAATGCCTGAAATGCCTAACAATTTTAATTTTCTATTCAGGTTTTTGTGACAATTAAATCAGACCTTGATGAATTTGGAGGAAAAAACCCAGCACAGTGATTATGAGTACTAATTAGGAAGCAGAATAGTGGCTTTGATGAATCTGTGCTTGGTTTGTCCCTTAATTAATTGACTGGCTGCTATTATGCTTGGTGGTTGATTGGTTGAAATATTCCACTGAACTCAAATACAGTCAGGGTCCTTTATCCTGAAGAACCTTCCAAAAATAAGGAGTGAGTGGGAAATGGGAGTATGAAAGACATTAATTCATTCACTCATTCATTTATTGCTGCCTGCAGAGTGATCTTCTTGAGCAAGGTTCTGAGGATATACAAGGTAACCTATATAACTCTGGGAAAACCTGCTTTGGAAGTAAGAAACAACTTGTTCACTTTGCTAAGGGGAAGGGGCCCCTTGTGGTCCTCACAGCCTATTTTTAAACTCCTCTTGGGCCCACAAATCTACACGGGAGCATGGCATGGCCATGTGAAATGCTGCAAGCCAGGTTGGCCCATCCTCCCTGCCTTTATGTCTAGGGAAATTGGCTTTGGTTATCCATCTAAAACATTACCAGTATAAGAATCAGCAAATGACAGAACAAAGGGAGGTTCACCCCTCCCCCCATTCAAATCCTTCTGATTTTTTGGTAACCTTAATGCCTTTCCTCTTGCAGAATCTTATGACATTGATCTAGATGGCAGATGGCAACAGCCAAGCTTAGACTTTCTCCCTGCTGCTTAGGAACCACACCCTCTTCCTTGGTGCTGGAGAAGCAAGTGTAGAGCATGTTTACAATGATCAGAGAGTAACTTTCTAGGTATCATTCCGAAGAAATTGTAAATCTGACTCAAACCAAGAAACTACTGGAGTCACACATGTCACACATGCCCATCATGTATCAGCTCGCCATTAGAGCAACAGCTTCTGAATTCTCGGTTGACACCTACATCCCCTGCCCAAATATGACACCCACACTTGACTCTGCTGCAAGGGGTAAGAGCAAAGGAGAGGCTAACTGTCTATAGCCATACTGCTTCCATTCCTACCAATTCAGAGGAAATTCCTGTTGTAATCATTCAAATTTCTTTTAAATATCTGCGTGTTTAAGGGATGATGGAATTAACAACACTCTTTTTATCTTTCAACAAAACCACACTGATTGGGGTAAGAATGGGTAGATACCTAGACAATTCCTGGGCCAAACCTCTGATTTCTTAGGTTCTAGGAATGGAATGTGATGCGAAGTCTACAATGGCTTTGACTTTGAAAATAAGAAAGAATTAACCAGCAGCCTATCTGAGGCAGAGTGCAGGAATCTACAGGCAACCTTGTCATGTCTGCAAAGGTCCTACTCTCCTACCGGAGGTGCCACAGCCTCGTCAGCAGGAAAAGGAAGAACACCCATGTCTCCTAAGGGACATGGTGGTTCCCTATGAGAGTATTTGTCCTTGGTGATACTTGTGGGTCATACCTCAGAGTAAAAAGACAAGAAAATTTTTCTGTTTTCTTCGCAGGGTCTACTTGCTGCCGTTGTTTAGGCTGGCACAGCGCTGCGAGGAGTCCCACCTGATCTGCTTCTCCTGCTGCTGCTTTTTATCAGCCCCGTGTCCAATGTCGCCATGACCCTAACAAGCGGGGAGAATGAGTGGTGAACATTTTTAAATCCTCTCTGGTTGGAAATCTGAGTTTTCTGGTTTTATCAAACACCCGGCTCTATCTGAAGAACCAGCTCTACCATCTGAGACGACTCCGATGTCCTTTGCTCAGACAAATGTAGTGTTTCCTCCCTTTGAAGTTTCATACCTCATTCCTTTGCACAATCGTATGACACGAGGCTTTACTCCATGTAACAGCTTTATGCGCTCTTACTGTCCTCCTCCCCACTAGAATATAAACACCCAGAGGGCAGCAAGCATCTTCTATTCATCTCAAGATCCAAACCTGGTTGCAGGTACCCAAGGGGAGTTTAATAGAACACAGACTTTGCTTTTAGATGCATCTGAATTTGAATTCATTCTCTTAGATGGACTATGAGTTCTATGACCTGGTACGAGGCACCTGTCTGCCTGGAGCCTCAGTTTTCCTAGCTGTAAGATGAAGATAAAAGCAGCATACGTAATAGGGCTTTGGGTGGTATTAAATGAAATGATCTGCAAGTTAGCTGGCACAGTTGCTGGCATAAGACAATGCTCAGTAAGTAGGAGTACGAAGCTTACTATGAAATTAAGCCCTATCAACTCCCCGTCTGTCTTTTGAACTGGGAGCTCCTTCCAGCCAGAGGGATGATTTATGCTTATTTCCAATCCTGGTTTCTAATACCGTGCTTTGTCCACCAGAGATGAGGAGCTCAGTTTCCCTGGCAGAAGTGTGTATTTCAGGTGTCTGGCTTGCAAACTTCTAGCCTTCTGTTGCTTGTGCAACTGGTGAATCTCTGATTCCAGCACTAACGACAGACAGAGAAAGCAAATTTTCTGGGCAGTGGGTAACATCTGCAGGCTCCCCGCGGCAAGAACCAGAGACTACCCCCTTCATTCACTATGAGGTTACAGTTTCAGTTTTCTATTTTCTGCATCTCCCTCACCCCTTTTTGTTCTTAAAAAAACAGAGGAGAAATGAAGTGGGAGGAAAAAAAAAACAAGTATTATATTGAAATGCTAATCTCATTTTATTAAATGAATTGTGGAGGCTGAGATAGTGATCTGTATCCTCAAAGAATAATTTCTTTAAATACCTTGAGCTCAATATTCCCTTCTGGAAACTTTTTATCTTTCTTCTTTAAAAAGAAAAGTATTAAATTATGTTAAAGAGCCCCAATTAAGCCTGGCTTTTGGAGCATCCAAGCTTAGGGGGATATAGTCAGTGGTAAGGGTGAAGTTGAAATTCACCCTGAAATCTCCACTTAAAGACAGCTCTGCCCTGCCTTTTCTGGCTGGCTTACATTGCCTCAAGCAACTCCCTGAAGCTGAGCAGGGCTTATTTCAGGAAACAGCAAATAAACACAGCGTTTCAGGTCAAGTCCATTACAAAGTTGGTCAGGGCACCTGCAAGCTTCTCTCAGAGGCGTTGGCCCCAAAGCTTCCATATTTATTGGGAGCAAACCTCTATCTAAAAGAGCATCCATTTTAATTCTCCAGGGAAGACAGCCACTGATCCAAGTCACATCTTCTGTAATGAGGTTGGGGTTGAGTTCCTGAAGGTGTTCAAGGCCAGATCTGTGCCTATGGGTTTGTACTTGAACTTGGGGCAGTCAGATTCAAAGTTATTTTTAATTACAATTTTTTAAAAGACACTTTAACCTAGAAAGAAAGGGTTGGGAGCATGGAAGAAAAGTACTCCCAGAAGAGAGGGAAGCCAGGGAGGGAATTAAACAAAGCAGGTGATGTCACAAGAACTGGAAGAGACTAGAACAGATGGGAGGGAAGCTATGGTGCTTCTAAAGGTACAGAATTTTACCCTAGAATAGCAAGGTCTCTAGAAAATGTTGGTGGGGCAGACGTGAAAAAGGAGAGGCAGGAGGAGCCATTAAGACAGTATAAATGATTCAAAAATCTTCTAGTCCTTTAGCACCAGAGGAGAGAGGGAGAAGCCAAGCCATTCTCTCTGGATGTATGTAGATCAGAGAGGGCTCCAAGTTGCCAGCAACAAGAACAAACTGTGGTTCATTTAAGCAGAAAATGATTCATCAGAAGGATGTTGGGTAGCCCCTGATCACTGGGAGGGCTGAACAAGAGACTCAGCAGCAAAGTGGTCAGAAACAGCACCCAGATTCACACAGCAGGCCTGGGCATACCCCACATGCTGTCACAGTCAGGCCAGTCACAGATGGTGAGTCCAGTGCTAATTAGTGCCCTTCCCCAAAACACCACCTCACTACAATGAGCCCCGTTTGCCAGAGAGAAAGTCTGGGGTAGTCTACGTGAGAGCTTAGCTCGTGGGCCTGTACCCCAGCTGGAAAATTAACTTTCTGGCGTTTTCAGCCTCTCCAGTCAGAGATGAGACTTGGGTTTGATAAATTGCTCAAATAGTGGGAGAAAGTACAGGTAGAAAAGCAAAAAAAAAAAAAAAAGAAAAAAAAAAGACAAAAATTTACTAGAAAAAATTTACTAGAAAAAAAATAACTAAGAAAACGATACCACAGCCCTCAGAAATAACCACCAAGTTTTCTAACCACATCTGGACATAATGGTGATAAGCACAGGTTCTGGAGACAGAGAGACCTAGGTTCATTCCTGGTTTTAGCACTTCTTATCTTTTAACCACCTCAAGCTTCTGTTTCCTCATCTGCAAAACTGGGTTAACAATAAGTTGTCAACACTGATGCCACAGCATCTGCTGTAATGGCTGTGGTCTTTGCCTGCCTAGAGCTTCTATTCAATCATTTCGCGCTAATAGGGCCCCTCCTTCCTATGGAGAACCTTCGTCGTGTAATCCGATGGACCAGCTCAATTTGCCCTCAGTCACTTAAGGGGATACTACAATCTGCTTCTATACACAATACTTCTGGCAAATATGTGGGTTTTACATATCAGACAATTCTCCAGTTCTCTATAGATATCAACTGGGTGTCCTATGATTTAACTGAATTTTCACACTAAGTGGACAGTTGGCACAGACCCCATAGGTTAAGGGTACAGTTCCATAAGACTGCCCCCCATTTTAGACACCAACCACAAGTAGTGAGTTCTCAGGTTACCCATAATTTTATCTGATGTGGCTACAAATTGGGGGTTCCCGTGATCTGTGCTTTGGGTTTCACAATTTTCTGTAACAATTCAGGAAACTCTGGAAATACTTTACTTACCATTAGCCATTTATGATAAAGGATATTATAAGAGACACAAATGAATAGCCAGATACAAATAGGTACATAGAGTGAGGTCCAGAAGGACCCTGAGCACAAGATCTTCTGTATCCATGGGGTACGAAATACACCAGCCTCCTGGGATATGGATGCATTCACCAACCCAGAAGTTCTCTGAACCCCTTCATCTAGGGTTTAAATACAGGTTCCATTTCATAGGTAGATTGATTAAATCACTGGCCACTGGTAAGTTAACTAGATCCCTAGTCTTTCTCCTAACTCTAGAGGTCTAGATTGGGACCAAAAGTCCCAACCTTTTAATCACAGGGTCAGTTTCTCTGGCAACTAGCCTTCATCCTGAACCTACCTAGGGGCTTCCGGTCCCCAGTTAATCTCACTAACATAAACCCAGGCATGGTTGAAAGAGACTTATGAGTAAGGAAAGACACTCCTCTCATACCGACCCCTCAGGAAATTCTAAGGACTTCAGAAGCTCTGTGCCAAGAACTAGGGATGAAGACCAAGTACATGTTTCTTATTATACCATAGTATCACAGTGGCAGACTGAGGTCTGACCCATCACTGTCCAGTTCACATGTTATTTGGGCAGGTTTCTTGGCGGGTTTTCAGTGATTGGCCACCATGGGACTCGAGCTGAGCCAATCAGAATTCTCCCTCGAACATTACTCCTGAAGATACCTAGAAAGGCAATTCCTTTCCACTGGGGCTACAACATCGGTCGGTGGTGAGTGTGAGTTTGCAGAAATCTATCTTTCTTACCTCAGAAGGAAAGCCTGCCTGAGGTAGAGGAAAAACAAAACAAAACAAAACAAAACAAGAGTCTTAATGATGGTGTCTGGGCCCTCCATCCAGCTGGACACAAACTCAGCTCCACAGACCTCTTAGTTATGAGAGTCAAAACATTTCCTTTCATGGCTAAGCTAGCTTGTATTCAATGTCACTCACAAACCTAAAGAGTCTTGAAGAATTCAGTTGTTGGAAAGCCTATATGAGGTAATGCTAAAAATAATAAGCTCAGCAGGGTGTCTGGTGGATATATATTTTTAAAGATTTTATTTATTTATTTGAGATAGACAGAGAGTGAAAGAGAGAGAAAGAGCAGGAGCCAGGGGGTAGAAGAAGAGGGAGAGGAAGAAGCAGTTTCCCCACTGAGCAGGGAGCCTGACAAAGGGCTTGATCCCAGGACCTTGAGATCATGACCTGGGTCAAAGGCAGATTAACAGACTGAACCACCCAGGTGCCCCAGATATTTTGTTTCTGGCCTTACTTGTCATAAGTACAGACATTGACTCCATTTAAAAATGTTATTTGTTATCATTTGCATTATTAAGACTGGCTGTATCTGTATTACTTGTCACTCTCTATGATAAATGCATTTCAATTTTCGTAATAACGTTCCTTCTTTCCTAATTGTGTTTTCCTTTTCCTCATTCTACCTAAATCCTATACCTTTCAAAACTTAAGTCTCGCTATGTAGAGTCCTCCATAACTCCTCCAGCCTTCATCAGCCTCCCCTTTCTCTATGGAGAACAAATCACAGTATGGATCAGGTCGTTCCTGATTTGGTTTCTTACATTCCTTCATAATATTAACCTTTTCATGTCTGTCTGTTCTATGTTCCAAGCTGCACTGTATCTTTATTGAGAATGAGAAACAAATCTTAAGCTTTTTTAAAAAAATAAACTCTACTACACAAAGTAGGGGGTAGTGTTAGTCTTTTCTGAAAATGGAGGGCAATTGACTGCATGAGCTTACAAAAAGTTTATTTTTGTGAGCATGGATGCTCAGAAAATACTTGCTGGTCAACTGATTTTGTAGACTGAATCAAAATAGATTCTGTATTCAAACGCACAGAGGGCAAGAAACCTGCTCAAGTAACATGGGAACTGGAAGAATGAGCACTCACACCCCGGTCATCTTTCACTTGAATATTCTTTCATCAGTATAGTAGGTGAGTTTAGTTACTCTGAGGGTGCACTAACACAAAGGTATTGGTACTTAATATTACCAGACTACTTATTATGTTCTGGTAGTAGACCTTCCCTGCATCATCTCATTTAACCCATGAGATAAATATTAATGTTCTCCTCTTTTTGTAGTTGAGAAAAACAGAGCACCAGAGACATTAAGGGATTTGACCCAAGTTCTACAGCTATTTGACTTAAAAGATTCTGTTCTTAACTACTCGATCATTATATGTTTTTTTTTTTCTTTTTATATTTTATTTATTTATTTGACAGAGATCACAAGTAGGCAGAGAGGCAGGCAGAGAGAGAGGAGGAAGCAGGCTCCCTGCTGAGCAGAGAGTCCAGATGCAGGGCTTGATCCCAGGACCCCAGGACCATGACCTGAGCCAAAGGCATAGGCCTTAACCCACTGAGCCACCCAGGAGCCCCCATTATGTGCTTTTGATAAACAAATAGTTTCCAGTTTCCGTCTTTGTTACCTCTGAAAAGTCAACTGAAGCCTAAGACTTTAATAGCTTTGACACATACCTTAATGCTTCAAAGAAGCCAGAGCTTCAAGGCTCTGCTTCTGTCATTTTCCTACTCCAGATGATGCAAGCACCTCTTTATAACCATATCCCACATTTTGCTCATTTTTTAATGGACTGCTAATTTTATATGCATTTTCCATACCCAGATATAGACAAGGCACTCAGCTTAGCATACTTAGTTTTTATCTAGATGTGCCACATCCCAGGTGAAAAATGTGCTGCCTGCAATGTAATTATGTATTCAGAATAATGTGTATGTCTGCTGGGGGCTTATAAATCAATAGCTCACTGTGCAATATATTGTCCATTTTCTTGGCCATAGACATATTTGAGGAAACTTAAACTTGTCAACTTGTTGTACATTAATAATGAATTTGAAGTTTGGACAAGAAAGTAGTATAAATCTGAGTTGACATTTGTTGACCAAGAAGACCTCCACAACTTTCTCATCTGTCTGCTCTACCCAAGATGTGATCAAAGGATAAGATTAGTCTGCATTGTCACGGTAAGGCCTGGTTCTTTGGCTTTCCAGAATAGCCATTCATTCTCCATTTAATAAATGTTTATTGAATATCTGCACTAGGCCCCAGGGCTAGGCGGTGAACAAGACAAGGCTCCGCTCTCTTAGGAGCTGGCATGTATGTGGAGAGTGACAGACAAGGAAACAAATGCACAAATGACAAGATTATTTCAAAAGTGACACATGTTATCAAGAAAATAAAACAGGGGCACCTGGTTGGCTCAGTCGGTTAAGTGTGCAACTCTTGATTTAGGCTCACGTCATGATCTCAGAGTCATGAGACAAGAGCCCCTCCCTGGGGTCTGTGCACTGGGGGTGGAGCCTGCTTAAGATTCTCCTGCTCCCTCTCCCTCTCCTCTTCTCCCTGTGCCCTTCTCTCTCCCTCTCCTCTCTCTTCTAAAAAAAGAGAAAAGGGCAGGAAACAATGAATGGTGACAAGGATGAGGAGAAAGGGGAGGCCTCTTGCACTGTTGGTGGGAATGCAAGCTGGTATAGCCCCTCTGGAAAACAGTCTGGAGGTTCCTCAAGAAGTTAAAAAAAAAAAAAAAAAAAAAAAAAAAGAAGTTAAAAATAGAGCGACCTCTGATCCAGCAATCACATTTTATCCCAAAGATACAACTGTAGTTTGTACTGGGGCATGTGCACTCCAATGTTTACAGCAGCAGTGTCCACAATTACCAGACTATGGAAAGAGCCCAGATGTCCGTTAACAGATGAATGGATAAAGATGTGGTGTACACACACACACACACACACACACACTCCCTCTCTTTCTCTCTCTCACACACACATATACACACGCTGGAAGAGTACTCAGCCATTAGATAGGATAAATACCTACCTATTTACATCAACAGGGATGGAACTGGAGGCTATTAGGCTAATCAAAATAAGTCAATCAGAGAAAAATAATACTCCAGTTTCACTCATATGTGGAATATATGAAACAACACAGAGGATCGTAGGGGAAGGGAGGGAAAACTGAATGGGAAGTAATCAGTGAGGGAGAAAAACCATGAGAGACCCTTAACTCTAGGAAATAAAGTGAGGGTCACTAGAGGAGAGAGGGAGTGAGGGGAGGGAGTAACTGGGTGATAGGCATTAAGGAGGGCCCCTGATGCAATGAGCACTGGGTATTACATGCAACTGATGAATTACTGAACTCTACATCTGAAACTAAGGATGTACTTTATGTTGGCTAATTGAATTTAAATTAAAAAAAAAGAAAAGAAAAGAAAACCGGTATTGAGATAGACCTAGAAGCTGAAAAGGAGTCAGAAATGTACAGATGAGAGACAGAACATTCCAGGGATAGGGCAGAGCATGTGCAAAGGCCCAGATGTGCAGAGGAAAAAGGACAGCGTGACTGGTGAGTACCAAGCAGAGGGAGAGAGGAGTATTAACAATATTAGACAAGTGAGCCAAGGTTCGGTCATGTAGGACCTGGCAGGTCATTGTAAGAAGCTTGGATTTTGTTGTAAGTATAGAATGCAGCCATTGGAGGGATTTTAGCCAGAGAGTGATGTGGTCTGATTTATAAGCTTTCTGCCACTCCAGCTAAATTGCATGTACTTACTGCAAATTTAAAGTTCTGGAAGAAAAATTAGCTTTAAGCGAGAGCTGCCTGGGTACAAACTGTATTAAGCTCTATAGATTTTTTTTTTCCCCCTGGGAGAGTGGGAAAATTCTTTCCCAATAGCCACATTCTTACAAGGCAAGTGTTTTTGGGAAGACTTTTGAAGTATTCAAATTATCAGAGGACTCCTGGAAAACTTGCCCTTGATGTTATGGTTAAGAAGAGGGTTTTCTGAATGACACAGTGAGCTTCACTGAAAAGCATCAGGCAGGAAAGGCAGATGACATTTCTTTATAAATGGAGATAAAGATTTTGTCCTCCACCACCCCAGTAACACATCAGCGAGGGCTATGAATTGTGCTTTCTAAAACCCAGCTCAAGGGTGGGCGATCAACAGCTGATGGGCCCAACTGAGCCCACCACCTGTTTCAGCATCCATGAACTAAGAACAGTCTTTATACTTTCAAATAGTTGAAAAAAAAATCAGAAGAATTTGGTGGCATGTGAAAATAATATGAAATTGAAATGTCAGGGTAGACACATCATTTTATTGGAACACAGCCACATTTATGTGTTTATGCAGTGTCCACGGCTGTTTTCCTCCAAAGCCAGCAGAGCGGAGCAGTTGTGGAAGAGAGAGGAAAGCCTGCAGAGCTGAAAACTGTTACTGCCTGGCCCTCTTCAGAAGTTTGCCGACCCCTGCTCTAACCAGCTGAATTGACTATACTAGAACTAACAAAATTGCCCTTCTGTTAATATTTCTTCTCATTTACATTCAGGTTTCTATTGACAAGACTTCAAAGTCCCGGCTGGTGGTTAATTTTTCCCTCTGGTATCTGTTCTGGAGCTAGTTAGTGGGCCCTTCCCCTAGCTGAGCTGTGACGGGTGGGTTAGGACTGCGTGGTCATCTCACCTGTCACCCTGAGGTAAATCAAACAAAGAGAATAATGTGCACTTGGCTACTGAGTTAAATTTTGAGTAGAAATTCTTTACTAAAGTGTTAACCAGAATCATCAACTAATATCACATTCCTGTATTTGAAAAATTGATCTAAGGCACAATTTAAAGAAACACAACCATAAATACTTAGAGATATCTTCTCACTAAGCATTAGAGTTTTCCACCACTAGTTAATATAATCTTGATTATATCTTCACCCTTGAGAAGATTTCCATCTCCACACATGGAAATCTTATATGTAAAGAAAATAAAAACCTTACAGGCTTTCTGGACCATTCTCTCTCAAAAGCCTTGGCAGGCATTCTCCTTTTAGCCTTTGATCCTACCTGTCAAAAGATGCCTGTCAGTGAGCAAATTACTGGCAAATGCCCTTCCAAGTTGCTTGCTCTTGATCTGTCTCTCCTTCTCAGAGAGCCAGGATAGATCTCTGCTTTAAAGAGAGAAAAGTTATGTAAAAACGTCGGGCTGCTGGTGTTTGAAACCTAATGAGTCTTTCCCTAATCAGAAACACTCATTGTCTCTACCTGCCTTCCCCTCCATATTTTGTCTTGTTAATAAGCCCCTCATTTTCTCCTAGCCCTTTAACATACAAAAAAGTACCCTTCCCATCATATGCTAAAAAGTATACTGCCTGCTTCATATGTATCATCTCTTTTAACCCTTATTCCACCTTGTGTATCTTTCCTCTTCCTTTGACAAGTATATACATTGACATTTGGAGAAAATAAGTCATTTGCCTTGAGTTACGTAGCTTTTAAGTGACATACCTGGGGTTTGAACCTAGAACTTCTAACCCCCAAAACTGCTCTCAGAAACTATAATCTATAATAGAGTTCCTTGCTTTGCCCAAATTTTACTTTGACAGATCATTCAAGGTCCCTTTTCCAGAATCTTCCCAGCGAAAGATAAATAACTTGAGTCATACATAAATAATAAAGAGATTTGGTGTTCCTAATCAGGAAAAAAAAAGGACTAAAAAATGAAGTGTTCTTTCCACGAGGCTTGCTCTGGGCAGTGGATCACAAAGTCTAGGAAATGATATGTTTTATCTAAGATGAGAGTGATAGATTTGGGACATGCTAGGGTGTTTCTTGTTCCTTAGGGATTTAGCGACCAACAAAAGCATGTCCCATCTGTGTTATTGGAACACAAAGCAGTGAGAAGACATGGATTATCTGCCATATTCATTCTTTAGAGTTTATTCAAATCTCTTGCAGAAATCTATGCTTCGGAGTCCAACCACATACACAACCTGTTTATAATCTGATAAGGAACATAGAAGTAGTAACCTTATTATTTGAAAACTCATTCTACGGTGCTTATGGTGTCTTAATGACATTTTTATTTTTAAATTAATTCTACTGAAATAATTTGCCTACAACAAAATACAACTGTTTTGATGCATTTTGACACAAGTATATACCTTTGTAAACACCATCTCAATCAATATAAAGAACTTATCTCTTATTCCACGAAGTTGACTCAGGGTCCTCTGCATTCGTTTCCCCCATGAACCTCACCCAGGTCACCACTGGTATTCGATCCAACTGTTGTAGAATTTCACACCAATGCACTCACAGAATATATGCTCTTTTATTTCAGATTTCTTCACTTGGCATGGTGCCTTTGAGATTCATTTATGTTGTTGTATGCATTGGTAATTTATCCTTTTCATTACTAAGTAGTGTTTCATGTTATGGATATGCCACAATTTGTTTATCTGTCCATGTGCTGTGCACTCTTTGGCTGTTTCCAGTTTGGGGCGGTTACAAACAAAGCTGTACATCAGTATACAGATCTTTGGATAGGCATATATTTTGATTTCTCTGTATGAATACCTCAGAGTGCAACAGCTGGATAATATGGTGTGTCAGTTTCATAAGAAACTGCCATACAATTCTCCAAGGTGGCTGTATCATTTTACATTCCCACCAGTAACGTGTGATAGTCCTAATGTCTTGATCGTATGTATTGGGTAGTTAGTGGATTTTAACTTCATGATAGTCTAGGGCTTTATCATTAGAAAAATGACTTTTGAACCAGGAGAAAAATTATCCCCAATGGGCCAATTTATTCAAATTTCTTGCAGAAATCTATGCTTCGGAGTCCAACCACATACACAACCTGTTTATAATCTGATAAGGAACATAGAAGTAGTAACCTTGAATAAAGATAAATAATATCACCTCAACTATTACAAACCTAATTTTACTGGTTAATTTCTAAGAAAGAATGCTCACAGGTTTTCAAAGAATATGACTCAAAATTCAGTCTGTAAAAATTAAATTGACTTGGGTTTCCTGTTGCTTAGAGACAGGACTTGAATAAGTAACTACTGTTTGGGCACTGGCCATGGAACTATAGCAACTTGGGATTACCGATGCTTTTAAAACATGACCCACCTCAAACCACAATCTGATGCCTGCTGTCTGCCTTTGCTGGGCACTCAGACTAGGCCTGATTGCTTCTAGGACATCATAAATACATGGGAACTGCTGCATGAGAGGAGAAAAAGATTGAAAACTGAGGATAAAGCTCGGGAAACTCAGTCAGTCCCCACAATGGCACTCCATGTTCTGTTCTCACAAGGGAGACAGAAAGCAAGGAAGCAAGGTGTATCCTAAGGAGGACATTAGGAGAATGAAGGGGAAAATGAAGGGAGGTGGGATAGGAGGGGGAGATGAACCAGGAGACACTATGGACTCCAGGAAACAAACTGAGGGTTTCAGAAGGGAGGAGAGTGGGGAATGGGTTAGCCTGATGATGGGTATTAAGGAGGGCATGTATTGTATGGAGCACTGGTTGTTATACACAAACAATGAATCATGGAACACTACATCAAAAACTCATGAAGTATTGTATGGTGACTAACATAACACAATAAAAATAAATAAATAAAAACTATAAAATAAAAAATGAGCTTCCATTGTCCCTGCAGAATGCAGTGAGAAGCAGTCAGGATCTGAACAGGAATCAGAAACTTCTCTCCTAATAGTATGAAACAGAAAGGACTTGATTTAATAGCCAAGAGCCATCAGTTAACCAAATTAAACTAAACATTCTCAATTGCTGGCAGCTCAATAATCACAAGCAAGTGGCACCAGGGGCAGAATCCAAGTGGAGAGCACCCAGTTTTAGACAGAGGTCCCAAATAAAGAAAATGGAAAAATAATGATATGTCTTAAATCTAATATATGAGAACACTGTCTGTGTATACAGTTCTTTGTCTTGTTGCTTGCTGAAAGTAGTTTTTCTCAAAATAGGATTTTTGTTTTAATTTATGTAGGTAGGCATTGATATAAAGCATATGGTTATGTGTTAAAAAGTGGAGTAGCAGTTCCTGATTTATGGAGCTTAGATGTGGAGGGCAGATGCAGAGTTTTTTGAAAAGCATGGCATTTATTGGTAGCCTCCTCAAGTTATAGCTACAGATTCTTGCAGCTTAAAAAGCAAGAAAAAGCAAGAAAAACTAACCTGAGATCAGATAGATAGTACTATACACTGTAAGAAATAGATGGAAGTAGAGAAAGAACTTGAATAATGATTATTATCTAAGTTTTTAGAGTATTCTCTGTCATGTTAAATCCTTTCGGCATGCTATCTTCTTCAACTTTGACCACAGTTTCATGAGCTAAGTACATTTTTCAGCCCATTTTATAGCTAAAGAAACTGAGTCACAAAGAGCCTAGTCCAAGCTGACATACCTAAAAAAGAACAGAACTTTCCAAACCACAAAACTAGCAAAACAAACAAACCTCTCATGAAAACAAACAAACAAACAAACAAAAACTATGGTGCCTGTGTTTGGCTAGGGCAAAGAGTAGCCTTGTCTCATGACAGATAAGGATCAGTTCCTGAATCTGAGGAAAGAAATGCTAGAATGATGGAGCACAGGCTAACAGAAGGGAAAAGTGGCGGCTCTTTATAAGGAGGCATTCTCTACATTTGTCTAGCACTTCCTGACACCTGAGGTAGTGCACATATATGATCTCATTTAATCTCAACATGGTGAAGGGCAGGGCAGGGCCAAGTTACTCATCATTACGGTTTGACAGAAAAGACAATGAGGTTCAAAGTTTTCAGACAAACGGCCCCAATTCCCGCAGTGGGATTGGTAAACTAGTGTGAGATCCCTCGTTTTCCCGGTTCTGGTCCCCGGTTTCCGATTTTAACTTTGTTTCTTTCCTGTGGTGGATAAACTGTGTGGTTTTATGAGCCTTCACTAAGATTCCCTGGACTAGACTATTTGAATTGAGGAATAATGATAAAAATAACCACAGTGGAGGACTTTATTGAAGACAGCCGGACACTGTGCTAAATATTTTACATAAATCCCCTCCTGAATCCTTTTCACAGAAGCCTGGGAAGTACAAATTATTATTATGCCCATTTCACAGTGATGGAAATTGAGTTAAAGTGTTGGTTAGTGGACCAACTTCCTCCAGAGCCCCAGCGTCAATCAGTGAGATACACTGCCTCCTGCTGTAAATTCAATTTCTTAGATTTAAGGTGGAACACCTCCAACTTGATGAGATTTGGAACTGTAACAAAGAGGCTGGAACACGAGCCCTCATTCTGAATGTACAGATCAAATTTCTACATTACCACTAACAAGAATCCATTGTCATAGCAACAGACAGATCAGATACTCCAGCTCCAGCACACGGGAGCAACATTCTCAAATGATCCCCAAGAGCACATGCGTCTGCTCAGAGTCATCATTCCAGATTTCGTGTGAATTAAAAAAAAAAAAATTCCCATTTGTTCCATCCTTCAGTTTAAACAGAAAAGCTAAGAGGCAGAAATGGTGTTCAAGAGAGAAAATTAAGGGGTGCCTGGGTGGCTCAGTGGGTTAAAGCCTCTACCTCCGGCTCAGATTATGATCCTAGGGTCTTGGGATCGAGACTCACATTGGGCTTTCTGCTGGTGGGGTGGGGGGAGCCTGCTTCCTCTTTTCTCTCTGCCTGCCTCTCTGCCTACTTGTGATCTCTGTCCGTCAGATAAAGAAATAAAATCTTAAAAAAAAATAATTAAGACACAAAACCCTTCAATGTAAGAGATATGGGATAAAAGAAAGTTTCACAACATGTGGGGCTATCTTCCTAATGTCGAAACCATTCATTTTATGTCTTTTTTTTTAACCACCTACTACTGAATTCTACCCTGATTGCCCATCAGTCTGACAGTTTCCAATAAAAAAAAAAAAAAACCAAGAATTCTGTTTCAATTTTTCTCCAGGTAAACCTATTTTACCTGCTGAGTCTATAAGCTAATGGTAAAAAATATATTACCCATAGGATATACTTAGGCTACAAAAGCTATTCATAATTTATCTAAAATTCTAATTTAATTTGGCATCCTGTATTTTTATTTGTTGAGTGTGGCAACCCCATTTGGAGCCCAATTAAACAAAGTTCAGTGTCTGGTTCTACCAGCTGCTGCCTCTGGTCAATTATTGTGAACCTGTATATGAACATGTCCAGTTATATAAACATGCCCATCTTCTCATCTGTGAAATGGAGTTAATGTCTATATCTTCTTTATTTTTATTGTTTATTTATTTTTTATCATGTTCAATTACCTAACATATACGACATCATCAGTTTTTGATGTAGTTTTCAACAGTTCATTAGTTGCATATATATCTATCTCATGTGTGCTGAGAACTAAAACTTTAATTCTAGAATGTAAAAAGTACTTGATCTGTGTTTATTATTATCACTATGACTCTTATTTCCAGTCATCTTTACTACCACCAACTCTGAGTAATCTGCACGTTCCTAAAAATAATAAAAAAGTACCAGACTTCTTTCCAGAAACCTAAATGATGTGATGAGTTAATGACACTTGACTAATAATAAATAGCAATTAACTAAATTCAATTCAGTAAACATTTATTAATTTTTTAATATGTGTAAGGCACAGAGCTAAGCATGAGAAGTACACAAATCATGAGCTGTCAGAGTGAAAAAGAAACTGATAAGATGATCTCATTCGGTGCTCCTCACTTTACAGATGAGGAAACAAGTCAGTGCAGAACATGTGATTTGCCCAGCATCATAAGGCAAATGGTGACAGAACCAGAACTGGGAGCCATCTTCCTCACTCTGAATCTACAGGAATTTTTACTTATTTTCCTTGCCTGCCCGTGCAGAGAGAGAGTCTCTGTCCTCTGAAGCATCCCCTCTGATAGAAAAATACCAAACAGACATAACCACTGTTTCGTTTTGTTTTGTCATCAGTCCACTAAAGTAGATTCAATTTCACCTAATAATTTGATCCTCACAAAAATCTACTGAGTTAACAGAAAGAAAGAAAGAGAGAGAGAAGGAAGGAAAGAAGGAAGGAAGGGAAAGAAAGAGAGAGAGAGAGAGATTGGTTGCTGTGTCCATTATTCTTAGGAAAACTGAAGCCCCTAGAAGTCAATTGACTGAGTATTTTAAGGTGAGTTTGAGTCAGACTTTAGGTAGATGCTAAACTTTCTGGTTTCTTCCATTGAAGCTAGATGTCTGCATCCATTGAAACTAGAATTGAAACATGTGTGAAGCAAAATGAGCCAAGCAAGCGTTTCTTAATGAAGTTACCTTTACACAAAACTGCACAGGAATTTGGAGTGAGTCTAGAGATTAAGCAGAGGGAAGTAACCAGTAAGGTTAGCCAGAAAAGCCCCTTCACTAAAAGCAAACAATACATTTGCCTAGAAGACCCAGAAGAAAATCCAGATTGAAACCAAAAGCCAGGACAATAGAGCAACCGCAGTTTGTACTCACAGATTTTAGTCAGAGATGTGGACCAAAGTCATGTCTAAGGACACAGCAAATCAGTGGTCCAGACAGGCTTGAATCCAGGTCATCTGAAATCCAGTTTGCTTTCCACAGAGCCACTTGGGCCCTTGGTCCCTTCCTCCATAAAATGGGACAGGGGTATTGAACTTCCTGATCTCTGAGGTCCTTTTTTATGATCCATTATCTTCTGTTCTCTTTTATTCCAGCCTGGCTTAGTCTCTTTCCACAACTAATCTGATTAATTCCTCTTGCATATTTGTAAATTGCAACTGCCATCTTAGCCATTTTAAGTGTATCATTCAGTAGCACCACTTATAATGTTGTGGTCCAAGGGTACAAACTCAAGTTATGAGTAAGTTATGGGGATTTAATGTACAACATGGTGATTATAGTTAAAATAGCTATATTGTATGCTCAGAAGTTGTTAGGAGAGTGGATTTGCAATGCTCTCATTATAAAAGAAAAAGTAATCATGTGAGATGATAGAGGTGTGACTAACTTGATTGTGGTAATCATTCCCTAATATATACGTGTATCAAACCATCACATTGTATACCTTAAACTTACATAATATATGTCAGTTATATTGCAGTAAAGCTGGAAAAAAAATTCACAAATGGGATAAGAGATATAGAGACCTAAAGAGATCAGGTTAGGTTCCTGAACAAATTATGCTTTTTAGGATTTTATTTATTTAACAGAGAAAGATCACAAGTAGGAAGAGAGGCAAGCAGAGAGAGAGAGGAGGAATCAGGCTCCCTGCCAAGCAGAGAGCCCCATGCGGGACTCAATCCCAGGACCCTGAGATCATGACCTGAGCTGAAGGCAGGGGCTTAACCCACTGAGCCACCCAGGTGTCCCCTGAAGAAATTATATTTAAGCTGATATCTGAGGAATAACCAAAAGCAATCATAAGCAAGGTACTGTCCACAGGCAAATCCAGCTAAGCATTTACTTTTAAAAATAAAGTTTTACTGAAACACAACCATGCTCATTTGTTTACATGAAACCTATGACTATTTCCGGATTCAATGACAGAGATGAGTCATTGTGATAGAGACCACATGGCTCTCAAAACCGAAAATATTTGTAATCTGGTCCTTTACAGAAAGTTTGCTAAAAACTAACTAAAAGTCCCTGAAGAGAGGGGATTAAAGGGACGGAAGTTAGAGCAATATGTCCTGGCCCTGAGAAGTGAGAACATGCAACAAAAATCACATTAGCTGTGAGGGTGGCTGTAACAAATTATTATGTATTTGATGGTTTAAAACAACAGCAATGTATTCTCTCACAATTCTGGAAGCTAGGGTGCCTGGGTGGCTCAGTTGGTTGGATGATTGCCTTCAGCTCAGGTCATGATCCTGGAGTCCCGGGATCGAGTCCCACATCGGGCTCCCAGCTCCATGGGGAGTCTGCTTCTCCCTCTGAACTCCTCGCTCATGTTCTCTTTCACTGTCTCTCTCTCAAATAAATAAATAAAATCTTTAAAAAAAAAAAAAAGTAAAATCTTTAAAACAATTCTGGAAGCTATAAGTCTACAGTACTTATGTCAATACAGGGGTCAGTAGGATTGGTTCTTTCTGGAGGTTCCAAGAGAGTTCCATTCACACCTTCCTGGCTTCTGTTAGGAACTATTGGCATTCCTTAGCATATAGATCTATAATTCTGAATTCTGCCCCCATCTTTCCATGGCACCCCCCGCTTGTGTCTCTGAATCTTATTCTTTTCTGTTTCTTATAAGGACACCTGTCGTTGAATTTAGGACCCACCTTAATCCAGGATGATTTCATCTCAAGATCCTTGCTTCCATTATATCTACAAAGACCCTTAGTTCAAATTGGTTTTTTTCTTAAGATTTATTTATTTGTTTGAGAGAGAGATTGAGAGTGAGCAGAGAGAGAGAGGGAGATAAGCAGACTTCCCACTGAGTGGGGAACCTGATGTGGGGCTCAATCCCAGGACCCTGAGATCATGACCTGAGCCAGAGTCGAGAGTTAGACATTTAACTGACTGAGCAACAGAGGCCCCAAGTCCACTTTTTTAAGTTCTACATGAACATATATTCTGTGAGTCCAAACTCAAAAAACTATAGTAGTCAAAGAACTCACAAAGACCAGTACAAAGGAATATAGGATGAGAAATGAAGAATGTCAAGTGACGAGGCTTGAGAGACTGAAATGGGATCAATGCTAGGGGCCCTTGAAGGACATGCCAATGATAGAGGAAATTCCTCTAACCCTTTTTTGGAGGGCTGGGTGGGAAAGGATATTGTCATGTAATTTGTTATGAAGGCAGGCAGGCAGGCAGGCAGGAAGGAAAGAAGGAAAAGAGAAGAAAAAAGGAAAAGAAAAGAAAAGGTAAAAGAATGTGTTTTGGGGGCGCCTGGGTGGCTCAGTGGGTTAAGCCGCTGCCTTCGGCTCAGGTCATGATCTCAGGATCCTGGGATCAAGTCCCACATTGGGCTCTCTGCTCAGCAGGGAGCCTGCTTCCTCCTCCTCTCTCTCTCTCTCTCTCTCTGTGCCTGCCTCTCTGCGTACTTGTGATCTCTCTCTGTCAAATAAACAAATAAAATCTTTAAAAAAAAAAAAAAAAAAGAATGTGTTTTACATGACTGGATCAGCCCAAAAGGGACTCCAGAAATATTTTTCCAGTCATGCTTCCTGGAGCCCCTCCCCCAATGTCAGATTACTTAATAATTATTAAGTACCAAAAATACTTGACAGAAAGTTAATATTTTAATGATACGACTCTTAGTTTAAAACCAGTAAGGGGGTGGGTGGGGTGCCTGGGTGCCTCAGTCATTCAGCATCTGCCTTTGGCTCAGGTCTTGATCCCAGGGTCCTGGCTTCAAGCCTCTCATCAGGCTCCCTGCTTGGCGGGAAGCCTGCTTCTTCTCCCATTCCCTCCGCTTCTATTCCCTCTCTTGCTGTGTTTCTATCAAATAAATAAAATCTTTAAAAATAAATAAATAAACAAAAATAAATAAAAACAGCAAGAGGGGTGCCTGGGTGGCTCAGTCAGTTAAGCGGCCAGCCCTTGATTCCAGCTCAGGTCATGATGTCTGGGTTGTATGACTGAGTCCCACGTTGGGCTCTGCATTCAGTGGGGATTCTGCTTGAGGATTATTTCTCTCTCTCCTCTCCCTCTGCCCCTAACCCACCCCTCTCAAAGTGAATCTTAAAAAAACAAAAGAGCAAACTGAGGGTTGCTGGAGGGGAGGTTGGGAGAGAAGGGGTAACTAGGTGATGAGCGTTAAGGAGGGCACATGATGTAATGAGCACTGAGTATTGTAACTGATTAATCTCTGAATTCTGACCTGGGAATGAATAATATAGTATATAGTAATTAAATTGAATTTAAATAAAGATTTAAAAAAACAACTAGATTTTTAAAATGCAATTTGAATACTATGGGCACTTTTTATCTGGTAATTCACACTTTTTTTTTTTTTTTAAGATTCATTTGTCAAAGACTGAATCATTTAGACAAGTATTCTCAAGCTTGTAGTCCTTCTCTCCAGGACTGAGGCCATGTCACCCTCTCTCTAAACTCTGCCCTTCTCATTCATTATAGTCAAGGATGATTTTTTTTTAAAGATTTTATTTATTTGACAAAGAGAGACATGCCAAGAGAGGGAACACAAGCAGGGGGAGTGGGAGAGCAAGAAACAAGCTTCTTATGGGAGTGGGGAGCCTGATGTGGGACTCGACCCCAGGACCCTGGGATCATGACCTGAGCCAAAGGCAGACACTTAATGACTGAGCCACCCAGGCAACCAGCCAAGGATGATTCTTGAAAGAAGACCTTTAGCAGGTTACATTCCATGCTCAGAGCACCATATGGGGTCTTTGCCCTTGCTAATTCAGCTTGACCTTGTCCCTGAGTTTGGGAACTCAACAACTTCATTCACTTCCCAGGCTCTGTCAGCTCCTTGCAGTGCAGTTCTGGTGTCAGGAATCCTGCCTTGCTCTTAGGGAATAAAGTTCTGAGTTGATCATTTTTTTGTATACCATCCCCTCAATAGTGAAGTCAGGCTTCGCTTCCAAAAATAACCCATTTCGATATACAGAGCTTGTCCTTGACTTCAGGATTGCTGCTGAGATGCTATTGCTATCTGATCAACTTCTGTAGCAACTATAAATGGTAGACCACAAGACTGGAGACAAGAAGTGTAATTATGTTTTTCTTAAATTGAATTTAATTTCTGTTCTGAACTTTCCTTCTTTGTAGAAACTGAACTCACTCAATGCAGAATGCCCCCCCCTCACTTCCTTTCCCCCAGGGTCGCATGGAACCATGGTAGGGGAGAAACTGATAAGGATCATTATCATCCATCCATGTTGGCACTTTCTGAGATAATTTCATTCTAATCTAGTCTCATTGAGATCACTGCTGTATCCTCCTTTCCCCAATCCCAGGGCCTTGGCAGGTCTGGCTCTGCTAACCTCCTAGGACCATTCTGATACTTTTTTTCTCTCCTTCTACTCAGAGGACTTTTGAATCTAGTGTCAGAAACAAGGAAACTGGACATGACTGACTATATTTTTCTAAGTCGTTTTAACTTATACTTGAACCTTGGCTTTTGAAATTCCAGAGCTAGAAACTTTATTCTTTTATTTTCTGGTTCTGGTTGCCTTGCCCCTTTGAGGGCAGGAGTTACAGAATATTTTAGCAGTTATATAAATGGAAGGATTATAAAATAAGACAAAGGGGGAAAACATAGATTAATACACCAAAGTAGTAACTCACTACTCTTCCCTTATACCAAATGCCTATGGGCTGTATCAGAACTCATCATGCCCAAGTTCTCCTAGCCTGGTAGAGTCTCACATTAACTGGCAGTGGTTCTTGTAGGACCCAGGTGATTACTGACACTCTTCAAAAATGAGACCCAGTCTGCCTTGTTCCTTCTGTCATCCAGTCATGAATTTTCTTGGTCTCTACTCCTTTGATATATGTATATTGAGCTCCAGTGATATGTCAGGCACTGTGGCTGGCTCTTAGGACACAAAGGTGATCCTGAACACAAGGAAGCTTTCATAAAGGAGCTTCCCTTGTAGGACAGGGCTACTTATTCTTGGCAATAATGAGATCTTGAGTAAATAATCATGATAAAGAGCTATCTTGTACATTGTAGGATATTCAGCAGCATCGCAGCCTCTATCCATTAATGGTAGTAGCAGCCCCCAGTGTGATGACCAAAAATGTCTGAAGACATTTTCAAAGGTCCCTTGGGAAACCAACTTGCCCCAGGTTGAGAGTCAGTGCTCTAGCAAGAAAAACAGGCACATAGATATCATTATAATGCAGTGAGGTCATTTCCTGGATAGAGACACACACAAGATAGTATGGAATCCTAGAGATGGCCTCTAAACTACCCTGGGTGGGCTGGGGTGAAGTGGAATAGTGATGCCTGAAAACATATTGCTCTCATAATACTCTAAACCATAGCCCACATTGCTGTTCCACATTTCTGTTCTGTCACTCATGACTTTCTTATTCATTTAATAAATGCTTCTGAAAACTAACTCCAGAAACTGGACACGAGGATAGACGAATTAATAAGAGATGGCTCCCGCTTGCACAGAGGTCATGTGTTATTACAGTTAAAACCATGGGCTCTGGTGTCTCCTTGATTTTAAACTCTCACTCTACCACTTAACAGTTCTGTGATGTTGGACACATTACTTAACCTCTCTGATCTGCAGTTTCTAATTCTGAAAAATAAGGATAATATTGGCAACTACCTCTTAGAGTTAATGAGATTAAATGAGATAATTCTTGTAAACCTCTTAGCATCTGGCCTTACAGATGGAAGGCATGGAAAAAATGGTAGTCTTCTTATCAGTGATTGTCCAAGTTATATATTATTGTGGGAAAGCCTTGTTTCAAACCACGGCCTCTCATCAGTGCCATTGCAGTTAATTGGATTATGTTTGGTCATGTCCTGAGATGTGACAAGCAGAGATGCACTATCTTGTCCATCATTGGATTTCTATTAAAATGTCATTAAGATTAAAAGTACTATAAAATCTTAATTAGGACATTAATTTCCACAGTAATAAATTAAAATTTCCAGGTCAGCTACAGTAACTATAATAAATAAACAGGGGAAAAAAAAGAAAAAAAATGCTGAAAACTAAACCTGATAGTTTCAGATTTTAGCCTTATTTTTCAGTTGATATTTTCAGTCAAAATTTGTTTTTCTTCAAATTTAATACACAAACGTTAGTTTGGAGACTCTATCTTCTCCCAGGCTTTGCACAATTCCTAGAGCATGTCTGAGCATAACAATTACCCAGCAAAGAGAAGCTTGGGGATGGTTTAATAATAGTCTTCAAATATATGAAAAGTTATTACACAGAACATGATGACCAGCTGTTCCCTACTTCCACAGAGAACCAAGAAAGATAAATAGGATGAAAATTACAGGGGCTGACAATCTGAGGTAGATTCACTGAAGAACTTTGCAGAGTATTAAAGTCACTGCAGAAAACTGAAAAAGAGGGGGGGGGGTCAGGGGATTTAGAAATAGGGTATAGCAAAAAGAAGCCTTGACAAAGATCCTGATGATGTAGGCTCCTGTGCCAACTTTAAACCCATGACTTTATTTTGTAAGCCACTGACCCTCTGCGGCTATTTTCCCATCTGTAAAATCTTCCATACATCCTTCATTTATATAATGGGGTCATAGTATGAGGAGTTTTTCTGGGACTCAACAGCTGTGGATACAAATAGGTCACTGATGAGTAGTGGTTCTCAACTAGGAGTGATTTGGCCTCCCATGGGGCATTTGGCAATGAGTAAAGACATTTTCACATGTAACAACTGGAGGAGGCAAGGTGCTGCTGGAATCTAGTGAACAGAGATCAGGGATGCTGCTGAGAACACCACAATGCACAGGATACCCTCCCCACCCCACAAAAAAAGAATCCTCTGGTTCAGCGTATACTCAGGGCCAAGGTTGAAAAAGTCTGCTCCAGAGTAAGAACCTAACTTTCTTTAGTTGGTGCACCTTCCCATTTAACTCTATGCCTCAGTGACCAGGTTTTGCCTGGTAATTTGAGAGTCTTTGGGTATGGTAACTACTGCTGTTCACAGTATCTCTAGTTCTCTGCCTTCTGAGTCACGGTAGGCTGTCCTTTCCTATCTTTTTTGAATTATGTGTGGCCATGTGACTTGATTTGGTCAGTGAAATGTGAGTGCAAGTGACATGCTTAATTTTTAAGGCTAATAAGTGATTCACTGTGTTCTCTACTTTGACAGTCTTAGAAACACAGGCCAGAGGTCACAATGAAGCCTTTGTCTGCCTGGCTTCCTCATTTACTATGACGAGCAGAGCTCCCTGCCATGTTGGACATACACTGTTAGTAAATGGTTTCCCCACAGTTAGGCAGATCCAAGAGTATGATCATTCTGAAGATGCAAAAATGTGATTCCAAAAGAGCTTTATGTTAAGAAGGTAGGTTACCAAATCAAGCTTCTTTAATTCAAACCTGGCTCTACTGCTTACTAGCCACATGATCGTGAGAAAGTTACTTCTCTGCCCACCAGTTTTCTCATATGTTAAACGGGCTAACAATAGCATCTTCCTTTGACATCAAATGGGGTTGTGCATATAGAACACTTAGTAAAGTGTTTGCTTATAAAGTAGCTCATTATAATTATTTAATTTTCCTAACAGCTTTGTGAAAGAATTACTATTGTCATCCCCATTGCATGGATGAGGAAACTGAGGCACTAAGAAGTGAAAAGACTTATTTAAGCCCATAGAACCAGTAAATGACAGGGGTGCCTGGGAGACTCAGCCAGTTAAGCATCTGGCTCTTTGTTTTGGCTCAGGTCATGATCTCGGGTCGTGAGATTGAGCCCTACACCAAGCTGTGCATTTAGTGGGGAGTCTACTTGTCCCTTTCCCTCTGCTCCTCCCCTCACGTTCTCTCTCTCTCATAAATAAATAAAATCTTTTTTAAAGAAAAGAATTAGTAAGTGACAGAGGCAGTATCCCAGTTCAGGATGGCTAGCTACAGAGTCTGTGCTAGTAGCTATGACACAACTGTGATAATGTGATGATGCTGAAGATGATGATGATACATTGAAGACAACATAACCGTCTTAAAAACACTATCTGCTGGGCCACATCGAGTCACAGACAAGTACAGGGCCCAGACTCTACCCTCAGAGGGTTCACAGTCTATTAGGAAAGATAGGACACAAACTTGAAAAATGCCAAGTCAGCTATATGTGATAAGTGCCATAAAACAGATAAAGATAAGTGCTAAGCAATTTTATTAAATCTCCCATTTAACCCTCAGCTTACCTGAAAATTCAATTAACCAGAAGTGTTATCTATATGTTGCTATTAATCAGGTTTTATAATATCAGTTGAACTCATTTAACCTTAATAAGCAGATGATTGCATATGGATTACAAAAGGATGTAGGAGCACAATAACTGGCATTGGCTCCATGGCTAAGTTTTCCTAGAAGCAAAGAGAACAATGCTGAGCAGAAAAGAAGGGAGCAAACTATGAGTGCTCACACAACATGGTAGCAAAGAGGAGAAGATGTTGAATTGTGGAAGACTAAGTAGGTCAGAGGAGAAAGAAAAAGCCCTTGGCGTTGCTGACGTTATCTGGGGAACGTCTGTTAGAACAGATGGCCCTGCTTTTCCAGCAGACAGTGCAAAGGACAGTAACTGACAAGGCAAGGTGTGCTTATCTATATCAAATGAATTGTGAGGATGGACAAGCCAGTGCTTCTTCAGCTCCCAAGCATGATTATAAGCAATGGAGAGAGCATTTAAATGGCAATGAAATTTAGGACATGTGCCGAGAAGCCATGGAGACTATGCAGTTTGCCTGTATAAAATGATCTTCTTTCCTCCCAAGTTGGGAAAATTCAATTCATCCTTTAAGACACAACTCAAGAGTCCTGGAAACAATTCCCTAAAAGTTTCAGAAATAAATAAGTTGTTCCATTTTCTATATTCACATGGTTCTTTATTTATGTCTTCTATCTACTAGTTTTCACACTGAAATTTATACAACAGGTTTTTGAGAAAGGAAAAAAAAAACATGGTCTTGATACTTATAGAAATTTTCATCAATAACGTTATATACTACTGAATGCAAAGTTCTGGAGCATCTCTCTATCTCTAGACAACTATGGTCCTCTTATACTTTTATGTGTCAAGTGACTCAGTGATACTCAATGAGCATGTATCTTGTTGTGAAATTAATTTTATGGTGTTCCTTCCTCAACCTTCTTACATAATACAATAAGAAGACTATTCCCCAAAGACCCAAGCAGATAAATTAACCTTTGGTTAGTGGTAAAGATAGAGGAAAGGGGGTGTAAGAATTTAGATTTCACTTACCAGTAAGACTCATCCTATTGATGTGTGGCATTAATGAGCCAAAAGTTCACCAAATTAAACCAATTTCCCCCAGTTTGAGAGCATTCTAAGTCATGCCAATAGTGGAACCTTTTTGCACTTTTATAGTGAAGATTGTTTGGCCAAGAGTTCAGTTTTACTTGTTAGTCTTGAACTGAATTGGAAAGATACCTTACCAATCAGTTTTTCTAATGACAATCTAAAAGCTGAGTCAGAGTTATTCTTTCTTTCTAGAGACCAATGAAGGATTTAATTCTGATACAAGGGAGCAGTTAGGAGTTTATCCATCCCTTCATTAAAATCAAGGATTCAAGGTTATTATCTACCATGGTTATCTCTTTGAACTCTTTGGCCCCTAAAAATCACTGTAGCCAGAAACCTTTGGAAAAGTGAAAATCTCAAAATTAGTATTAGCAAATCTGGGGGCATGCCTTCACTTACAGATTGGAATCACTCGTTTCCCAGCCACCTTCCTAAACAGATTTCATCCAAATAGTGCTAGGAATATGTGGTCTTGGAGGACTACTGAACAATTAACTCCTGGCCTGGCATTTCTCCTCTAAGATTTGTAGCAGGCTTATACTGAATGTTGCTGATTACACTGGGATCCAGTTAGTGATGTCTCTTTCATGTGCATTGGTGCAAGGGTATGGGGGCATGTGACATGAATCGCTCTACCTAACATTGTTTCTGCTTCCTATCATACCATCTTCACCTTCTCATGAAAAGGTTTTTTTATGACCAGTCTATTAAACACTCAGTAATGTAACTGATATTTAAGTTTAGACACGATGAAACTCATATAATATTTCCAGCCCTTGTAAACAAACTCAAACACTGGCATACAGTGTCACCCCAGATTCTAAAAAATAACAAGAAATTCCTTCCTCATGATTCCCTTCCAATGTATGCCTTTACATGTTCCACGTCTTACAATTCTCTATGGGGGAGGGGCAGCTGGGAGCAAGTGGACTACCATTCTTAGATAGAAGGCTTTGGAGATAAGATCTCTCAGTTCTCAGAAAGGACAATAAACTAGAAAAATTCACTTATCAATTAAAATACTTGTTTTTTTTTTTTTTTACTCAACCAACATTTATAAGAGTACCACCATATAAAGAGAATCTCTCCAGGTCCTAGAGTAGGTTTTTGCTCTTATTCTGTAGGGCTTATAATGTAGAGCTAGAAGTTGCCATATTAGTTCTTTTCTGTCTTGCATTTTACAGAAGTCATAACAGAGGCTTAACTTAAGGGACTTACCCAAGACTCTTCTTCAGTGAATGGTGTAGGCAAAGATGTAATCACTTGAAAATGTATTTGGTTACCAGTCATTTCTAACACCAATATCAGCCAAAACTGAATCATTAAATTTATCTTTACCACCTTTGTTAATTCCCTTTTATATACTCTGTTAACTGATCTCTAGAGGGTATTTTAAATAGAGTATTTTATTAATCCCAGGCAAATGGTTGATGTGAGGGGTTTAATAGAAGAGTATTCAAGAAGGAAATGAAGATTAGTCTATAGAGAAGGATTAGAAGACCTTGTTTTCCAGTTATGGGAAGCAGGCATGTTCTGGTATAGGTAGCAAAGTAATTCAGAGAAACCTTCCTGCTGAGGACAGTCAGAACATATGCACAAAATATAAAGTGTCTGCTTAAAGGCATCAGAGAGGTAGTAAGATTGTGGAATTGTACTAGACCAAGATGCTGGAAGAAGAAGTCCAGAGGTAAGCCAGACATTTAAGCCACCCCTTCACTCACTTACAAAATGGAATAGAAATGAGAGGCTAATTAGCTGTCCAAGGGCCAGCATCATGAGCGTCTCCTGGGAACTTCTTAGAAATGCATATACTCCGGTCCCATTGCAGATGTACTCACAAGCTGGGATGAGGACCCACCAATCAGGACCCGTGCAAGCAATCTAGGTGATTCTGAGGCATGCTGAGGTTTAAGGAACTCTACTCAAAAGCATTATTGAAGGAACTTAAAGAAGACAAATAAATTGAGAGATATACTATATTTTTAGATAAAAAGTCTCATAATGTAATGCAATTAATTTTCTATTTGAACTATAGGTTCAAAGTAATTCCAATCAAAATCCCAACTGATGTATGCATGGGTATGTGTGTTTGTAAGTTGATAAGCTTACCTAAACATTCATTTGGAAATGCAAAGGGCAAAGCATAGATAAGAATTTTTGATGAAGATGAGTTGGGAGGATTTGCTATACTAAATATCAAGACTTACTTTAAAACTTAAGTAGTTAAAACAGTGCAGTAGACAAATAGAGAGAAAGGAGAGCCCGGAAACAGACCCATGCTTAACAGGACATTTCACTTGGTAATTATCAAGTTTGCACTATAGAGAGTTTAGGATAAATGATGCTGGGTCAGTGGAATAGTTATCTATGGAAAGAAATGAAACTTGAACTTACCTCACACCAGAAGCAAATACCTCATCTAAATATGAAAGCCCAACAATAGAGCTTCTAGAAAGATAACATAGGAGGATATCTTTCCCTATCCCAAGGTAGGAAGAGACATCTCAAATACACTCAAAAGAAAGAGACTGATAAATGGGATTACATTAAGTTAGAATTTTCTGCTCAAAGAATGCTATTAAGAGAGTGAAAAGGTGAGCAGTGTGTTGAAGACATGTTTTACACTTTAATTGACAAGGGTTTCATATTTTGAATATATATATATTTTAAAACTACAAATCCCTAAGGTAATGACTAATTGAAAAATTAACAGGTAAATTGAACAGGCACTGGCCAAAAGGGATTAATAAAATGTCCAGTAAGATATAAAAATATGTTCAGCTTCAGCATGCCAGGGTGGCTCAGTCGGTTAGGCAGCACAGTCTTGGTATCAGCTGGGGTCACAATCTTGGAGTTGTGAGATCGAGCCCTGTATCAAGCTCATGCACTGGGCATAAAACCTGCTTGAGATTCTCTCTCTCCATCTCCCTCTGCCCATCCCTATTGTACTTTCTTCTCTCTCAACCTCTAAAAAAAAAAAAAAAGCTCACCCTCATTTGTAATCAAGGGAATGTAATAAAAACTACAATAAGAAACCACTATACTGTCTCTAGACTGTCTAAAATCAAAATGAACAGGGTTGCCTGGGTGGCTCAGTCATTAAGTGTCTGCCTTTGGCTCAGGTCATGATCCCAGGGTCCTGGGGTCGAGCCCTACATCAGGCTCCCTGCTTGGCAGGAAGCCTGCTTCTTGCTCTCCCACTCCCCCTGCTTGTGTTCCCTCTCTCACTATGTCTTTCTCCGTCAAATAAATAAAATCTTAAAAAAAAATAAACTGAACATAAATAAATAAATAAATAAATAAATAAAAAATAAACTGAACATACCAAGGATTGGACAGAATACAGAGCAGTGGGAACTCTTGTGTACTGGTGGTGGGAGTTGAAACTGGTAAAAATCTACTTTGGAATCGATTCCATTTACTATAACACCAAGAACCATAAGACACCTGGGAATAAACCTAACCAAAGAGGTAAAGGTTCTGTACTTAAGGAACTATGGAACACTCATGAAAGAAATTGAAAAAGACACAAAAAGATGGAAGACCATTCCATGCTCACGGATTGGAAAAATAAACATAGTTAAAATGTCTATATTGCCTAGAGCAATCTATGTTTTCACGGTCATTCTGATAAAAATTCCACCAGCATTTTTTGAAGAGCTGGAGCAAACAATCCTAAAATTTATACAGAATCAGAAGAGACTCTGAATTGCTAAGGAAATGTTGAAAAAGAAAAACAAAACCAGGGGCATCATGTTGCCTGATTTCAAGTTTTACTACAAAGCTGTGATCACCAAGAGAGCATGGTACTGGCATAAAAACATACACATAGACCAGTGGAACAGAGTAGAGAGCCCAGATATAGACCCTCAACTCTACAGTCAAATAATCTTTGACAAAACAGGAAAAAAATATACAGTGGAAAAAAGACAGTCTCTTCAATAAATGGTGCTGGGAAAACTGGGCAGCTATATGTAGAAGAATGAAACTCAACCATTCTCTTACACCGTACACAAAGATAAACTCAAAATGGATAAAAGACCTCAGTGTGAGGCAGGAATCCATCAGAATCCTAAAGGAGAACATTGACAGTAACCTCTTCAACATCGACCGCAGCAACCTCTTTCAAGAGATGTCTCCAAAGGCAAAGGAAACAAAAGTGAAAATGAACTTTTAGGACTTCATAAAGATCAAAAGCTTCTGCACAGCAAAGGAAACAGTCAACAAAACAAAGAGGCAACCCATGGAATAGAAGATATTCTCAAATGACAGTACAGACAAAAGGCTGATATCTGGGATCTATAAAGAACTCCTCAAACTCAACACACACAAAACAGATAATCATGTCAAAAAATGGGCAGAAGACATGAACAGACACTTCTCCAATGAAGACATACAAATGGCTGACACATGAAAAAATGTTCATCATCACTAGCAATCAGGGAGATTAAAATCAAAACCATACTGAGATACCATCTTCCACCAGTTAGAATGGCCAAAATAAACAAGACAATAAATAACGTATGTTGGAGAGGTTGTGGAGAAAGGGGACTATTCTTACACTGTTGGTGGGAATACAAGTTGGTACAGCCTCTTTGGAAAACAGTGTGGAAATTCCTTAAGAAACTAAAAATAGACTTACCCTATGACCCTGCAATTGCATTACTGGGTATTTACCCCAAAGATACAGATGTAATGAAAAGAAGTGCCATCTGTACCCCAATGTTCATAGCTGCAATGGCCACAGTCGCCAAACTGTGGAAAGAACCAAGATGTCCTTCAACAGATGAATGGATAAGGAAGATGTGGTTCATATACACTATGGAGTATTATGCCTCCGTAGAACGGATAAATACCCAACTTTTGTATCAACATGGATGGGACTAGAAGAGATAATGCTGAGTGAAATAAGTCAAGCAGAGAGAGTCAATTATCATATGGTTTCACTTATTTGTGAAGCATAAGAAATAACATGGAGGACATGGGGAGATGGAGAGGAAAAGGGAGTTGGGGGAAATTGGAGGGGGAGATGAACCATGAGAGACTATGGACTCTGCAAAACAATCTGAGGGTTTTGAAGGGGTAGGGGGTGGGAGGTTGGGTGAGCCTGGTGGTGGGTATTATGGAGGGCACATATTGCATGGAACACTGGGTGTGGCACATAAACAATGAATTCTGGTACACTGCAAAGAAATTTAAAAAACAAAATAAAAAAATAAAAATAAAATGAAGGGAAAAAATTCCACTTTGGAAAAGATTGCGGGTGTCCATGAAAGCTAAACATCTACCCTGTGATCTAGCATTTTCTCTCTGTGAGTTAACCAACTCAAATGCTTGTGCCTCTGCATTAAGAGAAATTAACAACAATGACCATAGCAGCACTATGTGTAATAGCTAAAAGCTAGAAACCACCTGAAGGTCCACCACCAACAGAATGGAAAAATACAGTGTGGTGTATCCAAACAACACAGTATAAAGATAAAGATACATGGCTATCTTGGTTGAATCTTGCAGTCACAATCACAATTCTGAGCAAAAGAAGACACAAGTTACTCCATTTAAATGAAGTTTGAAAACAAAACAAAACAAAAAAAACTAGCTTGCAACATGTAGGGATACATACATAGGTGATAACTATATAAAACCTTAGTGTAGACCATAAAAATCAGGACAGTGCTTACCTTTGTGGAATGAAGATTATAATTAGAAAGGAATATGGAGTCCTTATGAGGTAGTAGAAATTTTCTATTTTTATTTAATTTTTTTATTTTTTAAAGATTTTATTTATTTCACACAGAGAGAGAGAGAGGGGTCACAAGAAGGCAGGCAGAGAGAGAGGGGGAAGCAGGCTCCCCACTGAGCAGAGAGCCCGATGTGGGGCTCGATCCCAGGACTCCAAGATCATGACCTCAGCCACAGGCAGAGGCCCAACCCACTGAGTCACCCAGGTGCCCCTATTTTTTTTTTTAAAGATTGAGTGATTGATTGATTGATTCATTCATTCATTTGACAGAGAGAGAGAGAGAGAGAGAGAGAGCTGGTGCACAAGCAGTGGGAGCAGCAGGCAGAGGGAGGAGAAGCAGGATCCTCACAGGATAGGGAGCCCAATAAGGGGCTCATGACCTGAGCCAAAGGCAGATATTTAACTGACTGAGCAACCCAGGTACCCAAAATTTTCCATTTCTTGATGTGGAGGGTGATTACATAGCTGGTGTTTTATAATAATTAAGCTGTATATTTGTATGTATATACTGTACGTTAAATGACTTCTCTGTGTGATTTCACAACAAAAAGGTTAACAATAAAACCACTTATTGTAAAATAAATTATAAGCCACAGTTACTGATTATATGTAATGTGTCAGATACTGTACTAAGACCTTTACATTAACTAACTCACTTAAGCATCAAACAACTCTAGGAGATACTGTTATTATCCCCATTTTAGGGACAAGAAGATGTAGTGCTTGTTCTCAACTTTGGCTGCACATTAGACTACTTGGGGAATTTTTATAATTCTTGATAGTCTGGCTGCTCTCCAGATTAATTAAGCCAGAACTTCTGGAGGCAGGACTCAACCAAGCATCGTTCTTTTTAAAAAACTTTTCCTTGTATTTCCAAAGTGTGGCCAAGTTTGAAAACCCCTAAAATAGCATCATAGGGAGATTATATAATTTGTCCATAATGAGAGAGCTTCACTGGAATTCAAACCCACGTAGTATGATTTCAAAGCTTCTGCTCTTAACCACTACACCAGATGGCCTCTTGGGTGAATGAGACAACACCCACCCCTCAAGAATCCCACAATCCAGTGGTGAGAGCTAAGAGAGAAATGTTCAGAGAATCTGCTCCTCAGAATGCCTAGGACAACACATGGCATTGGGGTTGGGGCCATGTTGCTGGTAAGGCTGAAAGGACGGCTGAGAAATCGGGGATCAGGGCAGGTCTGTTATGACAAATATTGGGGGCTTTATTCTTCTGGCAATGGGGGGTGTTGTGCAACTTGGAGATGGTGTTCTGACTGCAGTGCAAGACAAGAGTGAAGAGAGGCCCCTAAGGACTATGGTGATCACCCACAAAATAGTAAAGAGGATCTGAACCAAGCCATTGTGGTAGGAAGTAGCAGGAGGAATATTTGCAGAAATACTTGAAGGGAAAGACTGGCATGACTTGATCATAGTATGGGAGGAAGGATAGAGGGAAACTAGGATGATGCTGAAGCGGGGGTGGTGGTGGTACCATTAACCGGTATCAAGAGAACAAGAGTGGAGGACTGGGAGCGGAGGGCAATTTGGGTTGAGTTGGCAGTGGCCATGGGAACTTCAAAAGGCAGCTGGAAATAAACCCCTAAAACTTAGGAAAGAGGTCACGACTTAGAAATACAGTTTGAGACATCATCAACATATGGATGATAGAAAAACTCTGAGAGTGGGGGAGATTGCCCCAGCTACCATCACTCTCTGAAGTGTATATTCTTATATTTATTTTTTAAGGTTTATTTTCTAGGTCTTCATTGCATTCCTACCTCTGCAGTAGGCAAAGGAGACAATGGCCTGAATGTCCCAGCACACACATTACAAACAGGTAATTTCCTCAATATGCCATTTAATCTCTTGAAATCTCAGTTTTCTTGTTTGTAAAACTAAGCTAATTATCAAGAACTGTCTCACAACTTGGCTAGGAGAATCACTTTACAAGTACTGATGCTTATGAGTATTAATATGTTCTTCATTTTTATAGCAAGAGCACAGGTTTGTTTGCTTGTTTGTTTGTTTTTAAGCCTCCTATCACACAGATAGGAGTGGAATTTAGGAACTGAATTTCTAGTCCTGTGTTCTTTCCTTGGATAACTTGTTTCCTAACTTTTTCTCCCTGAGTCCTGGCCAAAAAAAAAAAAAAAAAAAAAAAATTGCAAACAAGAAATATGTCTTTGAAGAAATATATTCTGATGGTCATCATAGTCCTACATGTAGGGGCATGGTTTCCTAAGTGCCCAATATGAATTAATTCATTGATTTCTCATGACAACCCTATGAAATGGGACCTAGTGTAATTTCCAATTTAAACATAAGTAAACTGAAGCACTGAAATGTTAACCTTCTCAAAGTTATACAAGTGGTAAATAACGAAGCCTTGGTTCAAACTCGAAGAATCTAGCTTAAGAACCTAAGCTCTTCACCCCATTTCCAACAGTAGGACTTAGGCTGACAAACCAGGGTTGTAAGACAGAGAGAGCTTGTCAGCGAGACCTTCCACATCTCTCTAATGACTCCACAGAGGCAACAGTATCTGTGTGGTCTCTGCAACTATGGGAGCAGGAAGGCCCTTGTGGGAGACTGATTACTTATGGGATGAAGTTCCCCCAATTTTGACAGAGATCAGTGTAGGTAGAAGAGAGCCTCAAAATCATCAAGGAGAAAAATACATGACTCAGAGTGACAAGAGGGTACATCACAGAGAACTTGCACCGAAACATCCTTACTTATGGCACAGTAGTGAAGTAACAGGGCTGTGCAGATGAAGACCCACAGAAGGAGAAGGCTCTTGGCTCCTGAAGGGAGAAATATGTTTGAGTTTGAAAAGAAGGTGTTGTTGTATGGAGGTTCCTCAAAAAGTTGAAAATAGAGCTACCCTACAACCCAGCAATCGTACTACTGGGTATTTACCCTGAAGTTACAAATGTAGTGATCTGAAGGAGCATGTGCACCCCAATGTTTATAACAACAGTGTCCACAATAACCAAACTATGGGAAAAACCTAGATGTCCATCAACAGATAAATTGATAAAGAAGATATGAGATATATATAAAATGGAATACTATGTGGCCATCAAAAAAATTAAGTCTTGCCATTTGCAACAACATGGATGGAACTAGAGGATATTACGCTAAGTGAAATAAGTCAGAGAAAGAGAATTATCATATGATATCTCTGATATGAGGAATTTGAGAGGCAGGGTGGGGGGTTGTGGAGGGTAGGGAGGGAAAAAAATGAAACAAAATGGGACTGGGGAGAAAGACAAACCATAAGAGACTCTTAATTTCAGGAAACAAACTGAGGATTGCTGGGGGGTGGGGGGTTAGGGATGAGGTAGCTGGGTTATGGAGACTGTAGAGGGTTTGTGCTGTGGTGAGTGCTGCGGATTGTGTAAGACTGATGATTCACAGACCTGTACCCCTGGGGCAAATAATACATTATATGTCAATTTAAAAAATTAAAAAAAAAAGAAAGAAAAGAAGGCATTGTTTCTTGAGGCATCCAAGAGGAAAGCTAGTGATGGAAGTATATAGGATTCTTATTTTCCTGAGTGTAGGACGCATACCCTCACTGCCCACGGCAGGGAGACGCATCATATGAGGTGACACAGGAGATGTTGTTAGGAGTGTGTGGGCACATCTTTAAATAACCCAGGGAGAGAATAATTCAAATCATTGTTATTTAAATAGAGAAAGAATTATTCTTCTATCATTTTCCTTTCTGTTCTTTTAATTATTATAAGGTCTTAATTTGATACTAGTATGTTTTTAACAACTCTCTGACACCTAGAACCTCGCCTTTCAACAAAGAGACTTTGGCAGGTAATAGAGCATTTAACTAGGAGTGAATAACGTTCTTTCATTTTTATTGTGTTCATTTTTATGCCTGCCTTCTATTTATGTCAACTATTTTTTATTGGTGGTAATAAAAGGTTCTTTTCAAAGTAAATTTATGTAAGAAAAATGTAAATGTTTTAAAGAATTATTGCATAAAAAGTTATAAAGGTCATATACATGTATGGCAAAAACCTGTGATAGTGGTGGGTAAGTCAACAAAGCTGAATCTTCTTCTAAACCCTTCCAACAATTCATAGTCTGTTTTAAATCAGTGTCCTATCCCTCAGGGGCCCCTCCACACTAGGAGCATCATGTCTGTTTTCGGAGACCAATCTGTAAGATGTAGATACCATCAAGCCATCTAAAGTAACCAAAGAATGACTAGAACGAAGCATAAAACAATAACCATACCATAAGAACATGAATATAATAGAGGCCTCTGCACCAGGGCCCAAGGATTTCTCTGAAGAATCTAAAGTACTATCATGTCGATGGTCCTTTATGAGATGTGGTCCTTGTTCACAAAGGACAGGCACAGTTCTGTCTGTCTAGACAGAGACACACTCAAGAAACAGGTTTTTGCATTCCACGGGTAGAATACAATAGCAGGCCTAGGGACTGGAAGGTATGCCTGGATTCTAGTCTTCTCACCAACAATTCTCTGTAAATGAGATTGTAGACAGGAAGGTAGCTGAGTCTTGTGTTATCATGTACAAGATGAGAAGGTCAGACTGGATAAGGGAGGGTGAACAGGTTCACCCTGATAATGATGATTGCTTGGTATTTGCTGTCTGGAACTCCTTGCTCAGAAGAATTCTGAAGCCACATTCAGGCTTAGTGGGGAGATGCACTGATTAGCAAGACACACAGGGATAAGAGAAAGAGAGGTGAGTCACCATGTTTCTGATTGCCGTGGATCAGATGATCAGGATGATCAGGATGATTCCTCCTAGCTCTGGAACACAATGTCAGAGTCACATCACTTAATTTGCAAAAGGGAGGCTTTCAGAACAATCCTTGACCAAAAAGGGAGGCTACACTCTTTTTAAAATGTATTACCGTATTGGTTATTGTCAATTATTTACGGATATCAATGATCTGTTTTCTATTGTGGGGGGTTATTATGACAGTTGAAAATCATGGACCCAGTTGCACTAATTAGTACTCTCAGAAGCAGACTGGTGGGTGTCTAGGACCTTTACCCTTTAAAATTAAATAATTGTTCAAAATTAATCTGTCCTTTAGGTTCTTATAAATGTATTGATTTAGTTAGCCTGCCAGATTAACAAAAGGGAAAATTTTCTCCCTCCACTCTTCAAGGATTGACCTGCACTTCTGAAGTGTAAAAAAAAATCCTTCATTTACTGTAAAGAGTGTTTTTTAACAAGCATGCCCTCTTGCAAGGAAGGGAACTTCCTCCCCCAGATGAACTGTGATGGTATCTAGTAAATCTGCCTTTACGATGATTATGTGAGTTCCATTTCATTTTATTTCTCTCCTCATACATAACATGCAGGATAATAGATGACCCAGCACTCGAATGCCATGGAAAGATCTAAGAGAGAACGCAGTTGTCAAGGACCACAGCAGGCTCTGTCTACTGCTAGGACTGCTAGATTGTGGCCACACTTCATTTTTCATCAGCATTCTGCTTAATTTACCACGGGTGTCATCTCCCAGGGCTGTCAGCCTGGAAAGATGATGCCCTTGTTGTGTGGGCTTCACAGGTACTGCCTGTTCAGGGGCTGGGGCTGTAGGAAGAGGGCCATCAGTCATAATTTCCCACTCTACTTAGTTGAGGCAGGCAGATGCCTTGGAGTTTGAGAAAAAGGAGGACTTGAAGCTAAGCAGATGGGCAGGAAAATATCTCAGCATCTGCTGCTCGCTGTGATGTTTCTAGCTACCTGTCTTCGGAAAAGAGACTTCATGCTGCTTGCTACCTAAGGTAGAGCTCTGTGCTGTTCACATGTGGTCATTGAGCACTTGAAATGCGACATATATATATGTCGCATTTCATATATATATATATATGTTCTTCAGAATCTGCTGTATACTTTATAAACATAATACATTTCAGTTTGGACTAGCCATATATATATATATATATATATATATATATATATATATATATACACACACACACACATACACACACACACACACTAGCCATATATATATATATGTATATATATATGGCTATATACATATATATATATATAAAATATTGATTGATGCCAAAATGATCATATAGTGGATACAATTTATCAAAATTAATTTTACTTAGTGGTTTTTACTTTTTTAATGTGGCTATTAGAAAATTTTAAATTATATACAAAGCTTGCATTATATTTATACTGGCACGTATCACTCTAGTGTCAAAGTATCATCAAACCCCAACCCCTTCATTTCACAGAGAGAAAAACCAAGAACCTTATTATGTAAGTAGCTTGGTGGTTGTTCCATAGCTGCTGAGTGAGAATTGTGATGACTCTCCATACTCCCAATGTCTAGTCTTGACTCCTTTTATCTTCTACCATTTCCTAAGAAGAAGCATACAGTTCTAAAAGTAGGGAGACCAGGACATCATTTCATATTCAATCCCTTATTCACTGGTGCCAATTTAAACTTTCCTATGTTTCAGTTTCCACTTTGCTAAAAAGTACAAACCCATCCCACATGGGTGATGGATAATCAGAGAAATAAAAAAGAGTTTTGGAAATCTTCAAGGACAGTACAATATTAAGGCAGTCTAATGTAGAGATTACTGGAGCACAGCCCTGGAGCAAGACCACCTATTTGGGTTTTGGTTCTGACACCACCATGGCCATTGCTATTTAGGGATAGTCATTTAAATTCTCTGGGTCTCAGTTTCCTCATCCTTAATAGTACCAAGCTTATGGATATCTGGGGGAATTTAATGAATTAATACTTAAATACACATACAACAGTGTCAGGGTTGTAGTAAATACACAGGAAGTGTTAACTACTATTATTAGAGATGACACTACTCTACTTCTGTCATCCAAATTCCCATAAGTAAAACTCACAGAAAAAAAAAAAGTTCTTAAATATAAGCTCATAGGTGATTATCCACTCTCTGTGATTTAGGGATAGGTGAATGACCCAATACCCCTAAAGGGAGGACAAATTTCAATGTCTCCAAAAATTAGTAATGATTCTGTTTATCTTACTAGGCAGAGAGAATAAATGCCTATTACACTGCCTGAAAATAAATTTTAACATTCTACTTTAAACAACAATAACAAAAACCTTTCCAATCCACTAGTAGGTATTTAGCATAGCCGTTAGAAATCTATTTCTTCAGTTTAAAGGTTTTATTTCTCTACCTGTCCTTCTTCCTTCTCTCTCCCTTCACACACAGAGCCCGATCAACTCCAAATAATCTCTAGATCTAGCATTCCTCTAACTTCAGCCCTCTCTCCTTCTAAACACCACCCAACTTACATAATTAAACTCATGGCCTCTTTTTTTTCTGTTGATGGCTCTCCGATGCCTCCAGTCCCTGGACTGAATCTATACCACATCTGTCTTAAGTGGGTTTTGAAAGCACCACAAGATGCCATATGGCAAGGCACTGCCTTTTCTTTCTTTTTTTCTCGACTTTCCTGCACACTCCTTTCAATTCTTTGTTCTCCCGCTAATTCTCTGGCAGCTCATCTTCTTCCACCTCTTCCCCTCCCTCATCTGGCCCTTTCTTAAGGTCTAGCATTTTCCTTTTCACTCTGTCCATGCTACTTCCACAACTGGTTTATCTTCCATGGCTTCACCCCACCTGCTATGCATATGCTCCGAATCTTTTTCCTTCTTTTTCTTGTGTATACGTGCACACATACACACATGTACACACACACACACACACACACACACACACACACACACACACACCCCTTGCCTTTCTCTCTCATTCTTTATCCCTTTGTTTAAGTATTTCCAAGTAAATGGCCCCTTTCTACATGAAGCTCAAAACAAAATACTTTCTTCCTCCCTCAATTTCCATTCAAAAGCCTGTGTTTTATTTCAGTTAATGATCTTACTATTTTCTCAGGTTTTCAAGATTAAAAGCTTGGATTTTCTTAGACTCTTCACACTGCATTATGACAAATCTGAGCTTGAGTCCCCACTTAATATCTGACTGGGTTTATTAGGCAGAGTTCTTCAGGGAAACACAACAAACAGGAGACCCCCCACACACACACACACACAGAGGTTTATTATGGAGGACTGATTCATGTCATCATGGAGGCTGAAATGTTCCACAATATACTGTTTGCAAACTGGAGACCCAGGAAAGCTGATGGTGCAGTTTAGAATAAGCCTGAAAACCAGAGTAACGGATGGTGTAAGTCACAATTTGAGTCCAAAGGCCTAAGAATCAAGAGAGCTGGTGGTGTAATGCCCAGTCTCAGGACAGAAATTCCCTGTCCCAGTTCAAGTATTCAGGCAGAGAAAGGGCAAATTCTCCGTTTTTGGACTTTTTTGTTTATTCAGACCCTCCATGATTTGGATGACATCCACCCAGGCTGGGAACAGCAACAAGTTTTTTGTTTTTGTTTTTTGTTTTTAAGTCTATTGGCTCTAATGCTAATCTTATTTAGAAACACCCTCACAGACACACCCAGAAATAATGTTTAACTAAACATCTGCGCACCCCATCACCCATCAAGTTCACACATAAATTTAACCATCACCCTAGTTGTATAATTTTGGTAATTACCAAAAAGGACCAAGTTACCTGACCTACCTGAGTCACAATTTTCTCATCTATTAAGTAGGGTTGTTTGTGGGCATTATATAACATCTTCAAGACACAGCATATCCTTTTGTCCACCGTGAATATTTGTCCTCCAACTAAATTATTACCCATTAGTTAAGATTAATTGCCCATGGTGTTTCTCTTTTCCCTCACAAATAAAAAACACTTATTTGGTGTCAGGCATTATTTTTATTAATATTACTCCTAAATTTAACTTGTAACATTAACGTGGAGATTTTTTTTTACACTTGTGGTAACTCACTGTAGTTACTCATCATGTAGTAAATGGCTTCTGGATTCTTCCTATGAAATGTATTTTTTGTCTCTATTCTTTTTAAAACTTTCCATCCCTACCATTTTCACCAGGATTTTGTCATTTCATGACAAATCTACATCCAATTTCCAATAATGTTTTCTTCTGGTCCTTGTTTCCATTAATCTACTCTGCCTAATTTCCTTAAAGCTCTACCATTATCCTGCCATTTCCCTATTATAGGCCTCCATGGTGCCCCATTGCCTGCCTGTAATAAAAAAGTAGTAACACTTAGGCCCTTTATGACATGAAATTAATTTTCTAGTCTCATCTCCCTTGATTGCTTACAATATCCTCCACTCCAGTCCCACTTATTTATTTCTTGGTTGCTTTTTTAAAAAGATTTTATTTAATTATTTATTTATTTGAGAGAGCGAGAGCGAGAGAGAGAGAGAGAGGTGTGAGTGAGGGGGAGGGGCGGGAGAGGGAGAAGCAGACTCTCCACTGAGCTAGCCCAACATGGGGCTTGATCCCAGAACCCCAAGATCTTAATCTGAGCCAAAGGTCTACTCCTACCCAACTGAGCTACCCAATTGCCCCTACTGGGTTTTTTGGGTTTTGTTTTTGTTTTTTTTTTCACCTACTGGTTTTTTAATCAACTTTGTGTTCCCACATCAAGGCCTTTGTTAACAATATGATTTTCCCGGACCATTTGCCAAACTCTTCTCTATGTATTCTTTTGAAAATCTGATTCCCTGAATCTTCTCCAGACCGCTATGACTCCTATAAGTTTCTGTTTTCTCTGATCCCATAGCCATATTTGTACTTCTTGGTTGCTTATAAATCATACATTGATTCAGTCAGTAAGTTCATGGACTTTCAACCTAAGATTTGGTTTGAATTTAGCTCTTGCCTCATACTAGCTGTATGAATCTAAACAAGCCATATAACTTCCATGACTGTTTCCTCAGCTATAAAATGGGTATAATATTGCCTATTTCACAAGGATGCTCTAAGATTAAATAATAAATTGCATCTAATGTGTGTCAATTATGCAGGAAGTAAAATATGACCCAGACATGGGAAAGAAGAGTATTTTCAAGTCATATATTTGGTAAAGATCCAGTATCTAGTGTATTAAATCTGAAGCTCAACAATAAAAGAACAACCCAACTTAAAAGTGGGCAGAAGGATTTGAATAGAAATTTTCTCAAAGATATACAAATGATCAATAAGCATGCACAAAGTTGCTCAACATTATTAGTTTGAGAAAAATTAAACAATGGAAATGAAAATCAAACCACAATAAGGTGCCTCTTCAGACTCACCAGGATGACCATAATTAAAACAATAAAAGGAAATTAACAAGTGTTAAGGACTATGTAAGAAATTAGAACCTTTATATATTGCTGGTGATAATGTAAAATGAGGCGACTAAAGTAAAAAATAGTTTGACCCTTCCCCACAAAGTTAGCATAGAATTACCTATGACTCACTAATATCACTCCTGGGAATATGGAAGAGAAATGAAAACATACATTCGCACAAATACTTTTACCTGAATACTCATAGCAGCATTATTTTCAAGAGCCAAAAAGTAGAAACAAAATATCTATCAACAGATGAATGGATACCTAATCGGCTGTAGCTATGTAATGGAATATTATTCAGCCATCAAAAGAATAAAATAGTGACACATGCTACAGCATGGATGATCCTTGAAATCATCATGCCAAATGAAAGAAGTCAGACACAGAAGTCCGTATGCCACATAGTTCCATTTATATGAAATGTCTAAAATAGACACAGAAAGCAGATTAGTGATTACAGGTGCTGGAGAGAAATGGGGAGTGATTCTAACAAAGGCAGAGTTTGTTCTTGCGGTGATGAAATTAGATTTAAAAAATTCTGATTTGGGTGTTCTAGATCAGATCATGGTGATAACTACACAACCTTTTCTGTACTAAAAATCACTGAATTGGAATACCTTTAAATCGTGACTCTTATGGTATAAATATCTCAAAAATAAAAATTTTAGAAAGGAAGGAAAGTATGTCAGAGAGTGCTTAGCTAGAGACAATGAGCAATTTGCTAAGTTTCCCCTTGCCCGTCATTAAGAATGATAAAGCCAGAATTCAAGATCAGGTCATTCTGATATAGACTGGGCTTTTCGCCTTCTACTGACCTTGACTCTCACATGTGCTAAGGCAGAGGTCGACTGGAAAACAGAAACAATGAAACAAGCCTTCCCAGTGGTTCTGCTACTTTGACAAAAAGTTGTTTGTTCAATTGTATGGCCAGTTTATGACGATTAAAGAAAAAAGTTATTCATATCTTTTGTTCAACTAAATGGATCTGTTGAGACTGTATTAATAAATCTAGCCAAAGATACAAAAGATTATGCACAGATAATTTAGGTGAGGGAGTAAAATAATTAGGGAAGGTATGGGGAATATTAACATTGCTTTTGCTTAAACAAAATATTGCAAGCATTGCTTTTGCCAAAGAAGTTGTGAAAGGAGTTAATGAAATCAAATTAAACTTGAGGGAAAACTGGTTTGACAAATAATTCTTCTGCTAGAGACTGTATTAAAGCAACGATTAAAGGGAAATAGCAAATGTTTCTGAATGCCAACTGTGATGTAATAAATCAGATACACATGGTTTCACAAGCCTCTTCTGCCGCTTTCTTAGCCAAGAAACCTTGGCCAAGTTATTTAATTTCTCCAATCATCTTTTTCCTTCTTGTGTAACTTATAGTAAAAAACTTCTCATAAGATTATTATTGTTATGTAAAGGACAGCAAATAGGTACACTATAAGTAACTCTAATAATTTATTGTATAGGGCAGGCATGATAGTACCCAGTGTTTGGGTGGAGATCAAATGGCAGTACCCCCTTTTGAAGGAAAAGCAAAATTTTTCTATATTAAACATAAGTCCTTGAATATACACAGATCATGCTCTCAATCCTCTGTTGATTAGGGATTCTTTATATGCAATTTTAAAAGTTCAGAAGGAAGAATCTTTGTTTGCCCTTGGTTGAAAAAAATACAATGTACAGAAAAATGAGATTCTTTTTCTCAAATGGCAGACTAAACTGACATAGCAAATTTTCCATCCTATATCAAATAATTAGAAATATTTTGAAAATCTCCCTCTCATAAAGATTTCCAGGCCCAGACAGTTTAAGAAAAGAATTCAACAAATGGTCAAAAACATTTATAATCCTAATTTAAATGTTTAATGTAAAGTGCTTCAAAGATTAGAAAAAGAAGACAACTATACAAGTTATTTTCTTTTTTTTGTAAGTTTTTTTTTTTAAGATTTTGTTTATTTATTTGACAGACAGAGTCATACGTAGACAGAGAGGCAGGCAAAGAGAGAGGAAGGCAAGCAGGCTCCCTGCTGAGCAGAGAGCCTGATGTGGGGCTCGGTCCCAGGACCCTGGGATCATGACCTGAGCTGAAGGCAGAGGCTTTTAACCCACTGAGGCACCCAGGAGCCCCTCCAACTTATTTTCTAAGACTGGGATATTTTTATGTCAACAATAGAAAGGAATTGACTTAATTTATATATATGGATGTAAAACTCCTACATAAAATACCCATTAGTTGAATCCAGCTATATTTTAAATCTAATAAATCACATCTAGGCAGTGTTTATCCTTGGAATGCATGACTGTATCAATATCAGACTATCTAAAAAAGTCACCACACTAAAGACAAGTATTGTGGGAAAAGGGTATACAGTCACCTCACTGCATACAGACAAGACAATATTTCACACATTTTCCTTTTTTATTATGTTCAGTTAGCCAGCATAGAGTACATCATTAGTTTTTGATGTACTGTTCAATGATTCATTAGTTGCATATAACACCCAGTGCTCATCACAACATATACCCTCCTTAATACCCAACACTCCACACATTCTCCTAATAAAAGTTTTTATCAAATAATAGCAAGAAAAATTGTTTTTCTGATAAAAAAAAATTAAAAACAACTTTCAAAAACCTACAACAAACATCATACTTGATAAACTTTAGAGGCATTTCCATTAAACTTAGGAATAAGACAAAGATTCTCATTTTAATGTCTATGCTTATTTTGCTGAAGGGCTTAGCCTATGGAATAAGACAGGGGAAAAAAAACTAATACAAGGATTAGAAATTTTGTCATTTGCTAATGATTTGTCTATATAGAAAATTAAAAGAAAAAATGAAACTGCCAGAACATATAAAATAATTCAGCAGGATTGCTGGATATAAAACTAATTATAAAAATCAATAATTATTTATGTATTATCAATAACCAATTAATAAATATAAGAGGAAAACTTGTCATTTGCAATAAGAATCATTCCAAGAAAATGAATAGATCTAATAAAAGATGCTTAGCATCTCAAGAAGATATTATCAAATGTGTTCAATATATTACAGAGAGAAGGAAGGAGAGAATCTAAGGGACAAAAGTTAGAAAAAGACTTTGTCCCCTTCTCCTGCTGCACTGAGGCAAAAGACAAAAGAAAACCTAAAATTGATGCTGAAGGTGTCCTTGAAGAAAATGTTACTAAAAAGTCACAAAAAAGATTAGAGGGGACTGGAACAGATTATGCTGGGTGAAATAAGTCAAGCAGAGAGAGTCAACTATCATACGGTTTCACTTACTTGTAGAGCATAAGGAATAACATGGAAGACATTAGGCGAAAGAAAGGAAAAGTGGGGCGCCTGGGTGGCTCAGTGGGTTAAGCCGCTGCCTTCGGCTCAGGTCATGATCTCAGGGTCCTGGGATCGAGTCCCGCATCGGGCTCTCTGCTCAGCAGGGAGCCTGTTTCCCCCTCTCTCTGCCTGCCTCTCTGCCTACTTGTGATCTCTCTCTGTCAAATAAATAAATAAATAAATAAAATTTAAAAAAAAAAAAAAAGAAAGGAAAAGTGAATTGGGGGAAATCAGAAGGGGAGACAAACCATGAGAGACTACAGACTCTGAGAAACAAACTGAGGGTTTTGAAGGGGGGGTGGTGGGAGGATGGGTGAGTCTGGTGGTGAGTATTAAGGAGACCACGTATTGCATAGAGCACTGGGTGTGGTGCATAGACAATGAACCTTGGAACACTGAAAAAATAAAATAATATTTAAAAAGAATAAAAATAAAAATAAAAAATCTTCAAAAAAGATCAGAATAAATGAACTTAATAAAAAAATTAAAAATAAGATCTGAATAAATGGAGAAATAATCAGGTCTGTAGATGGAAGGTCTGTAGATTAAATTCCTTAGATATTGAAGATTTTCTCTGAATTAAGACTACTACAATTAAAACAAAAAAGAATTCCTATTAAAACAATAACAAGGTGTGAGGCATTCATGTATAGAAAGACTGTAGGTTAAAGAAAACTATAGAGAACCTAGAAACAGACTAATGCATTAGCAACTTGAAATATAAGAAATAAAACATCACAAATTTTGAAGGCAAAAGAAGATAATTCAATAAATGGTATCTTTATTTGGAAAAAAACTAAAATTAAATCTTTATATCACACTCTACATAAGAATTTCTGATGATTTAGACTGAAATGTTAAGAAAAAATTTTGGATCTATTTGAAGAAGTGTAGAAGGAAGTCTTTTTGACATTGGGATCTGAAATGATTTGTTAGACAAAACAGAAAAGCACAATTAGGGGCGCCTGGGTGGCTCAGTGGGTTAAAGCCTCTGCCTTCGGCTCAGGTCATGATCCCAAGATCCTTGGATCGAGTCCCACATCGGGCTCTCAGCTCAGCAGGAAGCCTGCTTCCTCCTCTCTCTCTGCCTGACTCTGCCTACTTGTGATCTCTGTCAAATAAATAAATAAAATATTAAAAAAAAAAAAAAAAAGAAAAGCACAATTAATAAAGGAAACAATTGTTAAATATGACCTTTTAAAATTCTGGGTGATAAAACACCATAAACAAATTTGAAAGATAAGTAGCTGGCTAGGACGAGTTACAACATAGAAAAAAGCTTAGTGAAAATAATTTATATGCAGGCTTACAAATTATTAAGAAAAATAAAATAGAAAAAGTAGCAAATGATATAAAGAGGAAATCAAAACAACAAATGACAATATAAAAAATGTACAACTTCACATCAGAGAAATTAAAATTTGGTGGCATCATTTCACACATATTGGATTGATAAATCAAAAGGTACAATATTACCAAACATATATATATATATATATATATATATATATATATATACACACACACATATAGATAGATATATATGGTGAGGATGTGGGAAAACAGACAGGATTATACTTTATAGTAATCACTTCAGATACCAATTTGGTGTTATCTGGTGAAATTTAAAATCTATGTAGTATAATCTATAACTCAGCAATTCTGGTTTTAGGTGTATACCACAGAGAAACCCTGGTACTAGATAGTTCATACAAGGTCATTTATTGAAGAAAAGTTATAATGGAAAGAAAAGGCTTTTCACAACCTATTGTTTCACTAATAGAAAAATTGATAAATTCTAGTACTCTCACAGATGAAATACTATAAAGAGATTTTACAATGCTATAATTTAAATGAAGTAACTAGGTCTATATAAATGGATAGATTTAGAAGTCATGATGTTAAAGGAAAAGAATAAGATATATATACTAAGTTAGAGTTGTATCAATTAAAACAAATGAATATCACATAATATTTATTGGCTATATATGTATACACACACACATATATATATATATATATATATATATATATATATATATTTAGAAAAAAAATGCAGATAAGAAGGCATCCCAAACAGTATTACCTCTAGAAAGAAAAAGAAGAAATACAGAAAGAAGGTCTAACATGGCATATTGATTGGAGACCCAGAGGAAGCAAAGAGAAAGGATGAAATAGAAGAAATATTTGAGCAGATAATGGCTGATAAATTTCCTAAACTAAAGAAAGATAACAATGTACAGATTTAAGAAACCCAATGAACTTCCAGTCTGCTTGGGATATAGAGAGCACAAAAACATTCCTTCCTTGCAATAACAACACAAAAATCAGAAAAACTTCAGGGTCATAACTATTCTTAAACCTATCAGAAAGCTGAAGTCTTAGGGAAAGAGCAGGTCAAAACTAAGGAGAGTCAGATGCTTGCAGGAGAGGGTGGGATGTGAATATTTGCTTACTTGGATAGACAAAACCAGACACTGGTAAGAAGAGTTCATCTAGAATTGTTCGTGAATTAGTAAAGGAAAGGTGAGGCCTAGTGTGAATGTGGAGAGTTCTCTGAGGTTGCAAATACAGATGGAGTTTATATGATGCAATTGTAGTTATATCCACAGCCCTCACTGGTCCCCTGCCAAAACATTGGTGAGGGTCCTGAGAGGACATCCCTTCTGGTACAGACCTAGGGAAGGGGAACAGTAGCCATAGCTGCAGGGCCAGAAAACCTACCCAGGCCCTTATTTCTTTCTTGACTACAAAACTGGGCAGGGAGGAAACAATCTTGCCCCTCCCCACACACACCCATTACTCAAGTGAAACCCCACTGAAACTAAGGGAAGGGAACAGAAAAAAATTATCTACCCCTGAACAGGAAGCAGATATAGCTTAGTCCAGAACTACAGCTGGGGAAGAGGCAGGAATTCTGAGAAGACCACGCTCACAAGATCAATAGACATGATACTTGCCAAAGACTCAGGCTTAATCAGAACAAAGAATGCTCCTCACCCAACCGACATCAACGAGCATCCAATAACCAGCAATAACAGAAACTTCTGGGAGAAGGAAGGAGAGAATCAAAGGGACAAAAATGTGTGTGTGTGAGAGGGAAACCTCCCTAAAGCAAAGTGCAAAATGAAACCTCAAGTTGGTGGTGGATCTGACCTTGGGGAAAACCATCTACAAACTAGGCCTTCTCCTAAATACAAGGTATGACTAGAGAAATATAAAATATGGTACATGGAATGCAGCCACAGCACTGCACCCAAACCTAAGTCATCTCCTGACTAGATTGGCTGAAAATCCTCAAGTAAAAAGCAAAGATTAATTCATGAGGAAGACATGAACTACCTAATAATACGGCCCCCAAATATACTAGATAAAAATTAGTACCCTTACAAGGAGAAATAAACCAGTTGGTAATCAGAATAGATTCAAATACACCCTTCTCAGTAACTGACATAACAGACAAAACACCAGCAAAGACACAGAAGTTTGAACACAGGTAGCAATCATGGCCTAGGGGACATATATAGAAAATTGTGTTCAAGAACTAGAGATCACACATTCATTTCAAGCACTCATGGAACACTTACAAAAACTGATCAGGTCCTGACCCTAAAGGTGGTACAAATTTCAATTAATTAAAAACACACAGTTTCTGACCCCAGTGTAATCAAACAAGAAACAAAGGTAAGCAGAAAACTTCACGCCTATAAATTAAGAAATATACTTTAAACAACCCATGAATTAAAGAAGACATTGAAACACAAATTAGAAAATATATTAACTGGATAATAACTAAAATGCCCCTTATCAAAATGTGAGATTAAAGCTAAAACTGCAATTAGAGGGGAAATTACAGCTTACAAACATATATTGTATTTAAAAAAAGAGACTACAAATTAATGAATAAGCATCTGTCTTAAGAGGTTAAATCAAGAAGAAAAAAAAAACAAAGGAAATAGAAGAAAAAAATGTTTAAATAATAGCAGAATCGGTGAGATAAATATTCAGGAAAATGAATCAACAAAGTATTATTCTTTTAACTAAAATAATAAAATTGATAAAGCTCTGATGAGATGGTTAAAGAAAAGAAAGGAGAAGGAACAAAAATATACTATCAAGAAGAAACAGGAGCATATCACTACAGATCTACCAACAATTAATAAGACAAGAGGGTATTACAAACAACTTTAAGGCAATAAATTTGAAAACTATGGTTCAGCAGATAAATTCCTAGAAAATATACAAATTAAGAAAACTGAATCTAAAAGAAATAGAAAACCTGAATGGTTCTGTAACTGCCAAATAAATGGAATCCATAATTTAACAGCCTACTCACAAAGACTTCCACCAAATAGTGAAAGAACTGTAGTACTGAGCTTTTACCAACTCCTCCAAAAATCAAAAAAAGAATAAAATTTCCCAAATTCCTTTGATTATATTTTGATACAAAACCCTGGCTATGACAGTGTCAGAAAGGAAAATTTAAGCATATCTTACTCATAAATACAAAAAATATTTTTTAAATTGACATGTCCAGCAATATAAAAAAGGGTAAAAATTATAACCAATTTGAGGTTAATTCCAATAATATAGGTTTGGTTAATTTTTCTTAAATATTCAATTTTAGTTAACGTACCATGGTTTTAACATTAAGAGAAAGATACTTGCAAATAACACTACAGACAAAGAGCTGATGTCCAAGATCTATAAGAATTTCTCAAACTCCACACCCAAAGAACAATCAAGTCAAAAAATGGGCAGAAGACCTGAGCAGACACTTCTCCAAAGAAGACATGCAAATGGTGAACAGATACATGAAAAAGTGTTCATCATCATTAGCCATCAGGGAAATTCAAATAAAAACACATTGAGGTACCACCTTACACTAGTTAGAACAGCAAAAATTGACAAGGCAAGAAACAACAAATGATGAAGAAGTTGTGGAGAAAGAGGAACCCTCTTACACTGTTCATGGGAAAGCAAATTCCCAGCCACTTGGGAAAACTGTAGAGGTTCCTCAACAAATTAAAAATAGAGCTACCCTATGACCCTACAATTTCACTACTGGGTATTTACCCCAAATATACAGATGTAGTGAAAAGAAGTGCCATATGCATCCCAATGTCCATAGCAGCAATGTTCACAATAGCCAAAACGTGGAAAGAACCAAGATGCCCATCAAAAGATGAATTGCTAAAGAAGATGTGGTCCATATACACAATGGAATATTACTCAGCTATCAGAAAGGATGAATACCCGACTTTTGCATCAACATGGGTGGGACAGGAAGAGATTATGCTGAGTGAAATAAGTCAAACAGAGAAAGTCAATTATCATATGGTTTCACTTATTTGTGGAACATGAAGAATAGCATGGAGGACATTTAGGGGAAGGAAAAAATGAAGGGGGAGGAATCATAGTGGGAGACATACCATGAAAGACTATGGACTCTGGGAAAAAAAGAGAGGGTTTTAGAAGGGATGGAAGTGGGGAGATGGGTGAACCTGGTGATGGGTATTAAGGAGGGCACAGATTGCATGGAGCACTGGGTGTTAAACGCAATGAATCATGGAACACTACATCAAAAACTAATGATGTACTGTATGGTGAATAACATAACACAATTAAAAAAAAGAAAATGGTGAAGGCATATGGAAACACTTTGTACCATCTTTCCAACTCTTCTGTAAATCTAAAATTATTCTGAAATACACAGTAAAAAATATCAGTGTAATTTATTATCACTGCATTAATGTGATAAAGAAAAAATATGTATTTTAATAGTTGTGAAATAGCTATTAAATAAAATTCAAAATCCATATGTGATTTTCAAAAACTGTTAGCAATCTACAAGTAAAAATATAATATCCTTTATCTAATAAAGAACATCCTTTACAGTCTAATTAGCAATTTAATTGTGTATACTAATACTCTCCCTTTGAGACTGGAAGAAGGTAAGCATGCCCACTGTCATCCTTCCCTCCACACCATATTGGTAGTCTCAGCCAGGACAGTAAGGCACGAAAGAGATATAATCATGCAGAGAATGGAAAGGAGGGAAAAGACTATCATTATTCACAAATGCCCTGACTGCAACATGTAGAAAATATAAATTATCTATAAATTATGACAATGAACTAATACGTTTTGTAACATCACTGGACATCCAAAAATCCATTTCTTTTCCATATAACAGTGACTAAGTTAGAAAATTAAAAAGAAAATAAAACCTAATACCTAGAAATCTAACAAAAGATGTTGTAAGACTTCTCTGCAGAAAAGTTAAAGAACATTATTTAGAATAATTAAAGGATAACTATATTCATGAAAACTTTAATGCTATCAAGATGGCATTTCTCATTAAACTTATCTATAGATTCAAGGTTGTTTCTTCCTTTCTTTCTTCTTTCTTTCTTTCTTTCATCTTTATTTTTTTTTTTATTCAAGGTAATTTCAATCAAAGCCCCTAGGGCTTGTTTGTGAGTGATAGTCTGACTATAGAATGTGCATAAAATGCAAACAACCATCATTCATCAAAACACTCTGGAAGAAGAACAGAGGGGAGAACATGATCCACTGGGTGAAAAGACTTAGTATGAATCTACAATTTTTAGTAAAGTGTGGTATTAGTTCAAATAGAGATAGATAGATCAATGGATTCAAATAAGGATCATTTTATGAATCACATCAAAATCCTTTCTATTCCAACTTTAACTTTAACCAGCTACTGCAATAACATGTTCGTCTTCACCAGCATCATGCATGTACTGGTCACCACACCTTGCTTTTGACTCACACTGAACACCTCTTTCTCCCTGCCCTAAGACTTCTCTAATGCCCCAGGTGTGGGATGTCCACATTCAGCACTCATACACTTGCAATCTGGAGATCTAGAGGGATTAACATCTCTGAAGCCAGCTTTGGACCCAATGAGGAAATGTTTCTTCTTTTTCTTTCTGTTCCCAGGCAGAGTGTTCTAAGTTACATTTCATATGCCTCCTTAAAAAGACTGAGCACCAGTTACATATAGTAGTAGCCAGTTCTATTATACATACTGTATTGAATTTGTCTTCTTGTTTCACTTTCCCAGTATTGTACTTCTGCTACCTGGGGTCCCCAAATAAAAGACCCCCATGCACCCTTTCCCTCTGAGCTCTGCTTTTAGGAAAACCCAGAGGAAGACAGTCGCACTGCTGAGTAGTGGAATAAGATTAGCATTTGAAATATATGTCGCTGGCAAAACTAGATATCCATATAGAAATAAAATTTGACCCTTACCTATACCTCATTTTTAAAAAATCAATTTTAGATAGATTATAGATCTAAATGTGAGAGACAAATAATAAAACCCTGAGGATATAATGTGGGAGAGCATCTTCATGACCTCAGGTATAGGAGAAGACTTTTAAAGTGAACATATCAGTAACATAAAATAAAAGTTTGATAAATTGGAATACATCAAAATTAAGAACATCTGTTCATCAAGACATCATTAAGAGAATGAAAATTTAAGGCATAGAATAAGAGATGTGTAACACACATAAAGGGCTTATATCTAGAATATAAAATAAAGTCCTATAAATCAATAAAATGATGAAAAACCCAGGAGAAAAGTTGGGAAGAGAGTTGAACAGTGACCAGAGAAGACAACCAAATGGCTACCAGACTATGACAATGAGTTCACTAGTTACCATGGGAATGCAAACTAAAACCACAAAAACATACCTGTGTACACACCCAACAGATTAGCTGAACATTTTTAAACCAACGATTCCAACTTTTGACAAGGATGTAGAACAAGGGAACTCTCAAATTCTCCTGAAGGGAGTCTAAATTGATACCACCACTCTACAAAAATTGGGCAGTGTCTTCTTACGCTAAACATGTTTATTACCTGTGACTTTGTATTTCTGCTCCTAGTAACAGATCCATTAGAAAGGCATGTTCATGTGCACCAAAGGAAATGGACAAGAACGTGTACAGCAGCATTACTTGAATAGGTCCAAGTTAGAAAACACCCAGAAGTTTATCAACAATATTGGACAAATCAATCATTGTGTATTCACACAACAGAGGACAGCAGTGAAAATGAAGCAACCTTTGTTAGACACAATAACAAGAATGACTATCACAAATGTGATGCTGTAAAGAAGTCAGAAACAAGTGTCTGCATGGATCTGGTTATTTAAAATCTCAAAACAACTAAAATCAGTGTTTATAGATATATATATTAATATTTAAAATATAAGGAAAGGCAAATAATGTGACTATCATAAAACCAGAATACTGGTTACTCTTAAGGGGATAAACGAAGTTGTTGTAGAACCAAGTCCCTTTGGGGGTTCTCATGGGTGCTGGCAATGCTGTTTTCTGATCTAGATTGTATTTAAACAGATAATTACCTTATAATGATTTATTAATCCACATGTTTGTTTTTTCTTCAGAAAGTATATAATATTTCACAGTAGAAAAACTAAGAGAGAGGAAGGCACTAAATTAATAGGGGGTTTTCATTAAATTTTAATTCTCATTATTCTTATGAAGAAGAAGTTTAATAAGCAGCCAAAAGCTAAGGTATGAGACCTGGAAAAGGTTTTTTTTTTTTTTTTTTAATTTAAATTCAATTAGCTAACATATAGTACATCATTATTTTTGGATGTAGAGTTCAGTGATTCAGCAGTTGCGGATAATACTCAGTGCCCATCACATCATGTGCCCTCCTTAAGCCCATCACCCAATTACCCTTTTCCCTCATCCACCTCCCCTTTTTTAACCCTCAGTTTGTTCCCCAGAATTAAGTCTCTTATGGTTTGTCTCCCTCTCTGGTTTCTTCCCTTTCCTTTATGATCCTCTGCACTATTTCTTATATTCCACAAATGAGTGAACCATATGATAATTGTCTTTCTCCGATTGACTGATTTCACTTAGCATAAAGCCTCCAGTTCCATCCACCTTGATGTAAATGGTAGATAGCCATCCTTTCTGATGGCTGAGTAATAGTCCATTGTATATAGGGACCACATCTTTATCCATTCATCCATTGAAGGACAACTCAGCTCCTTCCATAAGAAGAAACGTTTTGGTCATTAAAATGTCACATTACTGGACCAGATCTATCATGTGTTCTGTGGAGTGTAGCCTCCTCCCAGCAGGGAGAAAACGACATGGAGGTGGCCAAGCCTGAGAAACTCTCTCTTGTGGTGCACAGACCTGGAGACCTGAGCCTGAACAACTATCCTATCCCTGAACCAGGCCCAAATGAACTGTTGCTGGAGACACATTCTGTTGGGATCTGTGGCTCAGATGTCCACTACTGGCAGCATGGTCGAATTGGCCATTTTATTGTGGAAAAGCCAGTGGTGCTGGAGCATGAAGCTTCAGGGACAGTCATAAAAGTGGGATCACTGTTCAAGCTCCTAAAGCCAGAGGATCGTGTTGCCACAGAGCCTAGCTCTCTGCGAGAAATGGATGAACTTTGTAAGATTAGCCGGTATAATCTGTCACCATCCATCTTCTTCTATGCCACACCCCCTGATGACAGGAACCTCTACTGGTTTTATAAACACAACGCTGACTTCTGCTACAAGCTTCCTGACAATGTCACTTTTGAAGAGGGGGTGCTGATTGAACCACTGTCTGAGGGGATCCATGCCTGCCGGCAAGCTGGAATCACCCTGAGGAACAGGGTCTTTGTGTGTGGAGCTGGGCCATGGGACTGTTCATTCTGATCATGGCCAAGGCAATGGCTGCAGCTCAAGTGCTGGTGACTAATCTGTCTGCTTCTCAGTTGTCTAAAGCTAGGGAAGTTGGGCCTGATATTGTCCTCCAGACCTCCAAAGACAGCCCTAAGGAAACTGTCAGTAAAGTGAAAGATCTGCTGGGGTGCAAGCGAAAAGTGACCATCACATTCCCAGGGGCGGGGCCCACCATCCACTCAGGCATTGATGCTTCTCATTCTGATGGGACCCTGGTGCTTGTAGCGCTGGGCTCTGAGATGAGCCCTGTGCCCCCAGTGCACGCTGCCATCCAGGAGATGGATATTAAGGATATGTTTCAATATTGCAACACATGGCCAATGGCGATTTTGATGCTTCCAAGTCTGTGAAAGTAAAGCCCTTAGTAACCCATAGATTTCCTCTGGAGAAAGTTCTGGAAGCTTATGAAACAGCCAGAAAGGGATTGGGCTTAAAAGTCATGCTCAAGTACAACCCCACGGACCAGGATTCCTAATATGAACTGGACCCTGCCTTCATCCCCACCCCCACTCCAAACCACCTTAGTATCTCAGGGTGGGGGGCTTTGATGCAGAAGTTTCTTTTGAGTAACAAAACTAATTAAAATAATTCATTATAAGCAGAGAGCCTTACCAAAAAATAAAATAAAATAAAATAAAAAAGGTCACACTACTGACCATGTGGCAGAGTTTTCCATATTGCTTCCTATATTTGATAATATTTTTGGGATGGTGAAGAAAATGTGGCTCAGGATAGTCAAGGGACTTTTCCAAGGGCAGAAAGCCATGAATCACCTTTAATAGGACTTGAACTTCGATATTCTCCTTTGAGTCCAGTCTTTCTCCTAAATGCAGCAAATGGACTATGAGGGGAAATAAGAAACTATAGGAGGAGTGGTCTGGAGAGCAGGAAGTGGGGTACTGGGTTTCACTTACCCAGTCCTACAAAATGGCTGTTGTTTAAGGATCTTGACTTTTATTTGTGTGTGTGTGTGTGCGCGCGCACACGTGTGCAGGCGCATGCATGTACTTTGAATTTCTTTGCTTTGCAGACAACACTATTGCTAATCCACTTAAGTAGGGAGAAAGGAAAAATGGGAAGGATCATGATTATTTGGCACAAGAGAGGTTTTCTTTGTTTAGGTCCTCACTGTGTGACCCTGTGTTAGAACTAGAAAGAGCTCATGTTGGATTTTTAATTTCAGTTTACCTGTTTTAATGGCATATATTGCTACAATAACAATCACCCTCCAAGCTCTGGGTGCTGGAACTCACTCTCTGAGAGACTTCTTAAGAAATTGCCATAACTCACCTATGAATAAATTACCCATCATGAATGCACTTCAGCCCCAGAATAATGTGATTTGCCCTGACCCCATTAAATTATATCAGTGTAACTACACAGATGCTAATTGTAATACTCTGTTATTTGCACACAGAATCAAGGGGCAATGTCCTGCCTTAAGAGTTTAATGGCTCTAAAGCAGCAAGAAGCAGACTTCGTTATCCCTCTCTGGCTTTTCAGCAGCTGGTGGTCTCTGTAGGAAAATGCAAATGCAGAAGCAGAGTAGTCGAACCCTGGGTATGTTTGCATTTATACCTGCTAATTAAACCAAAGGAAACACCTTATCTTCCCAGCTGAAAACCTAACCTGGGACCTCAGCCCAGGTATAAGCCAAGAGTATAGTTGTACACCTCACTTAGAGCAGTGCTGTCTGCTGGAAATATGGTGTGAGCCAAAATTGAGAGCCACATATGTCATTTTACATTTTCTAGTACTTAAAAAAAAAAAAACAGGTAAAATTAGTTTTAACCATATCATTTAGGCCAGAATATCTAAAATATTGTCAATTCTATATGTAATCAATATTTTAAAAGTTGAGATATTTCAGTGTGTTTCCCATATTAAGTCTTCAAGTTCCAATGTGTAGAAGATAAAAAAAACTTTTTTCCTCCACCTTCTTATATTCAGTAATGAAGCCATGTGAATTAAACTGACAGGTGACAAATTAACAGAAGAAAGGCATACACATTTTATTTGATGTTAGTATTTTAATTTTTACGTGCACAGAGGTCTTCATAGGAAAGAAGTGAAGACCTAGAAAGGAGGTTAGATCTAGGGACTTACATGTCATTTTAACCAAGGCCGGTCAGTTGTGGAGAAGCGACTAGACACAAGAAAAGGAGTTCGGGCTTCTAGACATGGTAAATTGTAGGAAGATAAATATATGGAGGAGACAGATGGAAGATTAGGGTTCTTACAGTAAGGTTGATTTGTACAGATCCATCTCCCTGCTCACCTTCTGTCTCTGGTGCTAAGGTTGTTTTCATCCTCCATGGATGGGCGAGGGGAGAAGGAACAATTTCATAAGACGACGTGTATGCCAGCTTTTGGCAGATGGGGAGAGCACAGAGCTCTCTATGGCTACTATTTCTCAAGCGCAATCAGCTCAAAATAATCCTTGTTCCAAAGGGGTGTATTTCGGGGTGGTATTCTGAACTCCTTCACAGGACATCTCAATTTGGACTCTCCATATTCCAGCTTCTCACGAGCCACAAGTGACTAGGGGTGACTACATGGGACAGCGCAGATGTACTATTTCTTGGTGTTCCTCCCACAGCAGCTTCTCCAAGTGCAAATGAACTGAAGACTTAAATTAGGCCCAGAGTATAAAGTGTTACACAGCATCTCTAAAACATGGCAAGCTCCAATAAATGATAACTATTATGATTAATATTATTGTTATTGATCTTGAATTGACTATATTCAGCTTGCCTATGTCAAAGTCCACATCTGGGGGAAACTGGCTGGCTCAGGTCAATGGAGCATTCGACTCTTGATCTTGTGGTTGGGAGTTCAAGCCCCATGCCAGGCATAGAGCTTACTTTAAAAAAAAAAAGTCCACATCTGAATTTTTACACCCTTCTATTGCCCATATGCGCAAAACACCAAAATCTTATTATGTAAAGCCTTGGTAAATGCCATGCATAATATCATCTTTAACTACAGCTTTTATGACGTAGCTGTCTCACACTTAAAACAGTTTTATCATACATCTGATTTTACCATATCTGCATAACACCTGTACTATTATTTTATATTTGTCTTTAAATCACCTTATTTCTTTGAACTGAGTATCTAGGAACTACACTCTCATCCTAGGAAGTCACAACCCTAAAATCAGGGATTTGCTATGCTAGATGTATATATTTTCCTAATGTTAAAATAAATGTATAACTTACAAAAAACTCTTTGTGCCTGTCCTAAAGACATCCTATATACAAGAATAGTACACCTAACTTACTTTGAGGGGAAAAAATGATATAGTCAGTGTATTTATACAGTATTCTGTCCTGGCTTTTCTATCATTTCCCTGCTGACCTTCTGTCTCTGATGCTAATGGTTGTTTCCATCCACCAGGTATGGGTGAGGGGAGAAGCTTTGTGGCCTTGGTCAGTTATATAAGCCCTCTAGCCACTAGTTGTCTTTTCTGTAAAATGAGGATAGCAAACAGTATCTACTGCCCGAAATTTTGAGTGTTAGAGAAGATAATGCATACAAAGTGTTTAACACAGTGCCTGGTTTTCTTGAGTGCCTTGATCAAGAAAAGTTTGATCTAATCTTTATCATAAGTGATTTATGGTATATAAAATATTTCCTGTGTATTAATTTCACAAGAATATGCTAAAGAAATGAAAGATCATTATTTCTACTTTAAAAGATAAGGAAGCCAGGCCTGATCATTTGTCCAGGGCTAATGAACCAGTGTGTAGCAAAGTTGGACTTCAAGTCAAGTCTTTGAAGGCACATTCATTGCTACTTTCACTGAACTACACTTGCCATAGTAGAAAATGTGTTTGCCTGGTTGGTTTGTTTTTTGTTTGTTTGTTTGTTCGTTTTTGTTTTGTTTTGTTTTGTTTAATCATTGCCACCTACTGGAAAAGAATTTTCCCACTGGCAAAAAAACTGAGTACAGGAAGTTGGAGAGTCATTTCTTTCATGACCATCAGTAAGCATTTGTGAGGCAACCAAGACATGCAGAGCCCTGTTCACTGAGAAGGTATGATTTCCTCTGCTCCCTTAGCTGACCACAGACCAAGCTGCAGTGGAATCTACCCTCAGAGCAAACATTCAGCTGTGTGTTACCATGAAGCCATCACTCCAACTTGCACTACCTGTCACCAGGTGAAATCAAGAATCTGAGTAACTTCTCAGGTGACGTGGTTCAAATAGTTTCTGGTGCCTCAAATAGTTTGGTCTGTCATATTGGAGGAGGAAAGTACAACGTTATTCTGGAATTTAATTTCATGTCAAGGTCCAAATGCTTTGTTTCACTCTATAAAATTGTTAAAGCATGCAGCCTCAGTGTATCCACAAAGTAAGGTCAGATTCTGCCTTTCAACATGCCCAAGAAACTTTCAAGGGAAATTTAAGTCAGAGAATCCCAACAGAAACTGTCCTCCAGATATGAGGCAGCTATAAAAAAATAAATAAATAACTGCGGGTCCCATTCAGAAGGACTGAAAAACAGCCACTATGGATACCACATTCTCTTCTGTTTCCTTCTCCACCAAAATTTCTACAATTAAAGTAAAATATGGATTGCTAATGATCACAACTCACATCTCCAGAAGAGACACATTTAAAAAAACCTAACAATATAGAATCTGTAGCACACAATTTCGATTTTAATTCTCTTTTAAAAATTATTATATATATCTTGGCCGATGAAAACACAAAATCTGTTGGTGCAGATATATTGCTGTGTTAAAAAAAAATTCCAAAATGGCTTATTCTATTTGATCCTATTTCTATGAAACAACAACATCTTAAACATCTATTTTTTAACTGTGTATCTTTATCCACCTACCTATCTACAAGAGAGTACATCAACATAACAGTGTCTCTCTAGAGGACAGGCAGATTATGTTCTGTTTTTTTCCCTCCATATAGCTTTGTATTCTAACATAGACAATAAACAGGTGTTATTTGTAGTATGTTTTCCAAACTATTTAAAAATAACATTTCAGAAGCACTTTAGCTCCAGATTGCCAGCTCCCACAGGGAAAGGATGGACCACATTTCATCAAACCCTATTACACAGCACCATCTTTGGGAGGAAAACATCTACATAGATATCACCTTAAGCAAGCTTCTAGAGAAACAAACATGCCAACTAGAGACTACTAACAAGCTATTCAATAGCCAGAAATTCAGGTAACCAGCCTGAGATGCTAGGCTGGACCTAGGAATTGAATGTGTGTTTTCAGCCTAGACGTATCACCTGGGGACATTTTCTCACTCAATATAATGAGGGTAATGTGTGTCTGTTTTGCAGGTTACCTGAATTGTGGGATAAAGTACAACATGTTAGATGCCCAGCCCCAAACTGAGAGAGCAGAGGTGTTTAATGAACAGGAGCTAGCTTCAGCCAAGCCCAGGCAAAGTCCCTTCCCCAGGGGAGAAAAAAGGAGGAGACATTTATTCCAAATTCCCAAACTCCCTCTTCCTTTAAAAAAAAAAAAAAAAAAAAAAAAAAAGATTATTTATTTATTTGACAGGCAGAGATCACAAGTAGGCAGAAAGGCAGGCAGAGAGAGTGAGGGGGAAGAAGGCTCCCTGCCAAGCAGGGAACGTGATGTGGGGCTTGATCCCAGGACCCTGGGATCCTGATCTGAGCGAAGGCAGAGGCTTAACCCACTGAGCCACCCAGACGCCCCTCCCTCTTCCTTTTAAGTAATACAGGAAGACTCTGAAACCTTTCCCTCCATCAGCATCAGATTCTCAAGTGTGACTGGTGAGCCTCGAGCTCCAACTGTAAACAAGAAAAAGAAGAATCTCTCAGGAACGAACGTATTCTTAACCATAAAGGTCAAGAGCTAGAATCCTGAATTTGCTCTGTTCACAGAGAGAAAATTCGAATTTTGATAACGCAGTTCAGAAATGAGCACTAAAAATGGATAATGCAAATCCACTGAGGAGAAAAATAATTGTCTTAGAAAGAAGAAAATTTTACATAATAGGAGATAGGCTTAGAGAGGCTAGCTTAACCAAATCCACACAGGTAGGAAGTGGTGATACTGGGGGATTGGAAGTGGGTTTGATTCCACCAGCTTCCTTGTCTTATCACAGTTATCAAATCCTCAGGTTTGAAATGACACTGACACTAGTCAGTGTCCTCATCTCTAAGAGGGCACAGATAATAGCAGATCAAGGAATTGTACTGTAGTCTGTAAACTTGTCTATTAAAATATAATTAGGCTGCCAGATTTGGAAAATAAAATACAGGATGCCCTGTGAATTTGAATTTTTAATAAATAATATTTGAGTATTAATGCATAGACATACTTATACTAAAAGAAATTGTTATTAAATTGAATTTTAACTGGTGCCCTATATTTTATCTGGCAACCTAAAATACAATGTCAGCCCAGCATTCTACTTATGATCTAAGCAAAAGAAGAGATTTTCTTGGAATGCTGAAAGGTGTAATTCAAGGCAAAAGGATGACATTTTAGAGTTTTTAAACTATAAAACATTGATGAAGTACTTTACACTTGACTAATAACTTCCTTTGATTTCCGTCCTTCCAACTGACACTCAAAGAAATTATCCTCCTTGCTCTATGTCACACAGCTAGTAAGTTAAAATGTCTGACGTTAAGTCTAGATAATCTAATGCTCCTGCTACTCTTACTACCATTGCTAATTATGGAAAGCACCACTATAATGTATTGTTTACCGTATTACCTGCCAGGTGCTATGATTAGACTTTATACGTCTTTTTTTATGAGGATAAACTTCTGCTCAGAATAGATTCTCACTGAATACTGTTTAGATTCTTCCTCAAAAAATTTATTTCACATACCAAAATGATGAAGGGGGGGCCTGACTGGCTCAGTCTAAGTGTCTGTCTTCAGCTCAGGTCGTGATCCTAGGGTCCTGGGATCAAGCCCCCCCCCTCCCCATTATCAGTAGGGGATTCTCCCTCTCCTTCTGCCCTTGCTCATGTGCACTCTCTCTCACTCACTCTCTCAAATAAATAAAGTCTTTTTTAAAAAAATTCCAAAATGATGGAGTAATTATTCATTTAGAAGTCTACAGAATACCAATTTAAGATTTGGGAAGAGTTAAGAAAACATCTCTCTCTCTCTCTCTCTCTCTCTCTCTCTGTCTTTTTTCAGTAAATAATTTAAAACAACCACAGAGGTTTTCGAGAGAAAAAAAAGAGATAAATCAGTGAATAGGGATCTGTAGAACAAGCCTTGCTTCTCTAAGCTTTGTTTGAAAAAATATGGTTAGAGAAGGAAAATGGAGAAAGAACTAAATTTTTTTGTGTGTTTAATTAGGCAGTATTATGGTTCTTCAATAGACAACTTGCTTCAATTTGCAGCCTACACAATACACAGAACGTGATCCCAGGAAGAGTCCACCTGCTGCTGTTACCATGTAGAGTTCTGTTGTTGAAAGACTGTAGGGGGGGCGCCTGGGTGGCTCAGTGGGTTAAGCCGCTGCCTTCGGCTCAGGTCATGATCTCAGGGTCCTGGGATCGAGTCCCGCATCAGGCTCTCTGCTCAGCAGGGAGCCTGCTTCCTTCTCTCTCTCTCTGCCTGCCTCTCAGTGTACTTGTAATTTCTCTCTGTCAAATAAATAAATAAAATCTTTTAAAAAAAAAAAAAAGAAACACTGTAGGGGTTTGATTGATATGAAGTACTAGGAGGTTGCTGAACTGAGGGACCACCAGCAAAACTCACAAGTAACCTAATAACAGAGGGTTTAATGGCTATTTTACAAAATAGAGGAAGTAAGAAGGGAAAGAGGACAGGAGATGAGAAAGGAAGCAGGAAGGGAAGAATGGAATAGAGGAATAGAGAAGGCAGCAACAGATATCGGGTGGTGCGGGGGAAGAAAAGAACTGAATTCAGTAAGGGTCAAGAGGGTGATTCTAGCCCCAACTCTACAGCGTGCTAGGGATAAGATTAGATGAGGTCCTGCTTTGGTCACTTCTTTGAATCTCAGACCTTTGGGCGGGGGGGGGGGGGGGCTCTCCCAGATGTGTGTATGAAGTTTTATTTCCTTTTCTCCAGTTTATGTTTTATGTCAATTATTAGACCAGCTACAGAATCAAGAATGAAGGAATATTTTTTTCTTGTGCACTCTCTCTCTCTAAAATAATAAATATAATCTTTAAATAAATAAATAAAAATAAATAAAAAGGATGATAGTGTCTACCCCATGAAGCTCTTATAAGGTCAGTTCTAAGAGCTAAATAGATAATAGCTTCAATTATTATGGCTATTATCATTATAATCATTCATCTAGAAAGTGGAGGGGTATAGAATATAGCCTACTCCAAGCTAAGTACAATATATGTGTCTTATTTTTTATTCATTTATTTGTGATTTTCTCACGGGCACTACCATTCCTCATCATACCATCTGAGAAGTCTTGATCAGGAATTGATCCTAAGGCCCCTTCCATTTCTGATGTCCCCTGACTCCACAGTAAAATAAGCTGCTAAACACAGGCTTCTATACCCTCAGCAAGAGGGCTAAAGCCCACAACATGTGCTAAATGAAATGTACTGAACACATGAATTTTTTTTAAAATAGATGAATTTTTTTAAACAAATGAATTTTTTTAAAGTTGAGGACTTACAAACCCTACCCAGTTCACAAGCCCAGATTCCAGCCCAAGGACTTTTTCAGAGCCTGTGGTTTTGATACTCAAAAAGGGAAAAAGGCAAATGCTTAGTGTCATTCCCTCCCAGGCTAAATTTGCCCACAATCATCTAACCATTAGCTGTTTCATTCATTCACTGACTTATTCATTAGCTTGGTGAATATCTACACAATTTCCCCCATGTTCCAAGTATTGTTCCAGCAATGAGGAGATTACAATGATGAATCATTCATAGAGCAGGCCTTCACAGTAATTACAGTCTCCTTGAGGGGGAAAAATATGTACAGTAATGGTAATTTAAGGTGAGGAGTGCTGAGAGCAGCAGCAGTTTAATGCAGTAACAGATTACAGTCAGCTTTGAGGAGCAGCAACGTCTTCAGGGGAAAAGCATGTGGCATTTAAAGAGGACCTTCAAGGAGACAGGCACATGGACATTGCCAGCAGAAGAAATTCACAGGCAAAGAATGCCACACCCTAACAACAGCTTACGTCATACTGTGTGGCCTATCATGGGCCACAACGTCACAGGGCGTGAATCCTCGGAAGGATATCCCAGGTGTGCCACACCCAGGTCCCTTGATTAAGCAAGCACCCTCTTATTATTTCCCAAATGTAAATATTCATGTGAGATGAGTAAGCAGGAGTAATAGTGAAAATTTATCTAGCCCCGGCAAAGTGCCCCATACTATTTTAAACCATTTGTACGTATTGGCTCATTTAATCTACACAACAAATGTGGATTTCAGGGTGAAGAATTTGACCAAATCAATGAATAATGAGAACTGAAGTTCAGACGTTTTCCCAATTCTTTCTGACTACAGACTCAGGCCAAACTCTAATTCATTATTGTTATTCTGAGAACACTCCTTCCCCAGGGAGGAAACTGAAGCCCAGCAAAGTTAAGAAACTTGAAGGCTCCAGGTCACACAGCTAGGAAATGGCACATTCAGTCTTAGACCCAAACCTTGATTCACCAGCGTGTCCTCTGAAGGCCTGTGCCTGTTCTTACTATCAGCAGCTGTGCTTAAAGTAACTTACTGTGTGCCAGGTACTGTTCCAATTATTGATGGGGATGAACCCATTTAGGCCTTGCAATGGCCCCATGAAGTCAGTACAGATGTGAGGATTGAAGGAGAGAGGAGTTAGGTAACTCACCCACAGACACCGTTAGGAGTTGGTGCACCCAAGAGTTGGACTCAAGCCAGCTGGCTTCCCAGTCTGAGCTTTTAACTGTGGCATCATACCCTCTCTTCTAAAAAAAAAAAAAAAAAAGAGGAAGAACGGGCAGAAGGCAGACACATTTTGAACATTCAGAACCCCACGCCCCTCACTCAGAAAACACCTGAAATGATTGAAATTCTGAGGGTAACATGTCTAAAAGACAAAGCACTCCCTTGGGAATTACTCTTTTTTGATTTGAATCATTCATATTTTCATTGCAGGAACTGTGTAGGAGTTGGGGAAGGATTTCATCGCATACACTTTCTGTATGTTCAGATTGACTTTGCCCATATGCACCCTTATAGAAGCCACTTGAAGTCTTTAAAATCGGAGCATGTGTGTGTGACTGTGTTTGTGTGCACGCACACTAAATGGACAAACAAATGGAGGGAGCTATTTAAAGTATGAGAGGCAAGTGAAAAGATACACTTTAAAATTGGAGGAGATTAGGGTCTCCAGAGCTTAAATGAAAGGAGTCCTATGGAGCCTTTTTTAATTTCTACAATTTAATGTGCTGTAACCTTCTTTTTAATAGTAGCTATCATCTCAAATGTGGTGGGCATTTTCATAAGCCAGAAATGATCATTAGCTCTTAGAGTTAAAAGACACCAGTGACTGACTGATAATCTGCCTTAGTTAAGCCATTTCCTGCCGCTCTCTTTCGCTTGTTTTTATTCAGAGTGTGAAAAAAATGCTTAGCAGGTGGACTTTCTGTTGAAAATTGAAGGAAAGATGTATTTTGGCTAATCGCTTTGTGCAAGAGTTGGTTAAGAAATAAGAGCTGGCATTAAAGGCAAGATAAGTGTGCAATTAATGACAACTGTGTAGGAATTAAAGAGCAGGAAAATATTACAGCCAGTCTACGCTAATAGCATGAAAATAAAACCTCTCCACTCGAGAGGCAATCTCCTCTGCTTCCTTGTTTTATATCTCGAGTCTTTTTCAATTAGCTGCAGGTCATGGAAAAACAAATAACAAATCTATCATCCATCTTTTGCTTCCATTTGAAACTGCAGTATGAGGTTGCTGGTAGAAGTAAAATCACTTTAAAAGTTTATTATGTACATAAGCTCATGTAAAATTTTAATTATGGTATTTGTTATGATATTACAATATGCTGATACTAACTACTAACAATTCCCAAGAATAATTTCTCTCTGCCAGGCCCTATGCTGGTCTCATGAGGATTAACTCAGTCCTCACAATTTGGAAGGATGAGTGGTGATAACCAATGGGGAAACCATGGCTCAAAGACATAACTTATCAAAGGTCATACAGATTATTGGTAGTGAAGAAGGGTTCCAACTCATGGGCATGTGACCAAAAGCCTGTTCTCTTGATATCTACGCAGTATGCCAGTTTTACCTGTTATTTCTCTAGTCTTAAGCAATTCACTCGAAACAGCAAGGAAACCCGTTAATGCCCATCTAATTATATGATGGTTGTATGAAGTAGTGTTCTCAGACTGGAACCTGTGGAATGCAGGGAAGCACCTCTGAAACCAGAGGATATTGAATGATGTCCCTTCCTAGAATGATGTCCCTTCCTAGTCAGTTGGTAATGGAAACATTATCTTTATTTTAAAACACATACGGTAGAGAAGTCACATGAATTTTTAAGGTAAAATATGGTGAACATTAAAAGAAATTTGGGGTTCGGCTGTATGTTCCAGAAGGGCTAAGACCCAGACCCAAGTCTTGATTCATCTTTCTAAAGTCATCATCACACCTCAGCCTGCCCACTATCCCCTCTTCTTTTGGTGATAGCACTGGGGGGGGGGGGGGCACCTTCACATGTGTTCTCACTCTCAGTGACTTGATGGTGGAACACATTCCTGACTCTAGTGGAAAACTGTGATCCAGGACTGACCGATGGGACCCAATTATAGGTCACTGGGAAAGAGAAATTATTCTGTATTGACTTGAAGCTGGGAAGATGACTGCCTAAAGCTGCTGCAAGCCATCTGGCCTCTGTGTAAGCAGAGCTTGCCTGAGAATGACGCCAACATAGAGCAAATCAGGGCCAAGAGATGGAGCAAGACCAAGTCCTGCTGAAACCGTCTGAGCGCTAGTCATGCTTAAGGTGACATCCTGAACTCATTAGTTATGTGAGGCAGTAAATTATTTTTTGTATAAACGTGTTTGTGCTCTCACTTGCCATGGAAAGTATCCTAATACAATGCCCATTAAGCCCTTTGATCATTACAGAAACTCAGAAGTCAAGCCGTTGGCCACAAGATGGAAGAAAAAGTCCACAGCTGCTGGTGGTGTTTCCACAATGTAGTTCATATGCATAAAATGGGAGAAGAAGGATCAGAAACTCAGAAAAAGAAAAGGCTTATGGAAGTGAATAGCCAGGACCCTTTACCTACACAAGTACATAAGTTAAGCAATGAAATAAAAATGATGTATTGAGAAAATGGGAAGGATTCCCAGAATAAATAATTCTTTCTGTTCCCATCATAATATGATATGGATGTGCCTGGGTAGGAACTACCTATGTGATGAGATAAAGAAAAGAATAAATGTAACTTATCCTAACCTTTAAGGGGCACCTGAGTGGCTCAGTGGGTTAAAGCCTCTGCCTTCAGCTCAGGTCATGATCCCAGGGTCCGGGGATCGAGCCCCACATCAGGCTCTCTGCTCGGCAGGGAGCCTGCTTCCTTCTCTCTCTGCTAGCCTCTCTGCCTACCTGTGATCTCTCTCTGTCAAATAAATAAAATTTAAAAAAAAAGAAAATCATCTGCCATGTTAGTAAAAAGAGACAGATAATTAGAAACAATTCACATATATATTTACATATACCTGCTGTATTGTTCAAGAACCTGGGTCTAAAATTGGTGCTATTGTTATTTGTTGGGCTTCCTAACTTGAAACTTAATACCTTTTAGTGCTACAAAAGCAGAGTGGTATCCAACCAAGACCAATGTCAAAGAAAGCTCTCAGGTCTGGTCTCGGCTCTATTCATTATTACTATGTGGTCCTGGAACCTTTTTGACCTTGAAGGTATCCCCAAGTCTGGTTCAAATGTAATCATCTCAGCTTCCTTCCATATAGTCCACATGCCCTCATACCCTCCTGCAGAGCCTCTCTGTGCTCAGGCCACCAGCCTGCCACCCAGGCTGTTCTACATGCACCTGTCCCAATACTGCCTCCTTTTTAGCATCTATGTCAGGTCTACCTACCTACTCTGCAAAGTCTTCCTTGCCGTCTCAGTTTACACTTATCCCTTCCAAGTTTTCAGAACATAGAGTACCAAGGAAGTTGTTTAAAAAGTCATCTAGTTTAATCCCCTCTTCTTTCCACCAATTTGTGGATTATGTATTTAACTGGTGCAAACTCAGATGCCTGCAGGGAACCCAAGAAGTGCGGGATGTAAGATGACAGGAGGAAGGTGTATAATTGAAAGTAACACTTGCCCAGTTACCATGATTTCTAAAATATTACACATGTATAATAGTCAAGGCAAATTCAAATGCAAACTATGTGATACCAGTGGCCCAGCACTCTAGACCCTGCCTTACTTATATCCTCTCAGCCATGACATGACTGATCATAAATGCTGACTGAAAATACATGGTATTTTTTGCTCAATAGTATTTCAGCTCTATTAAAATTCCTTCTTTAGGAATCAATTAATACCTGAAGTCTTTGCTACCCTAGGAAGCACTCAATTATCTCAAATTTCTGGTATTTGCCCACAATTATTTCAAATGCATTATTAGTGTTACTCCCAAAATCTAATCGCCTTGAGATGAAGACGCAAGCCTTAACGTGGCACACACGTCGGGTTAGAGACGGATTTTTTTTTCACTTGACTCACACACTCTGTACCCCTGGCCATGAGAACTTCTTGTCTGAAGAGAATCTCTCTGGAGGCCTGTTTTAGAGCATGACAAATGAAGTGGTGAAGCAATTAAATCCAAAATGCTCACACACAGGATGTGGGAGAGGATCTCTCATTTCACCCAGAGATGTTGATTGTGGGATGATTTTTTGTTTTGGTATGTCTGCAAAGTAAAAATTCCTCAAGCATTCATCACCCAGCAATTATACATAAATGTTGCAATTAAGTTTCCTTTTTTTCCCCAAGCTGATAAGTGTCAGGAGAAAAAAACCACATTAAATCCATTTAGGCAAGGCAGGTTAAAAAAAAAAAAATTTAATGGACCAAAATTATGTCAACAATTCTCGATTCCTGTTTGAAAGTAGGGAAATCATGATTAATCGACTGGTTTTCTGATCGTTTTATGTACTCAGTTTTCTCCCCAAGCTACCTGCCCAGGTGGGTCCTTCTAGCTCTTGAGTGAGGCTCATTTAGGTCAAAGCAGCCAACCTGCACAGAGAGTGTAGAACTCAGAGAAGTTCTTGGCATCCTTGACAAGTGACCAATGAAGAGAGCATGTCTGTTGCTAAAAATGGAGTGAAGAAACTTGGGACTTCACAAACTCCTTTCAAGAGAAACACCTGGATCCATGCCTGGCCACTGACACTTCAGTACTCATCTGCACATGAGTACGGAATGAGCACACAATTTCCTACGTTGGTTATGTTTTATATTTGGTAGTTTTGCAAAAGGAAATGTAGAAGTTGATAATCAAATGGCATTTATTTATTTTACTGTGGAATTTAAATGAGACCTGCCATTATTTTGTTAAAGATGTCTATACATGTGTTTGTTTTAGTGAGTTGACTCAATAAAAAAAGGAAATTTTCCCTAGATTATCTTATCTCTTAAGCACGAGCTCATTAACATCAGGAAAGAAAGCTTGACATTCTGGGGAAAAATACTGACATATTTAGGCTATTAATAAAAAAAATTATATTTATGGAGCACTTACCACATTCAAACCACTTTACATGTAATTTTACAATTAATTCTGACACCCATGTGAAATAACTAAAATTATCCTCCATTTTACAGTGAGAAAACTGAGGCACAGACAGAAGTATCTCACCCACAAGGGTATAATTACTCAATAGTGGAATTAGGATACGAACTCAGGCAACTGAAGTTCAGAAAATATAAACATCTTTTCCTATATTTTTGAATTTCACCTTTATTACAGCAACTGGTGCCCCAACGACGTACTTTCATGGAACATTTGTGTTCCTAAAGCAGCAACCACTTTAAATCAGCATCTCTGAGTCTACCTACCAGGGGACACAAATGTTCCATCAGATATCACTTATGAGCAGAGCAATCTGGTCGTACACATTTTGGAAACTTGGACATAGCTGTCAAATGGGCTACCCTATTGCAGGACTCCTCAGAGCCTTCGATGTGCCAATGTGCACTGAATTTAAAATAAAATGCTGACTCCTCAGCATAGCCTACCAGACCCACCGTGATTTGGTTTCTGCAGACCTTCCCAAACCCAAACCACTGCTCTCATCTTCAATTCCTATCCACAACCACACTTTCCCAACTTTACTTCTTTCAAACAGCGAACCTCCTTGCTGCCTCAGTCTTTCTTTGCAATTGCTGCTCCCCGTACTTGCCCAGCTACTTACACAGCTTTCTCTTTCCCACCACTCAGGTCTCAGCTGAAATACTGGCTCTCCCAGAAAGCCTTTCCCATAAGCCCATCTGAAACCCAGATGGCAAATCCTAGCTCTCTTTATTCTGTTGCCTCTTTTATTTTGTTCATGTGTTCACTTACTTGATTATTGGGCCTTTTCTAAATAAAAGGCCCTGGAGGACATGAGGACATAAGGTCCAGATAGATAAAGACCCTACCTTATTCAATAGTAATGACTATACTCACTAGTCAGCACAATCCCTGACACAGACAAATGCCCAGTAAATGTTTGTTAAATGAGTGAATGAATCCCCAGTTTATTCTATTTCCTAAACAAATCTGACACCCCTCTTCTTTAATATCTATTATATTTCACAGAGAGCCTGTACTCTACAGAACACAGTTTGTGCAAAAGCAAAATTAAAACAAATAAACTCTTCCTACTATTCAAAAAAAGGAAAATTTAAAGGAAAATTATTCTATCTCTGGCCTACCTTAAAATAGCTAAGCTTTAAATTAATATTGTGGGGTATTTCTGATGAAATGTTTAAATGCATCTAATTAGTATAATTATGTTCCATTAGATTAATTTAAATATGTCTAGCACTTTTATGGTTTAAAGAATACAGGATATTCCATCCTCAAAAATACACCTAGGCCAAATGGTAGCTCTAGAAGTGATGTGGGTTTTAAATGTAAACAGACTTACTGAAATTCCTGAATTCCCTTGGATGTTAGCCCAGGTCCTCCAAGAATGACATACTCAAATACATGCTGTCGGCTGAATTGTGATCCCTTCACTCAAAAAGATGATAAAGTCCTAACCCCTAATACCTGCGAATGTAATCTCTTTCGGAGCTAGAATCTTTGCAGACAATCAAATTAAGATGAGGTCATTAGGGTGAACCCTAATCCACTAAGACTGTATCCTTATAAAAAGGGGTATTTGGGGGGCACCTGGGTGGCTCAGCAGGTTAAAGCCTCTGCTTTCGGCTCAGGTCATGATCCCAGGGTCCTCGGATTGAGCCCCGCGTCAGGCTCTCTGCTCAGCAGGGAGCCTGCTTCCTCCTCTCTCTATCTCTCTCTCTCTGCCTGCCTTGCTGCACACTTGTGATCTCTGTCTGTCAAATAAATAAAATAAAATCTTAAAAATAAAAGATTTAAAAAGGGGTACTTGGGGCACAAAACAGACATATACAGAAAGAAGATGAGGTAAAGACACAGGGAGGCGATCATCTACAATTCAAGGGATACCTGAGCTACTGGAAGCCAGGAGAAAAGACTAGAACAGATCTTCCCTTACAGCCCTTAGAAGGAAACAACCCTGCCAAAACCTTGATCTTGTATTTCTTTTTTTTTTTTTAAGATTTTATTTATTTATTTAACACGGGGAGGGGGGAACACAAGCAAGGGGAGTGGGACAGGGAAAAGCAGGCTTCTGGCTGAGCAGGGAGCCCAATGTGGGACTCGATCCCAGGACCCTGGGATCATGACCTGAGCTGAAGGCAGACCCTTAATATCTGAGCCACCCAGGCACCCCTGATCTTGTATGTCTAACCTCTAGAAATGTGATACACTATAAGCTTATGTTGTTTAAGCCACCCAGTTGGGACTTTGGTAGGGCAACTCCAGGAAACTAACACAATAAATCAGAACTAATTAAAATAGATTAAGAGATTAATTAGGAAAAATGCCTGTGTAGAAAAAGGTGGCCGGGAGAGCCGTCAGAGTACATGCAGTTCTGTCCCATATGACAGGGAAGGAAGGAACGAAGGAACAAAGGAATGAACCAATGTTGGTTGAATGGAAGAGTCTTAAACTGCATTTCAAGTCCAAGAAAGTTAGGCAAAGCTGATATGGAGTCCTTGAACAAAATTTGCCCATCAGAGAAGTCCCATGCCTCCCAGGAATGGGCCTGTCTTATTGTTTTTGCCATGCCCAGTCATCAGCTGGGAGCAGTCCAAGGGTAAGTATGGCATTAGCACCAGAACAGTGATATGTTTCAAAGCATGGCAACTGGGACAGTCAGAGATCTGAGCAATATGTTTTACTGTCTCCACACTCTAGCACTGCAGTTGTCATGGAGATCTTGCTTGAAGTTAAGCTGGAGAGATGTGGGAATCCTGCTAAGAACCAGGTCCATAGTTTAAAGAGCTTGCCACTCCAGTGAGAAGACTAAACCTGCATAGTAGTTCTGCACTGCTGCTTACCAGCTCTGGGGCCTCAGGAAGCTAATTAACCTCTTTGGACTTTAGTCCCCTCTTCTATAAAATGAAGAATAATAGTAACAGTTAACTCAGATGGTCACTGTGAGTTTTAAATTAGATAACATAAGTGCTCATCATAGTTTCTGATACACTATTAACAACCAATAAAATGCAATGCATGGTTATTAACTGTTGTGGTTGTAAATACAATCAATGCAGAAAACATTCTAGAGGTTTAGTTTGCATGTTTGTTTTGACTGCCCCACATGGCTTAGCCATTAAAAAAAAATAATGAAATTAGTCTTTTATGTAGAGAAACCAACTATTGATCAATTCCTCACCACCATCCCACATCCAGATGAATAGCAAATTCTAGAGAAAGTCAATTAATGGGTCTCATTCCCCTGCCACCAGACAGCATGATGATGTATCCTAAATGGGTCCAGTTATAGTCATCCTCTCTATCTACATTCCCAGAGAAGAGACTCTCTTTCTATAAGGATTGGAAACTGGGATATGAAGTCCTAAATATCTCTGTATAAGCTAGGTTCTAGGTGCCTCCCCCCACATCAACTTGTGCCACTCTGTCCCTTGTTTACTACCCTAGCCACACAGGTTTTCTTTCAGTTTCTAAGATGTCCTCAATACCTACCCTGATCAAGGTCTTTGCCCAGAATTCTTTCTTCTCTTTCCCAGGCCACTTCTGCAGATGCTCAGCTCATCCTTCAAAACTCAGCTTAGACACCCTTTCTTAGAGAAGACCTGTATCTTCCCTGAGGTCTCTAAAGTATTGCTAAGTCAACAAGTCCACACTCAAATCCATGATCATCTCCCAAACCTGGTTCCCTAGCTCTGCAAACTGTTCCACTATTCATAGAGTTATGCAAGCTAGAATCACTATGCATGACTTGAGAATGATGATCATGCCTTGCCTGCAGATGGAATCATTTAAGAGCAGAAGATGCAGAAACCTGGCTCCGGCTATTACTGGACTTGCTGAAGAAGTTCTTAAGCTAATCTGGGCAGGGTTTTTATTACTATAGCAAAAAATAGCTCAAGCTAATAAACTTATCATCATCATCATCATTATCTTCATCACCATCATTATTATGTTTGTTGTTACTTGCACCTAATTGGAAAAAGAAGAAAACCTGTATCTTCAGGAGATGTACATGTGAATTTATTGACAAACAATAGAGTAGACTTGAGGACAAGTCAGAGTTTCATCTAGATAAATGGGTTTAGGAGCTAGAACATCAGAGGTGAGTTTTCTTGTTTGGGTTTCGACTGCCCTTAACCTTCAGAAATGCTCATTTTTCACATCTGCCAAAACCATTTCACTAAACTTTGAGTACTCCATTCATCCATCCACCTGGGTGTCACTGGAAGTGATTTAGAAAGATTACAAATCTCTGCGCCTTTCTGTTGTCCTTAGAATATAGACAAAATTAAGCCTTAGATCCAAGGGCAGCATGAACTGGGAACACTATTACATTAAGTCTCATTTCTATTGGAGGTTGAATATGGTATAAGGAAGACTGGGTGGAACTCATGACCTGGGCTAAGCCCGTGAGCACATTCAATCATCCCAGCCACGGTGACTGACACAGAGATGGGCATGTAAATTTGACCAATCAGTTTGAGAATCACAGATGATTTGCTGGGAATGCTGAGGCAAAGACTTTCTTTTCTGCTGGGGATATAAGACTATGTGTGAAAACCCAGGAACTAACAACAACTATCCTGAGACCCCAAGATAAATCAGCCTTAGGATGAGGTTGAATCTGGAAAAGGAAGAGCAGAAACAGAAAAAATACACAGTCTTCCATCACATTGTTGAGTTACTAAACCAAACCTTACCTGAAGTCAGATACTCCTGGGCTTTTGGTTACTGGAATCAACAAATTTATTTCGGAGTTTAAACCTGTGTCATAGGGTTTTCCATAGCTTGCAACTAAAGCCTCCTAAGAGATTTATTTTTATATACATATTTATTTCTATAAGAAGAATCAAATTTTCTATCAGATTCTCAAGTTATCTATGACCCCAAAGAAATATCTTAAAACCCTGGACTAAAGAATTTCCAAGATTTCTTGCAATATTAGCATTCTGTAATCTTCCGGTTGATTTTGTTTTAAATTCCAAGCTTAGCTAATAATGCATAAAACTAGGCAATGCAAAAATATGTTTTCAAATAAAATTGGACTTTCTATTATAAAAATATTCTTATTAGAAAAAGTATTTGGAAATATAAGAAAGTACAAAGTAACAGAGAGACCGCCACTGTTGATATTTGGGGGATTATTTTTCTATGCATTTTTACTCATAATTTTATGGAAGTTTCAATGTGGTAAAGCTGATACTATATATACACATTTTTTTGGTCTCTTTTCCACTTGACATTCTAACATAAGTATTTCTCCAGATTATCAGAAACTTTTTGTAAACATTCTTTTTAATGGCTGTATAACTTTCTACTGGTCAGTGTAATGTCCTTAATGTAAGACAGAATGCGGCTGTTGTTTTTGTGAATTCCTGTCTAAACTCAAAGGAAGGAGCTAGAGGGGTGAAAGTGTTCACTGCTATGGCAGACCAAGCTATGGGGCAAGTTGGGGAAAGAGGCGGAATCCCACCAGGATGCTCCAGGGACTCTTTCTTCTCTAAATATCATTATCACATTTCTATTGCTGGAGAATATCTTCCTCTGGTCCTGCAGTCACATTGAAGCTTTTGGCCATTATTGGCCTTCAAGTCCTGTAATGAATCACCTGGAGAATTTGACTCTAAATAAATCATGACCTCAACTAGCTTGAGTCAGGTGCTCACCTTCAGTTCATTCAATGACTAGGGTGGAGGGTAAAGTTACAGGTTACAGTGTCACACTGTACCAAATGCCTCCAAGGAATTCACTAGCATGGATTTGGGCCTCACCATACTGATGGGAAGAACAATCAGTACCCAGCAAGAAAGAAAAACAACAACAACAACAACAAATACAAAACAGGGCTCATACTCGTGCTTTTGGAAAACAGACCCCCCAACTATTCACCATAACAGGCTGTAAATATAACAACACATTCTCTACATACTTGATCCTCAATTTCTCCATTATTCTTTGTACTGAACACCAGCCTTTGTAGATTTCCCCAACAACTATGAGTTTTCCTGCTGAGCCTCATGCAGTGCTTGGATTAGAAGTTACATTATTCATATCCATGGCATTTCTTAATCATTTTATGCCCGATTTCTTCAAGACTGGACTTAGCTGAGACTACATGGGCTTTCTCATTGTTTATAATACAAAACACTTCCATTCTGGATCTGCCCTAATTAAGAGAAAAAAAAAAATTCAGCTTATTCTGCATACTGGATTCATTAGGCATGAATGTCTTCTGCCCACCCCAGCTACCCTACAAGTGTGAGGATGGGGAGCTGAAGGTGGAGTAGGCAGTGGGGGAAGCACAGGTGAGAGAAAAAGAGCAAGAATTTAAGTTACTCCTGTGGGCTCCACTGTGTACCTTGTAAACATTCACTGAGAACTCTCTGAAGTTTACACTCCTTTGAAGGGCACAGTTAATAAATGTGTATCCCTAAGGAGACATAAAAGGGCTGATGTAGCCTGTTGCTTTTGCTGATATAATCAGTAGCTACACACATCTCCCATTTTTTAACTGCTCACAGTATGAATGGCAATGATTGAAGAACTTTTCTTCCTTCAACAGTCCTTCCTCTCCACCCCACCTCCCAGATTCATCAAGACCTGTACCAGGTGCTGTAAGTTTACACAAACAGAAATATAACATAACCCAGATCCTAAAAAAGTTTCCAATGAGCAAAAATGCTATAATGAGGTACAAAGTGTGATCCAGTATAGACATAAGAGGTGCTAATTCTGATTTTGAGATTTAAAAAAAAATTTTATGGAGAAAATGAAATTTACTTGAAGTCCATTAAATGTGGATATGATGGAAATAAGGGGAAAGGGTTATGTAGTGATATTCACATAATAACACAAATAAAAATGGAAGAGATGGTAAAGATCAGTGTAGCTGTTCAGAAACCATTGCATATTCCAGCAAGATTCTAGCAGAAGTTGCAAATGGTCCATTTCGAAGGAAAGCTGGAAAGATGGATTAGGGCCAGGCACTGGCAGACCCTAAAAGTTGGACTAGGACATTTAGGTTTCATCTTGTCTGCAGCGTAAAGCCATAGAAAGTTCTCCAGTTAGGAAGGAAATGGGGCCTTGTTCTCACTGAAGCAGAGTAGCTTTGGAGGCAGTTAAAAGGAAGGACTGAGGGACAAAGTAGAGATCGGAGGTCAAGGGAACAGTTGAGTAGTTGTGCTATGTTTAGGCAAGAATTCCTAGAACCAGCCTTGTGGCAGCACCAAAGGAAAAAAACTGCCACCAAAGTTTTTTACCTACAACACACACTTGAAATAGTTTCCTTGTTCAAGCCCTAGGAAGGAAGGGTTCACATAGGCTGGATTTGTCTGAGGAAGAGGAGACAGAACTTAAGAAAAAATAAAGGAGAATAAAAGTTATGGAAGCGAGGATGATGTACCACTCTGCTAAGTATGTCTATATACCTCTAATTCAGTTTACCATGAAGGATGTACAAAATCTGAACAGTGGAAAGGTAAAAGAGGAAGGAGGGGATCCTGGACATGAGAAACACTATAAAGAATGGTTCTGAGACCTGATTAACAGTATGTGCTGGAAAAGTTTGGCTGGTCAGATGGATGACCTTAAGCAGGGTTTAAAACCAGTGGGACAGTGGAATCAAAGAATGAGATTCCTGAATACTATCTAGGAAAATTGGGGGGTGGGCGAAATGCAGTGATGATCCATTATGGTTTGTTATGCAGGCAAGTGCATGAGTCAGGAGGTGTTAGAGCATCTGTAATCCATGGTGTTCAAGGTAATGTCAACCTCTCCATGGTTATTTCTTTCATCCACCAACCAAGAACTTCCTTACTGTGTCATAGATTGAAAGGAGGAATATTTGCCACCAAGATGACTTACCAAAACTTGGAACTGCAAGCTACAAACTAACCTAGTATGACAGTCCCTCGCAATACTTGTCCCCACCCTATTTTCAGTGGCAAAACTGGGAAGAGTGTTGGATGCAGGGGAAGACACCAGGCTTTTTTTGTGGAGATCCAGGTCTTTTTTGTTGGGTGATTCTCCATGCATAAATAAGGATTAATTACCTTCTCAGTCTCTGTGAAAGGGTTCTTAAGAGGATCTCATGCTGGAAGGTGTGTGCAAATGCCTTGAAAGAAAAATGAACAAAGTAAATTGCACGTAGTCAAGATAGTATTAGATTCAAAATTTCAGTCTAAGTATATGATAGTAACTGCAGCAGAAAAAAGAATAGCAAAACAACAACAACAAAAACAACAAAACCCACCTCACAATTCATTTTCTTGTACACATAACATGTGTTAGGTATGTGCTAGAGGTTTTACATGTGTAATCTTATTTAACCCTCCAAAGAATTCTATGAGATTTTTATCCCACTTTTTCAAATAAGAACATTGAGATTCAGAGAAGCTAAGGGCCAGGTCCAAGATCACACAGCTAGTAACAGAGTGGAATTTGAACACCATCTGATTGGACTAGAGCTCAGTCATGCAACCTCTGTATTAAACTGCCTCTGAGGTTACCCCAAGCCCCACAGGATACTTTAGAGCTGAGAGCAGGACTGGACTGAGAAGAACAACTTAGTATTAGATAGCTTGTTAGATCTGTTCTATATGGACATAGTTGGAATCCAAATCCCACTGAAGGCACAGGTGCAGCCCAGTACCAGGTTTCAGGACACAAGAAATGTAGAGTAGAATGTGACCATCAAAAGCAAGATAAATGAAGCATGGGATGACTACATTACAAGTACAGCACTATACACATAGCAAAAGAGTAGAAAATTGTCATTTGTGGTGTGAATGGAAGGATGGATGGTTGGATGGGTAGATTAACAGGTGAATATATTTATATATTTACTAGTGTGAAAGCTTCTCATTTTAGAGTAAATTCTCTTCTACTAACTCGTGTTGTTTTAGAACTCATGTTTTTATAGTATTACTTATAAAAAGTTGAGAAAAGACTTTCAGGAAGCAGACTCTCATAATTACTCAAACAAAGCATTATAGAGATTCAGAATGAAAGACTGCTTTGAAGCCAATCCCTACATGCCTCAATTCTAGGTGTAGCTGATCTAAAACTCCCCAGTTGCTATTAGACTAACTATTCTATCTGTAAACGCTGCTATGGAAAGACTACTCTCATAGCCTTCCAAAACATGTCCAGGGAAAATGGTAATAACTAGTTATTTACATAGCTCTGTCACAAAGCAATAAATGTCATCAATGAATGTATTTCTGGTGTTGCTATATATTCTGTATGTTCTGTATTCTGAGTAAAACTTTCTACCTAGTATTCCTTTTATTTGTGGGAAGGGAATGGTACATATAGCATGGTATAGCATGGTTCACTAAGTGACTATATGATCCTAGGAAGTTCACCATCTCTCCAAGATTCAGTTTTCTGAATAGGAACAATAATGGTGCTTATCTCTAGGGTTATTCAGAAGATAAAGTGAAATGATACATGTTAAACACTTAGCTTGGTGCCAGGAATATGATCGTATTCCGTAAATGTTAACTGCTTTATAATTATTACTGCTATCATTAGTGATCCATTTACAATGGAGAACCTCCATGACCCATCCTCCAGCAGCAGAGGCAAAGAAGTAACATGTCCTGTTTTATAATCATTAAGATGGTTCTCTTCAAAAATAAAAAGAAACGAGGAAACAGTATGTTTTTTCTTCCATCACTACTTCATCTGAAATAAAATATTTATCAGGTATCTTATACCTGATAAAGGAAATATTTAAAATGAGAAGAAAATTTACCCCTCCACACAAGTGTAAATGCAGGTGGGGTGTTCACAGTGTCAGAATGTTACAGTCCTCCCAATGTACCTAGTGGAATGGCCTTCAGATAAATTGCCAGACACAGGTGACCCAAAGGCAAGAGTGAAAAGATTGTTGGGAGAAGATTAGAGTTCTGCCCTTCTAGTGGCCCATGGTTCCTCACCAGACAATACAATTGATTCTGGCATTATAATAACATATCCTACTATTAGCGCAATACACATGACCTTCCATAGTTTCTAATGCCTTTTCCTTCTGGCTCAAAGTTATAATTCTTAGGTAGAAGAATGATGTCTCATTTCATGACCAGTTCCTTTTGAATCTCGGGGTCTCTTAGAACTTAAGGCTGAGTAACTGATCTGGCAGAGAGGCTTAGAGGCTGGGGATAAGGTCCAAAGTAACAGAGCTAAGACAGTAATAGAGTCAGGTTCTGGACAAGGATTTATGAGACTGCCGAAACGTGGATCAGGAAGAGAGGGTGCAGGAACAGAGATTCTTGGCAGAGTATGAACTACAGCATATTTACTCTGGAGAGGCTTCTGGGAATTTCGTTTTTTCCAGTTTGGCAAACCAATAGCTTAGAAACCAAAATAAGCCCAAATGAGCTTTGTTTGATGCACATAGTCTTTATGATTAATTTGAAGGAGAAACTAACATTTAAGAAGCAGGAAATTACATATTAAAGCCTGGTATTTCCAGCCTTGTCATAAAGAATGTGAAGATCCTGATAACCCTGGGTCCAGTGGCAATAATCAGTTCAGCTGACCCTTCAAGGACTCACCAGGGTCCTCAGTCCCTCTGGAGCCTCAGCAACAGCACTGCAGGAGATCTGTTGCTTACCATTGAGACTGTGCTGTAATATTTACAGATAGCATGCTTCTGTCAAAAGTAGAATAAAAGATTAACTGGGAAAGCTCATTTTTTTCCCAAGAAGATGAGAGAGAGCTGATTTACATTCAGATGTGAGGGAAATTTCTATTTATTTAATATCCCAACAGAGTAAGTTTTTGTGGAAAGAATACGACTGAGACAGACATCACTTTGAAACAAACCTGGCCTGCTTTAGTCGTGATTTACCTATTTGGTCCTTATTGGCATTTGATTTTGTAGCCCTGGGATAATCCAATGCCATTATTGATAGGCAGAGAATTGAGGCATAGAGAAGGCCTAGAATCTCAGGTACACAGACTTCAGAGTGTCCGTGACCACTCTAGCACCAGGACATAAGCCTGTGAAAAAGTAACTCACATAGTAAAGTCGCAGATGTTCAAGTGACCAGTGTGTGTTTAAAAAGCAGTGCTTTCAGGGTTGAGAAATGGGCAGAAGACATGAGCAGACAGACATATGAACAAATGCTCAACATCCCCTGGCATCAGAGAAATACAAATCAAAACCACAATGAGCTACCACCTCACACCAGACAGAATGGCTAAAATTGACAATTCAGGAAACAACAGATGTTGGTGAGGATGTGGGCAAAGGGGAGCCCTCCAACACTGTTGGTGGGAATGCAAGCTGGTGCAGCCACTCTGGAAAACAGCATGGAAGTTCTTCAAGAAGTTAAAAATAAAACTATCCTATGACCCTGCAATTGCATTACTAGGTATTTATCCAAAGGACACAAACATAGTGATTTGAAGGGAAATAAGACCCCTAATGTCTCTGGCAGCAATGTCTACAACAGCCAAAATATGGAAAAAGCCCAGATGTCCATCAAATGATGAATGGTTAAAGAAGAAGTGGCAAATGTCCAAAAAAACACAAGAGAATATTACTCAACCATCAAAAGAATGAAAGCTTGCCATTTGCAACCACATGGATAGACCCAGAGGGTATTATGCTAAGCAAGATAAGTTTATCAGAGAAAGACAAATACCATATGATTTCATTCGTATGTGGAATTTAAGAAACAAAACAGATGAACATAGGAAAAGAGAAGGAAAAATAAAATAAAACAAAAGCAAGGAGGTGAACCGTAAGAGACTCAACCCTAGGAAACAAACTGAGGGTTTGATAAAGGGGAGGTGAGGGGGATGGTGTAACTGGGTGACAGGCGTTAAGGAGGACACATGATGTAATGAGCACTGGATGCTGGATGCAACTACTAAATCACTGAATGCTACCTCTGAAACTAATAATAATGTATATGTTAATTAAATTGAATTTAAATTACAAATATTTTTCAAAAGCAGACAGAGGATGGAGCAGTTGGGAAGAAAGGACATAGGAGCAGGGGTTGATTTAAATTATGAAGGAATGTGTATTGGACAATTCATGTGCAACATTGCAGATCCTCTTGGTGGCAACCAGTTCTATACAGGCTTCAATCCACTTATGCAGGTCCAGCTCTGGGACTTGGTGTTCACACACGTATAACACACATATAATACAGGAGTATAGGTGAAATGATACTCCTTGAGATAGCTCTTGACCAAAGGGGACTGGAGCTGGTTATAAATGTGTTCCCTCTTTATTCTCTCCAAGTGTGCACTTCTAAGACAACTTCACATGGCTTCTCAAAATGTCCTGCAACAAGTGGCGGGTGGTGAACTAAAAGGAGGAATGAACAAAAAAATATAGTATAGGGAATAAAATGAAGTTTCAGTATATTTTATGGAAAAAAAAAAAGTCCTGCAATATTGAACAACAGTTTCCTGTAATGGTGGTCAATTTGATGACATATCCTCTTATTTCTCTTCCCCCTCCCCCAGTGAAACAGTTCAGTCTGCTCTAACAAAAATACTCTGGAGTGATGGCTTAAACAATATTTACTTCCCATAGTTCCAGAGGGTGGTAAGTCTAGAGCAGGGTGCTGGCCCATCTGGTTTCTAGTAGAAGCCCACTTCCTGGTCTGTAAACAGCTGCCTTCTCATTGTGTTGGCATACAGAAGAGAGAGTGTGTGTACAAGCCCACAAGCTCTCTAGCGACACTCTTTAGTGTCTCCTCTTCAAGGGTACTAATCCCATGCATAAAGGCTCTACTCTAAAATCCAATCACCTCCCCAACCCCCTACTTCACAATATCAACATACTGGGGATTAGACTTCAACATATGAATTTTGGGGATACAGACACTCAACACATAGAACCCAGTCACCCCAATCATTATTCCTGATAATTAGAAACACATCACCAAATAACTGACTCTCACAGTAGCCTTTGTTTCAGGCTTTACTTTAGGGGAACCTGGGCTAAAATGCAAGTTCATAGTGGTAGGTATTATTTCAAGAAGGTGGTATTCAGGCCTTACAATCCAATGTAAGGCTTCTGGCAAAGGAATACCTGAGAATGACTGATTTTCTCAGTATCACATCATACAAACCCTTGTGAGCCTTAATTAAAAGATATTAGAATGCCCTAAGAATGCCCTACTTAGTGGCTCATTGCCAAAACTGGTTGAAACAGAGTTGTAAGCTTGAACAGCTTAGGAATGATATTTGTTTTGTTTTTCCTGTGTTTTAACTTTCTAAACAAAGTATTGAATAATTTTTCAATTGAATAAAACAGCCAAATTTTTAGTACACTGTCTAGGTGTGTCCAAAAACTCAATGTCATTATTTGAGAAAATGTTTTATATTTTTAATTGGTTCAGATTTTATTACCTGGTTTCACCTTTCTTGGTAATTTTAATCAGTGAAGTCTAGACTTAATTCTTTCAGGACTCCCAGGGTAAGATTTCAGATTATTTCTGAAGGCATTTGGGCAGCAAAATGTGTGTGTGTGTGTGTGTGTGTGTGTGTGTGTGTGTGTGTGCGCGCGCGCGCATGTGCACGCAGGCGTTATTTGGCATTAGACAAAGATAGTTCTGGTCTAGCACTGATTCCCTGGATGACCTTAGTCAAGTACCTTTACCTCTACCTCTGATGCCTCAGTTCCCTCATGTGTAAAATGAGGAACCCCACCATACTGTTGGGAGGAAATCCACACATTCTTAAGTTCAACCCAAGGGTGTGAATCTCTTTTTTGACATCCCAGAAAACTAAACATCCCATTTCATCATGATATCCCCAATGACGTCTACTACATGCTTCCCCAAATAGTCCTTTCCAAGTTTTAGAGTTTTAACCTGTTTCTAACATCAGAAGTGCTAGTTTTCCTCATGAATGGAGAAAAGATAGTTATTTGTTTGTGTGTGCACTTGCTTGGTTGTTTACATATCTGGTTTATAGCAGATTTGCTCCAAGGGTAATTCAATATGGCAAGAGGATTTCACAAGCCCAAGAAGACAGGAGTTCACCAACAATGACAATGATTTTTTCTTGTTGTCCCTTGTTTCAATTTTATTTTACTTAGCTCTGAAATTTCCCTAAAAAGCTCTCGCATTTTGTAGCTTTAATTAATTCCCCTGGAAGACTCAGAAACATTTTTCTCACAACACTACATGACTCCTGAGAACACTGGAAAAGGCATAACTTCACTGGTGGTAGACACACACCCTAAAAATTCACCTCTGGTCCCACATGAGCCTGACTCTACCTACTCCTCTGGTCTTAAGCCTACCATTTCATGTCCAGCATCAGTATGGTTGAGACTGAATATCAGTTATTTTAATCTCATGGATTTGGCTTCAGGAAAATGCTTCCAAAACTCTTCTCAAAAGCAGGTGCACTACAGAGAGCTCTGACCTGGCCCTCTCCTTGATTCCTGCCTGGGAAGATCAGGAGTCAGGCATTGACTACCGCTGGCATTTCTCAGCCCTCTTGGTGTGGATGCCATCTGATTAAGCATCTGTAGGTGTCAGGGCCTAGATGACATCCAGATCTTTCCTTCTGGCTGGACTTCATTGGCCAAATGTGGCCTTTCAGCACACATCTGTCCTCCAGGCTGGTCACACACTGGGTACTAGCATTTTGGCAGAAAATAAAAACACCCCCATTACAGCTGTCTCTGTGTGGTTCTGTATATCCAAACTCTTAATTAGCTGACTTGCCTTAGGCTCATTATTCAGACTCTTGCCCCAGAGCCCTGCAGTGTAGATTTTCCCATAGACGTTTTACACATCTTTCATTAGATTTATTCCTAAGTACTTGATATTTTACTTACTCCTACTTATTCCTATACTTTTTCCTGTCATTTCCTTAATTTCCTGTCATTTCCTTAATTTCGTTTTGCTTCTGATATATGGAACTATGGTTGAATTTCTATAGTAAAACTCTGATAAAACACTCTGCAATGATGCAAATTTGGGTATAAAGCAGTTGGTATTTGAATCCTCCATCTGGCCTCCATTCTCACAGGTATACGGGCTAAAGTCTTTTTCTTGTGGGGGCAAGAGGGACAATTAGAAAGTGGCTGGTTTTGCTTTATGGCCATGTGGGACTGTGTTTGGTCAACACATAGTCAACTGGGTAGAGCTTAACTGTCATCATTTTTATTTTGTATTTGGTGTGTTAATACAAAGAACCTGAAAATATTTTACTTTACATTAACCTCACCAGGAAGGAACCTGTTCATTTTACTCTTTGAATTTTTGGACCCCACTTACAACATTATGGTGTGGTGTTGTATATTGATTTCATTTCCAGCCATCTTGTTAAATTTGTTTATTCTAATTCACTACAGATTCATTTAAATTTTCTATATCAACTACAAATAAAGAAATTTTGTTTCTTCTTTACACCTCTTTTCATCCTTACTTTACTGTATTTTTTTTCTTCTTTAGAGTCACTTATTTACAACAAATTTTCAGTAGGCTAAGGTCTGTTTTCATTAAAAACAGGAGTCTATCTTTTCTTGAGAAAGCATGTTCTATTTTCAAATGAGCAAGTGATATATAATTAGTGTGGATTAATTGATGGCCTAAGAAATGATACATGTAGTTTAGTGTGTTTTGAGTATCTTAACTGATGGAACAAAAAAAGGGGGAAATGCAGTACAACTGAAGAATGCAATAGACAGCAAAATCCAAGGGAAGTTGAAGGAAGAAAATAGAAGCTAATGAAATTGAAAACACATGGGCCTTAGTGAAAATCAATAAAGACAAAATTTGCTCTTTTGAAAAAGAAATATAACTTCTGGTAAAACTGCTCAAGAAAAGGGAGGGGACACAAATAACCAATATCAGGGATTTTTAAAAAAGACATCATTACAGAGTCTTCAGATTTTTTAAAAGACAACAAGAAGGTATTAAAGCAATTTTATGCCCAAAATGTAAAAAATTCAGAATAAATGAACAAATTCTTAGGCAAAGACAAACTAAACTGACACCAGAAGATATAAGAAAATCTGAAAACCCTATAACAGGTTTTTCAAAACCTCCCCTCAAAGAAACCTCCAGACCCTGATGGCTTCAATAATACATACTATTCATGTTCAATAAGAAATAATTCTATCTCCTTCTCTGCTAATTTGAATGCCTTTTCTTTTTGTTGTCTGATTGCTGAGGCTAGGACTTCTAGTACTATGTTGAACAACACTGGTGAAAGTGGGCATCTCTGTCGTGTTCCTGACCTTACAGGAAAAGGCCTCAGTTTTTTTCCATTGAGAATGATATTCATTGTGGACTTTTCATAGGTGGTTTTTATGATATTGAGGCATATTCCCTCTATCCCTATACAGAGAGAGTTTTAATTAAGAAAGGATGCTGTGGGGGCATCTGGGTGGCTCAGTGGGTTAAGCCTCTGTCATCAACTCCTGTCATGATCTCAGGGTTCTGGGATTGAGCCCTGTATAGGGCTCTCAGCTCAGTAGGGAGCCTGCTTCCCCGCCACTCCCCAGCCTGCCTCTCTGCCTACTTGTGATCTCTCTCTCTGTCAAATAAATAAATAAAATCTTTAAAAAAATTTTTAAAAAGAAAGGATGCTGTGTTTTGTTAAATACTTTTTCTGCATCGATTGAGAGGATCATTTGGTTCTTGTGCTTTCTTTTATTGATGTGATGTATTATTTTTCTTTACAGACAATTCAAGAAACATATTTACTACCATTTTAACTTAAATGCATTTATTATGTAATTCTGTATTTTTTAATTTCACAAGCTATTACTCTTATTTTTGTAAAATGCGTTTATATTTTCCCTCCTTATAGTTTAATTTTACTTGCATCTCAGGCTCTTCTTCACATACCACTTTCCTTTAATTGAAATTTCCCCCATAGAATTTCTTTTAGTGAGGATGGGATGGTAGCAAATGTATTCCATTCTTGAATGTTTGAATAATTTTCTTATGTTGCTTCCATTCTTGAAAGATATTTTCTTTTAAGATAGAATTCCAGACGAGTGATTTTTCTTTAATCACATTGAACTTATTATTCCACTGGCTTCTATCTTCTTTTTTGTTGTTGAAAATGTGGTTTCCATTCTAGCACAGGGTAAGCAAACTATATCTCATGGTCAGATCCAGTTCACAACCTAGTTTCATAAATAAAATTTTACTGAAATACAGCCATGCCCATTCATTTATTCATACTGAAATACAGCCATGCCCATTCATTTATCTATGACCTATGGCTGCCATCACAAGTTTGAATAGTTGTGACAAAGACCATGTGGCCCTCAAAGCTCAAAACAACTACTTTTTGCCTTTTTTAGAAAAAGTTTTCTGACCATTAATCAAGCAGGAATTCTCTTTGAAGATAATTAATATTTTCATGGCTTCTTTCAAGGTTTTTTCTTTGATTTTCTCTATTTTTACTATAATATATTTATTTTTATGTATTGTGCTTGAAGTTTTTTGGATACCTTAAATCTGTTGATTCATATCTGTTATAGGTGCTTAAAAATTCTTAGTGATCATGTCAGTTATCTATCAGTGCAATTTCCTTTTCTTGGCTGAGCAGTCTGGCTCAGAATCTCTCATAAGGCTGCTCCTACACACATCATCGGTTGTGGCTACAGTCAACCAAAGGCTTGACTGGGCCTGGAGAATTCAATTCCAAAATGCCCAATTCACATGACCGGTAAGTTTGTGCTGGCTGTTGGCAGGAGGCCTCAGTTCTCTTTACAATGGCTCTCAATGTAGTATAATGTCCTCATGACATGGTTTACTTCCTACAGGACAAGCAATCCAGGACAAAGGGCCTGGCAGAAGCTTCTCTTTAAATGACCCAGATTTGGAAGTCACACAGAATCATTTACCCCACATTCCTGAGATGCAAGTCACTAAATATAGACCACACACGAAGAAGGAGTAAATGAGGCTCCAACTAGCAAAGGGAAGAGTGACAAAGAATGCAGACATATTTCAAAACCACCACATTACCCTTTCTAATATTTCCTTTGTTCCTATTTTCTCTCATTTCCCTTGCTCCGGGGTTCCAGTTAAATCTAGGGTAAGCCTTTTCTCACTGTTTCTATACCTCTTACCTTCTCTTCTGTATTTTTTCATTCTTTTTCTCTCTATGCTACATACTTCACAACTTCTTCTGACCAATTTTCCAGTTCATTGATTCTATCATCAACTATGTCTGATCTGCTATTAACTCCACCCACTCAGTTTTAAATTTCAGTCATTTCATTTCAAAACTAAATTTTTTATTGATTGGAATATAAATTGTTTCTAGAAGTTGAATTTGGTTCACTTTCAAATCTACTAAATCACTTCCTACAATCTTACATTCCTTGCACATAACCTCAATTTTGCATTGTATTTCTTTAAACATAATCAATAATGTTTTTAGACCTGTCTTTGTTAATGCCAATATCTGAAGTCTTGTTAGGCTTATTTCTGCTCTTGCTGATTTTTATTCTTAGAACCTACTTTTTTCATATGCCTGGATCTTTAAATGTTGTAATGAACATCTTACTTAAAAATTGTTTTGTCTGGGCACCTGGGTGGCTCAGTGGCTTAAGCCTCTGCCTTCTGCTTAGGTCATGATCTCAGGATCCTGGGATTAAGCCCTGCATCAGGCTCTCTGCTCAGCAGGGAGCCTGCTGCCCCTCCTCTCTCTGTCTGCCTCTCTGCCTACTTGTGACCTCTCTCTCTCTCTCTCTGTCAAATAAAATAAAATAAAATCTTTAAAAAAATTTTTTTTTGTCTGTCATGTACCTGGGGAAGACTATAAGTCCAGGAACATCTTTCAGCAAGTTCAAGGTCTGAGACTCCCTGAAAGACTCAGAAGCTTGGATCTCTGACTATAACTTCCCAAAAGAAATTTCCTACCTTTTTTCTCTCTCCCAGAGCATGTAGAACCTTTGTGAACTGCAGTTGAGCATGGTCAGAGGCTTGCTTAGACCCTAATTTTACAGGTTTCCTGAGTTTTCATGTCCACTTTATCTCACAGAGTGACCAAATAAATAACCTCCCTGAGAAAGCACAGTAAATAGACATTAGAGTCAAGACTTAAACAAAGGCTTCTGTGTTCCCATTATGCTGTATCTGATCTCCATAATTAATAACTGGTAATGTTAGTGATGATGATGGTATTGTTTTTTCATTCCCTTTACCTACAACATGGCCTCCAGGGACACAGTTTACTTAACAATGTTGGGTCATATAAGAACTTATATATTCTGGCAAAAGACCAACCCCACAGATGCTGAAGGCAGAAGTGCTGTCTTTTTACTATCTGGACTGTCAGTGGTCAAAAGCAAAACCTTCAATTTGAGTAATTTGAGAGGTGCTAGGTGACTAGTGGGAGAGCAACTGTGTATTTTCAGTGTGAGTGCTGCCATTGTTGCAGAAATTTAACAGCACTGTCCATAAAATAACAGGATATCTTTTCATGGCACATGTCAGCAGGGCCTCTGATTGATACACTGCATTGTTTTCAATCACAGTTTTATGAGGTCCACATTAAATATTAAAAGCTGAGCTATATATTTAGAACAGTAATTAGTCTGAAGCAGCCTCTGTGCCTTATCCCCTGTTAAAGTTTTAAAGTAAACCAAGGATGATGAATATTTAATGTACTGTACCTCATTGTCATCTGATAATAAGATTTGTTATAGGGTTATAAAATGTTATGTTAGGTTCTTACAGCACATCATTAATATTGTAAAATGTAGCTGGGCTCCCAGGCAGAACTGCCTGACAGAAAAACAATAGAAAGATAAGTGATATCAACCATTTCCTCCAAGGGCTTAGAAGACAACCAGCCAAGAGATGAAAAGATGTATTTGAGAGTTAGATGTATTCACCAAGCTTTAAAGTGAAAAAACAGGAAGAAGACAATGCAGGAAGTAAAAGAGAACCAGGGAAAGGATGGAGGGGAAAGAGGAAGAAAACAGAGAAAACCTAGAGAAAATGTAGAGAGGAGATTAGTTGCAAGGAGCATTCAAGGATCAGGTGGGAGCTTGAATGGAATGAATGTGAAAGAATTTTCCCACTGTTATATTCTAGGATTCCATTCTCCCTCTGAAGAGATCAGAATATTCACCCTCAAGGTATGTCACTTCCACTTTGGCATAAGGATAATTTTGAGCTGAAGGCAATTGATAAAAAGCAGACACAGGAAGAATCCTCTGCACTCCCCCATAGCTGCCTAAATGAAGGTCACAACCTTCCTTTGTGAAGGTGTCCCCCTTTGTCCATGCCAGAATGAGGAGACCAACTCCTATTACCAAAAACAGAGATGGACTGAGATGAGTCTGCCTAAAGAAACTTTGCTAAGTAAACCTTATTTATCATTAGTTCCTCCGTATATTTCCTAGTCACCTTCCCACAATTTAATGCTCCTAAAAGCCCAACCCCCTTCCCTTTGTCTAGTCATATCTCTATAATTTATCTCTCTTTATTAAAATTGTAAATAAGTCCAAATCATTGGACTAATGATTTTGGGGGGAGCGCATGGAGAGCTACTTCTTCTCTCTAAAGCCCCATTAACATAAAATTAAAAATATCAACATTGATAAAAATTTTCTTTTTTTTTTTTTCTCATCTTTCCTTTGTCAATTCAATTGGGAGACTCCAAACACAAACCTAAGAAGGTAGAGGGAAAGTTCTTCCTCCCCTATTCTTCACTATTGAAAACCGCTACAGCCATAAGAATCTCATAAGACCATTTATTCTACCTAGTGGATTCTCTAAAAGAATCCAATAGCCCTCCAGAAAGATTGTCCACAGAGTAAACACTGACAATAAAATATGTATCACTTGGAAAAAGTAATAGTAAAACAAGATTACAGATTGGACATATTGCTTATTTAGCTTCTATTCTTCTCCATCACAGAAACAAGACAAGGTATTAGAGATATCAAATCTAGTTTAGCACCATGAGTTTCTAAACAATTAGCATCAGAAGGTACCTTGATAATCACAATAGCATACGGGTTAGGAACATGACATTTAAGACTGATAAATTCATGTTTGATTTCTACCATGTGCTAGATTGTGACCATAGAATTTCTGGGCATCAGTCTCATTATCTATATAGTTTGTGCTTTAATAACTAATATAAGTAATACAGTTAGCACAATAACTTGATATTTTAAATACCAGTAAACATGAACAGTGATATTGAGAGTGATGGAAGAGGGAGAAGAAGAGAGATCATCCAATTCATTCTTCTTCTTTTTTTTTAAGATTTTATTTATTTATTTGACAGAGATCATAAGTAGGCAGAGGGGCAGGCAGAGAGAGAGGAGGAAGCAGGCTCCCCGTCAAGCAGAGAGCCCAATGTGGGACTCGATCCCAGGACCCCGAGATCATGACCTGAGCCGAAGGCAGAGGCTTAACCCACTGAGCCACCCAGGCACCCCCAATTTATTCTTTTATAGAAAGATGATTGAGTGCCAAGGAGAGATTACTTATTAGAGACTGTATAGCCCACTGTTGCTGAAACTGATCAAGTCAAACATCTCTTTTTCAGTTTAAGTAATTATATATAGCTCCTATAATGTATCCATTCTAGCAGTAAGTGCCAAGGGATCAATACAAAAAGAACTATAAAATATGAATTTTAACATCAAGAAACAAAATTTATCTATTGAACACAGAGGTATTAATATAAACCTTATGCCATGATTTACATTTATTTGATGAGAAGTATTATAGAAATTAAATATGTCTTGTAAAGTTTATGAGACCAGGAAGAAAATCCTTATGCTATAGTGGAAAAGAGAAAAGTAAAAAATAAAAGTATATGTAGATATATAAGGAGAAAAAGAAACAGTATCAGAATAAAATATACCATAAAATCATTACAGAGATTTTTCAGCAAACAGTGAGATTATAAGCAGTTTTTTTCTTCTTCATACTTTTTCTATACTCTCTAAATTTTCTACAGTGGCACATATAAGATTTTAGAATTATAAAAAAAAGTAATTCCAGCATGTCTTTTTTCATACCGAAGACATACAGAGTACAAAATCCTTCTCCTCATGATAGCAACTACAACATATATAAAAATACCTACAAACCGTGAAGAAGGTTTATAAGATGTCTATGAAGAAAACTAATTAACCCCAAGTATATTAGTATACTGTATTAATCCCAAAAGGATTTTTTCAGAACTCAACAAAGTTCTTCTAAACTTTGTCTGGAAAAAATACGAGAACTACAGTTGTTAGAAACAATAATTTAAGACTTAAAAAAGAAATAATTTATCAGGCTTCTGATTGGTCAGGCTGAAACAGATTGACAATGCCCAGTTTTGGCAGTTTTGGTGAATGTGAAAATTAATACTACCTTTCTATAATATAGTTTGGCAATATGTATGAGAATTTTGAAGAAGTATTCTCTATGACCTTGTGATTCCCAGTGCCAATAAATAAGGAGATAATCACAGAAGTGTAAAAGAGGTTCAGAGAAACACTTTGTTCCTATAAAAGTAAATTAATGTACAACTTTAGCTATCCACCTAAGGATATTAGTTAAATAAATTATAATTTCTCCATAGATAAGAATTGCATGTAGCTACTAAAGATGCTATTGACCTAAATTCATGGCATCTTGTTAAGTTAGAGGGTAGAAACAAAACAAAACAACCTGTGATATGATAACAAATAAAATAATGAGCAAACAGAAAAATATTTAGAGAAGGGATCATTTAGGGATATTGAGAATTGAAGGGTTTTGTTTTTTTTTTAAGTTTCTTATTTGTATTTTTTCCTATTCCTTTTTGTCCTTCAATGAGCTTAATTTGCTTTCATGGTCAGGAAAACAAACAAACAACAACAACAACTATGAAGCTCAAAAAAGTAGTATTTTCAATAGAAATAAAGACAACAGAGTGGGTCAATGTAATCCAGGAAGAAATGATGAATCTAAAATCTATGTTTTAGTGAATTGTTTCAATCTCCTCCCTTATTAAATCTCTTATGGAAATCCAAGGAGCTGCAAAGTTGATGAAATGACAAGTGGTTGTTTCCTTCTCTTGAACCTATAACAATGATAATGAGGAGAAAAATAAGCAAAGGGTAGAAAAAAATAGGTTATTCAATTCCGGGTAAGATGTGGGCAACCCCTGTGGGATCCCAAAGGAAGGAAAAGGAAGAGAATATGAATTCAAAGAAAGAAAGATTGGGGTTTGATTTGACAAAGGATAATCTAACAGTGGTAGCAAGCTCAGAATCAGCTCAGAATCTTTAGGCAGGATCACAACATTCCTTGTCAAAGGTGGTTTATAGAAAATGGACTCGTCAGAGGAGGCACTGCACTAGACGACCTTTAAGTTATTTACAACCTGAAAATGACTCTATTTTCCTGTAGCATTAAAAACAAAATAAAAATAGTTTTCTAAGTAGTGACTGGCAAAGATCCACATAGGGGATCCTAAAAGATCAGTGACTTGAATGCAATTTCTTTACTCTTAACTTCAATTCAAATCTTTTTATCTTTTTTAAATCAAAGCCTAGGGTTTTGGTAGCTGAGTGCAAATTTTGGGGAATGCTGGGAAAGAGAATCAGCAAGGGGTTTCCTTTCTCATAGACGAGGAAAACATACATATGAGACCACTGTGAGAAAGCTGGTGACAAGGATCCTCCCCATGAAAATGTTGATTTGGGGAATACTTGGCCTGAAGAGCTCAGAGAATCCAGTGACAAATCAACAGAGACTCCATTGTGTGACAGATCTCGCAGTCCACCCAAGGTCTAGAAGAAGTTTTCACAGGTAAGTGAGGTACTCCCATCCTTCAGACTGGAAGAATACAGAAGGCTCCAGAGCAGAGAGATTCACTTCAAGTAAACTACCTCAAGGGGCAGAGCAGCCCAAGACAAATATCAAGTAAAACAAAAAGGACACAGATAGAGTGTAGAAGAGATAGGTAACGATCTGAATGTAAAATAAAAAGAAGTTAGGAATATCTGCGTGCACTTACCCTCTCTTCTCATCCCACCTACCCCCAGAAGACTCTCCAGAGATAAAAGATATGGTTTCTTTTTTTTTTTTTAATATTTTATTTATTTGACGGGGAGAGACATAGGGAGAGAGGGAACACAAGCAGGGGGAGTGGGAGAGGGGGAAGCAGGCTTCCTGCCGAGCAGGGATCCTGATGTGGGGCTCGATCCCAGGACCCTGGGATCATGACCTGAGCCAAAGGCAGAAGCTTAATTACTGAGCCACCCAGGTGCCCCAAAGATATGGTTTCTAACCACACTATTTAGCAGATGAATTTAGAAAGAGGACATCCAAGGTCACTCTTGAGACCTGATGTAGCAGCATAACAAAACAAAAAACAAACAACAACAAAACTTAAGAGTTATGAAGAAATATATAAAATATTAATATATTTAACATATTAAATATATAAAAAGATTAAAATCCTCATTATTTTAATGATAGCGAGATGATAATGAATTAGAAGATGAATATGAGAAATTTAATATATAAATAAAAGGAGCTCCAGAAAAAACAGAGACAAGAGAGGCAAAAATAAAAGACAGATGTAAAAATTCAATGAATTCCCAATCAAAATTCCAGCATACTTTATGCAGAAACTGAAAAGCTCATTCTAAAATTTATATAGTAATGCAAACACTTTAGAATAATCAGCATAAATTTTAATAAGAACAAAGTTGGAAGACCTAAACTATTTGATTTCAAGACTTATGTGGAAATAAATAAAGACCACCCAAATGAGAATAGGCAAAACCTACTTACCCAGAGCTTGCTCTAGCAAGGGTGTCAGTCAACACTTGCGTTTGACAGAGACTCAAAAGCAAGCAAGGAGGACTGGAACGCTTTATAGAGGAAAAATGGAAGGCTTCATTGCTCTGATTAGAGATTGTTGACATGGGGAATCAGGAAGTGGGTGTCTTTTTGACAAAAGTGCCCAAGACAGCCCAATAGGGAAATGATAAATGTTTCAACTGATACTGAAACAACTGTGTATTAATATGGGGGAGGGAATCACCCATTACCCGACACCATACAAAATAATTAACTTGAAATAGATTGTAGGGCTAAAGGTGAAAACTAAAACTGTAAGACTTTTAGAAATAAACTCTGAACAAAACCTATCCCTTTTAGTTAGGTTAAGATTTCCTACATAAAACATAAAATGCATAATCCATAAAAAGAAAAAAATGATATATTGTGTTTTATTAAAACCTAAAAGTTTTGTTCTTTGAAAATCCACCATTGTACTTGAAATTCACTATTAAGAAACAAAAAGTCAAACCATAGACTAGAAGATAATTCTCTCCATATTTATTAGGCAAAAGGCCTTACCAACATGGATAGAGTTCATCTATCTTGGTATGTCAAACAACCCAATAACATATAGAAAAGGAGGGGCACCTGGGTGGCTCAGTCAGTTGAGTGTCTACTTTCCACTCAGGTCATGATCTCAGGGGTCCTGGGATGAAGCCCCCGCACCTGGCTCCCTGTTCAGCAGGGAGCCTGCTTCTCCCTCTCCCCCTGCCTGCCACTCTGCCTACTTAAGGCTATTTAATTATTATCTGTCAAATAAATAAAATCTTTTAAAAAAATAAAAACTAAATGGAAAAAGACTTGAATAGTCTCAAAAGAATATGATATTAATAGCTGAAGATACATGAAAAGATATTTAACATTTTTTAAAATTTTGAACTTTTTATTAACATAAATGTATTATTAGCCCCAGGGTACAGGTCTGTGAATCGCCAGGTTTACATACTTCACAGCAGTCACCATAGTACATACCCTCCCCAATGTCCATAACCCAACCACCCTCTCCCTATCCCCCTTCTTCCCCTGGCAACCCTCAGTTTGTTTTGTGAGATTAAGAGTCTCTTATGGTTTGTCTCCCTTCTGATCCCATCTTGTTTCATTTTTTCCTTCCCTACCCTCAAGACCCCACTTGCCTCTCAACTTCCTCATAGCAGGGAGATCATATGATAATTGTTTTTTATGATTGACTTATTTTGCTCAGCATAATACCCTCTAGTTCCATCCACGTTATTGCAAATGTCAAGATTTCATTTCTTTTGATGGCTGCATAGTATTCCATCGCACGTATATACCACATCTTCTTTATCCATTCATCTGTTGATGGACATCTAGGTTCGTTGTTATTTAACATTTTTAATCATAAAGGAAATGCAAATTAAAGTCACAAGATGGCATTGTATTACCATTATAATAACTAATATTAAAAAGTCTGACAATACCAACATTGATGAGAATGCAGAACAAATAGAACTGTCATTCCACAGCTAGCAGGAATATAAAATGGTACATCCACTGTGGATATCAGCTTGGCAGTCACTTCAAAAGTTAAAACACGGGGGTTCCTGGGTGGCAAAGTTGGTTAAGTGTCCAACTCCTGGTGTCTACTCAGGTTGTTATCTCAGAGTTGTAGGATCGAGCCCTGAGTTGGACTCTGTGCTCAGCGAGAGTTCTGCTTGTGAATCTCTCTCCCTTTCCCTTTATCTCTCTTCTAACTCTCTCTCTCTCTTTAAAAAAAAATAAATATTTAAAAAGAAAAGCTAAAACATATGCCTACTGTACAATCCAAACCTTCTATTTCTAGATATTTACCTAAGACAAGTGAAAATATATTCACCAAGTATTGTACATAAATGTTCACAGCCAATTTATTTGTAATTGCTAAAAACTGGAAAGAGCTAAAATATCTTTCATCAGATGAGAAAATAAATATGTTATTTCCATACAATGGAACATTCCTTAATACTAAAAAACAAAACAAACAAACAAAAAAACCTATTAACACAAATAACAACATCAATGAATCTCAAACTTATTATTCTGCATGAAAAAGTACATATCAAAAAATAGTACACCCTCTATCATTTATGTAAAATTTCATTTCTATACAGTTCTAGTAACAGAAAGCATATCAGTGGTTGTCTGTAGCTGGGAGTAGAAAAGACAGATTCCAAAGGAAGAAACTTTGGGAGTGATAGAAATAGTATCTTGATGGTGGTGATATTTGATATCTGTCAAAATTCATCAAACTGTACATTTTAAATATGTGCCATATACTGCATGCAACTTATAAATAAATAAAGTTTTAAATCACAAATTATAATGGTTAGAGATATACAGAGACCCTTATGTCCCATGACTGGGGAATAAGTACATATTTTTATAATATAAAGTTTATATAAAAAATAAATTAATGTTTTCACAACAAAAAACTTTTAAATTCCAAAACAACTGCATAACTAAACAAAACCCACATGTTTCATAGGTTATATATGTTGATAAATACTATTAAAAATGCCTGGTGAATCCTTAGACCAAAAGGAAATTATTGACTAAAAAAGAAACCTTACACTTAAACCTAGAGCACAAATTAAAAACTCTAATGAAAATACATATCTGCAAAGCCACTGTCATTAAGGAAATAATGAAAATAAAGGAAATTGGAATTCATCTTTGAGAAAATACAAAAACAAAATAACACAAACAATGAAGTTGAAATTTACATGAATAAAAGGACTTGATGAAAACAAAAGTTTGTAGGAAAAATAAATAAGCTGATTTCAGGAAAAAATGAATTCACATGCACACATACACAAATGATTAGGAATTAAAAGGAAAACCCAACCAGAATCACAGGAGAGATTTTTAAAATTACAGTAGAAAACATGTTATAGTCAAATATATGGCAATAAATTTGAGATCCTAGAGGGAATAGTTAAACTAAATTATCATAGTTGGCTCAAGAAATAATACAAATTATCATAGCCAATATAAATTATCATAGTTGACTCAAGAAATAATATATTTGACAATATAATGTAGAAAAATTGATTTTTCATTTCAGAGTGGGAAGAAAAAGGTCTTTTCAAATGGCATTGACAAAATTGACGACTTTGGGATGAAAACAAAATTGAACCCCTAACTTACATAATACAAACAAGAAAATATAGAGCAGTTGGGGGGGCAGAAGAGAAAGATAGAATTGCTGAAAAAATATATATATTAAGGTGATTTCATGTATAATTTCACAATAAAGCAGACCCTTAGCCAAGACTAGAAAATAAGGGGTTTTAAAAACTGTTTTTAGCCATATAAAAGTTCAAATATTTATAGCAAAACATAACAAATTCCAATGCTGAGGATGGAAAATTAGTACCTATAATATATATTTATAAAAGTCTTTTAAATTGACAAGAAGGAAACTCCGCAAGAGGAAAATAGGTGAAGTTATGAATAGGAATTCACAGATGGACATATCCAAATGCCAACAGAATTTGGAAAGGAGCTTAAAATTACTAGCACTCATAAAAATATGAACTAATCCAACAATAAGTTATGATTTTATAAACATGAGATTAGAAAATACCAATAGAACTATTGCCAGTGGGAATGTGGGAAGGACAGTGTTGTTTTGGCACATTGCTGCTAAAATGTAAAATATTACTGGCTTTGCTGGAATACGCTCTGGCAATAATTACTAAAATTTAAAAAATATATACACCCAGCAGTTCTCCTGAAAATTTATTCCATAAAAATGAAAGTCTCAGTGTATGAAGATATATTTTGAGGATATTTAATGCAATGTTGTTTGAAGTAGCCAAAAAATAAAACAAGACAAAAGAAATACTAGATATAAATTTAATACCCAGCAATTAGAAAAAAGCCAAGCTATAATAATTCACACTATAAAACTATGCACTTTTATAATAAATTATCAGAACTTCAACAAAAACAAGATACAGAAAATTATGTGTATCAGTTGAGAATGTGCTTGACTACATAGAAGGGAAAACCTGATGATTGTGGTTTACACAAATAGTGTTTGTTTATTCTAGGAAATCCAGAGGCCAGAAGATAACTGGTTCTAATTCAGCCACTCAAACGCCATCAGGCACTCAGTCTCTTCTCTTCCTATCATGCTGTCACTAATATTCTGCCTTTTGTCCTCCCACTCATCCCATCATGTTTCAAAGATGGCACTGTCATTTCAAGTATCATTTTCAGTTCCCAAGAGGGATGAAGGGAGAAGAATCAAAACTAGCAAAACCAAATTTATCCTATTTATTAGGAACTAAAACTCTCCTAGAAATCTTGCAACGTATTTCTCCTTCGATATAGCTGACCAGTGCTAGGCTCTTGTCCTCCCCATACTCAGGGGCTTCCCCATTTCCAAGAGCAAGGACATCTGCTGTGAATTCAAAGTTTAAGCTTTCCTGCTTCCATTGGTACAGAAAAGACCAGGAAATGGTGTTTTATAATTTGCAAATCTTACAAAAATAAATTCTATAATATAATCCTATTTTGTAAATCAGTAACAAAAGCTCCATGTGAATATTCATATGTGTTTTTGTCTGTGATTATATGTACATGAAGAAAAATACATACACACACACATAATAAGCTGTTAAGTAAATTTCAAGACAGGGCATATGGAAGGAGGCTTAAAGAGGAGAATCTAAACAAACCATAATTAACTATAAAGTGATCATATGTGTGTATTTATATAAAACAATTTATACATTAGTAATTTGTAAATACTCCCAGCATATTATTAGGTTAAAAATAGTAATTTCCATTGCCTTATACATAATGAGACACAATTTTTCTTTGGTTAAAAAATACCTATGTTTGTGCCTAGAAAAATAATAATGCCAGTGTTCATTGAGCTCTAATGTTGTTCATACACATATATGAAAGTGATAGACACCTTTCAATCCTCTCAATAGTGCTAAAAGATAAGTAATGTTATCGCTACTTTTCGGTCATAGAAAGGCTTGGAGGCATTCAGCAGACTTTGCAGTGTCACCTGACAGGTAAGGGAAAGAACACAGGTGACAGTGCTTACATCCAAGGGTGGAATAAGGGTTGGTAGGGGAGCGGGCAAAAGAAGGCTTACCCAGTTCCCTTTATTTACCTCAGGATATTTTTTACAATTTTTATGATAAGTCCATGTTTTAAAAACAAGTTCAGATTTTTTGTTTAATTAGACCTATACCTCATCATAAAAGTGAAGCAATTTACTGCTCCTTTTCTATCCCCGTCTGATATTTAAATTTATTTCTCTGTATCATTTTTCTTTAGCTTTATTTTGGCCTCCTAACATTGTTCAGGCTCTTCAATTTTTCTCTCTCATCTTCAAAGTAAGATAAATTATATCCCCTACCCCTCACACACACACACAAATCCTAGGGAGAACAGAAAAGAAGCTCTCTCATCAAGCTTACAGAGGATTACATATGTCAGAGAAATGCATTTTGATGTCAAACAGATCTGAATGCAAACTTCTAGAGAACTGGACCATCAAACAATATTTGAGGAAGGCAATCAGACAATATGCCTGAGGTACCATCAGCCAGAATTTATTGTTATACATGTTTAGAAGGAAACAAGACTAAGATAGAGACTGTGGATACCTTCAAAGACCCTGTATTAAGCAGGGATTGGAATGTTGCACTCCAGTGTCAAATCCCACAGCAGCTGGAGAAAAATTTGGACTCAGAGAAAATCTCTTCAGCCTCTTAAATCACTAGATCCCTGCCTCCGCTTAGCTTCTGACTTTGAGCATGTTCCAAGCTCCAGTTGGAATTGGTGATAGGGAGTGGATTAAGCACAGTTGGGCTTTTACGCTTAAACCTTGAGCATTAACGGTTCAGCAAAGCAAGATTTTCCCATTAGAGCTACCGCACTTCCAAGTCCAACTATTGATAAGCTCCCAAGTTTAACGCATCTGTAAGAAATATGAATGTGTGTTGGCCACAAACTAGAGCACACATCTTAAAGTAGAATCAAGAGTCTAGGAAAACAGCCAAGTTGAGACTGCCTTGGCTAGACAAATAGTGTTTTTCATATATTGCTGGGCTTAAAAGAATAAAAGTTTTCCCAACACCAACTTATCAAATCTGGTAACAATGAAGCATTTCAGGGAAGGCAGAGAGATCCTTAAATCACCTATTTTTAAAAGACACCACAAAAATAAATAAACAACAAAAAATGTAAATATTCTTCACTTAGAAGAAAAAATAATTTCTATGAAGCATTTTCAAAATGTTTGCTCATTGAACTTCAATTCATTAGTTTTGTAGTAATAGATACATAAAGATATGCTTATCTCAGTAGACTCACTTTCAAAAAACATGTTATAGCTTCTTCCAAGATGGTGAGTGAGGTTTAAACCTAGATTAAATAATCTATAATCACATATTTTATCTGGAAATTTACCTGACTCTTCAAAAGACCATGGGATGTGAAGCAGGAGAGTGGTAACACTCCATGAAATAATTACCAAAATTATGCTTCACTATTTGAAAGGGAAATCTACCAGGATTCTCCTAAAGGCTAACATTTCTCCATTGTTGGTACATTACTCCTAGGAAGGAGTATCCTTAGTAGGTTCGCTCTAAGAGGCACGACTCTAGGACAAGGGAAGAGGAGGGGTTGAACACATGAGAAGACAGTTGAATGGAATAAGGCAAAGGCAAGTGTAACAAGCATGTGCTGAAAATGAATGACAAGAGTTTTCTTCTTTTTTGGAGGAAAATAATAATCATAGAAGTAGCTACCAATCCTTGGGCACCCATCATAAGCCAGTACCTATGTCATAGGCTTTCCTTGTAACCCTCACATGAATACATTTTATTGCTTCCATTTTGAAGAAGAGAAAACTGGTCTTGAAAAAGAAACTCGTTTTTGGTCACATAACTAGAAAGTAGCAGTGGTAAAATGAAATCTCTCTCCTGCCTGATTCTGAAGTTCCCACTATCAATCACATAAGAGAAAGAGATGCTGCTTAATACATGTATAAAGATGAAGAGGATAGAAGACTTATATAAGGTATGTACATGAGTAACAAGAAAGAGGAGGGATGAGGAATGGGAAGGAAGAGGGAGAAGGGAACACAAGGGAAGAGGATAAACAGGGCTTACCGATATGGCCTTGGGAAGTCAACCAGCATGGTGGAGACTATGTGAATCTTCAAGCTAAGATATCCCTCAGTTGCTGAACTACTTCAGAATTGTCTTCCTAACTTATACTTTCCTGTACCATATATATATATATATATATATATATATATATATATATATATATATATATATATATCACACTTTTCTGTCCCCACAGATAATTTGAAAGGTTTGCTAATGAAAAGAAACAAGGAAAAGGAGCCAAGCTGTGAGATTCAAGTTCCAGCATACTCAAATTTGGATTGATTTTGAGTTGTTAATTTAACTTACCTGGGGACTACATCTCCAGAAAACAGACAAAACTACAATCATGAGCATATAAAACTCCAGTTTCATTACCTCCAGTAAACTTGGCACTAAGCCACCATACTCTGTCCATTCAATTCTCAGCACCCCATCAAGAATGTAAAAGAGAAACTGTCTGGAGGATTAGGCAATTTAAAGTCTTTTACCAAGATTTAAAAAAAAAAAAAAAAGTCTTTTACCAATTTAAAGTCTTTAAACCAAGAGTTTCCGTAATGTAGACTTTCTATCAGCTGGGTCTTTACTTACAAACAGCAGAACTGACTCTCCCTGCCTTAAACAAAAAAGCTTTATTGAGTCTATAGAATACTCAAAGAATTAAAGAAACTACTCAATCTTAGAAGAAAAGAGGAAGCAAGGATCCAGTTAGCAGAATCTCATCAACAGAATGACAAGATTACAAAATATCAGCTCCCATCCCCTTTTCATACTGGCATCACTGAACTTCAATATTTAAAGTCCCCAAAGTGAGAACAGAGTTGGTTTTGTTTGGATCACTAATGGACCCTTTGGCTAGGGAAAAACAAGACAATTTGATTGACAATTCCACTAAGAATCCGTGGGGGAAGAGATGATTGTTCAAAAGAAAGTTAGGGAGAAATTTCTCCAAACTGGAGATATGGTAAATGGATGCTACACAGAGGGGGGAAAACCCACTAGAGCATCCCAGGGCTTTGATTTCCCCCAGGTTACTTCTATTGTTTGTTGGTTTGAGCTGGATTCTTTCATTTATGTTGTCTCTTTTGCTACTTGAGAATACAGGAAGAGAGGAAGAAGGGAAAAAGAAAGGAACTTTCAGAAATAAAGATGGCTTTCAAAAGTACTCAGGGAAAGCATTCTGACTTAAAATAATGACCTTGTAACACAGGCAATTTTTAAAGACCTTTGAAATGTTATAATAATAACAGAAATGTTTGTTTGGGCAACTTAAGACAGCTGTCTTCTGTGAGGACAGATTTTGATGAATGTGGGGCCCTTTATTCCATTGACACCTCGATATGCAAATTTGGGAGAAGAGACAGAGAGCAGAGAGTGTGCAATAGAAGAGAAGGCAGAGTGCAGTGAGACGAGAATGTGGAATTGGAATTCAGAAAGTACATTCAGGTAATTACAAATCTTGGACTGCTCAGGGCATGGAAACTGAGGCTACTTCTTTGGGAAAGCCATTTATGGTCTGTATACCATCGTCAAACTGATATAAGTTTTCAACAAAGTAAATCAAGATTAAAAATTAAAACAGTGGAGCATACATGTGGAACTAGGTGGGGAATAAGATTAACTGAATAGGGGCACCTGGGTTCAGTTGGCTAAGCATCAGCCTTCAGCTCAGGTCATGATCCCAGGGTCCTTCAGTTGCGGGGGGGGGGGGGGGTCCCCTGCTCAGCAGGGAATCTGTTTCTTCCTCTCCCTCTGCCCCCACTTCATACTCTCTCTTTTTTTTTCTCTCTCTCTCTCTTCCTCCCTCTCAAATAATAAAATATTTTTTTAAAAAGATTAACTGAATATCAGCCATGGCATCAGGTGGCCTTTCAAGTCCAGTTTATGTCCTTCCAAATTAATGGATAGATTTCTAGGTCTTGGGGTGGGTTGCCTGCATGGCTCAGTTGGTTAAGCATCTGATTTCAGCTCAGGTCATGATCTCAAGGTCCTGGGATTGAGCCCCATGTCAGACTCCCAGCTCAGCGGGGAATCTGCTTATCCTTCTTCTTTTGTCCCTCCCCAGCTGGTACATGTCCTTCACCCCTCTCTCTCTCTCACACAAATAAATAAAGAAAATTAAAAAAAAAAAGATTTCTCAGTCTTGAATTCAAAGACATACTCCTTATTTCTTACAATACATAGTTCTCAAAGTGAGCCACATGGATTGATTTCTGGTTTACTGTTATCAAAACAATTCCAGAATAAGACAAATACTTTTAGTTAACCTTAGGAAGAAAGTTTCTGGCCTGCCCAGAAAGCTCAGTGGAGAATGCTAACAAAGTATAGCCTGGAGGCCAAGATGGAGCATTAGATACAAAGAGGGAGAAGCCTGTGAGGCAACCCTGCTATGGAAGCTTTAGCATCAGAAACTGGGGATGGAGATGCAAGCAGTGGAGTGGAAGTCCAGACACATTTGCTAACTTAGGAAAATAATAATTATAAGCAGAGATATGAAACCTGCATTTCTAATGAGCATTCCATTGCTAGCCCCACAGCCTGTGTTAAGTGAATCTTAATACTCCTACCAGCCTCCCTCAGATGGTGAGCGACCTAAGTGATGAGGACAGTCATCATGACTTTCCCCAGCTCATGAGTGGTGAGCGATTACTGTGATTAACAAGGACATCAGGTCCATTTGCATGATGAACTTGCAGTTCTGGGCAGTGAGGAATTATGGTGATTAGCTATTCAGAGTGATTAAAAGTTCACTGGGTAAGGCAAAACCTCAACTGATTGGGGAAAAGTAATGGAGAGGGGCATGCTTGCTTCAAGGAGTGGGTAGTGAATGCTGATACAGAGCCACTAATATGAGGAGCAGTGGATAGACATCAATTGTCATTAACTTAGTTGCATTCACAATGACCCATTATAATCTGAGTTTTCCTGACAGAGAAAAAGGAGGAGCAAAAGAAATAATTAGCAAAAGAACATGGTCTCCATGCCAGGAGGAGGGACTGAAATCTTCTTCTTTATCCTGAGAAAATAGGATTAACTTTAAAACATCTCCATTACTCTACTTTGTCAGATTCAAGGATGGTTGAGACTCAGAAATACAGATGTGTAGAAACAGCATAGAGAAGACCTAGCACAATGGTTGAAAGCTTGGGCTATAATCATCACAACAGTATGATACCAGCATAAAAACATGACATAATGCTTGGGGCCTGGGGCCAAATAAATCAAGGGTAATCATGTTCTTGTACTTACCAGCTGTGACTTTGTGAGCTTCATTCTAATTAACTCTCACCACTGGGCTACTAAAGGCTTCAATGAGAACTTAGAAAGTGTTTAGAAATATGCCTAGCAGATCGCACTTAAGAAATACTATTATCAGTAAAAACAAAATGATCTTAAAATCATTTTGTTATTGCAGGTCCAAGGAATTAACCTACTTTTATGTTCCCTAGTGAACAAATCAAGAGTCCAGAAATAAATCTAACCGCATATACTCAACCATATTTGACAAAGGAGACAAGAACACTCAACAGAGAAAAGACAGTCTCTGCAGTGTATAGTACTGGGATAATTCAATATTCACATGTAAAACTATGAAACTAGACCCCTAAATTATGCCTCTCACAAAATTTAATTCAAAATGGATTAAAGACTTAAATATAAGATCAAAATCATGAAACCCCTTGGTGAAAACATAGGAATCAAGCTTCTTGGCATGGATCTTAGTAATGATTTTTTGTATAAAACATCTAAAGCACAAGCAACAAAATAGAAAAGAAACAAATGGGACTACATCAAACTAAAAATATTATGCTTAGCAAAACAACCAACAAAGTGAAAAGACAACCTATGGAATAGAAAAAAATATTTGCAATTCATATATCTGATAAGGGGTTAACATCTAAAATATAGAAAGGACCCAAATAACTCAATAGCAAAAACTTGCCCTAAATCCACCAGATAAAAAATGAACAAAGAACCTGAAAAGACATTAGTGTTCAACATCACTAATCATTAAGGAAATGCAAATAAAGCCACAATGAGATACTATTTTACACCTGTTAGAAGGCCATTATTCAAAAGACAAGAAATAACAAAAGCTGGAGTGGATATGGGGCAATGGGAACACTGTATATTTTTAATGGGATTTTAAATTGGCACAGCCACTGTGGAAAACAGTATGAAGAAGCCTCAAGAAATTAAACTTTGAACTACCATGTGATCTAGCCATTCCACTTCTAGGAATATACACCAAGGAAATGAAAACACTAACTCAAAAAGATATCTACTCCCATGTTCATAACAGTACTATACACAATAGCCAAGACTTGGAAACAACCTAAGTGTCCATCAAATGATTGGATAAAGAAGTTGTTGCATAGAAGGAGAGGCAAGATGGAAGAGTAGCAGACTAAAACAACATCCGATCCCAGGAGTTCAGCTTAATAGGTATCAAACCATTCCAAACACCTACAAACTCTACAAGAGATAGAACAGAGGAAAATCAGCAATTCTAGAATACACATTCTTCTCTAGTGCACATGGAACATTCTCCAGAGTTGATCACATCTTGGGTCATAAATCAGGTCTCAACCAATGCCAAAAGATTGGAATAATTCCCTGAATGTTTTCCGACCACAATGCTCTGAAGATAGAACTCAATCACAAGAGGAAATTTGGAAAGAATCAATGGGTCAACCAGGAAATTAAAGAATTGAAAAAATTCATGGAAACAAATGATAGTGAAAACACAACAGTTCAAAATCCGTGGGACACAACAAAGGCAGTCCTGAGAGGAAAGTATATACTGATACAAGCCTTTCTCAAGAATCAAGAAAGGTCTCAAATACACAACCTAACACTACACCTAAAGGAGTTGGAGAAAGAACAGCAAAGAAAGCCTAAACACAGCAGGAGAAGAGAAATCATAAAGATCAGAGCAGAAATCAATGAAATAGAAACCAAAAGAACAATAGAATAGATCAATGAAACTAGGAGGTGTTTCTTTGAAAGAATTAATAAGATTGATAAACCCCTGGCCAGACTTATCAAAAAGACAAGAGAAAGGACCCAAATTAATAAAATCATGAATGAAAGAGGAGGAAACACAACCAGCACCAAAGAAATACAATTATAAGAACATATTATGAGGAAGTATACACCAGCAAAGTTGACAATCTGGAAGAAATTGATGCATTCCTAGAGATGTATAAACTACCAAAACTGAACCAGGAAGAAATAGAAAACCTGAACACACCCATAACCAATCAGGAGATTGAAACAGTCATCAAAAATCTCCCAACAAACAAGAGCCCAGGGCCAGATAGCTTCCTAGGGGAATGCTACCAAACATTTAAAAAAGAATTAATACCTAGTCTCATGAAACTGTTCCAAAAAATAGAAATGGAAGGAAAACTTCCCAACTCATTTGATGAGGCCAGCATTGCCTTGATCCCAAAACCAGACAAAGACCCCAGCAAAAAGGAGAATTACAGACCAATAGCCTTGATGAAAAAGGATGCAAAAATTGTCACCAAAATACTAGCCAGTAGGATCCAACAGTACATTAAAAGGATTATTCACCACAACCAAGGGGGATTTATTCCCAGGCTGCAAGGTTGGTTCAACATCCACAAATGAATCAATGTGATACAATACATTAAAAAAAGAAAGAACAAGAACCATATTATATTCTCATTAGATGCTGAAAAAGCATTTGACAAAGTACAGCATCCTTTCTTAATCAAAACTCTTCACAGTGTAGGGATAGAGGGTACATACCTCAATATCATCAAAGCCAGCTATGAAAAACCACACAGCAACTATCATTCTCAATGGGGAAAAACTTAGAGCCTTTCCACTAAGGTCAGGAACACAGCAGGGATGTCTGCTATCACCACTGCTCTTCAATGTAGTAATAGAAGTCCTAGCCTTGGCAACCAAACAACAAAAAGAAATTAAAGGCATCTGAATTGGCAAAGAAGAAGTCAAACTCTCACACTTTGCAGATGATATGATACTTTATGTGGAAAACCCAAAAGACTCCACTCAAAAATTGCTAGAACTCATACAGGAATTCAGTAACGTGTCAGGATATAAAATCAATGCACAGAAATCAGTTGCATTTCTATACACTAACAGCAAGACAGAAGAAAGAGAAATTAAGGAGTCGATCCCATTTACAATTGCACCCAAAACCATAAGATACCTAGGAATAAACCTAACCAAAAAGGCCAAGAATCTGTACTCAGAAAACTATAAAGTACTCATGAAGGAAATGGAAGAAGACACAAAGAAATGGAAAAATATTCCATACTCATGGATTGGAAGAACAAATATTATAAAAATGTCTGTGCTACCTAAAGCAATCTACACTTTAAATGCAATCCCTAACAAAATACCATCAACTTTTTTCAAAGAAATGGAACAAATAATCCTAAAATTTATATGGAACCAGAAAAGACCTTGAGTAGCCAAAGGGATGTTGAAAAAGAAACCCAAAGTTGGTAGCATCACAATTCCAGACTTCAAGCTCTATTGCAAAGCTGTTGTTATCAAGACAGTATGGTACTGGCACAAAAACAGACACATAGATCAATGGAACAGAATAGAGAATCCAGAAATAGGTCCTCAACTCTATGGTCAACTAATCTTCAACAAAGCAGGAAAGAATGTCCAATGGAAAAAAGATAGTCTCTTCAACAAATGGTGTTGGGAAAATTGGACAACCACATGCAGAAGAATTAATCTGGATCATTTCCTTACACCACACAAAAAAATAGACTCAAAATGGGTGAAAGACCTCAATGTGAGACAGAAATCCATCAATATCCTAGAGGAGAACACAGGCAGTAATCTCTTTGACCTCAGCCACAGCAACTTCTTCCTAAAAATATCACCAAAGGCAAGGGAAGCAAGGACAAAAATGAACTATTGGGACTTCATCAAGATCAAAAGCTTTTGCACAGCAAAGGAAACAGTCAACAAAACCAAAAGACAACTGATGGAATAGGAGAAGATATTTGCAAATAACATATCAGATATAAGGCTAGTATCCAAAATCTATAAAGAACTTATCAAACTCAGCACCCAAAGAACAAATAATCCAATCAAGAAATGGGCAGAGGACATGAATAGACATTTCTGCAAAGAAGACACCCAAATGGCCAACAGACATATGAAAAAGTGTTCAACATCACTTGGCATCTGGGAAATACAAATCAAAACACAATGAGATACCACCTCACACAAGTCAGAATGGCTAAAATTAACAAGTCAGAAACGACAGATGTTGACAAGGGTGTGGAGAAAGGGGAACGCTCCTACACTTTTGGTGGGAATGCAAGCTGGTGCAACCACTCTGGAAAACAGCATGGAGGGTCCTCAAAAGTTGAAAATAGAGCTACCCTACAATCTAGCAATCGCACTACTGGGTATTTACCCTAAAGGTACAAATGTAGTGATCCAAAGGGCACGTGCACCTGAATGTTTACAGCAGCAATATCCACAATAGCCAAACTATGGAAAAAACCTAGATGTCCATTAATAGATGAATGGATAGAGAAGATGTGATACACACACACACACACACACACACACACACACACAATGGAATACTATGCAGCCATCAAAAGAAATGAAATCTTGCCATTTGCAATGACGTGGATTGACCTAGAGGGTATTATGCTTAGTGAAATAAGTCAGTCAGAGAAGGACAATTATCATATGATCTCCCTAATATGAGAAATTTGAGAAGCATAGTGGGGGGCTTAGGGGGTAGGGAAGGAAAGAATGAAACAAGATGGGATGAGGAGGGAGAAAAACCATGAGACTCTTAATTTTACAAAACAGACTGAGGTTGCTGGGGTAGGGGGTGGAGAGGGTTGTTGGGTTAGGTACATTGGGGATGATATGGGTGAGTGCTATGAAATGTGTAAGTCTGATGATTCACCGACCTGTATCCCTGGGGCAAATAATACATTATATGTTAATAAAAATAATTAATAAAAAATAAAGTTGTGGCATATATACAATAGAATATTATTTAGTCATAAAAAATGAGATAATCCTACCATTTGCAACAACTTGGGTAAACCCTGAAGCCATTTTGTTAAGTGAAATAAATCAAACAGAGAACAATAATGTATGTTCTCACTTATATGTGGAATCTTAAAAAAGGAAAACAAAAACCTGAAAGCATAGAAAAAGTGATCACATTTGTGGTTATCAAAAGCAGGAGTTGGGGGAAGGGAAAGTGGTTGAAGGTGGTCAGAAGATGGAAACTTCCAGTTAGAAGATAAGTAAGCACTAGGAATGTGCTGTACAACATGATAACTATACTTACAAAAGGTCTATGATATATAAGAAAATTGTCAAGGGAATAAACCCTATGTGTTCTTACCACAAAATGAAATGTTCTTTCTTTTCTTTATTTTTATTGTATTTATATAAGATTATGAATAGTAGTTGAATTTATTATGATATTTCCACAATGTATGCAAATTAAACCATCATGCTGTATGCCTTAAACTTATACAGTGATATATGTCAATTATTTCTCAATGAAATTGAGAAAAATAAATTTATTTGAAATCATTTAAAATTAGGACATTAATTCTATTTTTAAAAAATAAGTTATCAGATAACATATCACTAAATAAGTTATCAGTTATATTACCTGTGAAGTTTATTACAAGAGAGTAAAAAGGACGATTAAAAGTAACTGCTTATAGGGGCGCCTGGGTGGCTCAGTGGGTTAAAGCCTCTGCCTTCAGCTCAAGTCATGATCCCAGTGTCCTGGGATCGAGCCCCACATCAGGCTCTCTGCTCTGCAGGGAGCCTGCTTCCTCCTCTCTCTTTCTCTGCCTACTTGTAATCTCTGTCAAATAAATAAATAAAATTTAAAAAAAAAAGTAACTGTTCATAAAATGGAGTCTCTGGATCTGGTAGAGATAGAGACCACTGCAGGATATGGTAAACAATGTGGACTTTATTCCAAGTCCAGTAAGCAATATGGAGACTACTAAACAAGGGACTGTTGTGATGTGACTTGCCATTTTAAAAGATTGTATCTGCATTTGTAGAAACCTGATTATAGAGCAAGATGGGAATCAAAGACACAAGAAAGAAGTCTGATATAGCAATCAAGGCAAGCAATGCTGGAGGACTACACTAAGATGCTAAGAATGGAGTTGGCGAAGGTTCATCTCTTTGTCTACTGAGGATCATTTAAGTATTTGAAGGATATTATATCATCCTGTTTTACTTTTCTCTTTTTGCTAAACATAGCCAGATAGCCAGATCCTTCCATTGTATTCTATATAACATGGTTACGTTATGTAGAATACAGTGGTTTCTAGACATTTTTCCACCTTGTGAACAGTTATCTTTGTTGATATCTCCTGAAAATCCTCTAGATTGTAACTATCCCTCTTAAAGTACAGTTCTCAGAGTTGAGGGAAATTCTTCAAATTGGATCTGACTTATTTTTCCAGACAATTAAACAATGGCACTTATGACCTTTCTATCCTGTTGTCTACTACAGAATGAGCTAGTGTGTTCTGTACCTGCATCACACTGTTTATTTACATTCAGCTTGTGATTAATGACTTCCTTCCCATCCTACCTTAGATGTTCTCTGAGCTTATATACCTGTCTTTACATTTCTAAGAATGGTACCCCAATTAGTTTTGATTTCTTCCTAACCTTTACCACTAGAAACCAATACCACATCATGAAATGGAAATGGAGAGGCCCTCTACACATTACAAAAGCCTAAAAAAAAAAATTTTTTTTAAAGGCAGTGTAGGAGAAATTCAAAGTGAGTAGTCCAAACAGCAGGTGTCATAGTGTTTGCCATGTTTTTTTAGGACCTCCAACTTGTATGGGTGAAACCTTTCCTGAAAGTCATTTTCTCTTAGGCAGCTGTGTTTGTTCTGTCACTCACCATCTTTGTCTAGCAATAAAAATATCTTCCTTTACTCTATCCAGTTGTACTTCCACAAGAGAGGGTGCTTCATGAAGTTATGAGTTCTTCATCACTAGAAGTAGATAAACATATCTCTGCCTGAATATGTTAAACAGAAAATTCAGATTAGTGGCAACTTCAAGGCTGCTGGATTTACTAAGTGACACTCAGGATCCCTTATAATTCTGAAATCCTACTCGTTCCATGATTCTTAGAGTTTTCTCAATTGTGCTTACAATTACCCAACCTCTCTTACTTGGCATTTGGAAGTTAGCTCAGTGAAACCTACTGCTCCAGCTACCTATTGCTGTATAACAAACCAACCCAAAATACAGTGACATAAAATAACAACTATTTTAATATGTTCATAGATTCTGCAGGTTAGGAATTTAAACAAGGAATAATAGAACTGCCTTGTTTCTACTCTCCAACATCTGAGCCTCTGTGAGGAAGGCATATGTGACTGGGGTGACTCTAGTGTCTGGAAAAGATTCAAACTGCTGGAGGCTGGAATCATCTGGGAGCTTCCTCACTCACAATTTTGACATCTGTACTAGGATAACACAGAAGCCAGTTTCAGCTGAAACTGTTGACCATAACTTCAGGAGGCTGTGCTATGGGGCTTCAGCTTCCTTACAATATAGTGGATTAAGAGTAGTCAAAGTTCTAACATGGTTTAGATGGAAACTGAATAGTCTTTTACGACCTAGCCTTGAAGGTCATCTAGCATCACTTTTTATAGTTTGAATCTATCCAGATTTCAAGAAAGGTAACCTAGACCCCTCCTCTCAATGGGAGAAATATCAAAGAATATGCAGCTGCTTTTTAAAGCTGCCACATTTCCTATGGTGTTTATTATTAAATTTTAAATACTAACAATCAAAATTCCTTTTTCTTTTTTTCTGAGTTTCCTAACTCTGATTGAAGTCAAGGTAGGCACCTGTGTAGCTTGTAGACACTGGGACTTCTAAGCACAATAGAGAAGAAAAGAGTGAACCAAAGCTTCCAGTGGATAGGACAGAGATTTTTCTGGAGCCAAGAGCACATATGCCTTTGGAGTGGAACAAAGACTGACATTCTGGACACCTACTGCTTCCTTTATAGACCCTAGGAACTCCAAGATTAAACTCTGCAGTATTCCAAATCCTGGGAGAAAAAGCCTTGCTCAGACTCAATTTATAGGACACCGACCTTTAATCCACTGAAATTTGTATGTGTTCTACAAGTCTCTCAATGCTCTGTTTGGGCTAATTGGTTACCTAGACATGTCCTCATCCTCACCTGGGGATGATAAATGTGCCTGAGCCTGGGAGAAAAGGTACAGAGAAAGAGATGACTATGCTTCCCACAGAGACCCATCTGAGCACAAATGAAAGGAAGGAAAGCTACCTCAGCAAGGGAGTTGAAATGCTAGAAGAAGCATTTCCCTCATGGCTCAGTGCAGTGCCATTCTGTGCACCAAATACCAACTAATTATTCCTCGCTGCACATCAGCAAAAGTTGATCTGATTAAAATCGTAAATTGGTCCTATATTTCTGTAGGAAGGGCATGGAGCTGGGTGTGTTCACTAATATGTACATTGTCAAAGATGAGGGCTATGGTCAAGTCACGGGCCTTCTCTACACTGAGCTCACTCAAGATGCCAGAGTTCTGAGTTCAGAGATGTCAGCCTCTCGATGTCAACCCCAAACCTCTGAAATTAAAGGCAGATTATGAAGTCAACATCCCCACCTTTCACAGCAGATCCTACAGCCCTGGGCAAGAGAAAGAAATGGGAATGGTGACTGACCAGTCTTCCTAATGGTAATTAGTAAAAGCTAACTAAGTCAACCAAGCACTTAACCACATGAGTGCCAATCAACATTACATAGATTATTTCATTTCATTCTTGCAACAATCCCATTTATACATATAGACACTGAGACCCAGAGACATGAAATAACTTATTGCAAATTAGAGTGGAACTGATGGGCCAAATTCAAGCTAAGATAGTCCATGTCTAGACCTAAAATTTTAACAACTAGACAATACTGCCTCTGCTCATAAGCATATGTGCACTTTAAGAACTAGACAATACCGTCTCTGCTTATAAGCATTCTAGGCACTCCCTGGATGGGCAGTCAGGAAGTGATGGAGAATATCATGCCTGACCTGAGACTTCAGGATAAGGAGAAACCAACTAGGCAGAGAGAAGGGACAAGAGGTATTCCTGGGAGAGCTGTGCAGGCACAGAAACAGTACCTACAGGGTCTGATGATGCTGAGCCAAGCAAAAATCTCCTTAAAGTCAGGGATCATGTTTACTTGCTCACCATGAAAGCCCTAGGTGTCTGGCACATGACAGCCACATGGAGATCCTAAAGAACATTGCAGTCACAAGCATGAACTCTGGAGTCAGAATACCGGGGTTAAGTTATGAGACTCAAACAACTGGCTCCATCTCTGGTGAGCTTTGGTTTTCCCATCTGTGAAAAACAGGAGGTGATAAGAAACCCAGTCTTCCAGACTTGCTGTGAGGGAAGATGAGATGAGTCATATGGGTAAAATGCATGCAAGGTCTAGTGCGGCCACAGGGAGAGCTCAAAAAATGTCCACAGTGGTATTTTATTATTAGACCCACAGGAAGTCTTTTCAAAGAGAATTAATGAATGATGCTCACATGACTTATTAGAAAATAGCAAGGATTACACTGTGACTACAGAGGGCGAGAAACAAGTGGTGCAAGGAGAAGCTGATGCCAAACTGACATCCCGACTTCACTTTCCACTTTTCCTAATAGTCCATCATCTCAATGGGGTTAGTGATGAAAAGAAAGGTAACATTTTGCATTTATATTGAAGTCTGCACTTCACAACATACCTCCACATCATTATTTCATTCAACGTCTAAACAAATATATGAAAAGTACATGATGTGTGTACTTTGTCCCTCTTTTGCACAAATCTGCAGAGACTCAGAGGGTAGAAGTATCTGTAAAACATGAACAGGAAAAAAAAAAGTGAATAGGATGATAAGTAACAGCAAACAGAGCCCAATTATTCTGACTTCTGGCTCTTTATCCCTTCATATGGATAATAGAGCTAATAAAGAGAGAGACCCAGGGATTTTCTCAGTACCAGAGAAAGGCTTGCTGGTTAGTCACTAAACTTTGTTACTTTTCCTCCTTGAACATGCCTTTACTACATTCACTACATTTTTTTTCAAGGTTTTAAAACATTTTTGTCACAATAGCTAATCATGTTATGTATTTTGGTTTATTATTATAATAGTAATCTTTCTCCCTTAAAAAAATCCATTCAAAATATCTAAGTCCTTTACCTTAAGATAAAGAATGTTTGACTAATAAATACCAGCCTGATCTTCTTTTTTGTTGTTCTTGTTTTTTTAATTTTATTTTTTCACTATTCTAAGATTCATTGTTTATGCACCACACCCAGTGCTCCATGCAATACGTGACCTTCTTAATACCGACTTGCAGACCACCCATCTCCCCTCCCCTCCCTTCTAAAACCCTCAGTTTGTTTCTCAGAGGCCATCATTAGCCATCAGAGAGATTCAAATCAAAACCACACTGAGATACCACCTTACACCAGTTAGAATGGCCAAAATCAACAATACAGTAAACAAGTGTTGGAGAGGATTCGGAGAAAGTAGAACCCTCTTACACTGTTGGTGAGAATGCATGTTGGTGCAGCCACTTTGGAAAACAGTATAGATATTCTTTAAGAAATTAAAAATAGAGCTACCCTAAGACCCTGCAATTACACTACTGGATATTTACCCCAAAGATACAGACATAGAGAAAAGAAGGGCTATCTGTATCCCAATGTTCATAGCAGCAATGGCCACAGTCACCAAAGTGTGAAAAGAGCCAAGAAACCCTTCAACAGATGAATGGATAAAGAAGATATGGTCCATATATATGAAGGAATATTACTCAGCCATCAGCCATCAGAAGGATGAAAACCCAACTTTAGTATCAACCTGATCTTAAAAAAAAAAAAAAAAAAAAAAAAATTTAAATTGCTTCAGCTTGGTAAATAGAAAATAATCCCTTCTTGTTCTGTTCTGGTAAACATAAAAGTACTTCATATGTACATTTACTACATCACTCCATTTCCTTTGTAGTTAGATGCAACCATGCAAGAGAGCTGCAGTCAGTGGATCATTGGCAGAAGCAATTTGTAACACTTTGAGACCTGGTTCAGATCTTTCTCTCTCTCCCCTTGAGAAACAACCTTAGAAGTTAAAGATAGCAGATCTTGAACATAGAAAAACTTGGATCCCTTAGTCACAGCCTTGGATGAAATTACAGTTGCTCTGGAACACTCATTTTGGAAATTACATGAGCAAGAAACACATTTCTATTATGCTAATCCACTGAGGTTTATCTGTGCAGCTAGTATTACCCAACTAATAAAAGCATGAAAAAACAGAAATATTACAAACCCCAAACACTATTTAAGACTATCTTCATAACTATTCAAGCCTATATTCTAATGTATGATTGCTTCTTTATTAGAATTACATCATGTCCCAATCTGGAACGCAAGTGGTAAAAATGAAAGTTACAAGACTACAAATTCATTATCTACCTTTGTATCACTAGCACCTCACACAGTACTAGGCACAAAGTAAGTGCTCAATAAAGAATGACACATAAATGGTACAGAGCCATCCGAACATCTATCATCTAAGATCATTGAATGATTAAGTTCTCCAAAAGGAAAAGGGTAATTTCCCACAGGAGGCATCTTACAGAAAAGGAGATCTCCCACAACTTGGTGACAGTTAACGTGGTAGAGACTTGATTCATGCATTCTTCAAAGCTGTTATTGAGTACCCGTTATATGTCTCGCGCTATTCCAGGGAATAAGGGTACAACAAAAAAATAAAGTAGCAGTAGAAGGTGTTTCCCTTTCTGTACCAGGATAACTCTAATTTCATAATAGTGGAGAAGGCACAGATTTGAATCTGCAGAACAACTATATTCTTTTTTACTGGGCTCTTCATGGTGACCTCCTGTAACTGGCCTTATCTTCTTTTGTTTTAAGTTTAGGATGGTATTTAAGGTGGTGTTGTGGGACATTTCTGAGAGTTACTCAGTTTTTCTGGGTTTCCCTCATGTATATGTGAGATATACATCTTAATGTGTTTGTTTTTATCTTGTTCATCTGTCATTTATTTCACAGTCCTCAGCCAAGAATGGAAAGGGTAAAGGAAAATTATTTTTCCACTTCTACATAGTCTACCAAATTTCTGTATATGTGTTGAAACCCTTATACAGAAACCTGGGTCCCCAAATCAGCTAGGTACTCAGTCATCTGGGTCCATATTATAAGGATGCAAGTGTGCCAGGTTAGCAGTTATGAGAGATACATTATGATAATAGTCTCTTCTCTGTTAGCATAAGAACACCTGATCCAAAGTGGTAAAGAAAGGAAATAATCAATTCAAAGCTTGAGAACAAATTAACCAGATCCACACTCAAGAAGTTAAACCATTCAGGGGTGGGAGGGGACAGCACAGCAACAAGAGTGAGTGGTAAAGTTAACACAGTGGTCGATCATACAGTTGATGAAGGTATCAGTCTACTTTGTTTCTAAGCTCCTGTTTTATAAAAGTTAATCATATAATTTGGCTACAGCAACAGCAGCAATGGCAGATGTGCTGTCTAACTGACCAGGTTAAGAAAAATAAAGGCAGATGGTTTTCGATTAAAGTCTGGATAGCAATACCCCCATTAGAGAAGAGACCTTCTGTCACCAGGCCAAGGTTCTTTCATTTACTTTACTCCCCAAATTATCTGCCACCTGATGGTCCAGGGAATCATTTAGAATATTAGTCAGGGGAAGTTGATAAAAACATTAATTTGGATTAAGTGATTCATTTAAGAAATATTTATTGTACGCCTACTATGTGTGCAACAACACTCTAGGTGCTGAGGAATACAGCAACTACCAGGACAACAAGAAAATAAGGAAACTAGATTTTGTTAAATGCTATCAAGAAAATAAAAAAGGGTAATGGGAACGGGGGAAGAAAGCATTTCAGCACTTAGAGAAGGCCTTTGGGAGGAAGCCACACTTGAAATAAGAGAAGAAAGGTGATGTGTTAATTTTCTATTGCTGCATAACAAATAGACACAAACTTAGCTGCCTAAAAAATAATGCAAATGTACTGTCTCGGTATTTATGTGAATCAGGAGTCCAGGAATAGTTTACCTGAGTCCCCTGCTCAGGGTCTTGTATGCTGAAACAAAGGTTTTGGCATGAGTGGTGATTTTATCTGAGGTTTGGGGTTCTCTCTTCCAAGCTCACTGGTGGTCAGCAGGATTCATTTCCCTGTGGCTATGTGACTATGGTCCCCCTCTTCTTACTAGCTGTTGGCTGGGAACCACTCTCACATCCTGCATACTACTATACCTTGCTGTTTGATTCCCTGCTCTTATAACATGCTTTCTATTAGGCCAACAAGAGAGTGTCTCCCTAATACCTGACCTTCTTTTAAAGAGTTCACTTGATGAGGTCAGGCCTACCTAGGAATTTCTCTTTTGATTAACTCAAGTCAACTCATGAATAACATAATCACAGGAGTGATACAGCATTGTATTCACTGGTTCTAGCTACAGTCAAGAGAAGCATGTACATGGGAAGTCTGGGTGGCCCAGTTAGTTAAGTGCTGGACTCTTGGTTTGGGCTTAGATTGTGATCTCAGGGTCATGATCTCAGGGTCATGAGACAGAACCCCATGTCAGTCTCTGCACTCAGCGTGGAGTCTGCTTAAGACTCTCGTCTCTGCCTCTCCTCCCCAATACCTCAAATAAATAAATAAATCTTTATAAAAATATTTTTTAAAAGAGGAGCATGTGCACTAGAGGGTGGAAATCTTAGAGGTTCTTGAAAATTCTACCAACCACATGTGAGAACCAGCCATGCAAAATCAAGTAAAAGCCTTTCCAGGTACAGTCACCAGAAAGTAGACAGAACGAACTTGATATTTTCAGGAAAAAGAAAGTAAGTTGGTCTACTGAAGTATGGTGGATGGGGAAAAAAGATGAGGGAGGAGGCATCTACAGGAGTCAGACCACCTATAGCTTTGATGGACCTGTTAACAAGAGTGGATTCCATTTCATGTTTAAAGGGAAGTCTGATGTTAACTGAGCTTCCCTGGCATGATATTAGGCTCATCAGTGGCATAAAGACCGGTGGATCCAATGTCAAGAGAAATGGGAGGCACTAACTTGCTGTGGTTACCTCTCATTTTAAGAAATGAGAGCCTATAGTAAAGGTTCTTTACAGATCTGACCTTCCATTTTTTTTCTAGGTCCCCATTAAAAAGACTATTCAGGTGAATGTAAAAATAAAATGAATGTAATCACTTCCTGGTGTTGGCTGGCTTAATAAGAAAGGAATCTGGTCTGCTTTCAAGTATCTTCCAATACACACGAATGCACCCTTGGGTCATATCATAAATTCTATAAATAATAAGAGTTACATTAATAATATGGGGGTATTTCCAGGAGCAATATACATTTTGTCCTTTGGTCAAGGGATTCATAATTAGTGTTTTTAGAAATTTCCAGCAATGCAGATTTTCAAAGATAATATTGAGGCAAGAGTTTATTGTTTGGAAATGCTAGCTCATCACAGTCATTTTTTTTTTCTTCTTTCTAAACTGAGGTTGAAAGGGAAATCGCAAGTTGAATTAAACAACCTATAGAAATGTTACTATGTCCTAACTGACCCAGAAGTCAGAAGTATAACTGCTTTTTTAGCTTCTTTCATTGAAAGTACTAGCAGGATTTATGTGAATCATCCCTTTGAGACTATGATTAGTATAATGGGAAAAATTTTTTTTTAAGTGATAGAACTTAGATTCTAAAACTTGAAGACCCAGTGAGGACTGCTAGTAACTCTCACTTCTTTTTAAGTGCACACTCCTTAGTGTAATTTCCCAAGTCTCATTTGGACCAAGATTTGGATTATCAATAAAATAAGGCAATATGAAATCCTCTTTCCTCAACATCCTTTTCTTGTTTCCATGACTGAGGCCTCATGTTATAAAGATCATATTATATTACTTTCCTCTCAGGAAATAAAGAAATTTATCCTGTGAAGCAATCTAAAAATAACTCATTGGAGAGCCAGTGGCTTCCATGGTTACCAAAAGACCCTGTTGATTCTTTGTTCTAACAGGTAACTACAACCGGGGAATCATTTGAGTTGAAAACAACACATATCCAAAATAGCATGAAGGATCCTAGAACAGGACTGTGCAGACTTCCATTCCAGTAAGTGCAAACTTCTTCACAGGCCCATGAAAAGCACATGCCAGGAAAAAAGAAATAAACTTCTGAAAACTCAGTGAACGTTGACCCTAAATCAATTTCTTGATTTCTGGGAATCCCCACCATGCTCTTAATGCTGTAACAATGTCCCACAGTAGTTCATTACATAAATTTCAAAAATACTATCTCTGATTACATGTTTAATTTCTACTAAAGGCAACAAAGGAAAGTTAGATTTTTTTCCTTTAAGTAAAATTATATCACATGATTTTACATGAAAGTTATACATATATCTTAGGATGCCTGGGAATAGAATAACATATATATATGTATATATATATACATGCACACACATCATATATATGTATATATGTGTATATTTATAAAGTATATATATACTTTTATATCAAACATATTTATATGCATATATATGTTTGAAATATACATGCTCATATATTTATGTATTTCTTCATACATATGAAGTCTTCTAAGATTACCTCATTCCAACTTGTTTCCAGAAGCAAGGATATAAGAAAAACCTATTTTGAAAAAAGAATTTCATACTTTCCTCACAAGTTCTCAGGTCTAGCATACCTAAAACATGTTCATTGAAATTTGAAAAAAGGCACATTAAAACTGCCTAACATGTTAACTACACTGAATAGTCAGAGTGCCAAAGGTATAAATTTTAATTAATTATTCACCAGCAATTTAGATCAGAGGTATAGAAAGTAAGATTTGACATAAATTGATTCAAAAATTATTTAATATCATATAAATACCTTAAATATTTTTTGCACTAAAGGAGGTCTTATGTTTCTTTCTTAAATTTTTCTATTCCAGCACATGGCTGCCATGTGCCAACCAATACTCTAGATAAAAGGGGTGATTGTGAGTACGATGAACAAGATATCTGCCCCATAAAGCTATTATTCTAATAGTAAAGACAGACAAAACAAAGAAGATTCTAAATTCTAACCAGTTCGCAATAATTAAGAAAACTAAAATGGTTTGATGGAAAGTAAAGTAGGAGTAAGTTACTTTAGATAGTGTGGTCAGGAATTCTTCTCTAAAGAGACTGTGAACTCTCACTTAAAGTAAGAAGGAGGAGTCAGCCATGAAAAGAATCATGTGTAGAGTATATGGAGAGAGAAAACAACAAATGCAAAGAACTGGAGGTAGCAGAGATCCTGACTTGACAGAGAAGCAGGAAGCAAGCCAGGGTACTTAGAGCAGAAAAAAACAATCAATACAAGAAGAGTTGGAAAGGAAGCCTGAATGGGCAATGTTAAGGAGCTTAGATATCACTCAAAATGATTTGAGAAGCCATTAGAAGAATTTAAGCAGTAATATGATCAGAATGAGCTCTTAAAAGATGGCTCTGATTGTGTGAACAAAGAACTGCAGTAAGCCAAGAGTATGAGCAATGTGACTACTCAGATGGTGTTTGCAGTAACCCAAGTGGGACATGATGTTGTCTTGGCAAGCGTGGTGCTAGACAGTGAAGAAACACAAATGGTGTTCCTTAGGTATTAATGTATGACAGTCTAGAAAATGCTAAGAACATGTACAGTTTTCCATTTTCAGATAGGTATGAGAGTTAAGATGTCTCCTACTTATGAATGGTCTGTGTTCCAAAATCTTGTTCATCACTAATCTTAACCTCAAGCCACTTTTTCCCACAGATATAGTATTGGTATCAGCATGGATTCATATTAACAATTAATCAGTCCAGTATTCATACTGGTAATGGGCAGAAAACCCCCAAAGTTCTGCCCTTTTCTCATTATCTAACCTAATCTCCAACCAGAATGGTTTCAAATCATCATGTTTGTCTAATGGCTGTTTAAATTTCTTTCTGTTACTCAACTATTTATTTTAGCATATCAATTTATTCCCCATATTTCTCTAATAGAAAATAATCCTGGGGCACCTGGGTGGCTCAGTGGATTAAGCCTCTGCCTTCAGCTCAGGTCATGATCCCAGAGTCCTGGGATCGAGCTCCGCATTGGGCTCTCTGCTCAGCAGGAAGCCTGCTTCCCCTTCTCTTTCTGCCTGCCTCTCTGCCTACTTGTGATCTCTATCAAACAAATAAGTAAAATCTTTAAAAAAAAAAAAAAAAGAGAGAGAGAGAAAGAAAGAAAGAAAGAAAGAAAGAAAGAAAGAAAAGATCCTGATGATATATATTATTAAGGTATTTAGGCTCCCCTAAAGAGCAACATTGAACTCTTAGTGGTCTCATAAATCTTGGTTTACCAAGGATCTATCTCCAGAGTAGAAACATTTTTTGCAGAAGGATTGCATCTGAAAATAAATTAGGGGGAAAAAGGATTCACAAAATTTTTAGAAAACAGAGTTTGGGGAGCATGTGATGGACACAATGAAGCTGGTAAAGTCTGTTAAGACAATATTTCTCAGGCTTAAATGTGCAAGAACTTCCAATTTGAGCCATGATAGAGTATAGGGATTGGATTTACTCTCTTGCTTAAACAACCATTAATATGGACAAATTATAAGAGCCAACAATATTAAGACATTAAACAACATGATACACAAGACAGTAATCACTATAGGAAGGAAAACAAAATAGGTAAATTCTATTTACTTGACAAGCATAAGCTTGGGCCCAAGTATACCCAACACATGGGAGTAGGGACTTGGACCCCAAGGCTAGTTAAGACAGGGGTTTTTATGGGTCATACAAGAGGCTTGGGGGTGAGGGGAGGAGGAGAAGTTTCAGACTTCTCTGCAGTGAGCTGATTAGCTGTTGCCGGGCTGTTTACAGGGTTAGGTATAGCGGTTTTTCCTGGAAGTGTTTACAAGGTTAGGTATTCCTGTTACTAAAGCAGGTTGGGGGGTCCCTGGAACTAAAGTAAAGTAGGGGAAAGAAAGTTCAGCCCTTGGTCACAGGGGCCTGAGATTGCTGCCAAAGCTAAGATGGCTATACTTGTGCTAATGCTAAACTCGAGGTGGGATGGCCTTAGTTTTCTCGGCCTCCACACCTTCAGATCAGATCATGATCCCAGAGTCCTGGGATCAAGTCCCACATAGGGCTTCCCCTGCCCTGTGGAGAGCCAGCTTCTCCCTCTACCTGCTGCTTCCCTTGCTCATGCTTTTTCTCTCTCTCTCTCTGACAAATAAATAAATGAAATCATTTTTTAAAGAAACCCTGAAAGGTGAAACTTCTAAGTAGTGTCCCAAAACAAAATGTATGAATATTTAATAATATTCATACATTTAATATTCACACATTCATACATTTAATATTCATAATATGAATATTAATAAAAGTTCTACCAACCAGGTAAAATCTACAATGTCTGACAACCAATAAAAAAAAATCCCAGGTAGGCAAGTAAGCAGAAAAATACTACATATAACAAGGAGAAAAAGAATCAATCATTGGAAATAGACTCGGAAATGACAGAGATGATAGAATTAACAGACAATGACATTAAGGATAATTATAAATCTCTTCCATATGTTGAAGAAGGAAAAGGAAAGCATGAGCATGTTAAGGAGACATGAAATACATACTTTTTTTTTTTAAAGATTCAAATTGATGTACTATATGTTGGCTAATGGAATTTAAATAATAAAAAAAGAAAAAAGATTCAAGTTGAAACTTCTAAAGACATAAAGTGCAATGATTGAAGTGAAAAGTATACTTGATGGGACTAACAATGGATTAGGCAATGTTAAAGAAAACATTAGTGATTTTGAAGACATACAAATGAAATATACCCAAAATTAACATAGGAAAAAAGGAAAGCAGTATCAGAGAGCTCTAGCAAAACTTCACAAGCCTAATACACATATAACTGAGGTTCTGGAAGGAGAGGAGAAAGAGGAATATTGAAAGAATATTTGCTAAAATAATAGCTCAAAAACTTCCAAATTTGTTAATACAAAAAGCTCAACAAATTCCAAGCTCAAGAAAATAGAAAGATAACTACACGAAGGTACATCATAATCAAATTGCTTAAAATCTGGGTGTGGGTGCCTAAAGAATGAATGCTGGAACACTAAAAATAAATAAAGTAAAATAAAATGGGAAAAAATTGCTTAAAATCAATGATAGAGAAAAAAAATCTTAAAAGTCATGAAAAAACTTCAATGTGAATACTAAATACTTGGTTATTTGTTAAAGTAGGTTCTGACTCAGTAATTATGGGTGGGGTCTGAGATTCTGCATTTCTAAAAAGTTCTAACAAAATAATTCCAATGTTACTAGTAACACCACACTTTTGAGAAGAAAACGTCTAAGATTCCAATGCTTAAACTATGTTGTTTTTCCAAGTTACCTGAAGATACCAAAAGACAATTGAAAGAGACAGGTTAGATGCAGGGAAGCATAAGAGTGTTTGGGTTTCCAGCCAGTTTTATACTAGTTATACATTGTCAGAGAACTACATTAAGACCTAGACTTTAAAAATTCACCTTAAATTTATTGCCAGGTATAGCAGATGTTCTTGTTTGCTTGTTTTGTTTTGTTTTTGTTTTTTTGTGTTTTTTTGTTTGTTTGGTAGGTTGGTTATCCAGAAGCCATTTTTTTCCTTTTTAAATTTTTTATTTCTTTTCAGCGTAACACTATTCATTGTTTTTGCACCACACCCAGTGCTCCATGCAATCTGTGCCCTCCCTAATACCCACTACTTGGTTCCCCCAACCTCCCACCCCCCCACCCCTTCAAAACCTTCAGATTTTTTTTCAGAGTCCGCAGTCTCTCATGGTTCACCTCCCCTTAGCCATTTTTTATTTGATTATTTTACTCTGATTTTCTTTTGAAACTTATCCCCTTATCCACTCTCAGATTTGTGCTTTGAATGGGTATTCCCTCTAAATCCCAGGACAGAACCTTTAATCCAGCCCTCATTAATGAACTCCTTCTTTCTTCCTTTCTTTCTTTTGTTTTCTTGGGAACAAATATCTGAACATATACAGTTTACTTTTTACTTATGAACTCACTATGTTTCAAAAGAGAGATTGTTCTTCCACTTGAACTTGGAAGAACAGAGGCTAGATCTACTGAAATCAGCTTGTCTCCTCTGGTCAAGAGAGTACAGATGGAGTCCAAACAAGAAGCAGAGCCAAGAAAAGGAGAGAGAAAAACTAGAGTCTGGTGTACATTGTTAATCCTAAATCATGCCATTATTGAAATTAGACCAATTTCTGGACTCTTCACGTACAAAAGATAATGAACGGTTCCATTATTTAAAGCAAGTTTAAATAATGTTCTCATTTTATGATACAGAAAGTGTGTTAATAGAAACAAGAAGCATAAGTTAAATAAGCTTTTGTGACCTAGGCCAGGAATCTAATCAAAATTTATAACACAATTTCTATTAACGATCACAGGTTTCAAATCAGATCTCTGAATTTGTAGAGATTTTTCTCCACTGTTTGCTTTTATGGCATTTGTGAATAGAGGAAAAATTAGACTCTGCCTCAGTGGGTCAGAGTGGTTTGTCAAAGAATCACTAAAATTGTGAGTCTAATCTAAAATTTAGTAATTCATGTCTCAGAACTTTCCCAAAAGTAAAAGTCAAGAGAGATCTGATGAATAAAGTGAAATAGAAACACAAACACCATGTACATAAACATCTTGACTTAGAATGAGGACACTCATTAATCAAGACAACGAGTAGATGATTTGTGCTTACCTTCTTTCTTTTGTTAATAAGAAAAATATTGACACGGAAATGTAATGAGAGTTCCAGGTAATTCCAAGAAAAAAAATTTAAATACATGTATTACTGCTAACAAGACCACAGGATACATACAATGGAAGATGTGTTCAGGGAAGTTATTTTTCCACACTCTAGGCCTAAAATTCCATTCATTAGGACAGAGGATTTTTCCTTTCAGTTCTAAGTTCCTATGATTCTGTTGAGAAATAATAGCTAATTAAGTTTACAAAAGCCTGAAACAATTGAGACTGAATATTAATCATAAAGCAGAATAGTTCAGCATGAAGTAAACTCAGATGAATAGGAAATAGTTTTATTTGTTGACAACCACATTCTGTGCTAGGCTTCTGACCATCCAAAAGGTATGCTGTTCACATAATCACTTCCTTGTCACTACAAATCAAATATATTAGAAAGCTTTGGAAGACATCTGGCTAAAGTCCGGAGTTCTATTAGGGTATAGACATTTGTGGTATCTTCTGAGAAAGAACATCAAAGAGAGAAAGATAAAATGGGACTCCAAGGATACTGGCTTGTTAGTAACATTCACAAACAAGGTAAGACAAGACTCCAAGTAAAGAAAGCATCAGAAACATCTCTACTTGCTTTATTTACTGCATAGGTTGCCTCTTCAACTTCATTTTATAACTTCTCCTTGATTCCAGACACACTAGCCTCTTTCTAGAATTTTTCACACTAGGGAACCATACCAGCAAAACTTTCTGCTTCACCTGGCTCACTCCTTTTCCTTCTTCTATGCTAAAAAGACCATCAATTTCCTCAGAACAGTATTGGGTGACAACCCAGTCTAAATGATTCCTGACCTGCATCCACCATTATTCTTGATCACTTTCCAATTGCTCCATAATATCCATTACAATTATACAATATTACTCATTATTTCTTTGATTTTCAAACTAGACTGTAGGCTTAAGAAGGGCAGCATCTATGTCTTTTCTTCTATGCCTAGAACAGTGTTCGGAATTTAGCTGGGGCTACATATTTGTTGAGTGGATAATAAATTTTCCAGTAAAGTGAAATGGATTCATGTGATGATTTTAAAATTCCTTACAGTCTTTTTTTTTTTTTTAAGAGGAAGTGAGAGGGGGAAGGAGGGGAAGGACAGAGGGAGAGAGAGAGATTCTTAAACAACCTCTACACCTAGCATGGAGCCCATCACAGATCTCAGTCTCACAACCCTGAGATCATGACTTGAGACGAAATCAGAAGTCAGACACTCAACTGACTGAGCCACACTGGTGCCTCAAAATCCTCACAGCCTTATACAATTGCAAACTTCAGTATTCAAAATTTCCCATACTTCTCTTGTCCCAAAAATATTAATTCTCTGCACAGACCACAGACTCTTCCCCACCAGAATCACTGGACACCACTGACCATGAGCTCAGGGCTGAGTCAGCAAATGTCACCCAGAGTGCATACTTTTATCTTAGGGCTGCAGGAAAGAAAAAGAAAATCCCAATCCTCTCACATCCACTAGCCAATAAACATGATAAAAATGAAATCTCTCAGCTCTCTGGGAGATGATGTTCCAGACTCCTGCTATTTGGATTGGCTACAAGTAACCCCATGAAAGAAACAGACTCTGGTCCCTAAAGTAACGACAATAAACATTATTTGTGTGCAATGAAGAGAATATTGACTGAAAGGGATGAGTCTTTTGTTGAGAGTAAAATTGATTCTCTAAAAAATAAACAGTTATTGGCAGAAAGCCGGCTGGTAGCTTATTTGAAAAGGAATTTTACAAAATTATTTTTAACAAAGACTCTACTTTCTTGGGGTGAATGTGACTAAATTTTGTAGAAAATGATAAAAAAAAACACCTTAATATACATTTAACCAAAACCAAGTAGATATTTTCAGTCAAAAAGTACCTTTAACTTAAACTTGGGGTTCTATATCCCTATATAGTTAGGTTAGTCTTTCAAAATATAAAGGACTTCAAGCTGTAGGCCATTGGTTGGAGGAACCTGTTGCTAACTGGGATGCATTGATGGAACTGGGGCATGAAGGCTGAGGTACATGAGGAATCTACTGCTGCCTAAATCACGAGCCCCCAACTCAAGCTCTGGAATTCATGTTGCCCCAAGATCTGGGGCAGCATCTGTAGGCCTGAAAGCAAAACTTCTTGAAGACAAGGTCATCCCTCAGTCACCCCTTGTGCTGGGCACATTTCCACATACAAGGTAAATGCCAAAGAAAGTGTGCAATAGGTGAATGAATAAATGTGCTGTGATATGGGACAGTAAAGCCTAATGATAGAGAGATTGGTGCTGCTTCTCTTCCTATGCAAAGGTGATTTCTGGATTTTGAAAAAGTGTTGCCAGAACTATATGCAACACACATTTACAAAAGATTTAACAGTGATATCATAATTTACAGGGCATTTTTAAGACCCATAGATAGACTAGGACTGAATAAGCCTCTTGGGCTCCCTTTGAGTTGGAGGAATGGGGCAAATGACAGAAGACAACAGAGGAGAGCTGTCATTCCCTCCCACCGAGAACCAGTTAGAAGGCTTTCATCTGGAGATTACTGTTGGAGAGTTTTTTAAAAGTCTTCTCAGTTGAAATTTTAAAATAGGTGTAATACTTCTATACTTACTTTGTATTCAAAGCACATCTACACATATTGTTTTCTTTTAAGTTTACAAAGTTATTTCTGACCTATAAAATGAGAATTCCTACCTTGCAGGACAATTCTAAAGAGAAAGCACTATAATGTTTGTACATGATTTGGCTTTTGGGGACCTATAGAAAGCATGCAATAAATGGAGGCTTCCATTATCATGACAAGTACTATTACTATTGTTATTTCAGACTAGCTTTCCTGAAACAGAGATTAGAATTCAAGGTCTTTATTAGGGAGTGCTCTTATCATTAGTAGCTGTGGAAGGGAGGCAAAGGAAGCTGAGATGGCAGAGGAAGAAACAGAATTGTAACTCCTCCCAACAAAAGTCTCAGTCAGATTCACAGAGAGCTCTGGACCAGAATGATTCTTCAGAATTGTCACTGACTATGGCAAGGAGGCTGAGCCCTTACACCTCTATTGATGAGCCAGGAAACAACAGCAAGCTTCTTGGAGACAGGCTTCGGACAAGTCCTAAAGTTTTCCTCAGCTGAGGCCATTCCTGCAGACAGCTCCAAGCTGACCATCTTCTGGGAGCCCTTCCAGAAGTTGACAGAGTAAACCATTCATTCCTGAAGAGATATCCCAATTAGTTAGTAAGAAGAATGCTTCAGAGGGCTTCTATGACTTGTCCAAGCCTAGCAGTAAGTAACTGCTAGGGATAAAAGTTAAGTCTTCTGACTCTAATTCAGTCTTCCTTAGAGGACCAGGACTCTTCTGAATCATTTGGCATTTCTATCCTTTATTGTGCCAGGAACTGCCTTGTCTCCTCTGAGCCTACACAGATCAAGGGACATCTGCTTAACATGGTTCCTCTGTCCTTTCCTGAGGATCAGTTAGTTATGTTTGCTCAAGAAAAATTAAAAAGGGACATTTCTTCAAATTATACTTATCCTTATAAAGGTCTTAGTATTTTCACCCTGCCTCCCTTTTCTTGAAATGGACTTTTACATACGCACACAACACAGACCACCACACAAGGGGTCTGTTTAAGTGAAGATTTTGGCCAGAGATCTACTATATTAGAATCTTTAAGGATAAGGTTCTGTAATCTGCCTTTTTCAAAAGCACCTCAAATGAAGTTCAAGCATACTAAAGTCTGTAAACCACTGCTATAAATTAACCATATTGCTGATCTAAAGTTATATCACATTTTTTCTTTGTGCTAGAAACGGACTCCAAAGGCAATTAGTAAAATCAGAGTTCTCAAGATAAAAGGCGTCTTCAAGATTAAGTCTCCATTTTTAAGAAGACTTAAAAATGTCTTTATGGGCCAGTGAGGAAGGGTGACTTGCACAGGGTAAAAGAAGTTAATGATATGACCTAGGCTCCCACTTGGGGTCAAGTCATCTTATCGAAGCTTATCTAACAAGCTTCTAAGAGGAGTTTTGAACCACTTTCCAGCAATGAAAGCAAAAATAAAAAAAAAAAAAGGTACTACTCTCAGTGACATTGTAATAGAGAACATCTCACTAATTTGGGTGTTATAAATATTCACCATTGCCTATAACTATCCCCAACTTACATATCTAGTGACTTGAGACATGGGAAGCCTACTTGTTGGAACTTGGCTTACCCAATGGGAAGAGAAGAAGTGAAAGCCATCTATGCCAAAAAGAGTATTTCCCTCTACGTTTTGTTGAAATGAACCTTAAAAATCTAATCTATTTTTGTTCAAAAGTGAGCTTGGGGGAGCCTGGGTGGCTCAGTGGGTTAAGCCACTGCCTTCGGCTCAGGTCATGATCTCAGGGTCCTGGGATCGAGTCCCGCATCGGGCTCTCTGCTCAGCGGGGAGCCTGCTTCCTTCTCTCTCTCTCTGCCTGCCTCTCTGTCTGCTTGTGGTCTCTCTCTGTCAAATAAATAAATAAAATCTAAAAAAAAAAAGTGAGTTTGTGTTTCTAAGTTCATTACTTAGAGAAGGAGGGGGAGAAAAGAAGGACACTGCACTTCAGACTATGATCACATTTCTAATTATTTTTCTATTTGAAATCACTCATATTTTGATTAACAGCACTCATAGTAACAACAACAACAACGATGATGATGATGATGATGATGATAGAAAATCAACCTACAGTTTTCCTCTTTTTTAGTTCCCGCATTCAGAAACTCAAATAAACATAAAACATGAATGATGTGGCAGTAAGTTTTGTTGTTGTTCTTGTTGTTGTTGCTTTGCATCTGTGGTTCTCCAGGTCCCCAAATGGCCTGTTGTTAATTCCATTTATAGCAAATTGAGAACATAAATAAACTCTTAATTTGGGTACCTATGAAAATATGGCCAGCTGGTATGTCAGCACAGCCAAAAATCTGCTTTAACTGGTGTTCCTTCCCATTAATTCCATTAAAAAGTTGCTAAACTTGGAGCCCAGTTTAGAGTCAGATACAGTAAGCTTCTGATCCTGTTTAGGGAGCAATCTAGGATGGTGGGAAATCCCAGCCTAAAAGTCAGAATGCTAGGAGTTTTATTTCTGACTCCTACCAACACATGGTGTATGTTTAAAAAGCACTTCTTCTCTCCTATTACCTCAAACATCGTGTTGACTGCTGAGTATTTTCACAGTCAAGACTTGATACCTGGAACTGTTCATAATCTCTAAGGCTAGGGGAACTTCAGGATGTCACATGGACCATATCTCTGCCTCCAAGCTACCTGACTTCTCATCATCCCAGAAAATAGAGAGCTCATTTCTTATTAACAAAACAAAACAAAACCCTGCAGATATAGCCTCAGGAGTGATGTAACCAGACATGAAATCAAGAGACTGGTCATCTCCAACACTCACTAATCATTTATTAGCCACAAGTCCTTGCTCCTCCCAGGGTCAGTCTAGCTAGAAGCCAGCTGAATATTATGACTTAACATGAAGTTCCTCAATCATGAGTCTTATCAGAAATGGCATCTCTCTTGCCACTAAAAACATTTCCATTTAGAAATGCATTGGATTCAAAATAGATGCTTCCAGAGAACTAGGGAAGGACTAGCAGTCATTCACACTTTAGCATAGATTACAGAGTACCAATTATGTCAGTGTAGAGTTCTCTGTGTGCCATCAATAGGAATAATCCTAACTTACAAGAGAAAGTGGAGTTTAACCAGAGGATCTAGGGTAACTCATAGACTTGAAGGAAGAGCCAATTAACCAGAAGTTATAGAATACTGCCAACAAGCTGTTTTCAATCCCAGGAGAGAGAATCTGTGTGATCAGTGTTGACCCATTGTCTGCCCACTACCCTCCTCTACATAGAGTCAAGGGCTGGGGTCAAATTCAGTATCCTCAGTGCAACTTCAAGGAGCCAAGGAAAAGGTAGTTCCCTAAAAGAATAAATGTTGAACAAGCAGAAGTAATGAGCCCCCACCCATACAAGCATCAGCAAACATGTGTTTACTTGTGGGGATTATTTCTAATACAAAATTCATGCATTTTTAATTACATAAGGTGTGCTTCAAGGACTTATTATGAGTCTAGGGAGATTACATCTCTTTTTGTGGAGGGAAGAAGAGAAAGGAGATGCAATAAACATATCCTTTAGCTAAGTCTCCTAGAAATAAACTGAAGATTTTCAGACTTTTAGGAAAAGAAGTAGAATGTTCATCCAAACTACTTATAAATGTCTTTAGCTCTTACCACAATTACTCCATGACTTGCTTAGAAAATAAAATAGATGCTATTAACTGGACTGGTTCTTGCTAGATGATGAATGACATAATCTAATCAGACATTAAGCTCACCAAAGGAAGAGCATCTCTTATATACCAAGGCAAAAACTTTTCAAGAAATCTTGAGAAAAATACAATGAATATGAAAGAGCTTTAAAAACTATAAGCCAGTATTACAGCTCTAAGATCTTTTCTTCTGTGTTATATAATGTATTATTTTGGAGTGACACAGGAAAGGAGTACCGAATAGTTCTCATAGCAGTGGCTAAGAAAAACCACAAACCATTGGCTGAATACATTTCCTCTCTTCTGCTGGTACTCACAGAAGGCATATAAGTTAGGGTTCTGAGTGCATTCTTCTGATAACTAATGTGACAAAGAGAGGAGCCATAGCTATCCCACATTTGTATATAAGCTTCTAAAAAAAAAGATTTTTAAACTATATCTAATACAAAAATTTGCTAAAAACAGCATGTTCAAGGTTACCTATATAACTTAGCATTCTGATAGGTTTTCTTGAATGTAAGAAGAAGATGCAGACTTGTGCAAAGTTCCTGAATGGGAATCTCACAAAACTCTTGGGTTTATACACACACAAATACACACACACACACACACACACACACACACACAAATAAACATTTGTGGTTTTCATTCTTATTGTATTTGCTTTGTGTGTAAAACACTTTTCCTGATTATGTCACATAATCCTTTTAACAACACAGTTAAATAAATACTACTTATTTTCTGTTGCCAGATAGGAAAACAGTGCTGGTAGTTTGGGGTTCTATAGCTACTAAGTGGGGGAGCCACAATTTGAACCCAAATATGCCCAACTCCCTCTGATCCAATCCACCACTCTGCATGTGAATTTCATCTACCACGTGTGACATGGCAGAAAATCAGTGAGAACATCTGCTATAGGATTTCAGAAAATTCTGAGAGCAAAGAAATGTGTACCCAAACAGGATACACCCTATTCAAATGCTGACCCCTCCTCACTGGATCTTGGCTAGGGAGCTTCAGGTAAACCAGGGCAGCTGACCTCCTGGGAGATGCTGTCAGCGCTATGAAATAACAGGGCACCAAAGCCAAGAGACTTCAGCATCTCCTGAGAAGTAGAGAACTTCCTGCTGACAGGAGTGAAGACTCGCCACAGTGGTCATCGGTCCAATCAGAGCGAGCTTCAGCGTATGTGTTGGACTCATGAAGAGACTAACTGAAAGATACACACCAGAGCTGCTATAGCCATTTCGTCCAGAAGAAAAGCTGGCATGAGGCCAGAATGAGAGGTAAAATGGGCTGAGAGACAGGAAGGAGAAATAGAGCCCTGGTGAGTTGTTTATGCTCCTGTATCCAGCTGGGCTGAAACACGTTCTGCCATCAGTGCTTTTCCCTTAAAGAAGCCAGTTAAGACCCTTTTTGCCTGAGAAAAACAGATTCTTTCATCATTTCCAAGCATAGAAATATGAACTTTCTCAAAGTAAGAATGATTCTGAAACGCTGAGGATCTTGCCAAAGATCACGAGGTCTTTTAATGGACGAGTGGATTCATGAACACAGATCCCAATTCCCAGCCCAGTGTGGATTCTATTGCATTCCATGCCTCTTACGTGTTGGTGTCAATAAAAAATGAAACGAAAGGGGTTTAAATTCTTTCTGACCTGGAATCACCTACACAGTGGGACAGACCCTAACTCATGGTGTTCTCATCTGCTCAGGATAAGAGAGCCACTGGACATAATTTCCAAATGCGCAGTTCTTGGTGTCTTTAATTATCTCTCTGACATGCAATAACAGCCCTGGGAGCAAGAGCTGTGCAGCCAATTGTCCTCCTCAGTGTGGTTTCTATGGCATGGCCACAGACAGCTTCTAAATTTAAACTGCACTCCCTATTAATTGGGTGGTTAAGTGTTGGTCCCCACCCACTCTTGCTACTAGCTTAGCCTCAGGCTACTAATTACCAGCAGGACAGGTCAGTTGTCAAGTCTGCACCAACTCCATCATTTCTGACATCCTCACACAATGACAGGCTCGCCCTTTTCCTTTTAGCAAATGTGGGTTAGCCAGTGTTTGGCTTCATTTTTATGAATGCAGAATACTCAGTATTCCTATCTGTGACTTAAATTATTTAGTTGGAGTTTTCTGCAGTTAAAATGCATCTGTTTGCTCAACGTCTATTTACTTATTCAGTGTTTTCTCCATGCCTGGCCCTCTGCTATGCCTGAGTATATAGAAGAGAGTTAAACAGACAAGGTCTTACCTTCATGGAACCTATTGTCCATGGGGAGAGATAAACAAAAACCTATGTGAAGAGTCAAATAAATAATGTCCAGGCCAAAAAAGAAGAAGAAAAAATATGCTATGAAAAAGAGAGCCTTCATACAAGAACCTAATTTAGACGGGAGAGAGAAGTAAGGTAGGCCTCTGAGGAAGTGACAATGAATCTGAGACCTGAAGGTATTGTTCAGGTAAGAGTGATGAACAGGAGGGAGCCTGGGTGACTCAGTCAGTTAAGCTTCTGCCTTTGGCTAAGGTCGTGATCTCAAGGTCCTGAAATCAAGCCCCTCCCCTTTGGGCTCCCTGCTCAGCAAGGAGTGCTTCTCCCTCTCCTTCTGCCCCTCCTCCCTTTTGTGTACTCTCTCTCTCTCAAATAAATAAATATATATATTTTTAAGTGATGAACAGGGAATTCTACATGGATAAAAACAGTAGCAGAGAACCCAAAGGGAAGAAGCCCATTGATGAATTCCAAGAACTGAAAGAAGGCTGGACTGTAGTAAGCAAGGAAGAGTAAAGTATATATGGTAGGAAGGGGCCTGAAGCCCATCTAAAAAACTTTAGATTTTATTCTGCATATGACAAAGCCATTGGAGAGTTCATTCATACATTTATTCTTTAGTCAGTCAATGATTTATTGAACACCTACCACATATCAGGCACCATTCTAGGCACCAAGAATACCTCAACACACACAAAATCCCCAATCCCTGTCTTCCTAGAGTTTACATTCTAGATGGAAAGTCTAACACGGACAGGTTTTACTTGTTCCACACTTAAAAAAATATCACTTTGGTTCTCTCTGAAGAATGGAAAAGGGGAAGTGAGGCAGTTGTTTTGTGGTATTTGCAGAAGAGATGAAGAAGTTTGATGGCTTCCTATACTTCTCATTGTAGGGCAGCACTCCTAATGACCCATTAGAAATGCATTTGTGACAATTTTCAGCTACAGAGGTCCTGGCTTTGTGTGGCTCCCTTATTTCAGCTCCCAGTGGTCAAAAGCAAAATTTTGAAGAGACTGGCCAAAGTTAACTGCAGTCTATGGCCTAAAAATAAAAATGACCAGTGCTGAGACCCTTTGAGGCAAGAAGCTATGACACATAGGCTGCATGTTGAAAACAGGCCTTGGGCTAAAAGAATACATGGCTTGATTATTCAGTCTACTCTGATAAAACATTCCTTTTCCCTGGCAACCTAACTATCTTTCCCTGGTTTTCCTTCTCTTTCCATCCCTTTACCTTACACACATACACAGACTTTTAAGGCAAAACAAAGGCAAATTGGGAACTATGATCACATAACTGGAAGAGAAAAGCCAACGAAGCTTTTCTCAAGATGTGAGATCCAAGAATCCTCAGTATCAGAAGCACTGAAGAATATTTCCATGTTCAGATTTCTGTGTGCTCAAATTCTACTTGCTGCCGAAAGACTTTCAGCATCTAAATACACAGAAGTGAAGCTCAGAAATTTTCATTTTCCATGTATTATCCAGGGATTTTTTTTTTTTTTACTTCAATTCACTCATCATAAGAACTCATCTGACTAGGGGCGCCTGGGTGGCTCAGTGGGTTAAGAACTCATCTGACTAAAGGTAAACCATACAGTTTAAGAGACTATTCATTTCCCCGTGATTAGGGGAATATTATATGACCTCTAAAAAGTCCTTCTTTCATGGAGATTCAATGACAAGCAGGATGTCATGCTCCTTAAAATACTTTAGGTTGAGCTAAATCTAGGTTCAGATGACAAAATATTTAATCTCCTTAAACCTTAGTTTTTCTCATCTGGAAACAGAGACAATATCACATTCTTTATTTGTTATATAAGAGTCTTAAATGAAGCAACAAGGTAAAGTCCAGAGAACAGATGTGGCACATACTAGGTGCTTAAGTAGTGGTGATGTAATGATTGTTCTAATTTTCTTCCTCTCCTTATCTTTGCTACTATTGGGACCTGGAAAAGCATTAGAGATGTAAACAATGAAAAGAGTTTGCAGAAAAATAGATACTTGTTCTTTCCTTTCTAAAAGAGAATTTTTAATCACCTTAATCACTGTACTAGGAAAAATTCTTTATCTGAGAACACACAGAATGGCAGCCTGAATCCCTTATGTAAGTATAGAAATAGTTTTTCCCACAAGGAATAGAAACAAAACACCCACACTGTAGCCTTCCCATGCTCATTCAGGGCTGCAAGAGCTGGGCTTGTCAGAAAACACCTCCTTGATCCATCCCTAGAGATCTTTCTAACCCAAAGTTAATTTGATACCACTTGAGGTGGGCAGGGGAAGGAGGGGAGTGCCATCGCCAGAATTTAGTTCTGTTTTAAATAAAGAGATCTTGAAACCTAATAAAGGTGGGATCCTTCAGAGAAAAATTACAGACATATATACAAAATTTCCAATGGCAGAAGGGGAGTCTATGCCTCAGAAATGCAGAACATACTTTTCAGGATGCGTGAATACAATAAACCAAAAGATGACTGCCTCATCACTTCTCCCTATTCTAATGGCTCTCCTTACAATAATGCATCCTTATTACTATTTTTTAAAGTTTTCATTTAAATTTCAGTTAGTTAACATATGATGTAATATAGTGACCCAGTACTTCCATACAATACCAGTGCTCATCACAAGTGCCCTCTTTTATCCTCATTACCTCATCCATCCCCCCACTTCCCTTCTAGTAACTATCAGTTTGTTCTCTGTAGTTAAGAATCTGTTTCTTCATTTGCTTATTTCTCCTGCCTTTTATTTCTTAAATTCCACATATCAGTGAAATCATATGGTATGTGTTTTTCTCTGTCTTATTTCACTCAGCATAATACTCTGTATCTCTACCCATATCATTGCAAATGGCAAGATCTCATCCCTTTTACAGCTGAGTAATATTCCATATATATGGAATATTATATATATGTATGTATGTGTGTGTGTGTGTATGTGTGTGTGAGTGTGTGTGTATATGCCACATCTTCATCAGTAAATGGACGGACACAGGCCACTTCCATAATTTGGCTATTGTAGATAATACTGCTGTAAACATTGGAATACACATATCATTTTGAACTAGTGTTTTTCTATTCTTTGAGTAAATACCCAGTAGTGTGATTACTGGATCATAGGGTAGTTCTATTTTTAACTTTTTGAGGAACCTCCATACTGTTTCCCACAGTGGCTGTACCAGTTTTCATTCCCAAGTGCAAGAGGGTTCCCCCTTCACATTCTCACCAACACCTGCTGTTTCTTGTGCTGTTGATTTTAGCCATTCTGACAGGTGTGAGGGGATATCTCATTGTGGTTTCTATTTGCATTTCCCTGATGATCCATGATGTTGAGCATCTTTTCATGTGTCTGTTAGCCATCTGGAGGTCTTCTTCGGAAAAATTTCTATTCATGTGTTCTACCCATTTTTTACTAGATCATTTGTTTTGGGGGAGTTGTGTTTTATAAGTTATGTTTATACTCTGGATACTTATTATTTTAGGATGTGATCCTCCTAATATCACTTTAAGTTGTTCTGAGTTTGGAAGTCAAGGAGACAGGGGTAAAATGAAAAGTAAATTGTTTGGACAAAGAGAGGGAAAGAAATGAAGATGTGATTTCCAAACAGGCCTTCAGTCCCTAAAGGAGACATGCTGCACATAGAATAATTAAATGTCAATGTGAACATCTGTTAATGAATGACACCACTTCCAGCAGAGAATAATGGCATGATAGGGCTTCTCTTTTGAATCCTCAAGTTTATGTAGATCTGGGGAGATTATTTTTTTGTTTGTGATGGCTGCTGTCTTTGCCCAGAACTTCCACTGCCACTCCCATCACACCATGTTGTTAGCCACTGACCCTAAAGCTACGAATGAAAAGAGAGAGTATAATCCTGATAAAGCCAACCATTGTATCAATGGCTCAACCACAGTATTTGGTCCAGGGTTAGATCTGTGACCCTAGCCAAGATAAGGTACTTCCCAGGAATTGTCTAATTGGGGTGGCTGAGAAGAATCTGTTTTCTCCTCTATTCATATAGTTATGAGGATATGACCCTGGAGCTGCATGGTACCATATCCCTCAGCATGAAACCTCAGGAGGAAATGAAGGTGATGACTTGAAGAAGATCTGAGGTGTTAAGGAAGTGTGAATCTAAATCTCATCAGGTTCTGAGCTCCAGGACCTTGTCTACAGTTCTTTCTTTAATTTAGTAAGGTGTTAACCTTTTATTTTTTTTTTTTTAATTTATTTGACAGACAGAGATCACAAGTAGGCAGAGAGGCAGGCAGAGAGAGAGAGAGGAAGGAAAGCAGTCTCCCTGCTGAGCAGAGAGCCCGATGCGGGGCTCGATCCCATGACCCTGGGATCATGACCTGAGCCGAAAGCAGAGGCTTTAACCCACTGAGCCACCCAGGCGCCCCAGTTAACCTTTTCTTAAAGTCAAGGAACTTGGGTGCCTATCCTTGGAATCCATTGAATCTCCATATAGTTATATCAGGGCTTGAAATTACAAAACCCACTAGACTATGCTACATGTTAAGATTGGCCTCCATGGGAAAAATGTTAAACATGGAAAATGTTAAATGTTAAAAACGTTAAAAAATGTTAAACATGGAAAAAATGTTAAAACCTCACCTGTTTAAAAAAATATATACCATTTATAATAGCAGAGGAAAAAAACCCTACCACTTAGGAATAAGTTTTTTTTAAAGATTTTATTTATTCATTTTTTTTTTAAAGATTTTATTTATTTATTTGACAGACAGAGATCACAAGTAGGCAGAGAAGCAGGCAGAGAGAGAGGAGGAAGCAGGCTCCCCGCTGAGCAGAGAGCCTGATGTGGGGCTCGATCCCAGGACCCTGAGACCATGACCCGAGCCGAAGGCAGCGGCTTAACCCACTGAGCCACCCAGGCGCCCCAATTTTATTTATTCATTTATTGAGTTTTTTTCATTTTCTTTTCCTGAATTTTTTTTATATTTTACTATTTTATTTTATTTTTTCAGTGTTCCAAGATTCCAAAGAAAGAGAGCATGAGTGGGGGAAGAGGCAGAGGGAGAGAGACAAGCAGACTCCCCAGTGAACGTGGAGCCCAACACAGGACTTGATCCCAGGCCTCTGAGATCATGACCTGAGCTGAAGTCAGACATTAAACTGAGCCACCCAGTGCCCCAAGGATAAATTTTACAAGTATACAAGACCAAAATCTGTATACTGAAAAACACAAAACTTGCTAAAAGAAATTAACAAGACCTAAATAAATGCAGAGATATACAATGTTTAGGATGGAAGCATTCAATATTATTAAGCTATCAGTTCTTCTCATCTTGATCTATAGATTTAACGCAACCTCAAAGAAAATCTCAGCAGGATACTTAGGGAAAATGATAAGCTCATTTCAAAATTTATGTGGTGATATGAAGGGCCTACAGTAGCCACACAACCTTGAAAAATAAAAAACAAAATTAGATTTATATTACTTGATTTTAAGATGTATTATAAAGCTATGATGATTTCTCAGCATCAGTATTATTGATATTTGGTACTCAACCATTCTTTGTTATAGGGGAGCCTCTAAGTGTTGTAAGATATTTAGCAACATTCCTGAGTTCTACTTACTATAAATGAATAGTATCCCTTCCCTACTTGTGACAATCAAAAGTATTTCCATACATTGCCAAATGCCATTGAGCTATAGTAATCAAGATAGTGAGATATTGGAATAAGGATGGACAAATAAATCAATAGAACACAGTAGAATCAAGAAATAGATACAATGATCAAATTAATTTTTTTACAGGGGTTCAAAGACAATCCAATGGAGAAAACAACCTTTTCAACAAATGGCATTATAATACTTTGGTATTGATACACAAACAGAAGATAAAGAAACTCAATTCATGCCTCACACCATATATAAAAATGATTTCAAAATTAATTCTGTTATCTAAACATAATATAAAACTTCTAGATTCTAGAAAACTTTCAGAAGAAATACACATGAAAATGTTTGTGACCTTGGATTAGGCAAAGATTTTTTAATACATGCTACTATAAGTAGGTGTATAAAGGAAAAAATTGATAAATTTGATATAATCAAAATTAAACCCACTGTTCTTCAAAATACATTGTTATAAAGAAATGAAAATCAGACTGGCAAAATTTTTTTGAAATCACATATCTGGTAAAGGACTTACACGTAGAAAATAAGAAGAGGGGTGTCAGGGTGACATAGCTGGTTAAATGGCCAACTCCTGGTTTTGGCTCAGGTCATGATCTCAGGGTCATGAGACTGAGCCCCAGGTTGGGCTCCACACTCAGCATGGAGTCTGCTTGTCCCTTCTACTCTACCCCTCCTCCTCTGGCCCTCCCCCAACTTATGCTCACTTGTGCTCTCTCCCTCTATCTCTCAAATAAATTTTTTTTTTTTTTAGAGAAGATATATGGGTGGCAAATAAACATGTGAAAAAATCCTCAACATCATTATTAGGAAATTCAAGTTAAAACCATAATGAAACACTACTACATACCTATTAGAATAGCTGAACTTCAAAAGACACACTTTACTCAGTGCTGGAGAGTGTATTCAGGAACTAGAATTCTTAAACACTGGTGCAAGGAGTGTAAGATGGTATCATCACTTTGGAATACAGGTGAGGAGTTTCTTTTTTTTTTTAATGATTTTTATTAACATTTAATGTATTATTTGCCCCAGGGGTACAGGTCTGTGAATCATCAGGCTTACACATTTCACAGCACTCACCATAACACATGGATATTGGGGAGGCCCAATATCCATAACCCAATCACTCTCTCCCTACCCCTCCACCCCCTCAGCAACCCTCAGTTTGTTTTGTGAAAATAAGAGTCTCTTATGGTTTGTCTCCATCCCAATTCCACCTTAAGCAGTTTCTTAAAAAGTTAAATATACATTATTGTTCTGTTAAGGCTGCCATAACCAAATACCAGAAACCCAGTATCTTAAACACCAGAATTTATGTTCTCACTCTCCTGGAGGATAGAAGTGGCATCAAGGTGGTGACAGTATAGATTCATTCTGTGGGCTGTGAGGGAGAATCTGTTCCAGCCTCTCTCCTGGCTTCTGGTGGTTTGCTGGCAATCTTTGGCATTCCTTGACTTATAGAAGCATCACCTGCATTTCTACATCTATCTTCACATGATGGTCTTCCCATATATGTGTCTCTGTGTCCAAGTTTTCCCCTTTTTATAAGGACACAGGTTATACTGGATAAGATCCCCCCCCAGTGGCTTCATTTTAACTTGATTACTTATATAAAGATCCTAACTCAAGGAGCTCCTGGGAGGCTCAGTCAGGTCATGATCTCGGGGTCCTAGAATTGAGCCTTGCTAAGCCAGGAGTCTGTTTCTCCCTCTCCATCTTCCCTTCCCCCCACTGCTCATACATGTGGACACTTGCTGTCTCTCTCAAATAAATAAAAATATTAAAAGATAAAAAAAATTTTAAAAAGATCCTAGCTCAAAATAAGGTCATACTCCAAAGAGATTAGAATTTCAATATATCTTTTTTTTGGCAGGGAAGGGGGTACAGTTTAACCAGTAACACCTACCATAAGATCCAGCCATTCCAATTTTAAGTATTTATCCCAAAGAAATGTCAGTATATATCATATGTTCACAGCAGCTTTGTTCATAATACCAAAAACTGGAAACAAGCCAAATACCAATCAACAAATGAAAAGAAAAACAAATTGTAGTCTATCTATACAATGAAATACTACTACACAATAAAAGTAAATTACCTATTGATCCACACAATTATACAGATGAATCTCAAAATAATTATGCTGAGTGATAGAAGTCAAAGAGAAATGCATCTTTTGTGATTCCATTTCCATAAACTCAAGGAAATGCATAATAATTTATAGTGACAGCAAGCAGATCGGTGATTGTCTAGTGATGAGGGAGGGGATAAGGAAATCTGAGGGAAGGATTATATAAAGAGAACAAGAAAACTTTCAGGTTGATGGATTTGTTCACTACTTGGTTGTGGTGATAGTTTCCGAGAATACGTCAATACTTAAGCAAGTTGTACACCTTATATATATATGCGGTTTATTTTATATTAATTATACCTCAACAAAGCTGTTAAAAAAAAAAAACAACTTGTGCATAAAGCAGGGCACCGGTAACATAAATGATAAGAACCTGTCATGCTAACCAGATGACAATTTTTTAAGGCAGTTGAGATATTTTTAAGAAATGTTATTCCATCATTTAAAGGTAGGATACTGAAGTTTCTGCAGTAGTTATAGTCTTAGGACACCATCTAATATGCCATAAAAGGAACTGCTACCACCTAAAAGAAGTATGGTGCTCTTCGCTGGAGGAAGAACACTTGCAAACCCTGACTATCCCACATAATTGAAAAGGAAATGGGAAGTGCTGTGGAGAGAGAAAGGACTTTCAGGCTGATTTGTCCTGCTAAGGCCAAATCAACTCATTTATTCAACACACATATACTGAGCTCAAACTAGTGCCTCAAGCTTTGGTTGTAGTGATGAATTAGATGTGCTCCCTGTCTATAAGGAGCTCCTAACCTGGTGGGGAAAAGGCAGAGGCTGCACATTTTCAACCTACCAGAACACTGTTTGATTAAGGCTCTGTGAGTGATGCATGCTAAGTGCTAGGGGAGCCCAAAAGAGGGAGGAGATGAGCCTGTCAATTCTACCTGATTCTGTATACAACTCGCTAGAACATAAATTCATCTCATAAAGTACATAAATTGCCAATTTGGTTCAGACTTAGACCCCTAGATCAAAGTTTTGTATCTGACAGTGATGTGTACCAAAAGGTATGGGGAAGAAACATAATTATCTAGCATGAAAGTTTGGTACTATTCCCCATACATTCTAGGGTCTTTACATTCTGTGTCTGCAAATTTAACTTGGGCTACATTACTTGGAATCTAGAACATGGTGTGAGAAAGGGTATAATTGGAATCTATAAAATCAATAGTAGTCTAGATAAGATTAATTTGAACTTGATGTTCAATTCAGTGAAATCCATCTGTCAAACCAATGTTTGACAACTTGCAGGCAAAACAACCATTTGATTTGCTATCTTTTTCTTTCTCTAAGTGGTTGCTACTTCGTGTGCAGTTAGAGGGAACCTGGATATTTAACCATAATGCCTAAGAGGCAGCAAAGAAAATGAATGGAAGGTAAATGTTAGAATCAGAGACTCTCTCCTCCCATACTGTGTGACATTTAATAGTTCAATAAACCTCTCTGACATTTAAATCCCCTTTTGATAAAAAGGATAGTAAGAGTTCCTATATTATAGATTTTATCTGAAAATTTAGTGAGTCAACATGTATATATGGTCTCTGGTTCATGGTATTTAAAAATTATATTATTATTGTCCCTATTATTATTTTTGTTCTAGATCTGTTACTTGCTTTCTAAATATGTCTTTATTGGAAAGACCTTTCACATTTTATGAGCTTTCATTCACTTATCTACAAGACGGCAATAATGAGAGCTGCCCTATCTAACCAAACAAATGAATTCGAGAAGTAGTGACACTTGATAAGTATGTGCCAAGTGTTAAGGCTATAGAGATGAATGAGACTTAATTCCTGTTCTTAGGGAGTTCCAGTCTATCAAGGAAGATGGACAAGCAAACAAAAAATGGCAATCAAGCGTGAAGGTACTGAAATAAGTGATATACAGGCTGGCATGGATACCCATAAGAGAGACTCTTTATCTAGTAGGGGCCAGGAGGTCTTATAAATGGGGGTGAGCCACAAAAGGGATTTTGACAGTGGAAACAGGTATTCAAAGGCAAGAAACTTTTGGAGATTTAGCAAATAACAAGACTTCAGTCTGGCTAGAGAGTAGAATCTAAAACAGGGAGAAAGAAAAGACATGCTAAAGAGGTTAAGTAGAGGCCATACCAGAAGGGCTTCTTAAACCGGGTGAAGAGGTCTGGGCATTACTTTGAAGTATCCTGACTGCAAAGCCGGTATTAGAAACAAATGTTAAAATGTTAGTGAAAATACTCTGTAATTATAAAGTTCTATTCAAATATTGATACTATCATCAGGTACAAAGGGGTTCAGTCTATGAACTGAAGGTTTGTGTCCCCAAAATTCCTATGTTGACATTCTAATCCCAATGTGATGGTATTAGGAGGTGGAGCCTTTGGGAAGTACTAACTCATGAAAGTGAAGCCTTCATGGATGAGATTAATGCCCTTATAAAAGAGATCCCAGAAATCTCCCTTGTCCCTTTTACCATGGGAGGACACAGAGAGAAGACACCCATCTATGAATCAGGAAGCAGGCCCTCACCAGACACATAATCTGGTGGCACCTTAATCTTGGATTTCCCAGCCTCCAAACCGTGGAAAAATAAATTTCTATTTATAAGCCTTCCAGTCTAGTATTCTGTTGTAGCAGCCTGAAAAGACTAACATGGTAGCCCATCTCCTCATTTTTCCTACCTCCCTACCACACACACACACACACACACACACACCACCTGTCATATAATGGGTTGCAAATATTTTGCAATAATTTCATGCTTGCTCACCACTGTCTACAAGAATCTCAGGAAGGTAGTGAAATTAACCATTGCTGCCTAGTAGCAGTAGCTGCTGTCCATGGTTCTACTCTTACTAACGTCATCTCAGAAGCCAAAGATATCCCAGAGAGGCTGATATCTAGTCTCAGATTTGCTTTCCCTTGCAGTGAAGCTGGTTTGCCCAGAGCACTAAATGGGCTCTGCCAAAGGAAGAGAAGACACATTTATGTTAAACAGAGACTACACTGCTTTTCTTTAGATGTGTCTCTGTGTGATGGTTAGGTCAAATCTCCCAAAAATCCAAAAGGAAATGGAAACACTGAAGCTTCCACATGAAAATAAATGGTGCCAATTTTTAAAAATAAAAACATACCCTTAGAACTTTGTTGTCAGTCTTTCATAAACCTTAGTGTCAGATGGGCATGCAGCCTGAAATTCCAAGGTAGCTGCCAACTAATGGTTTATATTGTCACTAATATGTTATAAAAGGCATATGTTTGGTTAAAAAATAAAAATGAGGACTTTGGGAAGGTGCCAGAGATGTAAAATGGGAAGGGTTCAATGGCAGAAGAAAGGAGTCTATGATTTATACCAGGCATAAAGTATACGTGCACTATTTTTAATTGTTCTCTGGATTGAAAATAGAGGTCTCTGCTTCTGAGCCCCTTCATAAGAATTACTCAGAGGAAAGCTATAAAGTTTTTCCATACATAAGAGAGTAAGTGTGCTCTCAAGAAACTTCAAAAAGGTAATTATGATATGATCAGCCCATTGTGTGAGATCACACCTGTGCTTTCCATTCTGGAAAGAAATTGCTAGAGAATTTATGTAGTTAATCTTGGAAGAGAGACAGCTTTCATCTTCTGGAACCTATCTTCTTATAAGTTAGTTCTCAACATTTTGATGATCATGGTTGTTTAGGTGATTCACTTTAGGAAAGCACTTGATGTAATGAGCACTGGTTATTATATGCAAACTATGAATCACTAAATTCTACCCCTGAAACTAATAATACACTATATGTTAACTTTAAAAAAAATGTTCATCTTTCTAGAATACCTAAGATCATTTATAATATAAATTCCTAAAAACTGTTAGGAATTTATTGGAACCAATTTATTAGTATATAGGACAATTAGTATAATGGATAATTTGATAATCTTTAGAATTTATTGAAATTAATTATAATAGATATCTATAAATAAGATAAGGAAGTAATAAATAATAAATTTAAGGCTAAAAAATCAAATTGAAATATATTGCCTCAAATTCTGGAGCTACAGCACACACCCAGAGGAACACAAGTCTAAGAAAACTAGCCTTAAATGTATGAATTTTTATGGAAAGCTCTTCTTGTCCAGTTCAACGGTATAGTCTCAGGGAATAGCAGTAGTAATAAGGAGTTATTAAAGAAATCTTGCCACCGAAATTCCTAACGTGGTTTGCGTACCTACAAGTAAGTGATCAAATACCTCAGTTTATTTCAAATTTTCAAGTTTCTGCCTTAGAAACCTTAAATTCTGACTTATAAATCCTCTCTATAGAATGCTTTAGAAGTAAAGGCCTACCCAAGGGGTGCCTGGGTGGTTCAATGGGTTAAGCCTCTGCCTTCGGCTCAGGTCATGGTCTCAGGGTCCTGGGATCAAGCCTCACATTGGGCTCTCTGCTCAGCAGAGAACCTGCTCCACTCCCTCTCTCTCTGCCTGCTGCTCTGCCTACTTGTGATCTCTCTCTCTCTGTCAAATAAATAAATAAAATCTTAAAAATAAAAAAGAAAGGCCTACTCACTGCACAATTTTTCTCACACTGGTAATAGACGCCCAAACATAATAGATTTGTAAGAGAGGAAATAGAATGAATATGCTTGATCCAGTAAGTTAGGGAGAAGTCTACCAAATATTGAGCCAAATGTAATATTAGAATAGCTCTTCAGAGTAAATCCTAGAAGATGGAATACCAATAAAGATATTATACCATATTCCAACCATCAAAATAACACTGATTGTGACATGCCTATATAAATGGGGGTCAAATGGTCAAGTGAGAGAAGTGAGAGGAACCTCACAAGTTTCTTTTCGTTATCATACAAAGGACAAGTCTTGAACTAAATGTTATGGAAAATACAAACATGTAAGACATTCGTGCTGTCATTAAAATGATTTCCATCTCCCCAGTAAAATAAAATTTTAAATATCCAAGCAAATGGAAAGTTATAAAATCCAGTATAAAATGAAGGGCTAAATTGTTGAATAATGATTACTTTACTCTATTTGTTGAAAGCCTATGTGACAAGAGCTACACTAGCCACTGAGTGTATAAAATGAATTACACTTACTCTCTGCCCTCAAGAAAACTCACAGTAACAAGTATAATTTCACAAATTGTTTTCCAGAGACCCTAAAATTTTCCAAACCACTTTGACCATTCAAAATTTTTTCTAGACTTGTGCTTTTAAAAGGAATTTGAGAAATGCTGGTTCTAATCCATGAATGGTATAAAATTCAAGGAAGGGAAATTTAATTATAATTTGAAGAATCCTTATGGATAATATGAATTTCAGTCAAAGCACTGGATGATGGATAGGCCTTGGACTGGTGGACAGATTCAAGGCACAGAGAGCTCATAAGCAAAGTATATGTACAAAAAACTTGGTAGAGGGAGGAGGAGTCAAGATGGCGGAGAAGTAGCAAGCTGAGACTGCTTCAGCTAGCCGGAGATCAGCTAGATAGCTTATCTAAAGATTGCAAACACCTGAAAATCCATCGGCAGACGGAAGAGAAGAAGAACAGCAATTCTGGAAACAGAAAAACAACCACTTTCTGAAAGGTAGGACGGGCGGAGAAGTGAATCCAAAGCGACGGGAAGATAGACCCCGGGGGGAGGGGCCGGCTCCCGGCAAGCGGCGGAGCAACCGCGCACAAAATCAGGACTTTTAAAAGTCTGTTCCGCTGAGGGACATCGCTCCAGAGGCTAAACCGGGGCGAAGCCCACGCGGGGTCAGCATGGCCTCAGGTCCCGCAGGGTCACAGAAGGATCGGGGGTGTCTGAGTGTCACAGAGCTTGCGGGTATTGGAACGGGAAAGCCGGCTACAGAAACAGAGCCAACAGTAAGCTCGCAGCTCGGTGTTACTTTGAACCGATCGCAGGCTCGGTGAGCTCGGAGGGCGGCCGGAGGTCAGGCAGACGGGAGTAACTGGGCACTGTTCTCTGAGGGCGCACTGAGGAGTGGGGCCCTGGGCTCTCGGCTCCTCCGGGCCGGAGACCAGGAGGCCGCCATTTGTATTCCCGTCCTCCGGAACTCTACGGAAAGCGCTCAGGGAACAAAAGCTCCTGAAAGCAAACCCGAGCGGATTACTCACCCCGGCCCCGGGTAAGGGAGGTGTAATTCCGCCTGGGGCAAAGACACTTGAGAATCACTACAACAGGCCCCTCCCCCAGAAGATCAACAAGAAATCCAGCCGAGACCAAGTTCACCTACCAAGGAGTGCGGTTTCAATACCAAGGAGAGCAGCAGAATTCCAGAGGAGGAGAAAGCCAAGCACGGAACTCATGGCTTTTTTCCTGTGATTTTTTTTAGTCTTGCAGTTAATTTAATTTTTTCTTTTTCATTTTTTTTTTCTTTCTTTTTCTTCTCGCCTTCGGATAAATTTTTTTTTTTTTTAACTGTTACCTTTTTCTTTTTTAACGATTTTTTACTAGTTTATCTAATATATATATTTTTTCTTTTTTACATTTTTCTCAGGTGTTTTCTTTTTTAAAAAAAAATTTTTTTTTCTTTTCTTTTTTTTTTCTTTTCTTTTTTCTTTTTTTTTCTTTCTTTCTTTTTGAACCGCTTTTTATCCCCTTTCTCCCCACTCACGATTTTGGATCTCTTCTAATTTGGTTAAAGCATATTTTCCTGGGGTTGTTGCCACCCTTTTAGTATTTTACTTGCCCCTTCATTTACTCTTATCTGGCCAAAATGACAAGACGTAAAAATTCAACGCAAAAAAAAGAACAAGAGGCAGTACCGAAGGCTAGGGACCTAATCAATACAGACATCGGTAATATGTCAGATCTAGAGTTCAGAATGACAATTCTCAAGGTTCTAGCCGGGCTCGAAAAAGGCATGGAAGATATTAGAGAAACCCTCTCAAGAGATATAAAAGCCCTTTCTGGAGAAATAAAAGAACTAAAATCTAACCAAGTTGAAATCAAAAAAGCTATTAATGAGGTGCAATCAAAAATGGAGGCTCTAACTGCTAGGATAAATGAGGCAGAAGAAAGAATTAGTGATATAGAAGACCAAATGACAGAGAATAAAGAAGCTGAGCAAAAGAGGGACAAACAGCTACTGGACCACGAGGGGAGAATTCGAGAATTAAGTGACACCATAAGACGAAACAACATTAGAATAATTGGGATTCCAGAAGAAGAAGAAAGAGAGAGGGGAGCAGAAGGTATACTGGAGAGAATTATTGGGGAGAATTTCCCCAATATGGCAAAGGGAACGAGCATCAAAATTCAGGAGGTTCAGAGAACGCCCCTCAAAATCAATAAGAATAGGCCCACACCCCGTCACCTAATAGTAAAATTTACAAGTCTCAGTGACAAAGAGAAAATCCTGAAAGCAGCCCGGGAAAAGAAGTCTGTAACATACAATGGTAAAAATATTAGATTGGCAGCTGACTTATCCACAGAGACCTGGCAGGCCAGAAAGAGCTGGCATGATATTTTTAGAGCACTAAACGAGAAAAACATGCAGCCCAGAATACTATATCCAGCTAGGCTATCATTGAAAATAGAAGGAGAGATTAAAAGCTTCCAGGACAAACAACAACTGAAAGAATTTGCAAATACCAAACCAGCTCTACAGGAAATATTGAAAGGGGTCCTCTAAGCAAAGAGAGAGCCTACAAGTGGTAGATCAGAAAGGAACAGAGACCATATACAATAACAGTCACCTTACAGGCAATACAATGGCACTAAATTCATATCTCTCAATAGTTACCCTGAATGTGAATGGGCTAAATGCCCCTGTCAAAAGACACAGGGTATCAGAATGGATAAAAAAACAAAACCCATCTATATGTTGCCTCCAAGAAACTCATTTTAAGCCCGAAGACACCTCCAGATTTAAAGTGAGGGGGTGGAAAAGAATTTACCATGCTAATGGACATCAGAAGAAAGCAGGAGTGGCAATCCTTATATCAGATCAATTAGATTTTAAGCCAAAGACTATAATAAGAGATGAAGAAGGACACTATATCATACTCAAAGGGTCTGTCCAACAAGAAGATTTAACAATTTTAAATATCTATGCCCCCAACGTGGGAGCAGCCAACTATATAAACCAATTAATAACAAAATCAAAGAAACACATCAACAACAATACAATAATAGTAGGGGACTTTAACACTCCCCTCACTGAAATGGACAGGTCATCCAAGCAAAAGATCAGCAAGGAAATAAAGGCCTTAAACGACACACTGAACCAGATGGACATCACAGATATATTCAGAACATTTCATCCCAAAGCAACAGAATACACATTCTTCTCTAGTGCACATGGAACATTCTCCAGAATAGATCACATCCTCGGTCCTAAATCAGGACTCAACCGGTATCAAAAGATTGGGATCATTCCCTGCATATTTTCAGACCACAATGCTCTAAAGCTAGAACTCAACCACAAAAGGAAGTTTGGAAAGAACCCAAATACATGGAGACTAAACAGTATCCTTCTAAAGAATGAATGGGTCAACCGGGAAATTAAAGAAGAATTGAAAAAAATCATGGAAACAAATGATAATGAAAATACAACGGTTCAAAATCTGTGGGACACAACAAAGGCAGTCCTGAGAGGAAAATATATAGCGGTACAAGCCTTTCTCAAGAAACAAGAAAGGTCTCAGGTACACAACCTAACCCTACACCTAAAGGAGCTGGAGAAAGAACAAGAAAGAAACCCTAAGCCCAGCAGGAGAAGAGAAATCATAAAGATCAGAGCAGAAATCAATGAAATAGAAACCAAAAAAACAATAGAACAAATCAACGAAACTAGGAGCTGGTTCTTTGAAAGAATTAATAAAATTGATAAACCCCTGGCCCGACTTATCAAAAAAAAAAGAGAAAGGACCCAAATAAATAAAATCATGAATGAAAGAGGAGAGATCACAACTAACACCAAAGAAATACAAACTATTATAAGAACATACTATGAGCAACTCTACGCCAACAAATTTGACAATCTGGAAGAAATGGATGCATTCCTAGAAACATATAAACTACCACAACTGAACCAGGAAGAAATAGAAAGCCTGAACAGACCCATAACCAGTAAGGAGATTGAAACAGTCATTAAAAATCTCCAAACAAACAAAAGCCCAGGGCCAGATGGCTTCCCGGGGGAATTCTACCAAACATTTAAAGAAGAACTAATTCCTATTCTCCTGAAACTGTTCCAAAAAATAGAAATGGAAGGAAAACTTCCAAATTCATTTTATGAGGCCAGCATCACCTTGATCCCAAAACCAGACAAGGATCCCACCAAAAAAGAGAGCTATAGACCGATATCCTTGATGAACACAGATGCGAAAATACTCAACAAAATACTAGCCAATAGGATTCAACAGTACATTAAAAAGATTATTCACCACGACCAAGTGGGATTTATTCCAGGGCTGCAAGGTTGGTTCAACATCCGCAAATCAGTCAATGTGATACAACACATCAATAAAAGAAAGAACAAGAACCATATGATACTCTCAATAGATGCTGAAAAAGCATTTGACAAAGTACAGCATCCCTTCCTGATCAAAACTCTTCAAAGTGTAGGGATAGAGGGCACATACCTCAATATCATCAAAGCCATCTATGAAAAACCCACCGCAAATATCATTCTCAATGGAGAAAAACTGAAAGCTTTTCCACTAAGGTCAGGAACACGGCAGGGATGTCCATTATCACCATTGCTATTCAACATAGTACTAGAGGTCCTAGCCTCAGCAATCAGACAACAAAAGGAAATTAAAGGCATCCAAATCGGCAAAGAAGAAGTCAAATTATCACTCTTCGCAGATGATATGATACTATATGTGGAAAACCCAAAAGACTCCACTCCAAAACTGCTAGAACTTATACAGGAATTCAGTAAAGTGTCAGGATATAAAATCAATGCACAGAAATCAGTTGCATTTCTCTACACCAACAGCAAGACAGAAGAAAGAGATATTAAGGAATCAATACCATTTACAATTGCATCCAAAACCATAAGATACCTAGGAATAAACCTAACCAAAGAGACACAGAATCTATACTCAGAAAACTATAAAGTACTCATGAAAGAAATTGAGGAAGACACAAAGAAATGGAAAAATGTTCCATGCTCCTGGATTGGAAGAATAAATATTGTGAAAATGTCTATGCTACCTAAAGCAATCTACACATTTAATGCAATTCCTATCAAAGTACCATCCATCTTTTTCAAAGAAATGGAACAAATAATGCTAAAATTTATATGGAACCAGAAAAGACCTCGAATAGCCAAAGGGATATTGAAAAAGAAAGCCAACATTGGTGGCATCACAATTCCGGACTTCAAGCTCTATTACACAGCTGTCATCATCAAGACAGCATGGTACTGGCACAAAAACAGACACATAGATCAATGGAACAGAATAGAGAGCCCAGAAATAGACCCTCAAATCTATGGTCAACTCATCTTCGACAAAGCAGGAAAGAATGTCCAATGGAAAAAAGACAGCCTCTTCAATAAATGGTGCTGGGAAAATTGGACAGCCACATGCAGAAAAATGAAATTGGACCATTTCCTTACACCACACACAAAAATAGACTCAAAATGGATGAAGGACCTCAATGTGCGAAAGGAATCCATCAAAATCCTTGAGGAGAACACAGGCAGCAACCTCTTCGACCTCTGCCGCAGCAACATCTTCCTAGGAACAACGCAAAAGGCAAGGGAAGCAAGGGAAAAAATGAACTATTGGGATTTCATCAAGATCAAAAGCTTTTGCACAGCAAAGGAAACAGTTAACAAAATCAAAAGACAACTGACAGAATGGGAGAAGATATTTGCAAACGACATATCAGATAAAGGACTAGTGTCCAGAATCTATAAAGAACTTAGCAAACTCAACACCCAAAGAACAAATAATCCAATCAAGAAATGGGCAGAGGACATGAACAGACATTTCTGCAAAGAAGACATCCAGATGGCCAACAGACACATGAAAAAGTGCTCCATATCACTCGGCATCAGAAAAATACAAATCAAAACCACAATGAGATATCACCTCACACCAGTCAGAATGGCTAAAATCAACAAATCAGGAAATGACAGATGCTGGCGAGGATGTGGAGAAAGGGGAACCCTCCTACACTGTTGGTGGGAATGCAAGCTGGTGCAGCCACTCTGGAAAACAGCATGGAGGTTCCTCAGAATGTTGAAAATAGAACTGCCCTATGACCCAGCAATTGCACTATTGGGTATTTACCCTAAAGATACAAATGTAGTGGTCCAAAGGGGCACATGCACCCGAATGTTTATAGCAGCAATGTCCACAATAGCCAAACTATGGAAAGAACCTAGATGTCCATCCACAGATGAATGGATCAAGAAGATGTGGTATATATACACAATGGAATACTATGCAGCCATCAAAAGAAATGAAATCTTGCCATTTGCAACAACATGGATGGAACTAGAGCGTATCATGCTTAGCGAAATAAGTCAAGCAGAGAAAGACAACTATCATATGATCTCCCTGATATGAGGAAGTGGTGATGCAACAGGGAGGCTTAAGTGGGTAGGAGAAGAATAAATGAAACAAGATGGGATTGGGAGGGAGACAAACCATAAGTGACTCTTAATCTCACAAAACAAACTGAGGGTTGCTGGGGGGAGGGGGTTTGGGAGAAGGGGGTGGGATTATGGACATTGGGGAGGGTATGTGCTTTGGTGAGTGCTGTGAAGTGTGTAAACCTGGTGATTCACAGACCTGTACCCCTGGGGATAAAAATATATGTTTATAAAAAATAAAAAGTTAAAATGCTAAAAAAAAAAAAAAAACCATAACAAAAAAAAAACTTGGTAGATTATAGTTAAAATGACTAGAACACCTGGACCACAGGTCTTTAGGCTGAGTAGTGGAAAATTAAATTTGTTAGTGAGTTTAGCCCAATATTAGAGGATCCAAAAACAAGTGAAGACTTCATTCTTTTTTTAATATTAACATTCTTACTTATTTGACAGAGAAAGAGAGCAAGCACAAGCAAAAGGGAATGGCAGAGGAAGAGGAGAAGCAGGCTCCCCACTGAGCAGGGAACCAGATATCGGGGTCAGTCCCAGGACCCTGGGATCATGACCTGAGCCGAAGATAGATGCTTAATTGACTGAGTCACCTAGGCACCCTGAAGACTCTATTCTTGATTTAAAAAGTGACATGGGAAAACCCTATCTTTAGGTAACCTAGCCATGCTATTTCAGTGCAATCTTTACATAAAGAAAAAAAATCTGATGAAGTCCCAAAAGTTTATTTTCACTTTTGTTTCCTTTGCCTTTGGAGACATATCTTGAAAGAAGTTGCTGTGGCTGATATCGAAGAGATTACTGCCTATGTTCTCCTCTAGGATTCTGATGGATTCCTGTCTCACGTTGAGGTCTTTTACCCATTTTGAGTTTATCTTTGTGTATGGTGTAAGAGAATGGTTGAGTTTCATTCTTCTACATATAGCTGCCCAGTTTTCCCAGCACCATTTATTGAAGAGACTATCTTTTTTCCACTGTATATTTTTTCCTGCTTTGTCGAAGATTAATTGACCATAGAGTTGAGGGTCCATATCTGGGCTCTCTACTTTGTTCCACTGGTCTATGTGTCTGTTTTTATGCCAGTACCATGCTGTCTTTGTGATCACAGCTTTGTAATAAAGCTTGAAATCAGGTAACGTGATGCCCCCAGTTTTATTTTTGTTTTTCAACATTTCCTTAGCAATTCAGGTTCTCTTCTGATTCCATACAAATTTTAGGGTTATTTGCTCCAGCTCTTTGAATAATACTGGTGGAATTTTGATCAGAATGGCATTAAAAGTATAGATTGCTCTAGGCAGTATAGACATTTTAACAATGTTTATTCTTCCGAAATATACTCAGTATAATAGGGCCCAAACTCTCTGGCTCAACCCAGAAAAATGGATTACTGTGATTATGGTAAAAAAAATAAAAAGGTAAAAAAAAAAAAAAAGATTATTTGCCTATCAAAGCATGCCAAAACTAATAGAAATAAATTTAAAAATGTAGAATCTTGTTATTTGTTTTCCAACAGTGGACTCAGTCTAGAGTGTTAGAAAGGAAACCAATCATGAGAGCCAGAAAGCACTGGACTTTGATCTTTAAGGTCCCTTCACAGGCAACATGATATAGCTACTAAAACTTGAGTCATAAACTTAGGCCAACTGGCTTCAAACCTCATTGCTGCCATTTACAACTTGTTTTATTTTCATATAAAATATTGAGTTATATACAGCCACTCATTCTCAGAAAGACTCTATAATGTATGAGTCTTGAGAAATTTTATAGTTTTTTTTACCTTAGCCTTTCAATGAATATTTTGTAAGCATCTGTTATATATTGAGGACTGAGCTAGGCACTGGAGGTTCAACACTGAATAAGACAGACATGATTGCCGTCCCCGTGGAGCTCACATAACTACGCAAGTTATTAATGCACAGAAAACTAAGAATACATTCTTTGTACCATGTTTACAGACCAGCTCACCATGAAATATATAATGTATTCAGTGGGGTGCTTCATAGATGTCAGGATTAAGAAGGATGTATTACCTTACTATAGTAGAGTTTTTAAAGAAAGTATGAAATCACCAATCTGTATTAAAACCAGAATCTGCCTTTTGTTACTATTCGGACATGATAATCATCACTAATATTTAGAAACAGAATGCCAGAACTGGAAAGGTTCAAAAAAATCAAATCATTCTACTTCACAATTTTACAGATAAAGGAACTAAAATTAGAGGATAAATGACTTGTTGATGGCTCCACAGCTAGTCAGAGACCAAAAAAAAGGGACAGGGATTAAGTTGCTCTCTACATCAACCCTCTGCTTTTTCCAATAACCTAAAAAAACACCATTTGTTAAAACAATAAAAAGCTGGAGATTTTGTGGCAGGCTATGTTGTTTATCTGTATTATCCTTCGATTTCGAGAATTATCCATCCCCACCTCCACTTTCATTATACTTTGGCTCATTTCACATGGTTTGACCAAGCTCATCCAGACTCACCAGCCTCCTCACTTGTAGGAGAGGTGTGAGTACCTAGGCCTTGCCAATTGGAGTGTTTCATTCTCCAGACACATCAGTTGGTCAGAGATGGGAAAGCTAGTTCAGGTGATATCCTACCTAGGATTTTTGCCAGATTATGAGGAATGATATTTCTTTTCTGCTAGAATCATGAATCATATAAATTCTGAAAACTTGGAGCTCTTAGAGCAATCTTCTCTGCCACGGGGATTGAGCCTTCTGGGAACAAGCAAGAAAAGCAAAACCAACAGATTTAAAGATCAAGCAAGAAATGTCATAACTAAGTCATTTGGATCCAGCATTGCCTGAAGCTAGACGTCCCCCAGATTTTTCTATAAAATGAGCTAATCAGTTCCTTCTCTTAATCTAGTTGAAGTTTTTTCATGTAAGTAAAAAAAAAGTTGTAAAACTTTTTAAAAGTACCCACAAATACATATACTAAATATTCACTCCAGAATAAACCTACTACTATCATCTCCAACTTGAAATGTCTTTGCAGCACCATCAAAAAAAAAAAAAAAAAAAAAAAATCCGTAAATTTGATGGCCAAACCCAGCCTCTAAGATTTCTAATAGGAAGCATTAAGGATGAGCTATTACTGGTTATTTAAGAAATTTTCAAGGAAGACAGCATACTGTGGTAGGTAAGATCATTGCCTTGGAGACATAGAGACTTAGAATACATGTTAAATCTTAGTTCTGCCACTTACTAGCTATGTGACCTTGGGCAAGTTCCCTGATCCCTCTGTTTCTCATCTCATGAACCCTAACTAAGATGATGTATATGATGTGCCATGCATACTGCCTACTACATAGTCAACACTAAATAAATAGTAAGTTTTCCTGTTGATATTATTATTTATTATTGTTGATGTTAGTAGTGGTGGTGGTAGGTACTAACCACACATCATTATCATGCTAACATTCAAGATGTGAAATGGAATAAGGCATAATTCCTTCCCTTCAAGGCACTAACAACAACTGTTCAGAATATGGATAAGTGTCAAATAAAGGATATCAATCACAAACATTCTGGAATCAAGGAATAAGCAAGAACCCTGAATTTGAGTGGTTGGAGAAGACTCCATTTCCTGAAAATTATATAGTAATTAAAATGTATTATTGCTCCTATTTCTACCACCAAACGTAAGACATGCAAGCAAACCTAAAAGTATGGAATATAAGAAATGAAAGAAATCTAAATGATGAGTTAGGCAAATGCCCCATGTTACAGATGGACAACCTAAATCCCCTAAAGAGAAGAAGCTTGCCCAGATTGTGTAACTAGTGGCTGGAAAGGTGAGGGTGAGAAAGAAATTTAAAGTTTGTGGAGTTTGAGGGTCTTCTGTGTGCACTGTGAGAGGAGTAGCTAATCCATTTCTCTATATAACTTACTTAGATTAACTTCCATCTCAATTCTTGGCAGCTACTCTATCACTTCCTGTAGTCTCTGTTGTTGTCTTTCTTTAGTGCCCTAAATTGACCTGAATTCAACATCTTTAGTGTAGTCATTAATTTTAAAAGTTTCAATTGCTAGTTTGTTGAAAGACACATCATACACCTAACACAATCATTTTCTCATGATTGTATCAATCTCAACCTCCAAATTTATTTTCATAGCTAAGATCAGAAACAGGAAGTAGAATTGTTCTCTTGCTTTGGTATTGATCTTTCTGCCCCTAGTGAGGATCTGCTTCAGGCAGAGGAGTCCAGCCCCCTTGGACCTAAGATTCCAGTTCCTGCCTACCTAGACAGGTCCATAGCCTTGAAACAGAATTCCTAGTAGCAGATTAACATCTCTGCCTAGGGAATAGCCGTGTTCTGATTTAACTCACATTTTTTTTCCCCCTGAGGTTTAAAACCCTCTTAGTTCTAAAATTTTAAATTCTTATTCAACGTATCTCCAAAGTTTAGAGCTCTAAAAGAATATTCACCACTGATATATTCAGAAACAACAAGCTTGGAATATTTTTCAAGACAGCCTTTGTCCCTGACCTAATCTCACTTCACATTTGTAAGGATCTGTTCTAGAAAGTCAAACTAGGCATCCATGGATTCAAATTTACTTTCTAAAACTTTTGAGGATCTCTATCCTCACGGACAAATCACAGGAAATTTTACATTTTTCCCACTCTTTGATAGTCATCTCACTCTCTGTTGTTCTGTCACCAGCTGGATTATAGTCCACTAATAGTGGTGGATTCCAAAGAGACAGAAGGCTGTTTTCAATCCATTTGTTATTTTAATGACAAAAAATCACCCCATAAGCCTTGTTAAAACCTCATTTAATCTAGAAAAAATAGAGGTACCAAGACACTTAAGCAGGAACATGGTAATATCAACATCCATCAAAGCAGAAATAATGGAGTGGAAGGAGGCCTGAAAGGGTGGTCTTGGGAGGCATACAACCATCCCAGAATGAATCAGCAAGAGCTTTTAGCATTAGCTACCATATCATTTAGCCCTCATTTTTTCAGAAACTTGAAACCATGCATACTTGTTTTCAAACTTTAGACTATAAATAGTTAGAAAAATTATATGTACAGTCAAAACATGATAAATTATAGACCTTCTTTGACTTATTATGATGGTGTTATGTCCTGATAAACCCACTGTAAGTGGAAACTATCTTAAGTCAAAAATTCATCCAATATACACCTAACACAACAAACATCATAGCTTAGCCTAACCCCTTTGAATTTGTTTGGAATTTGCACTTACATTAACATAGAGTTGGGCAAAATCATGTAACACAAAGCCCATTTTGTGTTGATTATCTCAGATAATTGAATTCTGAAAGTGAAAAACAAAATGGCTGTATAGGTACAGAATTATTTTAAGTGTATTGATGCTTAGCCTTCTGATCACATGGCTGACTGGGAGCTGAAACTTGCTGCCCCTGCCCAACATCATGAGAGAATCTTGTATGACACTTCACTAGTCCAGGAAAAGAGCAAAATTCAAAATTCTAAGTACAGCTTCCATTGAATGTATATTATTTTTGCACCATCATAAAATTCTATGTCAAACCACTGCAAGTCAGAGGCCATCTGTATAGAACAATAATTCATGCATGGATTTTAGAGATTATTTGTTGCACTTTAAAAATACATAACCTAAAGCCCAGAGTGGAGAAGTGCCCAGGGGTCTCCCCAAGAGTCTTTTTAATGGCCTCATTGTCATCTGAAATATGATTTGCCAATAACCGTTATTCTAGTCTTGTCTCTGTCATTTATTAGCAGCATAATACTGGACAATTTGCTGAACATATTCATGCCTCAATTCCCTCTATAAAGTGAGGATAACATAGAGAGCCTACTTTATCGTGTCACTATAAGGATTAAATGAGTTATATACAAGAAGAACTAATCATATAGTAAGCATTTAATAAATGATAGGCATCACTGTATCATTTATGTAAAATCTTAGTGGGACGCCTGGGTGGCTCAGTGGGTTAAGCCTCTGCTTTCGGCTCAGGTCGTGATCTCAGGGTCCTGGAATCGAGCCCCGCATAGGGCTCTTAGCTTGGCAGAGAGCCTGCTTCCCCCTCTCTCTGCCTACCTCTCTGCCTACCTGTGGTCTTTCTCTCTGTCAAATAAATAAATAAAATCTTTAAAAAAATGCTTATTTATATAAAATTTTAGTATAATGCACCTGGGGAAATAAATCAATCCAAATGCAACTCCACATCTTTTGTTTTGCAGCCTCTTTCCTCCTCTTTCTTTCACAGATAAACCTATGAGCACACAATGCAGAATCAGGAGACCCAGATTCAGTCTCAGCTCTGCCACACTCTCTGTTTGGTGACTTTGAGGAAATTGACTCACCAACATAGGTCTCAGTGTTCTCTAGAAGATGAAGTCCAATCAGGTGACACCTGTGGTCCTAAACAACACTCCTTATAGAATGGATTCTAGCACCTAGACCATTGGCCAGCTGCCTAGGCCTTTCCCAGGATGCTCAGCCCATGGGAAAAGCTTCTAGGGTTCTCAGCCATACAGCATCTCTCAGGGACTAGCGGAAGATAGAACTCTCAGTTTAGCTCTCCATTTCAACAGCACTTCCCAGGAGTTACTCTGAAAACCAACAAGTACTAATGCTTTGATAAACTCTGGGCCTGTTCAAAGATTTCTCCTTCAAATGGTCTTCTCTACCAGCCTGCCATAGACCTGTACAATTCCCCTTTACCTTCCCCCAACATCACAAAGTTTTTGAACTATTTTTAAGGAACTCTAGTTATTGAGAAGTGGGGTAGGAGTGCTAAATAGGCTCAATCAGGACATGTTTACTCTTAAAGGCTTCTGTTTTCAATAAGTGGATGTCACCAAAAGAGAAGTCTGGGAATGAAATTCGGAGCTTTCATCTCTGTAAGATGGTCTCTGAAGCACTACTAGGTTTTATTTTATTTTACTTTTAAGATTTTATTTATTTACTTGAGAGAGAGAGCATGAGAGGGAAGAGGGAGAAGCAGAACACCTGCTGAGCAGGGAGTCTGATGTGGGACTCAATCCCAGGACTCCAGGATCATGACCTGAGCTGAAGGCAGTCACTTAACCAACTGAGCCACCCAGGCACCTTAGATTTTATTTTTTTTTTTAAGATTTTATTTATTTATTTGACAGAGAGAAATCACAAGTAGATGGAGAGGCAGGCAGAGAGAGAGAGAGAAGGAAGCAGGCTCCCTGCTGAGCAAAGAGCCCGATGCGGGACTCGATCCCAGGACCCTGAGATCATGACCTGAGCCGAAGGCAGCGGCTTAACCCACTGAGCCACCCAGGCGCCCAGATTTTATTTTTTTAAATGAGCATGGAGTTTACTCTATGCTACATGTTGTTTTAAGAGTTTTACCTAGATTACTTCATTGATTCTTTACCACAATCCTGAGAGGTAGGTACTTCATTATCATAATTTTTAAATGAGGAAACCGAGGCACTGTCTTACCATGATCAAGTCTGTAACTTTCCAACAAATATTACCTACCTGTCCACTGCAAATAAAGTTAATCTGCTAGTCATACTTATCTTAACCAACTGAGCCACCCAGGCGTCCCCTAGTCATACTTATCTTGTAAGGTTTTGATATAGATTTTTTTTTTTTTTTTTTTTACTTTTTTGGGCAGTGTTTGCTTATTCTGCTACAGGTTTTAATTGAGCCTCCTTCATTTCTATAGAGTAGATGCATAAAATCATTAAGTACTCTTGAAAAATCTCAACAGGAATATTGATTTTTCCTACAGTTCTTCCCTGACATAGTTATTACTAACAAATCGGACTTATGCATGTTAAAATAAATTGACCTGGCATGTGCTGCTAAATACAATCTGAGTGATATTTGTCCAATGTTATATCCAGACAAAATGATACTTTTGGGGGGGGTAAGAAACAAGGAAATATTTATCATTTTTATTAGCAGTATGAGACTATGAATGCAAAGTTTATCTTTTTTTTCCAAATTAAAAAAAATAATAAATTGTTCTTTAGATTTAAGTGTTTGGTTCCTGAATTAGTCAGGGTTTACCAGAGAAATAAAATAAATATACAGAATGTATGTGTTCATGTATATATACATATATATGTGTCTGTGTGTGTGTGTATCCTGTATTTTTGTACATTTATTATATATTTTAAAATTATATAAATATATGTATGCATATATATATATATACATATATATACACACACAAAAATGTATGTATGTATCTATCTGCATCTCCAGTCTGAGTCCAAAGACCTGAGAAACAGGAGCATAGTGGTGTAAGTCGTAGTGTAAGGGTAGGAGAAAACTGATGGCCAAGCTAACAAAGTCAGGCAGAAAGAGCAAATTATCCCTTCCTCCACCTGTTTGTTCTATTCAGACCCTCAAGGAATTGGATAAGACCTACCTTCATTGGAGAGAGCAAACGGTTTTACTCAGTTTAGTGATTCAAATGCTAATTTCATCTGGAGTCTTCCTTAGAGACACCCAGAAATGTTTAACCAAATACCTGCAACCCCATGACCCAGTCAGGTTGACTCATAAAATTAACCATCAGAGTTCACAGTTTCTGTAAATCAAATAACATTATTTAGGAGGCAAATTGTATATTAGGAAATCTTTTAAAAAACTGTAAATATTTTTCTCTCAAATCATCCAGGAAAATAGACCAACTTCTGGGTCTTAGGGGTTCCATACATTTGTCCTTCTTCTATTCATCTGTAAAACTCCTTAAAGCTAAAAATCATGTTATGCAACCTCATGTTTCCCTCAAACCTTAGACTAGCTCTTAGAATGTAAGAGATGTAGAAAAACAACTGTAGAAAAATATATAGTCATTAAACATTTGAAAATAATTATGAGATCAGCTCATTCACACTGAAATGTAAATCATAGGCAAAAGCACTTCTGAGGACCCACTATGTGCAATTTTGGTCCTTCGTGACTAAAAGATCAAATGGAATGCATGTAGCCCTTCCCAGAGGTATTCACACAAATCTTCAGCTCAGACCAAATTAATAGCAACTGTGGCCAACATCTTAATTTTTCCCTTGCTAAATTACTATGGAGATGAATTTTATCAACTTAATCCACCTAGCTTAAACTAATTCTTCATTAAAGCATAATTTTCTCCCACAGGGAAACTTCTAAATCCAGCAGATATAAGCATGAACACCCCTGGTTTGTTTTAATTATTTTTCTTAAATGAAAAGCTGAGCACATTTTGCTAAGGATTAAATCACCTCAGGTCTCACAAATTTGGTATTCTTGAACTAAATCCATGGTCTCATGTTGCAATTCTTTTGTAAATGGAAGAAAGTCACTTCATGTCACCATGGGAAAAGCATTTAAATGGCCCAGGAAGGTGGCAGAGGGCTTAGACAAGTCCACATCTCCTAACATTTCTGATAAATTCAGTATTGATATCCTAAAAGGATGTGGATTACATTTCATCTTAAATCTTTAATAGACTTTCAAAATAGCTAGATATTATTTTGAGAAGTTTAAACACTCAAAAGAATGAGAAAAGAGGACACAGACTAAGAGAAAAATTGTTTGCAAAAAAACTTTCTGATAAAGGGCTGTTAACCAAGATATATAAAGAACTCTTAAAACTCAACAATGAGAAAATGAACAACCCAGTTTAAAATCAGCCAAAGATCTAGACACCTCATCAAAGAAGATTTGCTGATGGCAAACAGGCATATAAAAGTACGCCCAACATAATATGTCATTAGAGTACTGCAAATCGAAACAATGAGTTACCACTAGACATCTATTAGAATGGCAAGAATCCAAAACAGTGATAACACTAAATGCTGGATAGGATGTGGAGCAACAGGAACTCTCATTCATTGCTGAGGAGAATGCAAAATAGTACAGCCACTTTGGAAGACAGTTTGGAAGTTTCTTGCAAAACTAAATATACACTTACTATACGATCCAACAATGCTCCTTGGTACTAACCCAAGTGAGATGCAGGTCCACAAAATCATCCATACACAATGTTTATGGCAGCTTTATTTATAATTGGTGAAATTTGGAAGCAACCAAGATGTTATGCTCTAAGTGAATGGGTAAATAAAATGTGGTACATCCAGATAATGAGATGTTTAGTGAAAAAAAGAAATGAGCTATCAAGTCACAAAGACATGGACAAATATTAAATGTGTAATACCAAGTGAAAGAAGACAACCTAAAAAGATCATATATTGTACAATTCCCACTATATAACATTCTGAAAAGGCAAAACCATGGAAAGAATAAAAAAAATCAGTGGTTGCCAACAGTTTGGAAGTGAAGATGAATAAATAAGTGGCAGACAGAGGTTTTTTAGAACAGGAAAACTTATATATGGTACTAAAATAGTGGGCATATGTTATTGCACATTAGTTTTGTTTTGTTTTTTAACTTAATTTTTTTCAGTGACTCATAATTCATTGTTTATGCACCATACCCAGTTCTCCAAGCAATATGTGCCCTCCTTAATACCCACCACCAGGCTCACCCAACCTCCCCCAACCCCTGCCAAAACCCTGTTTGTTTCTCAGACTCCACATTTGTTAAAACCCATAGAATCTACAAGACCAAGAGTGAAACCTAATGTAAATGACTTCAGGTGTTAATGATGTGTCACTTCATTTTCATCTGTTGTAACGAATGTACCACTTTGGTGGGGAATATTATGCATGAGTGGGGACAAGGAATATATAGGGAACTCTCTATTCTTTCTTCTCAATTTTGCTACAAATCTAAAAGAGTATATTAAGGGCACCTGAGTGGCTTGGTTAAGTGTCTGCCTTTGGCTTGGATCATGATCCTAGAGTCCTGGGATGGGGGCCCACGTTGGGCTATCGGCTCATCAGAGAGCCTGCTTCTTCCCACTCATTCTCTCAATCTCTATCTCTCTCTCAAATAAATAAAATCTTTTTAAAAGGTATTTTAAAAAGTTCAAATTCTTGCTAAATCTCAGAATCCACTCTCCAAATGTATCCAAGTTCCCTTATTTTTATTTTTAATACATCTGCTTATCTTTAATCACAAATATTTTACAAAACTCATCATCCTTTTGGAACTTCCAAAATGTATTTTTTAAATGTCTACTCTTTGACCCAACAATTCCATTTGATCCTCTCAATACCAAAGATATTTTTATACACACAAGAAATGTACACAAGGGTGTCTACTGCAACACTGCTTCCAGTGTAAAAGATTTATTTTTTATTTATGTTTTAATTAACAATGCAAAAAATTAATAAATTTTCATTAAATAAGAAATTAATAATAAATAATAATAAAAGAAAAATAATAAATTAAATAATAAAACCAAAATATCCATCAATAGGAGAAAAACTAAATATGTTATATCAATACTATGTGATAATATCGAATAAGAGGAAACTATGTATACACATTGGTATAGCAGCAATGGCCACAGTCGCCAAACTGTGGAAAGAACCAAGATGCCCTTCAACAGATGAATGGATAAGAAAGATGTGGTCCATATACACTACGGAGTATTATGCCTCCATCAGAAAGGACAAATACCCAACTTTTGTAGCAACATGGACGGCACTGGAAGAGATTATGCTGAGTGAAATAAGTCAAACAGAGAGAGTCAATTATCAGATGGTTTCACTTATTTGTGGAGCATAACAAAAAGCATGGAGGAAATGGGGAGTTAGAGAGAAGGGGGTTGGGGTAAATTGGAAGGGGAGGTGAATCACGAGAGACTATGGACTCTGAAAAACAATCTGAGGGCTTTGAAGTGGCGGGGTGGCGGGGGGGAGGTCGGGGTACCAGGTGGTGGGTATTATAGAGGGCACGGATTGCATGGAGCACTGGGTGTGGTGAAAAAATAATGATACTGCTATGCTGAAAATAAATAAATTTTTAAAAAAAGAGGAAACTATGTGAGATCACATAAGATATTCAAGACACAATGTGTCATTAAAAAAGGATCTAATTAATACATATTCTACAATATGTTCCTATAGTAAGAAACTATATGCACTAAGCAAATCTACATAGTTAAATAGTTATCCATATTTATTAAATGAATTGAAAAAGTTTCAGAAAAATAAACCCCAAAATGATAGTACTTCCCCCCACCCCGGAAAGGAGTAAAATTTGGAGGAAGTTACACCAAAGTAGACCTTTATTTTGTCTTCATTGTTAGTAATCATTGCTAGCTGAATCTATTCCTCTTGCATAACTGAAACTCTGTACCCCTAGAACTCTGATCTCCCCCTTTCCCCCACCCCAAATCCCTGAAAACCATAATTTTACTCTTTTCTCCTATGAGTTTAGTTTTCTTGGATTCCATACTTACGTGTTATCATGCAGTATGTGTCTTTCCGTGCCCAGCTTATTTCACTTAGCATAATGTCCTGCATAAACTATAACTTTAAAGCAGCATCAGAAAGATGGAAAAACTGTGTTGGGAGGAAAGTGCTCTTATTAAAATGCTAAAAAAATTTAATAACCATGATAGGAACATTGACCTCTAATAAAGCATATGTCTCATATTGAATTATTCCCACTTTTACATGTGTGATCAAGTGTGAAAGTTTGCTTTCAATTTACTTCACAAGACCTTCTTCATATCCTTTTCCCCAAACCACACAGTGCATTATTAAAGCAATAAACTAAATCAGTCTCCATGTAATTCAGTATTTGAGGCATATCCAGAGAGTCTATCTACCAAGGAAGATCTTGAGAATAATAGTAAGAGAAATAGTCTTCATATTTCTGAGAGTTAAGATATGTACCAATCAAAAAAAAAAATCCCTTTATTCTAAACTCAGAAACAAAATTTATACTGCATTTCCCATTAAGTTTCTGAAATGTTACATCAACCATGTCAGCATCCAGATACTTGGTCATCTTTATTTTTTACAGTGTGAAAATTTTCAGCATAATTTGAGGAGCACCTGCTTTGAGATTTTAGTTATTGCTATTAGAATCCTATAGGAAGATGATACTGAGTTAAGGGCAACTTTTTGGAACCATGTTGTTCAATTATTTGTTGATGACCCACCTAGATTAAATGGTATAGGTAGAATGAGAACAAGATATGAACATACCTGAAATACATCCTAGGCTCACCTTTTCAGATTCTTATATGAGGACTTGCACAATATTAATTGTACAAAATCACTTTGCATCAATTTGGTGCTAAGTACCCCCCCAAAAATCAGGTGCATATAGATACATGAGCTTTAAAATACCCTATCAAATAACATTCCATTCATTTGTTGGCCTTGTTAGCTTTGGAAAAATAAGTGATGTAATTAGACAAAAACAAATTCAGAGGATTCTTATATATTCTATACAGAACAGTGCTTCTCAGTCAGGGGCATTTTGCCCCTAGGGAACATTCAACAACATCTAGAGACTTTTTTTTTTTTTTTTTTTTTGGTCATAACTGAAGTAAGAGACAGCTAATGACATTTAGTGGATAGAGACCAGGGATGTTGCTGAACATCCTATGATGCAAAAGATAGTCCTTAAGACAGAATTATCTGGTCTAAAATGTCAACAGTGCCAAGGTTCAATAACATTATTCCAAGTTAACATTTTTTTTTCCTCTCACTGCACACGTCAACCCCTTCAAAGAGTTGTCCATAGTCTTTATCTTTGTTTTTTTCACCTCCCACCTATACCAGACCCCACCCCAATCTGGACTTTGCTCCCTTCATCAGAAGAAAACAACTGCCACTCAAGTTGCCAGTGAGCTACTCTCACCCGGACCTAGGAATACACCTCATCCTGTTTGATCACTGCCTTGGAATATACTTTCCTCTTGCTTCCAGTACCCTAAATCCTCATGGTTTTCCTATTCTCTTTCTTCCCCATCTTATCTTTTAAGTTTATCCTCTTTATGTAGCTCTTACATATTAGGGTTCCAAGATTCATTTTTAGGCCCTCTCTTTAACTTTTCTCAAGTTACTCATCTCCAATTGCTGATGTAACAAATTACCACAGACTCAGTGGCTTAAAACGACATAAATGTATTATCTTACAATTCTATTATCTTACCGGACTAAAATCCAAGTTTCCCCAGGGCTGTGTTTCTTCTTAGAGACTCAAGAGGAAAATCTGTTCTCTTGACTTTCCAGCTTCTAGAACTTCTCCTGTTCCTTGATAAGAGAATCCTTCCATTTTAAAAGCTAGTAGTGACTGGTCAAGTATTTCTCACATCACACTACTCTGAGACTGATTCTTCTGCCACTCTCTTCAACACTGAATGACCCCTGAGACTGCATTGGGATCACCTGAATAATCTAGGGTACTCTCCTATTATGCAGTCAGCTGAATAACTACCTTAATTCCATTTACTATCTTGATTCCCCTTTGCCATATAAGATGGCATATTCACTGGTTTGGGGAATTAGGACATGGATGTCTCTGGAAGGCCATTATTCTATCTACCACAGTAATTTACTTCAATTACCATCCACTTGTACACAGATGACTTCCAATTTTATGCCTTGTATTTCTGGTCTAGACTACACATCTAACTCTAGATCCACATACTCAAGTGCTGAAGAGAAAACTTCAGCCTTAAATCAAACTCCTAACTTTCCTCTGCAAAGATGGTCCTTTGTCATTGGTCCTAAATCCTGTAAATGATATCACCAGGCATTCAATTATGCAGGCTAGAAACATGGGTATTGGTAATTTTTTTAAAGATTCTTTATTTATTTATTTGACAGAGATCACACGTAGGTAGAAAGGCAGGCAGAGAAAAGAGGAAGCTCCCCACTGAGCAGAGAGCCCGATGCAGGGCTCCATCCGAGGACCCTGGGATCATGACCTGAGCTGAAGGCAGAGGCTTTAACCCACTGAGCCACCCAGGCATCCCAAGTATTGGTCATTTTTAACAGCAACTTATTAAATCCACTACAAAGTCCTATTTCTTTCCAAATATTTTATGAATTCATCCACTTCTTACCATCTCCACCACCCCCACCCCATACCACTCTAATTCACAGACTGTCACCTTATCAGAACTATTAGAACACTCCGGTAACTAGTTCATCCTCACTTGCTTTGACCCCACCAATCTCCACACTTCATACAGCAGAATGATCTTTTTGGAACTCAAATGTGATCAAGTCATTTTTCTGTTAAAATTCTTTAATGACATCTGTTTTTCTAGGTGTAAAAGTAAAACACCTGACTACATGATACATGGCTCTGCCAGGTCTGGCTCCTCGGTACCTCTCCAGCTTCATGTGGTAACACACCACATTGCTCTTCCCCCAGGCTGAGAAAGCCCCCACCTCTCTCTCCTCACAGGACCTTGGTACACACTCTTCCCTGCCTGGATTGTTTCCTTTCTCTCTTATTGTATTTAACTTCTACCCATCTCTTAGCTCACAACCTAACCATTACCTCCTCAGGGAAACACTCCCTGACCTACCTTCTCAAGCCTCAAAACACCATGCCCCACTCTTTTCTATCACTTAGCATCATGGCAATTTCAAATTTCTTTGTGGAGTTTTTAAAGTAGTAGTTCTCTATACAATAGTTTGATTGTCTATCCTATGAGAGCAAGACAGTATCTGGGCTCACCATTGAATCCTCAATGCCTAGTGCAGGCCTTGGCCCAATGTTGTCAACCAATAACTATTTGTTAATTGGATAAATAAGTGACTGAATCAATGACTAACATATCTGTTGCTGTACACAGTCACAGGAATGAGCAGTGAGTCTTGCTGTTTGTTCACTCAACACAGGTTGACTAAACATGTTTCAAATACTAGTAACTCACTTTATTTGCTAGCTAGAATCTCCTGTTATACAAACAAAAGTTTAACAATTGCATTGTAAGGTTAAGAGAAAAGGAAAATGCTCTCCTGGTATTGCTTGATTTCTCCTCTAGATATCATTCTCTTCCCCTGAGATAAATTTGAACCACTTTACAGGAATGTGGGTTGACTCTCTGTCCTCGTCATCACTGACAACAATTCTCAGAGCTGCCAATGGCAATTGTGGATATTATTGGAAATGACAGCAGATTTCAACATGGCATTGACTTGCATGATGTTTTTCTAATGCTTGAGGAATTTGGTCATGTGTCAGATTTGTTCATGTTAAATGATCTATTAGGTGCCATGATCTCCGGAAAGGTCATCTGTCACACTGTAGGCCAGAAGTGTCACCTCTGTTTAATGTGATATGAAGCCAAACTCCCAACCTAACTAGAGAGAAATTGACATATGTCACTGCTGACTAATCAAAAGTTGAGGGTCTCAGTTCACATCCACCACTGCACAAAAGAAAGCTTCCCTGTTTTAACCAGCGCTTAAACTAAACCTAACAATTTGATATTCTATGACCTAATAGTAATTTTTATAGAATTTTTTTTAAAGATTTTATTTATTTATTTAACAGGCAGAGATCACAAGTAGGTGGAAAGGCAGGCAGAGAAGGGCGGGGGTAGCAGGCTCCCTGCTGAGCAGAGAGCCCGATGTGGGGCTCGATCCCAGGACCCCGGGACCACGACCCGGGCCGAAGGCAGAGGCCCTAACCCACTGAGCCACCCAGGTACCCCAATTTTTATAGAATTTTAATACCTGAAGTTTTATTGGCTTAAAGTAATCTAAAAGTGAATATAAAGTAAAACCTATAATGACTATTGTTATGACTGAAATGAGTGAAAACCTACTCTGGTAGGGGAGGGTGTGGTGTGCTAAAAAATGAAAGGAAGGAAGAGTAAGCATCAATATTAAACTGAATTTACCAAACAAGAAAGATTTTAACCATAGAAAAGTCCAGAAGTTTATTTGCAGTTATGACTGTATGATATTTGCAAGGATCTCAAGTGATCCCTAAATTGGCTGAAGACAACATCATGCATGGCAAGATCTAGCTTGAAAGAAAACTCACAGCATCAGTTAAACTGAAATCAAGTTCTGTGATGTGTTCCTGAGAAGGAAGAATATAGACTCTTCAGAAATGTGCCCAAATAGTTATCACTAAGCTAACCAAAAGTGACAATTTTAAGAATTTCAAGGAAAAATAATGCAATTTAAATATCTGTGCTAAAATTACGTGCATCCTTTATATTTGATGTATTTTGATATTGCAGAATATATCAGTTGGGCTCATGCTGAGCCTTCATCCCAAGATATTTAAAAGTAAAAGATAAAGTGTGTGCTTTAGGCTGACATTTTATCCTTGATTTATATAATCCTTATAGGTTTCCCTTTTTGTGTGTTTTTCTTTATCACAGTCCAAGAAATTTTACCAATAACTTAGAAAGTTGTTGAGATTATTTCTATGGCTGAGATATAAGATGAACCCCTAAGAAAACCCATAAGTGTATAAAATTTTTAAACGGACTAGGGTCTTATAGAGACCCAAATCATCTTTCCCTTTAGACAAGAACTTGGAAAGAAAAAGCAGTTAAGTTATTTCTCCAAAACACACAGTTGCTGCTAAAGCTGCCTGGGACTACTCTCCACACTTAAAGTTCTGTGCCTTTCCAAAATATCACAACACCTCCCACAGCATTAAATTCTTTCAGACATGGTAAGTCTTTATAGTCTTTTGCTCAACCAGCATGACTACCTTCTCACACTTGAATGATACATTGAACAATCCAAAGAGCATAAACGATAAAAAAGAATTGATAAACTGACATTACAATTTAGAAGTTTGGTACCACAAAGGATATCATAAACAAAATGAAAGACAGATAAGAAGACATCAATATTGTACATAAATGAAAAAGGACTAGTTTCCAGAATATATAAAGGGCTTCTATAATTCAAAAAGAAAACGATAAAGGGGAAGAATGGACAATGTACAAAGAGGAAATTCATAGACCAAGAAACCCAAATGGACAAGAGATAAAGGATATTCAACTACACTAGAAATTAGGAAGATGTAAATTAAAACAATGAGATAGCATCAAGTTGACAGAAAAAGTTACAATACTGCAGAGTAATACTGCAGAGCTATGGTAATACTGCAGAGCTATGGGAACTGCCACATACTGGTTGATAATAATTTAAATTGCTACACTGACTTTGGATAACTACTGACAACATCTAATAAAATTGAAAATACTCAGACCCTACAACCCAACAACCTTCTTCTAGGCCAGAAGAGGGGTTCTTCTCTCCCCAGAAGAGATTTGGCAATGTCTAGAGACATTTTTCTTGTCATTTGTGAATTTGCAAGGGCAGAGAAGGAGGAGGCAAGATAGATTACTGCAATCTAATGAGCAGAGGCTAGGAATACTGTTAACCATCCTACAATGCACAAGTCATTCTTACCCCTAAAGAATTATCTGGCTTAAAATGCCAATCGTACTGAGATTGGAAACTGTAGTAGGTTGAATGGTAGCCCCCAAAAGATTTGTTTACCTGAAACCTGTGATTGTGACTTTATTTAGGAAAAGCACCTTTACATATGTAATTTAAGGATCTCAAAATCAAATCACCCTGGCTTATCCAAGTGCATTTAATGACAAATGTCCTTATAAGAAGAGAAGACACAGAAGAGTAGAGACACAGAGAAGAAGGCCATATGTCAGAGGCAGAGATTGGAGTGAGCAGCTACAGGCCAAGGAGTGCCAACAGCCACAAGAAGTTAGAAGAAACAAGAAATGAAACATCCACTAGAACTTCTGGGGGAAGTGACTGACACCTTTGATTTTGGGCTTCTGCACTACAGAACTATAAGAGAAAAAATTCTGTTTTAAGTAACCAAGTTTGTGATAATCTGTTGTGGTAGCCTAAAGAAAGCCCAATAAACTGTCCTAAACATATACTCAAGAGATACGCTTGCAAATGTATGGGAGGGGAAGATCAGGTTGGTTATTGAAGTCCATTATGACAAAAAATTTCTAACAGTCTGAATTTTTATCAAGAGGAATACTGAAAAATGTACTGAAGTATATTTAGAAGTATATCTGTGGAGTGATATATATATGAAATGATACCATCTATATAAAGTTTTAAAATCTGCAAAGCAATATTATGTAATATTTATGGATATCTAAGTCTGTGGCAAAAGCACAATAATATGGCTAATAAATACTAAATCCACAATTGTAATTACTCATGTTAGGGATATGGAGAAAAAAGAGAGGGAAGAGGTGCGTAGGATGCTCTCTTTTTCACCTGAAATACTTAGTGTCTTCAGTTAAAATAAATAGATCTGATGAAGATCTGGCCTGATAACAAGATCTAGTAGAATTGAGTATTTGGCATGCTGTAATAGTCTCTATTCTTGTCTGATTTTATCACTTATGATAGATTAACTATTCAATATTTTTAAGAAATGGAAATGTACACCATGTAAAATAAATGAGAATGATGTTCAGGTGTCAGGAGAGTAATACAGAGAGAGTGAGATTATGAGGAAACAGGTTACAGGTGTGGCATTAGAGCCAGCACAGTAATGGAGCCCTAATGACCTAACCCATCATAGCACAGATGCTTCGTTTTAATGTTTTCTTTAGGAATTCTTCCTCCTTACCTCCCCATCTCTCTCTTCTAGTTCCTTTGTTACTTGTTTTCAGTTGAGAACCTTCTTCTGTGACCTCCTCCTTAGTTTTTCCTTTGTGATTCTGGTTCAATATCAAATCTGAGGCAATTGTCAGAGGGTAAAATTAGGATGGAAACCTCAATCTTTGTTGTTTTGAACAATAGCCAACCTGGAAATTTATATCAGGGAGTTACACTCTACTAACTAGACTTCCCAGATTTGGAAAAATTGCAGCTATATTTTCCAAGGGACCTCTGAGCATAACATAATAGAACTGTTTTATCAGTGTTTCTGGGTCCTGGCTCTGCAGGACCTCTGGGAATGCAAGACCAGCTGAGCAACACAAATGCATTCAAATGGGCCTGGCATAGCTTGTGACTACATACAAAGTTCAAGTCCAGTTCGTGATTATGGACTTAGTCAAAGCACACAAAAAGAAGAGTTAGGAAATGTACCTAATAGGAAAAAATAATAATCACCAAAAAACTATGATTCTGGAGACACCTGGGTGGCTCAGTTGGTTGGGCGTCTCACTCTTGATTTTGGCTTAGGTCACGATCTCAGGGTCACGGAATTGAGCCATTTGAGGCTCCGTCCTCAGCAGGGAGTCTATCCCCAGAGAGATTTTTCTCTCTCCTTCTGCACCCCCCATAAACAAATAAATCTTAAAACAAAACAAAACAAACCTATGCTTCCAGTATGTTAGAAAGACTGATAGTTTGGAGATGTTTTGGGAAGTGGAAACATCCAGATTGCCTAACATCCTAAAACACCTAGGCAATTGTTCCCATCTTTTTTCACATGGTTTCTCACAGAAAAGAGTGGATTTTGGTAACTGAATGATTGGCTTGAAATAATTAAGAAGAAAGCACTCTAACATCTGTTCCTTTGGCCATAATAATTATTATAAAAGGAACCCCCTCACTCATGAATTTTTATATTAAATTTAGCACTTCCCAGTGTGAGAAGGAAACACAGCATTATTCTTTAAAAAGGAAAAAAAAAAAACCTCTAAATTTCCATTTTTGCAGCTCATTATCTTTCTTTGTCCACCACGTATAATCTGTTCCAAGACTTGAAATTAGGAAGCTTTTCATAGCATTATTCTTGGTAACCTTAACATTAAACCCAAAGTTTCTGGAAAAATGCTATCTTTGGTCTTTGCATATAATCTATTCTTTCCCTAAGATACACTCTATAGAATAGAAATAAAATATTCATGCAGTTATCTGTTTACTGTGTACCCACTTAGTTAAACTGGAAGTTCCATGAAGGGAAAGATAGTGACTGACTTATTCACCACTGCATATTAGTGCCTAGCATAAATTTGGTCCCATACTAGGTGCTTATAAGAGACTCAATTATGTCACCTCACCCCCGCAATTCATATATTTTAACTCTAACCCTATCATGACTATATTTGGAGATAGGTCTTTGAAGAGGTAATTACAACTCAATGAAGTCATAAAGGTAAAACACTTATTCAGTGGTAATAGGGTTCCTACAAAAAGAAGAGATACAAGAGTTCACTCCTTCTCTCTGCTTTCATAGACTAGAGACCATATATGAGAAAAGACCAAGAAGATGGCCATCAATAAGACTAGGAGAGATGTCTCACCAAAAACCAATGCTTATAACACCTTGATCTTGGACTTCTAGCCTCCAAAACCATGAAAAAGTGAATTTCTGTGTTTAAGCCACCCAGTTTGTGGTTCTGTTGTGGCAGCTTGAGGTAACCAATATGTTGCTCAATAAATTTTCCAAAATACAAGGTATTGTGTTGATGGTAATGATATAACAAATTACAGGTTGATAGAACATAAACACTAAGTATGGGAAAGTAGAAGCTACTGAATCAATGTTAAGGAACTCAGATTTGTTCTTCAAATACTCAAAAATAATTCTTACCCACAGATCAAAGGTATTTAAATTATATTTAACAAGCCTAGATGCAGAAAAAAATTTCATTTTTTTAATTAATTTTTTATTTTTTATAAACATATATTTTTATCCCCAGGGGTACAGGTATGTGAATCACCAGGTTTATACACTTAACAGCACTCACCCAAGCAAAACAAAAAAATTTCATTTTTGATTAGATTGTTTTACATGGAAATATTTTTAAAACATACTTGACCTCTTTATCAATTTTGGTAATTTATATGGTTATTAAATAATAATTCAAAATTTTCAAGCAATCCAACAAATGTTGAATAATTCTATGTCCAAAGTACCTTGATTGCCTGAGGCCTTTATTCACTTGAACATAGGTTGAAGGGGAAATCATTAATATTCCTTCAGGATATAAGGATATAAGGCATTTGTGTTTCTCTTATCTTTTCCCAGTGTCCCCCATTTGTTTACTTCATTGTACTTACTACAGTTAGAAATTCTAGATGCATGTATTTTTTTGTGTGTGTGTGTGTTGCAGATGCATGTATTTTTTAATCTGATTATCATAAAACATAGAGTAAACTCCATGAGGAAAGCAATCAGAGCATGGTATTTTCTGTGCCTAGTCATGCCCACCATATAATAGTCACTTAATAAATATTTGTTGGGTAAATAAATACATTTTAGTAGCATAACTAAGTTTTTTTACCCTTTTTTTACCAAGCGCCACAGGCAAATAAAACCCCCTGTCTTCTTTTTAATATCTAAAACCAACCCAATAAGATCAGAAACTTCTAAAGGACCATTTTGGAATTACTTACTTACCCTTAGAACTCTGTACTACAACCACAGGGAACACAAAAACATTTTCTCTTGCCAGAGCTAAAGCAATCCATCAAGGAAAATAAATGATTTCCAAACACTCTTCTGGGTGATTGGGAAAAAGAGGATAAAACTGGCCTTGCCAAGTGGACCAGTCATTCTCTCTGAATCAGCACTCAACATGGCTGACTTAGCACCCAGGAACTGTTCTCCAAAGTCCAGGAAACAAATATACAGACTTGATGAATGTGAACATGTTTGCTTTTGCTGTTCATTCTGACTCACAGTGACTGATGTGTGGTGCTATGAGTCATAATGAAAAATCTCAAAAATCCAATCATTGGTACCCATAATGAGCTTCTTTTAGCTAAGCCTCCTGAAATTGTATCTGAGCCAAGATCTTGCCATGTTCAGGTGACTAGGGTCATTATCTAATCATTTATATTTCTGGAAGGGAGGCCCTTGAACAATAAGCTGGGGGTGTTCATAGTCTTTAAAATTAATTCCATCAGAAAATACATTACAAAAAAGCAGAAGTTCATGATATAAATGTTAAGTTGGTTTAAGGTTTAATAACTCTCCATTCTTATCTTCTAGTCATTTACTCTGTGTATATGGGGATGTGCATTAGAGTCAGTGGGCCTACTAATCAGCAAGGAATAACTTGGGGAGGTACATTAAGCCTTGAGGCCATTAGGATACCATTCTGTTCATTGGAGAAGGTCATTTACTTATAGCAAGGAGCCAAGGTTCCCCTCACAGATGAGTCATCTAATCTCAGCTCACCCACATGAGCCTGCCCATTTGTGCACTTCCCTAGATCAATTTCCTCTTTAGGTTTTCCTTTATTTGTCCTATTTTATTTCTCCCATTTTATAGTCACATTGTCTAATTTAAACTTAATTAAAACTTTCAATTAGGGGGAAAAAAAGATAGCTGTGGAGACCTCCCAGGAAACACTTCATTAATGGGAACGACTCAATAAGCAAAACATCTCACTCTGCAGACCAGATCCGAAGCTGTGGCTTCAAAGATCCAACATGTGTTTCCCAAAGCTTGGCTCAAGTTGGCCAGTGGTAACAGAATGTCTCAAGGCTACAGAGTTTGGAATCTAAGACCACAGAGCTCTGGCCTGAGGGTGAGGAGAGAATTGTGTACACCTGATGACTGACTGATTTTGGAGTGAACCATGATCCAAAGGAGAGCAAGCAAAGCCAAATCTATGACAGAACTTTTTCTGGAACTACTGAGGAAAATGTTCTATCTTCTCTATGATTCTTTAAACTGGTAAGATGGAAATCTGGAACTTCTAGAAGCCTAGGAAGCCATCAAAGAGGAAGGCAAAACCTGAAAGTCCAAGAGACAAATTCTGGAAACTTGTTACTTGAACACTTAATCCAGCTGTGTCTGAAGCCAAAAAAAAAAAAAAAAAAAAAAAAACCAAACAAAAGAACCAAACAAGTGTCCTTCTACAATTTTTTTTTTTTTTTTTTTTTTGCCTCAGACCTACTGAATCAGAATCTGCATTCCAACAAGATCCCTAGATGATTTGTATGACCATTAAAGTTTCAGAAGCACTGACTGGCTTGAGCTCTTTTGAGCTACATTCTGTCACCTATAGCTGAAATACTCTTAATAAATATAGGTATGTTCTATTATTATTTCTGTTTCTACAAAATTGAATACTAAGACTTAAAGAAGTATAGTTTTTCGAGATGATGCAGATAGTGAACAGTGGAGCTGGGCTCAAAATTTGGCCTCCCTGACTCCAAATCACATGTCCTTAGCTCCTGGGCCACACCTCACTGACTTTGTTTGACACTGTTATCAGGTGAGTCCAGAATCTGATGGGGAAGGCCAGTAGGCTGAAGACTCAAGGAAAAGCTGCAATCTGCTTCTGAAGGTAGTCTATTGGCAGAACACCTTCTTTTTAAAGATTTATTTATTTATTTGAGAGAGCGTGAGTGGTGGGGAGGGGCAGAGGGAGAGGCTGACTCCTTGCTGAGCAGGGAGCCTGCTGGGGGTCTCATTCCAGGACCCCAGATCATGACCTGAACTGAAGGCAGATGCTTAAACAGCTGAGTCACTGAGGTGCCCCATGGCCGAATTCCTTCTTGTTTGGGGATGGTCAGCCCTTATTCTATTAAGGCCTTCAGCTGACTGGATAAAACCCATCCATTATGAAGTGTAATCTGTTTCACTCAAAATCCACTAATTTAAATGTTAAACTCGTGCCTCAAATGTACCTTCACGGAAAACACCCAGAATAATGTGTGACCAAATATCTGGGCAATGTGGCTCAGCCAATGTGACAGGTAAAATTAATAATCACAATTAATTTTATGAACTGATGAAAGCAGCAGCTTTGCCTCATTGTGTGGGGTCTGGCAACTTCCAGCACCTAAAGAAAGGGCAGCATTAGGCTCACCCTAGAGACTGGCAGCCACCTCTCTTGCCCTGGCATAAGGCCATGCTTCAGAGAGTTTTGAACATCCCTATGGTTTATCCTGGAAGCTCAGCAGAGGCCAGCGTGGCCACAGCTTCTTCTGCTCAGGGGCTTCCCAGGTAATGGCATGAAGATTCTTGTCAAGACAGGCAAAGGCGGAAAAAGCCTGCTGGTCTTCAGAAACAGGAAGGGCAGCCTGAAAGGGCATGGCTGGCCATGTAGGCTCTCACTTCCTGGTTTTCCATCCTAAAAGGACTTTAGCCACCCTAAAAAGAAAATGAACACCGTATAAAACTAGACTCATATTGAGTACTTCATCAGACTCCTACCTCTTCATGATTTGCCTTTTTGTTTAACATCCTTGTTTATTTTGTGGTTTGGGTGGCACATACTTTAAAGAAACATTTGGATTTCTTCACATCACCCTTTAGCTTACCACCTTGGTTTTATTTAAGTGAATTTGTATTTATGCTTTAAAATAGAGGTTTATCTACCATATTCTCCTTATTTTTACTTCTACCTCTGAGTTTATTCAATTTTTCTAAACTACTTCCCCCGTATTTGCCTTAACAGTTATTTTATTTTCCAAACAGACACAGTCTGGGAAACCCATAAGTTACCTCTCCCACAGGATAAAAGTCCCTCTATTAGAAGGCACCCCTGACTTACTGGAATGATGGCCTCTCCTGACTTACCACATTCATTTGCTTTTATATGAGAAGGCGTAGAGTTTTAGATACACTCTTTCCAGTGTAAGAACACAACGTGTCATAAGCCAGAAGGGCACAGTGTTATGTGCAATTATGTTTTCTAGGCCTTTAAGAACACCATTTACTAATATCCTCTGATAGGCACTGTAGGCCTAACCTCTGGTTCCTTATAGAGGAACCTAAACCTTACAGGGCTATAATCCTTATAGACCTAAGAATGCGGGACACCCTGGTCACACAGCAGACAGCTATGATCCAGGTCCACACCTGTGATGCCAAGTGGACAGTAAGTGCACTTATTGACAGGTTGGCCCAAGTCCTTCCTTCTGCAAATTCATAAGGGAATTTACCTGTGGATTTCTTCCTCCAATGACAAGGACCAAATAAAACTCTCTAGATCAGGAGCTAACCTCAAAATAAACAAAGAAAAGGCTTTACAGCAAAGTCAATGGCAGGATCCATATTAGGGTTCCTGGACTTGAATATTAGTGCGTAAGATAAGGGAGGGGGCTTCTCCACCTCCAGATTCACCTACAATATTTTTGGAAAGCTGAGAAACAACAGAGGTTTTTTGTCTCTCTACTTCTTGGTACATAACCAGGTTACAGTCCTCAAGAAGTAACTTTAGGGGTGGTTGGGTGACACAGTCAGTTAAGCATCCAACTCTTTTTTTTTTTTTAAAGATTATTTATTTATTTGACAGAGAGAGATCACAATAGACAGAGAGGCAGGCAGAGAGAGAGAGAGGGAAGCAGGCTCCCTGCTGAGCAGAGAACCCGATGCGGAACTCGATCCCAGGACCCTGAGATCATGACCTGAGCCGAAGGCAGCGGCTTAACCACTGAGCCACCCAGGCGCCCAGCATCCAACTCTTGATTTCGACTCAGGTCATGATCTCAGAGTCCTGGGATCAAGCCAACATCAGGCTCCATGTCTAGCACAGAGTCTGCTTAAGATTTTCTCTTCCTCTCCCTCTGCCCTTCCTCCCTGTACATTCACTATCTCGAATAAATAAACAAATCTTTTTAAAAATTTTAAAAAGAAGTAACTTTAAACAACCTAAAATGAAAATCTTATCAAGTCATCCCCATGCTTTAAACCCCCAATGATTCCTACCTGTCCAGGATCAATAATAAAAACATCAACACCAAAGACAGACATTGTTTGCTATGGGCCAGACACTGTCCTACACATTTTACCTTTACCTGCCCTTCACCTGATTTTTAACCTACCTCATAATCTGTCTTGTACCCATGCTGAACTTCTCCACCTCCTCAAAATTCCAGGCTCCCTTCTTTCTTAGGCTTTCCGATATGATATACTCTTTTGTCTGATAACACTCTTCCCCAATTCTACCCTGACCAACTCCTCCCTTAATTGTATCAGCTGAATTATTTCTCTAGGGAGCATCCCTACTGCCCCCCTCAAAGTTACTTCCCCTTCTTATACACTTACACATTATATATACGGTGTAATGTTTATTACATGTACAATTCCTTCAGTGTCTGTCTTCTCCACTAAATTATGAGTTTCAGAAGGGAAGTATGGCATTTGTTTGTTTTACCTACATAGGATAAAAAAAATCACATGTATCCTCAATACATCACCCATTGTTTTGCATACAGTATACCCTCAGTAATGTTTGATGAGTGAATACATGAGAACAATGCCCTCATGACATAAGACATAACAATATTATTTCTAATGTCTTCCTACTTCTCCAGAATTTGGGACCCCTTTGTAGGCTTCCCTCAAGAAGTTTCACTGCCCAATATGCCACCCATCAATCACTTAACAGTGAGTTATTTCCACTGGGCCTAAGGCAATGACACCTTCCCATCAACAGACCAGGCTCAGGCCCCTTATACAACTCTTTCCAGTGACAATCCTTGAGAAGGCCCCACATGTGTCTACAACATCACCAAATCCATCTTGTCAAAGCCTTGATGGTACTAAATGACTACTTAGTGATACATCTCAGTATGACATTACCAACATACCATCCCTGGAGAAGAAATTTTTATTGAGGATATACCTACTATTTTCCAATATCATTAATCATGACAATAATGACATCACAATTAATTCTTGAGTACCAATTCATATTAACCCCTCAAAAATTCTAATCTACTGTGTCAATGTAGTTCTCTATGATCAGAGAACCACAGATGTCAGAATTACCTGGTATTTATTGGAAACACAGATTTCTGATCTATACCCCACAGAGACTAAAATGAAAATCTCTCAGATTGAGGTCCATTAAACTCCCCCTTAATGCACCTTAAAATTTGAGAAACATCACACTACACTAGTCTTTTCACAAATTGTCTCAAATCCACCTTCGCAGCTTGTTAAATTAACCCCTCTCACTCACCATGTATTTTTTTTTTAGGAGAGAGAGTGAATGAGAGAGTGAGAGTCAGGGGTGGGGGCCATAGCACAGAGGGAGAGAGAGGGAATCTTAAGCAGTCTCCACATCTAGCTTAATGTCCTATGTAGGGCTCTCAATCTCACAAGCTGAGCCAAAACCAAGAGTAGGATACTTAAACAACTGAGCCATCCAGGCATCCCAACTCACCATATCTTTAGAAATGGATTCTAGACCACTCTGAAGAGGATCATCTCCCTTCATTTTAGTTCCTAAAATCCATCTTAGTTCCTAGAATCCATCTGCAATCCCAGGTGGCCTGATAAGGATAAGGAACTGAGAAGAAAATAACTGAGGAATTTTTACACACATGTGTATGAATATTTATACATTCAAAGCTAAGTATCTTTTAACTTTTTATTTTGAAATAGTTATAGATTCACAGGAGGTTGCAAAGGAAAAGTCAGGACAGACCAGTGTACCTTTCACCCAGTCCCCGTGAATATTAATACCCTGTGTTACTAAGGCATTATCTCAAAACCAGGTGGTCATTGACCTTGTTCAGATACATGCAGTCATTTATGTGTGTGTGGTTCTATGTAATTTTGTCACATGTGAAGCTTTGTGTAACAACGATTAAAAATCAAGATATTCTCATCACAAAGTTCCTTTTGTGCTATCTCTTTGTAGCCATATTCCTTCTCCCACCCTTCACTCCTGGCAAGCACTCATCTTTTCTCTATCTCTTTAATTTTGTTCTTTTAAGAGTGTTATACAAATGGAATCACACAGTGTGCAGCCTTTTATAATTGGCTTTTTCATTCAGCATAATTCCCTTAAGCTCCATCCAGGACATGTTGAGTTGTTGTGAATATCTATAGTTCATTTCTTTTTATTTCTGAGAAGTTTTCCACAGTACAGATAAACCATGGTTTGTTTAACCATTCACCAATGAAAAATTACTTGGTAGTTTTCAGGCTTTGGCTGACTAATGCTGCCATGAACACACATGTCCAATTTCCTTGTAAACATAGTTTTAATTTCTCTGGGATAAATGTGCACAAGTGTAATTGCTGAATCGTACTCTAAGTCCATTTTTAGCTTTGAAAGAAACTGACAGACTATTTTCTAGAATGACTGTAACATTTTTACATTCTCACCAACAATTTCTAAGTAATCCAGTTTCTCCACCTCCCTACTAGCCTTTGTTATTGTCACAATTGTGTCATCTGCAGAAAGGGAGAGTTTTATTTTTTTCCTTCCTAATCTACCAGGCATTTGTTTCTTTTTCTCGCCTTTATCACTGGGAAGAACTTCCAGTAGTATGTTCAAATAACCCACAAGGAAGTAAGAGAAACACGGGAACAAGGAAGAGTGGAAACAAACAGAAACATATAAAATGAATACCTGAGTCCTAATGTATCTATCATTGCTTTAACTGTAAATGGTCTAAATACATTAAATCAATGACAAAGACTGTCAGAATGGACAGAAATTCATGGCCCAATTGTGCTGTCTATGAGAAACTCACTTCAAATGTAACAATATAAGTAAGCTGAAAGCAAAAGGATAGAAAAAAGACATCATGAAAATATTTTTTAAAGCAGAAGGGGCTGTATTTGATATAAGACAAAGTAGACTTCAGGGCATAAGAAATTACAAGATGTAGAGAGGGATATTATATAATGATTAAAAGATCAACCCACCAAGAAAACACAGCAATGGTAAATGCAGATATACCAAACAACAGGGTTGCAAAACCATGAAACAAAAACTGATACAGTTGAAAGGAGAAATGGGCAAATATATCATTATAGCTGAGGACCTCTATATCTTACTCTCAACAACTAATAGAAATATTAGGCAGAAGACAGCAAGGACACAGAAGAATTTAACAACACCAACAATATCTAATTGACATATATAGAACTTTCCTCCCAAAAAGAGGAGGGAGTTTTCCTGTTTTTCCGGTTGGTTGAAATTATTATATTAGTTTAGGTTGTACTCTTATAGTCAATTATCTAAGAAATTTGAGTAGAAGATAAAAATCAGAGTAAATGACTTCAAAAATCTTTTCCAAAGCAAGGATTTTTGAGTTTATGCCACAGTTTGCTTGGTGTTTTGGTTTGGGAGATGCCTCTGAAAGGAGAATGAGCACTGGATGTTATATACAACTGATGAATTACTAAACTTTACATATGAAACTAATGATGACTAATGGATATGTTGGCTAATTGAATTTAAATTTAAAAAAAAAGAAGAAAACAAGGCTCAAGAGGTTATTGACTAGGGACTTTTACTTAGAGCATCAACAGTAATCACTGGTCCTTTTTTATAAATAATTTTTTAATTTGAGTATAGTTGACACATAATGTTGCATTAGTTTCAGGTGTAAAACAGTGATTTGACAAATTTATACATTATGCTATGTTCACCATAAATATGTAATACACATTCTTTTCAAGTGCCCATAGAATATTCTCCAAGACAGACCATATTCTAGGTCATAAAGCAAGCCTTAGAAAACTTAAAAGAATTTAAATCACACGGAGTATATTCTCTTACTTAATGAAATCAAACTAGAAACCTACAAGAGGACAAGAAAATCTTCGAACATGTAGAAATTAAGGATGTTTTAAAACCTCTCCTATCACATCTCTCCTTCCAAATCACCTCAATAGATTATTAATAGTATAAAATTGTACTTTCCCTCACTTATCCATATATTTGTCTTACAATATCTGAGGACCTTAAGCAAAGGAAGGAAAAGCATATAAAAGTGAAATTATACTTCCAACCCAAAAAACTTCCTTATTCTCTTATTTTAGGAAAAGTGGAAGGCACTGACGAATCCCCAATCCTGTAACCTCTGCCTGAGCTAAGAGAAAATCCTAAGTAATTAAGGATTTCCAATTTATTCAGCTGAGATTTTAGGCATCAGGTCTAAACATGCCCTTCTCTTCAGTTGCCTGCTTCCTTCTGACAACACACAACCTTCAGGCACATAAAGCAAGGGAGGAATGGGTCCACTGGGCAGCAGTGTGATGACCTGTAATCAGGTGTAATTTCAGTAGAAAATTGCCTTCTTCCCTTTTCCAGAGATGGGAAGTAGTGCATGAATCCAACAGAAATGGTTCATTCCTGCCCCTGGAAAACTTGGGCCAGTTAGTCAAGACTTCAATCTGTTCTACTCAAATTAAAGGGCCTCTGAGTGACTTTAATCAAAACACTGATGGACAGCAAAAGAGCCCAGAAAGCAGTGCCCTTTTCACTTGAGTCTCAGAGCTGAAGGAGAGAAGCCAGTGACAACAAGACTGTGGTGTTTACCGAGGTGAGACTGACAAAAGCAGGGCAGGTGGGACTTCAATTGTTTCCTCTGGCATGTACTGAAATGGTATAAAGGCAGTCAAACACACTGCAGTCACAAGTAGAGAGCTCCCAGTTTGTCTGCAAACACAGGTGGTGCTTCTAACCTTGACTTCTTTAATCAGTCTTTACATCCCATTGGTTCTTCTATGGAAAACAGCTACCTGGTTCTAACAGTTATGCTTTGATGGAAAGACAAGTGCTATTTCTGCTATTTAAATGCATTATTCTGCCCCCTTTTGGCTCCCTGATACTCTAGTATGTAGTTGAAATTACATACTACGGCTTACAGACAACCCTTCGTGAGTCACGCACACCTATGATCTACCTTCAGCTTCATCTCTTACCAGCCTTCCCTTCTGTTCTCTACTGCAGTCAGAATGAACTTCTGCCAGTTCCTCCACTGCATCATGTCCTGTTCACCCCTTGACCTTTGCCTATTTTGTTATATTTAGCACAGACTTCTGCCTCTCTACCTGGTTAACTCTTACTCACACTTCAAGTTATGACGGCAAGGTTTGGGTGGCTGTGTTACATAGTGTAAACACCATCAGTAACAAGCCTGGCTCCCAGATGCTGACCTCAGACAAAAAGCATAAAAAATCCTAGGAAGGGAAAACCACTGCAGAAAGTCTTCCAATATTAATAAACCCAAGAAATGTGCTTTAGGCTTTGGATTTAGTGCTTTCAGAGGCATCCAATGGATTGTTATAAGAGGATTGAGATACAGTAAGTTGTGAGCTGGGCTAGATCCTTCTAGGATGTTTTCTAATGCAGAGCCCAAGATTCCAACATTTTCAATGTCTTCCAAATTTTAGTTTAACTGTGCACATACTCTAAAGAATTATGTTTATGCTGACCTTTATCAACAAGCCAATGTGCACCATGGTAATCAAAATGCATTCTGAGTGGTTTCCTGGCAACATCTGTGGCTGCTAGGCAGATGAAGAAGCTCCAAAATAGTCTATGCCCCCCTCCCAAATAATGACTCTGGGAAAAAGACAGTCTCAGGGCTTTGAGAGTGGTTCTTATCAGGATGGGACTGGAGTACCTGGATTTTCTGGTGGAGAGAAGAATCAGAGAGACGGCTTTTCTTTCTCCCCCGACAGCCTTAGACTTGAGACTTCCCTTTTGTACTTCCATTTCCCCAGTGACAAAATGCAGGGAAGACCCCAGATAAACTTCTTATTTCCTTCCAGTCCCAACATTCCATGACTAAAACATTAACTTGGTGGAGTAACTTGCTTTCCAAGTGTGCCCCCTAGATAAGCTAAACCAAAGAGAAACTACCAGAGGAATATCCAAGCAAAGATATAATTTGTCTTTGGGTAGACAGAAAGATACTGCTCAAAGAACAATTTTCTATTTTTTCCCCAAGTGACTCTCCACAAGAGCCACGTTTAGGGTCAGATGCAGACAGAAGAGACACTATCCCTTGCTTACCTAGGCTGTGGCATTCTTCACACAAGACCTTAGGAAAAGTATAGACCCTGAGATCCCCAGATGGTTTACTATCTTATCTAGAATTAAATAAAGGAATTAAGTAAATTTTGTGTTCTGTAAAAATTCCATGTTAGCACCCAGGTAAAGACAGAAGCAAAACTATTTACAAATAGATTGGTAAACCAGAAAACCCTGGATAAACAAAGAGACACCATGTTTTGCAGTTATTTAAACTCAGCTTCACACTGGCAAAAAGGATACTTACGAGCCAGTGTCTGAAAACCCAATACCTTCTACTTGTAATAATGTATTTGGGTCTTCCTGTCAGTATGGAGTATGTAAATGAGCATCAGCAATTTGCGTTTCTATCGCTGAGACACTGAGATACCTGTAGGCGTATCAGAAGAAAGATACCTTGATAGATTGTGTAGGTTAGCTTCATTGCTCCACGTAAGAGTCCATGAGGGAATCATCTGATTTGTAATAGCACTGCCTGGGATCACCTTAATTATCTCTTCTCATGCAAAAATGAAAATCACCTGAGAAATTAGACGATGTTGAGAAAAAAAAAAAAAAAGGAAGAAGAAGAAGGGATGGGGAGCAGGGGAGTAACTGAACACAGCCCAGATGTACATATAGTCTCCTGTTTATTTTAATTGAATGGTTTGTGTCTTCAGACTATCACATTATTCTCCCCAGAGCAGAAATGTTGAATGAAGGCACAAACCTCATTAACCTTTGAATGCTGAAATCAATAATCTGCAATATATCTAAGCTAATTTGTTGTCAATACATCTCTCTAAATGCCGTGTTTTATGGCTGGGGACCTTGAAGGGTATAGTTAGAACTACCATGTCCACATCAAGATGATATCTGGGATTTGCCCTGCTGGTTTTTAGAGCCTTCTAATGTGAAATAAGTTATTGACATTTACATAGAACATGGTTTTCCAATGGGGTTAATTATCTGTTCTTTTAGTAGAGAACACATTGGACCTTTTCTTTTTCCATGACTCTAATACATGACATGAATAAAGAGAGACAGGCAGGCACCCACCTGGTCATTCCTTCTCAAATAAGCCTATCCTGAAAAGTAGCAATGTGGCCCATACTGAGAAAGTAAGAAGAGGTTCCTTGAGCCCCAAACTAGCTTTATTCAGTTTGTGAATAATGCAGAGTAGGTACAGAAAAATATTTGTTGAAAAAAACATATTAATGGGGCACCTGAATTGCTCAGTGGGTTAAGCCTCTGCCTTTGGCTCAGGTCATGATCTCAGGGTCCTGGGATCGAGTCCCATGTTGGGCTCTCTGCTCAGCAGGGAGCCTTCTTCCTCTTCTCTCTCTCTCTCTCTGCCTGCCTCTCTGCCTACTTGTGATATCTGTCAAATATATAAATAAAATCTTAAAAAAAAAAAAGAATTAAGGCCCTGACCTTCAGAGTCAACCTTTGCTTGCTGAATATGTATGCTGTTGTGTGTTACATGTGTGTATGTATATGTGTATGCAGGTATGTATATACATGCCCATTACACACACATACTCATTGTATTTATAAAATATCTCAGCAAGAGAGTAGGACATTTGCCTGTTTATCTTGCAAAAGGCAAGAACAGGACACTAAAGTATTTACCAGTTACAGAGAAATGACTGGGAAACAGGATGAGGGGAAACAGGATGACAAGAAACAAAAAAGACCAGGAGTCTGTGTCTCCATGAAAACTCCCTAAGAGCAGCCTCTTTGTGTGTTCACTGCGAAGCCCCCAATATGTGAAACGGTACCTAGAATAATGCAGGTGGTGCTTGCTTGGCAAGGGTTTGGTGGTTACATGCATAGATGCATGGGTGCAGAAGAGGATGAGGGAATTGTCAGCACAAGGAGAAAGAGGAAAATAGGTGTGAGTTTTATGTGAATGGCTTCCACAGAGAGCAGAGAGTGCTTGGACACTCAAACAACAAGACCACCCCTGTGCACACAGAACACTGGACCTGCTGTTCAAATGGTCGTGTCCCATACTTATGGATGAGTTTCTTCTCAGCCACTGGTGCAGTGCATCCAAACCACAATGTCCAAATGTGATAGAGCAGGTCCCTATCATGCTGACTTGTCTCACTGACGTCTCCTCCTCTACATCAGATTGAACCACTGTATCTCTCAACTGCCCTCTCTGATAACCAAATTCTACTGACATGCTCTGAAGAGAAGCCATCCCATTGCTTAAGCATCAAAGGAAGGGCTAAATATGCCTTCCACTTCAGCAATGGCAGGTCCAATGGCAGCCATTTAACCAGATGCTGCCTACAGAGTTGGCTTCTCCCTCAGCGCATTAGACTCACTGTACATTAAGGTTTATTACTTAATGAGCCAAAATCTGCTCCCAAGTAAGGGAAGCAGAAAAGGTGGAAATTGTTGCACCAACTTCAGATTTCCATCAAATAGCATACCATTGCTCAGGTGGACCTGTCCAGTGAAGAATCTTTAAAAGACTATTTTTCAAATTGTCACCCTAGCCACATGCATATCCATCCCCTGTGAACAATTCAAATGCCCAGGCTCCACTGTCAGCAATTCAGGTAATAGGTCTAGGGTAGGGCCAAGAAGTTTCCATTAACAAGCATCCTGGAAAAATCACAAGCTCATGACAGCTCCTTATTCAAAAAACTATATCCTCCCCCCCCTACTCCATAAGAATGTCACACACATCTGATTTTCACTGACATTGGAGGGAAGAATGTTCTCCAGATAGGGTAGTCAAGAAAAAGCATGAAGTCAGTACGTATTTGTTTTGTGTCTGTTGTGGGATGGGCAGTCCCAGGTGGTAGATAAGGATGTCCTCTTGCTCACGCCTGAATTTGAACCCTAGCTCTGCCACTTACTGACCACATGATCTTGGGCATATTAATCCTTTCACACTTTACTTCCCTGTTTGTGAAATGGGGATGGTATCCATAGCACCTGTCTCACGGGGTTGTCGGGATTCAGTTAAGACCCATGGACTGTTCAGAACAGAGCATGGCCTAAGATGAGTGTCTACCAAGAGCTTACTGTTATTTAATATGTCATGGGAACTGAGAGTCATCTGTGAAAACAGAGGTACCTCCCTGCCCTCTTCATACTGAAAAACAACAGGGAAATGGCCCAATGCCAGTTGAACAATGTACTAACCAAATACATATCTGAGCACACAGAGGAGATTACCAGTGGTTATCAGGAAGTACAAAAACACGATCCCAACAAGAGTATCTCAGGATGGAGTCACCAGAGGCAGGAAGTGTTTGGCGAAAGCCATGGGGTAGCAGGGAATCGGTTCTGGGAGTCTCAAGATCAAGACTCTAGTAACTTTCCTGCCCCTACACAAAACTACAGTAAACTGAGGCAGATTCTTCCCCTTTCTGAACCTCAGCTGCCTCACGTATAAAATAGGGGCTTTGCGAGGATGAGTCCAAAGGCCCCTGGAGCTGTGGTAGAGCCAAGAACAGTAACGGGCACGCTCTGCAGAGACCAGGACACCAGAGACCCCCTGTGGGAGCCAGAGGCTCCATACTGGAGGGAGAGCAAAGGAGGAGAGGGGAGGAGAAAGGGGGCACCCCACGATCAAAACCAATCTTCCTCTTGCCAAAGTTCTCCTCAACTCAGCACTACAGAGATACAGTGTTGTAGGTCAAAAGCATTCTTAGAAACTGCACTTCTTAGGAAGGGGTCCCGCATCCCCGTATAATATGTAGTAGGGGGCTTATCGTTCGCGTTTGTGTGAACAAAGAGATGCCTCTTTTCATACTGCCATTAGTCGTGGAAAATTACTTGAGAATGAAAGGGAGGGAGGAAAGGAGAGATGAAGGGGAACGGGGTCCGAAGCCGACGTGCAAGGGGGAGGGGTGAGTGGAGCTCAGGGAGCACAAGGAGATCAATCAGCCAGAGTTCAAGGGATGGCTATAGAATTGCAATTCAGTGGCTCCCTCCGCAGCGCTCCCTCTGCGCCCTCTCCTCCCCCCACCGCCCCCCTCAACTTTGACTCTATTCTAACTACATCCCAGAGCCTCTCGGCGGCTTCATCGCTCCTCATGTATTTCCTGAGTAGCAATAATAGATGAATGACAAGAACTACCCACCTACTTCCAAGGTAAAGATTGGAAACTGCCTTCATGATAGTGAGAAAAATTTTTAGATTAACCTGTCTGCCTACATGAACTCTTTTTTTTTTTTTTCCCTGTTATAAACATTACCTCAAGCTGGAAAGAGAAAACTAAGAGTAGAAAGATGGAGTGTTAAGAGCCCACCTCGTTTTGCTGTTGGAGAGGGAGCAGCCCCAAAGGAGCTGTGACCTGCACTGGGTCACAGACTAAGGGGGAGGCAGGGCTCAAGTGAGGCTTGAGTTGCACACAAGCCACCTGTCAGCTAGCCCTTATGAGACACAGTCATAAAGGACACGAGGGAGAGCTTTACCTTTTCAGTTATATAGATATTATAATATATATTAGTAAAATAAGAAAATTGCATCTAAGATTTGGGGACATTCCTGCTTAAGGTGGAGCTAAATTATGTGCCAATGTTTATCACATGAATCAATTTAAGGGACAATATTAGGTATATGATGGAACTATTGATACGTGTGTGACTGAGGGCTCCTGACCAGATCTTAAATCATGGAGCAGGACCACGTTTCTAGCTCTTCAGCTGAGGAGGGGGGCAGGGGGCGGGGGGAGACCAGCAGATCCAGCCAGCCAGCTTGCAAACCTCTGGAGCGTCCTCTGGAAAGTCAAACAACTCACCTTGCAGCACCTCCTCCCCTTCCCTGAGTCAGCTGGGGAAATGAGAGTTGGGTGTTCAAAGGACTCAGACAAGCATAATATTATATATACACTCGACATCCATCTCCTGTATGAAACCTCATTGTTCCTGTGTAACAAAAAGTAAATATTTACCGTGAGCCAGGAGAGCTAGGGAATGATCAGCATTCAGGCCATCAATCACCGGGAGCCCTGCTCCCATTTTAATAACCTCGTAAGGGAGGGCAAGCAAGGATGGCAGAGACTGGTTAGGAGATAAGAGTTCGTCGGAGGAGTCAGATCACTTGAAGCGCAAGTCTGTAAGGCGAGTTGTTCATGCCGGCAGGTTGCAAAGGGCCCTAAAGATGGGTTTGTGAAGTTGAGGTAGGAAGGTGGAGTGGTTAGGAGCATAACCTCTATAGCAGGACCACTTGCTCTTCCACTAACCACGTACCAGAGCTGGGGCAAGACGGTCTCAGCCACACCTAGAAGGAGGGGTAACAGCAGGACCCACTTCATGGGGTTGCTGTGAGGATCTCATGAGTCAATATGGGCAAAGTATTTATAAAAGGAGGAGAGCATAGAATGTGCTCAGTAAATTTCCCTAGGGATGTCGGGAGACAGTAGCCTCTCTCGGCTGCAAGAAGATGGCTCAGGGGGAGGTACCCAATCTGTTAGCTGTGGTGCACTCTGCTGTCCAGGAATTCATTCAGCTGATTTAGAACGCATGTACTTGTCCAAGCCCACACAGCCGGGGAGAGGCAGAGCTAGGATCTGAGCCGAGGCCATCCAGCTCTGGGGCCCAAGGCCTTCATCATTACGCCTATCACCTGTTTTAAGAGAACAAGCGATCACATGAAATTTTTTTTTTAACTCTTTATTTTCGTACTATTTACCTCTCTGTCTACCAGGTATAGGAACTGACTGATTCTCCATGGGAAAGAAAAAGTGCCCAAGAGAGAAAAAGAACACCAAACAAGGGTTGGGGGATTTATGCTGTAGTTTCAAATGGAATGGCTGAAGGAACTGGAATATCTGGGCAGAGAGTAAACCTTTGTGTGCTGAGAAGAGCTACCAGGAAGAAGGCAGCACCGCTGGTTGACCCATAGTGCAAGACAGAGCCCTACTTCCACTGGGCAAGTGATCCTAAGGAGACAGATAACAGTCCAGTTTAAGAAAGAACATTGCAGGAGGTACCACATAGTGGCTGAAAACTTAATTTCACTCAGACCCTCCCCCACCTTACTGTATGTGTGACCTTGGACAAGTTATACAACCACTCTTGCCAAGCCCTCATGTCTTTATCTCATTTGGAAGAGGGCTTAGCAGTACCCACCCCATAACCTCAATGTTAGGTCTAAATGAAATGAAACATGTGAAAAAGCTTGCACAGTACCTGGTTTATTGTAGGCCCTCAAGGCTTGTTGACTGTAAAGTTGGCCTCGATTATGAGTGAACATAAATATTACTCTGAGAAGAGATAAGTAATTCTTTCTATTTCATTCCTCTCTAGAGCCTTTCACGTTTAAAGTATTTTTGGAGGGTCCATCATCCATCCATCTTTTCATCCACTTAGCAGAGGTCTGCTGAACACTGACTAGGTGTGAAGCTCTGAGGACAGAGTGTGAACATGAGGGCAACAGCCCACTTAGTTTCCAGGGAAGGAGAGCAACATAGGAACCCTCACTCAGTTAAGGAACTGTAGTTATGTGCTGTAAGGATTAACACCCGAGCTGTCATCATAACACTTAGAAGGAATGGTCTAGTTGCAAGGAGAATATGAAAAACTTGCAAGAAAGTGAGTTGGGAGCTAGGTCACCTCAGTGGGATTCTGTGACATGTGGCCTGACAAAGCCCTGGGTGAGTCACAGAAGGGAGTGCTCAGTCGTGTCTGACCCAGAAAAGCTTCACAAATGATGGCATTTGGGCTATGTCATGAAGAATGAGGAGAATTTTCTCAGGAAGAGAAAGGAAAAAAGGCTTTGTGTCACACAGGACTTTATAAAGACTTGCAGATAACCTCAGATCAGAGGCTCAGATACTATTACTTTTGTTATGAGTGAAAAGCTACTAGCAAAAATTAAAGGTAATATCCATTCTTTCGAGATTTTTCACTGCAATATTATTTATCAGGAAAAACTAGAAATAGCCATAATAAGTAACTGTCTAACATTTGAGGAGTTTTAAGTTATAGTAAGTCCAACAGAACTTTATAATACTACAAGTTTATTAACTGTCATCGTCTTCAAAAGCCTGTAATAACATGGGAAATCTTATTTCAGATACTAAGGGAAAATAGGGAGACATAAAATCAGTTATAGTGTGTGCACAACAATATTATTTAAACCTCCAAAAATCATACTTTTGGAGGGGATGAATACATTTACAGCATTGATTGTGGTGATGGTTTCATACATGTATACTTCTCTCTACATTTATCAGGTTGTATACATTAAATAAGTTTATCTTTTTGTACATGATGCATGCCTCAATAAAGCAGCTTCAAAATGCAACTAAAAATACAAAATTATAGTGAGAAATGAAAGTGGAAATAAATACAGAAGAATTTATGTCAGGTTTGTTCAGATACAGGTTTTTAATTTTTTATTGTGTTATGTTAGTCATCACATAGTACATCATTAGATGAACCATGAGAGATCAAATACAGATATTTTTTCAACTGGTATGTACTAAGCTTTAAGAAGAATGCATTGCAAATTTTATTGATAATAGTAACAAATACTTTTTCCTTCCTTTCTTTTTACTTTTTTTAAGATTTAACTATTATTTTAGAGAGAGAGGGAGTAAGGGGAGGGGCAGAGGAGAGAGAGTCCTAGTAGACTTCAAGCATACAGAGCCCAGCTCAGGGCTTGATCTCACAACCCTGAGATCACAACCTGAGCCAAAACCAAGAGTCCGATCTCAACTGACGGCACCACCAGGCACTCTGTCCATTCTTTCCTTTTTGAGGGAAGTTCCTCTGATCAACTTTACTTGGCAGGAAAATCCCCCAGCCAATATCATTTCTTCTGCTGAGGTGAAGCCTGGCAGTCACCCATTATTCACTCCTTAACTTTTGAAGATTTTTTGAAAGAAAAAGAAATTATCTTAGAAGGATCACCAATTAAAACACTCAATCTTCAAGTGGTTTATATAATTAGCTATACTCCTCTGGAATGACACCAAAGGGGAAGAACACAGGGCAGACAGGTTCTGACAGAAGAAGAAAGCTCATTTTGAAGAATAAGGAGAGAAAAAAATACATGAAATGATCCAGGGTAATAAGCCTCCAGGAACAAAAGAGGACATCAATGAAGTAACAAAATAAAAAGAAACAGATCATATAATCCCTTAGTTTGGCCATCTGGGCTCAGGTTCCCCAACCCTATATAGGTTCTTCAGTGCTTCTATCAGGTCTCCCCAGTCATGTGTTGACCTGCCTGCCCATCTCTTTGTGTTGGTCTCTTCTTGTGTGTCTTCCCTCTTGGTTTCTCATATGTAAAATGCAGGTAATCACTGAATTTCCTTAGCAAGGAACTGTTTTACACCAGTAATGTTGAGAAGTCTTTGCAATCACAAACTGCTCTGCCAATCCAGAATGAGAACACATAGGCTACCAAAGGGTCAGCTGCCATGCAAGGTGGGAAGTTAAACAATCACCAACACAGATGTCTCTCATGTGGGGGCTTCTGAGACTGGGCTCCAAGTTAATGGAGGTTGAGAAGGTCTGCTCACAATAAAGGTAAATAAAATCACTCACATTAGTCACTCCTAGTGAAAAAGAGATGGAACATTACCAACCTGATGGCTTGACTGGCAGGAGTCATTCTGAAGCTGTGTGATATTGTCAAGGGATGGCAACCATGCCTTCTGTGTCCACAAAGTCAACCTCATAGTAAGCAGATAATCACCTACACACCACTCTAGTGCCACATATCACCATGGCCTTCCACATCCTATTTTACAGCATCTCTAGAGTCTAGAGAAACGTCTGTTTGAGATGTTTGCATGTGTGAAGCTGCACATTCATGTGTGTTTCAATTCAACATGTCTATTTGCCCAGCACTGTGCTAAGTCCTGTGCAGAAGGGGAAAAAAGTACTTTCTTGACCTCTCCCCTTAGAAGTCCCACCTCTGCGTCAACATTGCAAAAGTGTAACTCAACTTCCAAACAAACCTCTTAACTGCCCCCAAACACACACACCGGGGTCTCCTTCTGTGAATGGTATCACTATTTATGCAGCCACTATTTATACAGTCACCCAACCCAGAAACCTGAAAGCTACCTTCCCCTGCTCCCTCTCCTTCATGCCCCGTATCCCATAAATTCAAATCCTGTGTATTTATGTTCACTCCCTTTCTCTCCACCTTTAATTACCGCTGCCACATTAGCTCAGATTCTTGTCAGTCATCAACCAGGGGGACTCACAATATCCAAATTCTCTACACAATAGCCAAAGTAATATTTCTATTATACAAGTCTCATTGTCCCACTTTTTATTCCTGTTCAAAGTGCTTTGCTGGGCTCCTATTGTGCTTAGGGTAATGGACCAAACCCATGGTTTACAAGGCTCTTCATGAATTTTTTTTGTATGTTCTGCCACATCTCAAAGCCCCCCCCCTTTTTTTCTCCAGCCACCCTGGGCATCTTTCAGATCCTTAAAAATACACAAATCTCTCTCACACCTCACAGTCTTTGCATATGTTGCTTCCTCTTCCTGGAAGGTTCTTGCCTCCATCTGGATAATTCCTCTGAAGAAAACCTTTCTTTGACCTCAAAAACTGAGTTAGACTTCCTTAATCTGCACTCCCATAGTATCACTCTCCACCACGAACACATGTTAAATTATATGTTTTCCCCCAAAGACTGTAAATTGGGCACTTTGCTTATTCCTGGATCTGTAATGCATTTTTAAAAAGACTAGGAAGTCACTTTGTTGAATTAATAAAGTGAACATATAAAAACTGCTTGAGGTCACAGGATAAGAAGACAAAGACCACCTACCCACCATCCTACCAAATCCATGATGAAACCAATACTGATACTCCCTCATACTTCTCAGTACAGTTGGCCTCATTTGGCTTTCGATTCCTGGTTCTCTCAGCATTTCACTAATCTTTTTCCACCTCCACTTTCCAAATTAGAAGCTAAGTAATAAAACTCAATACTTTCAAGCATCCTCATCCTTCAGAAAATTTCCAGCAGATCATCCTTCAGAAAATTACCACCAGCTAACCCAACAGTGAGTCCTTATCTTCATCCTCTATACCATACATTTTAAGGATTTTACTGGATGAAAATCTAGAAAGAACTTATCAAACTCAACACTCAAAGAAAAAAATAATCCAGTCAGGAAATGGGAAAAAGAGATGAACAGACATTTCTGCAAAGAAGACATCCAAATGGCCAACAGACACATGAAAAAGTGCTCCACATCACTCAGCTTCAGGGAAATGCAAATCAAAAGCACAGTGAGATACCACCTCTCACCAGCCAAAATGGCTAAAATTAACCACTTAGGAAACAACAGATGTTGGTAAGGATGTGGAGAGAGGGGATCCCTCCTACATCATTGGTGGGAACGCAAGCTGGTGCAGCCACTCTGGAAACAGTATTTAAGTTCCTCAAAAAGTTGAAAATAGAGCTACCCTATGACCCAACAATTGTGACACAACAATTGTGTCTTTAACTGAAAGACACAAATGTAGTGATCCAAAGGGGCACGTGCACCCAAAAGTTTATAACAGCAATGTCCACAATAACCAAATTATGGAAAGAGTCTAGATGTCCATCAACAGATGAGTGAATAAAGAAGATGTAGTATATATACACAATGGAATACTATGCAGCCATCAAAAAACCTGAAATCTTGCCATTTGCAATGGCATGGATGGAACTAAAGGGTATTATGCTAAGAGAACTCAATCAGAGAAAGACAATTATTATATGATCTCTCTGATATGAGGAATTTGAGAGCAGTGTAGTGGGTCTTGGGGGGAAGGGAGGGAAAAATGAAACAAGATGGAACTAGGGAGGGAGACAAACCATAAGAGACTCTTAATCTCAGGAAACAAACTGAGGGTTGCTGAAGGGGAGGGGGTGGGAAGAATAGCGTGCCTGGGTGATGGACATTGGGGAGGGTATGTCCTATGGTGAGTACTATAAATTGTGTAAGACTGATGATTCACAGACACATACCCCTGAAACAAATAATACATTATATGCTAATTTAAAAAAAGAATTTTACTAGATGAATTGTGCTACATTGTTGAATTAGAATCTTTTATTTTACTCTCAGGTAATTAAACTTCCAAGCCTGACTACAAATGTTTTATCAGAAAAGCAGCATCTCTGGAGAACTTTTCTTCTAGATAGAATAGCAAAACATTTTCTACTTTTCAATTATATTGCAACCTGAGTTTATCTTCTGGGTTTGAGGAGTACTCCAAAATTAGACCTGCTATACCTTGGTCATGGAGAAGCTAGCTTAGAAGGACTCTGGATAGACCAGTGCCTCTCTGGCACTGTCCCTGCATGGCAACTGCATGTCCACAGTGTCATCAAAATAGAAAATGAGAGTAAGCACTGAGAAACATTTACATCAAGTTAACATTGCCTCAATATTTTCATTGAGTCTTACTGAAGTATTAGCCTCTAACAAATGGAAATTCACAGAAAAAAAACTGATCCTTCATTAGAAGTAGTTTGGGAAGTACGGAGATACACCAGACTAGGAATGAGTATACCAAGAATGTCTTCCATTAGTTCTCTCAACCTCTTACAAGAGTCTGCATGATCCATAGTTAGTCATGCTCATAATAACAGCAGTTCTATAAGGACCTAATTTAGCCAATTTAGGATAACTCAAAAAATCAAAAATATTGATGGCATAAGAACAAATCTCTCCCACAAATGTAATTATCTCAGGCTACTCTGCCAAATGATCTAATGTCATGTAGTGACACTCATGATAGTTAATAGCTATGAAGTACCACTATGTATGTGCCAAGGCCATTTAAATTATTTATGTGCATTATTTAATTCTCAGAATTCTTTGGAGTGGTATTACTGTAATCTTCATATTAAGGATGAGAAGTCAGGACCAGAAAGTTTAAATTGCCCAAGGTCACACAACTAGCAATTAGTGACAACTAGATTGCAGATTTAACCCCAAATCTTTAATAAAAGCCCAAAATCTGAGTTCTTAAAGTCTAAGCCAATACTGTGCCTCTCCCATCCCTTATTTTAGTCCCTTTCATTATAATCCATATAAATGATTTTTATCATTCATAAGAAACATCAAAGCAAAAAACATCAAACTTGGGTTCATCATACCTGGATTCCAGACCCATATCTATTAAATACTTCCATGATAGTCAATAAGTTGCTCTCAAATTTTATCATGTATAAGATAGAGATAGTCATTTTGATACCATCTACCTACTTTACAGAGTTTCTGAGAATTGTTCAAATGAAATAATGAATGGAAAAATTTTCTGGAAACTGTTAAGAGCTGTTGCCTCAGAAAAATCATCATTGTTATTAACTAAAAAAAAACTGAGATCTGACTATGTTTACATAAGAAGAGATTCAGAGCTATTCGATTATTATAATCTTCTTATGAAACAGACAATAATCTGGGCTATTTAACAATTCCAACCAAATACCGTTATCAGCCCAGAATCAGGCAGTAATGTTTTAGGAGGCACTGGAAATACAGTCTCTACCCTTGAAGAGTTTATTACTTTGTTCAAGCAACACTACCCACATACACTGAAAATAGAGGAAACAATCCAAGGTGATGCAAATGACTGAGGACCGAACAACATGGCATAGACTCAGAAGGAGAAAAGATCACTTAGAGGTGGAATGACTAAGAAGGGCGTCAAGAAAGAGCAAGCCTTGAGCTTGGATGGAATCATACAGTAACGGACTGCCAACGGGAAGAGAACTTACACAGCATCTCCCACCTTCTGAGTACAGGGAAAGTGAAACCCAGATACGGGAAGTGACCTGCCCGATTATCTCGCAGCACGTGGGTGGAAAAATCAGGATCATCTGAACACTGTGCCTCCTCTTCATCACCTCCACAATATTAAAGAGAGGCATGTTTACACGAAGCAGGGGGTACTTTTAGTACTTTTAGTTGGCAGATGCTATGGCAGGCCTATTTCTGGATTTTTCAAAGAGTAGCTTATTTAGCAAGCATCTTCTCCTTGTGCCAAAAGCCAGCCCTGCTAAAGAGTTAAAATAGGTAGTAATAAGAATGAAAACGTCAAATGCCCTACCTGCTGAAACACTGCCTTTTGGACAAATTGTGTCCCATAAGAGTTTGCAAAGGCACAAAAGATCTCCAGGAGCTCCTGACAAAGAATATATGATGGCCATATACAATTTGCCACTGTTCCAAACAGCTTTCCAACCTCACCCACCCACCTCCAACATCTAAACAGAAACACAGCAAAAATTGGCTTCCAAAACAATTAAATGAACTGTCTGATTCTGGACATGAGGCCACATTTGCAAAGCAAAGCTGAAGAATTACGGTCAAACCAAAGGCAGAGGGACGACAAGCACACCTAAAACTTATGCCCTCACAGGTCTGGATGGTACTACTCAAATACTATGCAAAGACTATTTTAAGGCAGACCAGAGATCACAGAGGGAGAGAAATGGGACGTGCTTTGAGCCCCAAGGTATATCCTCGTTTCATGGTGGCTTTTCCACATGTGAGCAGTCGGGAATACGTAATAAATGGCTACAAATACCCACCAGCTATGCTGTGAATCCTTGCCCATGGAAAACCTGCCCAGGTCACTGGGAGGATGGAGAGTGTCCAAAAAGAATGCACTCACCTCTCTAGGGTGGTCTGGTCAAATGGCTAAAACACTATTGAGAAATCAGAACCTCAACTTCTGCCGAGGCTTTACCATGTCAGGAGTCTGCTGCTTGTAAAAATGTTCCCACCAGATACAGTCAAGATGTCTCCTCAGACAAGGGAAACAAAATAAAACCTAACCATCAGTATTACAACAAAATAAAAATCTTTTGCACAGCATAGGAAACCATCAACAAAATGACATGGCAACCTGCTGAATGAAAGACGGTATTTGTAAATGTTATACCCATTGAAGCGTTAATATCTGAACTATATAAAGAACTTACACACTCAACACACACACACACACACACACAAACAAAACAAAACAAAACACCCAAACAGTCTTATTTTAACAATCTGGGCAGAGGACAGTGAACAGATATTTTTCCAAAGACATACAAATGACCAACAGATAATGAAAAGATGCTTAACATCATTAATCATCAAGAAAATGTAATTCAAAACCACAAGATACCACCTCACATCTGTTAGAATGGCTAAACTCAAAAGCATAAGAAAAAAGTATGGGCAAGATCTGGGAAAAAAAAAAAAAAAAAGAAGGAAGTATTGTGTCCTGTTGGTGGGCACAGTCACTGTGGAAGACAGTAGGGATGTTCCTCAATAAATTAAAAATAGAAATACCCTACAATCCAGTAATCACACTACTAGGTATGTACACAAAGTAAACAAATGTTAATTTGAAAAGATATTTGCACCCTATGTTTATTGCAGCATTAGTTAAAGTAGCCAAAGTAGGGAAGTAGTTCAAATGTCCACCAATAGATGAATGGATAAAGATGATGTGAGATATATATGTATACACACACACACAAAATGGAATATGACTCAGCCATCCAAAAGAATGAAATCTTGCCATTTGCAACAACAAGGATGGAACTAGAGGTATTATTATGCTAAGTACAATAAGTCACACAAAGACAAATACCCTATGACTTTACTCATTTGTGAAATTTAAGAAATAAAACAAATTAACAAATTCAAAAAGAGACAAGCAAAAAAGCAGACCCTTAAATACAGAGAACAAACTGGTGGTTGCCAGAGGGGAGGTTGATGGGAAAAAGGGTGAATTAAAAGGGGTTATGAATACAGTTATGGTAATGAGCACTGAGTAATGTATAAATCATTGAATCATTATATTGTATACATCTGAGACTACCATAACACCATAGGTAAATTATACTTCAGTAAAAAAGAAAGAGAGAGAGAGAGAGATTGTGAGGCCGTGATCCTGCTCTTCCCAAGGTATAATATTACTATATCCAAATACATTATGAAGAGAGAGAAATAAAAGAATGTAATAGTTTTTCAGGCCTTCTGGTCACTGCAGCAAATCTACATCTTGTAATGATAGAGGATGTCATTCTTTTATCTCAATTAAAATGAGGGAGAAAAAACCCTCAAGGTAAGGATACAGTTAATTTTTAGTAAACACCTCAGTGTCTTGGTAGCTCCCCTCTGGAAGGCTGAGAGCCCTGCCAACTAAGTTCAAAAGGTCCAAGTCATGACGTTTTCTACATCAGTTTCCTTATCTTTGGTTGTACAGTTCAGTACTGGTCTTCCCACTCTCCTGGCCCTTTTTTATTGCTACTAGCTTCAATCTGGGCCTTATTTCTGACTGTGGTCCTAGATGCTTAGGTCAGGAAGTTAATTATGTTTCCTCTCTCTAGAAAATGCCTATCGGTGCATAGTAACTTTCTTGAGGACACTCTTATATATTCCGTTTTAACAGGAAAGAGCACTGTGATGGATTAGTAATGCCTTCCATGGGTTAGCGTAGGAAACAGGGATGACAGTATGCATATATGGGTGAGGAAACAAATCCTTTTTCCTCCACCCATCTTAAGTGGTCTGGCTGGGGCCCTATAAATTGGACTGATAAAAGACAGATTAACAGGAGAAAAGCAAATCAAAATTTATTACACATGGGGGCACCTTGTGATGAATAACTCAAAGGGGTTGGAAGATCTTGGGCTTATATAACATCTTAACAAAGGAACAGTAAATTTTTAGAGAAGTACCAAGACAAAGGAAAAGAACTTTGAACTTCCAGGGGTAGCAAATTATGGGAAAGCAAATATATAGGGGAACTTGGGGTAAATAAGGGCTAGTTTTAGCAACATTATGTACGTTCCTCTGGTGTTGTCTCTGTGCTGATAGGGTCTAGAATTGTCTCCAGTGATTAACTTCTCTTTTCTAGTAGAAAGAGAGAGAGGGACACCTTTACATATTTATGTAAAAGCAAATAGGAGGGGAGCAGAGAACTTTTCTTATATCCACTGCTTCTCAGCTGCCTTCAGCTGAAAATTACCCTTATGCCAAACAGCACGTTCTATAATGACATATTCTGCTACCATTCACATGGTAGACATCTGCCATCCCAGAATGGGGACCTCTTCCTGTCTTTTATGCTCAAGAGCATGGTCACTGCAACAAGCATTCAGAACAACTGTTTTCAAAATAATAAATGTATAGTACATAGGTCTAAGCATGAGTAATTTAAGAGTGTATGCATACCCACTAAATGCCATGAACTTCTTAGTATTTGGGTGAATGAATGAGAGAACGAGGTGAAAATAATGTATACAGACTACATATAGGACATGAGCATGTGCAAGGAGAAAAAAATAGTACTCCAGTATTGGAGACTGGGGTTTCTTAGCACCTAGTATTTCTTTTTAGTTACTGGATCCAGTCCTTCCTTCCCCGGATCCTTTTTTCCCTCACTACTAGGAGTAATATTACCGAAGTGATATTATCAGATTTCTTTCCCCTGTACTTCCTTGTAAACTTTGCCCTTCCCGGTTTATCAGTTAGGATGCTTTGACTCCAAATGACTGAAAACCCCAGGTAGTCCAAATTAAAAAATAAGGGATTTCTTATCTCATATTAAATAACACTAGTAAGGAATACAAAGTTAGAATGCTGCAAGTTAATTAACCCAGTGGCTCATCAGCATCTTTAGGGACCCAAACTCTTTCCAAATTAAACAAGGGAACCTCTTCTAGAGCCCACAATAGATGTCCTCTCGTATCTCATTGGTGGGATGACTTCATCTGTCTATACTTGAACTAGTGACCAGCGAGGAGACTAGGGCCATGACCAGCTTGGATGTGGCTTAGGCCTCGAGTCATTGTAGGACACAGGTAAATCCCACCCCCCTCCCAAAAATTGGGGCTTTGCCACCAAAGGAGAATGGGAAATGGTTGTTGGGTAGATAATACTCCCCAAATGGTAGATGAATTCGTGCTACAGAGGAGAAGTGAGAGAACAGAAAAATGCTCTTATCTCCTGGCTCTTAAATTTTAAAAAGCCTAGGCTGGTCATATGCAAGATATTTAGAAGAATATGAAGTGAATAAGAGGAAAAGCTCCCCTATATCCTGAAACTAGATAAAGATTACCTGATTTGAGTAAAGAAGGGAATGATAAAGGGGAGTGCAGGAAGGTCAGATGCAAATGGGCTCCCAGACTCTCCACCTTACCTCTGCTTCTTCCCACCTCCATCTCAGCCCAGGCAAAATCTCATCAGGAAGGACTACGACATGCAGCAGAAGACTATGGGTTCAGGAAGGAAGGCAGAGCATTCCACAGCATCCAGTGGTGTGGAAGGGTTGTCTCCATCCCAATAAGCACCTCAAAGCCCCAGGAACATGGGCCAGTGAGTATGTGGCCCTGAAGAGGATCTGTGTTAAGAACCAGGGAGGAACTCAATGTCAGAAGATAAAAAGGCATCTCAGCAGTGCCTAAATGATGATGGTATATCCCCCATGCCTTACCAACTCATGAGTGCTCTAGGAGTACCCCCTGACTAAATTTTAATCCTGGAGAAAGTTTTAATCCTGGAGAAAGACTTTTTTCCCCAAATTCACAAAGATTACACTTCACTCCCTTCACCCTCAGGCATAAAACACAAAGTAAATTCTCTTAGCTTAGATCCCCAGCACAATGGGGACACAAAACACAAAGTAAATTCACCTACAGAAAACAAAAGTGTATTACGTCCCTTGCACATGAGGCACGTCCCGTGCCTACTTCAAATACATTTTCTGCTAGGTTTCACAGTCATTCTCCAACCAGTTTTTAAAATAAGTTTTGGCTACCCTGAAATTCACACATTAGAGACCAAGCCAGCCTACCTCTCTAAAACTCCCTGAGAGTCTAACCTAGAGTAGGTTCTTCTCCCCCAGTATTATCTCAGTAAACCTTACTCATTCTCCAACCAGTTTTTAAAATAAGTTTTGGCTACCCTGAAATTCACACATTAGAGACCAAGCCAGCCTACCTCTCTAAAACTCCCTGAGAGTCTAACCTAGAGTAGGTTCTTCTCCCCCAGTATTATCTCAGTAAACCTTACTCTTTTCTACCTAGCCCTCTCACACTTTGCAATGACACATCTACTTGCTTATTGAATGTTTATTTTTGTGTCTCCTCCACTGTGCTACCAGGGGCTCTTTTAATTGTCAACCAGCAGAATGCCCAATATATAGGAGGGGTCAATAAATATTTGTCAACTAAATATATAAGGATTCGACCGCAGTATCTGTGCTTGTAGCTACTACATCCCATTTGATATTCCTAACAACTCTTTGAAGTTAAGATCATTTAAAAAAAGAAAGAAAGAAAAAAAAAAAACAGCTCACAGATGATGAAGTGGAAACAGAGATGAGTTAGTTCACTTACCCATCTGCATGGTGCCAATAACCACAGATTCTCAACCCCTGATGGTATATTTTTTTCAATGCTCTGGAGTTGAGTACATTATAAATCTGCCATCACCTGAGACCCAACAAGTGCAGTTTTACCTGAGACAACCCAGCCAGGGAAGAAACGGGTGGGTTTCTGTTAAGGTTCCAGTTGGTTACACTTCCATGAATTTCTAAATAAGCCATAGTGTTCCTTTCTAACATTTTCAGAATACTTACACAGCTTGTGATTTCAAGATACTCTTTCTATGACCAGAAACTCAGGTGGACAACAGCTCAGGAGGCACACTGACATTCTATTCTGTAGATGTTCGATCCTGTACCTCCTGTTGGGGAAAATTGTTAATCCCCGGCAGGGTGACTACCCTTTGGAGTATGTGGAAAAGACCACAACAAACTTCTCATGCTGATAAAAGGCAATGTTGCAGAGAAAGAAAATAATGCGGACTCCTGCTGCTCTTGAATTAATTAGAAATGTATTTTTCTTCCAAAAAAAAAAAAAAAAGAAAAATAGAACATCTTGTTCTTTGCACTTGCTAAAAAGTTCTCCTTTTCATTTAAAAGGTTAAGTAAAGCCACTCACATGCTCTTCTATTATTTTTTTTGAAAGAGCACACGGTTTCTTCAAACTTGGAGAGACACTCTTTAATGTTTCCAGATTGGTCCAAAGCTGTGTATCTTCTTTGTATTCTTATTCTTTTTTTTAAGTTCTTATCTAAATTCCAGTTAGTTAACATACAGTGTAATATTAGTTTGAGGTGTTCAATATAGTAATTCATCACTCCCACACATAACCCAGTGCCCATCACAAGTGCACTCCTTGATCCCTATCACCTATTTAACCCATCCCTTCACTCACCTCCCCTCTGGTAACCTGGTAACCATCAGTTTTTTCTCTATAGTTAAGAATCTGTTTTTTGTGTTGCCTCTCTCTTTTTTTCCCTTTGCTCCTTTGTTTTGTTTCTTAAATTCCACATAAGAGTGAAGTCAGATGGTATTTGTCTTTGACTTACTTTGCTTAGCATAATACTCTCTAGCTCCAAACATGGCATTGCACATGGCAAGATTTCATTCTTTTTATGGCTGATTAATAGTCCAGTGTGTGTGTGTGTGTGTGTGTGTGTGTGTGTGTGTGTGTGTGTGTGTATGTCTGTATACACACACACCATGTTTTCTTTATCCATTCATCAATCCAAAGGACACTTGGGCTTTTTCCATAATTTGGCTATTGTTGATAAAGTTGCTATAAACATTGGGGTACATGTATCCCTTTGAATTAGTATTTTTGTGTTCTTTGAGTAAATACCTCATAGCCCAATTGCTAGATTGTAAGGTAGTTCTATCTTTAACTTTTTGAGGAACTTCCATACTGTTTTCCAGAGTGGCTGCACAAGTTTGCATTCCTACCAATAGTAGAAGAATTATATTCTTACTCTTAATAATGCTTCATTTATTGTTATTGCTTGAAAGCCACATTCCAAGTTTGACGTTTGGGGTTCTTCAGGATTTTATTTGCCTTCTTCTTTTTTTTTTTTCCTAAAGATTTTATTTATTTATTTATTTATTTATTTATTTATTTATTTATTTATTTGACAGACAGAGATCACAAGTAGGCAGAGAGGCAGGCAGAGAGAGAGAGGAGGAAGCAAGCTCCTCGCTGAGCAGAGAGCCAGATGAAGGGCTCCATCCCAGGACCCCGGGACTATGACCTGAGCCAAAGGCAGAGGCTTTAACCCACTGAGCCACCCAGGTGTCCCTTTATTTGCCTTCTTGATGTACAGCACTTTTTTCTTCCAGTCTTCATTTAAGGAGCAACTATCTTATTACTAGGATCTTCAAACTGAAATTTTGGGTTAAAAAATTTACTTCCAATAAGCAGTCTAAATCCAATTCTAACAGTATCAGAACTACAAATTTTAATTTTTTGAAGAAGAAATTGTTAAACTTTCCAAAACTTAAAAATAAACCCATAGCAACCAAGGTTTTTAAAAATCTGAAACTTTCACAATTTTAAGAAATATTTCGTGGTGTAAATTGATATTCTTAAAGCCATCAATCACATGACTGATTATGTGTTGTCATGATCAAGAAAACAATGATGAATCAGTTTTACTTTGTTAAAAAGTAAAACAAAACCAAAAACACTTCTTTCTCCTTTTTCCATAGAGAATCACGCATTTTTTAAAAAGGGGGGAAAAAAACCCTATGAGTTATGTAAATGCACAGAGGACTGTGGGGTCGATGAGAAACATTCTGCAAAGCTGAGCCATATGTCCATGCATCAGAGGAGAGAGAAATCTACAGGATGCTCAGGGAAATGACAATTATAGTTCTAGAGGGATAGGAGACAATTCTGAACTTGGAAAAATCTGGAAGAAGGCAATGGTAACTGTATCTGGGGGCAAGGCAAAAGGAGGGTAAAGTTACAGAGGTAAGGAGGAAAGCGTCCAGAGGGTAGCCACAGAAAAGACATAGGAATGGCAGCAGAGAATATCAGAAATAATGGCTCAAAGATAAGCAAGTCAAATACTGTACCCTTGGAATGTGGGAGATTACAAAGTTAATTAGCATTGTTCTAGCAGATAGGAGAGACCGTGAAGAACTGGACATTCTAAACACATTCTGAAGAAAACAGAGCTGGCATCAGACGTCAGAGAATTATGCCTACTCATGATGAAGGAGATGGCTTTTTGAGCCAGAAACCAGAAAGTGGACAATGAGAACCATGCTCATTTCCTCTAACCCAGATGATCCATCTCATTTTTTCAACTTGTAAAAGTCCTATCTATCCACCAAAACCTATCTCAATTTCCATTCACTGTAAAAGTGTTCCCAGATCCCACTGTCAAACTGATCTCACCACTTTCCAAACTAGGACAGTAGACTATCCTGTATGACAATTAAATTCTGCATTGCTGATTCACTTAAATGTATCATTTCAGAGTTTTTTCCCATGCAATAGTGGTAATTTAGGGGGAAGTTTCAAGGAAAGTTTCACATAAATTCATTTATTTATACTAGTTGTAATCCTACCGATGGGAAAGACAATGTAAATGGTCCATATCCAAAATGCTTTAAAAATTAGGCTTTCAGCGCACCTGGGTGGCTTAGTCATTAAGTGTCTTTGTCTTTGGCTCAGGCCATGATCCCACAGTCCTGGGATCAAGCCCCACATTGGACTCCCTGCTTGGCAGGTAGCCTGTTTCTCCTTCTCCCACTCCTCCTGCTTGTGTTCTCTGATTCTCTCTCTCTCAAATAAATAAATAAATATTCTTTAAAAAAAATCATCCAAAATTCAGACTGTAATCCAAAGACCTTCATGGCTACCATAACTTCAGACCCAATAAGAACACCGTATGGATAATAACACACCTGTATCTCTCTTCATCTTTCATCAAAACAGCAGTATAAGGGGCATTCACCTATTAATCCTAGAGAATGATCACCACCAGCATGTCCTAAAATCACAAACACATTCCTGAGTGCCTAAATGTTCTTCCCAATCCAGATGTTTCAGGAACAGTAAGCTGACATTTCCCTGGGGGATATGAAATATAAAAAAGCCAACCTCACAGTTTCTACCACTTTAAAAATGTACATAGAATTACTATAATACATTATGAGTTTGCATTTTAAAACAACTACTTCTCATGGGATCCCCAGTCTAAATTGATTACCTATGCATAAAGAAGCCTTTACCTTCAAGAAGAGATTTGTTCATCCCATGCTCTTTAAAACATAAATCAATAGGCACATTTACCCTCAAACAAGATCATAAGAAAAAGTAGTTTCATTTCAAAGAGACACAAGAAATCATACATGTCTCTCAGGGAATTTAAGGTAGTTGTTATGTACTTCATTGATATAATTAGGCCAACATCATGGCCCTCTTTTTTTGTCCTCTGGATCTGGGCTTTTTCATGCCATCAGCATAACTTTTAAAGCTAATAACATGTCAAATGTGTCATATTATTGTTGACATTTTAGAAAAGAATTCCTTATGATTTTATTCACATGTGGAATTTAAGAAACAAAACAGATAAACATAAGGGAAAAAAGAGAGAGAGAGGCAAACTGTAAGAGACCATTAACTATGGAGAATAAACTGAGGGTTGATAGAAGGAGGAAGCGGTGTGGAATGGGCTAAATGAGCGATGGATATTAAAGAGTGCACTGGTTGTGATGAGCACTGGGTGTTGTATGTAAGTGATGAATCATTCAATTCTACTCCTGACACTAAAATTACACTACATATTAACAAACAAGAATTTAAATAAAAATTTGAAGGAAAAAATCATCTATAATCTAACATTACTAAGAGAGTCATCTTATTTTTTAAATATTTTTTATTCTTTTATTTTTTTTTAAGATTTTACTTATTTATTTGACAGAAAGACAGCAAGAGAGAGATGCAAGCAGGCGGAGTGGAAGAGAGAGAAGCAGGCCCCCTGCTGAGCAGGGAGCCCAATGGAGGGCTCCATCCCAGGACTCCAGGCTCACAACCCAAGTGGAAGGCAGACACTCAACAACTGAGCCACCAGGTACCCCAAGATAGTCATCTTAATGTTTATTTTATTTTTGATATTTATTTTTTACAGGATTTTTATTACCAGGAACATTGCAGTAATCCCACACAAATTACCTTTCTAAATTCAAGGAACAAGTTTAGCTGAATTGACTTGCTTACATTACTCTGAAACTTCAACATCATGAGGATTCTTTTTCATGCACAGTGTTCAGTTCATTATTATTTCATGTTTATGAGGTAGTTACCAATCAGATCAGTAGTGTGTTTCCTATGCATATGTTCTGGTTAATTCACTGACCGCACTAGGTGGAGAGTTTAGCAGACCAGAATTTTCATCCCAGAGCTCAGATGGTTTAGCTGTGTCACTAGAGCAAGTCACTCTCACGTGTCATCATGCAGAATCTCAGTTTTTTCATCTATAAATTAAAGGGGTTGAATTATCTTCACTCTAAGGAACTCTGTCTTCTTGGTCTAAACACTTGATGGCCCATGGGGCTAAGTAAAAACTGACTGAAAGATACAGTTGTTAAGAATAATTCTGCACTAGAAGAAAGGTGGATTTTTTGATAATTGAAATTCAACCAATATAATTCACTGTATCAATAATCTAAAAAGGAAAAACTGTAGGATACAAAAGAGACAAAATTCAAGACCCCTTCATAATTTAAAAAAAAAAAAAAACTTTTAAAAAAACTAGATATTTCATCAACCTTCTCAAACAACAAGCAAAGAACTGGATACTGCTTTCATTGAGTTCCTCCATTGCTTGACTCTTCACTATTTCATTGATTTCTTTTCTGATCTTTATTACTTCCTTTCTTCTGTTTATTTAGGATTTTGTTTGTTCGCCTATATCTATTCCCTTAGGTAAAAGCTGAATAGCTGATATAAGACCTTTCTTCTTTTCCAATAAAATCATTTAGTGCTATAAATTTTTCTGAGTACTTTTTGCAAGCATCCTACAAATTTTGATACATTGTACTCCATTGTTTTTTCACCTCTACAAAACACTTTCTCATTCTCCTTTAGTCTTCTTTTTTGGGCCCATAAGTTATTTAGAAGTATGTTACACTATTTCCAAATACTTAAGAATTTTCCAGAGATCTATTATTTGTTTCTAATTTCTTTCTATTGTGGATTAAGGAACATACTTTGTGCAATTTTCATCTTTCTTTTTTAAAGATCTTATTTATTTGGCAGAGAGAAAAATCACAAGTAAGCAGAGAGGCAGGCAGAGAGAGAAGGGGTAAGCAGGTTCTCTGCCGAGCAGAGAGCCCGATGCGGGGCTCGATCCCAGAACACTGAGATCATGACCTGAGCTGAAGGCACAGGCTTAACCCACTGAGCTACCCAGGTTCCTAATTTTCATCTTTTTAAAAGTAGTAATACTTGCTTAGTATCCCAGAATAATGTCTAATTTGGCAAATGCTCTGTTGGCCCTAAGAAAAGAGATATTTATTTTGCTGTTTGGGTCGAATATTCCATAAATACCAATCTTGTAAAGATTATTCAGAATACTTTTCTTTTCTTTTTCTTTTTTTTTTATGAATTTATTTTCAGCATAACAGTATTCATTATTTTTTCACCACACCCAGTGCTCCATGCAATCCGCGCCCTCTATAATACCCACAACCTAGTACCCCAACCTCCCCCCACCGCCACTTCAAACCCCTCAGATTATTTTTCAGAGTCCATAGTCTCTCGTGATTCACCTCCCCTTCCAATTTACCCCAACTCCCTTCTCCTCTCTAACTCTCCATGTCCTCCATGCTATTTGTTATGCTCCACAAATAAGTGAAACCATATGATAATTGACTCTCTCTGCTTGACTTATTTCACTCAGCATAATCTCTTCCAGTCCCGTCCATGTTGCTACAAAAGTTGGGTATTCATCCTTTCTGATGGAGGCATAATACTCCGTAGTGTATATGGACCACATCTTCCTTATCCATTCGTCCGTTGAAGGGCAACTTGGCTCTTTCCATAGTTTGGCGACCGTGGCCATTGCTGCTATAAACATTGGGGTACAGATGGCCCTTCTTTTCACGACATCTGTATCTTTGGGGTAAATACCCAGGAGAGCAATGGCAGGGTCATAGGGAAGTTCTATTTTTAATTCTTGAGGAATCTCCACACTGTTCTCCAAAGAGGCTGCACCAACTTGCATTCCCACCAACAGTGGAAGAGGGTTCCCCTTTCTCCACATCCCCTCCAACACATGTTGTTTCCTGTTTTGTTAATTTTAGCCATTCTAATTGGTGTAAGGTGATATCTCAATGTGTTTTTTTTTAATATAACTTTTTATTTTTTATAAACATATATTTTTATCCCCAGGGGTACAGGTCTGTGAATCACCAGGTTTACACACTTCACAGCACTCACCAAAACACATACCCTCCCCAATGTCCATAATACCACCCCCTTCTCCCAAACCCCTTCCCCCCAGCAACCCTCAGTTTGTTTTGTGAGATTAAGAGTCACTTATGGTTTGTCTCCCTCCCAATCCCATCTTCTTTCATTTATTCTTCTCGTACCCACTTAAGCCCCCATGTTGCATCACCACTTCCTCATATCAGGGAGATCATATGATAGTTGTCTTTCTCCGCTTGACTTATTTCGCTAAGCATGATATGCTCTAGTTCCATCCATGTTGTCGCAAATGGCAAGATTTCATTTCTTTTGATGGCTGCATAGTATTCCATTGTGTATATATACCACATCTTCTTGATCCATTCATCTGTTGATGGACATCTAGGTTCTTTCCATAGTTTGGCTATTGTGGACATTGCTGCTATAAACATTCGAGTACACGTGCCCCTTTGGATCACTACGTTTGTATCTTTAGGGTAAATACCCAATAGTGCAATTGCTGGGTCATAGGGCAGTTCTATTTTCAACATTTTGAGGAACCTCCATGCTGTTTTCCAGAGAGGTTGCACCAGCTTGCATTCCCACCAACAGTGTAGGAGGGTTCCCCTTTCTCCACATCCTCGCCAGCATCTGTCATTTCCTGACTTGTTGATTTTAGCCATTCTGACTGGTGTGAGGTGATATCGCATTGTGGTTTTGATTTGTATTTCCCTGATGCCGAGTGATATGGAGCACTTTTTCATGTGTCTGTTGGCCATCTGGATGTCTTCTTTGCAGAAATGTCTGTTCATGTCCTCTGCCCATTTCTTGATTGGATTATTTGTTCTTTGGGTGTTGAGTTTGCTAAGTTCTTTATAGATTCTGGACACTAGTCCTTTATCTGATATGTCGTTTGCAAATATCTTCTCCCATTCTGTCAGTTGTCTTTTGATTTTGTTAACTGTTTCCTTTGCTGTGCAAAAGCTTTTGATCTTGATGAAATCCCAATAGTTCATTTTTGCCCTTGCTTCCCTTGCCTTTTGCGTTGTTCCTAGGAAGATGTTGCTGCGGCTGAGGTCGAAGAGGTTGCTGCCTGTGTTCTCCTCAAGGATTTTGATGGATTCCTTTCGCACATTGAGGTCCTTCATCCATTTTGAGTCTATTTTTGTGTGTGGTGTAAGGAAATGGTCCAATTTCATTTTTCTACATGTGGCTGTCCAATTTTCCCAGCACCATTTATTGAAGAGGCTGTCTTTTTTCCATTGGACATTCTTTCCTGCTTTGTCGAAGATGAGTTGACCATAGAGTTGAGAGTCTATTTCTGGGCTCTCTATTCTGTTCCATTGATCTATGTGTCTGTTTTTGTGCCAGTACCATGCTGTCTTGATGATGACAGCTTTGTAATAGAGCTTGAAGTCCGGGATTGTGATGCCACCAACGTTGGCTTTCTTTTTCAATATCCCTTTGGCTATTCGAGGTCTTTTCTGGTTCCATATAAATTTTAGCATTATTTGCTCCATTTCTTTGAAAAAGATGGATGGTACTTTAAAAGGAATTGCATTAAATGTGTAGATTGCTTTAGGTAGCATAGACATTTTCACAATATTTATTCTTCCAATCCAGGAGCATGGAACATTTTTCCATTTCTTTGTGTCTTCCTCAATTTCTTTCATGAGTACTTTATAGTTTTCTGAGTATAGATTCTGTGTCTCTTTGGTAAGGTTTATTCCTAGGTATCTTATGGTTTTGGGTGCAATTGTAAATGGGATTGACTCCTTAATTTCCCTTTCTTCTGTCTTGCTGTTGGTGTAGAGAAATGCAACTGATTTCTGTGCATTGATTTTATATCCTGACACTTTACTGAATTCCTGTATAAGTTCTAGCAGTTTTGGAGTGGAGTCTTTTGGGTTTTCCACATATAGTATCATATCATCTGCGAAGAGTGATAATTTGACTTCTTCTTTGCCGATTTGGATGCCTTTAATTTCCTTTTGTTGTCTGATTGCTGAGGCTAGGACCTCTAGTACTATGTTGAATAGCAGTGGTGATAATGGACATCCCTGCCGTGTTCCTGACCTTAGCGGAAAAGCTTTCAGTTTTTCTCCATTGAGAATGATATTTGCGGTGGGTTTTTCATAGATGGCTTTGATGATATTGAGGTATGTGCCCTCTATCCCTACACTTTGAAGAGTTTTGATCAGGAAGGGATGCTGTACTTTGTCAAATGCTTTTTCAGCATCTATTGAGAGTATCATATGGTTCTTGTTCTTACTTTTATTGATGTGTTGTATCACATTGACTGATTTGCGGATGTTGAACCAACCTTGCAGCCCTGGAATAAATCCCACTTGGTCGTGGTGAATAATCTTTTTAATGTACTGTTGAATCCTATTGGCTAGTATTTTGTTGAGTATTTTCGCATCTGTGTTCATCAAGGATATCGGTCTATAGCTCTCTTTTTTGGTGGGATCCTTGCCTGGTTTTGGGATCAAGGTGATGATGGCCTCATAAAATGAGTTTGGAAGTTTTCCTTCCATTTCTATTTTTTGGAATAGTTTCAGGAGAACAGGAATTAGTTCTTCTTTAAATGTTTGGTATAATTCCCCCGGGAAGCCGTCTGGCCCTGGGCTTTTGTTTGTTTGGAGATTTTTAATGACTGTTTCAATCTCCTTACTGGTTATGGGTCTGTTCAGGCTTTCTATTTCTTCCTGGTTCAGTTGTGGTAGTTTATATGTTTCTAGGAATGCATCCATTTCTTCCAGATTGTCAAATTTATTGCCGTAGAGTTGCTCATAGTATGTTCTTATAATAGTTTGTATTTCTTTGGTGTTAGTTGTGATCTCTCCTCTTTCATTCATGATTTTATTTATTTGGGTCCTTTCTCTTTTGTTTTTGATAAGTCGGGCCAGGGGTTTATCAATTTTATTAATTCTTTCAAAGAACCAGCTCCTACTTTCGTTGATTTGTTCTATTGTTTTTTTGGTTTCTATTTCATTGATTTCTGCTCTGATCTTTATGATTTCTCTTCTCCTGCTAGGCTTAGGGTTTCTTTCTTGTTCTTTTTCCAGCTCCTTTAGGTGTAGGGTTAGATTGTGTACCTGAGACCTTTCTTGTTTCTTGAGAAAGGCTTGTACCGCTATATATTTTCCTCTCAGGACTGCCTTTGTTGTGTCCCACAGATTTTGAACCGTTGTATTTTCATTATCATTTGTTTCCATGATTTTTTTCAATTCTTCTTTAATTTCCCGGTTGACCCATTCATTCTTTAGAAGGATGCTGTTTAGTCTCCATGTATTTTGGTTCTTTTCAAACTTCCTTTTGTGGTTGAGTTCTAGCTATACCGGTTGAGTCCTGATTTAGGACCGAGGATGTGATCTATTCTGGAGAATGTTCCATGTGCACTAGAGAAGAATGTGTATTCTGTTGCTTTGGGATGAAATGTTCTGAATATATCTGTGATGTCCATCTGGTCCAGTGTGTCGTTTAAGGCCTTTATTTCCTTGCTGATCTTTTGCTTGGATGATCTGTCCATTTCAGTGAGGGGAGTGTTAAAGTCCCCTGCTATTATTGTATTATTGTTGATGTGTTTCTTTGATTTTGTTATTAATTGGTTTATATAGTTGGCTGCTCCCACGTTGGGGGCATAGATATTTAAAATTGTTAAATCTTCTTGTTGGACAGACCCTTTGAGTATGATATAGTGTCCTTCCTCATCTCTTATTATAGTCTTTGGCTTAAAATCTAATTGATCTGATATAAGGATTGCCACTCCTGCTTTCTTCTGATGTCCATTAGCATGGTAAATTCTTTTCCACCCCCTCACTTTAAATCTGGAGGTGTCTTCGGGCTTAAAATGTGTTTCTTGGAGGCAACATATAGATGGGTTTTGTTTTTTTATCCATTCTGATACCCTGTGTCTTTTGACAGGGGCATTTAGCCCATTTACATTCAGGGTAACTATTGAGAGATATGAATTTAGGGCCATTGTATTGCCTGTAAGGTGGCTGTTACTGTATATGGTCTCTGTTCCTTTCTGATCTACCACTTGTAGGATCTCTCTTTGCTTAGAGGACCTCTTTCAAGATTTCCTGTAGAGCTGGTTTGGTGTTTGCAAATTCTTTCAGTTGTTGTTTGTCCTGGAAGCTTTTAATCTCTCCTTCTATTTTCAATGATAGCCTAGCTGGATATAGTATTCTGGGCTGCATGTTTTTCTCATTTAGTGCTCTGAAAATATCATGCCAGTTCTTTCTGGCCTGCCAGGTTTCTGTGGATAAGTCAGCTGCCAATCTAATATTTTTACCATTGTATGTTACAGACTTCTTTTCCCGGGCTGCTTTCAGGATTTTCTCTTTGTCACTGAGACTTGTAAATTTTACTATTAGGTGACGGGGTGTGGGCCTATTCTTATTGATTTTGAGGGGCGTTCTCTGAACCTCTTGAATTTTGATGCTCGTTCCCTTTGCCATATTGGGGAAATTCTCCCCAATAATTCTCTCCAGTATACCTTCTGCTCCCCTCTCTCTTTCTTCTTCTTCTGGAATCCCAATTATTCTAATGTTGTTTCGTCTTATGGTGTCACTTATCTCTCAAATTCTCCCCTCGTGGTCCAGTAGCTGTTTGTCCCTCTTTTGCTCAGCTTCTTTATTCTCTGTCATTTGGTCTTCTATATCACTAATTCTTTCTTCTGCCTCATTTATCCTAGCAGTGAGAGCCTCCATTTTTGATTGTACCTCATTAATAGCTTTTTTGATTTCAACTTGGTTAGATTTTAGTTCTTTTATTTCTCCAGAAAGGGCTTTTATATCTCTCGAGAGGGTTTCTCTAATATCTTCCATGCCTTTTTCGAGCCCGGCTAGAACCTTGAGAATTGTCATTTTGAACTCTAGATCTGACATATTACCAATGTCTGTATTGATTAGGTCCCTAGCCTTCGGTACTGCCTCTTGTTCTTTTTTTTGTGTTGAATTTTTCCGTCTTGTCATTTTGTCCAGATAAGAGTATATGAAGGGGCAAGTAAAATACTAAAAGGGTGGCAACAACCCCAGGAAAATATGCTTTAACCAAATTAGAAGAGATCCAAAATCGTGAGGGGGGAGAAAGGGGATAAAAAGAGGTTCAAAAAGGAAGAAATTAAAAAAAAAAAAAGAAAAAAGAGAAAAAAAAAGAAAAGAATTTAAAAAAAAAAAAGAAAACACCTAAGAAAAATATAAAAAAGAAAAAATATATGTATTAGATAAACTAGTAAAAAATCGTTAAAAAAGAAAAAGGTAACAGTTAAAAAAAAAAATTTACCCGAAGGCGAAAAAAAAAAAAATGAAAAAGAAAAAATTAAATTAACTGCAAGACTAAAAAAAATCACAGGGAAAAAGCCATGAGTTCCGTGCTTTGCTTTCTCCTCCTCTAGAATTCTGCTGCTCTCCTTGGTATTGAAACCGTACTCTTTGGTAGGTGAACTTGGTCTCGGCTGGATTTCTTGTTGATCTTCTGGGGGAGGGGCATGTTGTAGTGATTCTCAAGTGTCTTTGCCCCAGGCGGAATTGCACCGCTTTTACCCGGGGGCCGGGGTGAGTAATCCGCTTGGGTTTACTTTCAGGAGCTTTTGGTCCCTGAGCGCTTTCCGTAGAGTTCCAGAGGACGGGAATACAAATGGCGGCCTCCTGGTCTCCGGCCCGGAGGAGCCGAGAGCCCAGGGCCCCACTCCTCAGTGCGCCCTCAGAGAACAGCGCCAGTTACTCCCGTCTGCCTGACCTCCGGCTGCGCTCTGAGCTCACCGAGCCTGCGACCGGTTCAAGGTCACCCCAAGCTGCGAGCTTACTGTCGGCTCTGTCTCTGTAGCCAGCTTTCCCGTTCCAATACCCGCAAGCTCTGCGACACTCAGACACCCCCGATCCTTCTGTGACCCTGCGGGACCTGAGGCCACGCTGACCCCGTGTGGGCTTTGCCCCGGGTAGCCTCTGGAGCCATGTCCCTCAGCGGAACAGACTTTTAAAAGTCCTGATTTTGTGTGCCGTTGCTCCGCCGCTTGCCGGGAGCCGGCCCCTCCCCCCGGGGTCTATCTTCCCGTCGCTTTGGATTCACTTCTCCGCTGGTCCTACCTTTCAGAAAGTGGTTGTTTTTCTGTTTCCAGAATTGCTGTTCTTCTTCTCTTCGATCTGCTGATGGATTTGCAGGTGTTTGCAATCTTTAGATAAGCTATCTAGCTGATCTCCGGCTAGCTGAAGTAGTCTCGGCCTGCTACTTCTCCGCCATCTTGACTCCTCCCTCTTTTTTTTTTTTTTAAGATTTTATTTTTAAGTAATCTCTACACCCAGCATGAGGCTCACACTCACAACCCTGAGATCAAGAGTCACATGCTCTACGTACTTAGTCAGCCAGGTGTCCCTAGAGTACTTTTTCCTTACTGATCTCTGTCTACTTGGTCTACCAAGTAGTGAAGCAAGTATTTAAATCTCAAATTATAATTGTATAGCTGTCTATTGTTCCTTACAGTTCTAAAAGATTATGTTTCATGTATTTTAAACTCTATTATAAGGTGCATTAATATTTTGAATTGTTATATCCTTTCTTTATTGAGGCATGTGATAGATCACATATTAGTTGTAGGTGTACAACATAATTATTCACTATTTTTGTGTCTTGTGAAATGATCACCATGGAAATTCTAGTTGATATCCATCATCCTGTGTAGTAACAATTCTTTTTCTTGTGATGATAACTAAGATCTACTCTCTTAACAACTTACAAATCTACAATACAGTATTATTAACTATACTCACCATGCTGTACATTACATCCCCAAGATTTGTTCATTTTATAAATGGAAGTTTTTACCTTTCAGTCCCTTTCGCCAAATTGACCTACCTCCCCACCTCCTACCTCTGGCAAACATCAATCTGTCCTCTGAATCTATGAGTTTGGTTTTTGTTTAGATTCTATATATAAATGAGACCATATGGTATCTGTCTTTCTCTGATTTATTTCATTTACCATAATGCCCTCAAGATCCATCCACATTGCCACAGATGACACACTTTCATTCCTTTTTATAGCTAAAATATTCCACTGTGTGTATGTGTATACATATATCACAGGTATATACATATATACTATTTACTTTATCCATTTATCCATCAATGGACACTTAGGTTGTTTCCATGCCTTTGTCATTGTAAATAATGCTGTGATGAACTACACTCTTGTGACTTCTTGAGGATTTGATTCTCTTATCATTAATAAATTACCTCCTTTGGGTTGCCTGGGTGGCTCAATTGGTTGGGTGACTGCCTACAGCTCGGGTCATGATCCTGGAGTCCCAGGATCCAGTTCCGCATCCAGTTCCAGATCCAGATTCCCCAGCTCCATGGGGAATCTGCTTCTCCCTCTGACCTTCTCCCCTCTCATGTTCTCTCTCACTTTCTCTCTCTCTCTCAAATAAATTTAAAAAAAAAAAATTACCTCCTCTTCCCCTAATTGTTTTTTTGTTCTGAAGTCTACTTTATCTGATATTAACATAACCACTCCAGCTTCTGTTTGATTAATGTCTTTTAGCAGGTCTTTTTCTATCTTTTTAACTTTTAACTTAGTTGTGACTTTATATTTAAAGGAGTTTTTCTTGTAAGCAGCATATTAATTAAGTCCTGTGGGTTTTTTAATCTAATCTGACCACCTCTGTTTTTTAATTAAGATATTTAGACCATTTATATTTGATGTGATATTTTTTAAATGATAGATTATTTTCTATAGGTACCATCTGTTCTTTTCTTTCTTTTTCCATCACTATGGGATGACTGTCTTATTATCTCTTGTCCAATATCTTGGAAAACCATTATTTTACATATTTGTCTGCATTTTTGTTGTCTTAGGTAGGATGAAAATTCAGTTGCTGTTATTCTGTGTTCTCCTCAATGGATGTTCCTAGCATCCTCCATAGAAGCTATTCTTAATAGCCAAAAGCTAGAAATAACCTCAATGATTTCAACTGGTGAATAAACAAATAGTGGTACAGTCATATCATGAAATACTACTCAGCAATAAAAAGAATAAACTTCTGATATATATAAAACATGGATAAATGTACCATGTTAACTAAAAAAAATGTTAAAACTACTTAATATAAGATTCTATTTTATGAAATTCTAGAAAAAGCTAAATTAAAGTGACATAAATAAAAACAGTAGTTGTCAGACACAAGGGTGAAGGAAATGGATTGACTACAAAAAGACAAAAAAGAATTTTTAGGAAGAAAATGTTCTTTATCTTGAGTGCAGTGGTGGCTACATAACTCAATACACTTGTCAAAATTCACTATACTGTACACTTAAAATTAATAAGTATTATTTTAAGTAAGTTATACTTTAATTAAAACATTAATGTTTTAAGGCTAACAAAAATGGTAGCAGGGAAGATTTTTCCATAAACATAATAAAAATTAAAACTCTTTGGTTTATAAAGGATCATATAAGTCCATGTGAAAAACAATAATATTACAGAGAAAAGGGGCAAAAAATACACAGAAATCCTGGGAGAGGAAGGAGACAAAATACTAAATGTTAGTGAGGAAGGGATGAACCGAATATTATCAAACTCTTCTGGTAGAAATATGACCTGGCACAACTTCCTGGAAAACAATTTGGATATGTGAACAAGAGTCTTAAATTATTCCTATTCTTTGACCAGTCCATACATAGGACTCTATTTTAAGGAAATATTCAGTAATATAAACAAGTACTTGGAATCATGGATGTCCCCAGCACAATTCATTATTAGAGCAAAAAACAACATGAAAAGAATCTGATATTTAATATTTAAAAATTACTGTTATACCTTATAACTAATCTTTTCAATGGTATTTTTTACAACCATTAAAAATTATAATCTCAAACTATTGCAATGACATGTTAAAATAGTACTGATATACTCTTAAAATGAATAATAAATAGGACACAAAGATATCCAAGTTCTGTTTGGTTATTTGTAATGAATGAAACATTGCGTGTGTGTGTGTGTGTAAGGTCTGTAAGGTCTGTAAGGAAGCTTACTGTAAGGTCAACAGTGTTATTTTTAGTTTGTGAAATTATGGATCATTTTTATTCCTTCTATATCATTTTCTAAATTTTTCTATCTTATACATCAATACTGCATTTCCTATGAAAGCAAAATAAGATAAATACACACATAATGTGATTATCTGTTTTTTGAGTGTTAGTTTGAAGAGTTCTTTAGGGCATGTATTGCATGGAGCCCTGGGTGTGGTACATAAACAATGAATCTTAGAACTGAAAAAATAAAATAAAATTTAAAAAATAAATATATCCAGATATGCCATGAAAAAATAAATAAATATGCACATAAACATCTAAGTATCATAATTCTAAAATAAAAAATAGAAAATCAGTCTGGTTTTGATCATCTTAAAGGAATAAGTGAGAATATATTCTCACCCACTCTTCACTCCCTGGGAATAAATAGCATTATTTTAACCCTATCGATTTCTGGACAAACCATTGTCTTCACATATATAACACAGATTGCAAGGTCTATGCTCTTTTGGAATACGTTTTGACTTTCACTAACACATGCTCATGCACAACTACATAGAGAGACCATGTTAGACATAGGTGATACAAAGATCTACGAGCCCAAATCTCTGCCCTCAAGGAATACACAATCTTAAGAGAGATGCTAGTGTGTCAAGTTCCAATTGGAAGTTTGGATGGGACATCAGTAGATCACAACTACCCTCAAATTACATAGTGGGAGGAAAAAACTATGCATCCTTCTATTTATTCATGCAATTGTTCAACAAATATTTATGTAACACCAACTTTCAGGCACTATTACTTTTCATAGTTATACAATGGTTAGCAAAACAGATGGAATCTTGCCTTCAAGATAAGTAGGCAATTAACAAATAGAAAAGGAAATATGTGACACAATTTGTGCTGTGGAGGAAACAAGTTAAACTCAATAAAAGATGGTAATGAGGGTGAAGAGGAGGAGAAAGAACAGTAGAAAATAGATGAAGGGATCACAGAAGGCCTCTGGGAAGGAGGCATTTGAACTGAAATTACAGCAAGAACATGAACCAGCCATGCAAAGAAAGAGGAAGACCATTAGGTAAGATTGAGCTTGTGCTGTTTATGGTATTGAAAAACCAGTGTAACTGGAAATGATAGGCAAATAGGAGAAGCTGGAGATGAGGTAGGGACCAAAACATGCAGGGCTTTCTATTCCTCAACCTTCAGACCAGACTAAGAACTGAACCTCATATTTTTATTGTTGGCATTTTTGTAAGACACTTTGGCAAACATGAATTTCAAAATGCATTCTAGAAGTTAATTGGGTAATTAGATGTCAAAAATGCCAATTGACTTCAGCCAATTTAGACACTCCATTTTCTCTTCATATAAAATAAGACTAATGCAGAATAATAGGAATATTGTAAAGGAAACTAAAGGCAAAACATGCCATGTGGATAGAAACTATTACTGTTCTACAAAAAGCAAAAATCAGTGAAGACAGAGGAAAGGGTTCTTTTGCATTAGAAATATAAATTTATTAGCTCTAGTTGAATGTTATTGAATGCCATCAAAAATAGCACTTCAGCACTGATTCAGAACTGTAGGGTGCACTATCAGCATAATTAAAATAAAAGAATCTAAGCCATTTCCCCATCTTGCTTCCTTATTATTGTCTAATTGTTCAGAATGTCTGTCTGTTATGGAGACAAAGCAATTAAGCCCAGCAAGTTGCAACAATGGGGATGATAAGGGGGGGGGGGTGCTGCTCCATTAGCAACTTGGATATCAACATAGAAAACATTAAAGAAAGAAACACAATTGTCATTGGAAATAATTAGATGACACCTCTGGCTTAACTGGGGAAGATACGCTATGTGCATCTGCAGGCTTTTTTTCATTTCATGGGTCTTTGTTTACCTGGGTTCCTCGACTTGAGTTCCACAAACATCACAGTATCACAGAGGATGTACTGAAGGGCCTGGTGAACACCAGATCCTTTCTCAGATAATAACACCTGTCTGTTGTAAATCCAAAAGAATTGTGATTCAAGAGCTTTGTTTTGGGGTGCCTGGGTGGCTCAGTCAATTGAACTTCTGATTTGTGATTTGGGCTTAGGTCATGATCTCAGGGTTGTGCTCTCAAGCTCCACATCAGACTCCGGAACCCAGAGGGGAATCTGCTGGAGAGTCTCTCTCTCTCTCTCCCTCCCCTACTATGTGAGCACTCTCTCACTCTTTCTCTCTCTCAAATAAATAAATAAATCCTTAAAAAAAAAAAAAAAAGAATTTTGTTTTAACTGTCAACTGGCCCAGGAAGAAAAGAGGTAAGGGGTCAATGCTTCTGTTAAATACCAATCACCAGAACAAAAAACTCTAGGTCTTTCCGGCTCCCTTTCTCACAAACACAGAACTGTGTTCTAAAACCCCAAAGTCTGCTCTTAGAACATGATTTAAAAAAAAAAAAAATAGCAATTGTCTTTAATACATTTACAATGTATAAGGTTATAGGACAAGCATAAAGAATCCCAAATATTGGGGCACCTGATGGCTTAGTCATTAAGCGTCCACCTTTGGCTCAGGTTATGATCCCAGGGTCCTGGGATTGAGCCCCACATAGGGCTCCTTGCTCTGCAGGGAGCCTGCTTCTCCCTCCCCCACTCCTCCTACTTATGTTCTCTCTTGCTGTGTCTCTCTCTCAAATAAATAAATAAAATCTTCAAAGAAAAAAAAGAAGCACAAATATTTTTGTCTCTGGAATTGACCATAGTCTTAAGAGCCCCTTGGTTAAAAACTGAGGCTCAGAGAAGAGACTGACATGCCCTAGGTAAAAGCAGGTTTGAAGAATCACAAGTGGAAATATAGTTCCTTTGATAACATAATACTCATAAGTACTGCATACTGAACTCATACCACATAGTAGAGACTATAGTAAGTGTTTCACATAAATTGTCTCATTTAATCCCATGAGGTACAGCAATGATTTTTATGGAAAAGGAACAAATTTATCCAACAGATTTTATGGCTACGGAACCTCTCTGGTGCTCAAAGAGGTTATGCAATTTGCTTTACTACAGTGTAAAACAGATTTGAACTTAGTTGTATCTGATTACAAGACCTATGCTTGTAAGGGCTGAACAGTCCCACTTTCCTATAGCAAGGACAAAACATACATCAAATAGTGGATCTTATATTTCCTCTCGCCAAACCAGAAGCCAGAGAAAACAGAGGCACAGAGGGGAAGATGAGCCTATTCCTTAGGGCAAGGATCAGAAAGCTACAGCCCACCATTAATTTTGTTTTGTTTTGTTTTGTTTTGTTTTGAAGGAGGCATAAACTAAGAGAGGTTCTGTATTTTTAAATGGTTGGAAAAATCAAAAAATACATTGTGACACATGCAAGTCTATTGTCTGTGGTTGCTTTTGCCCTTCTGTGGCAGAAGTAAAGAGTTGACAAGATACTGTGCAGCCTACAAATCCAAAAATATTTACCATCCGATCCTTTACAGAAAAATTTCGTCAACTCCTCTCCCCCTACTTGGTTCAATTGATGAAAAAAAGCATATGAAGAAGTGTTTATATGGCAATGTTCTGCGCTTCTAGGGAGGGGAAAGAGGAGGAGAAGATTACACAGTAAGAGGAAAGGAAAAGGAAAATGGCATGCTTCATCATTTTGTCTACAAGTGTGGTGTGTGTTCCTCAAATAGATGAGAGCAGGGAAGAGAGCCATGCTGGTGAACCTACTGAAATTCTCCCTTCTGTCAAAAGAGATCCTCTGCTGGAAAATACCATCCAACATCTTCATAGCAGCTAGTGGCTCCCAGGCTGGAATATTCTCTTCCTTAGGTCACAGCTTTTGCCAACAAAATGAGTTAGGTGGAATAGCAAAGGCCATCCTCTCTCTATACCAACAAAACACAGAGGAAAAACAGTAATAATGCTGAGCACTCGACCTTGTTATACTCTCCCTGGAAACCACGTAAATTCAGTTCCCTGTGAATGTATCAGAGAAAGGTGAATTCAGTTCCACAGGAAAGTGATTTGTCCACCATTAGTCCATGCAAACCTCCCAAATGCTGAACTCAAAGACCTTTTCCCAACTACAAGCCAATGGAACGACTCACTTACTTGGAAAATGAACTAACCCTTTCATTCACCAGTACCTTCCAGCAAAACAGCTTGGACCATTTTCATTTTACATCGAACATTTTAGAATGGCTTTGGTAAATATATCTGAGCTTCCCACATACACTGCCTAAAGGAAATTATGGTGATCTGCCTTCACCAGCATTCCAATCTATGCAACAGCTTTATTTCTCAACATTAAAATGGCATCCCGGTTCATTTGCTCATCAGTCTATATTAACCAGGGAAACGATCACTGTTGCTGAAATTCTGAAATCATTATGATTTTAAGGATAAGACTTTGGACTGCAATAAATTCACCAAAGGTGATCATGTGACTTTGAATCCAGATACCTGGTCTTCCCCAGCAAAATCCTATTTGAAACCATGTGTTCAACACAAAGGTATTGCAGCATATGCAAATTTAACATATGTAAGTTCAATAGTAAGTGCTAAGAGAAAGAAAGAGACACAGAACTATTTACATAGTATATATAATCCCATGGGCAATTCTACTAAACATATGTACAGTCCACAGCTTAGGATAGGAGACATGAATTTGCTATTTCCCCAGTCCTCATTCCCACCCTCATCTTAAAATGTGAGCATCTCATTATGTTGAGTGTGTTTCTAGTATTTAAAGATATAGCCTCTTCAAACTAGATGGTGTCCTAATACTTGGTCTGGTACTCATCTAAAAAAAAAAAAAAAGCGGTGAAACACTTGAGGTAACACAGGCTATACTAGACTTCTTGAGTGATGGCAAATCAGTCTGTAATATCTGATATTATTTCAAGGTTGTTTTGAAAGAAAATTTTGACTAAAATGCAATCTTTGCTTTAGACATTCATTCTGGTTCCTAACCATCATGTAAGATAGCACTTCATTATCAGTGACTTAACTTGGAAAATCTACAAATTCAAAGTAGATGCAGTTAAACAAATTCAATCTCATATGGGAATGGGTTTGGAGGACCTTATTCTGTTTCAACAAGAACAATGATTTCCCTTTAGGGTGGTACTTCCCGTACTGTGTTCTGTGAAACAGCCATCGTTAGTAGGTATTCCTTCCAAACAGGTATCTGCAGTTTGAAAGGTGTAAGTAATATTATGTATTTTACTCTCTTCTAAAAAGTCATAATGCATATTAGCATTGCTGTGGACTGAATTATGTTTCTGCCTCGAATTCATATGCGGAATCCATAACCCCAAACTTGATAGTATTTGGAGATAGGGCCTTGGAAGGTAATTAGATTTAAATGAAGTCATCAGAATAGAACCTTCATGATGGGATTAGTGCTCCACGTAAGAAACAGGAAGGAGCTTTTCCTCTGTCTGTCTACCAACAACAACACGGCAAGAAGGTGGTCATGGGCAAGCAAGCAAGACAGCTCTGGTTAAAACCCAACCATGCTATCCCTTCATCTTTGAATTCTAGCCATAGGACTGTGATAAATGTTTGTTGTTTAAACCACCAAGTCTATGTTATTTTGTTATGTCAGCCTGAGCAGGCTAAGACAAACAGGCTGAGAAAATCCTGCAATAAAGAAATCAATTTAACTTCATAGAACCAGCATTTTTCACAGGCAGTTAGGAGATGGTCAGCTGTTTTTGTCCTGCCAGGCAGTAGAGAGTACTAATGTAATTGCTCAGATCTGGGGTAGATTGGTCAGCGTCACTGTGTACTAAAGACACAGATACACCCACAAGAAGCTGACCCATGGCTATAACAGGCTATTAACATGCATATAGGCACATGGAAAACTTGTTTAAAATGCACATTCTGATTGAGTAGGCCTTGGATAAGGCCCCAGATTCTGCATTTCTAACAAATGTTTAGGTGATGCTGATGTTGCTGATCTATGGACCAGACTTTGAAGAATGTGGTGCTAGGAATAATTCCAACCATCTTGCTCTCCGTCTTCTCACTTCTTTCTCATAAGGGTTTCTTGGTCTCTAGTAGCCAAGTGGTAAGACTAGAAATTAGGAGGGAGAGAGGACTTGATGTAAGCTAAGACTTGAGCCTGAGCTGCCAGCTCCAACCCCACTGCACAGGAGAGCTCCTGTAGGGGATACTATACACTAGCATAAGTGGAAGTAGTTCTCATTCTCACTTTTTTGGCTTTCTTACAGAAGGAACCCTGCGGTAGAAGTGGGAACTGACAAAACGAGGTTGATCCATTCTTGGATCTCTAAGCCATAATGCCATCTGAACATGATCAAAATTCCACTGTGTTCTTTACACGATGCTTGATGATGAATCACTATTTACATGGGACACCTTTTAGCAGCGTGCTGTGGTGAGAAAAACAGAGCTTTTGATGTTTGGAAGTCTGTTTCTTTACTAGTTTAGGGCATATGTAATTTGGTCATCTTCCAGCTGATTGAGGATAAGTCGAAAAAATTTCCTCTCAGATTTTCCTGTCTCTATTTACATATGGCAACTCAGATCCCACAGCATCAAGGAGTGTGGTTTGGAGTTTGTACCTCCATCTTTTTCTCACTAGGAAATGGGAGCATATGCCAGATCTGCACATGAGCAAAGGTAGCCAAGATGTTCAATCTACCAGGTTTACAATTGCAGATAGAGGAATGCAGGGGGTCCTCTCTGTCACACCCAGGGAAATAAACGGACCTCCTGGTACTCGTTAACTTAGCTGGGGGAAAACAGGCTCTATTCAATGTCCAAATGCTGAAAGACAATTGTGCATATCTGAGAAATTAAATTACCAAAACAAACAGAAGGATATTGTCAACTTATACCTGGCAGTTGGAATAGTTCCTCTTTTTGCATTTTTTTCTGTCCACAAATAAATTAGCTTTGCTATTAGATGATGGTGGTTACTTTCACAGGAAGATAAGCCAGATGACTGCTCAAACTGCCTTGTAATGTTTGAAGCAAAAGTGTCTAAGAAGATGAGTCTTGAGTATTTCTTATTTTCCATCCAAGAAGGCAAACTGTCCATTCTAGTTTTATAGATATAAAGGAACAACATTCCAAAGAAGGATTTGATAAATCCTGCATACTTATTTCCAGAAGAGAAAAAAAAATTTTTTTTAAGTGTTAATGTATATTAAGTTATTTGGGCTGCATGAATTCTTAGATTCAGTAACAAAAACAAATTTTGGAGATATTGGAGGAGATGGCAGAAATTATTAATTTTGTGGTTTCCCAGGGGTTATCTTTAACATAAAGGTTTGTTCTTGGCCACTCAAGTCATCTTCCATACATGGGCTGTCATCACCCACAGCACCCAGAAGGGGAAATTGAAGTGGGTCAAAGTGAAGTTTCTATTCAGCTGGAGTTATAGAGCCAAACATAGAAACCAAGAAGTATAGTTCCCACTTTGGACCCTCTACTCTAACTAGCAGAGTGGTTAAAAACAGATTTATCAGGGCACCTGGGTGGTTCAGTGAGTTAAAGCCTCTGCCTTCGGCTCAGGTCATGATCCCAGGGTCCTGGGATCGAGCACTACATAGGGTTCTCTGCTCAGCAGGGAGCCTGCTTCCCTTCTTCTCTCTCTGCCTGCCTCTCTGCCTACTTGTGATCTCTGTCAAATAAATAAATAAATTCTTTAAAAAAAAACAACAACAGATTTATCGTACTAACAGTCTCCTGGGTCACAAAGATGAGGTATGGGTTTACAGAGCTTAAAAATGGTAAGACCAATTTCACTGTCACTTTGATAACAAAGGAAAGTGGGTACACTACCATCCATTTTCTATTCAGAAGTGACTTGGAGGAAAACCATGGAAGCATAACAGGAAAAAGAAGCTCTTAATAATACCCCATAGTCATGGTATCTCTTCATTACACAAAGATAATCCCTGGTATTTTTCTAGAGGTTAATACTTTCACAGTACTTAACATCAAGGACATATTTATCTATTTAATAATAATCTATAAGCTTACCAGACTAGCTAACAGAATTTCCAGTTTTAGAAACTATGTAAAATATTTTTTAAACAAATGGGGAAATTATTTTCATGTATTATTTTTTCCCATTATAAAAATAACTGGCTACTTTAAGGAATTTAGAAGCTAACCCACTATCCAAGCAAAGGGAAAGAACATTCTGCTGCATTTCCCTTGTGTATGGCATGTGTGTTCACACTACTACAGGTACATGGGTGCTTACATAATTTTTAACCAAAATAAGGATTTACCCTATATTGAGATGTTTCTTTCTTCTTTTTATTTCACATTAAACTTTGACCAGACTCCTAGGAGGATGAAATAAGCAAACATATCTCTTGTCTTCTCCTCACCTAGAAGTAGAAAACTGAGATTTTATATAGAAAATGCATGTAAAAAGAGTCTAAAAAGTAGAGAGAAAACAGACCAGCTAAGGACCTTGGATGACAGGAAATTATATAATAGTGGGTCCCTCAGGCTGGTTGGTTGTCTCATATATTCCAGACTCAGAGGTGGAAAAACCAGCAACCTGGGAATCCCAACAGGCGCAGACCTAAAAAGTCCCCAACAAAAGTCAGCTCTCCTAGCTGGAAACCAGGAAAGGACTGTATTAGCAAGACAGAAAACTTTAATCGCAACCATTCCACTCCTGCCAAACACCCCAGAAAAAACTGTTACTCCAATTGCACTCATGTGATCAAGTAGCCTGTACCTCTGCCTTTGGTAGGCTGTAACAAGGATTCCCAATCTACCACCCTTACTGGGGTGGTGTCAGAGAAGACTGAATAGGAAGCTGGAACTCTGATCCTCAATGGGCAGGAATAATTGCTGCCTGATTGCATCAGTGGAGACCATGTGGGAAGCCAACATCAAGAAGAACCACCCCTGCCCCACTGCCTCCTGCCCAGCATTAACAAGATCCCTAACCCCTGCAATGGTATAATGTAAAGGGAATTCTAAGAGAGAGTCAGGACCTTAACCATTACCCAGGGTCAGTGGCAGTGGAGGCCCCATGAGGAGCAGTAACAAGGCGCTTCTACCCCTCCCCAGGCAAGGAGGTATCAGTAGACATCTAGTGGGGAACCAGAAATCATCCCCCTGCCCAACAGTAATGAGGAGCACCCTCCTTGGATTTCAACAAAAGTCAAGTGGGAAACATAAACTTCCACCCCCATCTGACAGTATAAGGAAACAAACAACCCTACCAGAATTGTTTATGCAAAGAGCAGCTAAGACAGAAGGTTTAAATAAGACCCCAAGTCTCCTAATACCCAAAATGTCCAGATTTCTATTTTAAAAAATCACTCATCATACAGGAAGCAGGTAGATCTCAAAATGAATGAGGCGGGGGGAAGGGCAATAATTGGATGCCAACATCAAGATAACAGGTATTCCAGAATTATCTGACAAGTATCTTAAAGTAGACAGTATAAAAATGCTTCAATTAGCCATTAAGGACAAGCTTAAAACAAATGAAAAAATAGAAGCTTCAGCAAAGAAAAGAGATCTCAAGAAGAACCAAATGGCAATTTTAGAACTAAAAAGTTAAACAACTGATAAAGAAAAAAAAAAAAATACAGTGGATGGTCTCAAAAGCAGAATAAAGGGGATAGAGGAAGGAATCATTAGAAGACAGAGAAATAGAAATGTAATCTAACCAACAGAAAATAACCTAAGGGGGAAAAAATGAACAGCACCTCAAGGACTTGTGAGACTTTAAAAAAAAAAAAAAAAGCAATTTTCATAATATAGGTGTCTGGGAAGGAAAAAGAAGGATAGTGCTAAAAACTATTCCAAGAAATAATGCCTAAAACTCTAAGACTGGCAAAAGACATAGACTTTCAAATTCAATATACAAAGGCCAATAGAGATACAACTCAAAGAAATCCATATATGAAGACACATCATAGCCACACCTTTGAAAACTTATGAAAACTCAAGACAAAAAAGTCTTGAAAGTGTCAAGAGAGAAATAACACTTTATCTAAGGATAAAAATAGTTCAAAGAACAGCAAATAGCTAATCAGAAACCACAGAGGCCAGAAATAAGTAGCACATTTTAATATTATTTTTTGTAGTTCTATAATTTATTGATCAAATGTTTTATGCCTGCTCACTATACACTATATTAATAAAGGAGGTAAAAAAAATTTATTGAAGTATAATTAATGTATGTTATATTAGTTTCAAGTGTACAATATAAGCACAGTAAGCACTTAATTCCTTTCACCAATTTCATCCCACCCACCCCCCTTTGACAACCACTAGAGATTGTTCCCTGTATTTAAGAGTCTGTTTTTCTTTTTTCTTTGTTCATCTGTTTTGTTTCTTAAACTCCACCTATGAGTGAAATCATATGGTCTATCTTTCTCTGACTAAACTATTTTACTTGGTGCTAGCTTCAGCAGCACATATACTAAACTATTTTTCTTAACGCTATATCCTCTAGGTCCATCAGTGTTGTTACAAATGGCCTTATTATTACGTTATGTGAGTCACCATATAGTACATCATTAGTTTTTTATTTCATTCTTTTTCATGGCTTGTAGTAGTCCATTTGTGTGTGTGTATCACATCTTCTTTATCTATCTATGGATGGACACTTAAGTTGCTTCCCTGTATCTTGGCTATTATTATAAATAATGCTGCAATAAACATGGGATACATATGTCTTTTTGAATTAGTGTTTTCACTCTCCTTGGATAAATACCCAGTAGTGGAATTACTGTATCATAGGGTGATTCTATGAAACAGCACATATCTAAAGTGCTAAAAGAAAATATCTGTCAACCCATAATCCAATATCCACTAAAAATATTCTTTAGGAATGAAAGGGAAATCAAGCTATTCTCAGATAAAGAAAATTTAAGAGAATTTGCTGTCCTAAAGAAAATTCTAAAGATATTTCTCTAAACATAAAGGAAAAAATGAAAGAAAAAACTTGGAATATCAGGAAGGGAGAAAAAGAACATGGTAAGCAAAAATATGGATATATATAATAGTCTCTCTTTACTTTCTAGAATTTTCTAAATTACATTTCTAAATTATATTTTACAGGTAAAAGCCAAAATTGTAATACCATCTAATATGATTCTAAATGCATATACAGGAAGTATTTAAGATAATGATATTCTAAATAAGAGATAGTAAAAGAACATGAAAGGGGATAATGTTTCTATACTTCAACTGATCAGCTGATGGCACTAGGAGATAATTGACATGCACATATATATAAAATGTAATATATGTACTGTAATATATATAATAATATAATGTCTACAGCAACCACCAAAAATGTTATACAAAGACAAACTACTCAAGAACATTATAGAGACACAAAATGGAATTACAAAGTATGTTTAAGCAATACACAGGAAGGCAGAAAAAAAGACCAAAAAGCAGAGACAACAAACACAAATAAAAATTTACCCCAAAGATACAGATGTAGTGAAAAGAAGGGCCATCTGTACCCCAATGTTTATAGCAGCAATGGCCAGGGTCGCCGAACTATGGAAAGAACCAAGATGCCCTTCAACCGACGAACAGATAAGGAAAATGTGGTCCATATACACTATGGAGTATTATGCCTCCCTCAGAAAGGATGAATACCCAACTTTTGTAGCAACATGGATGGGACTGGAAGAGATTATGCTGAGTGAAATAAGTCAAGCGAAGAGAGTCAATTATCATATGGTTTCACTTATTTGTGGAGCATAACAAATAGCATGGAGGACATGGGGAGTTAGAGAGGAGAAGGGAGTTGGGGGAAATTGGAAGGGGAGGTGAATCATGAGAGACTATGGACTCTGAGAAACAATCTGAGGGGTTTTAAGTGGTGGGGGGGTGGGAGTTTGGGGGAACCAGGTGGTGGGTATTAGAGAGGGCACTGATTGCAGGGAGCACTGGGTGTGGTACAAAAACAATGAATACTGTTATGCTGAAAATAAATAAAAAATAAATTTAAAAAAAAATGGTCAATCCACCAAAATGACATAGAAATCCTAAATATGTATGCAGCAAATAGCAGAGTTGCACAATACATAAAGCAAAACTGACAGAATTGAAAGAAGAAATTTCTAAATCCCAAACTATATCTGGAGACCTCTACCCTCCTCAATTCATGGAACAATTAGAAAATCAGCAAAGATACAGAAAAACTCAAAATATCAATCAATAGGATCTAATCAATTTATAAAACACTCTGCCCAATAACAGAATACATTTAAATTAAATGCCCATAGAAACATAGACCATTTCTCTATTTGACTGTAATTAACCTGTTGTTTAATCCTTTTGTTTAGTTCTTAATTTTTTGTCAAGCTTAACATACATTCAGAAAATTGCAGATCAATGATACATGTAACCACCATTCAGCTCAACTACATTACCAGCACCCTAGAAGCCCCTCTTATGCTCCTTTCTACTGCTACTCCCTTGGAAATAACTATCTTAACTTCTGAAACTAAGACTAGTTTTGCCTGTTTCTGAATTTTATATAAATGGAATAACAGTACATATACTTTCTCTGGCTTTTATAATTCACAATTATGTCTATGAAATTCATTCATATTATTAAAAGTAGCAATAGATGTTTGTTAATATCTATTGCTGTGGAGTACTATAATATATGTATTGTACATCATACATTGATCCATTCTGGTGATGGTGATTCAGGCTGTTTGCAGTTTGGACTTCCAAATAACTATGGATATTCTTGTATATGCCTTCTGGTTTTATTACTTAATTAAATTTAATTATTTATTTATGTTTGATATTTACCTAAATTGTTATATATTTCATTTATATATTTAAATTTGATATTTACCTTTAGTGGAATTGCTGATTTATACATTAAGCATATATTCAACTTTAATAGACAATGACAAACTATTTTCTAAAGGGGTTGTACCAATTTATACTCTCATTTTCATACGTTTATCAACTCTTTGAATAGTCCCATTTGTGAAGTTCCTATTATATTGTCCATTTTTTAAATATTAGGTTGTCTTTTTCTTCATGATTTCTTTTAAAGTTCTTTTTTTTTTAAATGACAAGTTTTTTTTTTAATTTTTTATTTTTTTATAAACATTTATTTTTATCCCCAGGGGTACAGGTCTGTGAATCACCAGGTTTACACACTTCACAGCACTCACCAAAGCACATACCCTCCCCAATGTCCATAATCCCACCCCCTTCTCCCAAACCCCCTCCCCCCAGCAACCCTCAGTTTGTTTTGTGAGATTAAGAGTCACTTATGGTTTGTCTCCCAAGTTCTTTTACAGTCTATCATATGATCTTGGGCTCTTCTTAGTTATATTTATTGGAAACATATTTTGCCACTCTCTATTTCCATTCTCCTAAAGAAGATGTACAAACACCTGACAAACAAAAGTTACTCATTTTAAGGTAGTCAGTTTATCTTTTCTCTTTGTGGGTAGGAATCTTTTTGTATCTTATTTGAGAAAATTGGTCCTATTTCAAGGTCATCAAGAAATGACCTTCTGCAAGAAGATAGAAGTGTTACAGGAAATTGTGAATGGTGCGATATAAAGATCAAGATTCATTTTGTGAATAGATGGCTAATAGACTCAAAATCACTTATTGAAAACCATCCCTTCCCCCACTGCTCTGTAGTACTCTTTTTGTTATAAATCATCTACCCACATGTAGATCTGTTTTCAGATTCTTTATTCTATTCCATTGCTTTATTTTCCTATCTTGGTCCAAACACCACAATATCTTAATTGTAAGTTTCCATACCCAGGGAAGTCTACAGATTTGTTCATTTCCAAGATTGTTTTCACTATTCTTATTCTGTTATGTTTCCATATGTATTTTACAATTTGCTTGACAATTCCCCCATCCCCAAAAGAGAAAACCATGCTGCCCTCACTTCTCCTACTTCCTCTTCTCTTTCTGAACAATTTAATCTTGACATCTTTAAGTATGACAGAACAAGGTAAGTTTCCACAAGATGAGATAAATAAACTTTACAGAAGGATGTGAGAGTCTAAGCAGGGTGAGCAGGGAGCCCATACTTTTTAAAAAATATTAAAGACAATTTTAAAGCAGTTCAAGGTTTACAATAAAACTGAGGGAAAGGTACTGAGATTTCCCAAATACTCTCTGTCCACACATGCATAGCCTCCTCCACTATCAATATCACTCACCAGAGTGGTACTTTTCTTTTCTTTCTTTCTTTTTTTTTTTTTTAAACCAAGGATTAACCTATATTGACATATCTATCATAATCACCCAAAGACCATTGTTTACCTAAGAGTTCACTCTTTGTGTTGTATGTTCTGTGGGTTTGGACAAATATGTAATGATACTTATCTACCATTATAATATCATATAGAACAGTTTTAGATCCCCCCAAACCCTTTGTTTTTCTTGTTCATCTCTTCCCCATTCCTACCACACATCCTTGGAAAACACTGATCTTTATATTGTCTTCATAGCTTTGCCTTCTCCAAAATCTCATGTAGTTGTAATAAAATATGTACCCTTTTCAGATCGCTTTATTTCACTCAGCAATGTGCATTTAAATTTCCTCCATGTCTTTTTGTGGCTTGATAGCTAATTTCTTTATAGAATTGAGTAATATTCTTGGGCACCTGGGTGGCTAAATCATTGAATGTCTGCCTTCAGCTCAGGTTATGGTCCCAGGGTCCTGGGACTGATCCCTGCCTTGGGCTCCCTGCTCAGCAAAAACCCTGCTTCTCCATCTCCTACTCCCCCTGCTTGTGTTCCCTCTCTTGCTGTCTCTCTGTCAAATAAATAAAGTCTTTTTAAAAAAAAATAATTAAATAATATTCCATGGTCTGGTGTACTAAAGTTTATTTATCCAGTTACCTGCTAAAGGAAATCTTGGTCCCTTCCAAATTTTGGCAATTATGAATAAAGCTGCTGTAAACATCCATGTGCAGGTTCTTGTGTGGACATAGTTTTCAGCCTTTGGATAAATACTAAGAAACACAATTGCTGGGTCCTCTGGTAAGATTATGTTCAGTTTTCTAAGTCAGGTGGGCCTTTGATCTTACGAACAATGTGCACTATGTGCCTCATCTCAATTCCCTTCTTTTATTCATTTGGAAAGTCAAAATTGACTTTAAAGGCCAATTTCAGTCATTATGTACCAATGCAGTTACCTCTGGCATTTTATAATTCTTTCTTTTCTTATCATGCTTTTTTATTTTCTGGATCACAGGGTTAGAGTATACTTATTTTGTAGGAAGCTGCCAAAGTATCTTCCAGAGTGGCTCTACCATTTTGCATTCCCACCAGCAATGAATGAAAGTTCCTGTTGCTCCACAACCTCATCGACATTTGGTGTTGTCAGCATTCTAGATTTGGGCCATTTTAATAGGTATGTGGTGGCATTTCATTGTTGTTTGCATTGTCCTGATGACACATGATATGGGCCATCTTTTCATATGCTTCCCATGGTTATTTCTTTGGTGAGATGTCTGTTAAGGTCTTTGGCCTATTTTTTTTTTATTTAGGTTTTTTAGGTTGTTCATTTTCTTATTGTTGAGTTTTTATATTTCTTGTATAATAGTCCTTTATCAAATGTGACTTTTGAAAATCTTTTCTTCTAGTCTTTGGCTTATCTTCTAATTTTCTTGATACTGTCTTTGGCAGAGCAGAAGTTTTTAATTTTAGTAAAGTCGGGTTTCTCAGTTATTTCTTTCATGGATCATGTTTTTTGGTATTGCCATCCAAATCCCCAAATTGAATAGGCCAATGATTATGGTATCTCAATAGGAACTTATTTCTCAGCCAGTGCTTAAGGTAAGACAAACTACCTCAGTGATTCCCTGTGATAACAAACGGACATTTTCCCCATCCCACTCACTCACTAGAATCTAATTTTATTCAAAGTGTGAGATCCTGCAACCCACCTAGGATATAAGTTATCTTTGACCACATGCAGATATTAAAATCTAAGTTTCATGTTTAGAGACAAGAAATCCCACCTACAGTCCTATCCCAGAGCAGTGAATGCTTCTGCTTGACCCACTCATTTTCAATATCTTCTTCATTTCTTGTCCCTAGAGATTTTGGCCCCCTAAAGATCATATTTAATGCAGCTATGCATTAACTATTATGTTTAAGCACTGTCATATTTTTCTGAGTGCTGCTGGGGTTTTATGACAGTTTTTGAATTAACTAATGTACATGTATTAAGAGATTGGAACTCTTTTAGCCTTTCTTCACCTCAGTTTTCTCATGTGACCTGAGAATAACAAACTAAAATACAGCAAGTATCTGCCATGCAGATGACCTGTAAAAGGAAACAACTATTTTTGTTATTATACCATAATTATTTAACCTGTTGCTGACTATATTTGCTTACTATTTCTATTATAGGTAACACTTTAATGTGTACACCTGAGTATAAATCTGTATCATTAATAATTATCTCCTGAGGTTAAATGCCAAGAAAATCATTCCTGTTTACTGTCACGTTTTTAAAACTCTTTTCTTTTATTTAAATTCAATGGCCATCATTAGTTTTTGATGTGGTGTTCAGTGATTCATTAGTTGCATATAACACCTAGTACTCATCACATCATGTGCCCTCCTTAACACCCATCACTCAGTTACCTCCCTTTCCACAGCTCTCAGTTCGTTTCCTGGAGTCCAGAGTCCCATGGTTTGTCTCCCTCTTTGATATCTTCCCATTCAGTGTTCTCTCCCTTCCCCTATGTTCCTCTGCACTATTTCTTACATTCCACATATGAATGAAGCCATATCATTGTCTTTCTCTGATTGACTTATTTCACTTAGCATAATATCCTCCAGTTCCATGCATATTGATATAAATGGTATGCCAATTTTTAACAGAGTACCACTTTTACCTATCAATTCTTAAAACTTTTCAAAAATTATATTAGCTAATATTAGTGACAATACAGGATAAAATTCACACTGAAACACCTTACTGGTGGGGATGCAGCTTCTTAAGTCCTTGTTGGAGGGCAACTTGAAAATATTTACCAATTAGTCTTCAACAAAGCAGGAAAGAATATCCAATGGAAAAAGGCCAGTCTCTTCAATAAACGGTGCTGGAAAAACTGGACAGCCACATGCAAAAGAATGAAACTGAACCATTTTTCTACACTATACACAAAGACAAACTCAGCACCTGAGATGCCCAGGTAGAGTGGGTTTCCAGTGGGAAGTACAATGAAATCAGATGATCTTCAAAAAACACTTAACCTTTAGTAAAATCTATTTCCTTTCTGAAAAACAAGAGGAGGGGAACAGGGACTGAACATCTGCTTCTGCTGTCTTCCTCTTTGGCCTATGAGGCTTCAGGTCAAAGTCACCAGAACTCATCTACCTCAAATGCTCTAAAAAAATAAAAAATAAAAAATGATGGAGTTACCAAGAAAATTCCAGACAGTGGAGGCTCTAAATGTGTTGAGACATTATTTTTCACCTCACCATGAAGGTGAGTTCTCCAAGGAAGTAAGCTCTCCTGAGAGAAACCCTAACATAGAGGTGTCAATTCATGAGTCCTGTAAAGAGACTTCTTGGCCTGGGACTCAGTTGTTTTTGACAGATATATAGATTTGTTAATTAGCCACTACACAGGGGCCAACCCAGATCACAGTCTTTATGCCAATCTGACAGCATCTAAGTCCCTCTCCCTCATTTGTTTTTCTACTTCTGGCATCTCACTCTAGGGTGCTACTATAAGGGTTGTCTGCTGATGTAGTTTTAGGACAGTAAACAAAATGGAATAAATCACAAAATTCAACTACTATCAAGGGAATTTTCCCAACATAAGCAAATAGAGTTGTAATTCACCTCCATCAAACCTAAGTATTTATTTCTGTGCATTGATTTTATATCCTGACACTTTACTGAATTCCTGTACAAGTTCTAGCAGTTTTGGAGTGGAGCATCATCACAATTCCGGACTTCAAGCTCTATTACAAAGCTGTCATCATCAAGACAGCATGGTACTGGCACAAAAACAGACACATAGATCAATGGAACAGAATAGAGAGCCCAGAAATAGACCCTCAAATCTATGGTCAACTCATCTTCGACAAAGCAGGAAAGAATGTCCAATGGAAAAAAGACAGCCTCTTCAATAAATGGTGCTGGGAAAATTGGACAGCCACATGCAGAAAAATGAAATTGGACCATTTCCTTACACCACACACAAAAATAGACTCAAAATGGATGAAGGACCTCAATGTGCGAAAGGAATCCATCAAAATCCTTGAGGAGAACACAGGCAGCAACCTCTTCGACCTCTGCCGCAGCAACATCTTCCTAGGAACAACGCAAAAGGCAAGGGAAGCAAGGGAAAAAATGAACTATTGGGATTTCATCAAGATCAAAAGCTTTTGCACAGCAAAAGAAACAGTTAACAAAACCAAAAGACAACTGACAGAATGGGAGAAGATATTTGCAAACGACATATCAGATAAAGGACTAGTGTCCAGAATCTATAAAGAACTTAGCAAACTCAACACCCAAAGAACAAATAATCCAATCAAGAAATGGGCAGAGGACATGAACAGACATTTCTGTAAAGAAGACATCCAGATGGCCAACAGACACATGAAAAAGTGCTCCATATCACTCGGCATCAGGGAAATACAAATCAAAACCACAATGAGATATCACCTCACACCAGTCAGAATGGCTAAAATCAACAAGTCAGGAAATGACAGATGCTGGCGAGGATGTGGAGAAAGGGGAACCCTCCTACACTGTTGGTGGGAATGCAAGCTGGTGCAGCCACTCTGGAAAACAGCATGGAGGTTCCTCAGAATGTTGAAAATAGAACTGCCCTATGACCCAGCAATTGCACTATTGGGTATTTACCCTAAAGATACAAATGTAGTGATCCAAAGGGGCACATGCACCCGAATGTTTATAGCAGCAATGTCCACAATAGCCAAACTATGGAAAGAACCTAGATGTCCATCAACAGATGAATGGATCAAGAAGATGTGGTATATATACACAATGGAATACTATGCAGCCATCAAAAGAAATGAAATCTTGCCATTTGCGACAACATGGATGGAACTAGAGCGTATCATGCTTAGCGAAATAAGTCAAGCAGAGAAAGACAACTATCATATGATCTCCCTGATATGAGGAAGTGGTGATGCAACATGGAGGCTTAAGTGGGTAGGAGAAGAATAAATGAAACAAGATGGGATTGGGAGGGAGACAAATCATAAGTGACTCTTAATCTCACAAAACAAACTGAGGGCTGGGGGGGAGGGGGTTTGGGAGAAGGGGGTGGGATTATGGACATTGGGGAGGGTATGTGCTTTGGTGAGTGCTGTGAAGTGTGTAAACCTGGTGATTCACAGACCTGTACCCCTGGGGATAAAAATATATGTTTATAAAAAATAAAAAATTAAAAAAAAAAAATTCTCAAAAAAAAAAAAAAAAACCCTAAGTATTTATATGATTAGCCCAACCTATATTGTGTGGCCCATTGAGCCAATCAGATCACTTCTTATAACTTATTTTCATCCCCAAAATGGAAATGTTCCTTTTCCTTATGAATAAATACCTTTATTCTAGCATATACATCTCTAATCATGCAAGTTATACTCTCTCTCATGACACTTTGTCATGTATGAGCACACATACATTCTCTCTACCCTGTCCAGGTCCTGCTTCTTATGTCCCACTTCCAGCCAGAACAAGGCCATTATTCCTTCATCTGGGATTGGGAGAGGTTTTAGATGGTGAGGGCAGAGATAGGGCACAGAGATGCTCAAGATGGGGAGGGGTCTGCTCTCAAGATGCATTAAATATAATCAAAACTTTGTTCTGCAAAAATTAATACCTGATAATAAAACTCTTCTACTTACTATACTAAAGCATCACTGTCTCCTTCTTCATCCTTGTGTTTAATTTTTAAACATCCCTTTCTATTCTTAGCCTCCATTGCTTTCCATATGCTAGTCTTCAGGAAAGCGAAAGAAAAACACATCCAGGCATATACATGCTCTTCCCCATGCTAAAATGCTCCCACCCATTTTTCACTGCTTGACAAACTCTTCCTTACCCTTTTCTCTCTCTCCCCTGTGAAAATGTGGACTCACCCTGGGAGACCTAGGCAATCCTCCCTGATATTCCTTCTGCATTCTGCTAGAGCAATTCTGTCCATGTTTCCCAAGTGTGACACAGGTCTATCTTTCTGTTACATGTGAGCTCCTTGAAGACAGGGACACTCACTTCTGATCTTCCTTTCTTCATCATTTAGCCCACTGTTGGGCATCTGGTTGTCATGTGATAAATGTTGTTGGATGATTGAATAGATAAACCCTTGACAGTCTGCCATTATATCAGTTAAGAATCTTAAGAGTACGAAGGCTGGAAAGAACCACATGGCTCTTATGATTCAATTTCTTCTTTTTAAAGATGAGGACTACAGAAAAGTGACTTGACTAAGGCTACCTAGTAATCAGGAAGGCTAGAATCAGGAAGAGGCAACTGAGATGATTCATTCAAATCAGCACCAAATCCTGACTTTATTTTAAATGTTGACATTTTTTTCATAAAATACTTTTGATACTAATTTTGATTTTTTTAATGTTACATCAAAATATAATTTATCTTGATCCCTGAGTTTTTGACACATCCGTACATTTTGTTCCTGAGGCAAGTGCCTTTACTCATCTTACCCTAGGTTCTGGACTTGTAAATAACTGAGAATTTAAAAGAGTTAAGAAAGCAAATGACACACATCTTCAGACAAATCTTCATGATTTTCTATAGTTGTCAGTCTATTTCTGAATAGAAGGAGATTTTATACTTTGGAGCATTGACTTGTTAACTCATATATAATTGCTGAGACTGTATATATTCTCCACTATAAAGTCATCTCTTAAAATACACCAATTTAGGGGCAACTGAGTGGCTCAGTTGGTTAAGCATTTGCCTTTGGCTTGGGTCATGATCCCAGGACCCTGGCTTCCCTGCTCATTGAGAAGTCTGCTTCTCCCTCTCCCTCTGCCTCTGCCTCTGCCTTTGCCTCTGCCTCCCCCACCCCACCCAGGTCATATTCTCTCTCTCTCTCTCTCTTTCTCTGTCAAATAAATAGAATTTTTTTAAATGCCAATTTATTAGATTTTGGTGGTCATCAACTAATTATGCAAAATCATTTCATTTTAAGTAAACTCTCTTAACTGCTGGCCAAGTAGATGATCAGCATCCACCCTGAGATTTATGTCACAAGGAGGACACCATGGGGTTGATTTAAGGCATTTTTACCAAGTAAAATAGAACTTTTGATCATATTTTACTACCAGTACTATGCCTTTGAAGTTGTCCAATATTAAATTTTTACCAATGATGATGACAACAACATCAAAATGATTACATGTAAGAAAATAAAACTAAACAATGTCAAGTTACTACAATGAGTAGGAAATACAACCAAAGACCCCTGAAAACACAAAAAATCTGTAGATTGGATGGTTAGTGGCTTAAATCCCAACAATAAAAGATATACTTTCTATGCTGAGGCTGCTTACAGGTGCTGCCTTGATTCTAAAGTGATTCTTTGATCCAGAAGTTAAAGCTAAAGGCACAGAGCCAGATTTACAGATCATGAGCCAGCATCATCACTAGCCTGCATTATTATCCTAGGCAAGCAATTCGACCTCTTCAGGTGTCAATCACACAGTTAGGCAGCTGTTACTCTACTACATTCTGAGGAACTTGTTGGAAGGAAGATTCTATAACCCATCCCAAAAAGGAGTAGGGAGAGAAACAAATACGTTCTTTAAAAGACCTAGAAAGTGTCAGAACTCAAAGAGGACCCATTAGGACCCATCTTGGAGGGTAGATGTAAGCAATGACCAGTGGAGGATTCCACTGCATGATGAACCTTCACCACATCAGGGAATTAAAAGGCCATTTAAAAAAGTTGACCCACATCAACATTAAAATAAAAAAAAAAAAAGAATGTAAATAAGAATGTAAAACTTGTTTATGTAAATGGTGTTAAAGGCTGATCTCATATCACACCTTAAGCCTCATGGGATAGTGTCATTAAATCTTGGTCAAAAACAACATATCTGCCAATGTTCAAATACCAGCAATCCACCTACTGACTGTAAAACACTAGACAACTTATTGAAGTATCTGTATCAGCTTCATCTCATAACACCAACAATGTTCATGGGTTTTTCTGAGGATTGAAGATTGTGCCCATGTAAAGCACTAAGAACAGTGCCAGGTACCTGGAAAGCATAGAGCAAATGTGATAGAGGATGAGGAGGAGAAAAACACAATGATGGTTTGTGTTTTCCTTTATTGTTGCCTTTAGTATTTATCACCTAGAACAATGCCTGCATTGTAAGCATGACTAGATATTTGAATGAATAATGAGAATTTTGGGTATACACTCAAAGTACTGTACTAAGGAAAAGGAAAAAGGAACAAGAAAACAAAAAGGGAACTACAAAGACAGACACCAAGAAAAACATATGTCCTTCCACCCTTGGGGGTCAAGCCACTTATTAGTGCCTATAAATTCATGTATTTTTCAACCTTTGATCGGTTCTCCTTACACACAAAATGGCTGTTGAGACACAGTGCCCAGAGCTCTACCCGTTGAGAGGATTATTCTTTGTCACCATTTTTCAATCCCAGTCTCAAGACCACAATGCTGATGTTAACATTTTCAGCTTGTGCTCATATACCATGTCAATCTGTCTGTAAACCAAGTTTTTTTTTTTTCTCCCATCTACCAGCTGGTCATAAAGGGTACCCCATGCAGCCCTGAGGTATAAGCTGAGGTTGAGAGCCTCGTGCAACAGTAGTGGATGAGACAGACTTCTGAGCAACCTGCTTATGAACCTTGCTTGCACCCTCTAGCTCTGCTTGTGTTCAATCCCAAATATACCAGTTCCATCTTACGTTGTACTCTGGGGCCCTCTCTATCTTATTACTTAATGAGTTTGACAGCTAGTGACAAACTTCATGAATCTGGCAGTCCTGGATGCATGGTATTTTAGTAAAACCCATGTTTTTTATCTCTACCATGGTCCAGTAACATGGTAGGAATAGTTTTCCAGAATATGTATCAAGGCATATCGTTCTTGCTCTACACGGAGCCTGTGTTGTGTTTCTCCCACTGAAGCTTGATGTAAGTTCTATAGGACATCTTTTTCTATATTTCTAATACTCTAGGGCTTTCTGGGTTAGTTGGCCCAAATAATAGGTTGCTTATATCATAGTCTGGTCCTGCTGGAGAGTCCTTTCCTGCTCTGAGCCCCACTGAAACCAGAGGCCTTTCACACCATTTCATATATGGGCTGGAGCAATGTTCTCTCATGTAGGAAAGGTTGCTTTTCCCAAAGAGGCCTACCTGACATTTAGTTTCCTTCCAAGTGATGGGAAGTGCTAGATAAAATAATTTGTCTTTTACTTTGGAAGGAATGACCTTGGTTGCTCAAACTACTGGACTCCTAGTTGTTTTGCTGATGTGAGGGTTTCAGAATCTTTATAGGGTTCATCACCCATCCTGCAGAGAACATGTGTCTTACCAAATGCTTTACCATGCTAGCCACTTCTAATTTGCTGGGTCTTATTAGCACAGTAAAATTAATATAGTAGATTAATGTGATGTTCTACCTGATGTCCAAATATTCCAGATCTCTTCATAGGGCATGAGAGGTAACATAGCTCTCAAACAAAACTGAAAATATATATTGCTGACAACTGCCTGTGAATCTAAACTCTCTCTTTTTGGATTGGAATAAAAAATAATGCATTTGCCAAATCCATGACCAGCATAGTGAGGTCATGTTAATCTACTCTGGAAGAGATACCACATCTGGAATAACAGCCACAATTAAAGCTTCTAAGGGGCTGATTTTGTGAATATCTTTTGTTTTTTGTTTTTTTAAATCATCCAGGGTACTTGGAGTTTCTTCAAGGGTTAGCCCATTGAATGAATTGAAGATATGAGGACAAACATTCATTAGATTCTTCAGAGTAACAGTAATATCAGCCATCACCACCCCCCCTTCCACTGTCTAAATGGAAAAATCTTTGATTTACTCTATTTCTGACCAAGGGGAAAGAGTTTCAGAGCTTATACTGGCATTCTCCAAGTGAAAGTAGTAGCCCTTAGCTCATAGACAAAGGAGCCAATGTAGGGGTGTGACAGTCACTAAATATGTTCATTCCAATTTTGCATTCAGAGAGAAGAGAATAAATCACCAGGTGGGTTCATGGGCTGAATAGACTTCCTGTAAACTGGACCTTGGCGACCATGTGTCCACCTGCATCTCACATACCTCCACTCTAACAGTCTCCTGTTATTCTCCAGATATCAATGTCAAGTCAAGTACTGTATACAATGGTCCTCAAAGAGTTTGGCATTCCACGTTCACCAGTGCATAGTTACCAGAGTAGGTGGCCAGAAGCCACTCTGGGTAAAGCCTGAGGACATCATTCCCAGTAAACTTCCCATGGTGTCACAGGGTCCTTCCTCCCCAATACCTAGCCTTCTCTCCAGTTAATGGGTTCTAAAATTAAAAGTCAGGCCTGAAAACTAGTCAAATGATCAAGACTTTTTATCGGGTCAACTGTGCTCATATTCCTGAGGTTTCTTTTAATGATAGCCTGTTAAATGAGTAGTATACTGTTGGTAGCCTACCTAATTTGCCTCTAGGCATTCTGTATTCTACAAAGCATATCATAACTGTCTGTGGATCAGGCCCTCTTTGCTGCCACTCTGACCCTGCCACTGTTTATGATAGCCACACTCACTTGGCTCCTATTGTTTCAGGGCCCCATCATTCCCATGGCTGTCAGTGAGCCTATTTCAGTAACATTACCTTCTATAGGCAGAGCTGGCTTTAGAATAAGGCCACCTTTCCCCATTTCTTAACTGTGTATGCTGTGGCTAAGAATTCATTTGGACTGGTAGGAACCTGAGTAAAGTATTTTTCTGTGTGAAGAAGCCAATATGATTTCACAGCATTTTTTAGCCTCCCCACTCTCTTTTCTTACCTACCTGCCCCAGGAGAGACTGATACTTATTGGCTTTATTTATCTGCTCTATTATTATTAGAGAGAAGAAAAACATCTAGTGTGATATCTGGAGGACCCACAGACCAATGTCAAACTCAAAACTAAGCTACCTAGAAGCTTTGGCTATGAACCCAAGGCAGCAGAACAGAAAGAGACCCACTGACCTTGGGATTTAGCTGCCCATCCACTACTAAGTACTCTTGGGTACCAGACAGGAGCACAGGGGAGAGAGAGAGAGAAGCTACCTTTAGCTTTCTCTAAATCCTGGCCAGAAAACACAAACAAATTATCCATTGCACTATGCCAAGCCCCCAAAGAATGCACCACAGTCTCCTAAGAAAAGAAGTCAGCTGTGATTCCTCACTAAGTCCAAGTGAAAGTCAACTTCAAACATGTATCAAGGGAAAAAGAAACCAATGCCAGTCTCCTACATGTTTTCTTGTCCTTTACTAGCTCTGCATGCTTATCGCCCCTCTACTAGTTAGAGAGAGATCAAGTGGGAAGTAAGAGGATAAGTAAAAACATTAGAGTAGGGACAAGAAATAGAAGCCGACTGGGCCCCCACTTTCCTGCTGGAAGCAGCCAGCCCAGGCTAGAGCTAGGGGACAGGAGAAATTTGTCTTTGAGGTTCTAAGTCCTTCCTACTCCATGGGACAATACCTACTAATCACTGAACTGAGACTTCTTGATTATCTAAAAGGTTGACTTTTTCATAATCTAAAAACATGAAGATAAGCTCCAGAACTTGCCTCATCACGCCTGGAGACCTGGAAAGATCTACTGGCACCGGATTATGTGTGTGTTTGTGCACACGCATACATGTGCTCTATCTACTGGAGCAAAGGAGGGTGACCAGTAGGACAAAGTGTGCAGAATAAAGTTGTTTTTTGACTGTGTTCTGTGAGTCCCACTCATTTAACATATCAATTACATCTGGCTTAACATTTTTTTCCCTTAAAATTCACTTTAGAGGAAATATATTTTGTAACTGCTATCTTGAGCTCCCTACAACTGTTCGTTTCTATCTTCTGGGAGAGAGACCTTCAATTACTAGGAGATGTTTATTGATTTCCTCCTCTAGGATATGGAGCAGATTTTCAGCTGTATGTGAGACCACTGTTGTCTGGTGTTTTTTTTTTTTTTTTCTTACAGCTGCTTTTGAAAAAACAAATTCTATTGAATTGTATACTTTATACATCTCAGAGCTCTGGGTTTATTATCTATCAAACACTGTGTAACTTGTTTTGAAATATTTCTCATAGCTTTTCGTGGGCTTTTCAGTCCTGGGAGGGAAAACAGCATGAAGTTCTGGAGTTTTCAATTCCCTCTTCTGATGTGTAGGTAACAGAGGCAGGATGACTTTGATAAAACATGATGACTCTTTTATGTCATAATAAAATTCTTAAGTCTTTACAGAAATCCTCACACTAGGGGCTTTTCTCCTCCATAATAATAGGAGAGCAGATAAATAAAGCCATTAAACAAGTTTCCTCTTTGTGTACCATGAGCTAAAAAGCCTCAGGGATGATGGAAGGGGAGGAGTGAAGGATGATCCAGACTTCTTCAGGAGAGCTAGATTTTATTACCTCTACTTTACCCATGAGTCAATTAATGGAGAGGTGAACCAACTTAATCCCTTTTTTATCCCAGTGCACAAAGCAATGCCTGCACCCAGTAAATTCTCAGTATCTATCTGTTAAGTAAATGACAACTCTAATCACAAAATTGGTACCAGGATACCAGCAAGAATACCAGAGTGCTATGTTGGTCATGCTAAGCAGAACCAAATCAAGGAATTATTCTAAGTCATTATTATATCATACTCCCCTAAAACATCACATTATTGCTTTTTTCCCTATAACATGTATTATATGACATTATCTTGCTTATTTTTATTATGTTTACTCATTTTATATACCTATCACAAAGATTAGCATCTCCAGCAAGTACCTACACACACACACACACACACACACACACACTTCCTCTTCCTTTTAACTGTGTTGAACCTATAGGAACAGTCTACCTATGTAGCTAATTTTATCTTTCAGTCCTAGGTCAGGTTCTCTAAAACCAGAGATTCAAGGGGAGTCAAATAGATGTGAGGCACAGAAGTCAGACAGGGTTAGGAGGTTGCTAAGCAAGGAATATAGTACCAAGTCTAGCCTTGGGCTGAGTGGGTAGGTGGGGGATGTTCTGAAGCATTAATCAAACCGGAGTGTGTTTTCTCCTTGAAGCTATATCAGCCAGTCATCGGCTGCTGGGAGGCAGGAAGGATAGGCACTATCACCTCTTTGGAGTGACTCCACCAAGGGCAAGTCTCCAGAGAAGATCCTACTAGCCACAACATTTGCAGCTACTGCAGGATAGGTACATCAGAATGGGGAAAGGACCTGGGCCGTGCCAAAATAGTCTATGACCATCCTCCATATACTATTAAGTCTATAGGATCATAAAGATTTTGAGAGTAGGTGCTTGCCTTGTTGATTTTTTAACTTCATGCATCCCTTAGCATAGGGCCTGGGGAGGTGAGATCCACTCTTCCTCCTCCTCTCAGGCTGTTGGGGAAGAATCTTTGAGATGCAGGTATAGACTTCCCTAAGGAACACACAGCCTCTCACAATTCTAGGTGCCTCGTGAAAATTCAGGAAACTGTGACCCTTAGTGTACTGTACCAAGGTGTGTCTGTGGCCCTGGGGCTGAATTCCCTCATCACCCATCACTATGGGGAGCAGAGAGTGAGTCAGAAGCCAGTGGTTTCAAATGGGAAATTTCAGCCCCTCTTGGGGAGCAGCCAACGCAATAGCAGCCATCTTCACCAGCCAGCTGGGAGATATTTGTTCACAGGAAAATCCCAGACTTCCTGGAAAGCTTCTGTGCTCAGAAGCTGCCTGACTGGCTCTCTCCAGCACTGCTCACATGAATATATAAGTGGGTAGAACCACTGTGGAAAGCAGTTCAGCAACAATAAATAGAGACAACATTGACTGAATTCTACTCTGTGCCAAAAACCATTCTAACTACTTTACACATGGACTCATTTTGTCCTCACAACAACCCTACAGACTAGGTGTTACTCTCATTTTTATTTTCATTTGAAGAGCTCTGAAAGTGCCCATACTCTTTGACTCAGTAATTTAAACTGTAAGAATCCTCTCTTAGGAAATAACACTTAATACAAAAGACCTTTATCCACAAAGAAATTCATCAATGTGATATTAAAATTTTTGAAAAGTAACAGCTAATGGTCCTATGAAAGGGAAATATTTATAGTGACTCTGAACAGTGGAATTTTATATAACCATTAAAATCATGTGTATGAGGATTCATAATAAATATGAACAAAATCTTACAACTTTAAGTGACACAAGAAAAATTTCTGCTCAGAATGGTCACAACAATGCAAAGTTTAGAACCATACACAGAGGTGTTCTGGCTCAAAATGTCAAACTGTATATGCAACATTGTTTTCACTGTAACAGAAAGTCTTGGTGGTCTTTGAAACCTCCGATTACAAAAAATAAAGTAGAATAAACTGTTGAAATGGGAACACTTAGTGTCAACTTAGAAGCATCTAAAAAAAATAGCTTTTTAAGCCCTGTCACTGACATGGCCCAAAGTGTAGCACTTTTGCTCACCGCCATTACTCAAGTGAACTCATAAGCCCAGATCTCCAACAGGATCATTCATTGAAAGAAGCCAGGGTTCCTTACACTACTCCTCTTTGAAGAGCAGTTTCTTATATCTTGGGTAGGAAAAAAGTAAGAATGTCTGCTAGAAAGCGGGCATGGTAAAAGAGCAAAGGAGTCAGCTTACAGGGTATCCCACACCCCAATTTGAACATCAAAAAGAGAATAATAATCACTGTTAATTGAAAAATTTTGAGCCTCCATAATGCCATGAGTGTGTAATGGCATGCAAAGCACACTGCAAAGCATACTTATTTTTAAACCCATTTTAATAAATAGTATATTAATATATATATGAGTATTTTAAGTGCATTTTGGTTTAAAAACCATATGTACATATACATTCATATACACAGCCTATCATCTCCCCCTAAAATGTGAGGAAGTCACATTTTAGTCACAAGGGACTATTTCAAGAAGAATGATCAGTGCCAAAAGCATTTCCTTTTTTTTTTTTTTTAAGATTTTATTTATCTATTTGACAGAAAGAGAGAACAAGAGAGGGAATACAAGCAGAGGGGGTAGGAGAGGGAGAAACAGACCTCCCACTGAGCAGGGAGCCCTAGGATCATGACCTGAGCCAAAGGCAGACGCTTAACAACTGAGCCACCCAGACATTCCCAAAAGCATTTCCTAATAACCAAGTGGAAGGGGAGATTCCTGTTCTTCATTAGCATCCATGATCATACACAATAACGAATTAAAAAGAAGGTCCAGTAGAGTGCTCCAAGATGATAAATTATCTGAACTCCCAAGATTAAGGGGAATGAAGCAAACTTACCTCCTCATCTCCTGGGAGATTAAACTTCAAACTGACCCTATTAATGAGGTCTTGATAAGGCATAAGTTTCTAATAATTTTTATCTACCCGGACAATATATACTGATCACAGGACAATAGGATAGATAATGATGGCCAGGCAAAACTTAAAAATACACCATCTCTAGGAAAGATACCAGATTCAAAAAAATTAAGAATCTATTTGAAGGGCACCTGGGTGGTTCAGTCCGTGAAGCAACTGCCTTTGGCTCAGATCATGACCCCAGGGTCCAGGGATGGAGCCCCACATCAGGCTCCATGCTCAGAGTGGAGAGCCTGTTTCTCCCTCTCCCTCTGCCTGCTGCTCTGCCTGTTTGTGCTCTCTATCTCTTTGTCAAATAAATAAATAAATTCTTTTTTTTTTAAAGAATCTGTAAGAAAAGCTGAAATTATTATATAAAAAAATACACTTTGATTGTATAGGAAATTTGGTCAAATGATGAATGGCTTGAATCACCTTGGACTTCATAACCAACATCCAAATCCTCACGACCTGGACACCAATTGGGATTCTAAAACTTCTAATGATATGAAATAGGGCTTTATTTTTTCCATTTGAGGCTGGTAAATACGACTGTAACTCTAGGAAGATGTAAAACAGCATCTAGCAAACCACTGCCATCTGAAAAAGTCAACTTTGGAAGAAATGAAAAAAATAACAATAACAAAAATCCAAAATTAAATTCACTAATGTTCACACTTTAGATTGAATTTTTTTTTAAGTTTTTTTATTTATTTATTTGACACTCAGAGATCACAAGTAGACAGAGAGGCAGGCCCCCCACTGAGCAGAGAGCACGATGCGGGGCTTGATCCTGGCCTGAGCCAAAGGCAGAGGCTTTAACCCACTGAGCCACTCAGGCGCCCCTAAATTGAATTTTTAACCACAGTATGATAATCAGTTTAGTGATCATGAAAAAAATGTTTATGTATATATGATGAGTATTTTAGGTACTTAGAGTATTTAAAACATTCTGATATACCATCTTATAATAAACTCCTAAAGATTTTTAAAAATAAGTTTGCAACCAATGTTTAAATATTTGGGGAAACATTTTACTAAGCTGGTAATCACTGATGTGTCAATTGTGTAAGTGTTGTACAAATATTTAGATGAGTTTTTAGAGTGACGTTTATTATTAAGTAAGATTTTAAAACCAGGCTTTATACCCAGTACAAATTGAAGTGTGCTATGTGTATTTTAGGTATTAACAAATATATTAGTAGTTATCTCTTTCCTATTCTGAGACACTATTATTCTGGTCACATTTTTTAAGTTAGAACCCATAATGGTGGATAAAGATAATGACATACCACAAACTTCTTGAACACAGACAGAGATGGACAAGTGTGGGGTGTGGAGCAGAGAGGAGGAAGTGCAGTCCAGAAAAAGTCCAGAGATGGCTGAAGCTAAAAACAAAAACAAAAACAAAAACTATGTACAGTAGAGGATGGCGGGGGAGGAGAGCGCAAACAGGGAGATTGGGAGACAACCCCCCACCCACCCACAATCAGGAATTTAAACACCCGCCCTGTGCTCCAACACCTGAAAACAAAACAAAACAAAACACTAGAGAAATCGAAGAGAACATCTGAGGACAATGAAACTATTGGCAAGAATATCCAGGTTTTAAAAGAGAAAGTGAAGGAAATCAGAATACACCGTTGCAAAATAGGCCGCTTTGGCATTAGGATTATTTTAAGCTAAAGGCAGTTCAGAAATAGAAAGGCTCTCTCTCCTCTCTCTTTCATCCTAAAAGCAGGGCGTAATTTGCCATTTGTAAAGGTAACATGAATTTTCCTTTATAAAGGTGGCTTAGTCTCCTCTCCCCTACCAAACCTTACTGATACTATAACCTTCATCTTCCATCGGTTTCTCCTGATGTTTACCTTCCCAAAACTTCCCCTTCTAGAGTCCCAAACCCCTTTGTCCTGTTGTCTGGTCACATTTCCACAATTTATCACTCTGTTAAAATGGCATATAAGTTCTCAGGTGTAATCACTTCTTTGGTGTTTTTACTTTTTTTATGAAGCCCTCATGCCAGGCACAATGGACTAAACATAAGAGGGTAAAAGGGAAAATAAATTTCTTTTACAGATACAAGAAAACAGATATAATATAATTCAAAAGAAAGAAGTACTGGGCATGGGAATGGGATTTTTAAGCATAAGGACAAGAGCCACCTCAGACAAAGAACATTCTTATCACCTCTAAAACTCCTTCATATAGATAACTGATTGCCCCACCTTTGGCCTGTTCATCAATTTCTTCTTTCTTTTTCCTTTGACCATTATCTTCAAGAAGTATGAAGGAACATTAAAAATACAGAATCAGAAAAATTCTCAGACTTACTCTGACCTAACCTCTTTTTTTAAATTTAATTTTTTTTTCAGTGTTCCAAAATTCATTGTTTATGCACCACACCCAGTGCTCTATGCAATACGTGCCCTCTTTAATACCCACTGACCTACCCTCTTAAGAGTAAGATGACATGACACGGAGATGCCACACCATTGGGACAGTGGCAGTTTCCAGACTCCTAGTTCAGCACTCATGTAGTCAGGGCAGTTAGAAGAAGGTTTTACATGGAACCCAGAAGTACAACTAAAAGCTTGCCCCCACCCACAACAATTCCTCCTATATGAAGAATTCCTAACACACACAAACAAAATTGTAACATCTGGTGGTAAGTTTGTAGTTTCTCCCACAAACTTCCACCAAATCCATTGAACAAGAAATATTTTCACTTGAAGAATAAAAAATGTAAGAGCTCTTAACATGTTGTTCATGGCCATGAAGCCAATGTTGCTGAAATAGATGAGATTCACAGGTTTTCATATACTTGAATATAGATGAACATAATTTGTCATTTTTTAAGAAAGCATACAGAAAAGAAAAAAACTGGAAGTACTTTCTTTCTTCTTCTGACTTGCAATGAATCAAAGACATGAATAACAATAATTTTGAATTGTAAACCACAAAGCATCAGCTTCGTGTGTCGAAAAGAAATTTGATTATTAAGACTGACCTGCAATGAACCGCAGCTCCTCCTCAGACCTCAGAAAACTCCATGTTCTTCTCTTGTCCTTGGATTTCTCATCTGAAAACTGATGAGACTGGATAATCTGGATGATCCTAAGAGTTTTTTTCCTAGGTCTTCCCAGTTCTAATATTCTGTATCATTATATCATTAGTCATCATCTTTAAAAATTATCCTTTTAGTTTTATAAGCATGATAATCATCTTTGCCAAAATATATCTGTATCCAAAATACACAAAAGCTGGAACGGTGATCTCTTGGCCAATAAAACCTAAACTATGAGAATGTGCCCTTCCTAACAGCATAAGAAATTGGGTTGGGCTAACCAGAAGCTGTGAAAATATCAGAATCCAAAATAATATGAATGTTGGCACCTGGAAGAAACATTTAGAAGCTTATGGGAAACCTTACAGAGATTAAGACCCCAAATAGTATTCCTAGATACCTAGTCAGGTTTGTGAAGGGAGAAATATACCCCTAAATTTGGAATAAGACCTTGGCTGGGATTCAGCTTGATTCAGGAAATTTTAATGAGTTTCCCAATTGTGTAACACCCTGTGCTCAGAGCTGTGGAGTACGATAAGAGGACACAACATGGTCCCCATCCCTGGGTCCACAGTGTAGTAGAGTTTAGTCATTAAGAGCATGGGTTTTGCATTACTTCCTGATTTCTTCTCCTACCAGTCTTAGGAGTTTGGCCAAATCACTTAATCTCTCAAAGCCTCCATTTCCTCATCTGTAAAATGGGAGAGGTAATAATAGAGGATAATGCATCTAAGGCACTTAGCTTTGGTGTCTTACAATGAATTCTCAACAAACATGAATTTATGTTATGTATGTTACATAATTTATGTTATGCATGTTACATATGTTATGCTATGTATGTTATGTATGATGTAATACAATCAAAGTCAAGATGGAATAAGTGTTATAGCAGGTGTACCTGCCAATAATTGAGAGAGCACAGAGGCAGGGGAAACAATGCCAACATGCTATGGTAAGGATATCCGAAACAACAACATTGGGTAGAGAAAGTAAGGAAGAAAGAAGTTCTGACTTGTTCCTTTTCCTGAGACCCAAGATCAAACCTCGAGCTATTTTTGCCATTTGCAAAATAAAACCTCTCTGGCATCATTAAAGTTTTAAAAGACACAATTGGCCACAGAGTTTGGATGATGTGACACCCACAGGACACTGGGGCCAACCCTCATGCTTTTCAATGTCAAGAGGCAAACTATGCCAAGTTAAGTAATAAATAAGGTATGTTAGACTGCAGTCTGAGAATAAGTTGGTCCATGGAAGCCTAAGAGGATGAAAAATATCCTCTACCCCCATATTCTATTCGGTGTGCTTATTCCTAGATATAACTCAGTTCAACCAGATTGATATAAGATCTATACCTTACCAATTTTCCAAGTAAGAGCTAACTACTAAAATAGAAAAAATCTTATAAAGTAGCTATCATGAATAGTCCCATTTTACAGATGTGGCAAGAAAAGCACAGAAAGGGCAAATAACAAAGGCCATAGAACCAAGAAAACCTTGACTGATAGTTATCTATTCTACTGTCTACAGGAGTGAAAAGCACTTGGTGGGTACAGTACAGATGTGTACTGATAGCACTGAAATGCCTAGTATTCACTCTCAGCGCTGCTTGGCTTGTCCACTACACTCTCTGCCATTCTTGTTAATAATGGGTAGTCATGTTCTCAACAATTGCTTATAAACCTCATTTGGGAAATCTACAGACCCTAAGGTTTAGTCAAACCTCAATACTCATCATTAATTTTTTAAAATCTAGCAATGAGCAATTACCGGTCCAAAAGACTATACTAAATACCCTGCATATTAATTTCTCTAATTTTCATATCAAACCCTTGATTAGATTACTATCATTATTTCCATTTTCAAGACAGACAACTGAGGCACAGAGGAATTAAAAATATTGGCAGAGCCAGGATTCAAACCTGGGCAATTTGACACTGGAGTCTATCCTCATAGATACCTCAACACTTGTTAATACTTCCTTCGCAATTTCATTGTATGCATCCGTCAACTTGACTTTCAGTTTTTGACTAGAGAAGTACAGTGTGCCTTCTCTCCTCTTAGAATAAATCTTGATGGTGAGTCCCCCACATAGTGACTTCCTGGGGAAAGTTTTGCTGACCCCAACCATAAAACTAGATTCTAGGACAAGGAAGGAAGTAAACCAATGGCAAGTGATGAATAGGTAGGATATTGAATGTGAGAGGAGGAGCACATGAGTGACAGCGGTTGCCTTGTTAATCTTTTACCTGCCTCTTGTCTTTGTAAAATGCTCACCCTACTACATCTTAATGAAAACGCTGATTTGGACCATGATTTAGTGGGTTTCTTAAACATGTGTCTTTCAGAGACATGCCTGCAAGACATCGCTTCTCCTGACCTTGGAAGTTCAAAGGCAGTTTAGGCGCATCCCTGCAGCACTATAGGCAGTTGCCTAGGAGATGGGATTTCAAGAGGTGGGAAAGGATCTTCCCTAGGAAACGGGGGAGGAGGGAAGTCAACTCTTCCTGCTCTATAAGGCCTGAAACTCCTCAAAGAGGGAAAAAATAACTTTTATTCCACAATGACAGATGGCGCTTACATGCAAAAACCCATGAGAGAGGAAATACACTAATTTCAATTCATGTTAAAGAGGAAAGAGCTAATAGCAAAGCATTTCCTGAGAGTCCATGTGAATAGAAAAAAATACAGAGGGAGAAATAAGGCTTCTATAGAAGAGGAGAAGGGGAAGACGGGGGAGGAGTCCACCTATTTTACAGATGAGAACCCAAGCAAACTTCCCGCTTCACCTTCAAGAATATGCCTAGCTTCTGTATGTTGCCTATAACCAACCTAGGCTATAAGAATTTCTTCTACTTGGTACTCTCCCCTGTCTTTATCATGAAAATCCCTCTTGCTCCTCCTCCAACACCCTCCCTGCTTGAATGTCTTCCTCAGGGCTCCTCCATTACCGCTCCCACTACACTTTATACATCCTTTGATCACCAGTATTCATATTTAATTTGAAAAGAAGGAGGCAAAGAGGTGAGGCAGAGGAGAAAGGCGCACATCCTTCACTTCACATCTGTACTACTGTGAGTTAAGTACTATTGTTTGTGAATTTCTGATGACAAAATGTGCTTAGAGATGTGACCTAAGCAAAGCCTATGTCACATGGCACACATAGAGAGCAGAGCCAAGACCATGCTGTTGGCCATTTAGTCCAGTTTGGCTCTAAGCCTTCTTCCTCATCAGACCTTATCATCCACTGTTCTCCACATGGTCCTCTTCCCTGGCAGACCATGAACTAACTCCTCGGAGCAGGAATTCTTACAAATTTATTGCTTCATTTCCCACTGTTCCCAGCTCAGTGTGTGGCACTGACTAGGCTAATGTCTGCTGAAGGAAAGAGGGATGAGAGAAAAAGGGAAAGAGGAGGGAGGTGAAGAAGGTATAGAAGAGTGACTTGAGGAAAAAGAAGATGGGAGAAGGAATATTTCAGCGCTACCATCCAGCATATGCCAGAAAAAAGTTATCCCAAACAAATCCACACCCAGGTCCTGGCACTGTGCTATCAGCTCTGCAAAGATTGACACAAGCAGACATCAGCTCTAAATACCAAGCACAGTGACAGGATCACATAAACCTTAAACAGTGTCTGGGATAGATTATACCTTCTATCTGCTATGAACACAACTCTTTTAAGGATGTTATCTAGTAGTTGGGACAATCTCATACTGTGAGGAATGCTATATTTTGACAGTCACTGAGCCAGACCCACCAAGTGTGCTTAGGGCAATGATTTCTAATTGCTTTGCAATTCTGACAGCCTATCAGTGCTTGGCCTCAGGATGGCAGACCCCCATCTTTAACAGCACTGCATGGCAAGCATTTTATCATTATTGCTTTTGCCGATTACCAACATGAAGTCAGCTTGTTGCAAGATTTCAAATGCTGCTGAAATATATAACCTGTAAGTTCCTCTGCCTCTCTCTCAGCTTCCATTCCACCCCACCATTGGAGATAACCACAGAGAACCACTGACACACACAAGAATAAACGTATATTTCTTTACTGAGGTGGAATATGATACTATATCAAGTCCTGCAGCTAGCTTTTCTCAACCAATTTTGGACACCTTCCTATGCAAGTTCAAAATATTTTCCATTCTTTTTAGTACATGCATCATACTCCACTGCAGAGATATACTATTATGTATTTAACCATTCTCCTACTGAAAGATAGTATAGTAAGGGTTTTTTTTTCTATTAAAAACAAGGCTGCAATAAAGATCTCTATAGGAATATAGATGGTGACATAAATGACATACATATATTGATATTATATACAGATGATAGTTCTCTTTGAATCTAATCAAATATTCTGTACTATAGATTTCTGGGATAACATTTTTGGGTCAATAGGTATGCATCACTAATTTTATTAGAAATTACAAACTACCCTTGCAAAAGTTTCACTAATATGTACTCCCCTTATGTACTACACATGATGAAAAGAACACTTTTGGGAGTGTGATCTAGGCAAAAAAAACTTCTTTCCCAGGAGCTTTGGCTCCCTTGGTTATAAAATTAGAACATCTCTAAGATTCTATATCTACATGGAGAGGGTGGGAAGTATTAGAAAACCAACTTAGAAATGACTGTTCGAGATCATAACCCTAGTATTCTGGAAGAATTCAGGTAAATCCCAAAGGTGCCTCACTCGATGTCCTCTGCCCACCATGTCTAGAATGGGTAGAAAATATGCTTTATTACCACCCCTCCCTGACTCCTTAATCCCACACAAAGCCTTGCCAATATGAGCTCATCAAATCCTGCAGCTCCAACCTCAGACTCCTATAGGGACCAGAAGATGAGGTTGGGAACAAAACATGCCAAGGTACTCCACGTTGGGTGATGGTTCATATCACTATCATCCAAAATGCCTAATCTTAAATTGTGTCATAGACTTTAGCACTTGGCTATCATTATTGTGTCAACTGGCCAAGGAGAAACTAACTTACTAAAATGAAAGGACATGGTAAGAGTTGCCCATCATTTTGGACCATTGGTGAAACCTGGAAGTCAGGTTTTCATTTGTTTGGCATTAACATACGTGACCTGGCTCCTCTGCTCCTTCCACAGAAACCTGAAATCATTTCACTTGCCACGTCTCTTACTCCTCTCCAGTACCTCCATCATTTTCTCAATCTCATTTTTTACTCCGATGCTGAGGATGAAAAAAGGTTCATTCATGAAGGTAATAAATGAAGCCCTGACTTTGGAAGAGTGGTAATTAGTGCACATTATCATAGGGCTAATGAGATCAGAGTGGGGCTGTCCAAGCCCAACATGCCTAATCAGGAATTTAAATTAAGAAGTCCCACTCTCTGTGATGAAGGAGATAGTCACTGAAACACTGCACTCCTAATTCCTTTGTATTTCCATTCACCAACTCAGTATCAAATGTTTTATGACACTGAAAATATGCTTAGTTTAAAGGGAACAGATGCCCAAATCTCCTTGTGCTCATTTAGAGAGACAAACTGATTTTTCTTTATCTGGGGTGTTATCAGTCAGGATTATATACAGACACAGAGACATACAAGTGATCCTAACTGGATTTGGTTGAAATTGTTTCTTTATGAGCTATATAAACAGAGCTTTCACAAAAATCCCACAGCCATAGAGGGGAAGAAGGTGTTAGATGTGGGAGGGGGAAGAAAAGGATATGTCTGAATTCCATTACCATAAAAACTCCTTATTTTATTTGGAAAATCTTGGTGGCAGGGAATAATGAATCTTTGAGTAGTGTAAAAAGACTTTCATAAATTCCCACTGTATGTCTTATCCTCTTCCAGACACTTTTGCATGGACATGGTCCAATCTGACAGCAAGAGATTAATTTTTGTACTCAGATCTGGATTTAAATCTATCTTAGCTACTACCTACAAGACCTTACATAAGACATGTAAAGACTCTAAGTCTCAATTTCATCTCTTATAAATGAGATTGCATTAAAATTAAAAACTTCTCTGGGAATCTGGATGTCTTAGTTAACATCTGCCTTCAGCTCAGGTCATGAGCCAGGGGTCTTGGGAGGTCCCTACCCTCAGGCTCCCTACTCAGTGTGGAGTCAGCTTCTCTCTGCCCTCCCTTTTGCTTGTGCGCTCTCTCTCTCTCTCTGTCTCTCTCCCTCAAATAAATAAACAAAATCTCTAAATAAATAAATAAATATTAAAAACATCTTCAAAAAAAAAAACATTTACCTTCATTAACAGGTGCCATAAAGAGAGTAAAAAATAAGCCACAAATGTGGAGAAGCTATTTGCAATGAATATAACAAAAAAGTCCAGCATACAGAATACATAAGTGTCTTCTGAAAACAAATGAGAAAAATATAAACAACCAAATAAAAAATGGGCAAAAGACTTGAACAGACATTTTACAAAGAGAAAATCCATATGGATAACAAATATATGAATATATGTTCATTAGAGGACTGAAAAAATTGAAATGTAAATCAAATGAAATCCTGGGATACTATTTCTCTCTCTCTCACACACACACACACACTAGAATGGAAGGGGAAATTACTTTTAATGATATTAAGTGGTAACAAGCATGTACAGCAATAGAATATTTGTACACTGCTAGTAGAAGTGGATTTTGTTATATTAAGTTTGAGAAACTATCTGGCATCATGCAATAAATTTGAAGATGGATATACCCAATACCCAGCAATTTCCAAGTTTCTATTCAGGTACTTGCTCTTAAGTTCTTAACAAACATATACCAGGGTTCAATATATATTTATAGCAGCATTGTCTATAGCAATAAAAAAAAATCTGGAAACAATCTTAATGTCTTATCAACTAAAGAGTTGATAATTTGTGACATATTCATACTAAGGAGTACTACACATTTGGGAAAAGGAATTGATATTACAAGATACAACATGGGGTGGGGGGAATGGGTTAGCCCAGTGATAGATATTAAAGAGGGCATGTATTACATGGAGGATTAGTTGTTATACACAATGACCCATGGAACACTACATCAAAAACTAATGATGTACTATATGGTGATTAACATAACATAATAAAAAATAAACAAATAAAAATAAATACAACATGAATAAGCCTCAAGAGCACAAAGTTAAAAGACAAAATCAAATTGTAAAGTAATTGACATAGTAGGATTCCATTTATGTAAATTTTAAAATATGCAAAATTAAATCCTACATCAAACCCTATAGTTGTAAGTCCATAAACTCACATAAACACAAGCCTATAATCTTCAGTGGAGAGTGGGGGTAAGTAGGACTAGAACAAAGGGATACAAACGTGGCTATAGGTGAATATTCATCCATGTATCACCTGACCTCATGATAGGACACTGTAAAGGTGTCAAGGGATGAAATGGGAAGATGGCTAAGAGGGAGGGCAACTCTACAAATCTCTACAAATCATGCCTGGTAGGTAGGCTTTAAGGCACTTCACTGATTCCACTAGAAGGTATCTAATGTTAGGGTGCCTGGGTTGCTAAATCAGTTAAGCATCCAACTCTTGATTCTGGCTCAAGTCATGATCTCAGCATAGTGGTACTAAGCCCCACCTGAGGCTCCATACTCATCAGGGAGTCTGCTTGGGATTCTCTCTCACCCTCTTCCTTTATTCCCTCCTCCCTGCCCCTAGATCACGCACACTCTCTCTTTCTAAAATAAATAAATACATCTTTGAAAAAAAGAAGAGATCTAATGATCAAATGTCTGGAGCCCATTAACAAAAACTGAAGCAGTGGGCTCTTTCAGGCCAGCCTAATGTAAAGTATGCCTTCAAAGGACAGAGACCTAGAAGGTGTTAACCTATCCCCACTCCTTAAGTCCTGTGTCAATACTCAGTTGGATTCAGGATTCTCACTCACACCTGAGAATGAGAGTCTCTCCTTCCCTTTCCCAGGGAGGAAAAATGGAGAAGAAACAAGCTGACATAAGCACCTATTACAGTCTAGACATGACACACAGGGTCACATCTAACCCACACTACAGCCCTGTGCAACAGTTAAGATTATTTCCATTTACCAATGAGGATATCAGTTCTCAGAGAAGTTAAGTAAATTGCTTCTGGCTGTATACCTGTGCCTTCAAACCTAAGATTGTCAGGACCAAAGCCCCATAATCATCCTGCTGGTTATCCAAGCCATCTCCCAGCTGCATAGGTCTGGGAGGTATGCTGAACAACAAAGATGGGTGGTGGAGCAGAAGTAGAAAAGTATAAAAGATCAGAAGTCACATCTACTCCTGGAAAAAAAAGGCTCCTGACTACTAGAAAACCAGTATCCCCAAAACACCAACGGGAAGAGAAAACACACACATAGACTTAGTTTGCAGGGAGGATTTGTGAGAGGAGAAGAGAGACAACCCAGTGCTGAAAAAAAGAATAAAAATGTAATAGAAATTACAAGTCTTAGAAAACTCTCATCCTAACGCTTGTTGGGACCAGAAGTTGTTAATCTCCCTATTTAGATCATGGTCACGGTACTGTTCACCACTGGGCTTTCTGCCCCAAATCCCTCAAAGCACATCCAGGCATCTCAGTCCACTCCCACCCTTCATCCTGGAGAAGTTAATAAATTAACTAGCGGAGGCTGTTTCTGTCTCCCTGCTTACTGATTAATGATAATCTACTGGGGATGAACAGTGTTCAGGCTGATGCGGAGGGAATCCCAATTAATTCCTCAGAAACCAATTCTCCTCTGACGGGTTCCTCGGCAGAAAGCCTCCGCACTTATCCCAGCCCAACAAAGCTGTAATGAGATCCAAAACCTTTAAGAAAGGCAGCCTTTGACTCAGACTGGGCACTGTGGATGTTAGCCGATCCCAGCAACCAGCTACCTCATACTCTAGTCCCAAAGCCTGCCTAACAACACACACATTTCCATGACAAACCAGCCTCTCCACAGCCTCTATCCCAAACACTGCTCATTGCTGCCAATCAGAGAGCGCCCACTCTGTGCCAGGTGCTGTGGAATATCAGACATCAGTCAGGAACACTACTTTTGGGGTGAGGCTGCCCTGATTGGAAAGCTGACTCTGCTTTTTACCCACTGGGTGAACTTAAGCAAACTGCTTACTCTTCTGAATCTTTGTGTCTTTATTTATAAAATGGTTATAATAACACCTTTGTGCACAGGAGGATTACAGGATTAAAGCCCCTAGAGTAAAGGATGGTGCAAAGAAAGCTCAATAGATATTGACACTCTTGTTTATTGCCATTCTACCTACCCTTTTTAGGCCAGTAAGGTGAGGATTACTCATGTCACTTCACACCTGAAGAAACAAAGACTCAAACAGGTAAAGGACATTTTTTTACCCCAACAAAGTTAAAATTTACCCAAGGACATAATTCATACCTGGTAGAGCCAGGTTTCACATCGTATTTTGAGATGGTATCAAGGGGCACCTGGGTGCCTCAGTGGGTTAAGCCTCTGCCTTCGGCTCAGATCATGATCCCAGGGTCCTGGGATCGAGTCCCCCATCGGGCTCTCTGTTCAGCAGGGAGACTGCTTCCTCCTCTCTCTCTGCCTGCCTCTCTGCCTACTTGTGATCTCTGTCTGTCAAATAAATAAATAAATATCTTTAAAAAAAAAAAAAAAAAAAAGATGGTGTCAAAGCTAGGATGCCTCTTCTCTGGGCTCATCTCCATTATTTCTCCAGATGTATTTGCCATCTTTCTGAAACATAGGCAGGGAGCCCTTATTTCAGCATTCTCTTCTGACACTCCCCTAGAGAAAAGGAAGCCTCTCCAAGCAGTTAAGCACCAATTCAGAGTTACAACAGGACAAGAGTTGTCTCCAGAGACTGAAGGAGCAAGGCTGGCAAGCTGTGGCATCACCTCAAATCTGACAGTAGGCAGCCCTCATCCCCACAACCACCAACACCCACCCCAGTGTTGTCCCATCACAAGCGCCACCCTGAAACCGATGTAGGAGGCAGGCCTTCTCAGCACAGCCTGGACCCCTATTTCAGAAGGAAGTGGTAAAATCTAGAGATTATGAAAATCTAATATGGAGACTGCAGGACCCTTGAGATAAAACTTAAGGTCTGAAAGATATCTATGATTCTTGAGATGATTTCTATGTAAGCCCAGTTTTTCTACTAAAGACTACTAAGACAGTTTGAGGTTATAGGGAGGCAGTTGGGTTCTTCACAAATGGCCAACTGCAATGTTCTCATATCAGTTGTAACTCTTGTAGGAAATAGTTGTGACAGCCCTGATTCCAGGGTTGGAAGGAAATCATTATCTAGTTAATATCAAAGGCAGGGAATTGGCCCCCAAAGGGCTGTTTCCATTAATAGTCTTTGTTTAGAGATCATGCATTTATGTTAAGTCTCCAACACTAGTAAACTCTTTCTCTCTTTTTAGAGATCATGCATTTATGTTAAGTCTTCAACACTAGTAAACTCTTTCTCACATATAGTAGAGGCTAGACCCTTTCAAGTCTCCGCAGTGACCTTCCTTAATAGTACAAGGCAATAGCATCACATCATAAAGCTTATGTGGAAGATAACTAAGTGAATCATGTTCAAAGGAAAAATTCTATCCTCTGCACATAATCTCTTCAGTTCATTTCTAAAGACCCACTTTAAGTTCCATCCTTTCCAGAAAGCCTTCCTTAATGACCACTGGCATACCTCCAGCCAGAGGAGGCCATGAAAACTCTTAGTAACAGTCTCAGGTTCTTATTCTTCACAATGCTATTCTAGGGTAATAATCCAGCACATTATTTTATCATTAAATGCTCACAAATACATGTCATTTTCTAGAGTTCATTGTTTGACTTTTGTCAAACAATTACATTTTCTCTTTAAATTGAATGTAAGCTCACTGAAGACAAGGGACCAATCTTCTTACTTTATCTCTATTACTTTCTATGGCTCATGATACAACACTGCAGTTTAGGGAGAATTTCCTTATGGGTGATACCCATCACACAGTATCACAGAAATTAGTTACCATTTGTGATTGTGTCTTGTCTAAGTAATAATTCTGTTTGTTTTTATTAGTCCTGTAATGAGTCAAGAAAATGTAATGGTGCCATCGTGCATAGTCTGGAATGTCTGATGAGAAGAATAGAAAAGTCCACATTTTCTTCCCCTAATAAGCCAGAAGACTCTCTAGGAAATAACTTCTACTTGAGTGTAACCAGGAAAGAGAAAATCAGGAGGACCCTGTCTGGCAGGTGCTGGTTTAGACCTAGGAGAATAAGGTGTAAAGGACTCTTGAGGTTTCTAGATTGACCAGTTTAGCTGATCACAATGTGAAGTTTTGTTGGTGGTAGTTGCTCAACACATTTCCCTCTCCAGTTTCCACATCTTGCTGAGACCCACCTGCTTCTACCACTATCTACCGCCTCCCCTGCTAAGCACTAGGCCAACAAGTCATGGCTTGCTTTGATTGCTCAGCACGTGGTCTGAGCAGAATGAATCAGGGTTCCTCTCTAAGTTTAACAGACAGGTATTTAAAAAGGGTAAATTCTCCTTCTGCCATGGGTGTCCTAAATTGACACCATTTAAGCCTGGATCTATTAGTCTTCCATGACTAAACAAAAGACATCTGCCTATGGTAGAATAGAATGAACCTGGAAACAGAGAAAGTCAGAGACAAGAAATAGTGAGAGAAAGACAGCCTCCCTGACATTATTTGAGTTACTGAATCTACCACGGCCCTGGGTCCCTAGTTTCTAGAGAAAATTAATTCCTTTTATGTAAGCCAATTTAACACAGGTTTCTATCACTTACACAAACAGAATACTGACAAATATAAGACAGGTCTAGCAGGAACAAAAAGTGTACATCTCATGAGGATATAGGCCATATCTACCTTATTACTGCTGTGTCCCTAGTGTCTACTTGATAATTATTTGGTAAATGAGTGGATATGTCTTCGAAGAATCCTAAATACCTCAGCAGGAACTGAACCCACTGAGAAGAGGCAGGAGGCTTAGTAAGCATCTGAATCATGGCCATTTACTCTTTGATGAAGATGACTATCCCTTTTCTTTATTCCAATTTACCCTACAAGAGTTTCAAGAGGTCACCAGACAATTTATTGGTTAAATACTAAAGCTTCCTAACTTCTTTTCTTTGGTGTTGTACTCCAGTTTGTAACTATGTATTGTGATTAGAATGCTTTTTATGCATCTGTGGAGTTTGTCTCCAAGAACTTTGGAGTTCATTCTTCATCCATCCACCTTCTAAGGCCACTGTAGACCCTTACCAAATTGTGAAGATCTCTGCTAGGGTATTCATTAGATGTTTTAACATAACATCCATTCCCCAAAGTAGAATCTTTCAACAGTAGTAACTTAGCAACATGACAAAATGCCTCCAACAAGCAAAAAGAAGCAGGAAAGAATTGGTCTTTTGTTATACTTATTTTCTCAAACAAGTGTGTCACTCACTGATAAGCAAAGGAAACAGAGAATTGCCACCACACATATGTTTCCTTGGTTGGTGTTGACAAAGATGTTTGTGTACAAACAGGAAGCCAACAGAGACCATGTCCATAAATGATGCGGCAAATCTGCACTATTCCCAAATGCCTCAGTTAATTTTTCAGCCCCACTACATCCATATGAAATTCTGGAGACTCAGAAACAGAAATATTTGGAATAAATTTAAGAGTGTGGTCTTATTACCATGCCTTGGCAGGGAGGTATGGAACACCAAAGCAAATATGTTCCAGTATATTCTGGGCACCAGTGTATCTGACAGATACCTATAAAGGGCTTGAAGTTAAGAAAAACACATGGTGAAGCTTTCATCCCTGATCCCTGTTTTATTTTTAGGTCTGCATCCAAGGTTACTCAATGGCCTCCCTTAATGAAACACTAGACCAATAGTGGTGGTGATGGGGAAACATGGCAGAAAGTCAAGGCTAATGCTGTAAAGAGGAGGTCCTGATGAAGAACATCTATGAAACAACAGTATTTGTGTCATCTGAGCTCCACAGTCCTTCTTCGGTGTAGCTCCATAATGTCCATGATTATCAGCCAACGGGATCACCATATCATCCCAACATTGGCTCAACAGCAGGTGACACTGAAAAGAGACCTCTAAAATGTTACCAGGGTGATCTTATGAGCAGACTAGTCCATATCATTCCACTATTTTAAAATTTTCAAGGAATCTCCTGGTTACAGGATGGCACTCAGATTTCTTCTCATGCAAGGCGGGGCCTCTGGTGATCTGACCCCTCTACCCTCAACCTCATCTCACACCTCTGTAGCGTCACACTTTTATCTCCAAAAGCACAAACTTCTTCAGCATGTCCACTCTCTCCCAGTGATTCTTGCTTCGATGTTTTGGCCTCCACAGATGATCTCAGTGGTCAAAATCATACCATTTCCTTCAAGAACTCTTTCCTAAGCCCTCGTCTCCACCCCACACATCCACAGCCTGGGTCTCCTTCTTGGTGCTCCCAAACGTCCTGTACCTGCTGCTTTCATTGAATTTACCATGGGCCCTAATACTTTTCTATGTATTAGTCTCCCCATTAAACTAGGACATCCTTCTGGGCAAGAACTGTATCTTAGGCAACTCTGAATCACCAATGCCTGGCACAGAAACTGGCATATAGGAGGCACTCAAAAGATACTTGTTGACTAATGGATAAATCCACAACTCTTCTTAGAGCACACCCACAAGCATGTGCACACACTTCATGTGCAAGTGTACACACACCCCTTACTATAACTTTTAGAAAGAGGAGAGGAGTTATAAAACAATAAAAGGCCAGCATTAGAGGGACCTTGTGAAAGCCTAACCTTTTTGTCTATTTGAATGTGTTCTTATCCAAACCTGTAGGTTATGTCCAACATGCACGTCTCAAGTGACTAATGGGGAACTTACCACCTTAATAAGCCACCTTTTCTGATCTTGGCCTGCTCTGAAGGTTAGAAGATTCCTGCACATCATGAACTGAATTTGCCTGACTATAACTTCCAGTGGCTCACTGGTCCTAGTTCTGTTCCCTAGATCCACACAGAAGAAGTCTAATCCCAAGGTAGCCCTTCAAATATTTGAAGAAGCCGAGTCTTCAATCCTCCAGAGTACACAAATTCCTTAAATACACCCAAATACCTGAGTTCTGAATCCCTTTCACAGACCTGGTCAGTCTTCCTGCACATGCTCCAGAATCAGCCCCTGAGATCATCTGTTAAAATCTTCAGAAGTTCGTACTGATATAAATTCTAAAATGAAATTCTTAGACTTCATTAAACATAAAATTACTGGGAAGGTTATTAAAAATATACTTTGGGGGAGCCCCACCCTCAGAGTCCAATTCCATGTATGGGCACTGACACCCAAGAATCTATTTTAATAAACTGCTCAACCAATCCCACAAACCACTCTTTGAGAAACAGCCCTCTAAGAAGTCACCAATTTTGGCTTTCTCTTCTATAAGTGGGGATTAAATCTGTCTTCCTCTCTGATCACAAAGTAAGGTGTGACCTACCTCCTAAATGGATTATAAAATACAGTCTAAGTATTAAATGCACAATAATGATGGAATGGGAATCAGGCATTCACTAAGCCTTCCTATTTGCACAAAAGAAGAGCTGGCAGACGTCGTTCCTTCATCAGAGAGTAAGTTAGAAAGGTGGTGCAAAAACAATGAATTCTGTTATGCTGAAAAGAATTTTTTTTTTAAAAGAAATCAAAGAAAAAAAAAAAAAGAAAGGTTGGTCAAGGGGGTGAGAGACCAGATTTCATGCCCTTCATCCTTCTGAACAGCAGTCTTTTAAGCAGCAGAAAGATAAATGATCTGCTATCTGTATTTTCTGAAGGTGTCATGGGAAGGCTTTTCCATTCCGTAAATACATATATTAGTAAATCAAATAAGCTGGAAAAGCACTTAGGCATGATGCCAGGAGAAAAACCATGCCAGCATTGTTTCACTACCTTAACATTATTAGTAAATCATTAACTGCCACTATTGACGAATTCTACTGAAAGAGAAGCTTTAGAGCATGAGCTGCAAAGAATAAGGCAACGTAGACACGTTTCCAGGGAGGGAGGCAAGAATGAAGGATGCTAAAATCTCAGACTCTAGAAAGAGATGGTGCTGAGTTCAAATCCTGACCCTTCCCTTTTACAACTCATTACTTTAAGCAAATTACCTAACTGTTCAAACCTACCATTTTCTCATCTGTAAAATGGCATTTCTAATGGTTCCAATATCATGGAGTTAATAAAAACGAAATGATAAACAGTGCAAGGTCCTAGCTCATTAGGTATTATTTCTGTATCTGTACATATATTTATTTCTTTATTATCCAAACTGTACAGATTTAGTAGTCAAACTACCCTCTCCACTTCCTAGATAAAGACATTAAAGGAAAAGTTTGGTCAATTGCCATGAAAACAAAATTCAAATTGTTTAGCCACAAGACTAAATCAGCATTTTCCAATACTCTATCTTCCAGAATGTTGCCCTTACAGCAATTAGAACCAGGGGAGCTTCTCAGAGCAAACTGGCCTCGTGCCCATCCTGGGGACCTAGAACAACACAAGAAAAGCCTCAGACCTGATTCCATTCTCTTCCATGTGTTTAATTATCCCTTCATTTGTTCATTTCACAAATATTTATTGAGCCCCTTTTCTGTGCCAGGCACCAATCTAGGACCCAGGGATACCAGTGAGTAAGGTAAGTCAAATGGTCTTTGTTCTTGCTTTACTTAGGTCTCTGCTCAAATATCACTTCCCCCAAGAAGGTGCCCTGATTGAGCACCCTCTCCCACAGAACAGCCTGCATCCCTGTTACACGGTTCCCTTACCTTTTTTCTCCCTGCATTCTCCCACACGCTATGTTATTTTCTTCCCCCAACCCCCACTAAAATGTAAGAAAGGGACCTTCTCCAGTTTGTTCACTTTTACATCCCCAGCTCCAAGCATGGTGCCTGGGCCACAGTACAGGCTCAGCTAATATTTCTTGACTGAACAGAAGAGAAAATCTTGGTGGGGGGAGGGGGAGGCAAGGAGAGGAAATAAATGATTGTGAGTTATGAACACTAGAAAGGAAACCCACTGGGGCTGACAAGGGAATGACAAGCAGGGAGCTTCTCAGTAGATAGATAATGATGTTTATTGGCGGGTTCAATGAGCCATCCATGCACAGACAGGGAAAGAACTCTGCCCTTTGCTGTGTGACCCTAAGCCTGTCGCTGCCCTTGCCAACCTGTACCAGAATCAGGACTCAGCAATCAGAATCAACTCTCACCTGTCAGACCCCTCCCAGGGCTTAGCAGGCTAAAGATGCTGAGGTCTAGAATAGCATTAGGGACCTGGTGGGGCTGTGATGCTTAAACAAAATACCTTCATAAAATCCACGGCACGTACCATTGAAATTACAACAGAAAGAGGATTTAAGCCTGGGATTTCAGCTCAGGGAGCCATGCAGCTCTGCAATATTTTGGTTGTGTTCTAATTAGTTGTTAGCATACGGTGCAGGTGTCAGGTAATCTGCACTTACTAGAAAGAAATCGGCAAGTAGCAAACAGCATGAAGAGATAGGGAAGCCAGAGCACCCCTATCCTTGGAAGAGATCCACCATCGCCTGTGCCAAATGAAGGTACTGCACAGAGGCAAACCTCACAGGGCTGTGGCATGTTAGGGACTCCAGTGGGGGAGAGAGATTTGACAGCCCACTGTGTAAGGGAGGTTAGTTGGGCAATGGAGCATCTCCGGAAGTGTTGCTTATATGCTCACCATGAGTGGTAGTGGGAGGGGAGGCACTGCCCCTCTCTCCCATTCTGTTGAAAAACTAGGCAGCATATGGGTATCACCACATCTTCATGCTAAAAAAGGAATGCAGCAGAGGGGAGCAAGCAACTCAGAGAGATCAGAGTTCCCCACAGCAGTGTTAGGACTCCAGGCACCACCACCAGCTCTTCCCTCCGTCCATCTGAAAGCAGTGTTCCTATCTTCTGAACCACAACACCCCAGACTCTGACAGTATTCACACATGTAGATTAAAACTACCACACTCTCAAAGCAAGCACTGTGTCCCCATCCTGGCACATTACAGCCAAGGGACCCAGGCTCATCACTTCAACTCTGGACCTTAAAAGCTGAACTACAGAGTATTCAGGGGAGAGAATAGTTTTAGACAAGATAATTTATGATAAACCATCAGCATCCAACCTGGAATTCATTTATTAGATTAGATTTTGAAAAAGATGTGATGCTGAATGAATGGAACCAAGAATGTATACGTTTAATGAACATGAAAGTTTTAAAAAAAAATGGACGTAACTACGGTCCACTGCTGGAGAGATAGGATCCTACTCGCCTGCCCAAAGTGATCAGAGGAGGCAGAAGAATGCTGGGAACCTGAAGACAACAGGCTCAGGGAGGAACACTCCAACCAAAAAAAATATTACCTTCTTCACTGTTTTGCCAAAAGCATGCCCTACTTTCCACGTTCCCTGTGGTCTCAGTCTTCCCACCTGCAAAATGGACATAACAATACACACCTCTAACACTTGGTTAAAGACTAAGTGAAGAAGCACTAGGCAAGCACCTAGCAGAGGGCTTGATGCATGGTAGGTATTCAGGAAGTAAAAGTGGCTTCCTCTTTCCTTTTTGTAGAGGTGGCTAATTTAGAAAAACAATAGCAATAATAATAAGACTATGACACACTAAACCTACAGAAAGAAATCTGAACCCTGAATAATAAAGACTAACTTTATATATTCAGTTCAAGAGATGCAGGACGACTGCTTTAAAATCATTTCCCTGGAGAAGAGAGGCAGCTTAGGGGTGGGTAGATGTCGTCTCCTCCTCACTGAGTCAAGCTATCTGTGGGCCTGAAGCATCTCAGGTTTGCCTGAGGTAGACAAATGTTCCCACCTTATCAGTGGGTTTCTTTTCTAATTAAAATGCATGAACTTCTGTAAGCTTCAGGTGCCCAGAGGAAGGGGGGTGGGGTGGGAGGAAGAGAGCAATAGAGCTACAAAGAATCTTCTCCCATTTAAAATCCAACCAAAAAAAAGGTTACTGCCAAAAATGTAAGCAAAGATCATGATTGACCTGGCAACAGTGGTCTCTAAGGAGACACCAAATTAGGAAGAAAGAATGGGGTCCAGAGGCCCTTCCCCAAGAAGGTGAGGGCTCACTGCTTGGGGCTGGTGGCACCCAGTTTCTGTCTAGCTGGCACTTTCCAAGTGACAGCGTGGTAGAGAGCCAAGACATGCCCATAAAGGAACTACGGACTATGGAAGTAATAGTTGATCTTTATCAAGTTGTTCCTTTACACCAGCAATTTGCATTCATCATCTCATTATTCCTTAGGACAGCTCTTTTCATTTATTACTACTATTACCCCACTTCATCGATGAGGAATCTGAAGTACCAAGATGGTAAATTTCTCCGGCGTCATAGCCAAGAGATGGTAAATATGGGATTTAAACCCTAGGAGCTTCATAATGATCATTTACTGGGCACTTACTAAATGCCAGGCATTGTGCTAAACCCTTCACCACATCATTTCATTTAATACTCATGGCACCCCTAGGGCGTGGCTATTGTTATGATAGCCATTTTACAGACGAGTGAACAGATTTAGGCAAGTTAGGTGACTCACTGGAAGTTATACAGCCAGTAAGTAGTGGAAATAGGATCCAAACTCAGGTTCCAAACCCATCCTGTTGAAAGCTGTACTTTACACCCCATACTAACTCAACAGCTGAGTAAAAAGAAGATGGGGGTGGGGTCCTGGGTGTTTCAGTCAGTTAAGGTCTGCCTTCAGCTCAGGTCATGAACTTAGGGTCCTGGGAAGGATCTCCCTCTTCCTCTGCTGCTCCCCCAGTTTGTGTTCTCTCTCTCTGTGTGTCAAATAAACAAACTTTGAAATCTTAAAAGAAAAAAAACAAAAAACAGATGCAGTGGATTAAAACTGGAAAAATCATGTGCTCTGAAAGGGGGTTCTAGAAATTGCATTTCTAACAAGTTCCCAGGGGATGCAGATGTTGCTGGTCTGGAACACACTTTGGGAAGAGCTAATCCAGAGAAAGTGATACAAAGGATGAACGTGGGGTATGTAAATGAGAGAATGCCCTCGAGAGAAAAAGACAGGGATAGGGTACTCAGAACAGCTTCCGTGTGGCACACTCTATGACATTTTATGAGGCTGTGACCATCACCCTTCATACAGGTGAAACACTTGGGGTCCAAGCCCCTGTCTTCTGAACTTTGGTCCTGTAGGATCCCATGTTGGATGTCATAAGTTCTTGGAATCTTCTCCCCAAACTCCTGAACTATGAATTAGATATACTCTGAAAGGTACACATCACCTACAGAATCAGCGTTACACTGCATTATAAAGGCACACTTCATGCGTGTCTCCTCTCCTATGAGGTGTAAGGGCTAAAATTAAGGTCCAGGGGCACCTGGGTGGCTCAAATGGTTAAGTGTCTGCCTTCAACTCAGGTTATGATCTTCAGGGCCTGGGATCAAGTCCCAAGTCAGGCTACCGGCTCAGCAGACAGTCTGTTTCTCCCTATCCTCCTGCTTATACTCTCTGTCTCTGTCTCTCTCTCTAATGAATAAATAAAATGTTTAAACATAAGTAAGTAAAATAAAATAAAATTAAGGTCTAATGCTATGTACCACCTTGACATCTGAAACAGGGAGGGCTTTGGATGGCTTAACCCCAACTTTCCTCTCCCAACTGCAAAGTTCCTCCCTATCAAAGGAGCCCAGACATAGTTCTTGTTTCTCCCTGAAGGGCAGGTTTCAGCCCCTTGCCAGCTCATGGAATTATTCAACAAGCCAATCACAGCCTCCCATGGGAACCAAGGGTCATTCTCCCCTCTTGATACTACACAGCCTATGTCCTGCAGTTCACAGTCATCCACTTGGCTCCCAACTGCAACCCCCAGGGTGCCTGCATGGTGTGTAGTGTCCTGTTCCATATGTTATGAGTATACATGAGTAACAGACTGCTGTCCTTCTCATCTGTCCAGTGTCAGGTGCCCTCTTCAGTTGTCCCCGTGCCTGAGGCTGGGAATTCTTCTTTTACCAACGGAGCAAAGAGGAGAGGATGACAACCCCCTAGATGGTGAGCTCCATGTGGGGAGACATTCTGTCAATATTACTGTCCTCTTGAGAGCCTGATGTGGGCCCTGGGCTTGGTAAGAGCAATTATAGACACGTAGAATTGAATTGCTTTGAAACCTCACAACCTTCTGGAATTTTGCTCTGTTTTGTTTTGTTTTGTTTTGACAAATGAAGAAACTGAGGCTTGAGAGTGGCCATGGCTTGCCAGGCCTGCTGGCTGCCAGCCTACAGCAAAGGGGCAACGTCCATGGAGAACACAGCTCTGCCCTTGCTGGATGAGCAGATCCTGGGGGACAGATCCATCCGTCCATCCACCCATCCATTCTGTGGACACCCTGCCAGACCAACTCTGCCCCAGGCCAGGGGCTCAGCAGACACAGGGAGTTGCCCTGGGCCGTTTCTGGTCACCTGCCTGCTCTGCCTAAGCCCATCTGAGAAACTGGGTGGGATACAATAGAAAGATCCATTCTCAGAAGCCCTCTTCAGAGCAGGTGAACTCTGTGTGATTCCAGTCACACCAGAAGGAGCCCCAAGTATGTTCTAGTGCTTAGAATCAAAGGTGCCATGATTGTGTACCAGGGATAATGGGGGTCCGGGGAGATGAGGGGTCCACTCGACATTTATCAAGCTCAGCAACCACCACAACCCTCACTTCCTGTGTCTAGCTCTACGGCAGGCTCATTACGGACCCCGTCCCATTCAACCTTCATGGGAGAGCTGAGAGCAAGGGTACTCAAGACAAGAGGTCGTGACACACACTGTGCAGCACAACCCCAGGCTGAACCCTAGATTCCATGGCACCCAAGTCTGAGCCACACAGGTCCCCTCCAGGTCTTGGATATGATGGAGGAGGAACAAAGACAGTACCTTTCCTCTGAGAATTTATAGCCATATACACAGGGGAGAAGAACCTAAGAGCTTTAATCAAGGACAGGCCCAGGACATCAAAGGTGTGCTGGAAGTCACCTTTTCCACTATGGAAATGCTGGATACCTTCACACCAGAGGATTTCCTTTCTGCGCAAAACACTAGTATACAAATCTTAAAGGTCCATTTAAAATAACATCAGCAATACGAGCAGCTAACGTCGAGTTTCCCTAAGACCCCACACTGCTAAGCATTTATATGGAAAACTGAAGATCCATTTGGAATAATATTTATTTCCATTTCTTGAGAGCCCCGTTATGTATCAGGGATTGTGTAAGGGCTTTAAATACATTTTATGCATATTCTCAAACGAGCTTTGAGAGATCATAGCAGTATCTGTTCCATTTTACAGATAAGAGAGGTTAGGCAGAGAGATTAAGCCTGGATTTTCAAACTGAATTTTGTGACTCATTAGTGGGTTATAAATGAATTTATCAGGTCCTGACAAGCATTGCTTTAAATGAATAAAAAATAAAATAAATTAAATGAATACACAGGAGAGAAGACAGAAATGGCATGAAACAGAACAAATCAGAATGCAGACCATACAGAAGTATTGTTTCTTCTGCTCCATTCCAAGTTAATGTGTTTGCATGTGTACAATGAGTAGTATTGTGAAATATTACTTCATACAATATTACTGTAAGACACCAGAGCCGTGTGTCTCTGTGGAAAGTTTGAAAGCCACTGGGTGAAATAATTTGAAGGAGGTCACACAGCTAGCAATTTGTAAAGCCAGGGTTCAAATTCACAGTCTTTCTCTAGAGCTTACACCCTTGACCTCTAAACCAGTGTTGTCCAATAAAAGTATAAAGGACCCCATTTTGTAATTTAAAATTTTCTAGTAGGCACATTTAAAAAGTAAAAAAGCCACATTTAGAAGTTATTAATATTAATTTTAATATTTTTAATATTGCATTATATAAAATTTATTATTTCAACATGTAAAAATTAACTTTAAAATTAAGTCAACACAAATTGAGCTGTTTGTGGGTGGGGGGTGTTTTTATGCTTTTTTGGTTACCAAGTCCAGGAAATCTGGTATTGATTTTACACTTCTAGCACATCTCACTTCAGACTTGCCCTCCTTCAAGGGCTCAGTAGCCACACATGACTAGTGGCTACCATCTTGGGCAGCACAGCTATAAGCTATACTACCTCTAATACCCCCTTGGACCCTAGACCCTCTTTCTCAGATCCTACTGCAGAGGAAGGCTTCCTGTCCTATTCTATCCACCCCTAGTGGCCTCTTCCACAAAGTTCCAGAGCATCTAAACCCAAAACCAAATGTCCATGGCTATTTCTTTCCACTTGCCTTGGCACCTTTTCAATTTCACATCCTTGCTAGATCATCAAGAGGAAGAAAGGGGGACCTCTGCGGCCAAGACATGCTGGAGCAGGGAGAGGGCAAAAGTCCTGAACAATAGGAACCCATGTGGGGTCATGGCTAGACAGGGCTTCTGGCAAAACTATAAGCTCATTGACAGCTTAACACCAGCTGTAAGAGGCTCGTTGTCCTGTTCAGCTTTACAGAGACACACTGGATCCTTCACACTCAGCCCTGGCGGAAATCGGCTGACCTCACCTCTGTGTCTTTGCCAAAATAAGCTGACTGCGAAATTGCAAAAAGACTGGCATCTGGAGAGCCATTCAGAGCAGCAACAGCTATCGAGTGACTTCAGAACCACCCATTAGATAATCTGATAAATGCCAGACATAAATATGTGCTAACCGTGGTTGGTAAGCTGGAAGCCCCAGGCAGCCATTACCTGGCACACTCCCCACTCTGGTGAGGTGAAACAGAGGTCTGTGCACAGACACAAGGAAAGCCTCAGCTCATCACCCAGCAATAGCCAGGGCTGGGAAGACAGGGTAGGCAATTTGGGCTCTTCTCATTCTCCCCCACACCCTGCTGCTGTGCCCCAAGGATGAGTGCTTTTCTTCAGTCCATCCTTTTGGTTCCCACAACCTCTCCAGAGAGTGCTGAATAGGAGGAAGGCTCACTGGGGAGGAAACAAAGTGGGGGTTGGGAGAAAACCATCAAACACTTCTACCCGCATGGGGTGGCCTCGCTCCTCAAATCAAGAAAGGAAATTTAAGTCTGTGGGGTGTTTGATCGTGGCAGTGGAAGGGACACCGAGCTCTTCCATCATCACTGGCTTCCTCTTTGGTGAGCAACTACCATGCGCCAGGCCTCCCAGCTGGGTCTCAGGCACTCAGAGATGCACCACCTACTCTCCTTACATCCAGCAGCTTGATACACCAGCCAACACCATAGGGTCCCGAGAATATGGCATTGCAGGGGAGAGAACGAGGCATAAACCAAGTAAGGCAATGACTTAGAGAAGGGAATAATGAATGTGCTAAGGAAGCGTCAGGGATAGGCAATTAGTGCCCCTGGGAGGCCAAGAGCTCTTCACAACTTCCAGGAGCCTCTCGTGAGCATTCTGTTCAAGTCTCATGGTATTTACTAGCTCTGCTCATACCTACATTGCCACTGCAGAAATGGAGGCTCAGATACCCAGGTACTCTTGTATAAGATGGAGAAAGAGCTACCGACTTCATGAGACACAAAGAAGACATTAGCTAAATACCAGCCACACATAATTACTTCATAGCAAAGATGCCTGATATGTCTGCTCTGCCCTCACAGTCCTTGTAAGAGAAGCCGCCCTGCCCCACATCACCAGGACTGTCTCCCAGCCCCTGCTCAGGAGGACAGCTGCCATATGACCACACCTGGCAGGGTCCCTTGCCTAAGGATACTTTCTTATTCTCCATAGGCTACCTGGACTATGGGGTCACATGGAGCCACCTAGACACTATTTCCCCCACATTCCTGGACATGCAAAAGTCAATAGTCTACTCATGGTAGCCAAAATATGCAAATAACCCAAATGTCTATAAGTTGATGAATGAATAAACAAAGTACAGTATATTCATATATTGGAATATTAGCCATGAATCAGGAATGAAATCTTGGTACCTGTAACAACATGAATGAACCTCAAGAACGTAACACCAAGTGAAATAAACCAGATAAAAAGGCACATATTGTATTATTCCAGGTACACAAAATGCCCAGATTAGGCAGACTTACAGAGACAGAAAGCAGACAGGTGGTGGCCAGGGCCTGGGGAAGGGAGGAAGTGAAAGTTACTGCCTGATAATGTGGGATTTCTTTTTGGGGTAATAAAAACTCCTAAAACTAGAGCATGATTAGGGGTACACAGCTCTGTACTAGAAATCACAGTATGGTACACTTTGAAATTGTTACAATGGTGATTTTTTTTTTTTTAGTGTGAATTTCACCCTAAAAAGAAACTTGAAAGTCTGTGTTGCTCTTTGAAAAAGGTGGTTTCAGTAGGTGTTTGTTACAATTAAAAACTGTGGACTATATATAACATAAGCAATGATGTTAAATATCCCATCCAGGGTATGCAATGGATGGAAGCCAGGGTCTGGACTCAACTTGTGTCCAGTCATCTGCTGACCTAGCTCTTACTCCTCCATACCGTGCCCTCACTTAACATGGAGGACGGAAGGCTTTTGCAACTCAACAGACAGCTGGCTGCTTCCCAAAACCTGCCAATATGTGGGGAGAGTCCATCCAAGTGCATTTATTTTGGGTCCTGTCAGCAGAAAGCAGACTTTATTAAGAGGATGTTAGCAAGCTTCTTTGCTTCCCTGATTTTTAAAGAATTCTTAATGACTTTAATGTGCCTATGTCATTTTTCAGCAAAACCTAATCTCCAGAGAAAGAACATGTGAAGCTCTTGAAATGTACAACACTTCATTTTGCTCCATGGCAAAGGCTAGTCACAATGCTCTGACATTTGTCACCCCATCTTTCCTCACCCACACCCCGCCCAAGTACAGGACTAGGTATACCATCCACAGAGGCTGAAAAGGCGGTGAGGTGCCAGGACAACACCTGAGCCAATGTGGAAGAAACTTCCTGATCTAGTGTTTCACAGAATCCTGAATCTAGAAGAAAACTTGAAACTTTTAAGTCATAGTACTTTTGTAGAAACAAACAAATAAAACCTTAAGCTCTGATTTACCTGTGAAGGTTGAATGTTAATTTCTAGTCAGTGATTCCTGTTGTTACCTCTTAATAATATAAATAGGTTAAAGTTGAAACAAGTGAAGATGGTGGGTGGGTATATATACTCTCTACTTTCAAGATGCTTACAAGAAGATAAGGTCCATGAGTGCATGGTACAATACTGTGTATTATGTGCATTATCTCATGTATTGGGGGCAGTCCTCCTTTTACAGATGAAGAAACTGAGGTTCAGATGTTTCCATGATCTACACCAAGTTCCTACATTAGCTTAGTGAAGAAGACAGGTGTGATCCCAAAGCCCATATTCTAAACCACCATGATGTAGTAGAACAATTACGTACTAACATTTTAGAGCCACATATTGAGTAGAAGATAAACTGGTTTGGGTTTTTGGTTTTTTGGTTTTTTTTTTTTAAGATACACTGTTTTATAGTACTTTATAACTTCCAGAGATTGCACACTTGGAGTGGCTTCATACAGACATTGACAGCTGAAGCACTTCTGAGATGAGAGAGAAGGGCTAGAACCAATGGGTAGTATTCCACAGATGAGGTGGGCTTTGAAGGATAGGTTGTGTATCAGTAAACAACAAGAGACTGAGGAGGGTGGCATGGGGATGGGGAAAGAACAAGGGTGAAAACATAGTAGAGGGGAGGCAGTGACAAATAGCTGGCCAGGGTGATACAGGATTTTCTTAGTTCCCAAAATGGAATGTAGTTAGTGTCGCAAAGAGATTTGCTTTGGGAGGCGTCCATTCATGGAAAGCTAACAATAACAATAATAATATTATCACCACTCACTGGGCAATTTATAAATAAGCTAATCACAGTGCTAAGCACTAGCAGTAACTATCTGCTTGGGTTACTTCCTCTGGTGTGACCAACCACAATTTCCCTCTGGGTAATTAATCATCCATTTTCAGGCCATATGGCTCTCTCAAAACTGAATCCAATCCTAGATCATAAGACTATCCATGTGGGAGAGGAAGCAAGATGGTGGAGGAGTAGGAGACTTAAATATCATTAGGTCCCAGGCGTTCAGTTAGATAGTTATCAAAACAATCTGAACACCTACAAACTCAAAGGGAGATAGAAGAGAAGAGCAGCAATTCTAGGAACAGAAAATAGACCACTTTCTGGATGGTAGGACATGCAGAGAAGTAAATCCAAGGCAATACCTGAGAAGAGAGGCCGCAGGAAAGGAGCCAGTTCCCGGCAAGTGGTAAAGCAGCAGAGCACAAAATCAGAACTTTTAGAAGTCTGCTCCACTGAAGGACATCACTCCAGAGGCTAAGTGGGGGTGCAGCCCTCATGGGGACAGTGTGGTCTCAGGACTTATGGGGTCACAGAAAGACCAGAGGTGTCTGATTGTGGCAGAGCTCCCAGGTATTGGAGTGTGGAAGCCAGCTGCAGAGACAGAGCTTAGGAGTGCAATCGCAGCTCGGGGTTACATTAAACCATGATCTGAGGCATAGTCGGGCCACTGCTCTTCGAGCAGGGACCCCACAAGTGGCATATCCAGGGAGACTCACCTCCCTCCCCCATAGGGAGGGCCACAGGAGTGTGCTGCAGGAATCTGCGGGGCTTGGAGAGTCCAAATGGGGCTTGTGCCAGGGATAAAAAAGCTCAGTCATATGCCGGGTGAGCATGAAGTGCAGCCGGAGACCAGGGAAGTGAAAGGGATTGATTGCTTTACTCTGAGGGCACATAAGGACTGGGGCCTGAAGTGAACCCAAGAAGATTACTTAGCCTGGCCCCTGGCAAAGGTGGGGCAATTCCAACTCAGGCAAAGACATTTGAGAATCACCACAATAGGCCCCTCCCCCAGAAGATCAGCAAGAACATCCAGTCAAGACCAAGTACACCGATCAATGAGAACTGCAGAACTCCAGAGCTAAGGGAAAGCAACACAGAATTCATGGCTTTTTTCCCATGATCCTTTAGTCTTTCAAAGTTAAATTTTTTAAATTTTTCTTCTTATGCTACTTCTTTTAACTTTTCCTCTTTCCTCTTCTAATTTTTTTTGTTTGTTTTTTTGCTTTTTATTTTATTTATTATTATTATTATTTTTTATAAACATATATTTTTATCCCCAGGGGTACAGGTCTGTGAATCACCAGGTTTACACACTTCACAGCACTCACCAAAGCACATACCCTCCCCAATGTCCATAATCCCACCCCCTTCTCCCAAACCCCCTCCCCCCAGCAACCCTCAGTTTGTTTTGTGAGATTAAGAGTCACTTATGGTTTGTCTCCCTCCCAATCCCATCTTGTTTCATTTATTCTTTTTAATAAACATATATTTTTATCACCAGGGGTACAGGTCTGTGAATCGCCAGGTTTACACACTTCACAGCACTCACCATAGCACATACCCTCCCCAATGTCCATAACCCCACCCCCCTTCTCCCAATCCCCCTCCCTCTTCTAATGCTTTTTAACTATTTTATCTTATCAATACCTTCTTTAAAAAATCTTTTTTTTTTTAAGGATGGAATTACTTGATGATTTTTTTCCTGATATTTCAGTACCTGATATTCATGTTTCTCTAATTATAGAGAATTATAGAGAATCTTTTAAAAGATTTTATTTATTTATTTGACAGAGAGAGAGCACAAGTAGGCAGAGAGGCAAGCAGAGAAAGAGAGGAGGAAGCAGGCTCCCCACGGAACAGAAAGTCTGATGCGGGGCTCGATCCCAGAACCCTGAGATCATGACCTGAGCCAAAAGCAGAGGCTTTAACCCACTGAGCCACCCAGGTGCCCCTTAAAAAAATCTTTTAAATTTTTCATTTTTATAATCATATTTTATCCCTTCATTATATATAACCTTATTTTTGTACACATTTAGGCTTTTTTTCTTTAAGATTTTGGGATACAATTTCTTCTAATAGATCAACATATACCCTAAATCTAGTGCATGGCTTTGTTCTAGTCTCCAGCCTGATCACATTCTCTTCTCTTTTTTTTTTCCTCTTTCCAACCAACTTGTGAATTCCTTTTATAGAATCTTTATTAATTTTCATCTTTACAGTCATATTCCATCCCTTCATCATGTTTACCCATATATATTTTCTTTTTCTTTCTTTAAAATTTTGGAAGGTAGTTTCTTCTAATAGACCAGAGTACACCCAGAATCAAGTGGATGGCTTTGTTCTATTCACCAGTCTAATATATATATATATATATTCCCCCCCCCTTTCTTCTCCCCTTGGTTTTGGGTATCTTCTGATTTGGTTAACGTATATTGTTCTGGGGTCTTTACCACCCTTTTAGTACTTTGTTCTCTCATTCATCTATTTTTATCTGGATAAAATGACGAGACAGAAAAACTCAACACACACACACAAAAAAAAAAGAACAAGAGGCAATACCAACAGCTAGGGACCTAATCAATACGGACATTAGTAATATGTCAGAACCAGAGTTCAGAATGACGATCATCAAGGTGCTAACTGGACTCAAAACAAACATGGAACATATTAGAGAAACCCTGTCTAGAGAAATAAAATCCGTTTGTGGAGAAATAAAAGAACTAAAACCAAGCCAAGTTGAATGCAAAAAAAACTATTAATGAAGTACAATATAAAACAGAGGCTCTTGCTGCTAGGATAAATGAGGCAGAAGAGAGAATTAGTGATATAGAAGACCAAATGATGGACAATAAAGAAGCTGAGCAAAAGAGAGACAAACAACCACTGGACCACAAAGGGAGAATTTGAGAGATAAGTGATATCATAAGACAAAACAATATTAGAATAATTGGGATCCTATAAGAAGAAGAAAGAAAGAGAGGGGCAGAGGGTATATTTGAGAAAATTATAATAGAGAATTTCCCTAATATGGGAAAGGGAATAAGCATCAAAATCCAGGAAACACAGAGAAACTCCCCCTCAAAATCAATAAAAAAAGGTCCATACCCAGTCATCTAATAGTAAAATTTACAAGTCTCAGTAACAAAGAGAAAATCCTGAAAGCAGCTCAGGACAAGAGGTCTGTAACATACAATGGTAAAAATAATAGATTGGCAGAGACCTGGCAGGCCAGAAAAGACTGGCATAATATATTCAGGGAACTGAACAAGAAAAATATCCAGACAAAAGTATAATATCCAGCTAGGCTGTCATTGAAAATAGGAGAGATAAAAAAAACTTCCAGGACAAACAAAAATTAAAAGAATTTGCAAACACCAAACCAGCCCTACAGGAAATATTGAGAGGGGTCCTCTAAGCAAAGAGAGAGCTTAAAAGTAGTAGATCAGAGAGAATATACAGTAACAGTCACCTTACAGGTAATACAATGGCACTAAATTCATATCTTTCAATAGTTATCTTTCAAAAGTAAATGGGCTAAATGCCCCAATCAAAAGACACAGGGTGTCAGAATGGATTAAAAAAACAAGACCCATCAATATGCTGTCTACTAGAAACTCATTTCAGACCCAAAGACACCTCCAGATTTAAAGTGAGGGGTGGAAAAAATTTACAATGCCAATGGACATCAAAAGAAAGCTGGGGTCGCAATCCTTATATCAGATCAACTAGATTTTAAGCCAAAGATTATAATAAGAGATGAAGAAGGATACTATATCAAACTCAAAGGGTCTGTTCAACAAGACAACCTAACAATTTTAAATATCTATGCCCCTAAAAAAAAATTATACACACACACACACACACACACACCCCTAACATGGGAACAGCTAACTATATAAACCAAGTAATAACAAAATCAAAGAAACACACTGACAATAATACAATAATAGTAGGGGACTTTAACACACACACCCCATGAAATGGACAGGATGTGGAGAAAGGGGGACCCTCCTACACTGTTGGTGGGAATGAAAGCTGGTGCAACCACTCTGGAAAACAGCATGGAGGTTCCTCAAAAAGTTGAAAATAGAGCTTCCCTATGACCCAGCAATCACACTACTGGGTATTTACCCTAAAGATACAAATGCAGTGATCCAAAGGGGCACATACACCCAAATGTTTACAGGAGCAATGTCCACAATAGCTAAGCTATGGGAAGAACCTAGATGTGCATCAACAGATGAATGGATGAAGAAGATGTGTTATATATATATACAATGGAATACTATGCCGCCTTCAAAAGAAATGAAATCTTACCATTTGCAATGATGTGGATGCAACTGGAAGATATTATACTGAGCAAAATAAGTCAACCAGAGAAAGACAATTTTCATATGATCTCTCTGATATGAGGAATTTGAGAGGCAGGGCAGGAGGTTGTAGGGGTAGGGAAGGAAAAAATGAAACAAGATGGGATGGGGAGGGAAACAAACCATAAGAGACTCTTTTTTTTTTTTAAGATTTTATTTATTTATTTGACAGAGATCACAAGTAGGCAGAGAGGCAGGCAGAAAGAGACATGGAGGCAGGCTCCCTGCTGAGTGGAGAGCCCGATGCAGGGCTCGATCCCAGGACCCTGGGATCATACCTGAGCTGAAGGCAGAGGTTCAACCCACTGAGCCACCGAGGTGCCCCCCCATAAGAGACTTAATCTCACAAAACAAACTGAGGGTTGCTGGTAGGAGGAAGGGGGTAAGGGATAGGGTGGCTGGGTTATGGACATTGGGGAGGGTATATGCTATGGTGAGTGCTATGAAATGAGTAAGCCTAATGATCACAGACCTGTACCTCTGGGGCAAATAATATGTTATATGTTAACAACAACAACAAAAAAGAGGAGCCATGTGACCCAAACCTACAACAATTGGAACATCATATATGAACACAAACTGGCCTCAATACGGATTCAGAGATTAACATGATGCCAGTCAGAGCCAGTAACATGACTTTTTCCCTGAAAGAATACAGGGACAGAGCTACTATCACCATCTTGCTGTAGAGATGCAAAGTTACGATAACATTGTTGGAACTCTGAATCCAGCCCTACTCCTGAACTTCGCTTCTATGAGCAATAAATTGTCTCTTGGCTTAAGCTGGTTTGGGTCAGGTTTTTGGTCACCCTCAACTGAAGAAGTTCTCATCAATATAAGCATGTAAATGAATCTCATGTAGCTCTCATAACAGTACCATGAGGTAAACATTAACAGGTACTGCCCCCTCTTTTGAAATAAGCAGTGGAGGCACAGGGAGGTCAAGCCACCAGCCAGCTGATAGAAACAAGCATGGTTCTAGATACCAGCACTCCCAGCACTGTACCACCTGGCGGGAGTCTAGCTCTGCTCTTACGAAACAGGACTTTCCACAAGCCTAAAATAAGTCTTTCCACTCAAAATAATTCCAAAGGCTTAAAATACCTTAGAGGGTGTAAATTTTCTCAAGCTCCTTTAGGTTTGCCATGATCCCTTTTTGGCTTCAGTTGTCTCCCTGAAAAGAATCATTTAAGCAATAAAAATGTCTCTCCCCAAGTCATTCTTCAACTGCTGATACTTTACTTTCTCAAAAATTATAGATAAAAATAACAGTGCACAGAAGCAAAGAGTACACAGCTGCTAAAATAGCAGAAGGGATGGGAAGGGGAGATCCTGACCCAGTGTTTTCTGTGTTGGCATACCAGAAGTTTGGATCAACACTTAATGATAATTTTCAAAGTGTACTTCTTAATGGAAGTGTACTTTTATTTATCACCAAACACAACCTTGGACTGGTGGCATGGGGAGCCACAGCTGCTCCTTCTGGAATGCTTTAAAAATTCAAAAATAAAATAAAATAAATACTAGCTAGGATGACAGTTTGATGTGCATACCTCGTCTGGGCAATTTTCTCTCTTTGTTCAGTTTTCCCAGCGATTTTCCAGAGGCTTGGGAAATCCTCAAAGCAGAAATAAGCAACTGTGGTCATAAAATGGACCAAAAGCAAGAACACTGTGCTGGCCGATGCCTGTGGCCTCAAAGAACTCTAAGACCCATTGGTATTCCCACTCCGGCCATGAATTTGCCAGGCTTAATCAGTGTAATGGAGGCAAAGGGCTTACAGATGGAAACAGAAGAGTAGAGTCCTACTTCACAGAGCCATTAACTTTGAGCCTCATGCTACTAATTATAAAATGGCCCATGAAGACTGTATGATTTTGTTGGATTCATTAAATAAAAATGTTTATAACACAGTGAAGGAAAGCATGGGCTTTGGAATCAGAAAGAGCGAGGCAGACACCTCAACTATGATTCCAGTATGCCACCCTGAGCAAGTCATTTATCCTCACAAGCCTTGGCTCTTCCCCTGTAAAATCAAATAGTGTCTACTTCTCAGGGCTATTGCAAGAGTTAAATGAGAAAGTCCACTGAGCACCATGCTTCTTCCAGCATTAGTGGGTTGGGCAATAGTTAACCATCACTATTTTGTTACCATTTTTAATGAAGTTTGAAATGCAGTGTGACTGCATGGGTAATAATGCCCTTTCCACCGAAAGCCAGATCTGAACGATTCTTGAAAAGTGTCAGCAGTGCAAAGATTTGGCCTTCAGCAGCCATGGTTTCTGTTTTTTTATTATCACTATTCTTACCAAAGTGCAGAAATGTGAACATATCTGAATAGTCCCAAGCATACATTGACAGTATAAAGGCCTGGCCTCAATTTGACTGAGTATGGAACTTTGGGTGCCAAGAGGACAGGTTAGACAAACTCCAGCAATGCTGCCAAGCCTGGTTGCCTTCCAGCAGTGCCCTTCCTGACTGCCTTGGAGGCGATCTTTCGAGAAACTTAACTCGTTAGTCACACATGAAGCCATAGCTATTCATTCTGGAGGACCATCCAACTGTCCTTTGGAGTCTGTCCAAATGATCAGGAGAAAACATATTTTGTCATCCACAGGTCTGCTGCCTAGAAGTACTTCGGTGAAAACTTCTGGCAAGCTTGTACAATCTGCCAGAAATCTTTATTTTTGACCAGATGATTTGAAACTCCCAAGGTAGGGAGCCTGGCATGGGATTTGGCACTGTGGGAGAAATTGGACAAACTGGTTATTTGTAGCTACAGGTACAGTGGTTTGTTGGACTCAAGGCAGTGTCCCCAAAGGAGTCTGTGCTTGGTGACAGTAATCCACACCCATCTCCCAAATCTCTGAAACTCAGTGGCTCTCTGTGTATATCGTGCAACTGAATGCATAATTAGATACCCCGTGGTAGTGGTCTGAAGGTCTTGTAAGTTTCCCAGTAGAGTGGAAAGAACACCAGACCTGGCATCCAGATACCAGGTGCCAGCCCCCATTCTGTCGCTGAGGATGACATGGCCATGGGCACGTACAGCAGACATGGAGGTGTGCTACTCAGATCCCTCTTCAAGAAGGGACTTCCAGCTCAGGAGAAAGGAGTATGATTGTCTGACCAGCTAGAACCACAGCACTTCAGGTTCTGCTTTCAAGCTAAGACCATGGCGCTCCTCCTGGGCATCATGTGATGGAATGCAATAAGGTTAGGAGGGCCCAGACCCTTCTTCCCAACATGGTCATCTCTAATACGCTACCTGTGCTCTAGCACTCCCTACTTCTGTCTGCTACACACTGTGGTCTATATCTTTCACTCCCCGGAATCCTGCCTCCTCCAGTTTTCCTTTCACAAGTGGCAGATGAACACAAGGACCTGGAGATTTCCTTAATCCATCTGCTTCCTCCTGGCATCCCTCATCACAGCCACCAACTGCTTGTGCTCTGGACTCCATCTCGTCTCTGTTCTGGAATTGACATAGGCTTGGTTTGTCTAACCCTCTCATGACTTTTCTTTTAAAGCAAGCATAGTAATAATAAAGAGGAGGGAAGAAATAATGAAGGAGACAATAGTTTTATAAGAGAATATATTGAGGTATAAATAGAGCCCCTCCCCCCTGATTTCTCTACATCCTCGGAGCCCTACCCCTCACCATCACCATTTGCACCAAGGAATTCTTTCTATCAGGGCATGGCTGATACGACAGAAGCACAGAGAAGCTGTCTCTGTTTCTAAAGCACAGATGTGAGTCCTAAGAGCCAGGCTTTTTGATCTTCATACATCTAAGCCCTAAGGCACTAGGAGAAAAGTTTGTGCAAAAAAAAAAAAAAAAAAAAAGGTGAAAAAGTGAAAGAAAAAAAACTCTGCTGTACCCAGTGATCCTCTATATAAGGATAGAGCAGACTGAGAAGAGACAAGAGACAACAGGGGAGGAAGCATGGTGAGGGAGAGGTCAGTGGAACTTGGCATTTAAGGGACTGAACTTAGAAGAGCCACCTAATGATCAGGATCATCACGGTCATCAAGATGGATCAAGGGAGATTTCCTATAAGAAATCTCCCATCTCCTCCTAACCCCTGGGGCCTCAACCCACTGACCACCCTTACCAGAGGGTAAGCTTCCACATGGCCAATGTCTAAGGACTTCTAGATGTTGTCCTATCTCTGAAGCAACTCCCACTGGCCATAGCCAGCAGGCATGCCACCTCTCTGGGCGCTGGGACTTGGCTCAATCTCCATCAACCTCCCTCCAATGGATAACCTCTTTCTCAACATCTTGGGGTCCTCCTCAGCAACCTACAGCTTCCTGAGACAAAGGTAAACAAGAAAGGCCTCAAGGAACGGTGCTGAGGGGTGGTGTGGAAGAAAAGTAATCCTCACCCCAATTTAACACAGTGAAGGAACCAAAATAGTGATACTAACAACTATTTTATGTAGTTCTCCATATACCTGAATGTATGCCAGGCTCTGTGAGCTGTTCCTTCCAGACATAACCCCATAACTCTTCAAAACAATCGCATGAGGTAGGTAGCAATGTCATCCGCATTTTATCGTCCAGGTAACTGAGGCTCAGGGATTTTCCCAGACTCACTTAGCCAGAAGAGGAAGAGCAGGGGTGCCCTGACTTCCTGTCCTTTCTGATCGATCACATTGTACCTCGGCAAGACAAGAAATGTGTTAGACTCTTCCTGCTCCTCCCTCTCTCATATAACTCTCGGCCTGGTGCTGCACGGCTAGAAGATTCTAAATAAATAGTTTGGGCTCTACATATCTACATAAACCAACCGATTTATGTATTTTCCCCTCAGTGAAGGGGAAAAAAAATGGCTGGAAATGTGTATCTCCATTTTCTCCACAGTCACAGAACTCCTGATTGGGCTGCCTGGAAGGAGGTGGGAGGCAGCGAGTGTACATTCTTAGAAGAGATCATATTTCAGTCTTTTTACTTCATTTGACAGAAGAAATCCTGATTAAAATCAGCCACACATGTCACGAAAAGGTAACTGGGTTCTTAATTTTTTTCTGTGCAGAGGCAGCCCCAACTATACTTCGGAAGCTAACTCTTCACGCATAAAATTACTAATAGACACCATCTATCTGATGAATGTCTTCTCCTTAATAATTTATATCACTTGATCTATTTTCAAAGGTTAGTCTTACATTAAAATTACAATCTTGAATAGGTCAGCCTGTTATTTAAGGATAAATTATTTCACCCCTTCATGTTAGTGTTGTGTTTGGATAATGATGAGGTTTTTATTTCTAGCCCCAATGAAACCAGGAAAGAAATTGCTTGTTTGACCTAACCTCTCTCACCCTGGATCTTATCCCTTGATTCATGCTGACTCACTGTCCATAACTAGCCTGCATGGTTTAAACCCTGCATTTCTCCTCTTGTCTTATTATTTTCTGCGTTTCTCTTCTCTTTTTGGCCACCTGTCCCCAAGTTTTCTCTTCACCCTGCTTTCCTAACTGAAGGACAACCCGTTCTTGGGATCTCTCCCAGCTCAGAGGGAGTCCTGTGTTTGTCTCATCACTGTCCAGTCCATTCCAAAGAGGGAATATCCCTTAAAAGGCCCACATGGCTTTTCCTAGGCTCTGACTCATTGTTCATTTAGCAAGCAAGAATGGAGATTAGTTAGTGGAAAGAAGACGAAAGAAAAGCTAGTGTGAGTCTCCTAAGATCTCATCCAGTAGGTCAACCACTCCGGATTTCAGTTCTCACAGTGTGAAGGAAGGAACACAGGCTGTGAAATGAGAAAGCCTTGGATTCAGAACCAACATTCCCTACTACTAACAATTTGGAGCAAGATAATCTGAGTTCGTTTCTTTCTCTCTTTTCTTTTCTTTTTTTTTTTTTTTTTAAGATTTACTTATTATTTTAGAGAGAGAGAAAGCAAGCACAGGCAGGGTAGAGGGAAAGAGAGAGAATCTCAAGTATATTCCACACTGAGTGGGAAGCCTGACCCTGGGCTTGATCCCAGGACCCTGAGATCATGACCTGAGCCTAAATGAAGAGAGAGCTGCTCAACTGACTGAGCCACCCAGGCACTCCTGAGTCCATTTCTTTTATGAAATGAGGATGCTAATACCTTACTCAGGTTTATTGAAAGTTAGCAAGGTAAAGTAGGAAAAATATCCTACATAATGCAAACACATTTGGTGAAAGTTAATAAAAGTTTATTAGATGAATCAGAAAAAAGAAAATGGCCACTATGATAAGAAATGGCAGGTTGAAGACAAACAAGCAGCTGACCTTGTTGAATAGAGGTTAAGAGCATCATTCCTTCAAACCATCTTCAAACCCTGACCTGATTACTGACCAGTTACATTACCTTTGACAACATGCTGAACCCCCAGCTTTCTCATCTGAATATATGCCTACTTCATCAAACTTGCAGAGGTTAAATGAGACAATGACTGGATAAGACATGGCACAGCACCCAACACAGAGTAAAACCTTTATGAAGGGAAGGTATCACCACTAAGACGAATACATGCCAAACACAGCGAGTGGTCTCTGTTGCCTCGACCTCATGACACAATTGCAAAGGTTGATTTAAAAACAAAAACAAAACAACTTTGTAACGAGCTATAGAAATACAAAAAGCAATTTTTTTATTACTATGATTAGGAATAATGGGCTGAACAAATGACTTTTATTGGAAAAAGTGCAAACTCCACAAGGCCTTCTTCCCACTGACCCGTGTGTGTGCACACAAGTGCTACATAAGGGGATGGGGTTGGTTTAATTAAAGGGTAATTTCTGTTGTTGCTCTGGGTGTACAAAGTCATAAAGTGTGGATGTTAAGAGAGAGGCTGAAGTAATGTGCAAGAACTTAATTGATACTTTAATCTGTTGATTGTAAATATGCTCAGGAGGTAGATAAGTTCACACTGTTTTATGGCAGGAAGGTTTTTTATTGGTAATTTCATGTAATTGTGAAATGGGAAGAATCACTGGGCCGGAGGTTTTCTATGTATCTGGCAGGGAACATAGCCTGCTTTCCAACCATGAGGAGGCCCCCTGGGAGCCACTGGCCATGACCTTCCATTTTCTGGTTGAAGGGTTTTCTTTGAAGGGGCGAAGAGGAGGAAACAAAGGTCCTCAGAAGGAACAGAGCCTACTCATTGTTTTCCCCAACTCGTCCCTCCATCCCAGAGGTGTCTGTTGCTTCTAAGCCTGTGTTTGTTAGTGTTATTTCAGCTCCTGGCCTCAGAAACCTCATCTGACCCATGATGCTGGGGGAAGAGGCAATCTTGCTGTGGTAAGGCTTCACAAAGTGACAAGAACTGAAACAGAGACTGCCTTCAAGAAGCAAGGCATTGATCTTCTCCTTCTTGGGTGCATTCCTCACACTTAACGCTCCTTCACTTCCTCCCATCGGTTTCCTTATCTGTCTTCTACTTGACCCCCGTGTGCAGCTGCTCCATTCTCTCTCAGTCGATGGGCTCCTCTGCTCCTTCATGAACACAGCATGGGATGACTGCACCCCAGCTCCCAAGTCTGACCTAAGTTCAAAAAACTAGCAGAAAACTGGTCTCCCAGGGGAGAGACTATTGGGTCAGACATGCATCATCTTTGTTTATTGGCCACATAGTAACAACATGGCCTTCTGAGTCTGTTTCCAGAGGAGGGGCATAGGCTGAGCAGATATCCCAATAGGTATCTATTGCACTGAGGTATACAAGATAGGGAGTTTCTAATTCCCAGAGATGAGGCCCAGCCATTGACTGAAAATGTTAACAAATGAAGAGAAGGACTGCAACACACAGCTTCTTCCCTCCTCAACCTTAACGGAACTAAGAGGTTTGTGTTGTTCCAATCCAAACACCACCTCCCATGTATGTTCAGAGGAGATAAGAAGGCATGGATGGAGCAGTTCTCCCCACCACCAATGGCATAGTTTCGAATCCTTCCTTTTCATGTTGAATAAGTTGAATACAGTGTAGAGTGCCTTTTAGAACAGAAGTGGAAACACTCATTTGAAGTCAATATGGGTTTGTCCCTTCTGCTTTGATCCAATGCCAAAGATAGAATCTGAGGATCTTCCCATGACTTAAACTATATCCACTCAATACAAAATAAGTTGGGTTAAATGTTGGGGTATCTGGGTGGCTCAGTCAGTTGCACATCTGACTCTTGGTTTCAGCTCAGGTTGTAATCTCAGGGTCGTGAGACTGAGAGACTGAGCCCCACATCAGGCTCCCCACTCAGCTTGAAGCCTGCTTAAGATTCTCTCTCCCTCTCCCTCTGCCTCTCTCCTCCCTCTCTCTCTCTAAAATTAATAAACAAATCTTTTTAAAAACATCAGCTTGCTGCTAATAGATCTTTATAATAACTCCTCCCTTCAAAGAACATTGATCTACAAGTCCTGTCTCATAACTATGTGGCCTCACAAACCTAGAGCTCTTTCTTCCCATGCTATAACTGGTAGAACTGATGCTCACAAGAGTGAAGTGGTTTTCCAAGGTCAATTGACTCAATGGTAAAGCCAGTAACAAAACTCATAACTTCTCACTTACAATCCCATTGTCTTTTTGCCATATTGATTTGCTTCACTATAGGCAGACTACCTGTTACCCCTTTACCCCCCCACCAGGGCTACTCTCCTATCCTCCTTTATCCCACTTTGTGCCCTGGAAGGATGACTTTATTGATTGAGTTAACAGAATCCCTTGGCCTCGAGCTTCTAGTGAGTAGAGTCAAAGGCAAACACCAGCAACACGCCAAGGAGTCAGGTCAGAGTGTGTATTTTCTGCACGCCTTCCTACAGGATCTCTCTCTATCTAAGGTCACCGCACCTTTTGGATAGCTTGTACTTTCTCCAGTTCTACTCAGTCCTTCCTCCCGCCTTGACCTTTCGGGACTCAGATGGTATTATCTGTCTCCTGACTGCTGCTAACCCTAGGCAGCTACACCATCCCTTGTTGGTTTCCCTTAACCCTTTCCTCTATTACACTCACGTGAATTAACTGCTTTGCATGTCCCATATTTTTCCTGCCAGAACTATGATTGAGCTACAGACTAACAGTGTGCCTTAAACCCCTGCTTACAGGGTCATTACGGCTTACGCGGATGTTTTTAATACTCTAAATAATATCCTTGGAGAAGGACAGACTTTATCACCTTCTACTTGCAACTCACTGCCCCCAAATACTCTTTCAATTTTAGTCGAAGGTTAAAAGTGTGTTGGCAAACACCAGCTTCTCTCCACCAATACCAGAGGCAAAGTCCTCTGTTGGCCCGAGTCTTAAGTAGGCAGTCGGATGGCTGGAACACATTGCCACAGTTCTCATCTTGCACATTTGGAATTATCTCTATCCCTTCATAAGGAAGCTCCAAAGAAGAGAAAATATTGAAAGGACTCGCCTATGTTGAGGGATCTGTGGGGAAAATACCGGGATTGAGAGACAGAAACATAGGAAATAGAGACAACAAGGAAGAGAATTTTATAAAGTGTACATAAAACTGCATAACCCTAAGCGACAACCAGTGTGTGCTTTTGCTTCTGTGTATGCCTAATTGTACCTGAGCTTCTGTCAGCTGTTGCTTTACTGATAGATCTTATTCGGCAGAAGGCGAAATACAGAGAGTGGTCTATTTTCGAGTTGAAAATTTTAAAACCCCAAAGGAGAAAACTTTTAAATGGGTCACCATATTCCTCTCTTCACCCAGATATACAGACATAAGAAGTCAACATTCCCCATGCAAATTACTCTGCATTGCTATTTTGGTGTTTACTGATCCCTATCAGCCAACTGTGCTCAAAACACTAGCAACAATCATACCCCAAATAACAAATTTACTCGATCAGAGCAGCTTTTCTATGTCTCCTGACTGTCCCAGGATCTAGCACAGTGCCTGGCACACAGCAGGCATTCAAGAAACGTCTTTAGATAAAATTGGATGACTACAGGATTTTGGAAAGTGTTAGAAGAGTGGAATTGTGTCAGAGAGAGAAGAGAAAAAGAGGAAGGGGCTCTGAGAGAAACACAAGGCAGGATCCACAGGGCCGTGAAACTGCTTCCTGTGGCTCCTTTCTTCCCCGCTCTCCACTCTGGGAAGAGCTGCTTTGTCAGAAGTTTTTCTCATTCTACCTGTAAATGAGCATGAACATAGGCATTTCAACTCAAGTTGTGTCTGCCCTTAGCAAGAAATGCTTAACAAATGAAGAAAATAAGTTCCAAATTACTCTCTGAGGAGGGTACAGCACGGCCCGAGCTGAGGGCAGCTCCCACTGCGTTCTATTCCTTCTTACCAACAAGTCACACACCTGAAGGAGGGCTGTAATAAAAGACACCTCCAGCCCTTCTTGCCAGTCAGCATCTTAGTTTTTCCTGGATGACAAAAAGACTCAAAAATAGTTTGTCGCTGTTTCCAGTTTCACAAGGAATTCAGAATGTTGCTGAAGGTAAAATATTCAGCTTTTCCAGAAAGCAGGGTGGCAAAGTCAATTCTCTATGCTGCAGCAAAAGGTCTTATTTTATTCTCTCTGGTACAGCAAGGGACAGAACCACCCCCATCACAACCTGCCAGACACACACATGCACACATTCACACACACACACACACACACACACACACACACACACTCACACACACACCCTGTAGAAATTTTAGGCACAGTCACGACACGGCACCCTTCCTTACACCTGATACTTCTTAATCCTCAAAACCTGGAGATTTCACCTCTAAATTAAGAGTCTCTGAGTTCTGGAGTTAGGAACTACAGAAAATGTCAAGATAAAGTTGATCCTTACCATTAAGGAACCTACAATCTATTTTATTTTCATTTTATTCATTTATCTTCTCCCAACCTATAAGGGAGTGGGGGAGCTTACAAAATTGCAAATGCTACAACATAATAAAATAAAATTTAGAAAACGTTGGTGAAGAAATCGGGAAAGCAATAAAATGAGGACAAGAAGCATAAGGTAAAGCTAGGAATGACGTTAACATGCAAATTGCAAACTCTAAGATCCTGTGCACGTGCTAGGTCTGATCCTCAATTTGACTACAGGATTTCTACCACACAAGATACAGTCTAGTAGAAGAGACAAGCCAGGTCTTCAAATATTCAAGAAGATGAAAGGTGTAAACTCTGAGGCCAGATTACCTGGGTTCCAAATCCCAGATCCCAGCTGTATAATCTAAGGAAAATCAATCAGTTCTTCTAAATTATAATTTATGTGTAAACTGGCATAATGATACTTACTCCAAAGGGTTATCTGAGGAATAGAACAACTTATTTCCGCAGAACCGTAAAGCACCCAGTACACAAGATGTGTTCCCTAAGCACTGGCTAGTACAAGACAGAATGTAATAAATGTGATAGAAGTTCAAGTTCATTACTATAAGACTATAGAAGGAAAAGACTGATTTTGGCTGATGATAGGGGAAGGAAATAGATTAGGAATCACTTTGTAGAGGCAGCAGTAATGAAATGAAGTAGCAGAAACATTTTGGCTAATAGATGGAAGGAGAAAAGAAGATATTTTAAGCAGAAGGAACAGTGCAAGTGTTAAAATAGAAAAGTACAGCGGGTGCTCAGGAACAAAAAGTATTCGAGAATCGAGAAATGAAGTGGTTTTTTTATCACCACTGTATTCCTCAAGAAACTTGTGATTACAAGGAACAGAAACCCAGTGCAAAGTGCCTCGAGAAAAAAAGTGGACTGTAGTATCTCCCACAAATCAGAAGCTCAGAGGTAGCTTCACACAACTAGATCCAAGACATCTGATGGTATATTACCAGAAGTCCATTTCTCCCCTCTCGGCTTTATTGTTCTCCTCTGGCAGGAAAACCAACCAGTGGCTCCAAATCTCCTTCATCTCGGGCCAGTGGAAATTCTACATAACAATCCCTTAAGAGGTACATGAGGAAATTTTGGATTATTTTGGAAGGTATGTTTGACTTCCTTCTGGGCACAAGGAGGAATGCACTTCTCCAGCCCCCTTGGAAGGGACAGTAGCTGTGTGATTAGCATCAGCCAAAGATATGTGAATGGAAGTGACCTTTTCCACATTGGGGTGGCAGCTTTAAGAGGCAGTCATATCCCCTTTACTTACCATATGATTATGTTCCTCTCATGTCAAGACAGGACTATATAACTTGGGTCAATGATGAGCAAGAACTCCCGAGCCCGTCTTCTTTGAACACATAGCTAAAGTGAGAAACATTTTTGGTTGTTGTATGAAGTCACTGAAGTTTAGAAGTTGTTAGTTACCGTAGCATAACCTAGCCTATCATAACTGATAAAGAATCTCTAGTGGGATCCATATTGGGGTTCTCCAGAGAAATGAACCAATAGGGTGTGTGTGTGTGTGTGTGTGTGTGAGAGAGAGAGAGAGAGAGAGAGAGAGAGAAAGAAAGAGATTTATTTTAAGGAATTAACATTTAAAATCACACCATTATAGAGACTGGCATGTCCAGATCTTCCGGGTGGGCTAGCGACCTGGAGATCCAGTAGAGAAAATGGAATAGTTCAAGTCCAGAGGCCCTCCGCTGGCAGAATTCCATCTTCCACAAAAGAGATCAATTTTGTTCTATTAAGGCCTTCAACTAATTGGATGAGGCTCACCCACAATATGGAGAGTAATTTGCTTCATTCAAAGTCCACTGACTTAAATGTTAATCTAATCCTGAAAGCACTCTCACAGAAATATACAGAATAATGTTCGACCAAGTAATTTGCACCATGACCCAGCCAAGTTGACACACAAAATTAACCATCATAGGATACAACCCACCATGTGGGAGTGAACAAGGACTAACAAGCCCTTCACAGGCCTTTGGGTCAGAATTTCACTTTGAGGGAAATTATAAATGAACTTATGACACATGAAGCTTCCTTATAGGACCTAGTCAAGGAGGAAGGAAGTATACCCTGACCTACCCCAACTTCTGATAACCTTCAGTACCCAATATGAGCTATAACCATCTCAGCAAAGGTACTGTTTGGCTTAAGGGACTTCTTTCCCTTAAAGTCAACCAATATGCTGTGACAATGCTTTGATTAGAAAGAATAAAACTCTTTCCATGTGATTCACCACATAGTGCCTGGAAGTTTCTGGATTTGTTTTTAATCCCAATTTTTCCAACAATCATTTTTTAGAAGAATTTTTGTTGTTTCCTCTAGCAAAGGAGTTTTTCCTCCTAATTTGCCAGTTAATGTGGATGACACCATTTTCATAAGTATCCAGCCATCTTAGCCAAGCCTTCTGCTCCTTCTTTACTGTAGTTTAACACCCACTCAACTTGCCAACTCTGTTGGTTCTCTTTCTGCAAGTTTTCTATCACCTGCCTCATTTCTACTCACTAAGGCACGACCTCTCTCTTACCCAGTTAAGCTGCATGCCAACCTCTCCCTTCTTCAATCCTTCTCAAGCACTGGTTCTTCCTTAAAATTAACCATACAAAATTCTACTGCTCTTACAAATACTTTCAGTGGCAATTAGGTGCAAATTAAATACAACTCTTCATTTCTTACAAAAGTCTCCATAACAGGACCTCAGTTTTTCCATTTTCCATCACCCCTTTCTGCCACTGTTTCTCAAAGTAGGATCAATGGCTTATTGATGAATCCCAAGGATCCCCCAATGGATCATGAGCTAATCCAAGAATATAAATCATTTTCTCAAATCTCAAGAGATAATTATGATCGATTCCATAGATGGCTGTTTATACCTATGACTGAGCATTTTTACTAGCATCCCCTAAGTAGATAAGGAACCAAAGTTTGGTCATTGTAAGCTGTAATTAACACTACTAGTGAGTTCTTAAGGACTGTAATTCAATATTCCACTAAACTATTTGGCTGCCATACAATGGTGAAAAGCTACTATACCCATGCACATGTGGATAAATAGCATTTCCATCAGTGAACGTGGGTGGCACAGGTGGACTGTAAGATATTTTGCTGAAATAGTTCTCAAAAAAAAAAAAAAAAAAAAAAAAAAAAAGCTTAAGACACACTGCTCCAGGAATAGGCTGAATTCCAACCAAGCTAAGATACTCTGTTCTCTGAATAAGCCTGTTTGCTTTCCTGCCTCTCTGCCTTCATTAATTCAGTTCTCTCTGCTTAGATTACTCTTCCTTTTTCTGGCTGTGTAAACATACTTCTCTCTGGGCCCATTTCAAAAACTCTCCACCCCATCAGATATGACGCTAATGTCTCTCTTGAACCCCAGGTGGTCCTTGCAGATCTTGTAGGAAACAATTCACCTGACCATGCGTTAACATCCTTTATCTCTTTATATTAATACCTCTGCTACTTGGAGATACCCTTGAAGGTAGGTACTGTACCCACCTGATATCTATATCTGCCAGCACCCAACAAATAATGCTCACTCCACAGCTTCACACATACACACATGCATGCGCGCGCGCACACACACACACACACACACACACACACGCACTAGACACAAAGATATAATCTACAGTGAATTTTCCCTAGGGTGATGGAATAGTTTTGAGACTTGAGGTACTTTGGCTAATAAAATGTAACTGTGGAGACAGAACATTATAAAATTATAAATTAGCCATAGACAGGATGAAACATTTTAGGAAGAAAACAACAAAGATGTCCAAGCCTGAGGCCTAATGAGAATTACAACACACACACACACACACACACACACACACACACACACACAACTTTTACTCTGTTTTCCTTTATCTAAAACTCTCTCCACAACTAATCCTCCACAACCATCCAGAATTAAACCCTCTGCCACAGTCACATACTCTCTCTCTCTCTCTCTCTCTCTCTCAAGCTGCTGCATGGCCCATTCAGGAAGCTCCCTAAATGCTGCTTTTCTCATTATTTGCTTATGCCTTTCAAATGTCTTACAGAATTAAACTACAAAAATTACACCTTCCTAATGGGCCAACATCTAAAACTGTACATTCCAATTTGAGTTCTAGAAGGCAGCTGGAGCCTAATAAAAATACTGGCCCTGGAATCTTGTTACCAAGGTTTCAATTCCAGCCATGCCTCTTTCTAGCTGCCTGTCACAGCCAAAGTCATTCTGTCCAAAACTTAGTGTTCTTATGATGGGGATTAACCAAAAAAAAAAAAAAAAAAAAAAAAAAAAAAAAAAAATCACTATATACTTTGCAGGGATTTTTCTAAGAATTCAAAGCAATAATGAATATATAATAACTATGCATGCTATAAGGGACTCAAAAATTATTTCTGCTCTATAAAAATGAGAGGTTAACCTAAACCCAGGGATTTCATCGGATTTTCACACCACTGCATAATACACCAAATTTTAGTTCGTAATGTGACTTCAGACCTTTTGTAAGGCAGGAAGGCTGAGCGTCTGAACCATGAACTTGTTTAGTGAGCAGAAGAAAGAGCAAGGTAGAGAAGGTAGAGAAGGCAGTGAGGAACCAAGGCTTCCTGATGTTTCTCAAACCCTGAGAAAGGACAGCCCTCAAGTCTGCAAGGATACACTTCTGGTTCTGACAGCCCAGCCCGTGGCTGCCCTAGTCACTTCTTCACCTGTCACACACAGGAAGAGAGGGAGGGGGGTGGAGCAGCAGGGCTCCAGCTCAGCCCCCTCAATTCACAGCCACCTCACATAAGCTTTGGCTTTCAGGGAATGTAGCCGTCTCCTGGAGAGCAAAGAATTCCCAAGGCTTTCCCGCCAGCATCACTGCTCCTCCCCCAGGAAGGAGCAGATGAGGAGTGAAATGGCAAACATTTCCCAACTCAAGAGTCAGTACAGCTAAAGCAGCTACAGCACAGGGACGGCCAGTCCCCCAGGCTGTTAATATTTCAGGCTGGGTGGCCTGGCTCACAGTGCAGAATGTGACGCCAATGTAGATGCGGTCCTGAATGAGCCAATTATTTTCTCCCAGAGAGGGAGGAGACTAGTCTAAGATGCCAGACTGCTGCATGCCTAGTTCCCTCTTCAGTCATTCAACCAATATATCGGCGGGTGGGGGGGGTGAGGGGAGTTCATTTATTCATTCACTTAAATATTTATTAAGCACTTATTATGTGCTAGGTACTGTTTCAGGTGGTGGAAGCAAAACAGAAAAGAACTGTGTGGAGTTTTCTTTCTAGGGTGTGGTATGGGATGGGGGTGTCCTGGGAGATAGAAGGGAGAGGAATCAAAGACTGAACAAAATGGAGGACTTTCAGACAATGGTAAGGGTCCTTAAAAATAATGCAAATAGGGTAGACATTGCCCAGTGGATGGTTTGAGTCAGAGGGCTAAGGGGAAGTCTCTCTGAAAAGGTGACATCTGAACTAAGAACTCACTAGAAGGATCCATTTGTTCCTAAGAGCTAAGAACTCATTAGAAGGATCCAAGTTCCAGGGACAGAGTATTCAGAACCAGGGGGCGGGGGGGGGGGGTGCGGTATGGGGGGAGGAGGCTATGCCTCTGTGAGAAATCCCACCACCTCTGTTTGAAATGCGTGTTTTGTAATGCCTCCATGATGGAGTCTCCCGTCCACAGCTCACTAACACTTCAGGAATCAGGACAGCAAAGAAGCTTCCTCCTCCAATCTTCTGTTGCCCAGAAGCACTTCTGAGGTAGACCAGCTCATGATCTGGAGCCTCATTTTGCCTCTTTGACATGAGATGGTCCTTAATCTTTCAGGGCTTTCACAGAAGGCTCTCCAAAAGAATCTTTCAAGAGTGAGAGGACGTATGTGTTCTACACACACACGTGCATACATATACTCATGTATATCAACATAATAACTTACACACAATTTTTAGTCATGTAAGAGTTTGGAATGATCCCTAGAAACTTTAGGGGAGGAAACCTAGAGGATAAGTCTTGGGCAAATAGGAGAAGATGGTGTCTCTGGTCTTGGTGTCTTTGTCCCCCATCCACTTCACACCTGCCCCACGCTTGGACCTGAATTTCTATCTGAGCAACCTAGAACAGGCAGAAGCTGGAGAAGTGGTTTTAAGAGGTATGTGGAGCTGATTAGGCGGCAATATCCAGCTCAGCAAGAGAACAGGACATTTTGGCAGGAACGCAGGAACTGTGAACACAGAAACAACAGGAACACAGTCCTGCTTGCATATGATGAAGATTTGTACCCTGTGGCATCTCAACAGAAAGCTTCTTCAGGGATATGTCTGTTTAATGTACACCTTCCCTTACTGGAATGTCCATAAAGCAAAGGGCCCCTGGGTGTGTACATATCACCTGAAACACAATAGATTCACAACAAACTTCTGTTGAATTTGCTTGATTCTTATAAAGGTGACTGGAAGTAATGGCAAAAGATGGACATCTCTGAGTGTGAAGAAAAGAGAAAAGATAAGGGGATTATTTATAAGTGCAATTGACCCTTGAACAACATAGAGATTAGGGGCACCAACTCCCAGTGCAGTTGAAAAATCAGCATTTAACTTCTGAGCCTCCAAATATATCACTACTGATAGTCTACTACTGTTTGGCAGTATTAGTGATAACACAATCAATTAACACTTGTTTTTTTGTTACATGTATTATATACTGTATTCTTTCAATAAAGCTAAAGAGAAAATCGGAATATATTTACAGTACTATACTGTATCCAAAAATATCCACTCTTAAGTGGGCCCACAGCAGTTTAAACCCATGTCATTCAAGGGTCAACCACACATCAGGTATCTCTTTGTACACCCATAAATACATGGGGGCAAACTGGGCAAGTTAGAGGAACAAAAGGTAGATAATTGCCATTAACCAGCTCCCCTTGCAGCCCAGATGAAGAAGCCCATAGATGTCAACATAATCCAGGTTAATGTGGCATTTTAGGTGCTTAGAAAGGCCAGCTACTCCTCCGCGGTCAAGTTATGAGGTCATTTGAAACTAAGGAACTCCCTGTGTTTTTATATAGACTCTGAATGCAGTCTCGAGTAGATATATTCAAAACCAAACCCAGGCTAAGAACCTGGTGCGCCTGTCCACCTTGATTTCCTCAACAGTTGCCGCTGGACTCACCACCCTACTAGGAAATTTGGGTTGTATTAACTGCTATGTTTTCTCAGCAACTCTGATTCCTTGAGCTGCAGCTCTGTGGCCTCTGCTGAGAACACCAGTGGCCTTTTTTTTTAACAAAGCAAATTCACTATTGCTTCTGGCATTGGACAGGCAGCCAGGAAGATGTAGTTAAGAGATCTTCCCAGAGAAATCTGAATGTTGGTTGCTGGGAGGAACAAATAATCTTCCTTCTCTCTACAGTGTGATTTTCTTAATTTACTTTCAACCTTCTGAGTGCTTAGCCAGACAGAGATAAGCCTTGCTGAGGTTAGTGTACTAACATTTGCTAGAAGCCCAAATGTGTATGAACTTCATCTGGGAGAGCTCACCCAAGACTGAAGGGAGTAACTTCTAGAAGCCACTATTATATTAATAATGCAAACTTTAGGCATAGAGAAGGAGATAGAAGTCTTCACTGAGAAAGTAAGATTTAACAGTCAATATTTCAATCTATAAGGAGATTCCTTATTCACTCAACGAAGCCAGGATACCTGTCACTCTCGCTGGCTCACGCAATCTCTCTCTCTCTCTCTCTCTTTCACACACACACACACACACACACACACACAATTCATTATAACAAAATGGTGCTAAGAGTAGAATCTATGCAGGTTCAAATTCTGGCACTCACCACTCACTATGTATTGGGTCAAGTTTCTTAACTTTGTGAAGCCTCAGTCTCCTCACCAGCAAAACGGGCCTAACAGTGTCTGTCTACCAGAATGTAAAGGGTAATTAAGAGAGATGATGCATGTAAAACTCTTATCAGAGAGTGTCTGGCATTCAGCAAGCACTCCACCGATGTTAGCAAATGCAGAGGAACCTAGAAGAACATACAAATTCTTTCCCATCCTTTGAGTAAAGGGAACTGGTGAGGGGCCAGTATAAAGCCCTGGAGATTCCAGGCAATACCAGGGCAGGGTTTGTGAAGGAGAGCAGAGGCCCCTGAATACTCTGGTTTTCACGGCAGATGTGACGTCATGAGAGCAGTAGGCTGAGGAGTCCAGGGACACAGGCCCCCAGAGCAGATTTGGTGGTACCTGAGCCCAGTGATGGAAACCCTGAGTCCTTGTGCTTGTCCTGCAGCAGTTTCCTCCCCTGACCCTATCCAGGGCTCAGAGGAAACAAACACATCTCCACGTCTCCAAGTTACCAGATAACGACTCAGAATCTGCCTAGTCACCAAGGCATCCTCCCTGTATACTTCTGATTCCAGTCTCCTCAAAGACACTGCCAGCACCCCCGGGCGGTGTCGATTCCTGGTATCTCTAGTTCACACACAACAGAGCAGGGCACGGAGGTTACATGTGCCAGATCTGGAGAAGACTTCCAGCTTGAGTCCCAGATCTGCCGCCTTCTAGCTGAGGGACCTTGGGCAAGTCACTTAACGTCCTGCACCTTGGCTCCTTGTCTATCTCTAACAAGGACAGAATGGCTGCAATTCACTTCCTACAGTGCTGTAAGGATTCAACAGGATATAGAATAAAAGGCCATAGCCTCGTGTCTGACCTCCACCAAGGGCTCAATGACCCACACAGCCTGGCTACGGTCTGTTCAGTCAGAGCAGGGCCAGCGTGCAGGGGAAGGTTCCAGGGTTCACCAACCCTTAACGGCCAAAGTGATCCCTGTGAACACAACCTTCAAAAGCACTCTTCCCACCATCTTCAGCAAGACAAACAGGGAAAGGCCCCTGTGCCTGCCAAAACTTTGCCGGGTAAATAATTAATGTCTTGCCGTGTGTTCTTTTATTCAGCAACGCCTTTGAAGTTTCCCCTCGCCCTCGCTGCAGGGATGTGTGGGAAGGTGGGCAGAGAGGCTCCAAGGCAAGGAACCACGGAAGAGGAACGGGCAGTGAATGATCAGCAAGATGGAAATCCTTGAACCATTTTTGGTACCTGTTCCCGTCCGGACACGGTAATTATAACTTTTCATCAAGCAAGGATTTCCAGAAGCCAAGCACCCAAAAGGGAAGATGGGGAAGAATACACAAGTAATTCTTAGTAACAGCTGTGGGTGCTAGACCGACAGCTCCCTCCTGGGGAGGTGACAGTTGGTGAAAACACTCAGCAGCAGGCAGGAGTTTACCTGGGCGAGAACAGCCAGCCAGGCCTCGCAGGGACTAATTATGAAAATATGATTACAATGGATTAGTAATCTTGTCAATCAAAGCCACATACCAGGTAGCACCTGGCAGTGGGTGAAAATGCCACAGGACAGAAGAAGCTGATGTTGTGGGGGTTTTTTGTACAAAATGTTTCTCCCCAGGAGGGAAGGCCTTACTGGGTCCAGGGGATGAGGTCTCTGGGGGCAGAACAGGCAAGACACATGACAGGACAGCTCTCTAAGTCTGAATTTGAAATTCTGGTTGGCATCCTCTTATCACCACCCATAACAATTGGCCCAAAGCCTGCTCCCTGTTTTATAAAAGCCTGGAAGGAAATTAGTACTGCCTTGCCATAGCAGTCAAGGAAAGGTAAACAGAGGATAAGAAATTAGAATACTGGTAGAAATACTAAGCACAAGTACCTTTCCCCAAGCACATGGAACGTGCCAGTACCCCCCCCCCCTTGCACCTTATGGTCTCATTAATACTTACAAAACCATGTGAGATAAGCACTGAATTGCTACCAAATATACAGAAGTTTGGAGATGTTGTGACTTGACCAATGTCACACCACAAGAAAAACACATCAGCTGACCCCCAGAGCTTTCTTATGATGATGGTCTGTTGGAAAATGCTAAGTTCTTCTGTCCTCCTCTCCTGAAGCCATAAAAGCAGTCTTCATGTCACAGCAATCAGCAAGCAGAAAGAAGGGCAGGCAGTTAGGTCTGGGGGACAAGATACCGGACTGGGGATCAGAAAAATTCTATTTCCCAACAAGACTAAGAACTACCTTTGAGTATTGACTATGCCCTGCTGTCTAATCAAATGCTTTGATTGCTTTGATACTTGCTCCTTGAAGTAAACATGCAAAGGAGGGATCGTTCTGCTTTATCAATGAGAAAATGGAGTCTCAGAGAAGTCGAGCCATTGACCACACGCCGTAGAGCTGGGAGGAATCCGAGGAGGAATTCTAGACCACGTTGTTCTGATCTCCAAGCTTGGCTCCTTATGAACACTGTCTCCTGGGACACGTACAGGAGTTTTCACAAACCCTCACCCTGACCCTGTGCTCAGAGCACAGGACTAGAGCCTCACCAGTCTGGGCTTTGCTTTCCCCTCCGCAAACAGGCTTAACATTCGCCAAGTCACCTGTATTGAGCCATCATGAATAAAAGTGACCTGGGATGGCATGAGATAAAATTCTGTACAAATTCATGGCATTATTATTAGTGAGGAAACTTCCAGAATGGCCTAAACTTCATATTTCAATGCTAAAAGAACAAAGTAAAGAAAACATCGGTATTCCAGCTTATGATTTTTAGAATAGGAAAAACAGAGGTATGCTTAGTTAAACTATAAAATGTTTTTACAATGTATACATATATCAAAGCATCATGGTGTACATTATAAACACAATTTTTACTTGTCAATCATACCTCAGTGAAGTTGGGTGGGGGAAACTGGCAAAAAAAAAAGACTCAGGTAAATTAGTTTGTTTGCTTTTTAATATTTTGTTCATTTATTTGACAGAGAGAGACACAGTGAGAGAGGGAACACAAGCAGGGGACTGGAAGAGGGAGGAAGAGACTTCCCACCAAGCAGGGAGCCCAATATGGGACTCAGTCCCAGGACCCTGGGATCATGACCTGAGCCGAAGGCAAATGCTTAATGACTGAGCCACCCAGGTACCCCAAGTAAATTACTTTAAATATTAATAAATTTCTAATCCATATGAAAATATGCTATAATCATTATAAATAAAAAATGCATCATGAAAAGGAAGTTGGACTCAATAAAAAATGGTTTTGTAACATGGTGATGACAAAAAAAATTAATGCAGGAATAGAATGGGGATCAGCTGCCACCTCTATTATGCTCCCTTCTATTACACTCACATCCACTGCTTTATTCCAATGGTTTACGGTTTTCCACTACAGGTCTATGAACAAGGGCTCAGCTAATAAGACACATCTCATACTCCCCTCCATGTCCTTAGCGCCAAGCAGAGCCTGGTGCAATGCCGAGCAGACATCGCACCCAGCGTTATTTTATAGGTTTCTTTTATGGTTCCCCTCTAGCTAATCCTCGTGGAGGCAGCGAGAGAAACTGAAAGGTCTCTTCACTTCCTTTTAAGGCTTATAACTCCGCAGTCCTGGGAGAAATGGACATAAGTGATGTATCAGAGGCATTGACTCTCTCAGACCTGTACTCCCTGTTGCTGGCCTCAAACAAACAAACCTCTTTAAAAAAAAAAAAAAAATCTGTGTGCATACTGGCCTTTTGAAGTGACAGATGACACTGTCAAGAGACTTGATGGGTAACATGAGCCACCATGAAAAAGGATCCATACATAAAGTACACAAAGGAATAGGAGAAGTACATTCCAGCAACACTGATCGATGCCCCCATTTCATGGATACCACCCTCTAGGGTATTGCACACAGCCTACGCTGAAAGAGAATTCCTATAAAGGAGGCTGATGAAGGCATATCCAGTGCTTTGAGTGATATGTGCATGAATCCTGGGAACAAGAGGTTTGATCTGCCGAGAAACTCAGCAGAAGCAGGAATATGCCCATAGTTCAAAACCAGCCTTGAGTGTCAGAGCGTCTTTGTAGCAAATAGCTTCCAGTTGGCCTTGAATACATGATTCACGTTATGAACCTAACGATTTCTGTACCTCCTCTGGAGCCATCAGAACCAAACCAGTGTTTCAAAGGGAAGTGTTGTGGGCGGCGGTGGGGGAGGAATCCTGAAGACAGCTGAATCATTCCTTTGAAATAGGCTGGGCACTCCTCACCCAGACAGTAACTTCAAAAACAAGGACATTTTAGAAGAGAGACCCCTCTTCCGGTTATAAAGACATTAAAAAAAAAACCAAAAAAACCCACACACACTTTTCAGTCAAAGGAAATACTTATGAATTTTCCTAGCGGTGCTTAAAGTAGCTCATTTGTTTCTCTTTTGCTCCAGGAGCAGTTCTCATGCCTCTGCCCAGTGAACGGGCTTTAAATCTCATAGCATCTCTACCCATGGGTGCCACATGCTTCCCTCGCCATCCCACGTAATGGGCGAGCCATCCTCTTCCATGTCTCCCAAACATGCCATGTACATACAGTCTTCCCATCATGCCATTAACATCCTTTGGACTCCTCTAACACCAGTAAAACCTCAGCTATCCCTCAAATCCACATCAAGTGCTTCCTCGCCTAAGAAGCCTTTCCAAGGGTCTCAGTCAATATATGCTCTTTCTTCTACACAGTCCTTACGTCCTGAACTTTATGGTGGCCCCTCCTGTGATTTAATGGTTCCTGAAATCTCTATATTTGGTCAATCCAATGAGATAAGAAAATCAGTAAGTGGTATCTGGTGATCACTTAATACATTGAGGCATTAGACTAAACCCTTTGTAAATACTACCATATTTAACCCTTAAAACCAATTCAGGTGGTAGCACCTACCGTCATTCCTGTGTTACAAATGAGGAAAAGTGAGGCACGGAAAATTTAGGTGTCTTGCTCAATGTCCCACCATCAGGCTTGAGTCCAGGTCTGACTCCAGATCCTGTGACTTTAACCACTGGAGTGACCATAGCCTAAAAATGTCCTGCATCTCTCACAGAACCATGTCCACGTGCATATTTTCATTTTCAGTGGGAGAAATTGTAGAATGCCCTAAATTTGACTCCTAACTTCTCAATGTTATTCATTTACTTAATATTTATTCAGAATTTTTCATGCACCAACCACAAGCTAGATGCGGGGTTTAAGATGAAAAAGACACAGCCCTTGTCCACAAGGAGCTCACAGTCACCAAGGAGGGGCTCGCAAAATTTTGAAATTGAATTGCCACAGATACAAGCTAATTACTGGAGGCCTAAAGCAGGCATGCTCTGTAATTACTTTAAGAAACAATCAGCTGTGGGACCAACACAGTATTGATATATGGAAAGTCCTGGGGCTTCCCAGACTGTCAATAATTTGCTATGTGACATTCAACAAGAAATATTCTATCAGCTCCTGTATAAATTTGAGAGGTTGGGCCATGTTAGTGAATTCACAACTTGGCTTATCATCCAACTCCCCTATTTAAGCATTTTTATTTTATCACCAAGTACCTGGGTTAATGGATTTAGGCCATGAATGAATGACTTTGGCTGGTATTGTAAGATTTAGAACAACCCAGAGAGAAGAGGGATCTCCTCCCCTGCCTTTTAATGATGTACAGTAAGTTCCTCATTCTTTGTGTATTCCTGCCTACTCACTAAATTTTGAGGAAATCAAAAATCAATACCCATGGTGCTTTTTCAGTCATTCACAGACAGACTTGGAAGGGGTGTGAGAATGGGAAATGAGTCACCCAAGATCCATGTCTGACATGCAGTAATACAAGGAGATGGTCTGCATCCCTGATTCAGCTTTCATACTAGAGACAAGTGTCCTTTTCACATTTCTGTTTAGCACCACATTTTTTGCATTTTTGTGGGGTTTTCTTTAATTTTATTTTATTTTTTCTCAGTGTTCCAAAATTCATTGTTTATGCACCACACCCAGTGCTCCATGCAATATGTGCCACCCAATCCCCCACCTCTCTCCCCTCCAAAACCCTCAGTTTGTTTCTCAGAGTCCACAGTCTCTCATAGTTTGTCTCCCCTTCTGATTTCCCCAACTCACTTCTCCTCTCCATCTCCCAATATCTTCCATATTATTCCTTATGCTCCACAAGTAAGTGAAACCATAGGATAATTGACTCTCTGCTTGACTTATTTCACTCAGAATAATCTCTTCCAGTTCCGTCCATGTTGATACAAAAGTTGGGTATTCATCCTTTCTGATGGAGGCATAATACTCCATCATATATATGGACCATGTCTTCTTTATCCATTTGTCTGTAGAAGGGCATCTTGGTTCTTTCCACAGTTTGGCGACTGTGGCCATTGCTGCTATGAACATTGAGATACAGATGGCCCTTCTTTGCTCGACATCTGTATCTTTGGGGTAAATACCCAGTAGTGCAATTGCAGGGTCATAGGGTAAGTCTATTTTTAATTTCTTAAGGAGTCTCCACACTGTTTTCCAAAGTGGCTGCACCAACTTCAACTCCCACCAAGGTGTAAAAGGGTTCCCCTTTCTCCACATCTTCTCCAGCACACGTTGTTTACTGTCTTGTTAATTTTGGCCATTCTAACTGGTATAAGGTGGTATCTCAATGTGGTTTCAATTTGAATCTTCTGATTGCTAATGATAATGAACATTTTTTCATGTGTCTGTTAACCATTTCTGTGTCTTCTTTGGAAAAGTATCTGTTCATGTCTTCTGCCCATTTTTTGACATGATTATCTGTTTTGTGTGTGTTGAGTTTGAGGAGTTCTTTATAGATCTTAGATATCAGCCCTTTGCCTGTAGTGTCATTTGCGAATATCTTCTTCCATTCTATGGATTGTTTCTTTGTTTTGTTGACTGTTTTCTTTGCTGTGCAGAGGCTTTTGAGCTTAATGAAGTCCCAAAAGTTCATTTTCCCTTTGGTTTCCTTTGCCTTTGGAGACATATCTTCAAAGAAATTGCTGTGGCCAATGTTGAAGAGGTTACTGCCTATGTTCTGCTCTAGGATTCTGATAGATTCCTGCCTCACATTGACGTCTTTTATCCATTTCAAGTTTGTCTTCATGTATGGTATAAGAGAATGGTCAAGTTTTATTCTTCTACACATAGCTGTACAATTTTCCCAGCACCGTTTATTGAAGAGACTGTCTTTTCCACTGTATATTTTTTCCTGTGTTGTCAAAGATTATTTGGCCATAGGGTTGAAGGTCCTCATCTGGGCTCTCTACTCTGTTCCACTGGTCTATGTGTCTGTTTTTGTGCCGGTACCATGCTGTCTTGGTGATCACAGCTTTGTAGGAAAGCTTGAAATCAGGCAACATGATCCTCCCAGTTTTTTCTTTTTCAACATTTCCTTAGCATTTTTGTGCTATTTGTTGGTGATTTCACCTTTTGAAATAGCCCCCAAGCCTGGTGCTGAACTACTGTTTTGCACTCCTAAGCACAAGAAGACAGATGGGCCTTACAGAGAAAATCTGTGTGAAGTTCCATTGAGGCATGAGTTACAGTGCTACTGTGCATGAGTTTATTGTTAAGGAACCAACTGTATTATCACATAAGACATCTCTAAACAAGACCACACAAAAAACAAGGTTATATGTTGATGAATTGATGAAAATGAAACTTTTTCCTCGAAACTCTTAAGAAAGTCCCTGTATTTCCCATAGATTGTATTTCCCAGTGATTCCATTTTCACTAATCCAGTGTTCATGGCAACTTTATAAAACAGAGTTGTCACAATGAAAATCAACAGCATTTGTGACCATGCAAGAAAGTTCTTTACAGAGGTCTCTGAGTCAGTTCAAGATGTAAACTGCGAGAAAAAGGAGAAGGACCTTATTGGTAACACTTGGAATGTCTTTGAAAAGTGGGACAAAGTCACCTCTAAAGACCAAGACTAAGGGTGAAATGGGAGACTGCTTTTCAGTATGAGCCATTATGCTCTACTGTTTTGTTTTGTTTTGTTTTGTTTTGTTTTGTTTTTTTAAAGCCACAGTTTGGTTAAACCATCCTTATTAATTTGTAGTGATAAAAATGGGGGGATAATTCATTAAATATCTCTAGTCCCTCTTGCCCTTCCAACTCTAAGAATTACCAATAAATAATATTTCTCCTATCAACAGATGTTGTTCACTTTACCCATTTCTTGATCTATAAAATGGGAAAAGTGATGATATATATCTTATGGTTCTTGTATGGACTAAAGAAAATAATGCATATGAAAGACTTAGCATCATGCCACTAGAATGTAAGTCATAGCTGTAAGGAAGGCACGGCATAAGCTGGTACAAAGTCAGGTAGGAAGACCATTGTTTCTGGAGGTTTAACTCTGGATAGAACCTCTCAAATCATGAAAACCAATTCCTGGGTGTCCCCATTTGCCTCATCCTCATGATAGCCCTTTGGTTTGGGGCAACACCTTTGGTTTTCCAAGGCTCATATCAGTACCAATCATTATCAAAAGATAGTGTTTAAAAGCATAACCTTTGGAGTCACACAGTTTTGATTCAAACATTTATTAGCTGTATAGGATTTTGTTCAACTTAGTTAACATTTCTGAGCCATGGTTATCTCATCCACAAAAAAGGGAGAATATCTTCCTTGAACAACTGTCAGGAAGATTAAATGGGATTTTTAGTCAAGGTCCTCTGAGAGGTAGATGCCAAGACAAAATGTGCAAAAAAAATTATCCAGATGGGGAATATTACTTGAAATGTAAGGAGTTTGTTTGGCATTATGAAAAAATTGGAAATAGTGGTGACAATTAGACAAGATTGCAAATACAACTAATGCCATGGAATTAGGCACTTAAAAATGTTTAAATGACATATTTTTTAATATTTCACCACAACTGGCAAGAAATTAATTTATTAAGGGCAACACCTGAGACGAAATGGAGAGGGACATAGAAAAGCCATCAGGCTATAACACAGGTATGATCCCAAGTGACAAAGAGTGGAAAGGAATGTTGAATCAAAGAGTCTTAAACCCAGTCCAGCTTTAAGTAAAGTTTACCAAGGCCATCAGGGGGTTGATTGCCTCCCAGGAGTGGGTCTCCTTAGTGCCCCCTGGGGAGGTTATTGGTAAGAAGGCATTGATGGATTTTTTTTTTTAAAGATTTTATTTATTTGACAGAGAGAAATCACAAGTAGGACAAGTAGGCAGAGAGGCAGGCAGAGAGAGAGGAAGAGAAGCAGGCCCCCTGCTGAGCAGAGAGCCCGATGTGAGACTTGATCCCAGGACCCCGAGATCATGACCTGAGCCGAAGGCAGTGGCCTAACCCACTGAGCCACCCAGGCGCCCTGGCATTGATGGATTTTAAAGCAGAGCAACTGGGACCAGTCAGCAATTGGGTTTTCTAAAGCTGGAGGTTCAAAAGGCTTATTTTCCTGGCTGGAGAGGCATCATACATGTTAAGGTACCTATCACCTTGAAAAGCTGAAGGAGAGTAAAAATAATTATATTTCTTTGGCAACTATCAAAATCATTGTCAATTGTCATCACCATTATCTCAGTAACACTTGTTCAAAGTAACATACGACTATAATTAAATCATTTCCAAAATTTTGTGCTAGTTGCAGTCAGTCTTACTGTGATACTCATGCAGACATCTTCAACTGCACTACAAATATTGTCATTACTAAACCTGCATTTCTTAGAAGTGCAAGAGGACAAGGTAGGTCTCACAAATAACACAAGAATCAAGAGCTGTGAATGGAACTTACACAGTGCCTTCAAGTCTGCTGTCTTCTAGTCTACCATGTCTCCCCACTGGCGTGGGGACTATTGCATGACTCCTGTACCATCTGCCAAAACCACGTCACCATCTCCAGGCCAAGTAACCAAGAGATAGAGGTCAGTGTGGACTTTTCCTCCTCAAAAGTGAGCCAGGAAGCAATTTCAAAGTGGGTAATCCCATTTTGCTATTCATGACAGCAAGATTACAACCCTGCAGCTTCCCATTTAGATGCCTCCGGTGATTCCTGTGCCCTGAAGACAATACATGTTTGACCGCAGTATTTCCTTAAGAAAAAAAAGTGTATGACACTCCAATATAATGTGAAAAAAATCATTTCTGTGTCTTAACACAAAAGGAGAAGTTAGTTTTGTTTAAAAGTCAGAGTAGATGACAGAGATAGAAAGGTGGATATAAGAATAGGTTTCAATAACATTTTTCACCTTTGGAACTATTATCTCTAGTCACTTAATTAGACAGAGTCCAGTATATTCCATGTATTCTTTAAGAGAAAAATACATCTGTAAAGAAGCAATAAAATCGGGGCGTCTGGGTGGCTCAGTGGGTTAAGCCTCTGTCTTCAGCTCAAGTCATGATCTCAAGGTCCTGGGATCGAGCCCTGCATCAGGCTCTCTGCACAGTGGGGAGCCTGCTTCCCCATCTCTCTCTCTGCCTGCCTTTCTGCCTACTTGTGATCTCTGTCTGTTGAATAAATAAAGAAAAATGTTTTAAAAAAAAAAAAAAGAAGCAGTAAAATCTTAAACAACAAGGGGAGGGGGCTCCTTTCCATTGTTACGCTTTCCACCAAGTAAAGCCTGCTGCTTATCTTCCAATTATGATTCCCCTTACTCCTCTTTCTGACCCAAATGCCTATCTTCTATGGCCAGAGGGGTTGGGCACATGATCTTTGACTGGTCCAGGGAATAGTCACGTGACTCAAGTAGGTCAGTGAGAGTCCTTCCGTAATAGGTTTATACACTGAATGGTAGCAGGTGGAACCAAGAGTGGAAACCATGTCTTCCCTCTTTCTCCAAGGTAACTGACCTTGCTTTATTTAAGTCTAAACTTCCTTTTACCACATTAAGAAAAACCTGATGTAGGAAAACAATCAACACAGAAGCGGTCTGGAGAAGAAAACAGAAATTAAAAAACCATTTAGTCTTGATAACATTTCAAACTCTTTGGTCTAGTCCATTCTGAAGCCAGCTCTACCCACTTTTTCTAACACCAATAGTTGGGCTACATCATGTAAGTTGTCAGGAACCTACAAGTAAGAGTAACTACCAGGCAGGCACCCTGAGGACAAATGCCTCTGAATTAGGAAAAAGGGTTATGTTTACAGAATTTTTTTCTTGTATCCTAGTAATTGCCACTCAGCTCACAATAGGATGTGTGCTGACACAGTGAAGGGCAGAGACTGAATCACTTTCGGACTGAAAGTCATTGTAAGGCAGAGAATGACATAAACCATTTAAAAGTCAGTACTTACTCCTCTGAGATAAACTAGAGATCTAACTTCTCCCAGACCCTTGGTATCAGTGGGCAAATAAGAGCAATTACGTTCCTTAAAGATTCTATAAACCAGACTGGCCCTGAGGGAGGTCTAAACTACTGAGAGATCACAATCAATATTTGTGATCCCAAGAAGCTATTAGCTACATGATTATTAGAACCAAGATTCAACATAAGCCACAATAGGTTACTGAAACAGGGGGTTCAATGACAAATTATTCTACTCTTCTTCCACTTGAAGATAACAATTGGCAACCTCTTGTCTCTTTGGATGATTTGAACTGTAAGGCAAATATAGAATGATTGAGAAGGTTGTCAACACTTTAGGTGAAGAGGGAAATACACCCTTAGCAGCTGGCAATCGTCCTTCTCACCCCCAAGCAGGAGATGGTACTCAGAATCAAACCAACATCTAGGAGGAGTAAGTACAAACAAGGGTAGAGCTGCACCACCCTGAGCCTTCACGGATAGATAACCTGGTGATTCTGGATATAGGTGGAGCTGAGATAGACACACTCCACAGGCCCCTCAAAGAAAATGTTCACATTCATTTTTCATACCATCACTTGCCTGCCTGGAGCTGGCAGAATCCTCTGGATGAGTAAAGGCCACTGCTGGCTGGTTACATTGGATGACAATATTTGCTACAAAAGGAGCTTCAAATATAGAATCCAGGTCTCATTTGGAAAATGTGGGTTAAATATATCCCATAATTGCATTATTTGACAGTATCCTACGAGATTTGGTTCAGGTATTGGACACAAACCCCACCCTGCCCTCAATTCCACCATCAGCTCTACTATTTATCACCACAAACTCATTAGCTCTATTACCCCACAGGTTCCCTGCTACTTATAAGAGGACATGATGAAATCTCATGGTTTTCATCATGATCGACGTATAAAAGTATTTTTGCTTGAGTCAATCTGAAAAGTATCATTCCTTAGAGACTAAGTGTCATGAATAAAGGACCTTCTCTCTTTCCTTTGAATCCTATTGCTTCCCATGCTGTCTGAGAATAACACTGCAGGAAAGAGAAAACCTACCTGGTGGTATCTACTACTGGGGCATGCTGGCCTACTCAGCTGGGTCCTCACTGCTCTTAGCAGTGCATGGATCTCCTTATTCATGGACATCTTCATGGACATCTTCATCTTCTCCAAATTATAGTTTCAACTACAACTGTTCTAAAACTTTAACATTTATTTTAAACCTTTATCCCCACTTTAACACTTTACTCTGAGCACGAGGCCCTTCCTACACTCTTAAAATACAGTGTTTCTACTTTAAGCTTCTCTCTCACACATCTGTCCCTACCTTTCCCTTTGTCTCAACCCTACCCACCTCCTACTCATCTCCACTAAACAGTCAACATAGCAGCCTCTCAACTATGTTCTCTCTTCAGACTCTCTCCCCTCCAATCCATCCTGAACACTGCCTATCAGCTTACTACTATATCAAAGCACCTCTCTGACCATTTCACAAATATTCTCCATTTTCATCAGATTCCCTTTACCAAAACAGTTTCCTGGCCTGGTTCTCAAAGCCTCAACCAAAACCTAGCTTTCGAGAATCACATCTCATTCTTTCCTTCTAGACAGGCATGTTCCAATTCTTCCTTAGACTTCTCTGTCTACGAACCACTGCTCAGTCATTTCTCCTGCCTCGAATGTGTTTTCCTCATTGCTGGCTATTCCAGGACTCCCCACAACCTCAATGCCAGATGATATGCTGCTGACTACATGAAGTCCTGCCTGATTATAGCTCTCACCTCTGCACACTCCAAGCTCTTTGTACCAATGCTGATTCATACATAAACATTACTGAGAGGCATCCACAGACCAGATAGTATGTTAAGCACTAGCATCACAGGAATAACAAAGAGAATGGGGTGGATAGTAAATAAGTAATAAGGAAAATGACAGGGTTAAGTACAGAGTGTTATGGAATCTGTGTATGTGATCCCATCAAAGCTTGGTAGGTGCCAAGATTTCCTGGAGGAAATGATATACATGCATGTAAGTTGAATCCTGTAGGAGAACTGAGAGTTATCTAAATGATGAAGTGGAGAAGTGGAGGTCCAGTTTTTAGCATAGAGAATGATGTATTCAAGGAAATGCATATGGTTCAATATCATTGGAGAGAAGCATTCAAAGGGGTGCTGAAGTAATGAGAAAAGGCTAGAAAGGGAAACATCAGCTCATCAAGAGGCTCGTGGGCCATGTGTATGAGCTAGCAGTGGGGAAAACCGTAGAGGTGTACACAATCCTATTTACATACAGTGAAAGCTTTCTGCAGAGTGTGCATTAAGCAATCAAGCTGTAGTAACGTAGATGGAAGACGAAGATGGTACCCACTAACACAGCTCCATGAGGAGGGAAAGGAGACTGATTTGAAAGCTATTGAGGAGGTAAAATCAACCTAATCCATCAGTGACCAGGGGAAGGTGGGGGATAAGAGTCAGGGGTGACACTCGGGTTTCTGGCTTATACAACTATTTGGATAGGAGGACCATTTATGGAGATGGGGAAAGCTGGAGTCAAGGTTATTTAGAATGAATAGAATATGAAATGCCTGTGAGATTTTCAAATCATGACGTCTTATTCTCCAACATATAGATCAGTGGGTCTGGAACTCAGGAGAATAACCTGGACTTAAGTTTTCAATTTGGAAATCATCATCTACAGGTAAATGGTCATTCAGGCATTGTAAATGATTAAATCAACCCAGATGATGTGTAGAACATCAAGATGGAGGAGGACAAGGATGAATAAAAATAGAGGATAGAGAAAGTTTCAGAAAGAAAAGAGGAAGGCCCCGATATAGATGGTCAGAGAGGGTGATACCATGCAAACAAAGGAAAGAAAGCATGTTTTTATAAATATATAATGTATAATTAGCCCCAGGGGTACAGGTCTGTGAATCACCAGGTTTATACACTTCACAGCACTCACCATATCACATACCCTCCCCAATGTCTATAACTCCATCACCCTCTCCCTACCCCCGTCCCCTCCAGTCACCCTCAGTTTGTTTTGTGACAGTAATGGTTTTTCTTATGGTTATGGTTTGTCTTATGGTTTGTTTCTCTCCCGATCCCATCTTGTTTCATTTATTCTTTTCCTACCCCCAAACCCCCCATGTTGCATCTCCACTTCCTCATATCAGGGAGATCATATGATTGTTGTCTTTCTCTGATTGACTTATTTCGCTACGCATGATACCCTCTAGTCCCATTTACATTGTCGCAAATGGCAAGATTTCATTTCTTTTGATGGCTGCATAGTATTCTGTTGTATATATATATACCATATCTGAAAGAAAGCATTTCTTTTTTTTTTTTTTTTTTTTTTTTTATACCATATCTGAAAGAAAGCATTTCAATAAGAGAAGTCAAGTAACACTTGAGCAAGCAATCATCCTTTGGATTTAAGCACAAAGAAATCACAGAACTGCACAGAGAAGGTGTCTGTATGATTGGTGGGATCAGGGGCCAGTTACACCTATAAAGATACCCTTCATGTACACCTTGACAGGAGTCAGACTCTGTGTCCTGACACTCCTTCAAGACACCCAACTAACTCAGGAGCTATAGGATCTGCACCTGGGCACCTTACACAGTCTCTCACACACAGGAGGCCTTCCATTGAGACTTACAGAAAATAAACACATACTGGTGTTTCTCTTTTTAAACACCTCATTTGGAAGCATAGTAAAAGTTACTTGAGAGAGGAGCGAAAACACAATGCTCACAGCTGCTCACTGACCTTATGTGGCATTCGTTTATCTCTCCCTCATTTCCAGATATTAATCAAATCCTTTCTTGCTACCTCTATTCCTGGGCCACTAGACAAGCTTAATGAGCTATACAGGCTTGAGGCAGGCCCTAGACCAAGGAATCCACCACACCTTCCCCTCTATCTAGTCATATTTAGTTGATGCTGCTAAATATGTCCGTAAAGTAAAAATGAACTAGGCTGGTTTTGTTTCTGATTATTTCTGCCTGGGCTCTTTGTGAACGCTCTTAAAGAGCAGCCATTCACCACTCAGACATAGAGGAGAACCACAGTAGCAACAGTCCAAGTAGCCATCACTTACTCATTAAGCACTATAAGGCAGGTACCATGCTGACTTCCAGTGGAACTTGTTCAATCACATCACAGTTCCATTCAAAACCCTCACTGGCTCCACAACGTCCAAAGAATAAGTTTAATTTGCTTCTTATTTAGTGCCTTTAATTCATTTCAAAACAAAGCAACACAAAAACACAAAAGGATGCATTCAGTTAAAAGGCTATTACCAGATTACAAAAATACATGTGGGCTATAAGTGCCCTATTGTTTGTAGCTCTAATAAAGTCTGTCCAAAAAGAATGTCCTTGCTAATGAAATAAGATAGCAAAACAAACTCCAAAACCCTTTCTTCCTGGCTTAATTTATTAATCGTAGCACTCCTCATAATTGTGTTCCTGTTGGGGCCCATTCTCATGATAGATTATACAAATAGTCTCCAATACACATTACCTTACAAAAAGATTACTTAAAATCATAAGCTGCAACACAAAAAGGAAAAGGAAGTCTTTAGCAAGGGATGCTGAGTATGAGTTGCTACTGTAGATTATTCAAAGAGCCTAACAGAATTAAGAATCTGTTTCTTCAACATTTACATGATTTATTAATTTATTGCCTTTCAGCTCCAAAAATCACCCTTCATTACCTGCACTGTGAAAATTAAATGCGGTCTAAATAATTTTCTTTGGCCAGCTGGCATGATGATACACTTGGTCGGTAAAGGGAAGGGAAGAGACACTTGAGCAGGAAGGGTTTTCTTCCTGGTTCCAGTGGGCTTGCCGAGCAGGCTTCCACAACCCAGCTGGCTTCTCCTGGCCTGGCACCTGCTGTGCAATCTGTTTCTCCATCATCAGGCTTTGTGGCATGCGTGGATGCTCCAACATCCAGGTCCTGTGGAGCAGGCAGCTTCTTGAACACTAGCCGCCTTTGGTACACAGCGGTCAGTGGTACCCGGGAAATTTCCTATCAGAAAGTCTCCAGGGAGACACCTCTCGGTGACAGCTTTCTCCAGCACCAGAGAGAATACATTGCCAACACACTCTGCCAGCACAGTCTCATAACAACTTCTCTGCCATTCCATGAGTCACAGCCAGGTCCTCTCCAGCAAAGTCTGGGTCTCAACCTTGGAAGTAGAGAGGGCCTCCTCCTCAGATTCTCTGTATCAGCCCTGGAACAGTAGCTGTTTCTTTCATCTCATGTTTCTGTCCTCTTTACTCCTACCAGCCAATCCTCATTACTACAACCTCCTGGAACAGTTAATTCTGTGTATTGATCTGTCTTGTTCAGGTTACTCTAAGCTGTCTCCTGATCGGGCTCTGAAACAGCATTGCATGTGCGTGTACACAAACATTCCTAAGTTGCAAAATGGGTATAAACTGTTTGGAAATCTCCCTAGCAAAACAGCAACACTCTTGCTAACCCTGATTTTTTTTTTTTTTATCCTCAGAGTAGCCTCATAAGACAAAATTTTGTCCCCATTTTACAGATAGGGAATTGACAGGTGGAGTGGTAAAATTACTCACCAAAGGTAACAAAACCACAGGAGATGTCATAGTTATTACCATCAAGATTGACAAGCTGTGTCTCTCCAAACTGGAGAAGTTATTTTAAGATTAAGGATTATTCTAACTCTTTCTTCTAGTTTCCCCCCAATAAAAGGCAGGATTCAAACTCAGAATAACTGACTCAGAAACCTATGCTCTGCATGAAGGTAAAGTGTGCACAACCCCTACTTTGCAACATGTCATATGCTATTTGGTAGAGCAGGTGGGGGTAAAAGTACCTTCCAATAGAGACTTCTGGCTTGCCTCAGACTCCTGGGAATTATGGTCTTTGTAAAATTCTTCCCATGTCCAGCTTGGCAGTCTGCTACTGTGAAAGGGGTACAGCCAGAGACCAATGACCAAGGGGAGCTGATGTCAATCAAACAGCATCTGTGTGTTGACATCCAATGTCCAAATCATATGCCAGCATTTTTTAATACAGGGACATTTAGCATCAAGACTGATTATGCCTCCCCAAAATTGGGAAGATAGTCACCTTAGGGATCATTCTTACTTTTTTCCTAGACTTCTTTTAAAAAAAAAAGAAAGAAGAAATAAAGAAAAGAAAAGCCACCTGCAAAGCATTTGTTGAGGAATTTTTAATGACTTGTTAAATCTCAACTCATTATCAAGAAAAGACTTAAATCTGTAAAGGATTAAATATTGTGATCCATTCTGCTTTGCTAGAAGTCACATTAATCTCCAAAAGAGTGGTGCCAACAGATCAACAGAGAATACGCCAGACAAGAACCTATAGAAGCATAAGGCTTCCTTGGGAAAAAAAAAAAAAAAGCTACATCTTTTTTAGCTCTATCAAGTCCTGGCTTAGAACTCTGTTTTGCTTGAATCAAAGACCAAGGTGGGCTGCCAACAATGACTCCCTGACGTCTGCTAGAGGAATTCCAAACCCATAGTCTAGAACTCAAGGTCTTTAGAGACTGTCTTGGCCTTATTGGCACAGCAGCATCTTCTCCACACACAGGGCTAAGATGCAGGTAGGACTCAGAGAAAAACTCCTCTGGTTGTTAAAATAATGCAAAATCTCTGTGCTATGCAAATAGCTCCTTCCCCAAAACTTCACACCTCTTGCCCTTCCACAATCCACCAACCAAGGATTTAAGTGGATGAAACAACCAAGAGACCTATAGGACCTTTTCCAGTCCTCTGCCAACGTAAATTCTGGTTCCTCAGTGTTCCTGCCAATCATTCCCTGAAAACTCCTGCCTCTTATATGGCCTTTGCCAGAGCAGATGAAGACCACAACAGAAGAAAAGGAATCCTTGACACTGGCCTTTGTTACTGACATGCTGGTAGATAAATGTGTGATATCTATGTAGACTCTGAGGCTGTGCTCATCTACCATCAGCCGGCTCTCCCTGAGGTTGATATCATATAGCTACTAGTGGGAACTGCATCCTCTGGGGGACATCAACTATATAAGATATTCTGGGTTCCACAAGGAAAAAAATGGGAAAATAGACAGGCTGGCAATAATAAGATTCAGCCCAGATACTAGCCAAGCACTATGAGTTCTATCAGTATAGGTGGTTCTATTGGGCATGCTAGCAACAACAGGGAGGCTACAGGATGCCAAGGAGTAGTTCAGGTCAGGTGGCATGCTAGGTGTAGCCCCCCTTACACTCTCCCGATTGAATTTCACCTACATTTGATGGGATGCGTTGTTCAAAACCTAAATTCTCACCCAAGGTAAGCATTAATTTTGCTCATAAAACTGAAAGCTACCACATCCATAGCATGAACCATGCTAATCATGTATGAACTTACTTAAATGTCATCAACATGACGATGATTATCACTGCTTTACAGATAAATAAAGGCACAGAAAGGTTATTTAAATTTAAGAGAAAGAGACAAGATTTGAACCAGTCCCTCCAGCAACAGCGCTGTTTCCTCTCTCTTGGTCTGAAGGATGAAGTTTGATCTGATCAAATATAGCATTCCAAGAAGGGGCACCTGCACACCAATGTTCATAGCAGCAGTGTCCACAATAGCCAAACTGTGGAAGGAGCCAAGATGTCCTTCAACAGATGAACGGATAAAAAAGATGTGGTTTGTGTATACAATGGAATATTACTCACCTATCAAAAAGGATGACTATCATTTACATTGACATGGATGGAACTGAAGGGTATTATGCTAAGTGAAGTAAGTCAATCAGAGAAAGAGAATTATCATATGTGGAATATACAGAATAGTGCAGAGGTCAAGAGGGGAAGGAGGGAAAACTGAAGGGAAAAAATAAGAGAGAGACAAACCATATGAAACCCTTGACTCTGAAAAACAAACTGAAGGTTGTAAAAGGGAGGTGGGTAGGGGACGGGGTAACTGGGTGATGGACATTGAGGAGGGCATGCAATGTGCTGGGCAACTAATGAATCTCTATACCAAAAACAAATGATGCTCTATACATTGGCTAATTGAATTTAAACAAAAAAAAATATAGCATTCCAATAAACTTTTTGTGACATGTTTGATAATAGAGATATTGAGTATTTTAAAATTTCAGACAGTATTATAAGAGCTGGAAAATCTTGAGTATAATTGCTCTGAGTTCACCAGAACCTGAGCTGATATAACCCCATGCACATTAATGGGAAAGTCGTTGCAAGGATTCGTGCTGTTCCCCATGTCAAATCAGGACTCAGACTAGGGTGTTATTTAGCTAGTGATAGTTCAAGTTAAAGATCCCAACTATTCTCTTATTAAAAATAGTATGAAATTATTAGAACATCATGAATGATTTTTACTATAAATTCACTGGCAAACAGTTTTAAACAGTTCAGTTACATTAGAGAATGAAAGGGTTATGGGTTACTATATTTTTTTAAGATTTTATTTATTTATTTGACAGAGATCTCAAGTCGGCAGAGAGGCAGGCAGAAAGGGAGTGGGGGGTGGGCAGTGAAGCAGGCTCCCCACTGAGCAGAGTGCCCGATGCAGGGCTCAACCCCAGGACCCTGAGATCATGACCTGAGCCGAAGGCAGAGGCCCAACCCAACTTAGCTATGCAGGCACCTTGGATTACTAATTTTTATATGTTCATGTATTACCACATCAGTAATGGGTTTTATTTTCAACCTACTCCATGCCCCAATTATCAGGTTCCCTGTTAGTCAAACTTGTTTATGCTTATTAATTAGCTTTCACTCCTACAATGACCCCCACCAGTCCCATTAGTTCACTTACTTCATCTATACAGAACATTTCTAAAGATTTTCCTGAGAGTTCCACTTTACCTATCCTCACTTTCACTGCCTACAAGGAGTTAAATCATTTCCCTCAAAATTCCTGTCTATCTAAAAGCTCAGAATGCAACATTTGAAAATAGGAGCTATGCAGATTTTTCTTCCTTTTTTTTTAAATTCAATTAGCTAGTATACAGTGTATCATTAATTTCAGATGTAGATTTCAATAATTCATCAGTTGCATATAACACCCAATGCTCATTACATCATGTGCCCTCCTCAATGCCCATTACCCAGCTACCCCATTCCCCCACTCACCTCCCCTCCAGCAACCCTCACTCTGTTTTCTAGAGTTGAGAGCCTCTCATGGTTTGTCTCCATCTCTGATTATTTCCCATCCAGTTTTCCGTCCCTTCCCCTATGATCCTCTGTGCTGTTTCTTAAATGTGGAATATAAGAATCTATGCAGATTTAACTATTGAAAGAGAAGGTCATGCGGGAGCAGACTCAGCCCTGAATCCAGTGACTGGTGTCCTTTTAAGAGGAAGGGACACAGAATCAGAGAGAAGCAGCTATGTGCAAACAGAGGTAGAGACTGGAGTGATGACAGCAACAAGTCAGGGGATCCCAAGGATTCCCATGAGCCACCAGAAGCTAGGAAAGACACCTGAAACCAGTTTCTCCCTTAGAGCCTCCAGAAGGAACCAATTCTACCAGCACCTTGATTTCAGATTTCTGGCCTGCCCAATTATTATAGTCAACCGATTTCTGTTGTTTTTAGCCATCCAGTTTGGAACAATTTTTTACCAGCAGCTCTGGAAAACTAATACTCTGCCCTTAACACCTATGGTCTAACAGTAGTTCCCACATCATAATGTGTATCCAGAATCACCTAAAAATTAAAAAAAAAAAAAAAAAAAAAAAACTTGCTGAATCACAGAAGTGAGCTCCAGACCAAGTTTGAGCTGTTCAGAGTTTCAAGGTCTGAGATGGGGTCTGAGAATGTGCAGGTCTAACAAATACCCAGTGATGCTGATATTGCTGGTCTGGGGACCACATTTTGAGAACGACTAGGTCTATACTATCCATTTTAGCACTTAACTGCGTTCAGTTTAGAACTTCATTACATCACATCTTATATCATGTTCATAATCAGTTCATAAACACAAGGTCTGACTTCTCAGTGATCCCATGAGTGCTACAAAATCCATGCTTTAACCCATTTTTATTTACCCACAGGGCATAGTGGTGGCTGGCACACTGCTCTGTTGCATAGTCTAAGCATAATTGTTGAGAGCACCAACTTTATGCACTTCAATCCCATTTGTTCATTGGCACAATGGGGTTACTGGTTTATAATAGGAATTTTTGTTAACATCAATGAGACAGTATGTGGATGGCCTAGATTCTAGAGTGTGTGCAACCAGTGTTGAGTGCTACTGTTTTTGAACATTGTTTTTATTAATCCAAAAAGCTGGCTACGTCTAGGTGGACTCCTATGAAACCGTGAAGATGACAAGAGTTGAAATCCGGAACCTGTCAGAAGTCTCAACTCAAGATGTTAGGGACTTTGTGCACATCATTCAGCCAGAGACAGCCTCAAGGAGGAAAGTCCCCTCACAAACAGGAATATGGTGGAAACTCTGATACTCATATGCCCTAGGTAAGAATCAAGTGAGCTGTTGGTCCGAGCTCCACTGGCCCAATTATTCCAGCTCTTTCCTGGTTCCTTCATAACAAAACCGTTCCTTACATCCCAGTTTCAGAATCTCAGCTCCTGATTACTCTTCCCACCCTCGTTTCATCTCAGCCTCTGCTTTGGCTCCTTACCCAAAATCAAGGTCTTCCCAAGTCTGTATTTCGTTATTTTATCCGATTTCCTGGGAGTGAGTCGTCAGTATTTCCCAGAAGCCAAATGTCCAACTCCCCTAATCTCTGCCTCCTACCTACACAGGCACCTCCTCTGGTGCCAACTACTCGTGGCTTAAACTTCTTACTCCATGGTCCCGCTTACCCCAGTTCATCCCACCCGGCCCTCTATGTTCTCTAAGCCTTGTGATGGGAGGGGCCAGAGTTCAGGGTCTAATTGGAAAAGAAGAATAAGAATTAAAAGTCAAAAGGAAGGCAGAGGCAGGGTGCTAGAACCCACCAAGAAGAAAGTGTGCTGGGAGCAAGCAAGAAGAAAGAGAAGATATGAGAAGAGTAAGACGAGAGAGAAGGCCCCCAGCCATAATCATGACATTTGACAAGAGCAAAGCTAGTGTCACAATCACCAAAATGTCCAGGCTTCCAGCATCAACAGGGTAGGAAAGTCTTTCCTTAATCATAAAGCTGTTATTTCCCCCCACCCACCCACACCACCCAAAGATAAGAATCTACTGGTTGGAAATGGCTCATTAGAGCAAATGGAGACCTTCTTGTTACCTTTTTGGTTTTGGGGTTTTTGTTTTGTTTTGTTTTGTTTTGTTTTGTTTTGTTTTGTTTTGTTTTTGTCAGGGCCACTGGAAGTATAGGAACATTCATGCTGCAAGATACTAGGTCACACATCCATCACAGTAGAGGTAGTCAATAATGAAAAAGCAAGTACTGACAAAAATTTTGAAGGCAACGCGCAGCACAAAATGAGGGTGTAGATAATCCCCTGAATACAGGCGGTATTCACCTTCAGAACCAAATGCTGTCCACTGAACTAGGCAAGTAATATTGAAAAAGGCCACAGAGGAGAATTCCATGTCAGGTATGAAGGGCAGGAGACAAGAGTCCGCTTTGTTCAGCTTTCCCTTTAAAGCCAGCAAGAAGGCAGGTGGATTTCTACACACTCCAACACCAGCCCCATTCCCTTTCCTATTGTCATCCTGATGGGAGTTGTCTTGTCCCTTCCCTCATGAACACTAAAGAGGAACCTCAGTGAGCAAGCACCTACTCTGGGACAGCAGCTAAAGAGCCCAGCACCAGAGAATCTGCGTTGGTGAAGGAAGTAGTGCATCGATCTACATCCAACCCAAACATCTCTTTGCAGATGGGTAACAAACGGAACACAGGTAGCTTTGCTTTCATGAAGGCTGGTCAAGAAAGGGAACAAAAATTTTTAAAAAATAACTGTTTAATACTGCCCATTTGATAACATGTGCTGAGAAGACAGACAAGAAGAAGAATGTTAGGATGTGCTCAACACAGCCTGATCCTCCTTAGCCGGAGAGAAAATTGTTGAAAATTCTCCCCAACACCCAAGTCACACTGCTGATTGATACCCTGTATCAAAGTGGGGTGTGATTTAAGTCTCCGTGAACTTAATTAGCCGGTGATTTCCACTGGCTCAGTTCCTTTATTTTCCAATTGAGCAACTTTACAGATGGTTATGTTTCTTGTATGACTTGCAAGGTAAGGGGATCGGCCTTTTCTTTAAATAGAACCCTGGACTTTCTCCAGGACATAGGTATTCTTTTAGGATGTGCCTAAAGCATGGAACCTAAAACCAAAACCAGAGAAGGGTAAGACTGAGAGGTAAGACTAGGGTAAGTCTTACCCTAGTTCCAGCTGGCTCCAGCTGTAACATCATCTGAAGGACACTTTTCAACTCAAAAAGAAAAAAAAATTGAGAGAATAAGCCTTAGATTTAATATAGATTATAATGTCACTTTGTGACATTATAATGGTACGCACTCTGCCTTGGTTTTCTAAGCAGTAACTTTGGTTTATTAACTTCACTCATATCTGGGTTGAAAGTTATTGACTCTACAATAAAAACAATTGTCTGTAGAAATGTTTCTTTTTACCTTAGAGATCCCATCTAACTCCTGAGGAATATGTAAAGCCCTTTGCAGACAGGGCCATGGACATGTGCTAATCACCATCATTCACAAAAGGACCTATTAAGTAGCCAGTCCAACACTGATGCAGGAACCTGCCCTCCAGGTACTTAACCCAGTATTACTCAACAGTGTTCCTATAACCTCCAGTGAGTAAATCCATGAAATGTCCTGGGCATTCACCAAGTTCCAAACGAATAGAGATGGGGCTCCTTCATTCATTCACGATCTCTAGAACCTCAGATACAGTTCAGTTCATTAGATCTTAACATATAGAAATGAAAACTATGCAGATGTGTTCAATGGATTCAGGCAGGGTTATGGGGCTAGCATAAAGGGCACTCAAGAGGAGATTAATTGAACGGGAACGTGGATCAGTCCAATCGAGCTTCAGTTAGTCTGAAGTCCACAGCTTCGTATTCTTTCAGATCAACATGGAAACTAGCCAGTGCAAAACAAGAGAATGCAGAGTGAAACCTCTAATACAACTGCTTCCAAAACCCTGTGAGCAGTAAAATTTAGGGAAATGCTATTCCAAGTGCCAGTCTCCAAGAGGTTTGTTACCCATCTGCAAAGAGATGTTTGGGTTGGATGTAGATCGATGCACTGCTTCCTTCACCAAAAAGGTTTTTGGTTTTTTTTGTCCACTCCTGCCAAAACACAAAATGTTATCTGACCTAAACCTCCAGGCTATGATATACTTGATTTGCATGGTAAGACAAGCTCTTTATGTCATTAAGAATGGCTAACTGTTTAGAGACCTCCGCTGATCCTAAGACCACACCTTGGGCAAAATGGTTTAAGAAATTAGACTCTGGAGTCAAGGGGATTTGGGATTAAATCTGTACCTTTTTGTTTGTTTGTTTGTCTTTGTTTTTGTTTTTTTTTAAGATTTTATTTATTTATTTGACACAGAGAGATCACAAGTAGGCAGAGAGGCAGGCAGAGAGAGAGAAAGAGAGAAAGAGAGGGAAGCAGGCTCCCCGCTGAGCAAAGAGCCCAATGCAGGACTCGATCCCAGGACCCTGAGATCATGACCTGAGCCGAAGGCAATGGCTTAACCCACTGAGCCACCCAGGCATCCTAAAATCTGTACCTTTGGTCTTCTGAAATAAATAATACATATGTTAGTTTAAAAAATAAAAATTGTTTTAAAAATTTTAAATATCACCCAAAAAAAAAAAAATCCATACCCTTGGGCAAATAATTTGCCCCGCCTCAATCTACTTATTTGTACAATGGAGATAACAATACCACCTACCTCATTAGGTCATCATGAGCATCAAATGATGAAGTGTCTAAAACATGTAGCATAGAGCCTGGGATATGATCAACAATAGCAGAATGCTACTGTAACTTATAGTTTGGGTCCTTAACATTCCCCTCTTATATAGAATGCTCCAGTTAGAAAGAAATGCAGAGGTCATAGTATCCCACCCAGAAAGAAAGAAAGAAAGAAGGAAAGAAAGAAATAAAGAAAGAAAAGAAAGAAATGGATGGAGGGAGAAAGAAAGAAGAAAGAATAGAAAAATGAATTATTTCTCATGACTTTTGCTGCTTGCTGCACAGAGCAACAGATAAACAGACTATACAGTTTAGAGAAAATACGACTAAATGTCCCAATTCCCAGGCTACTTCTGACTTACTACTGAGACCCCTGAGATCATTCATTTCATTCCCTGGGCCCCAACTTCCTCATCTTTTAAACTAAAAAAAAGTCAAAGAGGGATAATGTTTCAGTAAGAACATTACCATGGCTGCGTAAGTCCGAGTCATGCCATCAGATAGAACTGTGACTTGTAAAAGCACAGTACTTGAATACAGATGGAAAGGAGGAAGGAGGATCCCCCTGCACTTCAAGAGCGCTTCAGATCTCTGAAAGGGCCTGCAGGGCGGGGAATTCCTGGCCCAGAGCCACCCATTGGCAAGCTCCTTCAACCACAACCCCTTGCCAGGCACTGGACCTCCCACCCCACCGCTCCATCCCCACCCCCACCGAACCGCCCAAGAGCTGTGAAAGCCATCCCCAGGCTATGTCCGTGCACATCAACTTCCCCGGCTGCCTCCAGGAAGCCACGCTGTAAGTTAATTACCCATTGAGAAAAAGTCATTTATCCTCGAATCCCTGAGCTCAGAGCCCTTTCAGGTTGGTGCCCTCTCGTTTTTCTGAACCTTGTTGCTTCTAATTGGCTGTGGCGTCCACCTTCTCTGTATGCCACAGATCGTTGTCGCTTGCTTGCATCTTCCTGGATTTCCTTCTTTGTTCTCGTATTTGTTATTTCTGGGACCTCAGGCAGCCTTGTGGCCTTCGGACAGTAGGAGAAAGGTTAAAATGTCAGCCAGTGAGAAAGAAAGAGAGAGACACACAGCTCGATGGGCAGACCTGTCTGTAAGGATACCGACCTGATTTGGAACCACTCCCTGGGCAGGGAGGACACAGAATATTCAGATAAGGAACAAGAACCAGAATGGAGTTCTAGCCTAGGGAGAACTTGGGATCAGCAGACATTAGAAGTGGTCTAGGTCAAATTTCTATGTGTAAATAATAATAGTAACAGCAGCAACAACAACCGGGATAAGCTTTCTCTGTAGGGCCTTTAGTCCTTGCTGCATAGGACAGAAGCCAAATATTATGGACTGGGAAGGAACAATAATTAGACCCGTGCCTCTTTAAGATGCACAGTCTAATTCAGTAGGTCTAGGGTGAGAGCAGAGATTCTGAATTTTAACCAACTCCCAGGCAATGTCAGTGCAGCTGGGTTCTAACTAAGCAGGATAGACTAAAATGGAGAATCTGTGAGCAAGGAACAGGAGAGGCTGATAGGCTGAAGGGCCATCGGATTCAAGGACAATGACCTTAAAGAAGTGTATACACCTGCAACAAGAGCTCAAGGAAGCTGACTTCATGTGAGGCGTCCATGCTGTAAGCCAGAGTCTCTGAATATGAACCTGGGAGAATTGCTTCTGCCCCATCAGGTTTGTAATCCAATACTAGACTCTAACTTTAATCCACCAATAGACAACAGCGGAGAATGGCAGGATTACAAAGACAAGAACTCGAACACCCAAGGTCAGCAACACCTTCAAAGCTGAACGGTTTTCCCTGCTATCTTGTCCATCATTCCTGCAGCCAGGGTCAGAGCCGATTCCTCCAGCTGGAGCACCACAGGCTGCCCCCAGCTCCTCTCCCATCTCCAAGCTTCTTCCCTTCTTCCCTGCCTCCAGCTCACTCTCCCTCAGCAGCCAGGAGAAGACTCTCTGCTTTTGCTTTTATTTTAAGAAAACCAGAATGCCACTTCCGCCCAAGACAAAGAGACAGAGTGGATCGACCCTCCTACTAGGAACAAAGCTTCAGGAAACAATAGGTTTGACGACCCTGAACATCAAGCCATGGAAGGGTGATCCTTTAGAGACATGAGAGCCCATGAGGCCAGTCCTGTGGTTTCCTGAGCTAATTGTGTCAGACTGTTTCCAAGGTAGGGGCTCCCAGAGGGGGACCCACGCAGAGCCCGATGGACTCTCTGAGTGGAGACAGAGCAGAGTCTGGAGAGACCAAGGCAGCAGAAGTAGAAAGCCAAGAGCCACCCAGGCCAAGAGCTTGATTTTCCGTACCAAGACTCCTTCAAGCATTTCAGCAGAGTACCAAACAGCAAGTATGTAGGAGCATGCTACCTGCGGCCAAATAAAAAGCCACCCGAAAGGATTAAGAAACATTTCCCTGGGGCAATCACCTGGGAATCTGGCCTATCCCAGGCAGAGTGAACCTGAAACTGTGGGGTGGGGCCAGACTGCTGTGTTTCAACAAGCTCTCCAGGTAATATAGGCTGACAAACATCCAGTTTGAAAATGACTGCCCTCACACAGTGGTTCCCAACCCTGGCTGAGTCTTAGGAGATCAGTCATCTGCTTTTAAAAATCATGGTGCAAAAATAAATAAATAAATTAATTAATTAATTAATTAATTAAATAAGATAAAATAAAAATCATGGTGCCTCGGCCCCATCTAGAGAACAATTAAGTTGATCTGACTTCCGGGGCCAAGAATCTGCATTTCTGACAAGATTTGTGAGGCTGAAGCTGCTGGTCCCGGAATCATTCTTTGAGAACTATGGTCTAGTGTCTGACAACGGGTGAAGGCTTCCTTTGGTAGCCAAGTGGCTGTCACTGGGGAGACCACAAATGGCACAGCTAGGAAATCAGAATCTGACAGATTGCCTCAAACCACTCCAGTGATGGGGAAATAACTACTTTGTGAAATATCCTACCTGGGGATAACTCCAGTTAGTAAGATTTTCTTGCATGCTGGGCCAAAATCTTGCTTCCTAGAGCCTTTCTGTTTTTTAATACTTATTAAGGTCTCTTCCCTTTCCTGACTTCACTTTTCTCCCATTGAAGGGATTAAACTCGATTACCGAGCTTGGTTAACCACCTTCAGTAAAATGATGCTACTTGATTTGTCCAGTTTCTTAATATCCTGGATCTATCAGGACTGTGACACTACAACTTCCTTGTACCTGACATCACAAAGGAACCTGAGGAGAAGGGACATTTGGTCTCCCACCCCCAGAGCCTCTGATTCGGTTGTCTGCAGTGGGTGCCAGATATCTGCATTTTCATGAACACCCAGAGCACTTCTGATGCTCTAGGCCACATCCTGGGACCCACAACCTGAGGAGCTTTCTCTCTAGCTCAGCATCCAATGAAGCATTATTTCCGTAATGAATCCTTTCTGTGATTTTTCAGCAAATCACTCCTGCCACATCCTAAGAACTTGCATTCTGAACGCTGAAAATTCTGCAAACACCTCCAGGTAGTTCTGCCAGTGAGGGCCCCTGCTGTTTCCAGATGGCCTGGGTGTCAGGGTTACTGCTGAGCTTTACAAACACCAAAGGTCTCCCACCACTAGGGAAGGCCAGGCCCCCTCTTACCCCACTGGCCAGAAATAAGTGCCGTGTGGCCCAGTACGCTCGCCACCTGATGGAAATCCTGTTTATCTCCCACCCTTTTTCGAATGCCCCCCCACCCCATTTTTCTCCTAGTGATTATCCCTCTTTGTCTTTTGTCAATAGCTACTGTTTGGGGAGCCTCTCTTATTTGAGTAGAGTTGACACACAATGTTACATCAGTTGCAGGTGTACAACATATCAACTTCTCTAGATGTTACGGTATATGCTGAGAGTCACTAAACAAGGCTATTTACAGTATCATTGATGGTATGCCCTATGATGTGCCCTTTTTTCCCATGACTTATTCATTCTGTAACTGGAAGCCTGTATTTCCCACTCCCCTTCACCCATTGTGCCCCCCCATCCCTTTCCCTCTGGCAACTATCAGTTTATTCTGTTTCTATAGCTCTGGTTTGGACTTATGTTTTATTTTTCATTGTTTTTTGGCTTTTTTCTGTTTCTGGAGCCTCTATGTCAACAGTTGGCACCATGTTAACAACATTTCATGTCCTATCTCATTTCGTCTCAAGGATCACCTGGGAGTTCAGGATTGTTTTTACAATTTGGGGAGAACAGAATTCACTGCTGTGGCTGAAAGGAAGAACCCAGAGCTAATATTCAGAATAGGTCAAACACACAGGCGTCAGACAAAGAAAACACAGGCTACCCCAGGTTTTGTGGGAGTGCCTGTGTCCTAGAGCAAAGTAGAGGTATAAATTCCATGGGGACATTTGAGGACCTACAGCAGGAACAAGGAAAAAGGCAGTGGTTATGGATCCCTGAGGCTTTGACTGGATCTTATCTTGACTCTCTCATCCTTCCCCATTCACGGCCCCATCTGTAGCAGCCGGCCCCATCTGTAGCAGCCGGCCCCAGGGCCTTGTCTCCTGCTTGCTAACCTACAGAACACTCAGCCTTCCAGCAAAAGGTTCATCCACAGGTGGTTCACTTACTTGGCACCAGAGAGGGCATCCTGGGTAGCAGGAGTCAACCACAGGCACTCAGGGACTTGATTCTCCCCAACAGCTCACCTGGTCCAAGTGAGAGCAGAGAATGGAGACATTCAGCAGAAGAGCCTTCCATCAGCTCCCCTGTCAGAAAGTCAAGACCGTGCTGAGCTGAGCAGAGCATCACTTGGCTTTCAGCTACAGCATTTCAGCTTCCTTTAAGCACTGGTTAATGACTCATTCAGCTTACTCAGGGTGGTGAGAGCCCAGACTCAGAGAAATTTAGCTCTAATTCTAGCAATCACTGCCACTGAGGTAGTTAACGTCTCATTCACTACAAGTGGAGTTCTCAGACCTTCCAAGAATCCTGTTTTTCTGGGAAGCCCTAGGAACTATGGATCAGAGAACTTCTATTCACAAAGCATTCAGAACGTGTGAACGCATTCAATCGTTTCTTCCAAGTGGCAAATATTAGCGTATTTTGTATGGGAGGGAAAACATCTAAAGGCAAAGCTATCTCTGTACTCAAGGCAGATTTCAAATGTCTACAGAGCAGTGTTGATAGTACCATGGGTGAAGCCATGGTCAGTTTAAAACGTTTCCCTGAAAGGTAACTTTATAGTCTCAGCTTAGCGAAGGGAAAGATACTGTTGGCATACTGCAAACATGACTTCATATTCAAGACCTACTTATAGGATTTTGGGCAACTACCCTAATTCATGTTCCAGGTCTCTAAATTTCCAGGTCCCGTGAATTTTAAATCTTCTTAAAACCATAGCAAAAGCTCATGTCAACTGCTTGAGTGTAAACAGTGAATAGCACTTAGATTTTGCCATGATGTGTTTTCTGATTAACACTTAAGAGAGTCATGTTCTCTAGAGAAACAGACCCAGTGGGATATCCAAATGGAGACAGATGATGTCTATCTGAAGAAATTTATTATAGGAACTATGGCTTGTGCAGTTTGGGAGGCTGAGAAGGGCCATGATTGGCAGGCCGCAAGCTGGAAAACCCAGAAGGCCAGTGATATAATTCAATACAAGTCTGAAGGCCTGAGAACAACAGGCCGGCTGATGGTCTGATACTAGCCTAAGTGGGAAGGTCTGAGAACCAGGCACACTGAGGTCTGAAGGTGAAAGTTGGAGACATCAACTCCAGTGAGAGAGACCATTTGCCTTTCTGCTCCTTTTTGTTCCATTGGGGCCCTCCATGGATTGGATGCTGGTCACCCACATGGATGAAAGCACATGCTTTTCTCAAGCTCATGCTTGTGGTACTCTCATTAAGAGACACCCTCAAAGACCCAGCCAGAACTGTTATCTCACCAGCTACCTGGGCTCCGTCAAGCTGAACATGAAATTAATCATTATAGGATGAGGCTTTCCTTATTGGTCTTACTGCCCACAAGCCCATATAAAGAACACAGCCCTGCCCCCAGTCCTTTGTGATGGGGCAGTCATACAGGTGATCTACTACTCCCATCACCATCTTCCAGTGACTCTGGTTGGAGCAGGGTGACACCTATGTCCCAATGCAGCCAACTCATGTGCTGGCTGATGGTGCTGAATTCTCAGGGGAATGGAACCTTCTGGCCCATCTCAAGAATTTGAAACAGGGAACAAAGGGAGGATGATAATACTATTACAAGCAAAAATAAGTAACTAAAAGAGAGCGGCAGAAACCATGAGGTGATTGGAGGTGAAGAGAAAGCATAGCAGGTTTGGAACACAAACAGGAGAGGCAGGAGGTACCCTCAGCAGTGATGTCTAACAGAGCTGGGTCAGTGATGCACTGCTGTAGGGCTCATCCATTCATGCCTGCTGTCCCCAGCAACACGGCTGTCGTAGACCTGGTTCCTGTCTCTAAGAAGCCAAGATCATACCATGGTTCCTTGCACTGCATTCCTGGGAAATCCCATTCCTTTATGGCCACGTGTCTTCTTCCCCCAGCTGAGTTTCTAGGAGTCTCCAGATCTTCAAACTAGAAGAGCTTAACTCCTGTAATACTAAACACCAGAGTCTGTGGGAACCTGTGCAGGTGCTAATGGAACACATATTGTAAGAGGGGTTTACATCAGTCATAACCGCAGGGACCCCTTCAAATCCCAGCCATTTTGCTAGAAGTCGTCACAACTTCATTCAGGTAAGATAGAATCTTTGTGATCTCCACACTTTTATTTCCTCCCTGGTGGCAGGTTGGACTTGTCTAGGGAGCCTGGACACAATTCAAAGAAGGGAGGCACCCACTTGCATATTAGTCATACCAGAACTTCAACTTATTCCCTTTTCTCCAGATTACATCATGCCCTTAAAAAATAATAATAATAATCAAGGGAAGGGGCCCTTAATGATCTTTTTTCTCCTCTTAGTTTAATGCAGGCAGCCTGGGAGAGGAGAATTCGTGGACTAAGCAAGTTGCCGGAATAGCTGTTAAAGTGATGTGTGGAGGGGACAGCAGCAAAACCTGCTTAGTACTCAGAAACACCTGCTGGGAAATATTTTTTCTGCATGGGTTGCAAATAGTATTAAAACAATTTCTTGCCTTTAGCAGAAGAGGAGGGGTGCCAGGGGCGGCTGTTTCTGTCAGCCAGCATCATGGAACAAGACCAGAGAGAATTAAGAAATCAACAAGAGGTGGGGAGAGGAAGCTGGGGGTCTCTGGCTATGCCAGGCCCTAGAGTGCTGTAAAATTGACCCTTATTCTGCAGCTCTTCAGGGAGTTTCTGGCTCAGGCCATCAGTTCCCACTTGGTCGCCCTCATTTTGGAGTCTTGGGGGACTTCAGAGTGCTCTCTCAGCCTCAATTCCCTATAGCTGGTGTGGCAAAGGCATTTTCTTATGTGCTGAGGGCTAGGCAAGACATGCACAGCTCCCCCTTCTCTGGGGAGGTCAAGAGCTAACATTCCCCCTTCTGTCTACATTCCTTCTGCCCTAGTTTGGGTTCCAAGCATCTCTCAGCAGAATTATTCAAGTGGCCACCTACCAGGTCTCTCTACCTCTGGTTTCTCTCCTCCTCCCCTCTGTCCTCCACACCAGTGCCACCAACCTCTAAAATGAAAGCAATCCAATCTGGCCAAAGCCCTGCAACATCTATGGGTTTCTTTCAGCCACAGAATTCAGTCCTCAGCTCTCAGCCCTGCTTACCACCATCTGACCCCAAGTCACCAATTCATCTTTAAATCTTCCATTAAGCTCATACCATCAATCTATGCTCAGAAGCTCATGTTTCCCTAAGCCTTCCATGAGCCCCTCTCTCCATGCATTTCTTCTTGCTATTTGTTGTCTCAGGAGAGCCCTTTCTTGCCTACAGGATTCTAAATTCCAAGCCCCAGGAAACTGAAGGAATGATGACATCGTGGATATAAATAGGATATCTGGAAAGGAAAACAACCAGTTCAGACTCCATAACATCAGGTTTGAGGTGGTATCAGGGCCTCCAAAAAAAATATTCAAGAGACCAGAAACATATTCAGCAGATCCAAAAAGGAGAATCAAAGCCAGTGGGTTAGATTTAGGAGTCATTGACTAGAAGACAATAAGTAGTTATACAATAAACTATTGTGTTCTCTAAGGGAAGAGGTGCTTTTGAGATGGTTCGTCGCTCCACCGTGCAGATCCTTTCTGGTAAGCAAATGTCTCATTTCATGTATTTTTCCTTTCAAAATTTCATCACGTTAATTCAGACCTCAAAAGAACCTGAATAATTACATATGGATGGAGAAAAAGTGACAGACAAGCACCCCCAGTGGTGAAACATTTCACGAATACAAATTACGCCTAAATTCCTTTTCAAGATGGCCTCCTCGTCTGGGGGGTTCTCATTAGCATATTCTACGCAACAGTCCTGAGGAGTAAATTGCATTCTGCTTCTGGTCTGTCCCCAGAACGGACTTTCTCTCTCATTGTGTCCTACTTGCAAACAGTCACATAAATGTTATAAAAGACTATTCTGAATTTTGGACTTTTCTTCTCCTCCAGTTGCTATCCTCCCAAGGGAAAGACGTAAAGAACTAGATGACTTTCATGAACACTTACCCAAACTAGGAAAGTTTCTTATGTTTTTCATCTCTCATACATATAAAGTGGTTGCATCCATTACAATAGACAGGGTGTAGTCAGGTGACAATCCCCAAAATCTCAGTGGCTCACAACATTTATTTTTCACTAATGCTACTTGTCTTTCAACAGTTAGCACTACTTTTGCTCTAGGTCATTTTATTGGGAGACTGAGGGTAACAAAGGAGCAACTGTGTAAGACATTGCTGGTTTCATGGCATGGTGGGGACAATGGGGAATTAAGCAAGGACTCCTAACACTTCTGTGCAGAAGTAACACGTGTCACATGAGCTTACCAATCACAGTTTGTTTCTGCTCACATTTTTGTGACCAAAAGTCAATCACCTATCAACATGACAGGGATATAGAACCATCCCCACCAGAAGGGCAGCAAATATTGTGATCAAGGATACAATTTAGTTGCAAAGGCAAACATCCTATAATAACCAGTTTGCTTCTTGATCTCAGCATAGTTCAGGTACATTTGTGTCAACTGCCACCAGATGCTTAAGCACCTTATGCGTGGACAGGCCCAGGAAAGGAGATACAAGGGCACCACGGCCATGCGTGGTAGAATGAGGACAGACTACACTGAGATGCGGCACCTCTCAATTCAGAAGGCCACATAAAGAGCTACATCTGAGCTACATGATGAGTCCTCCAGTTCAGCCCTGAGTGAGAGTCACTGGCAAGAAAGTAGCCTGACCACCACCATCTCCTCCTAAAATCCCAATCTATAGCAACCTTCCTCTGCACACTCTTAATCTCACAAAACAAACTGCTGTGAGTTCATGGGTTGCCTCAGTGCTACTGACATTTCAGAATGGCTAATTCTGTGTTGTGGGTTCAGTGGCATCACTGACCCCTACCCATTAGAGGCCATTTCCCCAGTTGGCACGCACATCCCCAGTTTCAACAACCAAAAATGCTACTGGACACTGACCAATGTCCCCTGAAGGGTACAGTCATCTCCAGTTGAGAGCCACTGGGTTAGAGACACATAAGGGGTTCAGTTCTTAAGTGTGTTCTCAAATTTAAATGCAGAATTTACAACCTGAATATCATCTACCAGCTTTATGACCTTGATTTCATTTCTTCACCTCTCTGAGGTAAAATAGGGGCTGCAGCGCTTTTCTTAGAGATGGGTTAGAAGAACTCAATAACGTGGTGTAGGTCAATTAATTATCTAGTACACACTGCCAATGAAGAATAAACTTTCCAGCTCAAAATTAGCAAGTAGTAACTCAGTTTTCCCATCTTGTAATCTTCTGATTAAGATAAACAGGTATCACTGTAGAGAATAGAAGAATAAAGGGAAACCTTAGTAGATTAAGCCAGGTGTCCAAACTCACATCTAGCGGGGTAGCAGAGCTACAACACGACCAAACCTCTCAGTCCCAATTTCATTAGCCTTCTCACCGAAAACACCACCTCCACCTCCCTAATTTTAAGTTGGTTGTAGCCATTTAAGGACACACCTACCAAGCAGAGCAAAAAGCTTACCAGTAAAGGAAAGCGTTTGGGTTATGATAGTTGTTACTAGAAATTGATTTAACTCACAGGTAACACTGACTGATCTACTTTTGATGTGCCTTTCAGGAATCTCTAGGAGGAAAAGCTCTCATCAAAAGGGCCCCATCCTGACCACCTCCAACACCGCCAACAGCATGGGAGCCCAGATCAAAGAACATCTTGTGTGTGGCTTTTCCTTGTCCCACTGAGAATCACTATACCCAGGCTTCCCTCACGGGACCCCGGTACCTCAGAAGCATAGATGTAGACAAGATTCAAATAACTGAATGAGTTGAGGAGGGGAGTAAAGTAGAAAGACTGAATTAGACCATGGTCTATGGCTTTGGGCAAGTGAGTGCCTGCATCCTCCTGTTGCCATTTTAACAAGACCGGAGTCCTCTCAGAACACTAATTCCTCCCCGGATCACTGCTTCCCAGAGCAATAACATAAATCCACCTAACATTTAAGCAAAAGGATATTGAGCTTGGCAGATCGGTACGCTGTATGTTTGCCTCTTGGAGTGATAAGGTCACCCGTTCAAGACCCACAAGGAACAGTGTGTGGACATGGAGAGAGCCACAACATGAAGTGGCCATGCCCAGTACAGAAAGGGGAGATGATCTTTGAAGAAACAAAAAGTAACTCAGGAGAATTGAGCCAGATCCTTGCCAGAAACACAGGCTATGAGGTATTTCGGTTGTCATTAACAATCACAAAAAGAAACCGGTCATCCTGCATCCTTGTATTGCAGGGACATAAAAAAGGAGCATTTATGGGGCGCCTGGGTGGCTCAGTGGGTTGGGGCGTCTGCCTTCGGCTCGGGTCATGGTCCCAGGGTTCTGGGATCCGGCACTGTGTTGGGCTTTCTGCCTGCCTCTCTGCCTACTTGTGATTTCTGTCTGTCAAATAAATAAATAAAAATCTTTAAAAAAAAAAAAAAAAAAAAGAGCATTCATGTCTGGAAGCCAAAAGAGGCAGACAGGTTTCCAGCCCTAAATCATTGAACTTCAAATGCTTCATCCTGATCAGGTGATTTTTCATGTCAATCAGCTCATAATCTCTTGAGTCTAACCTGCACCTAATTTTTCAGACAAAACACCCATGTTTCCATCAACTGATCAAAACTCAATGATACACGAGGAAACCGACACCTTCCCACGTTGTTGATAGGAGTTTACATCAGTGCCATCTTTCTGGAGGGCAACTGGGAATTGTCTAGCCCTATCTAAAAGTGAACGTTTCATTTGGAAATTCCACTTTTAACAATTTATCCAAAAGATATATGTGTGCATGGACAAACTTATGGGCACAGCTTTACTCATTGCAGTGTCTTTTGCAATAGCCAAAACCCAAGAACATTGGAAATGTCCATCAAAAACACCGTTCAAACATGCCCATGCAATAGTAATAAGCCATTAAAATGGATGAGGAATGTCCGCAACTACTATGACAGAACAGATAATCTCCAGCACGTACTGTTCAACAGGAAAAAAGAGCAAGGTACAAGGTTTCCTGCCGCATGCTACCAACCATTCATGTAAAAACCTAAATCAGATTGTGTTCCTACTTCTACAGAGATTCATGTGTGAACACGTATATACACATACTTACATGCATGCCTATTCATATAGTAGCTCTAAAAGGATGCATAAAGGCGTACAAGGAAACACGTGGTAACAATAGCTGCCTTCCAAGAAGGGAAGGAGATGTGTCCTTTCAACTCTTTTGCTTCTTACAGATAGGATGGAGAGAAATGTTAAGGTAGTTTCTTTTGTAGGTTTCATAAACATGGCAGCCTGAAGAGGCCCTTCAAATCTACACACGCAAATGGCTAGAGGCCACCCAGCTAGAGGGCACACCTGGGATCAAGGAAGGGTCCAGCAAGTATTTTTTTTTTTTAACTTGCAGTCATTCGTGTACATAGGATACAAATGTTCACATTATCCACTGTAGTTTTTTCCCATCCTAAGGCATATTAACCCTGAATTCTCAGAACCTTCTTGAGCCCCTTCAGCTCACCACTGGTCTGCAGTGAGAATTAATTTTCAAATTTGTCCCAGAAAATAGGATTTAGAAGGAAATCCACTCACTAAGGGACAGTGTGTTCAAGTCAAATACAAAAGGTTTCCTGAAGTGGATGGTGCGCTCTGAAAAAAATCAGAGCCAAGGCCAATCACAAAAACACACTTTCTCAATGGCAGTAAGGGGAGTTGTTTGGGGGCACAGCACTGTGGGGGGGTCTTCGCTCACACCCCCACCTCACCTGGTTAAGGCTACATGTCACACCCTCCAGCCTACCACTGACCATGCTGTGTTCCAATCGCCTATTAACTCATCTGTCCCTCAATCTGGATCATGGGCTGCTCGGGCTCAGGGGTCACATCATCACCCTGGCCCCAAACCCTCACTCAGGATGTGGCAAACAGAAGATACTTTTTAAACATTTACTGAATCGACTGCCCAGTTTCCCAGCAATGCATGCAGTGCTCGTCAAGCATTCTGGGCGCTGGTAACCTTTCATACAATACTGAACGTTGCTACCCTTTGCTGTTTTAGGTATCCTTTCGCATCTAATTCTGGTCTGGGGAGCCAGGGCTCTAAAGGATAGAATGCACACACGGAAGCTGGACTCATGACAGCTGGCTTACCTGCGGCAAGTTACTTCGTCTTCTGGAACCAGTTGTGTCACCCATGCAACAGAAATGTTGTCACCCACCTTGCTAGTTTGTGGTGAGGAGTAAATGAGATCATGTTGCTGCCTGCCTTGCACACGGCAGCCGATGAAAAGGGGATGGTTTCTGTCTTCATCTTCCACATCCAAAAGAGGGGGATCCTTCCAGAGAAGGTCTTCCCCTACTCACCTTGCCCCATCCACATGCTCCCCGCGGTACCTTGTGCAGCCTGAGCGTTCCACAAATGAGAGAAAATACTCTGGATGCAGCAGGCATTGGAAGCCAGGTTGTAGCTGATTGCTTAGCTGAGTGTGGAAAGGCAGGTCAGCTCAGCGCTGAGTCTTGGTTTCCTTTTCTGTAAAATGGACAGGTGAATGCTGATCTCTTGTAGTCCGGCAACTGTGAAATGAGATGAGACATGGAAAGTAGGTAAAGCCTGAGCAGCGAGTGTAGGATGTGGTAGCACTTTTATTACCTGTAATAATACAGAAAATCCTTTGCACACGAGCTTTGCGGTATGAACGCAGCTCATGTTAGTTTTATGATTTCCCTTTGGAGTAGAGACAAGAGGCACAGAGAATGAGGTGATGCATTGCATGGAAGGTAACGTGACAGCAGACCCTCCTTGAGGCCCTATGTTCAGCCCTCGATGAGAAGAGGAATTTGTCTGAGTAATTAGATCGTTTTGCCCAGCCACAGTCCGAGACAACTCCAGCAGGATACACTGGAAGTTTACACAACTTCCCAGGAACCTGGGACATCTATTTCCCAATTCATGGATACAGAAACTGAGGGTGAATTACTCAACCAGGAAAACTAAAAAGTTAAGCTCATCTTTACACCTAGGTCTTCTGGACAAGTAGCTCAATGCTCTTTCCACTAAATCATCTGCCTTTGAAAGAAGTGATCAGAACCTCCCCACATAATAGATGACATTTCTCAAAGTATAATTTCAAGAAGTTAAAAATATTACCTCCCCATATAAATATAGAATGAACATATATGCCAACAACTTAACTCGTTAAGGAGGAAAGCAGCTGGATGGTTCAAAGAGCATCTGAGGAAAAAAGAGATTCATACAGATAAGAAACATGCCCAACTATGTTTTTTACATTTCCTAGGTTGGAATCCTATGGAGCAATAAATCTGTAACCTTTGAGCTCCTCACCATGAGTGGACAGGAATTATTTGAACCTTGATCCACATATTACTACATAATAGCACAGGATCTGGCCCATAATAAACAAAGGTACATACCCTAGAAATACACGATCCTTGGGTGAGCTAGTTCAACTGTTCTCCAACAGAACGTTGAAGGAACAAGCAGTTATCTTTTTGCAAGTCTGAATAATCTCTTAAACATCTTAAATGCACTTACTTTTGGGCAAGCATTGCGTTAGCAATTCATGTATATTTCTCTATGTGACCCTAACCACAGCCCTAAGAGAGTTACTGTCATTATCACATTTGTATAGATTAGAAAAGTGAGCCACAGATGCATTGGGGGACCTGCCCAAGGTCAAAGAGCTAGTCATTTGTATAGAAGGGATTTGAACTCAGGATGACAACACAACCTTCATCCTTAAGTAATACGGCATTTTGCCTTACCAAGATAGGGTAGTGTGGCACTCAGCTGTGAAAACGGGGATTTCATCTCATCACTGTTGAATCTCTAGCACCTCAGTGTTTAATAGATGAACAATTACTAGTGTTTGTAGGTTTTGATTTTTGAGCCCAGAGCCAGAACGAAGGAAAGCCAGTACCCACACCATGAATTCCAGGGTCAGCACAGGCTGAACATTGAGCTTATGGATGAACTACTAACTTGAGATTTAGTGCTGAGCTACACAGAAACATACCTACTAAGTGAACAAAGGAGACATGGCCCTGCCTTCACAGAGTTCACAGTACAAGGAGGAAACAGAGGTGAACAAGGACTGATAGAAAACAGGACACATACAGGCACTGGGGGAACACAGAGTGCCGGGAACACCACTATATGCGGGCTTCGCGTGCTCAGGTGACCAGAGTCATTGGAGAAGGACACTTCTCTGTCACTGTTTGGTCCTTAGGAGCCATTTCAGACTAAAGGCAAAGATTAGCCTAGTAGGGTCCTTATAAATGTCCTCATCGAAATATTGTAGGGATTGGGACAATCTGGGAACAGCAGATGCAATGCCATCTAGAGCAGATATACCGCCTTATCAAAATTTCCAACCCGATGGGCCATGGTGCATGTTCAAATAGAACTTGATCAATGCATCCATTTAAATGGACAAGGTGTGGCTTTGTTTTATAAAGATTAGATGAGACCAATAAAATAACCTATAAGGTAAAAAGACCTACTTAAAAACTTCACCTCAAGGCTGAGGAGGTGGAAGTTGGCACTGAAACGGTCACTTGCTCAAAGAAAGTAGCCCACTGCCGCCCCTGACTGATGTCAGACTATAGAGAAAGTATGTTCGAGCAAGGAGAGAATGGGGTCTCTCCAGGAATAAGAATGGAGGAGCCATGCTTTTATGAGTACTGACTCATACCTCCTCCTGAGAAGAGAGCCTCTAACCAGCTATAATGAACAAAATGGGACCCGTGGAAGTCACTGAGGAAAAGCAAGGGAAGCAGCAGGGAAGAAGCCAATGACATATTTTATTCAATTAAATCTGCTCTTTGTTTAAGTCCTTTTGGGCTGTAGCTAATGTAGCATGGGCCAATGGACATGGAGCTAGCGCCAAGGCTTCCTACGATCAACTGACACAAGGGCAGATGTACCGCCCACTCTTCTCCGGGATTTATAGTGTAGAATTCCATGCACCCCTCAAGGCTGGACGATTCCAAATGTGTCTGATCCACCTGGTGTTCCTGAGAGCCTAGCACAGTGCCTGGAGCACAGAAGGGATGCCACATAGGCTTATCCTCTCCAGGCACATGCCCTCTTGGGCACTTTTGACTGGCCAGGTCCCATTCTAGAAGATGGGCAGAAACGAGCTGCATGTCACACCTCTCAGCTTAAAGAAGAGCTTTGGTTACCTCACCCTGACAGAAAGTCAATGAGAAGCCATGAGATTTGTGGAGCCTGGCTTTAGCAAGCTGAGATGGATGGCCCAAGGCCAGGCTGGCCTCTGGGGTAAGGTGGCATTGGGCCAGTGAGTTCTTCTGGGAGGGTGATGTGGACAAAGCTCCGTAATTTTTAATGCAGCTCTGAGCCCTTTCTGAAGGGAATTTACTTCCAAGCTTTGATCTTGGGTCTTTGTAGCTGAGGTCTGCATCTTTCTTTTTTTTTTTTTTTTTAAGATTTTATTTATTTTATTTGACAGACAGAGATTACAAGTAGGCAGAGAGGCAGAGAGGGAGAGGAGGAAGCAGGCTCCCTGCTGAGCAGAGAGCCTGATGCGGGGCTAGATCCCAGGACCCTGGGATCATGACCTGAGCCGAAGGCAGAGGCTTTAACCCACTGAGCCACCCAGGTGCCCCCGAGGTCTGCATCTTTCAATAGTGAGAACTCTAAGTTGGCTTCTGAGAGGGGGTAGGATAGGATTGAAGGTTGGGTTTATATGTGTGGGGTTTTTTTGTTTGTTTGTTTGTTTGTTTGTTTTTAAGTTCTTGAAGTTTAAGCTAAACCTAATTCTTCAGACATGCTCATGCAACACTGATTCAAGTAGCTTGAGTGTGCAAAGATCTATAAAACCCAAACTGGGGCTTCCAACAAGGTATATTTACCACTTCGAAATAGTCTATTTCCAGTGTGTGTATGGTAATGGGAGGGGGGAGTTAGGTTTCCAGGTTCTAGAATTTTAAGTTAAATGCCAAACACCACCTAGGGCAGAGGTGGACACCTGTTTTTGCAATAAAGTTTTATTGGAACCCAGCCACGCGGCTTCCTTCCCGGCTATCTTCGGCTGCTTTTACACTGCAACAGCAGAACTGAATAGTGTGACCGCATGAGCCACAAAACCTCAAATAATCACTACCTGGCCCCTCATGGGGAAGTGCTGCTGACCTCCTCCCTGGGATTCCCACACATTCTGCGTTCTTCCCGGGTGAACAACAATGGAAATTTCCTTGGCTTACAAACTTAAACAGAACTTTTTTGCCTGTGATAAAGAACATGTCCTCAACAGTACTCAGTGATAATTTTTAACTATTTAACCAAGACATTTTGATTTTTTCCCCCTTACTCCCAAGTCTATGGCAGCCTCTGAGCTTTTTGTTCCAAAGCAGGAGAAATCTTTGCCAGGCTTCAGCAAGACAATAAACAGGCTTGGAGTCCAGGCTGTTTGGAGATTCTCTAAATTCTTTAAAATTCTTCTAACTCCCCATTTAACATCACCAGAGTCAGGCCGCTGCTTTTCTGAACAGTGATCTGTGCCTGACACCTGATGGTCAGTTACACCCAAATAAAGGAATCATGTTTTTCCAGCACTGGAGGGATTTTGGAGCCCTGGTTAAAAGGAAACTATACAGAGGCCCCTTGTTCAGTGACTTCATAGACATAACTTCTGATTAATGCTGGTTCCCTCTGCTGCCATGGCATCAGTTTCCAAAATCCCAGGCTAAATGTTCATCTTCTGGTCTGAGCTCAGCTGCTTCATGGTCAGAAGTAAGGGGTGGATGAAATTCACAAAGGGTAATGGAGGAAGTGGTGGTTAAAAAAAAAAATTAAGGGACACCTGGGTGGCTCAGTGGGTTAAAGCCTCTGCCTTCAGCTCAGGTCATGATCTCAGGACCCTGGGATCAGCCCCATGTCAGGCTCTCTGCTCAGCAAGGAGCCTGCTTCCCCCTCTTTCTCTGCCTGCCTCTCTGCCTACTTGTGATCTCTCTTTATATCAAATAAATAAATTAAATCTTTTTAAATTTTTAAATTAAATTGGGGCATCTGGGTGGCTCAGTCAGTTAAGAGACCAACTCTTGATTTCAGCTTAGGAAATCAAGGATACTGAGACCACAGGATACTGAGATCAAGCCCCATGTTAAGACCCACACTGGGCTCCATGCTGGGTATGGAGCCTGCTTGAGATTCTCTCTCTCTCTCTCTCTCTCTCCCTGATCCACTCCCACCCCAACCATATACTCCTTACTCTCTCTCTCTCTCAAAAAAAAATTTTCTTAAAAAAAAATTATCGAACTTATACATACACACACACACACACACACACACACACGCACACATGAAAAACCAACTTACCACCCAGTACACTTATGACGAGCTTATTTGGTCTTTGAATCACTTGTTCATTTATTCATTCAAAAAGTATTTAATAAGCACCTACAGCACATCTAGCATTGACCTAAATTCTGGGCACACAGAAGTTATCGCAACAAAGAATGGCTCTATCTCGTGGGGCTTATGTTCCAATCGGAGGACTGATAAACCAGCAGAGGGAACATTACAGGTGGTCATCAGTGCTGTGAAGGAAACCACCAGGGTGAAATTAAAGGGAACCTTCTTGGAATGCTCATTGCCTAGAACAGTTCCTGGTACACAGGCTAGGGACCACTTGTTTTTTTTTTTTTTTTAATATTGAATATAAAACCAATTGTTTAAAGTGCTATATTTGCAGTCACTTCTATGTGGGCAGCTCAGGGTAACTTCAGTTTGCAGAACAAGAATAATAAGAAGTGAGGAAAGGCCTAGAAAGCACTCTTTCTCCAATAAGATAAAGATAAGGACAGATAAGATAAGGACAAATCATTCTCCTTCCATGAGAATTTTTAAGCTGTTTTTTTTTTTTTAAGATTTATTTAATGATTTGAGAGAGAGAGAGCACAAGTGTGTGGGGCAGAGGGAGAAAGAGAGAATCTTAAGCACGCTCCACAGTCGGCTGAGATCACAACCTGAGCCAAAACCAAGACTCAGATGCTCAACTGAATGAACCACCCAGTCGTCTCCTCCTTCGAGAGAACATTAAGGACAACGGACGTAGTGTGTACAAAGACCTCTGTCAGCAAGCTAATCTGGAAATCCAAGCTGAGCTCTGTGGTTAAGAGAACAAAATCCAGTCAGATATCCTGGGTCCAAGACCAGACTGATACGTACTCATTATAGAACTCCAAGTTCTTAACTTGTCCAAGGCTCAGTGCCTCTCTAAGCTTGGTATAAAAATAGTATCCTCCTCTTACTAAGAGGATTCAGTGAAGTAACATTGTGAGAACCACTTAGCAATGAACCGCACATGTCTGTGCATTCAATAAATGCTATGGTCCCTCGGCCTCTGTGTGCTAGTCTCCTTGTCTATGTAAGGATGATAACAAACAATACATACCTTATTGTGAGGGTGTTGAGAAGATTAAAGGAACATTTAAGCAGCTACGACAGTCAGAACTCCGTAACGCTAACTAGTATTACTGATCGGACTCTCTCTCTGGAACAATGGAAGTAAACTCATCCCTTTTAATACAGAAGGAAGGAATTTGAGCCCTGGATGTCTGAGCAAATTCTGCAAAGCAATCTGATAAGCTAAGTCAGACCTACCTGGACCCGTGCTTTCCTTGGTAGAAGAGATTCCTCATTCATGATGAAGTGGGGAAGTCAGCATTATTCTAAATATTCTAAATATCTCATTATTCTAAATATCTCTAAGTATCTCAGGGTTTGGATGCCTGGTGCACATTTGCACCTCCTCTGAGGTCATTTTTTCCACTTTCATTTCGGGATGACCCTCTTCCTTGCTTTACTATACCATCTCCTCAGTTGCCACTATCGCAAGAGAGCCAAGACTGGAATCACCCTTGTGTTTTATCTCTTCACTCTGGAAGTTCACTACTGTACTAGAGTGGAAGTTCCATGGAGGCAGGGGCCATACTGGTTTAGATCCTACTGTGTACCCAGTTCTGATGGGGTGCTTGGTGGGGGGGAGCTTGGGCTGTGTCTGTATCAGAGATGCAAAATTGAAGGGACGCAGAAAAGCAGAAGAAATAGGTGGTGAGGGGCTAGGGGTCTTGGCCCAGCATGAGTACCCCGTCCTCCCCACCTTCTGACACGGGTATAGCCGTGATCCAGGTACAATTGCTTGTGGTATGAGGATAGGTAGATGGTTTCAGCTGAGCCAATTAGTCCTCCCACCAGTCTTTCTGGCTAGAGCTGGTAGGAAAGTTCCCCCAACACCCACCCCCACACCCCACTGCAAGTTAGGAAAATAAAAACCTAGAGCTATCTGAAGGCACACTGTCTCCTGCATGGGGAAGAACCTTATCTAGAATAGAAGCAAGATAATGACACACAAAAGGTATTAAAGGAGAAGTAAGAACTTAGAGCCCATGTCCCCCTATCTAGTCACCAGGGTCCCTCTATACCTGCCACTTCCACAATCTATACCAGGGAAAAAAAGAGAACTCAACAGTGGTTAGAGGAGTAAAAATATCTTATCCAGGACTATTAGAGTAGGGGACAAGAGACCTCAATATAGGACTGGGGCCATTTCTGAATAAAGCATGGACAAGTAGAAATTTCTAGCCAAGGAGCAGGGTAGGGGTTAGTGGATGGAAAAATACCTAGAGAAAACGTCAAGGGTTGGAACATCTAGCTGAATCAACCTAACAAGATCTTTACTAAGACATGCCAGGATCAGCAGATATCACCTGGGGGGAGGGGGGAGACAGTAGAGGTTGGGGAGCCCCATTAGATATCGGGACTGATCAGAACGGGGACTCTTGATAAACTTACTTAGGTGTTTTGTTTTGTTTTGTTTTGTTTTTTATGAACACTGGGTTTTACAAGGAAGGGCACAGACAGGCCTATGAGAAGGTAAAGGAGCCCAACTAAACCTTGGTCAAGCAGAGAATCTTTATTACATTGGCCAAAACATTCTCCATTTCCTAAAATAGTTCATGTTGCCTTTCCTTCTTTATATCCAAAAGTCTAAAAAAGATCATCAGGCTCATTGATGACAATAAATATGACAACTAATACTTGTTGAAGGCTTACTCTGTATCACACTACGTTAAAATTTTTTTGTGCATCATTTCATTAAATACTCTGTGGAATAAATACTAGAAGTTCCCCCTTTTCACAATGGTGGAAATAAGGACAGAGGAAGCAAGTAATTTGCCCAAGCTCAGAAGGTGGCAGGACAGAGATCCAAACTATGTTTACCTAATATCAGAGCCTAACACAGACACAGACCAATGCCTATGGGTCTCCAAGTAGAGTTCCTAGACCACCTGCATTAGGAAGACTTCCAGTGCTCCCGTAAAATGCAGACCACCAGATTCCTCCATCGTTAAACCTCAACACAGGGATTAAAACTACAATTCAGGAGCTCCTGGGTGGCTCAATCATTAAGTGTCTGCCTTCGGCTCAGGTCATGATCTCAGAATCCTGGGATCCAGCCCCGCATTGGCCTCTGGGCTTGGCAGGAAGCCTGCTTCTCCCCCCTCACCACTTCCCCTGCTTGTGTTCCCTCTCTCGCTGTCTCTCTCTCTCTGTCAAATAGATAAATAAAATCTTTAAAAATAAATGAATGAATGTATAAAAACAAACTACAATTCAGTAAGTTTGTTGAGAGGGGCACCGACAAAGACACAAGAATATATTTTCTGGGTGATACATCCTCACTGTTACACTCACTATTCACCAAAATGAATCTGTGTAGTGAGTGGTACTATTATTTCAGTCCTTCATGGTAGAAGGGACCATATTAAGAATAAAGAGAAGGAAGGGTCCCCGGACGAATGGACAAGAATCAGGAGACCATCTGCCCCAGTCTTACCCCTTCTCCATCCCCAGCTGGAGCCACAGACTTCGTAAAAGCAAACCTAAGGGAAACAAGTTTAGCAACTTGGCTTGCAGAGTATTATTAATAATTCTCCCCCTTGTCTACCTTGCGTGTGGCTTAGGACCCCACGGAGTTAAAATAAGGAACTTACTTGTAAAGACTGCTTAACCAACAATTTCAGACAGATCCTCTGAAAGCACTTGGAGCTCTAAGAAAAATCAAGTGAGATATAATAACAAGAATTTATTAAGTGCCAGCTCAGTTCTGCCTTGGTCACTTTTTCTCTGAATTGCTTTGCTTTCTCTCATTCTGGAAAGACATTTTCATTTTATTCTCACATTCAAGTTTGTTGGGGTTCTTTTCCCCCCGGAAGTAATGCTTTCCGACTGCTCCTTGTGTTTTATTTATTACACTTCAGCCGCCATTAAGTTCCCCCCCAGAAAGGTTTTATCTATATGTTGCAGATTCACCTTTCCTGTGACCCGCCGCAAGGTGATGATGGGCAGCTGTCCTCATTATTTTGTTACTCTGCACCAGCAAGCACGCATTTCCACAGGAAGGGAGAAGGGGAGGGGAAAATGGCTAAGAACGCTGTGGTTTGGCACCTGACTCACAGGAGCAACAACAGGAGATCATGTTGGGTTTACAGTTCCATCCCTAATCCACTCATTTTGGTTGCTACTGCTGCTAAGAGATCCGGAATCCGTTTTCTGCCATAGCTGTGGCCCCTCAAGTCAACCCAAAGGAGACAAACCCTTTGAACTAAAAAAAAAAAAAAAAACCTCTAGGAATTTTAATGGGGTACATGGTAGCCAAATCACTAGAGGAATAATCTCACACATTTTTTCCAAGTCCCAGCAAGATATGGTGTCTCCTGATTGCCTCCAAACCTCACTGCTGCCACCCCCACCAATTACCATAGAACCCACCAGAGGAAAGGGAAGACATTTTCTCCTATGGAATATGTTCGGGGTCTTGCTCATCACGTGTTATTTTATGATTTACATCACCACCAAATAGGCTTTAGCCAAACTCTGGTTTCTACCAATACCAAACAGACACCGAAACACAAATATTTAAAACCCTAAATAGCCAAGTCTAATATATCTTATCAAGTATGCTACCCCCAAGCTTCCAGAATGTAACAGAGACATCTGAAGACACTCAGAAACAAGAGGAAAGCCATTTAGCACCTATATGGCCCTTCAAGGCTGTTTTGCGTTGAAGAAATAGGGTCAGACAAGTAGAGAATGGTAGGGAAGGAGGTACTAGAAATCCGTTTTCCTGTTTCACTTCAATTCTATTTGGATATTAAATCTCTGAAATATGACTTATTACTCCACAATTCCTTTTTCTGACTTGGACTCCTAAAGCAAAAAGTGGAGCAACAGTGTTCTGTCATTGTTTTCACTGGCCATAATAAATGAGAATCACCTCCCCTCAAACAACGCTCCTTGGCCATTTTGCTGACATGAATTTGATAAGGGACTTTGCACAGTGACAGGTAATAGGAAAACTCTGCCTAGCCCTGCAACAGGCAGGTGTCACACTGCCTGCTAATGACCTGGAGTCTTTTAAGCCTCCCAGACCTGAGGACTACATTCTTCATGTCCATGCCATAAAACTGTCTAACCGCCTGTCTCAACAGACTATATGAAGTTCACTCTTGATGCAATCAGAGATGGAGAGCAGACTCGGATCTTACCTGGAAAAAGCTTCTTTCTCAGGCTCCAGTTGGTTCTTTCCTATTTGGGAGAAACCGAATTCTCTCTCCTAAGGGGTTGTCTCTTTCGCCTATCAAGTTATCGATGCAACTTTGAACAGTTTTGGTGGCCCTTGTGTCTGTTCTGTGATAGGTCCCACATATTCCTTTCATTCTATCACATTGGTCAATAGATAAGCCTAACTTCTCGTCGCTTAGAAGATCCATCTTCATAGTTATTCTTCTATCCCTGCAACATACAGGGCAGTACTTCCCACCCTTTTTAACATCATAGCACAGATGTAAATTGTTTACTAGAGTAAACAGATGAAGCTACTAGAGGTGGGAGAAGACTAGTCCTGGGACTCTGGCAAATCCTTATCCCTGCCTGAATCCCCCTCCCCCACAACCAAGGGCTAAGGAATCAGTAACTTAACACACCTGTAACTCATCAGGATACATGTATGCCAAGGCACCTGGTTGAGCATGCGGTGGGAGCAGGGAATCTGAGCTATTGCACTTGAACCATGGCTAAGCCATGAGGACACAGCATTAACAACCACCGTCCTGGCCCTCTTGGAGTTTACAGCCAGATAAAGACAATGAGTAAATTATTTCAAGAGTAACAAGGGCTACCCAAAAGGGAAATTATGGGGGTCGCTCAAGCACAGAACAGGAAAACCACCTAAACTGAGAAGCCTATTAGAGCTCAGCGAAGGTTGGAAGTGATCCAAAACAACTGGGTGAGGATTTAGCCCAGTGAGAAGGTGAGAAATAGATTTAGAGACAGGACACTCCGTGAAGGATTAGCTGCACTAATCTGTTCTCCTTTTCTTTTTGAAATAGTCCTATCTGACCCCTTATGCTCCTTGAGATCATTAACCATAGGGCTATTGTTGCATATGGAAGATACTTCTGAGAAAAGAATTTGCCAAATACTTTACATTCTCCCTGACATTTACATGCCATTCACACATTGTCTATTACAAAAGAAAAAAAAAACCCACAACTTTCTTTTGAGAGCTGCAAAATACTGACAAGAGGACTTAGGGAAGTAACATGCAACTTATTCTGCCCAGCCTATTTAAGGGAACTTTACCTCTGGACTCCCCACAAGAATGTTACAAAGTAGATACTGTGTGTTTCCTTATTTGCAGAAAGAGAAACAGAGACTGAGACAAAAAGTTACTTACCCAAGGTTGGAAGTGGTGTAGCTCCAGTGGAAAGTCACTGCTTCCCCTATCAGGCAATACTGCCTCCATCACAAGGAGACCAGAAAAGGGACTAAAAAAGGACTTGACAGCCAACAGGAACATTCATTTTCCAAAAAGAATATTCATGTGCTGAATGCTCAAGACCACAGCATGTGCCTCTCCGGATGGAAAGCCAGAGCTCCGACCTGGGACCGCTGCTGGAAGGGACCCTTGCATTCTGAGAGGTAAACTGATACTTGCTTTCTATGTGCAGAGAGCATCAAATGGTTACAGAAATGCAGGGAATGATGTACAAAACCAGGTAGAATCTTGGAATGACAGGGCTTGCCATTTGAAAGTGACCCCTGAGAATAGAAAGATCTGGCTGTTTGGGTTCTTTGGCAGGACTGAGTTTTGGCGTCTGAGACACACCTGTTCTCTATCTGGAGCGTGATCAGAACCCCTGGTGGGCTTGTTGAAATACAGATTTCTGAGCCCCACCCCCAGAGCTTCCAATTAGTAGGTCTGAGTGGGGTCTGAGAATTTGCGTTTCTGACGAGTTCCCAGGTGATGATCCTAATGCTGGACCAGGGCCACACCTTGCTCAGGCCTCGCTAGGGGAAGTGACCTGCTCGGGACCACATAGCCAGTGTTTGACACAGTCGGAAGTCTTCCGTCTCCAAGCACGTAGTGCCTCTACGATTTCTCTTCTCTTTCCCCCATCTAATTTTTTTTTGATATATTGTTTTTTCCTCCATAAGAACAGAAAGCTTGTCCATCACTAGAATAAATATGTGGGGTTAGGAGTGATTACGTTGAAAAATAGAGCAGCACCATGCTTCTGCAATAAACCATCTTGAAGTGCAACTTAAATCCTAGTTTTCTCCTCATATTTAACTAGCACTTTTATGCACCCTACTTTGCCCAAGGTCAACACCAAGGAACTTCAGGAAAATCCTCCACTGGGACTCCTGGAGGGCTCATTCGGTTGAAGGTCTGCCTTTAGCTCAGGTCATGATCCCAGGTCCTAGAATTGAGTCCCATGTCAGGCTCCCTGCTCAGTGGAGAGTCTGCTTCTCTCTCTGCCTCAGTCCCTCCCCCCACTCACATGCTGTCTCTCATATAAATAAATAAAATCTTCAAAAACATCCTCTGGTTTGGAGTCAGGCATCCTAGTTTTCCATGTAAACCTTAAGACTCCTCTTGTTGCCTTGTGTAGGCAGTGTGTCAAAGAAAACAAGAGCCCGGGTCCAGTTCTGGCTTGGCTTTAGGCTGTCAGTCCCTTCTTCTGGCCTCAGGGCTTTTTTCTTATAAAATGAGGAGTGCAGCCTGTGAGGTCCCAATCCAGCGCCAACTTTCCACAGAGCCAAGTAGGAGCAGAAGCAACATGCCTGAATGACAATGAATTCTGTCTATATCACATGCCATATAATATATATAATTTAACCACTAGGAAGGAAACACAGAATCCTGGCAGAATAGTGTTGGGGTGATGGTAGTGAATAGAAGGCAGTAAGAGAGGTGGGGAGCCATCTGGGGCTGGAGCCGGGGCCGAAAAGAGGAGGAGAACAAATGAGTGGGCACATTCACAGTGCTGCGTTCTGTTTCTCCTACTTCCCCTTCCCTCCAGTGAATACACAGATCCATGACACATAGAAGGATTTTTTTAAGACCACTTTATTTATAACGATTTCTCATTTATGCTTGGCAAAGAGACCAGAGAGGCAAAGCATGTTCGAGCATTTTTACAAGAAGAAAAGATGCTGTGGAGGACACAACGTATTGCTCATTAAAGGAAAATCCACTCCCTGTGTAGCTGCGAAACATATGCCAACCAGAAATATTATTAAGCCAAATTTGCTCCCATTTAGGTAAAAGGATGAAACTGTCAAAAGTCTACAGTGCTATCATTTCAGAGTTAACACCTGTCAAGGAGGAAAGGAAAGAATCTTAGATGCATAATCTGTCTGAGAGTCAAGGTCAGGAGCGAGCGGGTCCTTCTTATTTTATTCATTTTTCCACAGGTACGAAAAGATTACATCTAGCAGATGGAGGCTTTTAGCATAAAATAAGCTCCTGTGGCTGCATTTACTTGCAACAACAAGAAATATATGGCTACAGATGGCCATCTGTTTCTTAATTTTAAGGTGGAGGGTAAAGAAAGTTTTTCAACTTTAGTTTTTGGATTTACTAAATAATCATTATTATTGTTAAATACAGACATCACTAACAACTCCCTTACTGCACTGCTTGTCATCTAAGATCTTGCATATTGCATGAAGGTTTTTGCCAAAATGGTAATACCGGACGTCAACATACATATTTCAATAAGGTGGTGTTGTTTTTTTTTAATGACCATGTTTGCAAATTGGCACCCATTCCTGTTGAGAGCTCAGTCTGCACTAGTGCGTTCTTCCTTGCTCTGAGTGATTTATTCACACAGAAATGGGGCTGTTCCTGCAATTACGGGACATGAAAAGCTGATGGGATTTACCGCATTTATCCTGAGATTTCCAAATAAGACCACGGTGATCAAGAATAGAATGTTAAGGCCAGACAAAAAAGACGTGTGCCTCGTGACTAACGGAGAACTTCTATGGGGCAGCCCTGCAGAAATTAAGGGGCCCAGATGTGCACACCTTGGCTCCTGAGAGGCAGACAGGGCTGCTTTGAGTATGGCACTTAGAACCTGCTCTGGTGGGAGGAACAGCACAGGAAAGATGCAGAGCTCAAGGGAATGGTGAAAGGGCCAACAAGCCAATCGAAGTGGTCACCTGCGATGCTATTCAGAATGGAAGAACTCGAGCCAACCTGACACCCGGGGTGAGTAACGCTCCATTCTGTAGGTCCTCATTTCTTGTGCCAACTTATCACGGTGCACCGAGAAGCTCCGAGTCCCTTCAGCCAATCATGTCCTCGATGGGACACTTCCCACTCGGTGGGAAGCCTGGTAGAGCAAAGCAGAACGAACATAAGTGCTGCGAAAAAAATCTGTGCCGTGAACCTAAGGGACAGCGAGCAAAGCCCAGAATAATACAGTTTCGCTAGTTAGATGCTGTCTGGGGTTTTCCCAATGCCAATTTTGGCAGTCAGGCTACAGAGCGTTGTCAGAAAATCTGAGAGTAAGGATTCCCAAGATAGATTCCCGGGCTTCTCCCCCACCACCACCCCCCACAGAGAACAGCAAGATGGATCTAGTCCCCCAGCACTCTGCGCTCATCAGACTCTTGCTAGTGTTGTCACTGGAAGGGGACAGGTTTGGAACATGGGCAAGGCTAATAAATTAAAACAGATTTGTCTTATTTCTCTGATATAGGTCTGCAGATCCATAATCTCACAGTAAGAAACGAAAATATCCAGCTAGCAGGGTTTTGCCTCCCGAACCAAATGAACAGATGCAAAAGACAACATTTCCTGCTTTTCAGAGGTCTGAGTCATCCGGGCTGCTGCCAGATGGACACATCTTAACATATTGTCATCTCCTTGGATTCAATATTAAATAATAAAGCATGTAAGCAAACTGTGTCCTGGAAACTAAAGATTTAAACTTATTACTGTCTCAGGAGAAAGTCATTGTAGGCTTCTGCAACTTAAAATAGTACCACCAGTCCAGCATGGGAACTAATGGGAGGCTCACTACTCCTCCCTGCTAACCCTGTGCCACTGGGGGCCAGCCCTGCTTATTACAGCTTTCGTCTTCTGTTAGGCCAAAAGACCTGGCCTCCTGTAACTTCAGAAAAATAAGCCTGACTTGCTGTCAGTAAACTTGGAGCTCCATAAATCAATAATTTTCACAGGCCAATCCTTTATATCGATGTTGATAACATGGCTATGTCGACACCAAACTTCTTTCATAAAATAATGACCTATACTGGCCTTTACCACCACTTTATGCAAAGCAACAGTGGGCCTTAATTTCCTAAAAACAAAACAAAAGGATCTGTTCAGGGAGTGGAATTTTGTTGATTCTTAACCTCTGGCGGTATTCTGGGAACCAGTATTTTGAGGTTCTGGAACTGCACTGTTCCGTATCGTAGCCACTAGTCATGTGTGGCTATTTTAATTTACATTAATTATAATGGCATAAAATAATTCAGTTCTTTAGTCATGAATGCCCTATTTCAGACCCCCAGACCCATGGCTAGTGGCTACCATATTAAATAGCATAGCATAGAACATTTTCATGATTTCAAAATTTCTTTTAGACAGAGCTGCTTCTTAAGTTCAAATTGGAAGGCGCCTCTTAGGTCACTCTAGTTCTACAGGCCATTTCAGCTAGAACGTTTTGTATAAAATTCCTAACAGAGTGTAAAAATGAAACTTGAGGAAGGGGAAGCTAAGATGTGTAAGGTCTTCCAAGAGCATTTTACCAAAGTGGTTAAGATCCCAGGCTTCAGGATTTGACGTTCATTCAAAACCTACCTTCTACCTGCTCCTCTAAAATAGGAGCATGTCATTTCATCTCCCAGCCTTGGATTCCTCGCTGTCCATGACCTAGCCACACATTCTCCCCATTTCCTTCTTCCCTAGTAACAGAATCCAATTTATTTCAGTAGCTGACAGAGATCTCTTGGTTTCAGAAGAATGGATCTCACCATAGATATAGAAGGCACAGTTCTATAATAGTGGGATGTTAGGGGAAATCTTCTGGGAAGAAATTTCCTTTCCAAATAAAAAGACAACACCTTGTGAGGAGCAAACTTTGACTCTTCCATCTCTTCCCTGCTGTGTGGACATAATGCCTGGAGCTACAGCAGCCATCTTGCATCCATGAGGTGTCAGGCATGAGGATAAAGGCCAGCATGCTAAGGGTGGAAGGACAGAAGGCTGGAGAGAACTTGGGCTCTGAATAGCATCATCCAACAGCCACATAATTCTTCAACCCTATGTTTAAGCTTCCATAAGTTTTGTTTACTGTTACTGATACCCAAAAGCACTCCAAACTGATATTTCATCTTTGATCAGTTAGTATTAAATTTGGCTTTTTTGGCCAAAGCCCCCCAAAATGGTGAAAGTTTCAAAGACAGAAGCTTTTATCTCTCAAGTAGAAGAGATCTGAAGTAGACAATCAAGAGAAGGTACAGCTCCATGGTTACCAGAGTCCACTAATCCCACAATTTTAGCATTTTGCTTCCATCCTCAAACTTGACTCGTGTTCCAAGATGGCTACTGGATGGCTGGCCATCACAAAGGCATTCCAGGCTGCAGAAAAGAGGAAAAGGGAAGGGTGAATGACACTTCTTCCACATGAGTTAGCTCCACTTAAGCACCCAGTCTTAAAGGTTCACACAGCACTCTCACTTATAGTTCATCCATCAGAACAGTCACATGGTTCTGGTTGCAAAGCAACCTGGGAATGTCGACTTTTTGCTGGGAGTCATTACCATCCTAACAAAATCCGAATTCTGTAAGGAAGAAGAAAATGACTTTCAGGTGACAAACACTATAAGCTAGAAGGAGCTAATACAAAATATGTGGTTCGGTGCCTGATATATAGTAAACCCTGAATAAAAGGTGAAAGTAGTACAGGAAGTGAATAAAAATATCTTCTCTTCACTTTTAAGTTACTACATATCTGGTTGATCTTTGTGACATTAATACAGTGTTCCCAAACCTTAGTTATTAGTATACCATCTTTGTGATTTTCCCATATTGGTACACTACCTATGTTATTATTTAAAATTTTCTTTAAAACAACTCGATTTTTAATTCAAGTATACTGTTCCCATAAATAGAAAATCAATATCCCTCTAACAAAGTAAAAATTATTTCTATTAAAGTTAAAATAATGCATTTGGGGTAGGAGTTAAAACCATCTCATATACCACATTTTAGAAAACATTTCTCCATTGAGTGCCTTTGAGTAAATGACATTTGTGACTGATTACCTCAAGTTGGCTCTGGTAATTAATCAATCGGTGCTGCCATTGATTTGCTTCATCTAACACTGTATGATGGAGATGATTCTTTAAATATCTTTGGTAATTAGCAAAACTGGCATTTTCTTTACATTCAACCAACCTTTAATGAGAATTGATGGCAAGAAGGATGTGGTCATGGGACTTTCCAGAAAGCTGACACATTCCACAGCTTTCTATTTTCTTTTTCAAGATCCAGACAGAATCGTATTGAGAACTAATTATGAAACACATTGTCAACTTCAACTATGTCTTCCATTTCTTTTCTTTTCTTTTGGGTCTCTGATTTATCTGTATGTAACTTTCCCCACCAGATTCTCTGACAGGACATTTAGGGTCCTCCATCATGCCTCCCTGCAGCCCTGCACACCCGCTGGAGTTCTATTCCCCATGGTCAGAGTGGTTCTGGCACTTTCAGATTGCTCTTGGCATCATGATTTCCTTAGATGTAAACCAACAACTTTGCCTCCTGTCCCATTTAACCACTAAGGCTATCACAAGGATAAAATAAGACCATTTTGTAAAAGTTGCTGGCAAAGAGAGAAGTGCTACACAGCAAGAGATGGTACCATCAAAGTAGGCTGCCTTCTTGTTCAAATGATTCTGAAGAAGGAGTTCACAGCCAGAGCACTTGACTCGCCAGCCTTCATGTGCTGTATGACCTACAGGGAATACTGTCCCTCTCTTTGTCTCCAATTCTTCCTCTGTAAAACAAAAATCACACAGGGTGGTGTGAAGATTCAGTAGGTTAATACAGATAAAACACCTAGAACACGTGGCACATGCTAAGCTCTCAAAACATGTGAGTTATTATTATTACCTTCTGCACGCAGCGAGCAAATGTGGTTGCCAATCCCAGCCCATGACTCGCTAGTGATCCATGACTAGCTCACACTGCTCTGCCATGTGCCAAGGAAATGGCATTTCTTTATCCATCTCCCTAACAGACCTGCTCTTTCACACAAGACCTGCAGAGTGGGAAACAAACAGAGGACAAACCCTAGATACAGTGTACTCCAGCAAACCTACATACACACACTACTGGAAAATTCTTTAGGTGAGGTTCACTCACTTTCAATATAAATTTTCTACCATAGATGTCCCCTCCCTCCCAAGATGTTGACCAGGAATATGGGAGGTGGATTTATGTAAAATTGGAGAAGCAAGTGCCTCCTCAAATTGATGGCACCTCGTAGCCATCACTCGAGCCCCACCATGGGGGCTAGAGTACCCTGGTATCATGCTGACTCTGGGTATGAATCAGCCACTTAGGGACCTCACAGTTGTTACCAGTTCTGTCCCTTGAATGTTATGCTACTGCTGAAATCAGTGCCTGAGGCATCCATGTCTGGTCTCTGTCAATGACAACCCAGAGAGGTTCTCACCCCAGCTCTTGCTCAAGCTACTGAGTCCCACTCACATCCTCCATCCAGAACCCAGAAGTGGGAAGGCCACCTATACCCTCCATCACACAGCATGATGTCCCCCAAACCACTGATGACAGGGCGCACTCTTGGGAGTAGGCGGGAATTCTAAGGGTCCCTCCACACCACAAAGACACTGAAGGTGACTAGTAGCTATACTTGGCCTTCTCACTGCCCAACCATGCTGGGTTGCCAAGCTTCTCTTGATACGGCTGTCCCCCAATTTGGAGCATGTCAGCCTGGAGACAATCTCTGCCCAGAAACCCAAACACACCTTGAGTCCAAAGCCACTGACATGGCCACCACCTCAACTAACCCCACCGCCCCTGCTCTGTCCAACCCAAAGTCCACAGTGGAGAGGTCAGGGCCCACATGCCAAGCCCTGTCTCTCTTGCCACTTCTCCTCACAAAGTCTCTAGCCAGATGAGCAGGATCCTACCATTCTCCTCATTACAATGTGCCATATCCTCATCCTAACCTGGGTCAGGATGACAAATAGCCCAGCCAACAGGTGGAACAGGTTTCTTTCCCACTCCGTGAAAGAAACTGTGGCTTAAACCTTCCAAGTTGCCCTCTTGATATACTAAAACTAATAGAAAATAAATAAGTCGTCCCTCCCCTTCCCTTTTCTCTCCCTAAATAAGTCAGTCAGAGAAAGACAATTATCATAGGGCTTCACTCACATGTGGAATACAAGAAACAGTGCAGAGGATTATAGGGGAAGGGAGGGAAAATGGAATGGGAAGTCATCAGAGAAGGAGACAAGCCATGACAGACTTAACTCCAGGAGACAAACTGAGGGTTGCTGGAAGGAAGGTGGGTCGGGGATGGGGTAACTGGGTGATGGCCATTAAGGAGGACACGTGATGAGCACTGGGTGTTATAGGCAACTGATGAATTACTGAATGCTATATCTGAAACTTGTGATGTACTATAGTTGGCTAATTGAATCTAAATTTAAAAAATAAATAAATAAAACCTGGCTTTTAATCTTCCTGCCTTGTCCCTAAATTTTATGTTAAATGTCAGCAGCTGATTAACTTATTCTTTACCTTTGCATTTCTGCTCTAATGTTCCTTATGCCACCTCCCACCTGAAGTGGATGAGTGACTCAGGGCAAGCTGGGAGTCAGCAAACTCTATGGAGGTGCCAAGGAAGAAAGTGAACTTGGTATTTTTTTCAAAATATTACCCCTGTTGCATTTATTAACTTGGGCAAGTTTCATAATTTTTTGACCTTCAGGTTCATTATCTGGAGAAAAAAATTATAATGGTTCTAAAACATAGAATAATGGGGATGATTAAAATTTTATGTATGATGGGGTGCCTGGGTGGCTCAGTGGGTTAAATAAAGCCTCTGCCTTCAGCTCAGGTCATGATCCCAGGGTCCTGGGATCGAGCCCCACATCGGGCTCTCTGCTCCGCGGGAAGCCTGCTTCCTCCTCTCTCTCTCTCTGCCTGCCTCTGCCTACTTGTGATCTTGTCTGGAAATAAATAAAGAAAATTTTTTAAAAATTTATGTATGAGCAGAGACACGTGAGCAAATAGCCATACCAGCATTATTCATAATAATCCCAAACTGGAAAAATTCTAAATGCCCATCAATTTGTGAACAGACAAACAAAAATTTGTATAAGTATATAATAAAATACGCTTTGGTAACAAAAATGGATGGAGGGCTGGCACGTGGTACTCCATGAGTGGATCTAAAAAACGTGGGCTTACGTGAAAGAAGCCAAGTCAGGCTCAAAGACTACATAGCGTATGATTCTCTTTACATGCAATATCCAGAAAAGGCGAGTCCATAGAGACAGAAAGTAAAGCAGTCCAGGGCTGGGAGAGGAGGGAAAACGGATCACAACCAGGCACCAGAGAGGAACTCGGGGTGATGGCGATGTTCTAAAACAGGCTTGTGATGATGGTGCACAAGTCTATATTTTATACCCAAATCACTGAACTGCGTATCTGCACTGAGCAAATGTTCTGATATATATCTATACCTTGATGAAGTGGTTCCTAAGAATGTTGGTGCAAGTGTGTGTACCCACACACAGGGCCTGGCACAGAGTCACCCCTTAACAGTGATCACATCTCTTACCATGTTACTGAAATGTGTATTACTGCTCTCAAACTCTCATTTCCTGTCCCTTCCGTAACTATTGCCCTAAAATAACTTGAGAGCTATTTATGTTTAGAGGATCATCTGCTTACCAAAAATGCCTATTATCAAATTCTTAGCATGTTCACAAACTCCAAGAGCCACAGTGGAAGGTCAACAAAGGTCCTCGTGATTTTATTGTACTTGAAAATAAAAGACAAACATACCTTGTGAGAGGATTACTAGAATTCTCAACCGCTCTTTTGTCTGTTGCGAAAGTCAACTTTCCAAATCACAATACTCGAGACTATAAATGAATAAATAAATAAAAACGAAAGCATTCCGCACACCTGCTTTAATCAGGTGCTGCGGCCTTTTTACAGAATGTTAATGTTTTCTACTCGTCCCTTCAATTTTTATAATGAATGCTTCCTCCCCAATGTCTAAAAGCATAACTACATCACCCACTTAGAGCTTGTAACCATGTGTTGCCCTTCACAAGGTAATGTCTCTTTCCGCAGGAAAAGAAACCTGAGGCACACGCACCCCTCTCATTAACCAAGTACTCAGGCACAAATTTATGCCTTTTCCTCAAGCAAACTTCTTTTGTTTTACTTCAAATATGACTGACCAGTCTACACTCTCCAGGATCCAAGGCCTCTTCGGCTTCTTCCTCATTTGTCCTGTATCCAAAATCCAAAATTCATTCCTTTGGTCTCCCCAAAACTAGAGATCTTTTCCCTCTAGCCAGCCAGGCTGCTAACTTCCCAGTCCCCCTGTGCACACACATCCTTCTTGCTCACCACCTGCCAATGAGACTGTACTCCCACCATTAACCCAACCACAAAGGCCTTCACCCCACCAGGTCCTCTGTGACCTGGCTTCAGACTCCCCTTTTACTCAACACTAAGGACAACATACATTCCATTATCTGGCATGCATGTATTTCAGAATAAGTGGCACTGTTTTTCTCCAGCATTAATTAGGTTACAAATTTCTCAAAGATAAAAATCAATGCTTCCACTTCTTTAAGAGTCCTCTGTCTCTCTCCTCCTCCTATCTCTCTGTCTCTGTCTCTGTCTCTCTTAGAGGTGAATTCCTCCAGCTTAGTGGTTCTCAAAGCCTAGTCCCCATCCTTAGGGTCATCTGGAAACTTGCTAATAATGCAAAAACCTCAGCCCCCACCCCAGACCAAATGAATCTGAAATTCTGAGGATAGGAGCCAGCAATCCTGATTTCACAAGCCCTCCAGGTAACTCTAATGCAAACTGACACTGAAGACCCACTGCCCTAAATCAAGTGTCTGTGGAATACAACACCACTGTCACTGGGATCAATGGTCTACACACTGTGAAATCCTTCTATGTTACCTGTATTCCTAAAATGTCAGACCTCTGTCACCCTCCAGACATTCTGCCTTTACTGTAGCCACACTACCACAAAATGAGAATTAAAGCAAATCAACTGGTTGACTTCCAGTCTCCAGAGCTGAGCTGACTTTATCACTGATCATCATCAGCGATTCTGATGGAAGTGAAAGGTCCCTTTGGTGAGAACCATCTTGGCTTGTGCTCCATTGAAAGCAGAGATGGGAGAGGGTCATCTGTGACAGGTAGAGAAGGATCAGTATAACAGGAAAGATTTTTTTGCAGCAAAGCTTTGACCAGGACTTAGAAAGTATAGTGCAATGACTTAAAAATTTCTTTATTTAAAAAAAAAGAAAGTGGAGAAGAGGGAATAGGGGGTCATTTTCAACAGCTGGTATGATGGGCATATTAGCAGACTGCAAAGGTATATTAATCTTAATTTGTTAAAAAAAAACAAAAACAAAAACAACAAAAAAAAACCCACAAAACAAAAACAACTCCTTTTAAGGTATCGCTGTTTTTTTAATATTTGGAACCTCTAAGAAGACATCTCATTTTCTGTAGTCTGAAAACAATACACTTCAAAAGTCTTTGAAAAAGAACATAAGAGCAGTAGTGAAAGTATTTGCCCTAAAAGGCCAGTTTTTACAGATATTGGGAGGGAAGAAAATTGGGATCCAGGTGAATGAAAGCTATAAACCCTTAGCGAGTGAGCACTGCGTAGATGTAAGTCTCTCTGTAAGGTGATCACCACCTCCAACAGCAAGCCAGCATCATTCCCCCACGGACCTACGGCAACAGCCTCCCTGCTTCCATTAATGCCCCGCATATAGCAATGGAGAGACTTCTAAAACATGAATCAGCTCACCTCCCTGCCTATCCAGCACCCCACTTCCAAGGTTGCATTCTCACTCAGAGTCAAGTTCACAGTCTTATCCTTACCCTGCTCCACCCTAGGTGGCCTGTGCTCTTCCCACAAGAAGACCTGTCAAGTCTTGCCCTACTTCCTCTTTGGTGCTTCCTCCCTCCACTCCACTCCCCATGCCTTACTGCTGTCTTTTAAACACATCGAACACATTCCTACTTCAGGACCTTTGCATCTGCTGTTGCCCCACCTGGAACCCTCCTCTCTCCATAACTACAGGCTGCTTTTCGCACTTCCTTCTGTCTCGATTCATAAATCGCCACAGCAGAGAAGCCACCTACAGAAAAGAGCACATGCGCCCCTCTTATCACTCTCTGTCCTTCTTCCCCTTCATTTTTCTCACACCTGATGTATTATATTCTTATTTTTTAGCCTCATCCTTCTTGAGAATACTAGTCCCATAGAAACAGAAATTCTGTTTTATTCATTTCTATACCCTCAGCACCTAGAACAATGCCTGGCATACAGTAGGTGCTCAGTAAATACTTAGCAGATGAAATAGTTAAATGGATGAGGGACTATTAAGTGCTAAGGATACAAAAAGATAAGCTACAGACCCCTGCCTTCAATGGGCTCTTAATGAGGTTTATATTTGTGTCTTTTCTCATCTTGAAGAAATTAAAATAGGTTGCATAGGTCAGTTCCCCAACATATATCTGTTTCTCGTGTTCACATCTGAGAAATATGTAAACATATCAGTACCCAAGTTGTTTCTAGAAACCGGCTGGTAAATCAAATTCATAAGGACAGTGTTGAAAATTCTGTCTCTCTAAAAACCAATCTGTCACCATTCACTAGAAGTAGCTGCATTGCTTCACTCTGTCTGATGGTAGAGCCAGGTGTCTAGAGGTTAGTTAATAACCGGTAGGTGACTTTGCTCAAATATTAGTCCCAAGGAAACAGGAGTGATGCACCTTTAAATGCTTCTAACTGCAAGAAGGTCAACAAGATTTATGGTTTACCTAACGCGTAAAATCCTTCACTTCATAAATGATTCCCTGGAGAGCTGGAGAATACTCAATAACCTTTCTTCCATGAAGGCAAGTAAAATAAACGTTACTATTAGAAATGCAACTTGCTCATTAAGGGAGAGCAGTATGTCATGAGATGGACGTTAGCAATATTTTTCTTCTCTCCTGCTTTGTTTTAATGAAGGAAACATTATGAAGACATGCTGTCTCACGTTAGCCAGTTATGGGAGAAAATGATGTTTTTCCTTCCAAGTTTTTAAATTCCAAGTGATGACTCACTAAATCCTACCCCCAAAACTACTATTGTGCTGTATGTTAACTATCAGGGATAAAATGGTTTTACTTACACTCACCCTCCAGATAAAGCTCACTTGTGGTATTATTTGGTCCCTTGGTTACTGTATTTCTGTACAGTGGAATCAAGAAATAATCGCTTTTAGCACAAACCAGGACCTACTTGTGAAATATTAACCAACCATTGCATAACAATGCCCCTGCAGAACCTAACTCAGGGCATAGTTTCCAAAGGACTCCTATGAAAATATATCCAAAGATTTTAAGTTAGATAAATGGATGTCTAATAGGAGAAATTCTTAGACAAAATCAAAGATGTAAAATATCACAAAGGTTGAAACCTGAACCTTTGTGAATTGACTTCACGTGGGTTGTATCCCATCTCTGCATATCCCCACGTACCCAGAGTAAGCATCTGACCTGTCTGCAGGGGTTCCTAATCCCCCCAGGAGGAGGCCATCACTGGAAAATTCTCCCATGCCAAGCTGGGCAAGTGGGGCTTTCTGATGAGAATCAGTCCTCTGATTCTCCAAAAAAACACCTGCCGAAGGGACTGGTTTGGTTTCAGAGTTCCCTCCGGACCAGTAACAATGAGCCTCCTTTCACTGGCCTGGCATTAAAGACCGGTCCAACGAGAGTTGTGTCCATAACACCCAATGTTCACGCATCAGAAAGAGTCAGAAGCCTGAAGGCTGCTTGGTAACACATTCCCTTTCCACAGATGGCTCTTACAGAGGGCTCCACTGTACTTCCAGTCCCGATGGCTTCAACTGTAGAGAAGTTCCTGTGTTCAAATCCCAGACAGTAAATCTCCAGCCAAGCAAGAGGGAAAATCAGAAACTCCAGCAAGCCCTGAGAGTCCTCACCTTGGGTCATTCTGGGGCATGACTTTCTGTTCTGAACGGTTCTGTGGTGTGGTCTCTCAAGCTACATGGTGGATAGTAGACCCAAGGACACAAGTAGGTCCACCAGTAGGCACTTCAAAAAAGGGGGGTGTGGAGTTCTATTGCCAGAACTTACCAAGATAGAGGGACATTAGAAGAGGAATGAAGAGAAGATGGGAGGATGTCTGTGGGTAAGAGAAAATGAAAAGCTTTTGCTGACATGTCAGCAAAGGATTCAGGCAGCTTAAGACCCTAAGATCTCTCAAATCCCCTAGGGTATAAAGAAAAAAGTAAACAAGATACAAAGTTACCCTAAATGTGAAGAAAGACAGAGGCTACAGTTTCCCAGGATGACTAGGTTAGGGGCCCAGGGAGCCTTTCCTCTCAGTAATACTCCAATGCTTGAGTTGACTTTTACTCTGAATGATTTGTTGGTAATATTTCTAAATATATGAAGTATATTTATTTATAAGATCTAGAGACCTACAGCCTTTATAAATAATAGTAAATAACATTAGGGAAAAGACTTTAAAGACCTTAGAGGATACATCGGGGAAGACTTTATGGTACCCAAAGATTTTACAGATATAAACACCCCAGGGGGAGTTGGAAACCCAACAGATTATGATTACAGGAATACCAGCTTACCCCAACAGTTTCTCCAATAGGACCTTAATGCAGCAGCATGAAATCAATCCATGTGAGACTGGTTTGTGTCTTATGGATTCATCCCATTATGAAATATTTTATCGATTCACTCAGAGGCATTTGCCTTATCAGCCTAGGGCCCTCAGTGGAAGTGAAGACGGTGTACAGCCACGGTTAGCATGTGGGCTCTGGACTCAGACAAGCCTCAGCGAGGACTCAGCTTTCCCACCATGAGCTGAGGGCACAGGCAAGTTCCTAACCCTCCAAATCTTGGTTTCTTCACATGCTCCAATTATGCCCGTCTTGCAGAGATCTTTTAGAGTTGTGCTAAGAGTTAAATGAGATAATATGGATAAAGCCTGTGGCCCAGTGCCTGGAGTAGCATCAACACAAGATGCCACTGAAAGAGAAGGGGCTACAGGAAGGGTTCAATAGAACTGAACAATAGGGGCGTCTGGGTGGCTCAGTGGGTTAAAGCCTCTGCCTTCAGCTCTGGTCATGATCCCAGGGTCCTGGGTTCGAGCTCCGCATCAGCCTCTCTGCTCAGCAGGGAGCCTGCTTCCTCCTCCCTCTCTGCCTGCCTGTCTGCCTACTTGTGATCTCTATCTGTCAAATAAATAAATAAAACCTTAAAAAAAAAAAAGAACTGAACAATAGACAAGTCAAGTGAGACACCAGGCCCTGGTGGAAAGAGGAAGCAGATTGACTGAAGATGTTTATAGAGCCAACCATGGCAGGTAGATTCTGAATCTACGTCTCATTCATCTTTTGCCTATGCATTTCCAAAAGTCAGTGAAGGGAAGGGCTCAGCATATCTTGCTCAAACTGAATTGAATTTGCAAACTAGGCAAGACTTCAGAACTAACATCCACCAGTATTTTATCCCACTCGAATACCTACATCTGTTGTTTTTCATTTTCAACACCAAACGGAATATTTAAGTGCTGATTTATTCCCTTATTTATTTCACATGACTTAGAACGGTGTGTGAAAATGGCTAAATATTTTTTAATGACTGTTAAGTAGTTCCCACGTGTCCCATGCTGCAAGGGAAAAGAAAGAAAAGGAGGAGACGCCCACTCTAAAAAGGGGGGATCTAAATGGGCGCACAAAGCATCCAAAAAAATCTAGAAGGAATGATGTGGCCTGTTACAAAGAAAAGCAACAATAATGCACTGTTTTAAAACAGACAAAGTATCTCTTTAAAAAAAAGCTAGCTTTTAAAAAAAGGTCAGAGAAGTTTAAGGTTTACTCAAGTGTAAATGTCAATTGGAATAAGTGATACCTGTGAGAAAATGGGGAGACCACTGACCTTTTATCCGAAAGAAGGCTAGAAATGATATCTAAGGAAGGTGAGAGGCGGGAAAAAATTGTCAAGATTTTGAGCAAGAGAAAGAGGCAAGAACGAAGGAAAATCTAATTAAAATCAAAATTGTTAGTTCCACACACAAGATTCTTTAAGTTACCAAGCTATACCCGATCTGGTTAAACTTTTTAAAAGATGGTATATTGAGTTATTAACTGATCCACCAGCAAGGAAGATTTTACTCAGGTCTCAGGGTGGTCCCAGACCACCTCTGTTCACCTCAGACCTGGACTTCATGCTCAAACATACTTATTCCTGGTAGTCCCAGAAACTTCCATGTTCACACTGAAAAAATATGCTCACTGGTACAACTTAAACAAATATCCCAGAATTTGTGATTTTTCTCTTGATTGGTTTGACTGGGTTATTTGCTCATCCCAGAGCCAATCACTGTGATGGGGATGGGGGGGGCGGGGGTCATGCTGATTGGCTTATGCTGCTCAAAGCCTGTCCTTAGAGCTGAGAGTTAGGTCTGTCCCACCCAAATCACACGGCTTGGCATACTGTGATCCATAGGAAGAAGATGGAGTCAGAGGAAAGGGCACAAGGTAAGCCACAAAAAGATAACCCCTACACACAAAGACTACATTTCTCTTTGAAAACAAACATTATGCCTATGACTGAGCTAAGCTTTCTTCAAAAATTTGAAATGAAGTAACTTGCTTTCTTAAGAGAACAGCACTGAAGCATCCTTGTAAAACTCACAAACTTATCACCAACATTTTTTATTATCTAAAGATACTATATCTATAAAAAAGCACCAGAAAATCAACTTAGATGAAAAATCTTCATTAAAGTTGATGAGAAAAAAGTGTTATTTTCTTAAATATTCAATATCACTAGAACACTTTATAAAGCTTTTTGTAATCAAACTCTTCTATGCTTTCCAGCTTTATCTTCTTTACACTCTATGCTCACCCCATACTTTCTATATAGTCAACATTTTTACCAGGCTTCTCATAATTTCTTCTACTGCATCATAATTTTCACATATCAGTGATTTTAGGTTATTTTCTTGAATTCCATTTTACCTCTACTAGTGGCTTATTAAATATACCTCTTTCTAATATTTTTAGTTCCTTCCCTAGGATTTATCAGTCTATCTTCAAATATTATGTTACTTCATGTAGGATATAAGAACTTCACAACAGCATACTTCCAATTCCTCCCTCCATAATTTATTCTGATGTTGTTGTGCATTTTACTTTTATAGACACTACACCAAATACATCATTACCATTTGTGCTTTAGACAGTCAGTTATCTTTCAAAATGATTAAAAAATAAGAATAAACCCACATCACTTGCCATCAGGGAACTACAACTCAAAACCACAATGAGATACCACCTTACACCAGTCAGAATGGCTAAAATTAACAAGACAGGGAACAACAAATGTTGGTAAGGATGTGGAGAAAGGGGAACCCCCCTACACTGTTGATGGGTATGCAAGCTGGTGCAACCGCTCTGGAAAACAGTATGGAGGTTCCTCAGAAAGTTAAAAACAGAACTACACTATGATCCAGCAAACCTAGTGCTACTGGGTACTTACCTGAAGAATAAACTATGTACTATACCTTGGCTGATTGAATTTAAATTAAACACACACACACACACACAGAGAGAGAGAGAGAGAGAGCTTTCGCACAGCAAAGGAAACAGTCAACAAAACTAAGATGCAACCCACAGAATGGGAGAAAATATTTAGGAATGACGTTTTGGATAAAGGGCTGATATCTAAAATCTATAAAGAACTTACCAAACTCAACACCTATAAAACAAATAATCCAGTCAAGAAATGGGCAGAAGACGTGAAGAGACACTTCTCCAAAGAGGACATCGAAATGGCTAACAGACACGTGGAAAAAATGTTCACCAACACTAGCCATCAGGGAAATACAAATCAAAACCACAGTGAGACACCACCTTATACAAGCTAGAGTGGCCAAAATTAACAAGACCGGAAACAAGAAGTGTTGGCGAGATTGTGGAGAAGATGGAAACCTTCTTGCACGGTTGGTGGGAATGCAAGCTGATATAGCCACTCTAGAAAACAGTATGGAGATCCCTCAGAAACTTAAAAATAGGGGCGCCTGGGTGGCTCAGTGGGTTAAAGCCTCTGCCTTTGGCTCAGGTCATGATCCCAGGGTCCTGGGATCAAGCCCCGCATCAGGCTTTCTGCTCAACAGGGAGCCTGCTTCCCACCACCCTCTCTCTGCCTGCCTCTCTGCCTACTTGTGATCTCTGTCTGTCAAATAAATAAATAAAATATTAAAAAAAAAAAAAAAGAAAAGAAATTTAAAAATAGAGCTACCCTATAACACAGCAATTGCACTACTGGGTATTTATCCCAAAGATACAGATGTAGTAAAAGGAAAGGACACATGCACCCCAATGTTCATAGCAGCAATATCCACAATAGCCAAACTAAGGAACTAAGTTTGGAACTTAGATGTAAGGAACTAAGATGTCCTTCAAGACAAATAGATAAAGAGGATATATACATGTATGCAATATATTACTCAGCCGTCAGAATGGATGAATACCCACCATTTGCGTCGACTTGGATGGAACTGGGAGGGATTATGGTAAGTGAAATAATTCAAGCAGAGAAAGACAATTATATGGTTTCATTAATAAGTGAAACATAAGGAATAGAACAGAGGACCACAGGCTAAGGGAGGGAAAACTGAATGGGAAAAAATCAGAGAGGGAGACCAACCATGACTCTGGACTCCAGGAAACAAACTGAGGGTTACAGAAAGGAGGGGGTTGGAGGGATGGGGTTATTGGGTGATGGATATCAAGGAGGACATGTGTTGGGATGAGCACTGGGTGTTATATGCAACACTGGGTCATTTGAACACTACAACGACAACAACAAATATATATATTTTATATATTAAATATAGTTATATAAAATATTATACAAAATAAAATAAGAATAAAATTTCCTTCTGTTTATCTTCATTTTTACCATTTTTAGAGCTCTTTAGTTCTTTGTCGACATCCACGTTTCTGTCTGATGTCATGTTACTTGTGCCTGAGACCTTTCCTTACCATTTCTTCTAGTATAGGTCCACCGGCAATAAATTCTCTCAGCTTTTATTTACCTGAAATATTTCTCTACTTTACCTTCAATTGTGAAAGATCTTTTCATAGGGTATAAAATTCTGCATGGCCTGGGGTTATTCTCCTTTCATCAATTTAAAGACATCACTTTACTGCCCACTGACTTGTACATCTTCTGGAAGAAATCAGCTGTAATTTTTACCTTTATTCCCTTCAGTGTGTCTTTTTTTATGAGTGTTTTCAAAATTTTGTTATTACTAGTTTTCAGCAGTTTGTATGTGGGTTTAGTTGTGTGTGTTTTTGTTGTTATTTTCAATTTTTTTAATCATTCTGGGAGTTTTCTGAGTTTCCTAGATATGTAGTTTTGTGTTTTTAATCATTTTTGGAATATTCTCAAATATTTCTTCTGCCCCATTCTGTCTCCAAGATTTTCTTCCTAGTGTTCAACTACACAAATGCCAAACCATATGATATTGTACCACAACTCTTGGATATTCTGTTATTTTTCTCATTGTGTTTGCAGTTTGAGTAATTCTTACTGACCTATCTTCAGTTCATTGATTCTCTCCTTCTCTGTGTCAAGTCTACTGGTAAGCCAAAAAAAAGAATTATCTCTGATATGTGTGTGGATGTATTCTTGTGTGTGTGTGTTTCTGGAATTTCTATGTAACTGTTCCTTATAGCTTTTATCTCTCCACTGAAATTCCCCATCTGTTCTTATATGTTAGGTTGTCCACTTTTTTCATAAGTAATCATAACTACTTTAAAATCCCTGACTGATAATTCTAACATCTTGGTCATCTCTGAGTCTGGTTTTGTTAATTACCTTGTTTCTTGACAATGGATTGATTTGTTTTTTTAATTCCTATTTTGTATGTCTCATGATTTTTATTAAAGGACAGATATTGTGTGTGGACCAGTGAGATCCATAGTATTTATATCTGGAAATGGGCACAGTTACACTTAGGTCAGCACATCAGTGTCAGGGATTGAGTCATTCTAGCAAACATAATGCAACAGAGGCTAGAAATGTGCTCATAAAATTATACCCGATCTTTTGAGCCTCTGCTTTTTTCTCTAGCAATAATGGATCCTTGGGTATTTCAGAGGATTACAGAGTACTGCCCTTCCCCAGCAGCTTAAGTCTTTTGCTCTGTCAGGAGATACGGTTCAGGGCAAGAATCCAATCCCCTCCTCCATACCCACATTAATGAGGATGACTCTCTCTGATCTCTTGCCTTGCCTCCAAACTCTCTTGTGAATACTTGGAAAGATATATAGAAAAGAGTCTGAGAGTAGTACAAACCTTTCTTGTGACAGAGGGTAAGCTAGTACATACTCACCCTAAAAAAATTCATTTGAATGTTATTTAATTTCTTCTTACCCATTTGTACAACAGCCTCCCTTCTTCCTGTCTTTGTCACAGAAGAGACAATCTACATGTCAAGTCTCCCCTTGACGGGACTTCTTCCATCTCAGACTAGAGGCTGGTTGCTCTGTGACCTCAGCTCTCTAATAGGTTCAAAAACAAGTTATGATTTTGTAATCAGCTGAATTTTTCTCATTGCTCTAATGGGACTGATGTTCTTTTCAACTTTCTATATCCTAAATGGAAGCATAAATTCTCTATGCTTGTATACATAATAAAAGCCAATATGTGTTGCCTACTTAGGACATGACTAGCATAGAACTATAGGATTTACATGGATTAGCTCATTTAATCCTCACCATTTTTACATTCATTCCCTAGGTTGGAAAATCAAGACACAGAGCAGTTAACTTACTTGTCCAAGGTCTCAGTTACCAAGTGGCAGACACTGAAGAGAAACCCAGGCAGTCTGACTCAAGGGAAGTGTTACAACTCTATATTGTTTCCTCTGCCCTATGAGCTCCTGGAGGACAGAGACAAGTCTTATTCTTGTGTTTATTTTTCCAGAGTCTTTCACATCCTCTCATTCAAAAGATGCATTCAACCAATGTTTGTTGAAAAAAAGAATTAAAAGCCTTCCTCCCACACTTGAAAATCTAAGTGGGTTTTGGAGGCAATAACCTAGTGAGGGGCTCACCCAATCTTGTTCTCACCTCCCAGTCTCACACACAGGAACTGTATGTCATAACACATGATGATAAAAAGTCCCTAGTACCTTGAACAATCTCCTCCCCATGCTGAACAAGTAAATCCATGACAAGAAAGCAATGATTAATGGCTTCTCTGCCAAGTGATGTTTGCTTGATCAACAAGAAATATGATCCATATTTCATATGTTTCCCTAAACTTCAAATATAGAGACTGAAAGTTCATACTCTGTTCTATCTAGCTATGACTTCATACTGTGTGTTTTTTCCCCTCCTCTCATCCCGATTAACCAATAAAAACTTAAAAGGGAAAATCTATAAATTGTACTTCTCTATATCCCACATGGTACATAATGCAAAGCTCTACAAATACCTGTTGAATGAAGGAATGAAAAAGATTAACTTTAACTGCTCCAATGTTGCAGTCCAAACAAACCATGTTAGAGTGACTTTCTTCTACTGAATGCTGGAAATTTTTAGGATATATATGATTCAAAGGCTTGGCACCAAACTCTTTCAGAGATAAGTCACTTTTATCCAACATGAGGGAATGTCAATCCTAAATCTTTGTATTTGATATTCTCCTTCTGATTCCTCAACCTGAAAGGATGTCTCACTTGGGAAATATAAAATCTAAATTCTTTCCCAAGTTTTGCCATTTATTAACATTAAAAAATTAGGATAATGATATCTCAGAGGCTGAGTTGTTGTGAAAATCAGTAAGTTGACAAATGCAAAAATACCTCAGAAATTATAAAGTACTACATAAATGTCTGTTTCTTATTACAATCATTTCCCCCTTGGGTCAATGCATTTAAACCCTATGCTTAATAACTGAAATAATAATAATAATCAATTTTTATTGAAGGCTTACAGGATTCTAGGCTATAATATCCTTTAACCTTCACCAAAATCTCATGTATTAGATACTATCATTAGCTCCATTATAAAGGAAACACTGAGACTCGGTGAGTTTTAAAGGGCTGGGTTAAGGTCAAACAATAAGTTACCGAGTTTGGATTCAAACCAGAGCAGTCCAGTTCCAGAAACCCCACTCTTTAGCACAGCTCTCTGCTATCTCCTAAATAGAAAGTAGAGGTTTTGTTAAATCTGGTTATTGAAAAGCTGGTTAGAGAGTGAGATCATGGGACACCTCATTGGTTCTCTTCTTGACCATCATCTTTACACTATCCCCAGATGATCTCTTCTACCTTATTGCTTCAAGCATCACCTATGTGCTAATAGTATTCAAATCTCTGTCATCCTGGACTTTTATATTCATATATCTACCCAACCAGTCAGTCATTCATTTATTCAGCAAATATCCGTAAAACATCTATTTGTCGGGCCTGACCTAGGTGTTAAATGGAGCATAAAATAAATAAGAGACCTGATCTCATGGGATTTACTTTATGCAGGGTGGAGAAAGGCAATCAATAAATATATTTATTAATTTAAAGTAATGCAATAATATCACATAGTGTTACACTGCATGAATGTTTCAAGGATGAGCATTCCAAAAGGGAGAGTCTCGTGGAAGCTCTATTGCTTTCTCTAACAGACTCAAAAGTCAACAGAGTCACTCACCTCACTCTATTCACTAAAAGTGAATCACTAAAGACCAACCCATATTCAAGGGGAGAGGAATGAAAGCCCATCTTTTGATAAAAGGCATGCCAAAGAATTTCCTAATATACTTTAAAACTATCACCCCAGCCATTGTTTCCAACCTTCAGAGGGATATGAGCATCTCAGGTCCTCTAGTTAAATCTGACAGCTTTAGGTAAAGCTGCTTTACCTATACACCCCCAGTATAAGCTCAACTATATTCTTTAAGGAACAACTCTAGAACTCCAGGAAGATAGCTCTGTCCATTCTGCCCAATGTAACCCTTTGTCTTCCCTCTTGAGCTCATAGCACCCACTCTTTCATCATGACACTGCCTTGATGACTATTCCATATTTCAACCCATATCAAAATAGAACTTCTGGTCTCTTCATCTGGGTCACTGGCTCCCAGAGAAATATGTATTATGCATATGATTTCTGAGTATCTCTCACAGTATTTTAAATGGAGATACATCATAGAGCATGGAACAGAGAGAGGAAGGTAGGAATTTTTCTCTATTTTCTGAGAATACTTATTGCTCTAAGACATAATCTATCTTTTACACTATGAACTATAAAATACACACACACACACACACACATAGTGTGGGTCACTCAGTAAATTATACTGAATATCACGTTCTCTGATACTTAGGAAGACCTTAAAGATCACCTAAGGCTCAACCACCCTATTTTTAGCTTGAGTTTTACAAACACTGTTTATTTAATTCACATAATAAACTCATGAGAAAGATACTATTATTATCTGTATTTTTCCCATGAGAAAAAGAAAGCTGGAGAAATCTATCCTTTAATTTTACCTCAGTCACCATGTGGAAGCTCAAATGTGGGTCTTCCTGAGTCCAAATTAGGGGGGTGCTCATCAATGAGGAATCTCAGATCTGAGAAACTTGTCCAAGATTAGGATTAGTTTCCTGATTCCCAAACCACTGTTTTACTCAGATAAATGGGTGAAATCTCTTTTCTTACTAAATACGAAATTAGAATCACTTCACCTCCAACCTAAAATTTCAGATCATATATTTTATCTTCATTTTTTCCCCCTCTTGAGCCTGAATTCAAATAAGCGGGAAAAGGTGAAAGGGCAAAAAAAATAAAAATCATAGAAAGAGGGAGCTCTGATAATACAACATCTTGCCATATGAAAAGGTCAAATGATGCTGTTTCAGTCTGTAATAGGCTGCAATTTGAGCAACCCCAGCCATGAAATACCGGGCAATTTCCTGACCTTTTTAGCTGTGGCTGCAAGTGCTTTGATTCTTGGGATACTCTATATCTATATTTGAAACTAACTAAAAAAAAAAAAAAAATGTTTCTCGAAACTCTGCTCTCATGATATAAAATATAACCTACAGGCATGATGAACAATGGTTGGTGATGGTTTCTTCGTTTGTTTGCTGTGCTTCATTTTGGCTGCCAAATACTGAATGTCCTTCCTATCACTGCAGATGTCTCATCTTAAGAATCTTGGTGGGTGGCAACATCCACCTCCCACCACAGAAGCTGAAAAAGCAAGACACTCCTCTCCCAGCCTCCATTGCAATTAGGGCATTAAAACCTGATCTTAATCAATCAGATGCCTTTATCCTGGACTTTGAATAAGGACATAATGATTCAAATGAGCAGAAACAGAGGAGAATCTGTTCTGGAAATGGGAGTAACAATAGTAGTAGAAGTTTCCAATTTCCAAAGACATCAGACAGGGGACAGCATCGTCTGCCCATTGCCAGTGGAAGCCATGCCATCCACATTCTACAGAGGGGACAGCATTGTTTTCACAAACTGGTTCTATGTATGATTTTGGCAGTGGTTGTAGCTGCTGCCCATGATCCCTTGTTTCTGTCCGTATTCTGAGCCTGGATTTCCAACCTTCCCAGGTATTCCTTGGCCAAACCAATATCACTTTAATAAATCCCTTTCCTGTTTAAGTCATCCAGAGGCACTTTCTTTTGCTTGTAACTAAGAACGCTGATATATCAAGGAATAAGACTAAAATGTGACAAAAAATATAAGGGGTGGGTGAGGTAGAATTTCTTTTAAAAATGATATTCAAATGTACTTGATGAAAAAAAAAAATCTCACTCAAACTGACTCCTGTACAAAGGAGCCAGTACTCCTGGGTATGATCACATTTTCACAATTTGTGAAAACAGGATCAAGATCTAAACTGATTTCCCACTCAAATCCTGGTTTCTGTCTAGATAATCTCTATCTCTGTCAAGGATACTGTCAATTTTCTCATCACTCAAGCGTGAAAGCCCCACAATTGTCCTCATCGTTCTCCTCCCTTATATCCATCAACCAAATCCTTTCTATTTTCCCTAATAATGATTTCTCTCAGTTCTCTTCCTGCCTTCATACTCCCAATGGCCAAACTTGATACAAAAATGTATCACCTCCTACATGAGTTATTGCTATAATTTTTTAACTGGCCTACCTGTCTCCCGTATGTCCCGTGCCAAATTAATTTTCTCAAGACATTGTGTCTCATCACTCTCTAGATGAAAACCCTCAGTAGCTAACCACTATCTACAGGATAAATTCCAAACTGTTCAGCATGACATATGAGACTCCTCCTGATCTGATGGTTTCTTACCTCCCTAGTTGGACCACCACGTGCACTATAATAGTATTTGACCAAACGAAATATTTTTAAACATAGTATACTGATTTTTATTTTTTTAAAGATTTTATTTTATTTGACAGAGAGAGAGACACACACAGAGAGAGGGAACACAAGCAGCAGGAGAGAGAGAGGGAGAAGCAGACTCCCCGCACAGCAGGGAGCCCGATGTGGGGCTCGATCCCAGGACTCTGGGGTCACGACCTGAGCCCAAGGCAGACGCTTAGCAACTGAGCCACCCAGGTGCCCCAATATACTGATTTTCAAATAAAATTAAGAGATAATAATGTATGCTAAAATAGAGAATATGTATACAATTAAAAATTACTAAATATGTTTCTAGAAGATTTTTATGGCCACAATATTAAAACAACCAATGCTAAAAATAACTGTCATGTACAAAATGCTTATTATGTGACAATGTTCTAAATGTTCTATTAGTATTGTCTATATAAATATTACAGCAAATCTATAAGGTGGGTGTTATTTACATGTGGAAAAACTGCAGTGCTGACAGACTGAGGAATATATTCAAAATCATTCAGCAAATAAATGTAGTGCAAAAATTCAAATGCCATGTTGAATAGCAGTGCTATTCAACATAGTACTAGAGGTCCTAGCCTCAGCAATCAGACAACAAAAGGAAATTAAAGGCATCCAAATTGGCAAAGAAGAAGTCAAATTATCACTCTTCGCAGATGATATGATACTATATGTGGAAAACCCAAAAGACTCCACTCCAAAACTGCTAGAACTTATACAGGAATTCAGTAAAGTGTCAGGATATAAAATCAATGCACAGAAATCAGTTGCATTTCTCTACACCAACAGCAAGACAGAAGAAAGAGATATTAAGGAGTCAATCCCATTTACAATTGCATCCAAAACCATAAGATACCTAGGAATAAACCTAACCAAAGAGACACAGAATCTATACTCAGAAAACTATAAAGTACTCATGAAAGAAATTGAGGAAGACACAAAGAAATGGAAAAATGTTCCATGCTCCTGGATTGGAAGAATAAATATTGTGAAAATGTCTATGCTACCTAAAGCAATCTACACATTTAATGCAATTCCTATCAAAGTACCATCCATCTTTTTCAAAGAAATGGAACAAATAATGCTAAAATTTATATGGAACCAGAAAAGACCTCGAATAGCCAAAGGGATATTGAAAAAGAAAGCCAACGTTGGTGGCATCACAATTCCGGACTTCAAGCTCTATTACAAAGCTGTCATCATCAAGACAGCATGGTACTGGCACAAAAACAGACACATAGATCAATGGAACAGAATAGAGAGCCCAGAAATAGACCCTCAAATCTATGGTCAACTAATCTTCGACAAAGCAGGAAAGAATGTCCAATGGAAAAAAGACAGCCTCTTCAATAAATGGTGCTGGGAAAATTGGACAGCCACATGCAGAAAAATGAAATTGGACCATTTCCTTACACCACACACAAAAATAGACTCAAAATGGATGAAGGACCTCAATGTGCGAAAGGAATCCATCAAAATCCTTGAGGAGAACACAGGCAGCAACCTCTTCAACCTCTGCCACAGCAACATCTTCCTAGGAACAACGCAAAAGGCAAGGGAAGCAAGGGAAAAAATGAACTATTGGGATTTCATCAAGATCAAAAGCTTTTGCACAGCAAAGGAAACAGTTAACAAAATCAAAAGACAACTGACAGAATGGGAGAAGATATTTGCAAACGACATATCAGATAAAGGACTAGTGTCCAAAATCTATAAAGAACTTAGCAAACTCAACACCCAAAGAACAAATAATCCAATCAAGAAATGGGCAGAGGACATGAACAGACATTTCTGCAAAGAAGACATCCAGATGGCCAACAGACACATGAAAAAGTGCTCCATATCACTCGGCATCAGGGAAATACAAATCAAAACCACAATGAGATATCACCTCACACCAGTCAGAATGGCTAAAATCAACAAGTCAGGAAATGACAGATGCTGGCGAGGATGTGGAGAAAGGGGAACCCTCCTACATTGTTGGTGGGAATGCAAGCTGGTGCAGCCACTCTGGAAAACAGCATGGAGGTTCCTCAGAATGTTGAAAATAGAACTGCCCTATGACCCAGCAATTGCACTATTGGGTATTTACCCTAAAGATACAAACGTAGTGATCCAAAGGGGCACATGCACCCGAATGTTTATAGCAGCAATGTCCACAATAGCCAAACTATGGAAAGAACCTAGATGTCCATCAACAGATGAATGGATCACGAAGATGTGGTATATATACACCATGGAATACTATGCAGCCATCAAAAGAAATGAAATCTTGCCATTTGCGACAACATGGATGGAACTAGAGCGTATCATGCTTAGCGAAATAAGTCAAGCAGAGAAAGACAACTATCATATGATCTCCCTGATATGAGGAAGTGGTGATGCAACATGGAGGCTTAAGTGGGTAGGAGAAGAATAAAAGAAACAAGATGGGATTGGGAGGGAGACAAACCATAAGTGACTCTTAATCTCACAAAACAAACTGAGGGTTGCTGGGGGGAGGGGGTTTGGGAGAAGAGGGTGGGATTATGGACATTGGGGAGGGTATGTGCTTTGGTGAGTGCTGTGAAGTGTGTAAACCTGGTGATTCACAGACCTGTACCCCTGGGGATAAAAATATATGTTTATAAAAAATAAAAAATTAAAAAAAAAAAACAAAAAAAAAATTCAAATGCCATAAAGCCAATTCTTAAATAAGGAACATATTTCCTTAACGGCAGATTATCACAGGGGTAGAACAACTACATAATACGTAAAGTATTTTTGTGATATATCCTTTAAGCCAATGGTGAAAGAAATGATATTATTAGCATCAATTTCCCAGTGGAATCTTATTAATATCTAATAGACTATCAGTGTTCTACGCATAATAACTTAGAAAGCTTGTAAAAAATCCAGATTCTCAAGACCTGCCCTCCAGGAATTCTATTCCAGTGGGTCTGGCATGAACTTCAGTACTATGCATTTTTATTAAGCACCTGGGTGTTGCTGATGCAGCTGATGTAACTGGTCCAGGACTCTAAGTTAAGAAACCCTGAGATAACCTCTGCCGCAGCAACATCTTCCTAGGAACAACGCAAAAGGCAAGGGAAGCAAGGGCAAAAATGAACTATTGGGATTTCATCAAGATCAAAAGCTTTTGCACAGCAAAGGAAACAGTTAACAAAATCAAAAGACAACTGACAGAATGGGAGAAGATATTTGCAAACGACATATCAGATAAAGGACTAGTGTCCAGAATCTATAAAGAACTTAGCAAACTCAACACCCAAAGAACAAATAATCCAATCAAGAAATGGGCAGAGGACATGAACAGACATTTCTGCAAAGAAGACATCCAGATGGCCAACAGACACATGAAAAAGTGCTCCATATCACTCGGCATCAGGGAAATACAAATCAAAACCACCTTGAGATATCACCTCACACCAGTCAGAATGGCTAAAATCAACAAGTCAGGAAATGACAGATGCTGGCGAGGATGTGGAGAAAGGGGAACCCTCCTACACTGTTGGTGGGAATGCAAGCTGGTGCAGCCACTCTGGAAAACAGCATGGAGGTTCCTCAGAATGTTGAAAATAGAACTGCCCTATGACCCAGCAATTGCACTATTGGGTATTTACCCTAAAGATACAAACGTAGTGATCCAAAGGGGCACATGCACCCGAATGTTTATAGCAGCAATGTCCACAATAGCCAAACTATGGAAAGAACCTAGATGTCCATCCACAGATGAATGGATCAAGAAGATGTGGTATATATACACAATGGAATACTATGCAGCCATCAAAAGAAATGAAATCTTGCCATTTGCGACAACATGGATGGAACTAGAGCGTATCATGCTTAGCGAAATAAGTCAAGCAGAGAAAGACAACTATCATATGATCTCCCAGATATGAGGAAGTGGTGATGCAACATGGAGGCTTAAGTGGGTAGGAGAAGAATCAATGAAACAAGATGGGATTGGGAGGGAGACAAACCATAAGTGACTCTTAATCTCACAAAACAAACTGAGGGCTGCTGGGGGGAGGGGGTTTGGGAGAAGGGGGTGGGATTATGGACATTGGGGAGGGTATGTGCTTTGGTGAGTGCTGTGAAGTGTGTAAACCTGGTGATTCACAGACCTGTACCACTGGGGATAAAAATATATGTTTATTAAAAAAAAAAAAAAAAAAGAAACCCTGAGATAGGTAACCACTATGCAGTAATGGTCATGAGGCTTGGGATCTGTTTCTTCTGGCTTTGTCATTCCCTTGTTACATGACTTTGAATAATTATTTTGCTGACTCTCAATTGTATCATCTCTCAGTGAAGAAAATGGTGTAGATGATCTAACTTTTTACAGCACATTCGATTCACAAATGTGCTACTCCAGGAAGACCAAAAAAGCATATCTCAAATGTTCCAACTATTCAATTGTTAGTGCCCACCTGAAGTTCTGTGTTGGGAAGGATTCTGAGGTCCTACTTCAGGTAAGTCAGGGGGTAGGGAGAGATGATCATTCAGAGATGTGTGTCATGCATGTGAGAAGGAGACTGGAAACATGTATTCTGAGTGTTTGATAGTCTCAACAAAGCCATACAGATTTCCCTTCCTCCAACAGACCATTCCTTTGTTCATACTACTCCCTTAACCCTACTGAAATTAGCCCTCTATTTCCACTTCAAAGGCTCCATAAATACTTTTTCACTACCCCTTTCAATACCCTAACATTTAAGCTCCCAAAAAAGTAATTGCTTCATCTTGCCTTATAACATGGGTAGTGGTTTATCTGTTTCTCTCTTCCTCAAAAAAAAGTGAGGTTACTGAATTGATGTGGGGCTATGGTGAAATAACAGATCTCAAGTGCCTAGAACCCAGTAGAAGTACAATTATTATTTGTTGCAATCTATTCAGCTCTAAAACTCTAGACTCTGGGGTAGAAGTTATTAAATATTGGTGATGAGTGCAATAGACAAAAGGTGTTCGAAATGAAGCTGGAACTCAGAACCTTGGACAGCTCAAAACGTTTTCACAGCATTCGGCTGCTGCTCTGACACAGCCCACATTATTTTCCAGCTTTACCTCTCTGCAAGGATAATCTAAGGGCTCTCTGTCTTGCAATTATGGGATTTGCCAGTCTCCAGAAAGACTAACATTCTTGTCTATTGAGTATCTTTGATTTACATGATTATCTAACTGGTTCTCTCACTGCAGAGTAACAGTGAACTTAAGAGTCCAGGCTCTGTGTCAGATTACTCCAGATCCAGAGTCCTGGCTCCCCCCACTTAGCAACTGTGTGACATTAGACAAGGTGTGTGGTATCTTAGTGTCTCGGTAACCTCCTTTGTTACATGGGAATAATCAGTACCTGCTTCATAGAACTTTAGTGAGGACAAAAAAATTATAATCTGTGTAGTGTTCAGAAAGGCCTAGCACATAACAAGTCCTTAGTAATGTCAGCTGTTAGCTGCCACCATGACGCCAGAGAACTGGTTCTACCCTAGCCCTGCATAAACTCACATGACCTCAAGAAAGCCCTCCTCAACTGTGAAATGAGAGCTGGACCACAACAGATATTTCTGCAGTGGAATCCACAAAACCTGAAATCTTCTTTCTTGTGTCCCAGTAAGATTTTTCCTCTTTAATTTCTGTCCCTTTGTTCAGTCATCCTTGGATGTGGTCCACAGTCAGACTTGGAGGAGTCTGAGGATCCTGGACAACATAACCTCACCAATCAGTTCAAGACCACTGACTGCCATGTCATGAATTTTGGATGAGAGCCCACCCCCCACCACCACCAAAAAATGGCTAAGATTCTCCACATACCACTGGCCCAAGTTGTCTGAGGCTTTCTTAGGTCCAATTCCAACCTCAACACTAACTGGTGAAGAAGAGACCCTCAGAAAGGGGGAGCAGGCATAAAGCATCAGTATTTCCATGTCATTTGCTCTGTTCTCCACAATCCATCAAGATCCTCCTTGGTCCCTCTAGTCGTCCCTTATAATAACCTAGATTGTTGTTTTGAAGGTTTGGATAGCCTGTATATTTTAGTTTTCTGTTGTGCATTTCTTACTAAGAGTTCCTGAAACAAAGCCCTCAAGCCTCAAGTCCCTGCTTATGAGTTTTCCCTTTAATCCTCAAGCACCTTTACCCAAGAGCTTTTAGAAGTGGTATGAACCCAAACAGCTTCCTGGCCCACTGCAGCTTCTAACATGAGATCATGGCTTTAAATCTCAAAATCACAGTATACCTAGTTATTAATAGCAGGGGATTTCAGTTCAACACAAAGCTCTGGTAGACTGCCAGCAATCCAAGTTTAACATCCTCCAGGGTGTGAAATTAAAAGGAAAAAAAAATTCTAAAAGCCTGAGAGTTTCTGTTCATTTGAACTACAGCTTAACTCCTTCTCTGCCCCTTGCATTAGCTATAAGATCGCTACACTTGCAGTTCAAGATCAATTTTTTTGTGTTCCTAAGGCAAATGACTCTGTCCCACTCATCTTCACAGCCTTCGTGACTAGTACATAATAAGTGCTTAGAGGAGAATGGGTTATTGTTCAGTAATATTTACTTTCTCTTTTTTGCTCTCTTAGGAGTAACAGGTTTCATTGATTTGGGCTTGGCCATGTGTCTTGCTTTAGCCAATAAGATGCTAACAAATGTGATACAGCTAAGGCTAAAAACATGTTCCTCCTCTCTTAGACTTCTGGTGTAACCATGAGGAAATTTCTAAGCTAGCTCACAGGTCTCAGAAGAAGTATAGGAAGTATGGGGAGCAGAATTCAATGGCTCCTACCAAGCACAGCCTATACTAGTCAACCCCCAATAAATAAATAATCATTGTGACTTGAGTATTGTCAGACACCAATTACTTATCTCTTAGAGAGTAACAAGAAAGAAACCAGATCATTCATCACTAGAGAATTATTCCAATATCTCTCTCCCTCAATGGGGGAGGAAAGCCTAAGAGTACCACAGCCACATTGGGAAATTTAGTAGACATGGTATTACTTAACATCAGGTTAAACAAAGGGACAAAATTGTCTAATTTTGTTATATACTCTTTCTTTCACTGACCTTGTCTCTGTCCCACAAATAAGAAAACTACTCTTTTGAGAAGGACAGAACTGCCCTGAAGTCACACTGTGCTGGGGGAAAAACTAATCTCTGCTGTAATAAAACTCTAGAAATTTATAAGAATCAGGAATTACCAATAAGCATATAATTGAAACTGTTTTTACTACCATGATAAAACTGGACCAAAAATTAAAAATTCATTACCTAGTGTAGTTTACAGAAGCTATGTTTCAGCTCCTTGGAAAAGGTTCCCAATCTACTCAGTGGAGCAAACATAAGAATACAAAAATCACCAAACCAGGTCAGATCCCTAGTACCTTTCAGCAGAGTTCTCTGACAGTTGAAAAAACAAAGTTGTCTTGATGAAAAATTAGGTTGCAAATAAAAGACCCCTGGTTACCCTTAATAAATCATGCTGGATCCACCATTCAAAAAAGCTTATGATAGAAATATCTAGTACCAGGCTTTCCTTATGCTGGAAACAACCCTAAAAATAGATATATTGAAGAAGCCACTGAGCCCAGGCATTGGACAATAGATAGTGCAAGAACTGCACCCCTGAGAAACAAGGAACTCATGAGCTGAGCTGCAAAATCACCCCAGTAATATGCCTGGGGACAATTTCCCAACTAAGGCACAGTAAGCTGAAGTCCAAGTAGGGCATGCTGGTCTTGCTTAGCTAAAGTGGCTAAGATCAGTTTGCAGTAGCTGACATAGGGCACCGGAGAGGAGAGAACTATAACAGAGAAGCACTCTAGAAGTTCATGTCGGGATTCCCAAACCCATGGGGTTCCCTCATGTTGGGGATCCCCTGATTAGATCCACAAAGGAAACAGCTTAAAACTTGAGTCCCTCCAAATTAGAAGGGCTTGTGAATTACCCTGGGCTTTTTACGGATACAGCATAACAAAAAATAAAGCCAAGTCTACACAAATATTAAGTGATCATCCAGTAATTATGCCATCTACTCAACAAAAATAAATCATCTTCAGAGGAAGATTACAAAATCCAGAGTCTACAAAATACCACCAATGAGCAGTACACAATAAAATATTACAAGATTGAAACACACACACAAAAAAAACATAGTGAAAAAAAAATCAGTCAGGTGAAACTGACCTAGGTATTTACCCAACAGAAATGAAAACCTACATTCATACAAAAACCCTGTATACAAATGCTTAAAACTGTATAATCACCAAAAACTGAAATGTCCCTCAACAGATGAATGGAAACACAAGTTTTGCACATCCATCCAATGGTGCTATAGGACCGACTTAACAACGGAAAGAAATAAACTCTCGGATACTTATAGTATCAAAGATAACTCTCAAAGGCATTATGCTGAGAGAAAGAAACCAGTCTCCAAAATTTTCATACTGAATGATTCCATTTATATTACAGTTGGGAAAAGGCACAACTACAGCTGTAGAGAACAGAACAATAGTTACCAAAGCTTGGGGTGGGGGACGATTTGACTACATATGGGCAGTACAAGGGAATTTTCTGGATGATGGGACCTTTCCTTGTCTGATTGTGGGGGTGGTTACAAGAATCTACATATGTGTTGAAAGTCATTGACTTGTACACCAGAAAGGTCCATTTGACTAAATATTAATTTTTAAAGAAAGCTGAAAGTCTGCAAGGAAAAGGGTTATAAAAGGAATAATATTAACATGTTTAATAAATTTAATAACAGAAAATTATTATATAATTTAACTAATCAAAAAATGGGTAAAATATATAAATAGACAATTCACAGAACAGAAAACATAAATTACCCTTAAATACATATACATAAAGATATTCTCAACCCCACTTTTACACTCATTGGTTGGCAAAGGCAAAAGAGTCTGAGAATGTATCATGTTGCTGAGGATTTGAAGTCAACAGACTCTAATGCATTGCTGATGAAAGGTAAACTGGTATAACCTCCATGGAGGAAAACTGTCACGAGCTATCAAAATGTTTTAAAAATGCATGACATTTCACCCAGCAACTCAACTTCCAGACATTTATCCTACAGATATATTTGCAGTGTCAAATAACCTATGAACCCAAATTATTTATTGAAACCTTGTTTTTATCAGCAAAATGTGGGGAAAACCCAAATGTCCCTCAGTACCAGATTTGTTAAGTGCAGTATGATATACACATACTATGGAGTGCAATGTAGCCATCAAGCGAAAGAGAAGTTGTCAAGTTCTAAAATAAAATATTATTAAGTGAGTAAGAACAAAACAAGGTACAAAAGAATCTCTTCATGTCAAGGACACATATGCATTGCCCCTTTTTTTTTTTTTAATCCACAAAGTTTGACATTTCACAAAGGCTTATTTTTCCTGTTTTTAAATTAACCTGTGGAATGTTAATCATGCTTTCTGTTGGAGATAATATATACCTACTTTCAGGGTCTAATATACAAGAGATTCTGTGTAAGATCTTAGATTCTGCCCCCAAATCTATCTTTGGCATGAGCTAATACCTAAAATCCTTAGAATCATAATAATAGCAATAAGAATAATAATAATGGCTGAAATTTTTGAGCACTTATTATGTGCTTAGGATATATGCTAGGTGCTTTGCTATACTCTTTACATCAGTCACTTCAATTTCAGTCTCAGTTACAATTCTTTGAAGTTGTACAGCACTGTACGTGGGTTACAAATTGGAAGGAAGAAAAATACACACACACACACACATACACACACACACACACACACACACACAGAGAGAGACACAGATTTAAAGAAGTCAACTTGCATAAGATAATTTCATTCGTGATCTCTAGATCCGGATATGGGCAGCCTGACTCCAAAGCCCATGTTCTCCCCATCATCCAATACCACCTATAAATGCAGAATCTTTGCACAGGAGAAAGTCCTCAGGTCTTCTAGTTAAATTTTTCAATCACTATAGGACCCACTTGACAGCATGCTTGACAAGAAGCTACCTAGACTCTTCTGAGTGACAAGGAGCTCACAATCTCCTGAGACATCCTATTCCATCACAAGACAACACGGATTCTTTAAAATTTTTTTTTTTTTAAATCTCTTCTTTCCATGGAGCTCAAACCATCTGCTTCCCTTACACTCTCTTTTTCTCCTCTCTGGAGTGACACACAATGGGCATCTAATCCCTCTATCACAGGACTGTCCTTCCAGTCTCTGGTGTCAGCTCTCTTGGGCTCTCACCTCTCCCTCCTCTTCCTGCTCAGTCCTTAACGCTTCTTGTGCAAAGACTCTAAGATTCCTCAACATCCAAAAGGGCTTCATTCCATTATCTCCTTGGTTTTTTACGTTGCAAATCAACTCTATTAGGTGTAATTTACATACAAAGAAGAACGCAGACTTCAAATATTACAATTTAATGGGTTTTGACAAAAGGCACCTATGAAACCCATGCTTCTATTAAAATATAGACTATCTCCAGGCACCTGGGTGGCTCAGTTGGTTAAGCACCTGCCTTTGGCTCAGGTCTTGATCCCAGGGTTCTGAGATTGAGTCCCAGGTTGGGCTTCCTGCTCATGGGGGAGTCGGCTTCCTCTCCCTCTTTCCCCCTCCCCCTGCTCATGCTCTCTTTCTCTCACACATGCTCTCTCTCTCTCTCTCTCAAATTGATAAATAAATTCATTTATCAAATTGGTAAATAAAATCATATATATGTGTATATATATATACACACACACTGCCTCTATCACCTCAAAAACTTCTCTAGTGTCCTTTGGCAGGGACTTCCCCACTCATTCCCACCCAAGAGAACTTCTGGCCTGATTCCTATAACCACAGATTAATATTACCTCTAATCACACAATAAGTACTCTTTTGCATCTGACTTCTTTAACTCAGCATAATATTTTTGGAATTTATTGTGCTGTAAATTACAGCAATGCATTCCGTTTTTATTGCTGAGTAGTGTTTCACTGCAGAAACAGACCATAATTTTTGTATCCATTCTCCTATTGATGGCCATTTGGTTATTTCCAGTTTAGGGCTCTTTTGAATAAGTTCCTACAACATTCTTATGCAAGGGGCGCCTGGGTGGCTCAGTGGGTTAAAGCCTCTGTTTTCAGCTCAGGTCATGATCCCAGGGTCCTGGGATCGAGCCCCGCATTGGGCTCTCTGCTCAGCGGGGAGCCTGCTTCCTCCTCTCTTTCTGCCTGCCTCTCTGCCTGCTTGTGATCTCTGTCAAATAAATAAATAAAATCTTTTTTAAAAAAAAATTCTTATGCAAGTTTTTTGTTTGGATGTACATTCCTATTTCTCTTGGGGAAATACCCAGGAGTGAAGTAACTGGGTTCATAGGGTAGGTATATATTTAATTTTCAGGGAAATGCAATTAAAACCACAGAGAGATACCACTTCACAGTCAGTAAAGTAGGTATAATTAGAAAGACTGATGACCCCGAGTGTTGGCAAGAATGGGAAACAATGCTCCTTTCCCAGCGAGACTCTTTAAAGTGAGTAAGCAACTCACTGTGTTGGTGATTAGCTTCAGGTACAGTTATCTCCTCTGTTCTGGGTCTTCAGCATCTATTCATTAATCCAGCTGGACTTGGTCCTGGCTCCTACTGACCTGGCCATCAGCTGACATCCCGGAGATACTGTTGCATGTACTATGGTTAAGATTATTCCGTTGAACCTCTTCTGTACAAATAATTTTTCTGGTCCAGCTGCTGAACACAGTTTCACAACTTTAATAACTTATAAAAAACCACACTTATCCCCACCATAAAGGGGAAATCACTATTTACCATCAAAGTAGTCAAAGAAAGCACATAAGAAAAAACAAAATTAAAATGTTTATTAAATATCTATAAAACAATGTCTATAAAACAAAACAAAAAACTGCAAATGAGGAAAAGAGGAAGGCAAGTGATTGAGAATAAAGGTACATTAACTATGCTTTAGTCTATAAAACTCTCCTACACCTGATCTCCTATAGTACCTCAGCCACTTTTATTCCTTCTATTTCATAAATGAAGAGGTCGAGTTCAAAGAGGGTTAAGTGCTCAAGATCACACAACTAATTAGATCAAATCATGACCAAAAACCAAGTTCATGTCTACATATTGTGTGATTTTTCTGCTACACTGGCACATCTCGCCCTGATTACTCTAAATATCCCATGAGTAACCCGAATCCATTTGACCAATTTGCTATAAACTTACCGAGGATGCCTTTTGGCCCCCACTTTATGACCCTCGGTTAGAGTTAAAATATGCCTTTCAAAACACTTTGAGAGGCATTTTCTTCATCCTTTTGTATGAGTTCTGATAGCAGCCGGCCACAGAGTCTAAGAACACTGACAGAAGAGTCAAGAGACTTGTATTCTGATCCTGCCTCAGGCAATGACAAGCCTGAGAACTTTATGCAGAGATAAAATGGTGGTGGAAGAGAATGTGGGCTTTGAAGCAAAAAAAAAAAAAGACATGACTAACTGTGGCCCTGGTAACATTACTTCCCCTCTCTGAGTCCTGCTTCCCCCACCTGTAAAGATTAAATGAGGTAATATGTGTACAGGGTCTCAAATTGTCATGCTCAAAGAATACCCTCTACACCATAATTATCCTCATCGTCATCATGACTTGTTACTGTCTCAAAGTTCAATGAAATGAGCTTTAATCTCATGACCAGCTCTTTCTGACACTCTTTGAGCCCCTTTATGACCACATCTTTCTATATATAACAAAAGATGGGTTGTTTAGAAATTCCTTTGAAATAATCAGATGATTCCAAACAATTAGATGGTTACCATCTCACTCTCTGGAATGTTCATGTAGAAATGTCTTCTTGACTCAGCCATGCATTCATCCATTATTGCCAACCTAGTATGGGCCAGACACCTTGTTTGGCAGGGAATGAGCATCCAATGAACATGACAATTATCCTGCATATAGAAGTATGCATATTTTTCCCTGAAGGGAGCACTAAGGAATCAGTGCAAATCCTTTCTAAGAGTAGTATTGTTCTTTTAGTGTCTGTGAATCTTTATCCACTTCTGACAATAACCACCCAGCTAGAAGGACTCACCAGAGAATGTCCTTATTGTCCCACAGATTGCATATTTGGTGGGGAAAAAAAAATGTGAATGAGGCATTAATTCGACAATGCTGCATATTTGTTCAGATTAGAAGGTGCTCCCAGTATGACCCATATACACAGAACTAATGAGATGGAGTTAGAATCAAAGGCCAATACCAGTTTTAAACACAAAACAATCCAGAATTCAGAAGCACCTTATTTCTTTTCCAGGAAACTGCAGGTGGGTTCTGCACAGAGATGGCATCCTGAACAACTGTGTGCAAATTGATTACTCTTTAAATGAAAGTCTACCTCAAATATACCTAAGGTAGCTACTGTTTAAAAGAAAACTATAGCAAATGCGTTTGGAATGCTAGAAATTGTCTTGGAAAGTAAATAATGAGTCCTGAAATACATTTTATGAATCTAGACTGTCATGTACCAAGGTTGCTTAATAAAACAAGTTAGATGTGCATTTTCTATGAAAATTCCATTTAAACCTTCCATTCACGTGGATTATTTGTCATTGTGGTCTGCAGCTACCAATGAAGTCCAAAAATAAATTCCTACTTCATTTCATTAAACAGGCACATTATGAATATGAGGCAATAAACGGTGATTTTCATAACATTTAGCTCTTTCACACAATGAATTATCAGGAACTGAGACTACGACAGGTTTAAGTCAATGAACAACTCTTGTCCTAATTATGAAGGATTTACAAGAAGGAAGGGGCATGACTAGGGCCTGGTAACGGGGCTGGGAAGAAAGGCCAGCTTACAGAACAGGAAATCTATTTGACTCTCAAGCTGCAAACTGTAATTTATTAAAAATGTAATTACCCACAAGACTCTTATTTGCAGAACCCATCGAAGGAATATTAACATTTGGAACTATGTTAAGGTCTCAAGCCATCACAGGGCAACGGAACCTTTGTTATCTGGTTTAGTGTTTGTGGAGGTTTTCTTCACCCCCAAAAGGCATGAAAAAACAGGAGGGAATTGCTTTATAACAACAGTTCCTCAGGTCAAGGGGGGAAAAAAAGGGTGAAGAGTCTTGGGATCCTTCCTTTGACCCTTCATAGCCCCTCTCCACATGACCCCAAGTCTAAGGGCTGGCTTCATGGGTGGGTGTGCAGTGTTCACAGAGCACTGAGCTAGGAAGGACCCTGTGCAGCCTTTAATGTTCTGCTATCACCATGTTTAAATTCTAGTAACTTTTTAACAAGGGACCCCACATATTCATTTTCCACTTGGCCTCACAAATTATGAAGCCAATCCTGCCAAGCCTCCTACCTACACACACACACACACACACACACACACACACACACCACAGACAACTTCTCCAGGACCTTATCATATCCACTTGTTCTAACCCTCCCTGAGCCAAGATGGCAGAACACTGCTTTGGAGCTGGAGCTCAGAGTGGGCTGCTGGGTTCAATTCCTCTTTCTCCTTATGAGCTCTGTGATCCTGATATCCTCATCTGCATAATGGACATAGCATCCATCTCCTCACTGGATTGATACAAGAACTAAATGAATTAAAAAAAAAGAAGAAGAAGAACTAAATGAGATAACACATGTAAAGGAGAGTGAGTGTGCACTTCTTACAGATGAATGTTCTTTCTGTGGTAACTATTATATTAGGAATGGGAAGAGAAGAAGGAGAGAGACTACTGCCTCGTCTGTGAAATGCTGCCTGCCCTCCCAGGCTAAGTTCCCTGACCTCTACACTATTTAATGAGCCATGTTGGGTCTGGCATTACCATCCCACCAAAATACTGCATTTTCCTAAACTTCCATGAACCACATTCAAATTCTGCTCTATCACTTCTAGGTTTGCTTAGATCAACTTATTATTTAAGTGAAATCATTTTACTTGGCAAATAACTTTATATCACTATAACAAGCGAAGACCAGTATCCCACATCAAAAAGGGAAGGTGGGGCACCGGGGTGGCTCAGTGGGTTAAGCCTCTGCCTTTGGTTCAGGTCATGATCCTGGAGTCCTGGGATCGAGTCCCGCATTGGGCTCTCTGCTCAACAGGGGGCCTGCTTCTCTCTCTCTCTCTCTGTCTGCCTCTCTGCCTACTTGTGATCTCTCTCTGTCAAATAAATAAATAAAATCTTTTTTTTAAAAAAGGGAAGGTAATACACAACACTAAGCATTTGTATATGGTTATTCATATACCACCTAAAATCCTCTTAGACACTACCAGTAGCATCCATACTGACCTTGTGTTCTCTTCCATTGGGCTCTGGGCTTTCTAAGTATAACAACCAAGGTCTCACTACTATTTTACCACCTAAAGAACAGTGCACTGTGAACAGCAAGTTCTCCAGAACTGTTGGCTGAATAAATGCTTATTAACAAACCGATAAGAGTGATAACCACTTGCAAAGATATTTATACTTCAACTGGGGGCTTTAGAAGGCCCTAAAACTTTCTAGGAGCAATGGATTTCTCCTGAGAAGCATTTCTCAAAGTGTGGTCTGAGCCCTCAACTCTATGGTCAACTAATCTTTGACAAAGCAGGAAAAAACATCTAATGGAAAAAAGACGGTCTCTTCAACAAATGGTGTTGGGAAAATTGGACAGATACATGCAGAATGAAATTGGACCATTTTCTTACACCATACATCCATACATAAAGATAAACTGAAAGTGAATGAAAGAGCTAAATGTGAGACAGGAATCCATCAAAATCCTAGAGGAGAAGCAACCTCTCCAACCTCAACCACACAACACATCTCCAAAGGCAAGGGAAACAAAAGCCAAAATGAACTGGGACTTCATCAAGATCAAAAGCTTTTCACAGCAAAGGAAACAGTCAACAAAACCAAAAGACAACTGACAGAATGAGGGAAGATATTTGCAAATGTCTTATCAGATAAAGGGCTAGTATCCAAGGTCTATAAAGAACTTATCGAATTAAAACTCAAAAACCAAATAATCAAGTCAAGAAATGGACAAAAGAACATAAACAGACACTTCTCCAAAAAAGACATCCAAATGGCCAACAGACACATGAAGAAGATGCTCGACATCACTTGGCATCAGCAAAATACGAATCAAAACCACAATGAGATACCATCTCATGCTAGTCTGGAGGGCTAAAGTTAACAACTCAGGAAACAAGAGGTGTTGGTGAGAATGTGGAGAAAGGGGAACACTCTTACGTTTTTGGTGGGATTTTAAGCTGGTACAGCAACTCTGGGAAACAGTATGTAGGTTTCTCAAGAAGTTAAAAATAGAGCTATCCTATGACCCAGCAATTACACTACTAGGTATTTACGCAAAGGATACAAAGATAGTGATTTGAAGGGGCACTTGCACCCCAAATTTTATAGCAGCAATGTCCACAATAGCCAAGCCATGGGAAGGCCTAGATATCCACAGACAGATGAATGGATAAAGAAGACGTAGTTATATATATTTATAAACAATGGAATGTTACTCAGCCATCAAAAAGGATAAAATCTTACCATTTACATCAACATGGAAGGAGGTGATTGAGGAGGAAGGGGAGGAGGAGGGGGAGAAGAAGAAAAAGGGGAGGAGGAGGGGAAGAGGAGAAAGAGGAGGAGACGGAGGAGGAGAAGGAGAAGAAAGAGATGAAGAAGGAGGAGGAAGAGAGGGAGGGGGAGGGGAGAAGTAGAGAGAAGAAAATGGAAAAAGAGAAAAGGAAAACCACGGGCTGATGTTAGGAAACATTAAAGTCTCATGAACACTAGGGAAGTACAGACCAGATGCAGACATTGCTGAGTAGGCACATTATTAATCATGAGTCAAAAGAAAAACAAAATGTGCCTGCTGGCAACATCCCTTGTGGAAATATTTAGCGCAGCCTGGTTCCTGCTCAAGTGCCGAGGTGGGAATTTACAGTTCAATGCCCAGTGGAAACATTTACCTTAGCAAAAGCTGAACACAATGCACATATCTTGTCCCCCACAATTACCAATCTTGATGGTGGCAAGAAAGATTTTTAAATAAATAAACATACAACACTGCCTGTTCTTGAGTCTTCCAATTTAATTTAACCAAAGGGAAAGAAGACATCTTCATCTAAACCGGTAGGTCAGTGATGAGCAGTTGTTATGGAAAAGTCATTTCGGAAAGAGTCAACTGGAGGACAAAGTCCTAGAATGAGTCCCTTTAGTGTTTCCTGTTGCTGTGAACTTTGTTTGGCTACTTTGTTTGGAATCTTGGATGAAAAACCACATTACGGGTTATGTTTCCGGGGCTGCCACTAGGCTGGACATTTCAATAGTATCAAAAGGCTTTATAAACAAACGGTTGCGAGTACACACATCTGCCCTCCGCTCTATGAGGCTTTTATGTGGCTTTTATGTGGCTCAAACTGCTTCTGTCTGTAGGTGGCAATCATGGGTTTGGCCATTTTTTCTCCTTGTTAGTATTTTTGTTCACTTAGTTCTTTAACTAGTGGTTATGTTGCTGCCATGTTTTTGCCTTTTGAAATTTTCCCATTTGTCAATTTGTTTCCAAAGTAACTATTTGTGGTAAGAAACATTTATAGTTGCTTTTCATAAATGGAGTTATTTAGGAGGTATATTATCTGAGACTTTTGCATTTCCTTTTCTCCTCAGAGAATACCATCCTCTGTGGATATAAAATTCTTGGATTCACAGCTGAGCTCTCTTGGATACTCTGAGGGTCTTATCTATGTCCTTCTGAGGTTATTTAATGTGAAAAAAACTGAAGCTAACTTGAGATATATCCTTTTAAAATTACCTCTTTTCTTTTTGCTTTCTCTAATTTTCTGTTTGGGAGCTTGTCCCTGAAATCCTTACTGGGATTCTTCTTGACATAGATTCTATAAAAGGTTTGCCGGGAAAACCTGGGAAATGCTCACTTTCTATCCAAGTGGGGGGTTTTTTTGTTTTGTTTTTTTGTTTTTTTACTTTTGGAAAGTTGTCCTTAATTGTTCCTTTGATCATTGCAGATCATCTGCTTGCTTGGTGTCTTTCTTTCAACATTCCTATCATTTGTGGGTTACACTTGTCACTTTTGTCTTCTATATCTCTACCTACCTTTCATCTTTAACACCTTTCCCTGCATTCTGGAGAACTTTGAAAAATCTATCTCCGGGTGATGCCTGGGTGGCTCAGTTGATTAAGCAACTGCTCATGATCCCGGGGTCCTGGGACGGAGCTCTGTGACGGACTTCCTGCTTAGCAGGGAGTCTGCTTCTCCCACGGCCCCGCCCTTCTGCTCATGCGTGTGTGCCCTCTCTCTCTCTCGTACTCTCTCTCAAATAAATAAATCTTAATAAAATAAAAAAATAAAACAAAACAAAACGAAATAAAATGAAATGAAATGTATTTCCTGTTCCTGTGACATTTTCCACGGTATAGACTCCATTTTCCCTGCTTCCAATCAGCAATCCCAGTCGTGACTTTCATTTTGTTTTACTTTCTTTCATCCCAGACATTTTAAGAAATTATACCCTCTCTTTGTTTGATTCAGGATGAATTATCTCCTAAATCTTGCTTCTGTTCCTTGGAAGTTTTATTTCACGAGAACTTTCCTCTGCCCCACTGACACTTGACTCTCCTTCCCTGGGGCTACAGAACTTCTCTCCCAGAAGTTCTTCATTCGGGGAAAGCTCCATGGGTATTTGTACAGTCTTGATCTTTCTCGGGTTCTGGCTGGGACAAGCAGAGTTTTGGGTGGTTTGTTGTTTTTTTTGTTTTGTTTTGTTTTGTTTTGTTTCTAGTATATATACATTCTTACTTTCTTAAACCCTGTACTCACAGAGAACATGGTATGATGAAGAAGTAAAGCTTGAGGAGAGGCAGAATATACTACCCCAAAATATACCACCTTGGCATAAAGATTATCTTGGACTAAATGTTCTTCAAAAAGCAAGGAGGAAATTCTAATCTTTTTGTTTTTCTTCCTGAAAACAAGAGATTAAAAAGTCCCATGTGAAAGATACCCTCACTTTACCAGGGAAAAAGAAACATTTTTTTTTCAATGGGGAATCATAGCAGAGAAAATTCTGTATCAACAGACCTTGTTAAAAGAGTTCGTACCTTCCTTTAGCCTCCCCACATAGTTTACTTTTCCCCAATTGCCTCTCTCTGCTCAAACCAGTACAAACACATTTAGGTTTTGCAATTTTGCTGGGTCTTCATTTCCTTAAGAGGACTCCTTTGTCACATAAAAACGTGTATTAAGTACATTTGCATGCTTTTCTCCTGTTAATCTGTCTTATGTCAATTTAATTCTCAGGTCCAGCCAAAAATCCCTAAGAAAGTAAGAGAGTACATGTAAAATGTTGCTGTCCCTCCAAGCGAAAGCTTCCACACTTGAATGCCCACATGGTCAGGCAGGGAGTTGAAAAGAAGGAAGCAGTGGAACATAGTCTTGATCAAAGGGGCCACTGCTTAGCTCTAGTCAGAAATATAGATGTTTCAGCAGTAAATCCAGATGCTTACACAATAACGACTAATTTGGAAATTTCTAAAAACATGGAACAAGCCATGCAATGCAGATATGGGGACTAAAGTCAGCCTGGGGGCTGCCTGCAAACATCCTCAGGGCCAACAAGCCCTGCAAAACTAGATTTTTCTTATGCAGACCCATAGAGGCTCTCCCCTTACTTACTGAAGTCCTCCTATCCCCCAGCTCCCGGCTCCACCTGGGGGCCAATGTTATTAGTCCTATTTTGCATCTTTCCTTCTATAAACCATCTCTCTGCCATTTTTTAAATTCTCTTATATTTTCCACTCTGGGTATTGTAGTAACAGGTACTCAATGCAAAATTTACTCATGCAATATTTTATATTTTTTATATCAAGCCTTGAAAATTACCTCCTTGAGGATTTTGTTTTCCTGGCCAGGTCTAGAATTGGCTTTTCAATCAATATTTATTAAAGCGAGAAGTAGTCTGCTATTTTGGAGAAGAACAAATTCCCAGTTATCCGTGTTCCATATATCAAGGATGTAGTAGATTTCCACATCCTCTTTCCATCAGATGGGCCTGTGAGTCCCAATTCCTCATCTACAGCCAAGGGGCACCCGCCCCCACCCCAAAAAACCTAGGACAGTTAGCGCTTTCTGCGACTATCAACTGTCTCTGGCGCCACCTGCTGGCCGTTCGGTGCATCCACCAGGCACTGAACACAAGGATGAAGTTCCCAAAGTAAACCAGAAGCCATTTGCTTTGAGGCTCAGAAACACCCCTTTCTGAGCAACGTTCAAAGGCTCAGCTGGATACAACAGGAAGTTTTTCCCAAGAAAACCTTTTGGCTTATTCTTCCTCTGCTTTCCAGGGCCAAACTTGTGTTTTGTTGTGGTTGTTGTTTTAATAAATGCAGCCACTGTTGTATTTGGCAGAAAGACCACAACCATGACACAGCCTTCCCCATCTAGTGAGTTTCCTATGCGGCCGGCCCTGCATGACCTCCAGAAATGGAAGGTGCTGGTACCAGAAGGGCAGAAGCCTGAGTCCACTTCCTCACAGACCACCCCTCAGCCACATGGCCTTGGAAAAGGCACTCCTGCCTGCCCTGCCTTTGGTGAGTGCTAGCTGGGGACCTGAACTCCTTTCCAGCTCTGAAATAATCCTATAAAGCTGTGAGTACAGGCACACCTCCTCGTATGGCACTTCACAGATATCCCACTGTCTGCAAGTTGAAGATGTGTCACTAACCCTTGCCTGGTGCAAGTCTATTGGTACCATTTCTCCCACTGCATTTGCTCACTTTCTGTCTCTCCGCCCTATTGGGGTAATTCTCACAATAGTTTAAGTTTTTTTTATTATGGTTCTATTCATGATGGTGCTCTGTGATCCGTGACTACACCTCACTGAAAACAATTTTTTTATTTTAATTTTTTAATTACAAAAATATGTACCTCTAGACATATATTATGGCATACTTAATTGACTACAGTATAGGGTAAACATATGCCCTAGGAAACCAAAAAATTCATTCGACTCATTTGTTAGGGCATTCACTCTTCTGCAGTGATCCAGAGCCGCACCTTGGTATCTCCAAGGGGCGTGTGTATGAGGATCAGGCCTCCTGGGCACCATCCAAACTCATGCTGTCCCGTTTGACGCTACTAGCCGCGTGTGACTACTGAGAATGGAAATGTAGCTAATCCAGTCTGAGATGAGCTGTAAATATAGAACGTATACTGAATTTCGGAAGACAGTATGAAAAAAGAATATAAAAATATCACATTCATATTTTTATGTTGACTACAAGTTGTTATGATAATATTTTGATTATACTGGGTTAAATAAAATGTTATTAAAATCCATTCCACGGATTTCTTCCTAATTTTTATTGTGGCACTAGATAATTTTAAGTTGCATACATGATTCATGTTGTATTTCCACTGAATAGCACAGCTCTAAACAGTTGAATGTTTAAAGGACACCATTATCTCACATATCAGCAGCAGGAAGAGTAATTCAATATTCAGGATCTTTTTTATATATGTATTTTCTCCTTTTCTGTATGATTCTCTATGCTAAATAAAAACACCTGGGTCTTCTGCTCAGCGGATGGTCACTTTCGTCTGTCAGCACCTGTGAATCCTGAAGAGAGTCTCCTGGGAGCTACAGCCAGCCTGCCTGGGAAATCTCATGAAATCTTCTCTAGAAGGCATCTCAAAAAGGTGTTCTGGTTCAGAGATATAAATAGAGGGGGTCAGCAGCAAGTCAAGAAGAACTATAAATAACCAATACCCTTATGAAAATGTTCTCTCATGCTGATAATCAAAGAAATAGAAATAAAACACAAGATCTCATTTTTAATCCAACAGCATACAGACTGTTTTAAAATTACAGTCAGAGTGAGCAAGGATATATGGAAATCAGTATATTTATTCCCTGCCTGGGAGAGCTGAAGTTTACACAGCCTTTCTAGAGGGTAAGTTAGCAATATGGAAAAACAGCCTCCGAACCACGCATGCCCTCGGGGCCAGCAAGGTCCCTCTCTAAGGATTTCATCTAAGGCAATCATCATCGCTGTGTTCACTAACTTTTCTGCAGGGACATTCATTATTTTGAGAATTATAACAAAAATAACATCAAACCAAGGAATTTTTTTAAACTAAGTCCTATGGAAAAAATAAAATGCTGCCATTAAAAATTGTGACGACGGAATATTTAATGATCCACTCTTCCTCCCCTTCCTCCATCCACACTCTTCAATTCAATATGTGTGATCTTTTCACAGAGAAGCTGACCATGTCACTCTCTTGTTTAAAACCTTCACTGTCGTGGCACCTGAGTGGCCCCAGTCGGTTAAGCAACCGACTCTTGATTTCAGCTCAGATCGTGATCTTGGGGTCATGAGACAGAGCCCCGTGAAGAGCTCTATACTCAGCAGGGAATCTGCTTGAGATTCTCCCTCTCTCCCCTCTCTGCCCCTCTCCCAGCTATAAATAAATAAATAGATAGATAGATAAATAAATAAAATCTGAAGGGGATAAAATAAACCCTTCACTTGTCTTCACTGGGTAATAGGATGAAGCCCTTAATCCATATATGGGCCCTGAGATCTGAGCCTGCCTTCCTCTTCAGCTTCATCTCCTGCCATGCGCATACCCTTTGCTCACCTCCTACTGTCCACAGGGAGCCTCTTTCAGCCCCAGAGGCCTGCAAAGCTCTTGCCGGCTCTGGGTCTTTGTTCATATCACTCTGATAGGATATTGCCTGCGCCCCATCTTTTTGTGGAAAAGGCCTCCTCAGTCTAGAGGGCTCGTGTTAAGTGCCACTTCCCCAGAAAACCATTCCCTAAACCTTCAGTCTAAATTAGGTCTCCTGGTTTCCCAATATCTTCTCTTTTCGTCCCTGTGGCTTACCAGTCTCTGACTCTGCACTGATTACTATGATTATTTGTGGAATGCCCGTCTCCCCACCTCCCTGCAGGACTTGGCTCCTACCTGGCCTCCAGGAACTGTCCCATAAATGCATGCCGAACAAATGAATGATAGTGTAATTCATAAAAGTCAGGTTAGACTAAAAGAAGTCAGACACAGAAAGACAAATACTGCATGATCTCACTTACATGTGGAATCTAAAAAAAAAAAAAAAAGCCAAACTCAGAGAAAACAGATTGACAGAGGCAATCTTAGGACTTAGCTAGTCCTAAGATAAATCAGTCCTAGGGATGGAAGGTACAGCATGGTGACTAGAGCCAATAACCTCGCACTGTGTATTTGAGAGTTGCTAAGAGAAGTAGATCTTAAAAGGCCTCATCACAAGGGTAAAGTAATTGTATGTATGTGAAGGGACAGAGGTTCACCAGATGTATCGTGGTGACCGTTTCACAGTAAATACAAATATCAAATCATTGTGTGCTATACCTGAAACTGTGTCATGTTGTGTTATATCTCAGTCTTTAAAAGGCAGTCCACCAAATGGTATGTATCATGGGCTTTCAATACCAACATGCATACGCATATAATTCTAACATCATAAAAAAGACCAGAGGAAAATCCAAGCTGTTAATGGCAATGTCTCTACATCATGATGTTACTTTCCTTCTTTCATTCTGATTTTCTAAAAATCAGAAAGTTAGAACATATCTAACTTTCAAAATCAGGAGAACATTTATTTCAAAAATACTAATAACATTAAGAACTCTGGGTTTGAGTCCACTCCTAACAGAAGTGTGATCTCGGGAAACCTCAGGTCTTCACAGCCTCTTTGCTAGAAATGCAGCCGAGACCACCCACCCTGACTATCTTCGGATGAAGTAATGGGATCACGTTGTTAAGTTTTGCACAGACTGCAGTAATTCCTCTGGGTGCCTTGGGGTGTGAGATGGACCCACCGTGTAGGGTGATGGGCATTTGTCCAGAGGTTGTGTAATCTGCAAATACCACATAGAGATGACAGTTGGAAACTGAAGCTGTGCCTTTTGAGTGGCACTTGGGCGGCTGTCTCCGCCCTGCGAGGTGAGGCGTGGGCTTTGGGAATGCAGGAGGAGAGCCACTATGGGGAGAGAAGTGGGAAGAATGTCGCAGGACAGGGACATCGTCTCTCCGTTTCCCCAAGACCAAATGCAGGGGAAACAGGTGGCCTCCCAGCACCAGCTCCCAGCAGGGGTAGAAAGATGCAAATGCAAACTTGAAGTTATTGGGAGAGACGGCATTTTTTGTGCTGAATAACTCAACGTGGTGTGCTCTTTCTGCAGTCTCTTGGTAAAAATCCAGTGATCGTGGGCATCCTTTTGCGGTCCTTTCTCTTCAATCTTTTGCTTATTGAATGCAACTTCAAAAAAGAGCTGCTCTGGCCCTGATGGAGGACGCCAGCTTACTCAACTTATTCTATAACTGTTTACCGAGCATTTGTAATTGGTGAGGCACTATGGTAGGAGTGGGGGATAAAGTACGTGAACAAGGCACTGTCCCTGCTTCCCAATAGCACAACATCTACTCATTATGACCTCCCCTTCCTAAGTTCCCTTGACCTCCCCTCATGCTGCCCACTTCCTGCCTCCTTGCTCTGGGTCCCCACCACCCCATTTTAGCATTTATCCTACTGGAGTGTTCTCATGCACCTGAGAGCCCATCTCAGCCTGCCACCTCCTTAAGGACACAGACACTATTCAGAGTCGGCAGCCACGGCACAAGTCTGTTATATATGGTGCTCACTGAACCAGCAAGTGAACAAATGACTTAATTGCCCGAATAATTTCATAAACAAATGCCAATAAAACAGGGAAGATTATCTAGAAGGTAAATGTTCAGTGAGGCTTCATGCTTTGCAAACCGAATAGAGATGTCCGGCACCTTTGCACATATATTCTTTCTACGGGAAATAGACTGAAGGTGAAAGGGAACTGTGACAGGAATAGGGAGCCGTTTCCTCAAAGCTTTCTCTGGTCCAGATGTGTTTCTGATCCGGGTCCTTCAGTGCCCCCGAAGAAGCCCACCGCTCACAGGGGTCCAACAGACTAAGAGTTCTTTCTACGTCATTGCACTTATGGAAGGCTACCAAAGAGGTATCCCCCATTATCTTATCACAAGGTATAAAACTGGACAAAAATGTGTAATAGCTTGTGTACCCAAATGATGAGGGCTGTATTGAGAAACACAGGAAGGAGCTGGAGACAATTAACTCAGAAGAAACAAAGTTCAGGGAAGATGTCACAGCTGATTTCAAACATCAGAATGACCTAGGTTAGAAAATAAATGATACTTTTTCCTTAATGCCTCCCAAGGTCAAAGCTACATGCCCCATAAGTGGATATTAGAGAGACGGGGGTTCCTGGCTCAGCAGAAGAGGCACAAGTCAGGAAATCACTTATAAAGGACACCAGTTTGCCACTCAAGGTCAAAGGCAGTAACACAAAACAGAACTGTCTTTGAAATGCTGCTTTCCAAGTTTATAAATACAATCCTGGATACACATGCTAAGGTTGCTTCACTGAATCATTTAGTTCCCTTCTACTAGGCAAGAGAGCTAAAGCTAACATCCTGTGAGTGCTCTTCTCCAATTGATGGACTCGTGGCCCTCTGAATGGTTCTTGGCTTTTCGGCAACTCGCCCCGTTCATAACAGCTCTACTTACTTTGAGTGCACTTTTGACCTATTCAAATCCATGAGGCCCAGCTAACATCTCTATAATGAACTGTCCATGGATTGCTGTAGGCCACAATTATCCCTCCATTCTTCAAAACTCATCGCCAGGGTCCCTCTGCCTTGACCTCTTTGGACTTGTCATTTCAGCGGTTCAAGTATTTATGTTTTGCCCTCCAGTTAGATTCTGGTCTCCTTAAAGGAAGATGCTATATGCTTTTAATCCACAGGGACTAGTACAGTTTCTTGCATTTCACAGGCCCTCAGTAAATGTCCATAGACCTGAGCTGCTGGATTCAAGCCAGAGAATGGAGGGAACCCATTCTGTCAAGGTCTTGGAAAACATCTGTGTTTTTTCAGCACAGCATTTGCCATCCATCATAGAGGAGATTGAAACAGAAAGAAGTCAAGCAAAGTACAAGGTCATTTGCAGGAGCCCTAGCAACTCCATTCTCCAAGGTTGGAATGATCTCTCCCTCTCTCCAAACAGCAGACCAGATGGTCTCCTAAATCTTGGCTTTCATGGTTTAACTCTAATTACAATGTTAGTTAGCAATGAGCTCGGTGATGCAAAATCACTAGTAGATTCTTTCCAAGCAGTCGAGCTTTTTTTCTGCTCTACCAACAGGGCGGCTTTGTCATCAGCCTTGCTTTTGCCTCCTGTATTGTAATTGCCTTGCTGTTTAGAAAATGAAATGAGCTCAAGACTACCAAACCTAGCTGAAAACAGCAAGCGCTCCACAAGACAGGAGAAAGTGGCAGCCAGATGGCTAAGTAGCCTCTGATGATATTACAGTCAAATTGGGAGACACAAATCAGGGAAAGTTCCTCAGTCGTGCAAATGCCACATACCAGGTGTGGGACTCCAAGGTGCATGTGTGTTTGCCTAGTCACTTTGTGAATGTGGGTGGGAAGAAACCCTTGCAAGTGAGTTCCTGGGATTGATTGTAAATGTCAGAAAGAACTTTTCAAGGTCATCTCATCTAGACCTTTCCAAATACACAAATGCCCCCATCAAAAGAGCTCACCCAAGTTCTGTTTCAAACTTCCCATAAAAGAAACTCATGACCTGGACAGGCGGTCCATTTGGGGAGTTGTTATCAGAGTTTGTTTTACCCAATATGGTCAGCTCCTTACTTCACTCCCACTTACTGGTTCCCACTTACTGGTTCTACTCTCTGGTTATATGTACATATAAGTATATACCATATATATTTATATATAAAATATGTTTATATTAAAATATATATCTACTAATATATTAAAATATTATATATAAATATATATTTGTATTTATGTATAAATGTATATTATACCTTTATGTATATATGTTTTTAGATATATGTATACATATATAACATATATAACTTATAACTGGTTATACATAACTTACTGGTTATCCTCTCTGGTAAGCAGAAATAAAAGAGCCTCCTCATCCACTGGATAAATCTTTTCAAATAATTAAAGAAGCCCTCAAGTTCCCCCAAAATCTTCATTTCTTTAAATATCCCCCAAGTACTTAACTACTCACTACTTGATTTAATCTCAAATTTCTGTCCTTAGCCTGCCCACATCTTTCCCTTGGGGAATCTGTTCCCCACCAGAGCCCTGCTGAGGTGGCTTGGTCAGGTGAAGGTCACCGTGTGACCTTCTGTGTGCTCATGTTTGATTGGTCCGGGGTGGACACCTGGCATAAGCACAGCAGCCCATCGGCATCCTGTATTATCAGTCTGGCAAGAAAAGATGAGCTGGGCCAATCTGATTACCCTCCTGAAAACTGGAACTCTGGTCGTTGAGAGATTGTTGTCATCAACTGTGGGCTGCCAAGCTGGACGGTTCTGCAGTCAGGGAAGAAGTGGCCGTTTGAAAACAGGAGTGGGATGACTAAGCAAAGGAAGGTGGCGTTTTAGGAAAGACAGGATATTGGGACAGATACAAAGAGAGAAGCAGAGGCCCCAGCAGTAAGACTGGAATGAGAGAAAGACCATTCCTGCCTATCCCAAGACTTGAGTTGTAGCTTTTCTGGGATCTCAGTTCTTTTCAACTTTTCAATAAAGGATGAAGACGATTGAGAAAATCTCTATTCTTTGCCACCCTAAGATGCAGGACTAGAAACTCTCTTTTCTCATGGCTCTCCTCTTGAGGGGCAGTCATATATTTCCAGGCTATTCCAGGTGTAGCCCTTTTTCAGTTGGGTTTCCCATATGTGTATGTGTGTATATGTGCGCATATGTATATGATAGATACCATGTGCCTTATACATGAAACAAGTTAGAAATGATAGCATGTGACAACAACAGTGCAGACATTGATTGCTCACTGCCTCCAAGGTGCAGTACTGGATACAAAGCTATAGTGGCAACACTCAGAGAGGGTAGAAATTCCAGTAGTAAAGTGAACATGTCACATAAAACGCAGCTGATTCAAAAAAACCCAAAAAAACAAAAACAAACAAAACAAAACAAAACCATAGCTGATTGTCATTTGCTACAGTTAAAGAGATGGGGGGGGGGGCTTTTATTTTTTCTTGCATTTATTTCTGTGCAATCAATCATACTTTTCCAACTAAGTACATGCATGGTTTTTGATCTCAAGAAAAATTATCTGATGTAGTGAAAAGAAGGGCCACATGCACCCTAATGTTCAGACCAGCAATATCCACAGTCGCCAAGCTATGGAAGGAGCCAAGATGCCCTTCAACAGACGAATGGATAAAGAAAATGTGGTCCCTATACACAGTGGAATATTACTCAGCCATCAGAAAGGAGGGATACCCAACACTTGCATCAACATGGATGGAACTGGAGGAGACTATGCTGAGTGAAATAAGTCAAGCAGAAAAAGACAATTATCATGTGGTTGCACTTATTTGTGGAACATAAGGAATAGCATGGAGGACATTAGGAGAAGGAAGGGAAAAATGAAGGGGGAGAAATCAGAGGAGGAGACGAGCCATGAGAGACTATGGACTCTGGTAAACAAACAGGGTTTTAGAGAGGAGAGGGGTGAGGGGATGGGTTGGCCCGTGATGGCTATTAAAGAGGATGTACAATGAATCATGGAACACTACAGCAAAAACTAATGGTGTACTGTATGGTGACTAACATAATGTGATAAAAAAAAATTTTTTTTTTTTAATTATCTGAGCAGGGCGCCTGGGTATCTCGATTGGTTAAGTGTCTGCCTTCAGCTCAGGTCATGATCTCAGGGTCCTAGGATCAAGCCCCACCTCAGGATCCCTGCTCAGCCACGAGCCTGCTTTTTTCTCTCCCTCTGCCTGCTGCTCTGCCTACTTGTGCTCTCTATCTCTCTGTCAAATAAGTAAATAAAATATTTTTTTAAAATTATCTGAGCAAGGAAATTATAGACCTTTTCTTTGCTTTCCATTTGCTTTTGAATATAAAAAAAAAAAAATCTTTGGGGGCACCTGGGTGGCTCAGAGGGTTAAGCCTCTGCCTTCAGCTCAGGTCATGATCCTAGGGTCCTGGGATTGAGCCCCGAATCAGGCTCTCTGCTTAGCGGGGAGCCTGCCTCCACCACTCTCTCTGCCTGCCTCTCTGCCTACTTGTGATCTCTGTCTGTCAAATAAATAGATAAAATCTTTTTTTAAAAAAAATCTTTGGATTTTTAATCAATGAGAAAATAAGATAAAAGAATTTTAAGATAAATAATTTCATAAGAAATTTAAGATAAAATATGGACATCAACACAGCTGGAAATATAGGGAAGAGAGAATCCCTGATTGGGAAAATCCAGGAAGATGTGGTGATGATGCCATTTCAGTAGTGCTGTGATGGATTGAAAAATAAAATAGGAGGCGATGTGATCCTCCAGGGAGATGCAAAAGAAATAGCTAAGGCAGAAAGATGTGATACAAGGTCGCATGTTCAGGGTGAGCAATCCAGCATGTCTGAACAATGACTGTAGGTCAGGGAACACCACATAGATTGTTTGGTTCCATTTGAGGAAGGTCCTGAAAGCCCAGCGAAGGAGAGACATGACCAGAGTTTTGCTGAAGAGGGCAGAAAAGAGAATGAAAGAAGAGAAAGAGCTTAGAGGCAGGGTCCATAGTTGAGAAGTCATTGCAATACCCTTGCCAAAAAGTAATCTTTAGTTCATGCTCAGGTGTCAACATGAAAGTTATATTGTATGATGAGCATGTTTGGAATCACTTGAAATGTGTTTCAAGGCACCTGTGACTACATATCCCTTTTATCCATTTCACTTATCTTAAGCTAACTGGGGCATCTAATTGCTTGATCACAACATTGGATTCAAGTACTTCTGTTTTTTCCTCAGGGAATGAAGGGAAACATGAGGAGGGCTTATGTGAGAAGCCAATAACCAAATAAGTCTGTGAGGATGAAGGCAAAAGTAGGATCCAAATGCAGACAGCATCGGAAACTTTACAGTTTGACCAGGAAGATGGTGATGATGGCCATGTGTCAGAACTTTAAGGAGGTTCTCCAGCTTAAGCGTGTTCCATGTCGTTGGGTTGTGAATACTACACTCTTCCCTAACCAGGAGTTTTGCAATATTGCTACATGGCTTTGATCAACTAAAAAAATGTACTTCTCCAATGTGGCAATGCCCCCATGAACTTACAGAAAATTCAGTTATCAAAGTTCAGCTTCATCCAGCCTGGAATCCAGAACTAGCACCAGTAGACCAGGTTTTTTCTAATTCTTGGCAACTTTCTACTCACTTGGATGGCAGTTTGAGGCATTCAGTGAGATTGTAAAACCCTATCAGACAGTCTTTACCTCCAGATTCAAAGACTACTTACAGAAAGGTGAGCCACAGTCACTGAAAGGGATCAACGTTATTTCACAGAATAATCTTGCTGTTTTATCACTCAAGAAACTGCTTCTCTGCAGTAACAAATGCTTGAGAACCTTACTGCCCACAAGAGATCATGAAGCAGAACTAAGAGAGGCAAGAAATTGGGAGATGTGCATTGGGATGGGAAGAGAAGGCACTTGAAAGGTAAGAATTACCATATCTGATGGCTAAGTATAGAGATTGAGAAAGAGAGAAAAAACAAAGATGATGCTTTTCCTCAGTCAACAATGATGCACATGGCCCCACAATGTCCTCCACATTTTCCTGGGTGTGGAGGTTACAAATGTGAGAGAGACCCCATGTTGCTTGCTCTCTGGTAACCATGACAGACAAGTGAGTAGAAAATCACAACAAAGTGGGAGGAACAAGATGATGTTGTGGAGACAGCTAGCCTAGAATTCTAACATAGCCAAGAGGCATCAGAAAAGATTTCCAACTGAAACCAATAATAAGGGCGATATCTAAGAGGAACTGTATAAAAGTAAGTCATGTGAATGGGAAATCACAAGAGAAAGTGATTCAAGACACGTACCCTGAGTCCGATGTTACAGATTCAAATCCTGGCTCTGACACTGGCCAGTGGTGTGACAAGTTGTTAATTCACTTTGTGTCTCGTTGTCCTTATATATTAAGAGGGCATAATAATTCTTTCCTTGTAGAGCTGTGGTAAGGACCAAATTAAATAAACTAACAAAGCTCTTGGCATAGTTAGTGGCACATGGTAAGGGTTAAGTGAATGGTAACACTATTTCTGAGAAGAAACAGCATGTGCAAAGGCTATAAGATACAAGAGTACATGGTACATTCAAGGGAAGTAGTTCAATGTTGCCAGAGTGAACAACGCCTGTCAGAGGAACCAGAAATGCTGAGGGTGGAGGGGGAAGCAGAGGTGAGACAGGGGAGGCTCTTCTAATATTACCTAGACGGCTAGCAGGATGCACAGTAATGTTCCTCGACATGACCCAGACTTAGAAATCCAGAGCATTCTTCAGGGCAATATGGTCTCGGGGATTATTTGACAACCATTTTATAACTACTTCCTTGAGGAACATGCATTTCCCCAGGGGAAAACAATGGAGACAAGATTAAACTAAGAACCATAAATAGGAAGTTAGTGAATGGGAAGCAGCCAGGGAGTAGGGGTGGTGGGAAACAAAAAGGTAGCCAAGCTCTTGGATTAAGGCTCTCAGAGAAGGAATTGGGCCCATCTGAATAATGTGGCAGAAGGAAAATTTACCTTATCAAGACTGTTCCTGACGTGGCCGCTTACCCACACATGAAAAAAACCACTCCCTTTCTCCAGGTCTTAGTAATTAGGGGAGTGGCCTACCTTGGTCCTTTTCAACTTAGGAACCACAGACCCCCAGGGATCCATGCAAATGCTAAGAGGTTCACGCTCTATTGTCAACACAATTTTTTAAGACCCCAAGGCAATGCTACTTCTTTCAAAGTTCCAGTAGGGAGAGTACATCTTTAATTGACTCATAATCACTGGGAGACTACATTATTTGTTCATTCTTCCAAAAAATTGAAAAATAAATGACAAAAGGGGAACTAGTAGTAAAGAAGTTTGACAACACTGGACCAAATGGTTTCCCAAAAGGCCATTCCAGCTCTAACATTCCAGAATCCTACTTAGACCTACAGTCAGATATCTGGTCTCTGAAGGTCTATGTCCTTGAGGTTAAAAACACGGGATTCAGAGTCAGACAGTGGCATAGTCCTTCCTGATCTTCGCTATATCTGCATGAAACCTGAAATATTAGGGAATATTTTTCTTTAAGTGGATCTGTTTTCACTTAAATGAATATACTGTAACAGGAAACTTTAAATTGCTACCATAAACAGAAAACCAGTATCATCATAAATTGACAGCCATAAGAATAATGTCACTAAAAATCGCACTGAAAATTTTGTCTCAGTAAATAACAATTAAATTTCTGTTAAATTCTAGCTAAGTACTGTTTCCTGCTCAAGGCTCTGGGCCTGAGGCCGTCCCCTCTGTTCAAATGGAGATTAGCATGCGTAAAAATAGAATTAAAAAACACAGCAGCTTCAAAAAGCTCAAAAGAGAATTAAAAAGGAAACTTTCTATGTGATTCAGTGTTATTCACTGCTTCAGCTGGGGAGCATATAAAATAATCTCTCGTAACACATAATCCACATTCGAGGTAAACTGAGCTAATGCATTCAGAGCTCTTGTCACTAGGCTTGTCATGAAGTAACTGGATTAGTGCTCAGTTTATCACTCTTGTTAGCAGAACCAAGCCACTGGGCCCTGACTCAGGCCCAGGCCACCCCACCCCACCCCACCCCACACTGGACACAGACAAGCCTGGCCACATCCCTGCAGAAGCCTTCACACACAGGGGCATGTCCATTCATTCCTCCTGTCTTTCAAGGTCACTTAGTCAGTTTCCCCTCTGGAGCACATCTTTCATTTACTAATGCTTTCTCGGCTCTTCCATGAGGACTGCCCATCATATAAAACTGGTTCTTTTATCAACACACCCTGCCTCCTTACCCTTCAAGAGTCATCTGGAAACACTGCTCTGAGAAGACTTTTGTGGCCTTCAACCCCATGCCAGACTAAGGCCACAGCCCTCTTCTTTGCTATGCTGGTGTATAAACTTCTGCTGGAATAAGAACCTTGCTATATTGCAGTATCCTGTTTGTGTCTGTCTCCCTCATTCAACCATAAATTTCTGGAAGCCAGGCACTATATTTAGTTCACTTTCGTGTTACTTAGCTTATAATAGATGCCGAATTCAGTTTTCATTTATGGATAGAAGAAAGGATGGATGGATGGATGGATGGATGGATGGATGGATGGAAAGAAAAAAGGGAGGGAGGGAAGAAAGAGAGGGAGGAAAGAAGGAAGGAATAAAGAGTGGGCTGACAATGATAGATCACATTGTTTCTGACTTCCTGAGTTCCTAAAACAGAAGAAAAACAAGGTAATTCAGGCAGAGTTGGCTGAATTCCCTCTTGTCCAATTTCTGTACATCCCCTTCACACACCATCCGTGGCATTTTCCTCATCTTACAAATACCTAAGGACTATAGCCTTCACAGAAACTACCTTGGCTCCCTGCCAGAAAACAAACAAGCTTAAGAATAAAGAAAAATAAATAAATAACAACAGTGACATCTCGTACTTTGAGGTCTGGGAAATGAATTCCAAATGGGAGCTGAACTCAAAACCAAATGTTTGGCTTTCAGTGACAACCAGCTACTTGGCCGAAAGCCTCAGCCCCCTCCTGAGACCACTTAGAAAATGTTGGCCCAGAGCTCTTCCAGAGAACTGCTGTCTCTCCTACACCTTTCTTAGGCAAGGAAGAAATTGCTGCCAAGAGAAAACAATCAAACTTTTCTACCAACTTCCTCAAGGCTGTTGTTTGTGGTTGATCTTTTTCTTCCTTGGGAACTTCCCAAATAGTTCCTCAGCAATTAGACTGTGTTTGGAAAAAGTTTACACAAACTGGCAAATTAACACCTCTCTCTCTTTCTCTCTCGCCCTTGTGTGAGCATGCACACACACGCACACACATGTACACAGGCACACACGCACCAGAAATCAGACTATTAATCTGGTGACTCTGTACTGTGTGGATTGTCCAGGACTTCAAGTTTGACGGTGTGGAGCTACTTACACTCCCTGAGCCTGGGAACACCATGAGCTTTCAGAGAGTGGATGAAATTGAGAAGAGGGACTGAGGAGGTGCTCAGGCACGGCAGGAGGGGACACTGGGGAACAGACACACAGCAAAAGAACATATTTCCCATGTGCCTGAATCATGGAGTTATTTATCTGCTCCCATCTTCCCTTAAGGACTTCTCCTCAGACCATACATTGAAAAGTCAAGTTCACAGTCAAGTTCACCAGCTCTCATTTCCAAGGCTACAATGTTTGGCCTTAGCTCTTTTCTTTCCACTGATGTCCCCAGTGGCAAGGTATCCATGACCACGCAGGCAGGCCCACCATCCTGACTACTGGGTTCTGGTCTGATCTCAGTCTGAGAGAAGCATTGAGCTCTCACTAGACACAACGAGGCCAGTGCAGACCTAGAGAGTCACAGAGCATAGATGAGGGGCAGCAAGCACTCCTGACCAGATACACACAGATTTGAGAGCAACAGAGATCCAAGCTCAAGTATGTAAAGTTCTCTGCATCTCTGAGCTTGAATTCCTCACTTGGAGGGATGTCACCTGTGTGAAAGGATTAAATACAACAATTAAATTAAATGATGCTTCATATATAATGCATAGGGTCTGTTATTAAGTAGGGGCTTCACAAATACTGTTGAATGTTAGAAGAATGATGGATTCCCTAGTTCAGACTCCTAGTTAGAGAAACCCAGGCAGATCCTGGAGTCTGTAAGAGCGGCTTGCTCAGTCCCTGGATCCCATAACTCCTCCTTGCTCCTATTCCCCGAGTCCCAGGACACAGATCCTGGGCCTGTGTTTAGGGGCATACGAGGGAGGGCAGGCAGGAGGAACAGTTAGCCCTGTGTGGAATTTAAGAGGAGCATTTTCGTCAGAGAATTTAAAACCAGTAACAGTCAGTCCAGCTTTATTATCACCGTGCACCAGTGATTCTAAACAGTGTCAGTGATGAAATACTCCTCCCCACCCGTGTCACCCACCCGGATCACTAAAGGACTATGCACCACACTTTGGCTCAGCCTGCCTGGTCTCACACTCCATTTGGATGGGTCAGAAGCCAGGCTCCTGGATTCATCCAGGGACCAGACATACTCTTAAATCTTTGTCTGGGGGCATCTGGGTGGCTCCGTGGGTTAGCCTCTGCCTTTGGCTCAGGTCATGATCCCAGGGTCCTGGGATAGAGCCTCACGTCAGGCTCTCTGCTCAGCAGAGAACCTGCTTCCTCCTCTCTCTCTCTCTCTCTCTCTGCCTGCTTCTCTGCCTACTTGTGATTTCCGTCAAATAAATTTTTTAAATATTTAAAAAAAAAAAAAACCTTTGTCTGAATTTCTCTATCCTTAAGCCTTTTGGTTTCAAACCGTCTTGAGAAGAATACAGTATGAGAATAAGAGATAACATTATTCTAGGCCAGCAAGTATATAAAGAGGCCCAGACTGGAAGGACAGGCTGATTATCAGACAGAACTCTAGTCTTCTCTTTGACTGCCCCTTGTTTGATGTTACTTAGTGGGCCCATTTCCTTGAAAATTGAAGCTTGACACCTAGACCTCTCATTGGTTTTTATATGTAGTGCGGAGGGAGGTGTAGGGAAGGAGAGTCACATGACTAAGCTGGATGGGCTATCTAGTTCAACTCTTTTAAATGAGAATACTGATGCTCAGAGAGGTAAAGGGACCAGTCCAAAGTCACACAGCCAAGAGAGCCGCAAAAGGAGGAAATGAACACTTTAATTGTGCCTTTGTGAAGAGTGAGGAGGTGCGCATAAATGGCGTGCTCCCTGGCACATAGTAAACAATTGGTAAGAATTAACTGCTACTTTGCTGTTGTTGTTGCTGTTGTTGTTGTTGTTGTTGTTTTCATCAAAACAAGACTAGAACTCACATCTCTAGGAGGTGGGGCAGGTTCTTCCCAGCACTTAGCTCAGTGACCATCCAACCTCTGTGTGAACAGCCCTAGCATAAAACACACCCCACCTCCAGAGACACCCTATCCCCCTCCAGGCCCCTCTGTGAAACAGCTCTGCTTTATAATGAGTGGCTATAAAGCATCTATCTCCTGTCCCTTGTGCCCATGGGTTAGTCCCGGATTTAATCTCAGTGGCACTGAGCCTTCTACAAAGAGAGCTTGATATTAAATCAGAACGTGATGGTCTCTGGATAGAAACCATCCAATTAACCTGACTGGGTGGTTAAAAAAAAAAAAAGAAGAAGAAGAAGAAAAGAAAAGGAAAAAATTATCTTTTATCAGTCATTCACCTCAGGAAAGAAAAGGTCGGTCTTTGTCTTAATAACGAAGAGGACACTTTCATCACGGCAAGCCTGCTGAATAAATCAAAACAATAAGTTTGCAGGAGGCAAATGCCCACTATTAGGTAAATTAAGACGAGCACCTCAGTAGGTGCCCATTACCCTGGCAGGAGCAGAGAGGAGAGCTTGTCTCCGTCAATCTTCCTCTGAAAAGACAGCACTGATTAGACACTGACATGGTTGTGTCTGAAAAGCAGGAACAGACAACAAACAAAAGGGGCGCCTCAGACATCATCTTTCCACTTGGCATCACACAGAACATTTAACACACCCTTACAGCTTCACACAACCTTTTGTACCCTTTAAAAGAAGGTTCATCACTTTATTTGGCCCTCAAGGAAATTCCGTGATATGAATAAAGAAAGAGCTTGATTTCACAGATGAGGAAGTGAAACAACATGACTGGCCACGGAATGGGCAGGCCACTGATGCGTTCGCTGGACAAGTGAGGGAAAGCCAAGCGTTGGGCCAGGCTCTGCAGGCCTGATGGGGAGCAAGACATGACCCTCTGCTTCCATAAGCCTTCAAGAGAGAGGAGAACACAGACGTTTAAACGAACTATGTGGAGTAAGTGCTAGGGTGGGAAAACAGTGGGAGAAGCTGAAATCTGGTTGCGGGTCCCCGGGGATGAGTAGGAGGCAGCCGAGCAGAGACTCTGACCTAGGAGGATGGGTCTCACAGGGAGGTCCAAGGAGGTATGGCAGGCAATGTGGTGAGAAATACCAGCAAGGACACTCACGCGAGCACAGGAGCATACGGGAGACCACTAAACAAGGAGATGCAAAAGAGTCTGGTGAATCCAAACACTTTCATACCTCACAGGCTCCCGGGGCTTCAGAATGTTCTGGAGTTTCACAGTGTAAGGATGAGACATAATGACATTTGACCACATTTGAAGGGTAAAGGAAAGCCAGAATAACTGCTCCTTTTTCCACCTGTCAGGCGCCTCGCACTGACCCTCTGGTTTGCCTCCCTTGTCAGGCTAGACACAGCTGAACACACAAGTCCCAAAGCCTCCCCCAGCTTCCCTGACCGTACGACAGCAGGGATGTGCCAGAGGTGAGGGGGCCTTGTGGGTGGCCGGGATGACAGGAAGAGGAAAAAGGTGTTTATGTCCTGTCTTCCTTCTCAGCTGAAGGCCTGGACCTGCAGAGATACACCGATTCCGGGAAGAAAAGGATGGATGGGCGGGCACCAGGCATGGGACAGATCCCTCACAACTCTGTGACATTGTCTCTGATGACCCTACCAGTTGATTTTTCAAAGAGGACAAATGAGAAATGCCTCAAATCTAAGGCATCTCTTTTTTGGGTCAGACTGATGGTTCTTTTGGTGAACTCTGTATTTCTGAAACAGATTTCACACAAGTCTTTTATTCCCATTTTTATTCCCATATGAGAGATGGGAAGTCACAGTCCATATAAACCCAGCTTGGCATCCTCTGGCTCCTTGAACTTCTCTGTTTGTCTGATTGCTTCTCACCCCTCCCTTCTTGTCAAATTTGAGTTCTCTTCGTAACCACCTTTTCTCAGCTCTGTCTGAGTCCTTCCCCATTCTGATTTGTTTTCTAGATCTGTAAAACACTTTGCCTTTCCTCAGTCAACAAAATTTATTAAAGTTATTTTGTTATAAGTTGGCTATTCCAGTGCCCCTTCTCCAGCGGCCATAAATTCCTGAGGTAACTCCTCCAAGCTCTGTTACCATGAAGACTGAGGAGCTTTTATGACATTGCTGTAGGTGCAGAAACATTGCCAAGGAGCTCAGAAACAGAAGGAGATAATAAAGCTCTAACCACGATCCTCTGAGCCAAACTCCCATTCAATCAGGCAAATGAAGTTTCTCTTGTGCCTCATGGGAAAGCTAAGATCACAATTGATCTGGTTCTATCCTTTATATCCTTAAGAGTATCTGCTGCCAACCTGTGGTCTAAGGCCACTGGTGACCAATAAAAAGCCTTTATTGATTCATTTAACAAGTATGGAGCTCTGGTTATCTATAAGCCCTACCCTCAGTTCCTTTGTATGAAAACACTATTTTTATCATACATATCACGGTCTGAAATTATGTTTTTATCTTTGTTTATCCAGTCTCCCAACAACATATATATTCTATGAAAACAAAGACCTCATTAGTTTTGCCCAGAACTATATCCCCCATGTAGAATGCCTGACACAGTAGAGGCTCAATAAATATGTGTTGGATGGATGAATGGATAGTGTTAAGGAATAAGGTGTGCTAAGAACAACTCAATCCACTCAAGGCTTTTACAAATGGAACAGCTGATTTTTATGCCCTTGTGTTTATAATACAATTATGAGTGGCTTCCTCTCACACATAAACATTTTTTTTTCCCCACACCAGGCATTCTGTCATTTGGATCTCAGTCAAACAAGTACCTCTGTTTCTTGCCTCAATGAGGGGAATTTGGTCACATACACATTGGAAGTCAAGGCCCAAGACACCATTGATATGGCTGGGAAATTTTTAACTATGGCATTCCGAGGATACGTGGGGCACCTGATTGAATTCAGACATATTTGATAGCACTCACTCCACACCAAGGATCTGGGAAGCCTCGTGAGAAATAAAGAGCTTCAAATAGAATATCACCACTTATTGGTTTATTGTATCATATACCATAAAGGATTGTGGAAAAGGGAATTCCTCAGATTTAAAAAAAAATTTGAAACTGCTTTTCTAGATAATATCTAAGGCCCTTCCATTTCTAACCTTTTACAGCTCTCCACTTCCATTTAAGGACTCCAAACTCTCCTTTCCTTATTCCTTCCACACTTGTAAGATGAATAGATAAATATATTTACAGTAAGCTCAGAATCTAATTTACATAGCTCTATATATCCTGCAGAATGGGAATGTAGCAATATAGTATAAAGAGTTCTAGTCTTCTAAATCTTCTTTGATCTTGTGACATACTTGTGAACTTTGTATGATAGACTATTTATCCCCCTTCCCCCAAAGCGGCATTTAAAGAAAACCTTAACACTGGGGTTTGTCCCAACTCTCATAGTACATTATGGCTAAGCCAACACAAGACCCAATTCCTAATCTTGCGTCTTCACCCTGGTTGAGGATGGCAAAATGAATGACACTCTACCCCCTCTAAACCATGGCAGGCATTACTAATCAACCACCGCCTTCCTTCCCCTCCCACTCTGTCTCCAAGACTTGCCTAGAGAAAACTTGATTCAGAAACCACTACCAACCAATGTCAAATTGAAACCTGAGAGTTGAAACCTATCTGCCTTCAGTACAATAACCAAGTTCCCTTTGTAAATTAAGGAGCCCCTGGTGAAAAGCAATACAGAGTGAAAACTGCTGCTTGAAACAGGAGGATGGTTATTAGAAGAACACAGGAAGGTGAGCTAGTGGGACAGTAGATGGGATGAATTGTGAACCGCATATTCTATCCTTGCCTGAGAGTCATAAGACCTGGGTTTAATTTTCCTCTAGTTGCTGTAGGAAAGAGGGATGAATCATTGTCACCACCATGAAATATTCAACTGTTACATGCAAATGGTTGTTAATTACATTCCCTGCTTCCATTAAAAAGGTAAATGACTATATCAGCCTCTCCCTGGGTGACCAGTATGTACGTATTCTGCCTTCAGTCCCTCCAAGGAAACATCTAAATGGTGCATTTTACAGTCAACCCAGCTTTAACCCTAGCACCTTTAGAGGTGATGTGCTAACTCTGAAATAACATCTTATATAAACTCAAATGATCCTCAGTTATGGGGAAACAAATGTAGGTGCATCTCATAGAATCCTTCTTTCCCTTCAGGATGATTCATTCTCATTCCTAATTTAGAAAGAAAAATGCTAAATAATTAAAAAAAAAAAAAAAACCTGACAGCATACCTGAAGAAGTGAGTCATCTAACACCAACAGAGCATTTCCTATTAGATACACTGACTGTGTCTTTCATATTTTCACCCAATAGCTTTTAAAAGAGATGTTTCTTAAATTAGCCCTTAGCAGAAATTAAACTCGATTTATTATTTGCTGGATAACTGGAACAAAAATAGAAATATGCATGGATCCAAAGATTGATGACTTCCCCAGAATTCCAACCTAAATAAAAGTTGTTGAGATCATCTGTACCTGAGAACATCCGCCTTTTGAGTTCTGCAAAGAAGTTCCCCAGCAAAAAGTCTGTAAACTGGAAATAAACACTTTCCTTGTACTGCCTAATCTCTAATCTCTTCCTTAACTGAACAGATGGGACCTCAGGGTAGGTCTACAACTGAAGATCCCTGGGTCTTTTCCTATCTGATTGTACTTTGAAAGCAGATTGTGTTCTCAGGTACCTATGGCCAGGTGCATTTAGGAATCTGCCCATCTTGTTCAATTGAGGTCACCCGCTCAACTTTCATTATGACCTCCTTCCCCCAGATTAGCCTTGAAGGCATGCGTCTGGCATATTCTGGACATCAGCGATCTTGCATTTTGACTCTTCAGGACAGTCCTCAAACTCAAGTTTCTCTAAGTTGGCCATGATAGCTACCACTTATTAAGGACTATTACATGCTTAGCACTCTCCCAATAGCTTTAGGGATGGAATCTCATAAGAACCCAAAATATGAGGTATATGATAAGGTAATATCCATTTTACAAATGAGGACACTGAGGCTGAGAGAGATTAAATTCTGTCTTCCAAGTCTAGTAAGTGACAAAATCTGGATTAAAACCTTTTGCTCTAAATTCTATATCACCTTGTCTCAGAGCCAAGGACATTTTATTCAGATGCTCACAGACATGATAGAGAGAATGGATTCCATCAAGGTCCTCCATCCATCCACATGGTTGTGTTGATCCAACAAAATAGCAGGATCTAAAACATCAAGGAGATTATTTTTGTGTGTGTTATTAGCAAAATGGCTTAAAGTGACAGTGTCATAAGCATTTGTATTTGGGTGACCCAGCAGATGAAATTCTTTTCCTTGTTTGAGGAATTCCCCCTACCATAAGCATCTTGTTAAGAGGCAGAGCCTGAAAATGTGGTGATGCTTGTCTTCCCAGCCTTCCTTGAAGTTAGGGAGGGTATAAGATATGGCCGAGGCCCATCTGCCCAGACAGTCCTACCCAGGACTGTGAAATAGCAGCTACAGATGGAGAAAAACAGAGACTTTTCTCTGCTTTTGTAAAGTAAAGTGAAGAATTCATGGTCTGTGGTGTCCATGGTCAGGGGCACAGCCATGGGGACCTCACCGGTCTGGTTCTGTAGCTGGTGTCTGTTTGCAGTTCTGGCCTTGGTCCTGGCTCCCCAGTTCTGCAGGCTTTCAGGCCATCATGGGGGCTGCCCTGTGCTCTTTCAACACTTTCTGCTTGGAACGGTCAGTCAGTTTTCATTGCCTACTCTGCCTCGAACAAGGAGGCAGAAGTTGAGGATCACAAAGGTCTCCATTCTCCACACTCCTTTGCCAGTCATATCACTAAAGGGGAGGGGAAGGGATAGGAGACACTAACTTCATGATAAAATCCAGAATCTGAAATTTCTGCACTTATAAATGAGATGATCTATCTAGAAGGAAAAGTCAACTCTGAAATAACTCACTTGTACTTGCCCACTGCAGCTAAATTTACCAGGTCTACAGATGCCCCCCAAACAATTCAAGCTTCTTCTTAGAAGCATGGAGCTGGACCCCAGCAAAGACCACAGCGTTTGCAAAAATACAAGATACCCTGGGGAGCAGGATAATGTGTCTCCGGATTAATGAGAAAATATTTGACCGAGACTAAGCAAGGCAGAGAACTTTCCTATGTGAAGAAGGTTTTCATAGAAGAAAATATTCTTCCATCATTGAGTGAGTAAAAGCTGACATACACAGAGTGTACAAGTCCCAGTGCTTTACTCTCTGTGGCCCTGCACTTTCAAAGCTGCACACCTTTGTGGAGTGGGTTTTAAACGCATACAATCTACAAAATGATGTTTAATATTTTCCACCCAAAAACATACCCCTAAAAACTCCTAGTTAATTATTATTGTATTCCTAGTAAGATACCCACATGAACTTATTTCAGAGCACTGTAATTCATCAGATGTTTTCTATGTGTTAAGCACTTTGCCAGACCTAAGAATGCAGACAAGTATCAGGTCAGTCCTTGTCCTGGAGAACTCTTGAGCTATTTCAGAAATGGCCTCATGAACAGATAGCCGCAATGCAGTGTGAAAGAGCTAATGAAGAGAAATTAAGCATGACAGGAACACGGATGATGGAGCTGCTGCCTGGGAGATCCCAGAAAGAGAAGTATATTTAAACAAACCTCAAAGGGGAAAAAAGTAGTATAAAGTTGGCTCTTCACTAATAAATAATCAACCTTGTCATTTTACATGCTTCAAGTGCTAACATCCTTTCTCTCCATCTTAATAATGCTCCAGTTTCCTTTTGGGGATTCACCTCAACACCACTGTGTATAATGGAGGGAGGATAATTCCAGGTGCTCACCTCCCAATACAGAAGCTAACATCACCAGAACCTTCTTCTCTCCGCTTTCAAATCTGCCAAAGAGCAGACCCTACGTCCTGTACTCAACCAGTTGGATCTGGGACTCTGAGGCTGGAACAACATCTGGACTTTTGAGTCCTTCCCTCCCTGAAGAGAAAGAAGAGTTGATGTTCAATCAGCCAATAGACAAGATAGCCTCTTACCGCCACAAAGAAGTGAAGTTGTTCCTACTGCCCAGTCTTCCTGAGTCCTGTTTTTTTCCTGCCCTTTCCCAAAGCTGTTCCAACAACCTGTCCTACAACCTGAGAATTGCTCAGTTTCTCACTATGGGATTCAGTTCCGACAACTTCCATTAAATTCCCATTTCCTTAGTAACCAAAGTCTTTATAACCAGGATCTTTTGTAGCTGGACCTGTGACAGGCTATGGAGCTCACCAAAGCCCTCTGTAGGTCGGGTCACATCCTCCACGCCAAAGACTACCAGTCATTTTTCCTTCCACTGCCACCTTCACTTCACTCATCTTTTGTCTTCCCCGTCAAAGGGTTCAGCAGTTCAGTTCCTCATTTGAAAATCTATAGCCTCGAAACCCAAGAAATTATTTCACATGGATATTTGGGACCATACCTAGCCACTGGCTAAGAATGAGCCATGCATACACCCTCCCAGGCCTTTGAAACCTCCTAAATGGAATGTTGCAGGATTAGTCACATATAGATTACTGAGCTGGAAAATGATGTTAGACTTCAAGTATCCTTGCTTCAGTGTTGTGGGTGATTAAGCTGAGAGTGCTGCCAGGGCTTGAAAGATCAACTAAATTGAATGTATGGAGTAGAGTGTCCATCTCTACAACTTGTTCTAGAAGGTGTTGAGGGCTTACTGTCCAGACAAATCGCTGCTGGGGCTTCATGTTCAATCTCTATGCTCAAAACGAATAGGCTAACAGCAGAGAGTTATTGCTGAGAATAATAAGCAGTCACTACTACAATTTATCAAGTGTTCCAAGAGGGCAGGGACCAAATCTACTTTGTTCATTGCTGAATCCCCAAAGCCCAACATGCAGGAGTAAGTGCTCACTGTGTATTTTTTGAATCAGTGAGTGTCAGGCATAGGGCTAAGCACTTTATCTACATTATCTCATTTTATCCTCTTAACAACGGGGCGAGTATTATTCTCCACCTGCGGTGGATGTGGCATTGGAGTCTCTGAGAGGGTAAGCAACTAGGAAGTAATGGAGTTAAGACTTGAATCTAGACTCAACTGACCCCAAAGCTTATGTCATTAAGTGCTATGCCGTCTGCCGTGTCCTACGCTGCCTAAACCCCACCACGAAGGAGCCACTGTCCAGTGGAGGAGGCAGAGATGGGCAGCACTATTGCCGCAGGCAGCTGAGTAGGGCAGGGTTAAGGAATGAGTCACAAGTAATGCCCACTTGCCCACTGGCACTACCTTACCTGACAAGTCTCACGTGACTGCTCACATGCCTTCCTACCATCTCCACCACTTCACTGATTTCCATTTTCCATTCATTACACTGCTGGAAATAGGATATTCCTACCACCCAAGTAGGCCATTTCATTATGCCAGCTAAAACTTTTCCTTAATTTTGCCATGGTCTTTTGGGTAGTGTCAGAAGCCTTGCTACTCTGAGTGGGGTCAGCAGCACTCTTTTCCTTGAGAGCCTGTTAGAAATGCAGGTTTCACCCCAGAACTTCTGAGTCTAAATCTGCATTTTAACAGGATCTCCAGGTGATTCATAAGCACCTGGATCTAAAGTCTTAAAGGAATCTTTCAAGGTCATATGACCTCTACAGACAGATTTCCCCTCTATCACACCTCACCTTCAAGACTCTCCGAGCATGTCCCTATTCCTTGCATGTGTCAACTCTCTCCATGATCCAGTGCTTTGCATGTGCTGTTTCTGCCCTTCTGTCCTACCCCTTTTTTGCATTATCAATGCCTTTCTCATTGCTTCAGCTTTAGCTTAAACATGACTCTTCTCTAGAAGCCATCCTTGCCCATCTCCCATACCCCTGGCTTAGCTATCTTATATGTCCCCTGCTGTGCATGCTCAAAGCTCAATGACATATCCATTTGCAGCTGTGTGTTCAGTTGTACCTCTCGCCAATCAAACAAGAAAAGGGATCAGATTTGTCCATGTTCTCATCATATCTCTAGAGCCCAGAGAAGTACCCAGGCATAAAGTACTGAATAAAATCAATCGCTCTATTAAAAAATCCTGTCCAACTTCCTAATCATACCATCATCAGCCCACGTTTCTGCCTCTAATTCCCCAAAATTGAAAAAAGATGCATGAAGCCTACTTAAGCAACATTTTTCTCCTTATTGACTTTTGTAAGGAATCAATAGCAGAGGCGACTGATAGCTGAGGTCAACACACACACACACTCATGCATGCTTACCGATACAAAATAACAGCAATTATTCATTCAGGAAAAGGGAGAAGGAATTTATACACTTGAGTCAGAAGGGCTAGGTGAAGGAGGATTAGAAAAGAAAATTAAGTCTCTACAAACCCATGCTGAGTCATGAAGCTATCATGGGAAGACCTATGAAACTTCACAGAGTAAGGAATGGGAAGGCAAGGAAATATTTAACAGACAGGGCACAGAAACAGAAGTGTTAGGGGCTTCTCCAGGGTCATTTGTCTCTTAAGAGCTCAGTTGAACCCCGGGGGGAACAAGTGAAAAATCAGAGAATTTTTTTTTTTAACTTGTGACAAAACCTAGCCAGAGAGAAGTGACATTAAAGTGGCAGAGTACAGAAGATGTTTCACACGCATGGTGACAACTTAAACCACCTCTTTCTCCCCAATTCCAGTAAGGCCCTGACTTTACACCATTTTCACATAAATCTATACATGAATTAACGTAAAGTTACTCACGCTTTCATATAACAGAAATAAATTAAATTTTCATCAAATCCTACTAAGAAGGGGCGCCAAGGTGGGATGAGAGAAATGAAGCTAACTAACCTCAAAACTTACAGAGATTTTACATTCAGCAAATCTAAGACACCAGCCTGTGTCAGGCTCCAAGTCTGATACAGATTCCTCCCAGCACTGGAAGGGGTGTTAAGCCCCGTGGTCAGCATGCTGCATGTCTCGCTTCCTTAGGCACCACTAGTTCTCTCTTCACTCCTACCAGCATGTGACTTCTGAAAGCTCATCTATATCATGTTCCAGGCAGCCACCATTAACTGATCAGGACCGGCATCCAAAATGAGCCATCTTTGCCTTTGCTCATCTAGAACACAATGCTCTTCTTAAATTAAGCAGATTTTCTCCTTTCTTCCTGTGTAGCTGCACATTTGGCTCAAGTCCTATCATCTATCAACCAAAGATTTAGATTTGAATCAAAGTACCCTTTCCATGCCCATCTTGAACACAGAGATCTTCTCTGAATCAAGTCAAATGTTAAACCATTAATGTATTTCTTTTTATTGTGCTTTTAACTTTTTCGAAAGCATTCTAAATTACATTACTATTTTATTTTCAGAAAATCCCTGTGAGCTAGGTTAAGCAGTGTATTATCTCCAAGAGAACTAAGGCCCAGAAAGTTGAAATGAATCACAGAAAATCACCCAGTGGGTGAGAGAAAAAAACTGGGTTGAAGGTCCAGGTTGCCTAGCTGCCACTCCACAACCTTCTCATGACTCCACGCTGCCTCATGTTCCTCTACATCTCCCAGGGTGACAGCACTAGCTTCAACAAGTAATGTTCCTGGGGCAACCTGGGTGGCTCAGTGGGTTAAGCCTCTGCCTTCAGCTAGGATTGTGATCTCAGGGTCCTGGGATCGAGCCCTGCATTGGGCTCTCTTCTCAGTGGGGAGCCAGCTTCCCCCTCTCTCTCTGCCTGCCTCTGCCTGCTTGTGATCTCTCTCTCTCTCTCTCTCTCTCTCTCTCTGTCAAACAAATAAATAAAATCTTTAAAAATTTTTTAAAAAGTAAAAAATAAAAGATACTAACTTTAAAAAAAGAAAAAGAAGTAATGTTCCCTCCCTTAGCCCCACTGGAGCTTACACACATATCCCCACACACAAACATGCCTACATATTCACACCTACTCATGCAGACAAGGATACCTACATGCACACAGAAAGAGACACCATACACATGAGCATGTGCATACCGACACTCAGGCAGCCAGGATATACCTACACACAGAAAGAGATCTCCACATAGAAAGAGATACACACACATGCTAAGAGAGAGAAAGAGACATGCAAAGAGATACACAGAGGCACAGCCTCAGAAAGACACACAGAGAGACATATAAAGAGGTGCACACACATAGAGGCACACACACAGACACACAAAGAGACACACACAGGGACATATACCTACACACAGACACATACAAATACAAACACAGAGGCAGACACATACAGACACACACACACACACAAACACACACAAACTTTCATTTCACAGGCCCGGGTGGACAATCCCATTTTCCTGTGTGACTTTATTAATGTGAGCTGTGGAGAACGTCACAGCCCCTGATCTTGTTCCGTAAAGAGCAGGCCTCCCTCCGTGAGCTCAGTGATAAGAGCATGTTAGATGGGATATTATGGCTCCTAGCAGAACTTAGCAGTGGCATGTGGAGATCTGTACAGCACTCACCCACTTATTAATCAATCATTTATAACCTAGTCTGTGTTGAGAGATTCTCAGAGGCTATTATGCTTATTATGGGGAATCAGGGATGCATTGTAGCTGTCACACTGGGTTCTCATGACCCCATCTGGGGGCTGAAACCCTATTGTAACTGTCACATTTGCTTTAAGAACATGCTATTCGTCCCATCATCTGATTTCCCAAGAACAAAGCCATTTGTTCTTGGTACCAAAAATTGTAATGGATCTCTGTGGAGTGGTCAGGGGAGAGAAAGACCAAATATAAGATTGCGAAAATGGGAGAACACGTAAGAGTAATAAGAAAAGATTTCAAAGAGCAGGCTTTTTCAGGGTCTTAGGTTATGGAAATGATGAAAGTCATCTTTATTTTTCTTTCTAATGGGCTTCCTGATTGAGCCAGACTCTCCTTACCAGAAGTTTACGTAGACACTATCAGTCACCTCTCCAAATCTATTCTCTCTTGAGGTCCTTCTGTGGTGGCAGAGCCCCAGGCTGAGGAGGAATATTTGCTATATCCATAAAACCTGATGCTCAAGAAAAGTCATCTCATCTTTACCCCAAGAGGGGTAGACACGATTTGGCTGAGCTGATCACAGTTAATTACATCCTTTTTCACAATGACTGACATGGGAAGGGACATCTGACCCAATTCTGGCCATGAGACACATGAGGAGAAGCCTGTTGATGAAGTGCTGAGAAATGCTTTTTTCTCTACCTCTAGAGGTTAATGCATGAGATCATGATGCTTAGAGCTGCTGCTGTCCTCTTAACAGCTGCCAGGGGAGCTAGCTCACATGCTGATTGTGAGGTGGACGTTTTCTGTTTTGTTTTGTTTTTTAATGGCTGAAAATTCTTTGACACTCCTCTCAGAAGAGATGGTATCTCCATCCTCTCTTCTGGAATTTGGGAGGGTTTTTGAATACTTCAATCAATAGAACCTGACAGAAGCAACACCAGGTCATAAAAGGCCATACAACTTCTGCCTGTTTCTCTTGGAATACCCTCTTGGCATGCTCATTCCAAGGAAAGCCATCCATCGTATGGCTGGTTACTCTAAGGTAAAGAAGCCAAGTGTACATTTTTCAACTGATAGTCTCAGTGAAGATGTCCTCCAGCATCTCAAGGTTCCAGAGATGTGAGTGAAAAAGCCAGCTCAGAAATGGAGTTTACAACCCTTACTGTTCCAATTCCCAGCAGTGAGAGTCACCTTTCATTGTTTAAGTCACCATCAGCCTTTCAAGAGACCCTGCTAAGGACCCAGAATCATGAAGCAGAAACAAATCATTCCTGCTATGCCTTATCAAAAGTCCCAACCCACAGAATCCATGAGGATAATAAAATGGATTTTTATACACCATTACCTTTTGAAGTAGCTTGCTTTGGTAGCAAAAGTAACTGGAACAAATGGCAAAGTAAAAAGATAGAAAAACCTGTCTTGTTGAATGGCAACACTGAGTGGCTAAATTAACCAACCCCGGAGCATCTCATCTCTAGGCTGCTGGTTATGTAAGCTAACTAATTTATTTAGGTTTAAGCCCTTTTGAAATGGTGTATTAGCCTGTTTGGGCAGCCATAGCAAAATACCATAAACAGCATGTCTTAAACAACAGAAATTTGTATTCTCATAGTTCTGAAGGCCAGAAGTCCAAAATCCAGATGTTGGCAGGGTTAGTTTCTTCTGAGACCTCTCTCACTTGCTTACAGATGGCCACCTTCTTGTTACATCCTCACATTGCCTTTCCCCTATGTACACTCATCCCTGGTTTCTCTCTATATGCCCAATTTCCCCTTCTTACAAGGACTCCAATTAGGTTGGATTAGGGCACCCTTAACAACTCCAGTTTAACTTAGCTCTTCAAAGACTAACTCCAAATAGAGTCATATTCCAAAGTATTGAGGGTTAGAACTTCAACATATTAATTTGTAAGGACACAATTCAGACCACAATAGATGGGTTCCTTACTGCTGAAATCATCCTCAGAAATAAAATGAGATAAAAATGAATTAAACTAACTTAAATGCTGAATAACTCAAGAATTAAAGAAAGAACAACATGACAGAGCAGCTCCAAGAATGTCAGTGACTAGAATTGGGGGTTCAATGACATCCAAACACACCTCCCTTCTCTCTTTCACACATCTCTGATTCTCTCTGGTGTTTGCCTTCATTCCCTCCAGAGCCACCACACTGAGCATTATCTTACCTCTCTCACGGTGAAATACATCAGTCTCCCAGTGAATTATGAGAATGTTGAGGGGAATGAAGCTAGAACTGGCAGAGTTCCACACACCTGCTTAGGGAGAGCAGTAAGATTCTCATTGCTATAAGAAAGAAGTAATCCGTGCTTCCCAGCTTCCAGAGTTGCCTACCATATGCCTGCCCACCTTTTGTTCCAGCCTAAAACATGCTCCACTTTATGATACCAAGAGAAAAATGAACCATGAAATAATCTGATGAGAGCAGACATATGGTAGCCCCCTTGGAACTCATGGTAGAAAACGAACTAGAAACTGAGGTTTCTGCTACTAATGAGCCTAAAAGTTCACCTCACATATAGACTTTGAAACAATTCTCTCGCCTAAAGACAAACAAAAACCAGACAAACAGGGAGTAACCTAAAACCTGGAATGTAAATAAATTATGACATGTCCACAAAAGAACTACTATACATTCATTTAAAAAGAATAAGCATCTCTATGTGGTATCTTTAAGTACCCTATAAAGATGAAAGCTAGGTACAGAGTAGTATAGGTAGTATGCTACTATGGGAGGAGGGGAGACATATCTATATCTTTTTAAATATATATGTCATCACTGAAAATATCCCCAATAAACTGGTAACAGTAGTTTCCTTAGCACAGAGGAAATGTAAGACAGGTGCACTCAGTTAGAAGAGAGATGGCTATATGTCATTTTGCAAGTAGATTAGACACTGCAGAAGAAAATATTCATGAACTTAAAGACTTAGCAATAGAAATTATTCCAAATGAAGCGCACACATCATACTGGGAGAAATAAATAAACAGAACATCAGTGAACCCTGAGATATTTTAAGCAGTATAATGTACATGTAATTGGAATTCCAGAAGAAAGAAGAAAAAGTTACTTAAAGAAAAACAACCAAAAATTTCCCAAATTTGATGAAAACAATAAACCCACAGATCTAACAACTTCAGTGAACCCCAAACAAGAACAATGGGCACATTATAATCAAACTTTCTAAAACCAATGATAAGGAGAAAATCTTAAAAGCCCCCAGAGAACAAAAAACACATGAAGTGCAAAGGAAGAAAAATTAAAATGGTGGTTGACAGATCTTGGGGGGAAATCATGACATGACAACTGGTTCACCCTTGAGGAGGATCCCAATAGTTGGAGGCTCCTCACCTCTTCCCTGTCCTTGGAATATGGGTTCCATATGCCTTCCCTGCTCCCAGAGTTTGCCCCAAGGACAGCCATGAGATAGTGATGTGGTGCTGAGATCATCTAGATGGTGTATGTCATTGAACCCAATTAAGACTTTTATATAAACTTTTAAGATTTGGCAAGTAAGCCCCAGGATCTACTTACCTTGCTGCTCCCCAAGACAAGCCTTATTTGTAAGTCCCCTTTGTGTGTTAAAACTTCTACCTACCACCCTGGAGTGACATGCCTTTTTTTTTTATATATACTATTTTTTTTTTTAATTTATTTGACAGACAGAGGTCACAAGTAGGCAGAGAGGCAGGCAGATAGAGAGAGAGGAAGGGAAGCAGTCTCCCTGGTGAGCAGAGAGCCCGATGTGGGACTCGATCCCAGGACCCTCAGATCATGACCTGAGCCAAAGGCAGAGGCTTTAACCCACTGAGCCACCCAGGCGCCCATGACATCCCTTTTTATTTCCTCTCTAGGCCTTCATGTATGGGAGCCAGTTTCAGATTAAAACCAGGAAGCTCCAGAGAGGCCTGTGAACCAACAGAAAACTAGAACACAGGTAAAGCAACATCTTTCAAGCACTGAAAGAAGAAGAAAAGCCAATCTTGATTTCCACACCCAATGAAGATATCTTTTGAAAACAAGACAAAATAAAAATTTTATTGGATTAAAAAAAAAAGGCTGAAAGAATTCATTACCAGCAGTCATACATTATAAGAAATGTGAAATGAAGTCCATTAGGCAAAAGAAAAATCTGTCAAATGGATATCATGAACTACACAAGGGAATGGAAAGCATTGGAAATGTGGGTAAATATATAATAATTTATTCCTATTTATAAATCACTTTATAATATTTAAATAATAAAAAAGTATAAGGATGCATTTCTTTATAAAAGTTTCATGCAAATATATGTGATGGCAATATATAGATAATGAACCAATTAATTGAAGACATGCTAAAAACCAACATCATTCCATAACAGTTTTCAATGAATTTTTTAAATTTAATCATAATATTATCCAATATGTTAAAACAGCCATGCATTCATGTGTAAACACATATGTATAAATACATTTATGTTTGTTACTTATTCTTGGTGAACATGTGGATTTGTGGACTTCTTGCAACAACTCACTGTCCAGGTGTTCTGAAAGCCACAGACAAGAAATCATAGGACTGAGATTCTTTCATAAAGTAAACAAGAATTCTATGGCAGTGTAACATAGACACTTTCTCTCTTATTAGCACCTTGATAAAAGTCCATTTTATGGCAAAAATTAGCAAGACAGGAAACAACAAATACAGGCAAGGATGTGGAGAAAGGGGAACCCTCTTACACTGTTGGTAGGAATGCAAGCTGGCACAGTCACTCTAGGAAACAGTGTGGAGTTTCCTCAAGAAGTTAAAACTAGAGCTACCCTATGACCTGGCAATTGGGTATTTACCCCAAATATTTTGGGGTATTTAAAATTTGGGTATTTACCCCAAAGATACAGATGTAGTGAAAATAAGGGGCACCTGCACCCCAGTGTTAATAGCAGCAATGTCCGCAATAGCTAAACTGTGGAAGGAGACAAGATGTCCTTCAACAGATGAATAGATAAAGAAGATGTGGTTTATATATACAATGGAATACTACTACTCAGCCATCAGAAAGATGAATACCTATGATTTACATTGATGTGGATGGACATGGAGGGTACTATGCTAAGTGAAATAAGTCAATCAAAGAAAGACAATTATCATATGATTTCACTCATATGTGGTATATAAGAGATAGCACAGAGGATCACTGGGGAAGGGAAGGAAAACTGAATGGGAAGAAATCAGAGAGGGAGGCAAACCATGAGAGACTCTTGACACTGGGAAACAAACTGAGGGTTGCAGAAGGGGAGGTGGGTGAGAGGGTGGGATGGTTGGATGATGGGCTTTAAGGAGGGCATGTGATGGTGAGCATGTGATGGTTATACGCAACTGATGAATCACTGAACACTACATCAGAAAAAAATGACGTACACTATGTTGGCAAATTGCATTTAAATTTTTAAAAAATAGACATATAAGAAAAATAGTCCATTTTACATATTTGGGTTTCCAAAATCTACTCTAGCCACCAGATTTGCTGTACCATAAAATGAAGCCTTGCACATAGCAGGCGCTCAATAAATAGTTGACAAAAAAATGCATGGCATCTCCAACATCATCAATATATGGCTACTAGTTTTGGATGGCTACCAAAAAAGAAAATCCTAAGTCCTAAGTCACAAGTATTTACTCACAAGTCCTGAGTTATCAGTATTTAAACTTGATATCTAACCTTGACTATCTCAATTGACTCTCCCTTTCCCATTAAATATCTTCACATTTCTCACACCATGTCTCCAATGACTCCAGCCACATTCCCTGAGGCTACACATTGGCAGGACTCAACACAGAAAATCAGTCTTCAGAGGGGGACTCAAAAGGATACATTTAAATCATAAAAGAACGAAGTAGGTGTTGTGATTATGATCAGCAAAGCAGACCTCAGTGTGTTGTGCATAATTAAATGACTGTAGGTCTGCTCTGTACATTCAGCTGGAAAAAAACACCTCTTTCTATTTGGGCATAAAAATGAGACATGAGCAGCCTGTTGTACCTAGGTGAAAAATTCACCTTGAAATAAGTTTAGCACTCCCAGACCCTCATAATGAAGACTGCACCTGCTGACCTCTTTGTTGCCTTCAGTCCTGACAAGTTCAAGGTGTTAAAATTAATACGGTCATAAACCACTCAAGAATCCAAGATTATGATCTACTCAGAATTCCAGACTTTCTGAAAAACCAAGGGGGTTCAAAAAGAGGATCTAAAACTTGCCTGCAATGTATAATGGATTCCCACCCAAGCTTTATCTCATTCACACCTATTTTACTTACTGCCAGTCATTTCTCCTCAGCGGTGCCCCACTCATCCCCATGGCTCAGATGGAACTGAAGGAATTCTCACACCACTGGCTCAGTCAGCTTCATGGAAACAAGGATATATTATCCACACTCTGCCTAAAACGACAGCTCAGGCAGAGTGGGAGCAGTCAGCGAGCCTCGTTTTCCTAATTTCATATTTGATTGAACATTATTAAAAGAACTGTTAAAGTTATGAAATTCTGTGCTTATATTAGGTTTAGGATGGGGTGGCTAAGGACACATATAAAAAGAGTTATTCTCCTTCTTCTTTTCTTAGTAATAACACTTAGCACTCAGATATTGCTTTTCATCTCCATCACTCTTTAGGAACATTAACTATACAATCTCACTACGTTAACTTCAAAGAGAGAGAGTCATAAATGGCCTTATAATTTTGTAGTCACTTTGGTAGCATTCATTGTCTCTCAAAATGATATACTATACTCCGGAGCCTATGTTTTAACCTGGTTTAAGGTAGGAAGGTATAGGAGTGGGGAAGGAAGGGAAAATGTCATATTCTAAAATAACCAAGGTCTCGGAAGCCTCGCTAGGATTCCAAGGATAGAGCCTGTGGATTTATACATGAAATAGTGAGCTGAAGGACAGAACTACATTTTGAATAGTAGGGTTATACTTAGCATAGAATAGTTTAGTATCTTTTTTTTTAAGGCAAAAGTTTCCAAATCCCTCCTAGCAGAGAAAAATTCCTCCAAATTGAAAGAAAAAATTTTGGAGGACAATGAGTATATAGATTTAACATAAAGGAAAGGCATGCTACTATTGATATTATTTTTGGTAATATTTTTATAGCTGCTATTTCTGGAAAAGATACTGTGGGGATAGCTGCCATGCTAAATACTTCAAGTAGACTCATTTGACTCAATTTCCCACTTGCAAAATAAAGAAATTTATGTAGAGCAAAGATCAGCACACTACAACCCATGGGCTAAATGCAAATACTATTTTTGTAAATGAGATTTTATTGGAACATAGCCATGCCCCTTCATTTACAAATTGTTTTAACTGCTCTCCCACTAACAGAACAGAGGTGCAGAGTTGCAACTTAAACAAATGGCCTGAAAACCTTAAAATATTTACTCTCTGTCCTTTTGCCATCCTCTGGTCTAGAAGAAGATGGCCTCACAGGACCTTCGAATACCAACATCATATGCCTCTGACCCTGGGTGCTGAGAACACTTTCTCTACTTTGTCCACCATGTCACTGGTAGCATCAAGCAGCAAAAATAGTATATTGCCCTGAATTTGCCTGTGTGTTGTTAGGTAGGCTTCCATATCAGTGTCAGTTCTTTGGAAAAAATATTGTGTTTCCAATTCTATAATAATTACCTTATTGATGCATTGCTGTGAGCTAATAACTTCAATTAATCCCATTTTAAACTGTATGCTGTTGATAACACCCACATCAACCATTAAAAAAGTAGAATTATAGGGATACCCAGGTGGCCCAGTCAACTAAGCATCTGCCTTCGGCTCAGGTCATGAGCCCAGCGTCAGGGTCCTAGGACCAAGCCCTTAGTTGTGCTCCTGGCTCTGAGGGGAGTCTGCTTCTCCCTCTGCCTCCAACCCTTCCCCCATTTGTTCTCTCTCTCTTTCTCCTTCCCAAATAAATACATAAAACCTCTTTTTAAAAAGTAAACAATGCATCAAGGAACACTACAGCAAAAACTAGTGAAGTACTATATGGTGACTAACAAAACATAATTAATAAAAAAAGTAAAACTATGAAATTCTAACAAATTACACCAATTAAAAAAAAGAACATCAAATTTTGTCACTTCTTCCCTCACTCTCTCAATTCATTGCTTCTTCTCCCTTTCTCTGCCATGAGTGAGCCCCACTGCCTGTTGCTACTTCACCTCATACTGAAATTATTGCTTGGGTAGCATTCAGCCCAATTCCGGGCACAAAATACAAGTCTACACATTGGAAATCCAAGACTCATCTTTTGAAAGAATCAGAGCTGGAGTCATAAGAATTTTTCCTAAATGTTTTCATTTATAACAAGATGGGGCCCGGGAGGGAGACAACTCATCAGAGACTTTTATTAATATTAAATATTAATATTTTCAGGAAACAAACTGAGGGTTGCTTGGGGTGGGGAGGGGAGAGGGATGGCAGGTTGGAAGGAGGGTGGCTGGGTGATGGACACTGGGGAGGGTATGGGCTATGGTGAGTGCTGTGAATTGTGTAACCCTGATGAGTCACAGACTTGTACCCCTGAAACAAATAATACATTATATGTTAATTTTTTTAAATGTTCTCACTTATTTCCACAACCAGAAATAATGAAGAGCTACCCTATGTTTACATACCCTTCCTATTTATAATTTTCAAGTAGGGTCTAAGAAGTAACAATCTGATAGAATTCATAATTAGGATGAAAATGTACAAGGCTTTAAGCAACTTCTATTACCATAGCTGTTGCTTCATTCCCAAAGGCCTGGGAATGCCACAAGTTCACAAATAATTTGGTGTCCTCTACTGTAGCTTGGGTTCTGCAAAGATCATTCTAAAACAGCCAAAGTGATGGCGTAGAGACACATGAGCACACCGCATTACAGAAGACTGCCAAGTTAGTGTCATTACGCACAGGGCACTGTTTCAAAGACGTATTTTTAGCCTCAGTAAAGATCAGATGCTGCATTTTAGTTTTTTTTCATGAATACTTTTTTCCTCTTCACCCCAAAATATTAATCATTCCTTCAATTGACTGAATCACTAACTTTTCCATCCAATTTGTTAATAGCCATCATTGGGTTCACTCTAAAATACTTTAGTACTGACCCAGTAATCATCTAGATTCAGTTATTAATTGCAGCTTAAGTATTAGAAGAAAGAGAAGTAAAAGTATCATTTTTACCTCCTTTAGTATGAACTTCCGATTGCATCACCAAACTATCCATTAAATACCATCCTTACCCCTTGAAGTAAAAGATTGGACATTAAAGAGGAAGACTGTAAAAAAAACAAATTTGGCCCATCCTGAAATCTTCTCATGGAATTTAAGTTATTTTATTCTATAGTAATCCTTATGAGTCTCCAGAACTGCAACAGAACTGAACTAGCTTCTTTAAAATTTTTTAAAATTTTTTATTTTATTTTATTTATTTGACAGAGAGAGATTACAAGTAGGCAGAGAGGCAGGCAGAGAGAGAGAGAGGAGGAAGCAGGCTCCCTGCTGAGCAGAGAGCCCGATGTGGGACTCGATCCCAGGACCCTGAGATCATGACCTGAGCCGAAGGCAGCGGCTTAACCCACTGAGCCACCCAGGCGCCCCTGAACTAGCTTCTTTAATGAACCTCTGTGGTACTGCTTGCACTTCTCCTTCCTCCCCCCATCTGGTCCTGGGCTTTTCTTTGTTGGAAGGATTTGATTACTAATTCAATCTCCTTACTCGTCCTTGGTCTGTTTAGATTTTCTGTATCTTCATGATTCAGTCTTGGTAGGCTGTCAGTTTCTAGGAATTTGTCCATTTCTTCTAAGTTATCCAATTTGTTGGTATTTAATTGCTCACAATAGTCCCATGATCCCTTGTATTTCTGTGGTATCCATTGCAATGTCTCTCCTTTCATTTCTAATTTTATTTGCTCAAGTCCTTTCTTTGTTTTCCTTGGTTAGTCTAGCTATAAATTTGTCAATTGTGCTTATCTTTCAAAAAAAAGCAATTCTTGGGGCACCTGGGTGGCTCGGTAAGTAAAGCATCTGAGTCTTGGTTTCAGCTCAGGTCATGATCTCAAGGTCATGAGATATAGCTTCACATGGGGCTTGCCCTCAGCAGGGAGTCTGCCTGAGATTCTTTCCCCCTCCCTCTCCCTCTGCCTCCCCCTCCCCTTTCCTGGCCTCACACATGGGCTTGCCCGCTCTCTCAAATGAATAAATAAATAAAGTCTTTTTTTAAAAAAACCTCTAAGTTTTGGGGAGCCTGGGTGGCTCAGTGGGTTAAGCCTCTGCCTTCGGCTTGGGTCGTGATCCCAGAGTTCTGGGAGCGAGCCCGGCATGGGGCTCTCTGCTCAGCAGAGAGCCTGCTTCCCCCTCTCTCTCTGCCTGACTCTCTGCCTACTTGTGATCTCTCTGTCAAATAAATAAATAAATACTCTTTTTTTTTTTTTTTTTAAAAAACCTCTAAGTTTTGTTGATCTTTTCTATTGCTTTTCTACTCTCTATTTCATTATTTCTTTTCTAATCTTTCTAATCTCCTTCCTTCTGTTAACTCTGGGGTTAGCTTATTCTTTTTCTAGTTCCTTGAGGTGTAAAGTTTGGTTGTTTATTTGAGAGCCTTCTTATTTCTTAATATAGGCATTCATCACTATAAACTGTCCTCATAGAACTACTTCTGCTACAACCCATAAATTTGGGTATTTTGGGTTTCCATTTTCATTTGTCTCAAGATACTTTCTTATTTCCTTTTTGATCCATTAGTTGCTTAGGAGTGTATTGTCACCTCTTTGTGAATTTTGCTATTTTCTTCCTGCTATTGATTTCTAGTTTCAGACCAGTGTGGTCAGAAAAGATATTTGGTATTATTTCAGTCTTCTTGAATTTGTTAAGACTTTTTTGTGGTCTAAAATATGATCTATCCTAAAGAATATTCTATGCGTATTTGAGAAGAAAGTGCATTTTGCTACAACTGGATGAAATGTTCTATATATGTCTGTTAGGTCTATTTGGTCTATAGTATTTTTCAAGATCACTGTTTCCCTGTTGTTGTTGTTTTTTTAAGATTTTATTTATTTATTTGACAGGCAGAGAGTTAGGCAGAGAGAGAGAGGGGGAAGCAGGCTCCCTGCTGACAGAGAGCCCATGCAGGGCTCGCTCCCAGATCTCTGGGATCATGACCCGAGCTGAAGGCAGAGGCTTGAACCCACTGAGCCACCCAGGTGCCCCCTCCCTGCTGACTTTCTGTCTCAATGATCTACCCACAGTTAACGGTAGGTGTTAAAGTCCCTGCTCTGATTGTGTTGTTGCTTATTTTTCCTTTCAGTTCTATTAATATTGCTTTATAATAAAGGTCCTCTGATGCTGTGTATTTAAATATTACAATTACTATATCCTCTTGAAGAATTGGCCCCATTGTCATTATGTATTGACCTTCCTTTTCCCTTATGACAGTTTTTGACTTACAGTCTATTTTTTCTGATAGAAATATAGCCACACTGTGATTACCATTTGAATGGAATATCTCTTCACTTTCAGCCTACATATGTCCTTAAAATTAAAGTGAGTCTCTTAGTGGCAGCATAGAGTCAGATCTTTTTCTTTAATCTATTTGGTTGCTGTATGACTTTTGATTGTGGAATTTAATTCGTTTACACTTAATTATTGATAGGTAAAAACTCACCATTACCATTTTTTTACCATGTGCAGTTAGCCAGCATATAGAACATCATAAGTTTTTCTTGTAGTGTTCAACAATTCATTAGTTCCATATAACATCAGTGCTTGCTCGTTTTCTGACTTTTTAAAAAATATTTTATTTATTTATTTGAGAGAGACAGAGATGGGAGAGAGTATGAGTGGAAAGGAGGAGAAGCACACTCCTCATTGAACAGGGAGCCCAATGCAGGGCTCAATTCCAGGACCCTGGGATCATGACCTGAGTTGAAGGCAGATGCTTACCCAACTTAGCCTCCTAGGTGTCCCTGTTTTCTGACTTTTATAGTTCTTTTGTTCCTTTCTTACTGTAGTCCTTTGTGATTTTATGACTTTTTATGGTGGCATGCATTGATTCCTTTCTCTTTATCTTTTCTGTATCTATTACAGGATTTCCTTTGTGATTACCATGAGATTATAATAAACATCTTATGGGATGCCTGGGTGTCTTATTTATTTAGGCATCTGACTCTTTATTTTTGGATCAAGTCATGATCTCAGGGTCATCATCTCAGGGTCATGAGATTGAGCCCCATGTGGTGCTCCACACTTAGTGCAGAGTCTGCTTGAGATCCTCTCCCTCTGCCCTCCCCACCAAAATAAATAAATTAAATAAATATATTTTTTTTAAATCTTGTAGTTATAGTCGTAACTGTAACTTTAAGCTGATAACTTAAGATCAATTACATACAAAAACTCCCTTTTATCCCCCCACATGTTATGTTTTTGATGTCATAATTTACTTTTTATACCATGCATCAATTAGCAAATTATTATAGTAATAATTACTTTAAATATGTTCTTTCAACTTTTATGCCAGAGTTGCCAGAGTTAAAAGTGAGTTATGTACTATCATTACAATATTAGAGAATTCTGAATATGACTATATATTTACTGTTACTAGTAAGTTTTATATATTATTGGCATCTTTTCATTTCAGCTTAAAGAATTCCCTTTAAGATTTCTTGTAGGACAGGTCTAGTGTTGATAAATCCCCTCATCTTTTGTTTATTTGGTAGAATCTTTTATCTCTCATTCATATAAGAAGGACAGCTTTGTCAAGTATAGTATTTTGGATTGGAAGTTTTTTCTTTCAGTACTTTGACTATATCATCCCACTCTCTCCTGGCCTATACGTTTTCTCCTGAGAAATCCACTGATAGCCTTTTAGGGTTTCCATTATGATAAGTCCCTGTGATAAGATAGGGTTTCCCCTGTGACAAATCTCTTTTCTACTGCTTTTAAAAATATTTGTCTTTGATATTTTACATTTCAATTACATGTCTTAAAGAGGCCCTTTTGGGGTTCAATATATTCAGGGTTTTTTGCATCTCATATACTTGCATGTTCATATCTCTCTCCAAATTTAGAGAGTTTCAGCCATTATTTTTCTAGATAGACTTTCTTCCCGTTCTCCTTATGGAATTCTCATAATGCATAATTGTTTCACTGCATGATTCACCATAAATCTGATAGGCTTTCTTCAGTCTTGTTCTTCCTTTCTTTATTTTTTTTTCTTTTTGCTTCTCTGACCAGATAATTTCAAATGACTTGCCTTTGATTTCATTGATTCCTTCTTCTGATTGATCAAGTCTGTTGTTGAAATCCTTATTGAATTTTTCAGTTCAATGGTATTCTTCAGCTCTAAAATTTATGCTTGGGGTTTTTTATGGTTTCTATTTTTCTGTTGAATTTTATTTGTTTAGGTGTTGTTTTTCTAACTTTGTTTAGTTCTGTGTATTGTTTTGTGGTTTACTAAAAGTCCTCTTTAAGAGGACTTTTTCTGAATTCTTTTTCAGTCAGTTCATGCATATTCATTTCTTTAGGGTCAGTTATTGGAATGTTATTAGTTTCTTTTGGTAGTTTTTTGTTTCTCTGATCATTCACGATTTGGTGTCTCTACATTTGAAGGAGTGATCAGCTCTCCTGGTCTTAGGCAGGGAAAGTCCTTCACCAGTCACTCAGCCTGGGTTTCTAAACAGGTGATTAGTAGTATCCACAGGAAGATAGGGCTTATGACAAGGGTCTCTATGGGGTAGAGCCACTGCCCAGGTTTGAGGATCAGTGAGGCAACTGGCTGGATTCTATAGCTGGGCAGGTTTGCTGGTTGAGCTTCATGAGTGGGTAGGGATGCTAACTGGACTCTCTGGGTGAGCACTGTAACTGGCTGGACTCTGCTATCAGATGGGTCACAAAATGGCTCTGTAATCAGGAGGAGTTGCTGTATGTGCCCTTAAATTGCCCTTGCCAGGGGCTACAGGCTATGCTCCCCAGGTAGACAATGGTACTAACTAGACTTTGTGATTGGATGGGCCACAGGCAAGGTTTCCTAGTCATCGAGGTTGGGTGGGGCCACAGGCTGGGTTTGACAGTTCATCAGGGCTGCTGGTTTGTTTCTGCTCAGCTGGGACCACATGCTGGTTGAGAACTCCAGACAGACAGAACTATTGGCCATGCTCCACAGTCAGATGGGGTGAATGGCTTAGCACCATAAGTGGACAGAGCTACTGGCTGGGCTATCTGGCCAACTGAAGTCCCAGGCAAGGAGGTGTCACAACCCCAAGATCTTAGCACTAGTCTATGTGAGTCCCACCTCCTTCTTTGTTCCTAGCTGCCCCAGTGGTCTAGCCCTGACAAGTCCCCCAGCGTTTACTGTAAGTGCTCCAGAACACTGAGGAAGCTGATGTCTGTCTCAGGCTTTCTTTTCCCCACCAGAGAAAATGTAGACCCAAGAAAACTCTTTCAGTGTGGTTCTGTGCTGGTCTGGCACAAGAGCCATGGCTAGTCAAAGTGAAACTGCTCTTCTTACCTTTCAGTCCAGCTTTTCTCAGTATCTCAGCCTCACTCCTGGGGTTCTAGGGCTTTCTGCAAAGGCATTCTTTTTTGTAAATAGTCACTAATCCATATTTTTGTGAGGGAACTAGAACCAGGAAACTTCTATTCTGCCGTCTTGCTGATGTCATTCCTATGCTTATATATTTCTAAATGTTACTGCATTTAGACCTCCATGTTTGTTGTTTTAGACTATTTGTCATCTTTTCCTTGTAACTTATGAAGCATCTACACAACTTTTGTATCTCATACTCTAATAGTAGACTCTTTTCAGAAGAGGTAGTCTCAAAGAAATACCACTTGTATCAACATCAATCTGAAGGCCAAGAGCTTACTGGACAAAATGAATACTGGACAAGATGAATACCCCTGCCTTGGCGCCAAGGATCCTAGTGACAATTCAGCTCCTCTCAGTTTAAACCCCTTGTCCTGGCAATGGGAGGAGGTTGAAACCAGGAGGGCTCTGAGAAAGGGCACAATGGGAAGAGGCAATCTCGTTCTTTTTTATGTAAGCCTTGTTGAGAATGTAATCACAAGAACAATTTGTTGAAATATCGATTACTCTGCCATGTGCTTTACATACATTATTTCATTTAATCCCATACAAGATAAAATATCACCTTCATATTCACATATATGGAGGGAACTTGGTGGTAAATAGTAAGAAGTGGAGAACAAGGACCTAAGCAGGGGTCTGGCTGATTCTCTCAATTCTCTGTTTTGACTCCCACGACATGTCCCACATACTAAAGGTCAAGAAAACCTAACATGCAGAAAATCAGATCCATGTACAGCCTTTTTATGTTACTCTAGAGCCCTAAAGTTCTCTACTTAAAACACTTTGGACAAACACTTTGGACCAAGGTGAGAAGCAGAAGCTGGAGCACACCTAACTGCTGTGCATAAAAAAGTAAAAGGAATTCTCTTATTGTTGGAGGAATAGTGGAAAGGAAGAGAAAGGGGAGAGCTGGAACCTCTGTGGACATACATGGCTCAGGGAATACTCTTAAAGAAACAGAAATATGTCCATAATTGCATATAAATCACATAAAGTACTACAATTTTAAATGTTCCCACCTCCCCAACTCTAGGAAAGTTAGTTTGGACCTCCCTAAACTACTAAATCACTTTTCCTGCCCTAGAAAAAAGTAACTGTAAAAGATTGGAAGAAAGGTCAGAAACAGCTTTCTTAATTCTTTCAAAATGGTGAAACTTCCCATTGTATAGGCTTAAGGAAATGTCACCTCAGAAGCAAGAAAGGAAAACACTATTAGAGGACCCTGGCCACAAGTTTAAAATTTTTATAAACCTATGCCACTGGTTTTCATTCCTACATGGGAAATTATTGCTTCTAGAAAAAGAGAAGAAGTGTGTTCCTGAAACTTTCTGGAACCTAAACAGCCAGCCCCCAGCACTGACTCTGCTCTACCATCTGTCTCCCTGTGAGGTGCAGAGAACAAGGATCTCAGCTAGTAGACACCAGAGTTAAACTCCAGTGAACTTTTCAGCCCACATTTTCCACATGCCTACCCTCCTAATCTGATTCAGCATCAGGATTCGTGCAGAGGTTGACTCTTCAGAACTTATTTACAAGTTTTATCATTATGCTTGCCCACATTATGCGAGCAGTTTGCAATCTCCCCTAATTCTCTGACTTTAATTATATAATTGAACAAGCCCAAAACCCATTTTTCCCAGGAAACATTAAACATTACCATCTTAATGAAATTCTTAATGAAATGGTCCACTATGCATGCAAATGACCCTGAGTGGCTGGGCCCCTAGCTTATCACTGGGCAAGGCAGTAGGACAAATACTCCTTTTGTCAGTCACTAGGAATGGCAGTCCTCACCCACACTTTTGGCTGGAATGATAATTCCACAAGACCAGAAGATGGGACTCTGCAAGACACATGGATATAATTAAGATCGGATGAAAAAAGTTTAAATGAAGCAGGAGCTGATCTTAACCTATACAAATCAAAACTTATTTTCAAAGCTGAAAGAGCTCACTTAAACTTGTCTTGCCAATTAAAAAATAGAAGTTATCAAATTTACTTGCTTTCTCCAGAGACCAGAGGTCTGAGAGATTAACAGTTCTCTTCTAAACTTAGGTTCCAGGATGGAAAGTAGGAAATGGAACGGCTATAAGAAACTTGCGGGGAGCTTCTGAAATTTTCAGCATAATTAAGGGATGACTCTTCAAGTATCTGTTCCTTCCCAACTGCATTTTTCAAATGCCCTTGTTGCATAAAACTCAAATCTTCTCTATAGCACACACCGTCCTTGTGCTGAAGTCACTGCTTGCCAAAATCTAAATGGAAGGAAAGCAGACTTGTTCACACTTTTGTGCAAATAGCATAGACAACAATGTCCTGTGCTAAGTAGACACCAAATGAAAGTATTTATTAATAGGTACTAATTATGTAACAAATTCCCAGCTCTCAGACCTTGTCAAATCCTTCCACTGCCAGGAAAATGTCAAGACGCCCAAAATGTCCAACACAAAAAACCTCACCCAAAACATTTCATGGAACTTTAGAGAAGAGAAGGCAATTGCCATAGCTATCACAGTGCCTGGCTGAGGAAGTGTTATTTCCCTTCCTCTTAAATTCTTCCATTTTTTTCCAAAGAAGGACCTAAAGGAGAAGGGAAATTTTATCGGTAAGCTTTTTAACAAACAGCTTTATTGAAATACAATTCACATATCATATAATTTACCCATTTAAAGTGTACAATTCAGTGGTTTATGGTATATTATTAACTTTTTAATTGTGGAAAAATATATGTATCATAAAATTTGCCATTTTTAAGTGGAATCATACAGTATTTGTCCTTTTATGTCTGGCTCACTCCACTTAGTAGAATGTCTTCAAGGTTCATCCATGTGGTAGCATGTATGAAATTTCATTCCTTTTTATGGCTGAAAGATATTCTGTTCAATACGTATACCTTTGGTTTATTCACTCATCTATTGATTACAGATTTGTTGTTGTTTAAATCTTTGAAATGCAGAGAACTGAAAATCTCAAACTTCCATTCACAGCACATTCTTGTCATCAATCAAGATGTGCCTCTCTCAGGGTTTTTTCATTTCTTCATCTGTAAAACATAACTATGTTATTTTAATTTATATGAATGCATTTGATTTATTTAAATCTCATCCTGCTTCTTACTTATTCACTCAATTCTATGTATTTCAGCTCTGCAAATATTACTCTGGTAGCTAAGTGCTCATTGTTTAAGGTTTAGTCTCTCAAGCGTGGCATAAGGAGACTAAATAGTCTCATTTTATTGTATTTTTTCCACTGAGGAAAATGACTCATAGAGTAATTGCTGTCCTTCTCTGTGAGCCATTGAACAAATCTCTTAATGTCTCCAAGCCTCAGTTTCTTCATCTGTATAATGAGGAGGTTCCACCAGATCCGAGCTCCTTGATGGACAGTATGATCGAATGACCTGGGCAACTTTCCAAAATGATGTGCCCAACCCAACAGGAAAATCTAAGGCAGTAAAACTCTGGAATAAATAAGTGTTGGGGGGGGGGGGGAACTTGCCAGATGATTCTGATATGCGGTCCTGCTAAACGCCCTGCACAAGAAGGATCTTGAAGTCCCTTCCAGTTAATATACTGGATTCTGTGACTATAGGGAAAATCTCTTGGCAAAGATCCTAAAGCAAACCAGAAGCTAGAACCTGGCAATAAAAATGATGCCTGTGTCCCGGCTCTCTATTTTCTAAATATAGAATCTATTTTAAAAGCATTTATGTGTTTTATTGTTACCCTCTATAAGTCTATTCCAAGGATTAACTGCTCCCTGGTTAACACACTCATCCACAGCTCCTTGGGGCTCAATCCTTCCTTAGCTTGGATCATGCCCTCTGGTTCTTATATTTGATAAAAGCTGAATGAGGCTGGGAACATCTTTCATTTCTACTCCCGTCAGAAAATTCTGAGGCTCAATAGGGTCACCTCTGAGTCTCTGCATTTGCAAGGAATACAGATCTGGTTTCTATAGTCTGGTGTAAGAGAAAATATTGGTCCCACTCTATATATACAGTGCTACTCTTGCTTCATCCTCCATGTCTTGTTCTGAATTCGGTAATCAGAGCTAACATTCACAGGCTTCTCTTTCTTGTCCCCAAATAACACTGTTTTAAACCTTGGAGTTAGAATAGGAAGAAGAAAATAAAAATTACTATAATCCCCCAACTGAAATAATTTTTCTTTACAAATATGCCCCCGACACAATAGTCTTTGTTCGGGCTGCTAGGACAAAGTGTCATATGCTGGGTGGCTTATAAATAGGCACTTATTTTCTCATGGTTCTGGAAGCTGGAAGTCCATGATCAGGGGACCACTTGATCCGTTTCTGGTGAGGGCCCTCTTCCAGACTGTAGACTGCCAACTTCCTGTTGTAGCCTCACCTGGCAGAGAGCAGAGAGGAAGCAAGCTCTCCGTGACTCTTACAAGGGCACTAATCTTTCCAGGAGGACCCCATCTTCATGCTTTCATTTAATGTGAATCATCTCCCAAAGACCTCAGTTTCTAGCAAGAACACACTGGGGAATAAAGTTTCAACATATGAATTTGGAAGGGACACAAACTTTCAGTCTATAACATTCTTACTTATTAGTGATATTGTATTGGTACCAATGCTTAGCCCCTAAACCCAGGAATTATTCTTGGTTCCTCTCTTTTCTTTTCTCCCTCCAACCCATCAGTTCAACTTCTAAATATATCCTGAATCCATCCTCATCATTCTGTTACCATTCCTACCACCATTAGGCCAAACCACATCATCTCTTACCTGAGCTGTAGCTCACTTAGCCTCCCTGGTAAATTGCTGAAAGAATAAAAAAAAAAAAATACTGACTGACAGAACCAGGAGACAAAAATACCCAGACTGGTTTGAAGAATTAGGCCAAAAATAACAGGACTGAATTTAATATACATAAATGTAAGCTTCTGCATATACCGTCCAAAATTCCATGGCACCAGTTACAAGATATATAAAGGACTTGGGTGATTTATTTGACTGCAAGCTTAATTAAGAAAACAATGTAATGCACCCAACCCCCCACCCCACCAAAAAAAGGTTCATACTACTTTGGCTGAATGAATAAAAATGTTGAGTCCAGTACAAAGGGCATAATAGGATCCCTTTATGCTAGTCATATACAATGTTGCATTCTGGGCACCAGATTTAAGATCTCTATTTATCTATCTATCTATTAATCAGTAACCAATTATGATTAAAAAGTATTTGAACAAAGCTAAATTGGGTCACGTGACAATAGCTGAAATCACTGGAGACACTTGTCTAAGGAAGAGAAGACAAACTATTATAAGAACATACTATGAGCAACTCTACGGCAATAAATTTGACAATCTGGAAGAAATGGATGTATTCCTAGAAACATATAAACTACCACAACTGAACCAGGAAGAAATAGAAAGCCTGAACAGACCCATAACCAGTAAGGAGATTGAAACGGTCATTAAAAATCTCCAAACAAACAAAAGCCCAGGGCCAGACGGCTTCCCGGGGGAATTCTACCAAACATTTAAAGAAGAACTAATTCCTATTCTCCTGAAACTGTTCCAAAAAATAGAAATGGAAGGAAAACTTCCAAACTCATTTTATGAGGCCAGCATCACCTTGATCCCAAAACCAGACAAGGATCCCACCAAAAAAGAGAGCTATAGACCGATATCCTTGATGAACACAGATGCGAAAATACTCAACAAAATACTAGCCAATAGGATTCAACAGTACATTAAAAAGATCATTCACCACGATCAAGTGGGATTTATTCCAGGGCTGCAAGGTTGGTTCAACATCCGCAAATCAGTCAATGTGATACGACAGAGTGTCTAAAGGGCACACCACCACCGTGGAGGGTGGAACATGTGAAGGCCTTGCTCCTGCCAAAAGGAGGTGTTTCTAGCGATGTAGCTCCTTCTAGAAGGAAGGGCAGACTTTGATTCAGAAGAAATCCTCACATCCAGGTATCCACTGAAATGCCTCCTCCTCCTCCAGGCAGAAGCCTGTCCTGCTTCCCTGTCTGAATAGCCGGGTCCTTCTCCCCGACGTCACCCTGTTGCCTTCCCTTCTTTGCACTCATTGCCAGCCGACGTTATCCTGGTTTTCACTGAAGTGCATCTGCCTCCCGACTTCCCTGCGCCCCTGTGTGAGTGGAGGGATCCTGGCATCCTGTTCACCGTAACATTCTGGGACTGAGAGAAGGGTCTGGCATGCAGTAGACTCTCTGATAAAGACTCTCTGATGAAAGGATAAATGGGGAAATGAATGCCTTCCTCCCCAGAGGAGCTTCCAGAATGACAAGGTCATGTAGAGCCATTCTCAAGGAGACCTGGTAAAGCCTTTGGGGTTCCTTCCAGGAAGAGAGGTTGCAGAGAGTTGAACTCATCATCTCCTGCTTCCAGGCCTTCTTCACTCAGTACTTCTCACTCCATGACTCCGTCTGCAGATCCATGACAGCAGATGTCCTGGATGCTTCTCCCTCTGAGTGTCCTGGGATCAGAACCTGATTTTGGTGTCTCCCAGAGGGGGATCCTGCTCTCCCCCCAGACTTGGCTGGCTAGGGCTTCCTCATGTCCAGGACATGGCTAACCTTTGGCCTCCTTCATTCTAGATCCCACTGAGGTGTTTGGAGACCCAGGCTCATGTAGAAAACAAGAGGAAGACTCCAGAACAGTTCCTCTCAGCTTGGCACGTGCCTTCCTAAAAGGTAAACTGAATCCAGCAGGTGGATTTGGTCTCCAGTCATGTCTTTAGAAGGCTACTTTCAACATAAATAATAATAGTCACCTCTGCCTATATACCTGGAACCTATGGATGGTATGCAGGTTCCCCCAATATCTGCAAATAGAGTGTTTTTATGAAACCTTTCCTTACTAAAGGGAAATGGTGTACAGTGAAGACATAATCACCATATCATAGAAGGAAAAAATTCTCTTTGGATTTATTTCAGAGAAAATAGGTACTCGTGTACTTCTTTTGTAAAAGTGAATTGGTATAAAGGGAACTTTTGGATAGCAGAGGAAACCTGTATTTTTAAATTAAAAAGCAGATGACAAGACAATATGTTGATGATAATTCCATTTTTTATAAAATCTATATTTATAAAATATAATACATATAAAAAGTCTGGCAAGAAATACACCAAAATGTTAACTGTGCAATTGTTGGACGGAGAGAACATGGGTATCTTTATTTTCTAGAATTTAAAAAGAAAAAATTTGCAATGATGCAAAAGCAATTTTAACTTTCATAACTTAAAAATGGTATTTTGGAGTTAAAAGGTGGTTTGCTTGCTAAAGAAAAAATTTTGACCTTCCGCTTGTGACTGATCAGGAAGTGGGGGAGAGAGCAGGTTGCAATTGTGGGATGCCCACTTCATATCAAAGGCTGCAGTAAACTCTACTGTCTCCTCTCCCTTAATCTACACAATCCTCCCACGAGGTAACAGTCCCATTTTATAGCTTGGAAAACAGGCCCAGGAAAGGTCAGCAATTTGCTGAAGTCATACGATCTGGGAGAAATGAGATTTGAATCCAGCTCTGCGTAATCCTGCAATGGCGCCTCACCAGGTAAAGCACCCTTTCTCCCGCTAGACTGGCAAGGCTGAGGCTGGGGCAAGAGAGCACCAGTCCTGGGGGTTCAGTGGATTCGTCATTTGATGAGTCTTCTCAAAGTTTTCGATTCCTCTGTCTGCTCTCAGCTTGGTTCCTGGCGGAATGGTGCGGCACCCGCTAGAAATGAAGGCTCTCAGCCACCACCCCAGGTTTACTGAATCCAAATCTGCGTTTTCACACGATGGCCAGGTGAATCACTTGCACCTACAATTCGAGAAATGCTGCTTTACCAATGACCCCCCACACCCCTACGCCCAACCCATGTTGCCATGGAAACTGCCAGCCCCGCCCTCTGCCCCCACTTCCCCGTCTCTTCCCCCAAAGAGAAGTTCTCTGCCATCCTCACCCGAGCCCCGGGAGCGAAAGTTATTTCCAAAAACACTTTATTATTCAAAAGAATGCCTGGCACTTGGTGGTTTATATGTGTAAGCCTCAGGGGTAGCTGGACCCAGGCCCTCTCAGGCAGCCTGAGCAGTGGTGTGTCGGTCAATGTTTAACCAGCAGCTGGGGGCGGAGCCCTGATTTGTAGCCCTTGCCAATTTCCATGGAGTCACTCCTCCCTCCAGGGCCAATCCCACGCCACCGCGGCGATGTCCCCAAACGTGGCTCAGGAGGGGATGGCTGACACGAGCGGGCAGGAGCCCGTAAGCACCAAGCTCCAGCGAGCCCTTCAGCCGAAGGGTCATTTTTCTGAGTCAGGATCCTTCATAGGAGAGGGGAAGCCACAGCATTATTTCAGCTAATGAGGACATAATGTTTTGTTGTTGGCTTCCACAACCATTTAAATTTATCCGTCTCTAATTAGCTTTGGAAAACCGAAAATGACTCGCCAAATATACGCCGCAACAGCCTGTCAGGCGTTAAAATCGTGCTGGCTGTTCTCTGGGAGTCTTGGGTTTGCAACAGAGGAAGGGGGGGGGGGGGAGCCTGAGATCAGCCTCATGAATAAAACATTTCCAGCAGCTTCTAGATCGGAGGAGAGAGGGGTTCAGGAATAGCCTGCGCCGTGTATTTACCCCCTAATTCTTCAGTGTCTATTCTTGTTCATTTCTCAAAAGGAGGAGCTATGGCAGAGAGCCATTCTGAGTTGGGAAGCTAGGAAGTCCACTTGGGAATCCGAGGCGTTAGGCAACTGAGAGGAGAGGGAAGACGGCGTGGATAATGGGAAACTGGCAACAAACAGAAAGAGGGAGGAAACAAAAACTATTTGAAAAATATGGAGTCGGTCCATTTGGCTGCAGGAGAAAGTTGTTCCTTCTGGTCATCGTTATTAGCCACTACTTACTGAGCACTTATCATGTGCCAGGATCTCTGCTCAGCACTTTAAGTCAATTACCTCACTGACTCTTCACAGAAATCCTGTATCATCATCATCATCATCTTCCTTTTACATGGGAGGAGACGGTGGTTTAAAAAGTTGAAGACATTTGCTCAAGGTCATGCAGCTGGTAAGAAAAGGGGCCAGGATCTGTACCCCAATGTTCATAGCAGCAATGGCCACGGTCGCCAAACTGTGGAAAGAACCAAGACGCCCTTCAATGGATGAGTGGATAAGGAAGATGTGGTCCATATACACTATGGAGTATTATGCCTCCATCAGAAAGGATGAATACCCAACTTTGGTATCAACATGGACGGGACTGGAAGAGATTATGCTGAGTGACATAAGTCCAGCAGAGAGAGTCAATTATCATATGGTTTCACTTATTTGTGCAGCATAAGACATAACACAAAGGACATGGGGAGATGGAGAGGAGAAGGGAGTTGAGGGAAATTGGAGGAGGAGATGAATCATGAGAGACTATAGACTCTGAAAAACAATCTGAGGGTTTTGAAGGGGTGGCGGGTGGAACGTTGGGTGAGCCTGGTAGTGGGTATTGCATGGAGCACTGGGTGTGGTGCATAAACAATGAATTCTGGAACACTGAAAAGAAATTTTTAAAAAAAGAAGAGGAAGAGAAAAGGGGCCAAAACTCCAACCCAGGCCTGTCCGATTCTGAAGCGCATGCTAGAAGTACAGCGATACATCACCTATAAATCTGTGGGAGAGGCCAGGGCAGGGCTGGAAAGGAAGATGTCCCTTCCTGAGGCAGGTTCCAAGAAACTCTGAGCAGGCAGAGAGGCAGAGGGAGGGACAGGAGGTAGACTCCCGACACAACCCCAGGTCCTGAGGACTGAGAGTATAGTATCGACGTTACAACAGCCTCTCCTCCTGGTACTACCCAATTCAGACCACTCCTGGGTACCACACTCAGTTCTGAAAATGACATTTTCCAAGAAATACTGACTAATCAATGCATAAGCCCAAGGGAATCACTTGACTATGAAGAGATTCAAAAGCCACCCTTGTATGGCCAGGCGTGGTCCCTAAAAATCTCCCATGTGCAATCCTTCATGCTCTTTCTCCTTCCACAGGGACCACAGAGGTCATTTGTCATAGAACGCAGAGCCACAAGACAGAAGAAGCTGGATCTCTGAATTACTGCTTGGGGACAAGCCCCCCACTCATCAAAAACACTGAATTAAACTTCATGTGAGCAAGAAATAAACTTGTATTTAGAAAGGCTTTTTGTTTGGTTGGTTTTTGTTTTTAAAGATATTCTTGCCGAAGCAATTGGAACCATTAACCTTAAGAAAACTCAGAGGTGGAGGGTCATCATGATACCCAACCTCAAATATCTGATGGGCCTCCACAAATTAAAAGATTTCTTGATGTTACTTCAAGGGAAAGAACTAAGACCAGGGCTAGCATCTGTAAGGAGACGGATCACAACGAAGGATAAGGATAAAAATTCCTAAGAATCAGAGATGTTCAAAGATCGGGCTCCTACCCACACCCTCTGTCCTCCCCTTCCACCACATTCCACTCGGCTACCCACTCTTCCTTCTGATCCATGAGCATCACGGGCTCTTTCTTGCCTCGGAGCCAATAAGCATTAGATCCCTCTGCCTCAAACACTCTTCCTGACTCTTCGCAGGCCTTATTCATATATTCAACAATAGTGCATTGTCTCATACCTGCTCCTTGCCAGGCACTGTTCTGGGTGCTTGGGAAACAAACCAGTGAACAAAACAGACAAAAAAACATTACTCTTGAACTTCAAATTTAGCCAGAGATAAACACTGTAAAGAATGAACTTAATAGGGGTGCCTGAGTGGCTTAGTGGGTTAAGCCTTGTCCTTCAGCTCAGGTCATGATCTCAGGGTCCTAGGATCAAGCCCCGCATCGGGCTCTCTGCTGAGCAGGGAGTCTGCTTCCTCCTCTCTCTCTGCCTGCCTCTCTGCCTAGTTGTGACCTCTCTCTCTGTGCCAAATAAATAAATAAAATCTTAAAAAAAAAAAAAAAAAGAATGAACATAATAAACGAGTAAGCATTCCAGAATAAAACGAAAGTTGTAGCAAAGAAAGGAGGAGTGGAGTTCTGGGATAAGAGGTAAGAGGTGGTAATGGACAAGTTGCCATTTTAAGGAGGGAGGGCATGGCGAGAGTAGGCCTCATTGAGAAGTTGATGGTGAGCCAACAGTTGAAGGAGGTGAGAAAATTAGTCAAAGAATATCTGGGGTGGGGTGGGGAGCATTCTATGCAGAGTGAAGGCCTTGAGGTAGAAGCATCTCCACTATGTTCCAAGAACAGCAAGGAGGGGTACAGTGAGCAAGGGTGCTGTAGTCAGGGAAGGCATGAGAGAGGCATCAGGGGCAACTGGGGCTTCAAACATCACCTCCTCAGGGAGCCCTTTATGAATCCCCAAATCTATACTATGTTTCCCTTCATGCTTCCCATTATTTTCTCTCAGAGCATGTTTATCTTTCATGACATTATGTTCACTTGCCAGGGCTGCCACAACAAAGCAACCCAAACAGATCACCTCACACTTCTGCAGACTGGAAGGCCAAGATGGAGGGGCCAGCAGGGTTGGTCTCTTGGGCGGCTATGAGGGAAAGACATGTTCCGGTCTCTCTCCTCGGCTTGGAGATGGTCTTCTCCACTTTGTCTCTTCACGCCCTCATCCTTCTGTGCCCATCTCTGTGTCCGCATTTCCCTTTTGTATAAGGCCATCAGTCATACTGGAGGAGGGTGCACCCCAATGAGCTCACTTTAACTTGATTACCTCTGTAAAGACCCTACCTCCAAATAAAGTCACATTCTGTGGTCCTCGGGACAGGAGGTTAGAACTTCGAAAGATGAATTTGGGGGATGACAATTCAACCCACAGTAGACACTGTAAGTTATATTTATTTACCCATGCGAGGAATTGTTGAGCACCTGTAATCCCCACTGGACTTTTGGTGCCCCCAGAGGAGGGACAAAGTCAATGTCAGTCATCTCACTGCCCTAGCGTCTAGTGCAGGGCCTGGCAGGGGTTCAATGGTGATTCGGTGCTTAATTAATATTTGTTGATGATATGAGAGGCTGTTAGAATAAGTTCCTCCAGAGCCAGTGGCTGCCTGACCCTGGAGCCATTGGGACAGAAGGTTGGTGGTCGTTTGGGGGTGATTCAGCCATCCCAGGACATGGGTTACCACCCATCCTTTCCCACACTGAGAGCAGTAATTCCTTTGTATTTCTGAACTAAATTCCTTAACTCCTTTTGTTCTGCTGCATAAGAGGCCACCGAGCAAGTTCCTCTTGTCCTTCAGTTTTTCCTCTTGTCCTTCAGTTTTGCCTAGTTCTTTCTTTCCATTTATAATCCTCTTCCCCCAGGGCTACCCCTCGAGGCTGTGCTGTGTTCTGTTGACAAATTAGAAGTCCTGCTGGGTTTCCAGCTTGGTACTGCCTACTGGCCCTTTGAAAGAACAACCAGGTCATCATTCCTGGAGTTCTAATGAAGTCGGGTTTGCAGGCTCTCTTGTCTCCCCCACTCTCTTAAAATCACCATGTATGGAAGTAAAAACCTCTGGACAGAGACCAATGACACATCAAAAGTTTCACTTGGAAAAACACACGCAGAAAACTGGCAAAGAAAACAAAGGTGTAGTGTAGACTTTGGTCTTCATTCTTTGTCCCCATGCTGACCTGTGGTGGAATTTCAGAGATGTTATTTAACTTGTCTGGGCTTTAGTCTCCTCATCTATAAAGTGAAGATAGTAACTAATGGGTTCATAGCATAATGGCCTAGGGATATCCATACATACTGGAGGTTTATAAGCATTCTCCTAATGTGAAATGTTTTATTATATGATGATGAATTTGAATGGCTGGGAAGCATTTTATTACGTGTATTGTGAGATAATAGAAAATATATACATTGGTCTCTGTTTCCAGTTCCTGATGCAGCACTCCCCAAAACCTTGTCATTTCCTAAGTGATAAGAGTATTAGGAGCATCATTTGTTCTACTGAGGCTACTCTGGTGAGCTCTTAGATGGGAGCTGGTCCCCAAAAAGATCAAGCCATGATTAAAAGCTTGGGATCTTCAGCCCACCACATCCCCAACAATTCTCTAGAGCAGAGAGACTGGAAATCAATCATGCCTACATGAGGAAATCCCAACAGTGTGAGGTTCTCAGAGCTGCCACAGTGGCAAACACACCCACACCGGGAAGGTGATTTACCCCAGCCCCTTGGGGACAGAAGCTCTTGCACTCAGGACCTTCCCACATCTCACCCTATGTATATCTTCATCTGTATCCTTTATCATGCCCTCTAATAAACTGGTAACCATACGTCTCTCCCTGAGCTCTATTCTAATTCTTTCTAGCTACATGACCTTGAGCAAGCTTATTTACTCTCTGAGCCTCAGTTTTGGTAAATTGGGAATAAGAATCCCATCCCCCATCATCCCGATACAGATAAAGAAGATAATTCACACAAGGCTCTTTGAAATAGGCATGCAGCAAGTGTTAGCTAATTATAGCAGATATCGTGCTGCTAAAAATTACTTGAAAAATCTTTCCAAAATGACCCAACCCACTAGACAAACTCTGGTTCTGAATGACCTTGTTCCCAGAGTTTTGCTCAGAGTTGAGACTTGGACAGTTGATATGATGAAGTTCAGGATGAAACTGGACCATTCCAGCAAAAGTCCTGCCAATTTCTGTGGTGTTCCCTTATTGAGAATTAGACCCCATGGAGGGTGAAGAAGGAGAAAAGGTCAAAGAACCCATAAAGAGATATGTTGATAAATCAGGGGAGAGAACTTGGCATGCCCAGCAAACATTTGCAAGCAAAATAGACTTCCAAATCTCTTTGGAAAACTTCTGAAAGGAAGACGGGGTTAGCCTTGAAGTCAAGGTAAGATTTGGGTGGGAGAGGGAGGCAGAGCCAGGTGTGCCTGAAAAGGAGGGACCTGTGGCTGAAGCAAAGAGTATGTGCCAGGGAGCAGTGAGCAGAAATTTCCTTCCCTTCCATTCCTTGCCTGTTCCACCTTCCTCTTCCCTTCCCAAAATAACCCAGCCCTTTGGCTAAGCTATCAGGATGTTCCAACTTGGTTCTGCTTGCAGTGTTTCCCCAGCTAGCTAATTAAACATAGCACATTTAATTGAATCATAGTGAAGCCCATAGCTGATGTCTCTACACCCAGAGGGGAAAAGGTGGATTGTGATGAAAACCAACTGAGTTTTACAGGTGCTAGCTAGAGCTGTGTAGATATTTTCAAACCTCAGCATAAAAAGCATGATATTTGAGGCAGTATCATGTATAGATTAGAGTAATCTCCCAAACAAGGGAAGAGAAGATATCCCTTTTATACAACAACAGTTCAGTAAATTTTGTTTAGCTTGCGTAGGATACAGTTAATTATAGTAATTTATCAAAGTGGCACAAGGTGGTATTCACACACACAAAGAGTATTTTCCCACAGTTGAAAATCCTTAGTTTTATATAAGCTGGAGCTAGTACTAATTGAATTTTCACTTGGGTAGATAAAATCTTTAACAACTCCGGAATAACTAAATGCTCTTTGCTCAATGATGTGGATCAGGATGATTTACAACACCTTTCACACAATCATGCTAATTTTGCTTTCATATGATTAATTAAAACAATATGTTCATTCTTCCTAAAGTGGAATTAGGGCACCCAAGGAGTTGGCTTTTATTACCAACTTCCCTATCCAGCAATAAAAGCAATTTTCCCACATTGTCGTCAAGAAAGTGCTAAGTACACGGGGCCTGATGGAAAGTCTTTGTCAAGTTTAACATTGGTCTTTGGAAGGCAACAGAGGTAGTCAGATGGGCAGATAGCAGTTTCTAGGACTTCAGAGTTGGAAAGGGCTTTAAAGGTAATCTCATGAAAACCCCCATGTCACAGATGAGAAGACTGAGGTGGCAAACATGCTGTCCCAGCTGATAAGGCTCCATTTGGGGCAGGACTAATATCAGTATCCAGCTACCCTGATATGTAACCCAGTCTTCTGGAGAAAGAGAACTGGACCAGGAGTCAGCAAACCCAGATTTAAGATCCAGATCTTCTGCTGACTCACTGTAAGACCTTATAAGCACTGAGTCTCTCTCTCACTTTCCTCTTCTGTAGCAATGGGATGACAGTGCTTATACCTTCAGTCTTCTAAGAAAAGAGGGCCAAGAGATAAATGAAGTTTATGTGAGCCACTCTTCCATCCCGAACCCCCATCTGCTCCTGAATTTGCCAGACCACTCTGCTTCAATGTATTACTACCCTCCACCCCCTAGGTTCCTCAAAAGTGTCCAGCCTTCTTGTTTTTTCCTGATGGGTGAAGCTGAAGACTAGGAGACAGAGGCCCCCACAACTAATTAGTGGCAGAGTTGGTTTGGAGCCCATCACTGCCATCTCTGGCTGCTGCCTCCTCCCTGGGCCCATTCCTCAGATCCCTGCCCTCTGGCATGAGTGACAGTGGATGGCAACTCTCTTTGGTGGTGATCCCTGATCCTGAGGGATCGCTGCTCTACCGAGTTCCCTTGGTTCATCTAGCCAGTCCCACATAGGAGACCCTTTTTCAGAGGGACTTCTGGTAGCAGATTCAAATTCTTACACAGTTAAAGAAAGAAAAGACTTTAACCACCTTCATGTTACAGATGGGAAAATTGAGGCCCAGAAGAAAAGGAAAGATGGCACTGTTTACTGAGCAGATCCGATGTGCCAGACGTCTCTTAGGATGCTTTCTCAGGTCATTACATTGTCTGTCAAGGGCAGAAAGGACGTATGACTTGTCCAAGGTCACCTGGCTGCTAAGGGCTTAATCCAGATTCACTCAGGACTGCTCTGTTTTCCACGCACACGCCAGTCCTCTCCCAGGCTTTCTCCTTACCATTTACGGAGGATGAGTGTCCAGTGTGAACAAAGTGTTTTACATGGACTAATTCATTGTATACTTTCAACAACCCTCAATGGCTGTTGGGGGGAATGGGAGTGCTATTATACCCCTTACTTTGGAGATAAGGAAAGGGAAGCAAAGAGGTGAAGTCTCCTGCCTGAACTCACATGACCAGTGAGGCCAAAGGCTGAGATTCAAATCCAGGCATGGTGTCCAAAACCTCTGTACTCGATGGCCACCTCCTATACACCGACTCTCCTTAAACATCTGTTAGGTCTGCAAGGTCTTTGGACCCTAATGGAGCAATGCTCACTATACAAGCTTAAAATAAAGTCAGTTAGGAGGTACCAACTACAGGTGTCACAAGACTTCAAACTGATAGCACAAAGACTTCAAATGGACCTTCAAGAGTTCTTGCTTCCCTCCAACGGTCACTGGCTCTGGCTCTGCAGATGCCATTAGCATAATGACAACTGAGCTAGCAGCCTCAGCCCCCAGGCTGCAGTGCCTGTGAGACTGGCTGCCTCCCACGGCTTCCCCTCTGCTTCATGCTCCATTGGAGAGGGCAGACAGCTGTGTTCATCTACTGCAGAAGTCTTAAAAACCACTTAGCAGCTGCCACCCTTGTCCTGTGGCCAGTTCAACAGAAAGACCCTTGGGTTTCTCCGAGCTGGCCTGACATTCAAAAGGAGGGAAAGCAATAGAATAAAAACCATGGATGACGTGGGGTGATAGAGGAGAAAAAATTGGGGGTCTTAGGCAGTTGAAAACATTACTTCATTCATTATGCTTATTATAACCATTTTTCACCTTCCCAACCTTGGTACTTCTAAGCAAAGATTCTAGAATTATACCAAATAATCAAATGTTCCTTCTAGAATTTAAAAATGAAAAAACTAAAACAAAAACAAAATTACAAGGATTTGCATTTCACTTCTGCAAAAAAGAAGGAATTATACATACTTCTACAAAACAGCCACAAATGATTTTGTCATCCTTTGAAGATAACGTGAGATAGAGAAAGAAAAAATAGGAAACACTTTTTATAAACCTTGATACTAAGACTCATGCTTGGAGCATGTGGGTGGCTCAGACAGTTAAGGGTCTGACTCTTGATTTTTGGCTCAGGTAATGATCTCAGGGTTGTGGGATCAAGTCCCGAGTCAGACTCCGAGCTTGGCATGGAGTCTGCTTGAGATTGACTCTCTCCCTCTCCCTCTGCCCCTCACCCCCACACACTCATGTGCTCTCTCTGTCTCTAAAATAAATAAATAAATCTTTAAAAATAAAAAGACTCAAGCTCGTGGAGAAATGTGAAAACTGAGCTTGGAAGTTGGGCTCCCTGAGTCTTATTCTTGTCCTACCACTTACAAACTGTGTGTTCTTGAGCAAGTGACCTGTCTTGCCCAGCTTTACTCTCTTCCTCTGTAAAGTGGGGAGGATACTAGTAAGCAGACTGATGTCATGTGATTGTTATCAGGGTTAAATCAGATTACGTATGTCAAGGTTTCAAACATGTGTTGGTTATTGGCACAAGATTATTTTTGTCAACAAATACAATATTTATTATATTAATGAGAATTCTACTGGAAGGGACAGAAACCAGCTGAAATTAGTTTAAATAAAAAGGAAAGGAAATGTATCGGGTGACGCATCTAGAGGCACACAGGTGGTTCTGGCCCCAGGCTAGTCAGGATCTGGGAACTCAAACAGCTTTAGAATCACCCTCTGATCAACACTCTGGATTTCATGTCAGCTTCGGTCTATGAGTTGTCTTCATTGTCTCAGGCTCCTCAGGGATCAATTTCTACAGCTTATGACACAGGGGCAGGACAGAGCTACCACTTCCACCTTCAACCCAAGAAATTCCAGGGAAGTTATATGCCTTTTCCAGTGGCTCAGGAAGTGGAGACTATAATCTATAGTCTCCCCTATCTATAATATAAGCACAATTATTATATTATTATAATCTTCAATCTACTCCATCTGAACCACATGGAGCACCAGAGAAGTTTTCCAAAGGAAGACAGCTTCACTCCACTGGGCTGAACTAGAACAAGAGATGTTCATTACATCTGTTATTATTATGTGACCTAGCTTGCCATGAACAAAGTCCCTTTAAAGAGTATACACTACCGGGGCGCCTGGGTGGCTCAGTGGTTAAACCGCTGCCTTCGGCCCAGGTCATGATCTTGGGGTCCTAGGATCGAGCCCCGCATCGGGCTCTCTGCTCAGCAGGGAGCCTGCTTCCTCCTCTCTCTCTGCCTGCCTCTCTGCCTGCTTGTGATCTCTCTCTGTCAAATAAATAAATAAAATCTTAAAAAAAAAAAAGTATACACTACCGATGCCTATCTACAGTGTTCCATATATACACGTCATCCAAAAATAGTAGAGTATAGATTTTGCAAACAGAGATTAAGCTTATCTTTCTTCCATCCTCCACAGTGCCCAGCACAGAACAGGCTCTCTAAGAAGTATTTGGGGGGTGACTAATAACTCAGCTCTGGAATCAAATTACATACTGTACTATTTGGAATGAATTAGATTATGCTTCAGTTAAAAAATACCCCCCCACACCTTAGTGACTTAGCATAAGCTGGTTCCTCATTCAAAGTCTACTGTAACACAGGTGACTGTCCAGAGCAACTGTCCTAAGAAGATGCTCAGAGACCCAAGTTGACAGTGTACCCTTAGTAACACTGTCTGGCAGTGTACCCTTAGTAACACTGGGACTCCTTAATCAACATGGAGAAGACAGAGATCTGGTCATGAGCTTGACAGGGGAGGGGATCTCTTAATGACAATGTAGCCCTTCCCTCCAGAAGTGGCCCATGTCATTCTGCCCACAGCCCACTGGCCAGACCCAGTCACCAGACCCACATACTCCAAAGAATTGGAGATGTCATCTTCCACATGCTTGGAAGAAGAAGAGAATCAGGTATGTGTGACTTCTAGCCATCTCTACCCAAATCAATGAAAATAAAACCATATTCTACAAAAATGATACCCAAAATTTAAATATTAAGAAGGTCTCAAGAAAAGAATATAGCCTAGGACCTATTGATAGGGCTTTCCTACTACTTCATCACAGACCACCGTCCCCACATTTCTGACTAAACCCATATTACAACCCAGCAGAGACGAATTCCACTTGAAAGTTCAAAGTTTATTTATTTTGCATGCTCCACTATCAGACAGAAATGACCTTCAAAATCCAACTGAGCATACAATCTTACTAGAGGCAATTGACAGTTCTTTGCAAAAGCCTTTAAAAACAAAAACAAAAACAAAAAAAAATGCATACTCTTTGACCCTGTAATTCCACTTCTGTGGTTTAACCTTAGGAAATAAGCAAGGAGGTGCACACGGATTTCACTACAAGGATGTTCCTTGCAGCCCATTTTTAACAAGAAAAAGTAAGAATTGACCTAAATGCCAGCAACAATGTATTGGTTAAATAAATTCGAGTGTGTCCTCACATCAGAATAATGGGCATCCATTAATAACTACACCATGGAGGTATATTTATTAATATAAAAAGAGGTTTGTGGCACATAAATTGGGGGTGGGGGGAAGCAGGCTATAAAATGGTACATATACCACATGTGCCTGGGAAAGGTTCTAGAAGAAAACATATCAAGGAATTAATAATGTTTGCTCCTGTGTGGGTGGGATTATGGGTGTGTTTATTTTCTTTTTTGATAGACTATTATTTTCTGCTCGTACAAGTAATGCTGTTGAAATAAGAAAAACAAGGTAGTTTAAATTATAAATAAATAATATGCTTGGGCATATCACACACCCACTGCTCCTAATGGGGCTTTTATCTTGGAAACTGACTGCAGGCAATTAGGTTCTTTCTAGTCTTTACTGCTACAGTCACTCCCCATGACAATAATAGCAAGAGAATTTGGGAGAGACAGCACTTCTCAATTTATAAGCCCTTTCATTTTCACAATCACCCCTACTGGTGTAGAGGGAGGGACTACAGGCCTTTCTGTCCCCATTTGACAATTAAGACTCAAGGCCATTACGAGACTTGCCCAAGAGGAGAGACTACACCAGAATCCAAGACTGTTCCAGCCACTGCCCTGTTCAACTCCACAGAACGTCAATGGATTCTAGCGGAGCCTTTCACTTAGCAAATACTGTGAAAAGTGCCCCCTGGAGTTGTGCAGCATCCAGTCCTGCTCAAAACCTTACTGGATGGCCAAAGGTCTTCCTACACCGAATTAGCCAGCCTGTGTCAATGATGGATTACAGGTAAGTAAGCAAATCTGCACTCTACAGACATTTATTGAACACATCCTAGGTTCGCATTGTTGCAGTACCTGAAGTTATTAAGTTTGGCCTTTATCCTTAAGGCAGTGAAGAGATATTTGAGGGTGCTGAGTAACAGAATGATGTAATCAGAGCTATATCTGGGAAGAAAAATTTGGGTAGAAATAAGAGTCAGTGGAGGTGAGCAAGACCAGAGGAAGCAGGGAGACCAATGTGTTAGGAGACCATTACAATCATCTAGATACAAAAAATAAATACCTAAACTAAGGCAGAACCATATGCTATCTTAGTGATTTACATAAAGATCCCTTTCAATTTCAAACTAAGCCAATGACATAGGTACTATTTTTATCCCCATTTCTGAGGTTAGGGTTCAAAAGAGTTAGGTCACCTGAACAAAGTTGCCCAGCAACCATGTGTCAAGGATTCCAACTCAAGCCCATGTCACTACAAATCTCATCACTGAGCCATTACGCTAAAAATAAGAAAAAGATGGGGCATCTGGGTGGCTCAGTGGGTTAAGTGTCCGTCCTGGGATCGAGCCCCACCTCAGGCTCCCTATTCAGCAGAAATCCTGCTTCTCCCTCTCCCTCTGCCTGCTGCTCCCCCTGCTTGTATGCTCTCTCTCTCTCTCTCTCTCTCTCTCTCAAATAAATAAATAAGTAATCTTTAAAATAAATAAATAAAATGAGTAAAAGAAAGTGGACGGTTTGTCAACTTAACACAGACTGCTATATGAATAGGATATTGAGTAAAAACCTTATGGCAGGGGCACCTGGGTGGCTCAGTGGGTTAAAGCCTCTGCCTTCAGCTCAGGTCATGATCCCAGGGTCCTGGGATCGAGCCCCACGTCAGGCTCTCTGCTCCACAGGGAACCTGCTTTCTCCCCTCTCTCTGCCTGCCCCTCTGCCTACTTGTGATTTCTCTCTCTCTGTCAAATAAATAAAATCTTTAAAAAAAAAAAAAAAAAAACTTATGGTAACCACAAGTGAAAAACCTGTAATAGATATGTAAAAAATAAAGATAAAGGAACTTCAAGAATATGACTAAAGAAAGCCATCAAACAATAAAGAAGAGGACAAACAACAAAAAGAACAGTGAAGAGCTACAAAAACAAACATAAAACAAGTAAAAAAAAAAACACAGTAAGTACACACTTGTCAATAATTACTTTGAATTTAAATGGACTAAACACTCCAGTTAAAAGGCAGAGGGTGACAGAATGGATAAAAAAGCAAGACCCGGGGTGCCTGGGTGGCTCAGTGGGTTAAAGCCTCTGCCTTCGGCTCGGGTCATGATCCCAGCGTCCTGGGATCAAGCCCCACATCGGACTTTCTGCTCAGCAGGGAGCCTGCTTCCTCCTCTCTCTCTGCCTGCCTCTCTGCTTACTTGTGGTCTCTGTCTGTCAAATAAATAAATAAAATCTTTAAAAAAAAAAAAAATTTAAAAAGCAAGACCCATCTATACGTTGCCTATATAAAACTCATTCCAGACCTAAAGATACATGTAGATTGAAAGTGAAGGGACAGCAAAAGCATTCCTCTTGCAAATGAAAGTGAAAAGAAAGCCAGGGTAGCAACACTTGTAACAGACAAAACAGACTTTAAAACCAAGACGAAGGAGAGACAAAGAAGAACACTATGTAATCATAAAGAGAGCACTCCAACACAAAGATACAACAATCGTAAATATTTATACACCCAACATGGGAGCACCCAAATATATGAAGCAACTATTCACAAACATAAAGGAAGAAATCAATAGAGATACAATAATAGTAGGGGACTTCAACACCCTACTTATATCACTGGATAGATCATTAAGAGAAAATCCACAAGGAAACAGTGGCTTTGAATGACACATTGGACTAGATAAATCTAACAGATATACTTAGAACATTCCATCCAAAAACAGCAGAGGACATGTTCTTTTCAAGGGCACACGGAACATTCTCTGAAATAGATCACATGGCAGGCCACAAAAGGAGTCTCAAAAAAATCAAAAACATTGAAATTTTATCATGCATCTTTCCTAACCACAACACTACAAAACTAGAAATCAACCACAAGAAAACATCTGGAAAGAGCACAAACATATGGAGGCTCCAAGCCTCTCTCCATCATCCACCTCGGTATCCCATGGCAGTCCCCATTTCTGGAAGTGAACCCTTTGTCTCCCCCTGTCACCGCCATCACCCATTGAGCTATCACCTTCTTTTATTTGTGTATTTTAAATATCTATTTATTTATTTTATTTTTAAGACCCTCGTAGAGTTAACATACAGTGTTATATTAATTTCAGGGGCATAATATAGTAATTCCACAATTCTGTGCATGACTCAGGGCTCATCATGATAAGTGTACTCTTAATCCCCTTCACCCACTTAACCCATCTCCCCCATCCCCTCCCGGGAACCATCAGTTTGTTCTCTGTAGTTAAGAGTCTAGCCTTTGGGGGCGCCTGGGTGGCTCAGTGGGTTAAGCCACTGCTTCGGCTCAGGTCATGATCTCAGGGTCCTAGGATCAAGTTCCACATCGGGCTCTCTGCTCAGCAGGGAGCCTGCTTCCCTCTCTCTCTCTGCCTGTCTCTCTGTCTACTTGTGATCTCTCTCTGTCAAATAAATAAACAAAATCTTTAAAAAAAAAAAAAAAGAGTCTAGCCTTGGGTTGGAGTTTTCTTGTCTCTTTTTTTCTGTTTCTTAAATTCCACAAATGAGTGAAATCATATGGTATCTGTGTTTCTCAGACCTGTTTCACTTAGGATTATATTCTCTAGAACTATCCATATTGTTGCAAATGGCAAGATTTCATTTTTTATGGCTGAGTAATATTCCTTTGTGTGTGTATGTGTGTGTGCACATGGGCACACGTGTGCTATAACTTCTTTATCCGTTAGTCTATTGGTGGACACTTAGGTTAATTAGGGACAGTAGACCCAATCCTGAGGAAATCAAAGCATGATCGGTCAGCACTTGGTGGGTGGAGGTGAGTGGAGAGCAATCTTAATCAAAGCGAAATGTAGAAATAATAAATCATAGTTTGATGAATGTTAAAGAAATCTAAGACTTCAGTGTTGGAAGAAGCCAGGACATTCATTATGACTGGGCACCAAATGCCAGGTGAACAAGACCACTGACTGTCCTTTCTGGCCCCCTTGCTTGTGTGGGGGCAGAGGACGTGGTCCATCCAGTGAATGGTGAGAGCACGCAACACCTGTCACTTCTAGGCCACATGACTGCCAGTGAGAGAACCACAGCCCCGCCTCCCCCCATCCAGAGAGCTCTCCTCTGTCACTTCCATCACGGCAATCTGCAGCAATGGAAACTGGCTGCTCCCTCTCCCCAAGTCCCAGAGCAAGGAGACATGGAAAGGAGCTCTTGCTGACCCACAGTGAACCTGTGGCACGGATGAGAAAGAAATCTGGATGGCACAAAGCCTTCACTGGGACCTGGATAGGGAAACTGAGGACCCAAAAGGAAAGAAATCCACCCAGCATCGTAGAGCTGGCTACCCAGAAGCACGAAGGCAAGATTCCCAGACCCCTGACCCCCCGTGTCCCATCAGTGCTCTTCTCCTTTAGACCTCACTAAGTACGTCACATGTTTTGCAGGTCGCTGACCCCTTCTAACCGGAAGCATAGTCTGCTTCTATAAATTAAGGCAAAGTCTGAATTAAACTCATCGTTGCCTAATTTTTACAGATTGTCTCCTAGTGCCCCAGACTCAGAACTCTGTTTTCTTGGGAGATGGAGGGAGACATCCAGGAGGTCTGTAGGGGTGGGGGAATGAAACCTGTTCTGTTATTTATAGAATCGAGGCTAATTTAGTTAACTTTGGCAGAAAGTGCTCAATTTCGCAGACAGTTGCCACCCGTTTCTCCTGCAGACTGGATTTCCTCATAGTAACTGACTCCGCTCCATCTTCCCCTTTGATGTATGATGCTATAAAACAGGGAGTGAGCAAGTCACCTTCGAAGAGGCTTTTTGTCATTGCAATAACTAGAAGTAATTTATGAGCACCTGGAATTTGGGTTCTCTGTCTCTGACTCGGCAACAGACTGAAATCACAATCTGGATGCTGGCAGCCAATCAAAAGGTCAAAGTGACTCTGAGATGTATCAGCCTTCTAGAATCTAGGGTAAGGAAACTGCAATGCCCACATGCAGCAATGAAATCATCAGCAAAGAGTTTAGACTCCAGCTGCCTTTGGGGTATTTGGGGTATCCTGGGATACCTTCCCCTATCCAGATCACCATCTACGTCCCTGCCATCCATCAAGACCCTGTTTAATTCCTGCCTCTTCTAGGAAGCCCTCCCTGACTACCCTAACCCAGACATGTACTATATACTCTGACTGCACAATTATACTGGCACCTGTCACTCTCTTGTTCAGTGCATGCTCTTTATGCATGTAGGTCTAGACTCTACAGATCATCGTTCTTCCTGTAAACATAGGTTTCATCTCCCATGCCATTGACCAGTTAGTAATGGCTGCCTCAAGTACTGTAGGGAGAATCTGAAGCTGCATCTAGGCTTGGTGGTCAAAGTGTAAAGATTGACTGGCAACGTCAACAATGGGCATCAGCTGAGAAAGGAAAAGGTACGCCCTATGTTTGCCCTCGGTGGTATATATAATAAATTGTTTAAAGATCAGGTCCAGGGGCACCTGGGTGGCTCAGTTGGGTTAAGCCTCTGCCTTCGGCTCAGGTCATGATCCCAGGGTCCTGGGATACAGCCCCACATCAGCTCTCCACTCAGCAAGGAGCCTGCTTCCCCCTCCCCCTCTGCCTGCCACTCTGCCTATTTGTGATCTCTCTCTCTGTGTCAAATAATTAAATAAAATCTTTAAAAAAATAAAATAAAATAAAGTTCAGGTCCATAATGTACACTTACTAATATTCCCAGGGACATTTGCATAGGTACACAATGCATGCCCCAAATTATTTGATGAATAAATATTTCCCATTTTAACAATGACCTAACTCCAATGCATTAATCATATGTGTTCTAATTATCATTCTTTCAAACAGTCCTTAACACACATATGTGGAGACCAGACTCCCCTCAGAAATTCTTGCAAAGCTAGATTTTCAATGAGGGATGGCTTTTGACAGATCAGCCCCCTAACATTTCTGAATCTGAAAATACTAATACATTTCAAACTCTTAGCCTCTGTACAGTAATTAATGATTTTAAAAATTTTGTATCTTGTTCCTTGTTTGATCACATGAGTTTCATGAGATAAAATGTTACTTCTATCCTATAGCATTGCAACAGCTCGTTTAGTAGCATAGTGATTAGTCAGGACCAGAAAAGGTAACCCAGCAAACATTAACCAACCCCCCACAAAGTAAAATAAGCATTTAAGATATAGGCTGGTGTTTCCTACAGTGTTTCTTCCCCACATGGTTTTTTGTGGTCAGCTAAATTTGGAAAACACAACAGGTTTCCCTACAGTAGGATTCCTCAGAGCTGCTACTATTAATGCACTTGGCAAATTGCAGAGAGGACCCTCGACATGAAATATTTTCTACCTCTTTGACTCTAGAACCCCTTGAATGAAAGCATCCAAGTCCTACAAAACCTTTTAGAGAAATGCTTGCCTGGGGTCATCAAACTCCTCTCCTCGGATTTACGTAAAGTTATCAGCCAGGGCACTGAAAGGAAGCTGAGTAGTTAAGAGCTCAGGATCTAGAATGCCTCTGGGTTCAAGTTCTGGCTCAAGCACTTACTGGCCATGACTCTGGAGGAGTCACTGAGTGCCCAGCCCCACTTCTGTGCCTGAACATGCAGATTCTAACAGGGAACTTGGGAAGATTGAGTGAAAGGAGGCAGCAGAGTACCTACCTCATCCACGCACTCAGTAAAGGGTCGCTGGCAGTACCGCCAATGAGAAGGAAGGTCAGAATGGAAATCTATGTAAAAACGGGACAAAATGTCACAGGTCAGGCTGCACTGGAAGCTGATTCCAAAATGGAATCTGGAGCACAGGAGGTTTATGGAGGAGCGCTCCTGAGGATGACATCAGTGGAAGGGAAGGGAGGAAGGATTGAAGGGACATGGAACCATGAGGCAGCCAACCCCAGGGGGAGAGATGCGGCGCTAAAATGACCCTTCAGGACTGTCCCCAGCTGGGCTGAGAAGGCTGGGCCTTTATAACCCCATACGGATCAATCGCTAGAGGTGGGTCACCCCAGGAAGGCCTCAGCTTGGGCACCATGACTCTCTGCAACTCAGACAGTCCTACTAGGGACCACCAGCAGCTGGGACAAGTCCTCCACCTCCTCAGAGGGGGTCTGAGCAGCGCCTGCATTGACCTGCACATAGCACAGTGTCCACCATGCAAAGAAAAAAAATCCTCAAAAACCGAAACAAAGCAAAAGTTTCCTCTGATCCTCTGGGAAGGAAAAAGGGCAATCTGCAGACATCAACCAAATCTAGTCATTTATTTGCTCATCATTTATTAATGTCTACCATATGCCAGGCCCCAGGGCTTAGGGCTTATGAATCAGGTACTGATTCTAGAGCAATAATAATAATAATGTTTTCTCCTGACTTCTTAAGTCAGGAAAATAAAGACAGGGAAACAGAGAAGGAAGCACTATCACATCACTTGAAGCCAGGATGTATTCTCAGGTGATCAGTCACCTGTCAGCCCTGTATGAAAAGGTGTTAATTTGAATGAAGAAAGGGACACGGCAATTTTTTTCCCCATCGCAATACATCAAGTTGTTCTCCCAGTGACTTCGCGTGCTTGGCAAACTGTGCGCGCTGCACAAAATTGAATTCCCAGGTTTGGGGAAGCCTGGGCAGGCTCAAGGTACATGAGGATTTATTGCTTGAGGTACTTAAAATGCCTCCCACTATATTTGTTGTGACCTTCTCCCCCTGTCCATGGCCCCAAGTTAAACACAGCCTAGGGCTGAGCAAAGGTTAACAGCACACCAAATCAAGCAAAAGCAGCCCCAAGGAGACAGGTCCCTGCCTGGTGCTGGGATGGGGAAAGTCCTTTGTGTCCCTGGAAGGCTCTCAGCCTTCTTCTCTCCCCTGGGGGCTCCAGTCCTCACTTTTCCCACTGAACGTCTTCTCAAGAGGCCAACAAGATAGTCTGCAACTGTCATTTCACGTTTGCATAGCACGCTACCATTCTGGACCTGTTTCTGGGCCTCACCACCAGCCAAGAGGCAGGAATTGCTGAAATGATCGCTCCTGCTCTAGAAGTGAGGGCACGGAGGCCTCCAGAGGCACAGTGACTTGCCCAAGGTCACAGAGCAAAAATAAGCAGGACATAAGCCAGGCCCTCTCTGCCACAAACCGGCCCCACACACTCTCAGCCAAAGGGGCCAGGCCAGGCCTTGGCAGTATGCCTTATACTTAGTAGGACAGCTGATCCAGGCCATGCCCTGGGAGGATTACGTGGGAATCCACAGTGAGAATGGCCAGCCTCCCAGACCAGGCTCATGTCTACACTACTGTGCAAATGTATTATCCAAATCAAACCCAGCTGGAGAAGCCAAAGTGGGGTTCCCCCCCCCTTTGTATAATTATCGAGCCAAAGCAACAGATCAAAATTTTGAAATAAAATAACAGATTTTTTTTTTAACCTTCACCACCCCAAGTGAATTTGGAAACTGATCATCCTCCAAGCTGGAATATTGTTCTTGTCTGTTAAATTTCTTGTCTGAAAATTTCCCAAGCATAATTTTCAGAATGAGTTCTTGGCATGTATTTATCCTACACGTTCTCTTTCAGTCACGCAAACACCCGCTAAGCACCTGCAGACGGAGAGGTGCTGGGCTAAGTGCTGAGGGCCAGGCTGGCGGATGCCCGACCTCCTCAGTGGGTCTCACGTGTTTGATAGGGCTATTAAACAGCTAAGCGCAATGCAGGATTTAGAAACATTGCTCTTCGTAACTCTGCTGGAGGGAGTTTAAAATAGTACAACCTTTATGAAGAGCAATTCTCAAGCAGTAGCTACGGAAATTTTAAATGTGAGTTACTTGGGATCCAGCCGATGCAAAAGTAAAACAAAGCAAACTACGCTAAAACAATAGATACCAATGCAAGGGCAGAAAGTTACAGGTATGAAAATATTCGTTTCAACACTGTTAGTAATAGCCAAAAAAAAAAAAAAAAAGTTGGAAGAGGAGAAGAAAGGGAAGGGAGAAGGGAAGAGAAGGGGAGAAGAGAAGGTGGATGGTTTTTAAAACTGCAGTGCATTTATACCTTAAAGAGGCAATAAATATGAGGCATCTGTCTGCACTGACTGGAGAAAATGTTTCTAAGTATGCTAAGTGAAAGCAAGCAAGTTGGAAAACAAAGCATGTGCCATACATATGTGTGCTTGAGGATTTGTGGATCTACGGACACAGGCATGTGTGTACATGTAAGTGTGTACGTGTTAAACTCAAAGGAAAACAAAGGAAACATACAGACCAAACCGTTGGGTGGATCTCTCCCAGGAGAAGAACAGAGATGGTTTAAGTTGACAAACTTCGGAGCTATTTGCAAAGTAGATAACTTTTGTCATTTTGAAAACCCAAGCTAGCAAAATAAAGAGCACTGGATGCTCTGACTGTGATGAAAAGAGGGCTCCTTCCGACCCCTCAAGGAGAAGGGAATTCCCCTCACTGCCTTGTCATTTCCAGGGGCTTCTCCCACCATCTCCAGCAAGCCCCCGCAAGACCCCAGGCATCCTGCGATTTCTAGCCCCACCTAGTGGCAAGCGGGTGCCAGGCAGCCGCCCACACTGGTAGGGAAACACCGTTGTGTAAGAGGGCGATGAGCTGGACTTCACAGCTAAATACCGCACAGTGACAAATGACAAAAGAGGCCCTGGAGAGCCCCACTTACCTCACGGGTTGTTGAGCACAGCAAATGAGCCAAGTCTGCGTAGAGGCTACGATTCCCAGCCCACACGTTCGTTTGTTCAAGAAACAATTTCTTTTATTCTTATGACTCGGCTAAACTTCTATTTTGAGTTCTTATGTGCCAAGAGGACAGAAACTTATTTTCAGTCCATACAGTACCTCTGGGCTCCCATGCACACGTTCACCCACTAATAACATGAGGATTACAGGTGGGGTCTCTGGGGGCTAGTGTGTGGGGAGTGGGGTCAGGTCAGCACAGGATTTCTTGAGATGCCCCCGTGGCTTCAAACTGAGCTTCTTCAGGCCCAGCAACCTCCCTTGCCTCTGAGTGGAGCGCTCTGTGCATAACCTGCCCCGCCTCTCCAAAAAACTGGCTGCCCACCCTGCTCTCCTGTGAGCCCAGGGGGCAGGACACAGGACATATCTCTCCCAGATGCACCATGCACACTGCTCTTGTCACCTCTCCACACCACAGAACAGCTTTCCAGTCCAGATAGGGCTGTGGGGAGTTGTAAATCCCTCTGTTGATGGGAGCACAGAAAGCCTAAAAGCTCTGCCTCAACCTCCCTGGAGGCGAGGAAACTCAATGTAATGCAGAGTAGAACATGATGCAGGGATGGGAGAAGGAAAAACAGAAGGAGGAAAAGGACGAGGCTAAGTGCCATGGGCAAATGTTGTAGCGCTGTGGCTGGGGGGTTGGTTATTGGCCTATAATTGTCTTGGTTTGGCTCCCCATTGAAGCACTTGCTGGTCAAATAGCGGTCCAACTATTTCACTGTTCTTCAAGGATGATAGCATCCACCTTTGTGGGCCATTGCGGGAATGCAGTGAGATAAAGGGATGCAGATACTGAACGGTATTTTCCTTCCCACTCCACTTACAAATAAAGACTGAAATTCTACTTTGGTCCACTGCGATTCCATTCAGAGTGCTCCACACACCACCTCTGCCTGAAGGTGGAAAACATCCACTGTCTCAGCGGGAAGCTCACGCTGACATCACTCATTCTTCCTTAAGATAAAAGACAGAGTAGTGTGTCTGCTTCTATAGCTGAGCCTCTAAAAGGAGTTTCCAGGCCAATATCTCTTTAGGAATTATAACTTTTCCCAAGGCTGAGAGAAGCAATTGTTGGGACTTAATGGCAATATCTACTCAAAGGCTCTTGAGGGGTTAATCTCAAAGACTTTACTCAGAAAAGTCTTCACAGGGACATATCCTATGAAACCTTGAACCAAGGGACAAGCCTCTCCCCAAAGAGGCAATAGTTTTCCCAGCTTCTAGATGCATGGGACTCACTGAGAAAGCTTCCAGAACTTGGGGTAGTGGACACGAATCTGCATTTCTAACAAGTTCCTGGGCAATTGTGATGTTGTTCGTAGGAGACCATTCTCTAAGAACCAATGGATTAATGAGAAACACAGCTCAACAGAAGGGCCAAACTTATTCCGGAAGACTAAAATTGACAGGGATTTCCATATGTAACTCATTCCCCTGGGATAACATTATAGATATCTATAGGAAAGAGTGCAATGATCTTTAGCACACCTTGCTCAAGAATGAAGGTCTTACAGTTATTAACACTCATCATTCCCATTAGAATGGAAAATGTTACAAGGCTGGTTCCCAGGAAATTTCAGGTCTCAATGGGAAGAGTCTTTCCCAAATCCTCCCAAATACCACTCCATACAAACCACCCCCGACAGGACCAGGGAATCCATTTGTCCTATAATTCTACATACACACTTCCTCCCACCCATGCTCTAAAGTTAAAGAGTATGCCTCAGCTCATCCTCATCTCTTCTGTGGATGGGTCCCTTCTTCCAGACTCAGCAGGTCAAGACATCCACTGAACCAGACATCTGCCAGCTCACAAGAGCCAGCTCATCTAGAAATTTCCCCTGATCCTTGGGAGGGGGTGGGAGCCATGTAGTCCTACTCTCTACAGTTTCTGACTAGACCAGCAATTAAGAGATTTGGCCCAAGCCAATCAAATGACTTCTGGGAATTTGAAAATGAGATTGAGAGACAGCTAGTCAGTATCCGAAATTGGCTGAACTGATCATTATAAGGTGGCCAGAATTCACCAGATAGCCTGACAGCAGAAGTAACTGATCTATAGGAGATAAAAGAACAAAGTCACTGTGCACAGGTGGAAAGAGAATTGACAAGCCTGTCTCTGTGGCATTCAAGACCCCAGCTTGTATCCCTTCCTGAGGCCTTCCTCATCCCCACTCTTGGATTCAATATGACACTTGGTGTCCTCTGTATTTTTCACCTTTTCTATTTAAGATAGCTCCAGTCAGAATCACTCATGGATTCAGTCACCAGCTTGTTAATTGAGCACCCAAGCTTAGCCAGGAGCTGTTCTTGGTGCTGGAGAAATGGAGGTGAGCACAGCAGACGCATTCTTCATCCCATGAAACTGACCTGCAAACACTTTCATGATCTGCAACCTAGGACATTTAGTATAGGCCCCCCCACTTGCCCCCATAGAGAGAAATGCACACACAGAAAGAAAAGTTACCAGAAAACATACCAGTTTATTGAGCAGATACTATGTGCCAAGTACCCCCCGCCAAGTGCTTCACATGTACTTTCTCTCAATGAGGCAGGTACCATGATCATCTCGTTTTGCCCAAGGACACACAGGATTCACACCTAGGGGTCTGAATCCTCAGAGCCATGCAGAGACAAGAGGGAGAGAAAAGTCCGGAACAAAAGCAGACACTGAGGGAAGACACACGCACATGCATGCACATACCAACACACCTTTGCATGCACATATACACCCACACAGCAAATTCAGGCCTGTATCAGCACAGACTCGGACATCCTCCTGTCCTTTATCAGCTGCTGGCCTCTCTGCTGTTAGGAGACAAAAAACCAACCCCTCCCTCCTCAGAAATAACTTTGAGGAGTAGTTGGGCCCTGTAATGCTTTAATTGGACAAGAGCCTTCCAAATGTGCCTCCTGAGAACAGCGGGGATGCCTTTCCACCTGCCTTTTAGAAAATGTGCCCTCCCTGGATTGCATATGAATGCTCTTAGAGAAATGCCAGAGAATCATTTTGAATGCTTTCCACCAGCAGGTCAGCACTTACCCACCGGATGCCTCCCTGGGAGCCCCATTCAGGTTCCCTTTCACTTCCTACCCAGTCTGCTCCTTGCAGACCTAGGAGAGCAGGAAGCAGCTCTGACCCACTGGGCAGAAGTAAGGCTCTCTCTGCCAACAGCCCCTGCTCAGGGTGGTAAGCAAAGCACTCAAACCTAGCCAAGGCTTTAGGACCTGCTGAGCCTGGAAAGGACATGGGATTCTAAGAGGCAAGAGAGAATGGGGGAAACAGAGGGCAGAGACCCACTGTGTGCACCTCATTCTCCTCCTCTGTAAAGCTGGGAGCCTCCAATCTGCCTAGCCTAGGAACAGAGACCATTCACCGAGCACAGCCACTGTGCTCAACACAGATGCACGTTATTTTTTTTAAAACCCTGGTATATAAAAATGACTGCTCCATTTTATAAATGACAAAACTGAAGTTCCAAAAGATACAGATGCTTTAAAAAAAAAAAAAAAAAAAAAAAAGACAGAGCTGGTTCCCATGGCTAGTCCTGGTTCACATGACTAGCAAAGGCAGAAATGTCACTTTCCAAATTCCACGCTCTTAGCCACAAGCTGGCCTCCCTCGACTTGAGTTTAAGCGAATAAAGCTGGCTGGTGAAAGAGGAAAGGGCCAAGCCACCAGCTCGTGTTTGCCTTCATAATGTGCCAGCATTTGGCCTGATCAGCTGGAACCAGCTTTCCTCACCTCCTCCCACCCCCCCACCCCCCCACCTCCACCTAACCCTGAATTATCTCCTCACCCAGCGGCAGACTTCTTTCAAAATCCTAAAACAGGAGGCTTAACCCCAGAACATCTCAGCGGCCACCTAGCCCGGCAAGGTCACAGAGCTCTGAAACAAATGTGCTGACAAAACCATATCCCATCATCGTGGCTAGAGATTTTTAGGGAAACAGAAATCTGAGATGTGCTGAGGGAACTGGCAAGTGGGAAGCGGTATCAGGGTTTAGGCTTCAAAGGCTCTTGAAGGAACAACAGGACACATCTACTGTAAAGCCCCCTCGAGTGGAACTATATGACGAATTTGGGGAAACCTCTTCGAAATCCTTTGTCTCCCATTCTCTCTCCTGGCGAACTCACTCACACTTTTCCATTTAGTGTTTCCTGCTTGGCTCTCACCCGGTTGAGCCTCTTTCCACTTGTCTGTCCTGAATTCTAAAGGTTCTCAGCAAAAGAGAACACAAACAAAAACAGCCAAATAGTTATCCAATCCTCTATGGAAAAATAAACTTCTATTGGCACACGTCTCAGAAACAAAAAGATATGTTGTTGTTGTTGTTGCTGAATATCATCTTTATTTTCTTTCCAGTTTTTACGGAGCTATAATTAACACACAGCACAGTATCCATGTAAGGTATACAGGGCACCGATTTGACTTACATGTTGTGAAGAGATTACCGCGATAAGTTTAGTTAACATCCATCACCCTACATGGATACAAAAAAAGAGTCAGAAAAAGAAAAAAATGTTTTTTTCTCCCTGTGATAAGAACTCTTAGGGTCTACTCTAACAATTTCCAAATATACTACACAGAGTTAACTGTGGTCATCATGTTGTACATTACATTCCTAGTCCTTATTTATCTTAGAACCAAAAATTTGCACTTTTGGACAACCTTCATCCAATTCTGCCTCCCAGCATCTCCCTAGAATGACACGCTTTTATCTTATATCAGATATAGCACATTTTTGGGGTGCCTGGGTGGCTCAGCCAGTTAGGCATCTGCCTTCAGCTCAGGTCATGATCCCACAGTCTTGAGATCAAGTCCTGTGGCGGGGGGGGGGGGGGGGGGGGGGGGGGATGGGGGGGGCGGTGGTCCCTGCTCAGTGGGGAGTCCGTTTTTTCCTCTCCATCTGCTCCACCCCTCTGCTCCTGCTCTCTCTCTCTCTCAAATAAGTAAATTAAATATTTAAATAAAAATAGACATGGCACTTTTCCAGTTACAGAAGAGAACAATCAATATCTTAGAGCTAACAGTGACTCGGACGTCAGCTGGTGTTTGTCTGTACTCATCATTCAGAGAAGATAGAATGTAAGCTCGGGTAGGGCAGGCATTTGGGTGCCCCCCCACCCCCGCCCTGCCGCTGTATCCTCAGAGCATGAAATAGTGCATCAGTATCGTGCATCACATTTAGGTCTTCAATAAATATTTTTGAAAAAATAAATAAGATTAACTCAACACACACACACACACACATATCCTCTGAGACAGGCAGAATTATCAAATGGCCCCAGGGCTTCCCACTTCCTACTATGCTAGCTCTTGAATAAATATGTAAATGAGTGAGGTGATGGATGTGTTAATGAGCGAGATGCAGGGAACTTTTTACAATGTACACGAATACGCATATCAACTCATCACAACGTACACCTTCAATATTGTACAACTTTATGTGTTAGGTGTATCTCAATAAAGCTGAAAGTTAACATTTTTTTTAATTTTAAGTTTTCACTTCAAAATAAGTGCAGCTTATATTTGCCCTCCCTTTACTGCCTCGCTTCCCCACTCCCCTACTGCTGTTTCCTAGAATTACCACCTAAATAAACTACATGCCTTCAAATTCTTGTATCAGGTCCTATTTCTAGGACAGTACAAATTAAGAATACATCTTTGTTCTTAAAAGTTTTCATATAGGGGCGCCTGGGTGGCTCAGTGGCTTAAGCCTCTGCCTTTGGCTCAGGTCATAATCCCAGGACCTAGAATCGAGTCCCGCATCGGGCTCTCTGCTCAGTGGGGAGCCTGCTTCCTCCTCTCTCTCTCTCTGCCTGACTCTCTGCCTACTTGTGATCTCTGTCAAATAAATAAATAAAATCTTAAAAAAAAAAAAAAGTCCTCATGTACCCCACTTCTAGAAAATTCTAACTCTAGCTTTGTGCCATCTATTGGCTTCCTTTCCTCTTCCCACTCTGTGGCAGGGATGACTAGTTGCTCTCAAGATTTGTTCTCCCCTCCTTCCTCACTTACAGTACCTCTGGTTTTCACCTGGGCACATGATTTGAGTAGACACATTTTCCTGTCCCCCTAGCAGTTAGATGTGGCCATCTTCATTCTGGCCAAGGAGATATAAGAGGAAATAGTTTATGCTCAAGGTCCTTAGGAAATATCTGTATCAGGAGGGATGTGCTCTCCTCTGCCCTTTCTACTTCCTCCTGGCTAGAGAGTGGGTATCATGACTGTAACTCCAGGAGTCACTTGGAATAAGAGGTGGCCTTGACACAAGATGGAAGGAACATAGATCTCTGAAAATACCACCTAACTGTAACCATTTAAATGTGAGAGAAATACCTTTCTACCTTATTTAATGACTATTATTTTTATTTTCTATTACTTGCTGTTAATCTATTACTTGGTTCCTAATCCAAACTGCTGATAGCCTCTGAAATCTCACCTCCACTCATTCCCATTAAATTTAAATGCAAAGCCATTTACCCATCTCCTCTGGTGACATATAACCTTAGAATCTCATGTCTCTCATCATGTTTTTCAGGGTATTTCCCCAAAGTAAGATGAGGAACAATGGGCCAACTAATCAGATAACACTTCACCACCCTATGCAATCATAATAAATTTAGCACTCTACATGAGATTTATTCTAGATGCTACTCCCAGTGCTTACACAATTCACTCATCTTTAAGAATCCATATTTTCATTTTATAAAAACAACTTAGTGTGTCTTTCCTTTATAAGCTATATCTCCATATACTGAGCTAGTTGAATAAGGAACAATTTCATCATATAAGAATTTCAGTTATTAAGCTGTGAAGAAATTTGGAATTGGAATATCACCATATTGCTCTCTCTAATGAATTATGGATCTATGAAATGATTTTTCAGTGGCTACCAAAATCATGGAAAAGCAAGAAAGAAACCACACTTAATACCTCTCGATGGAAGAGCACAGCACCTATGAAACAGTCTTGCAAAAACAAGTCAAATGTGAATGTAATCACACACCCTACTCTTGATTCACAGGAAATGCAGGGACAGAAGAACATGTTAAATGAAACCCACAAGGATGCAATCAACAAAATCCATACCAGATAGAAAATGATCTGGTTTCATCAAAAAAAGATTTCGAAGAAAAAAATGTGATGATGGACGAATCTATAGATGAAAAGAAACTTAAGGAGCCGATGCCAGTGAGAAGCAGAATGAGAACTTCCAAACTTTTTCTCTGTAAAAGCACTGAGAACAGTGACAAAACTGTCAAAATCAACTGCAAATTAGCCAAAGGCTTATAACAATCTTGGGAGGATTTATTCAAGGTAAACGATTGAATCTCAGTAAAACAGTGAGTTTTGTAATATTTTAACTTGCCCTTGTCTCTCATCCCTTCTCCCCAGCTCAGCAGTGCCTAAAACCTAGTAGTAAAAAGCAGCAACCTACCAGTCACAGAAGAGGGTGGAATGGGGTTGGAGCTCCTTCAAAGTCCCATTTTCAGAGAATTACCATTACTTGACCTGTCCCCTGGTTTCTTGGAAGGCAACACTTGAAAGTATGAGTATGCCTTTCTTTGATCAGACTTGGAGTCTGACTAGTTTGAACAGACTTTTCCACAGGGGCATTTGTTGAACACAACTGTTTAACATCACAGCTGTTGGGGGTAGGGAGAAGGAGGAGGAGAGTATCAATAATGTTTGAGGCAAGCAATAAGTTAACCAAAAAGCTTAAAAGGAAAAAATAAGAAATGAGATCGCCATAATTGGCTTTAAAGAGCTCTAGAATACTGCTGTAAATCTAGCAGGCCACGTGCATTCATAGACTTGTGTACATGATATAAAAGACCTGAAATATCCTAAGCTCTTGTCTCTGGCTAATACTGAGTCTCCACTCAAGCAGGAAGTTAAAGCTAAGGAAAGCTGTAAAACTGCCCAACTCAGCATTAAACATATGTCCCAACACAAAAACAGAGCCCCCTATTAAAGACTGGGCAACTTACTGGTTCCAAAAATTTAAGGAAATCTGTATCCAGTTATTAGCAGTTATAATCAGTCTTTAGTGTCCATACATGACAAAGAATACAAGGTATACAGAATTAGTTCTCCCCCCAAAATACTAAACAAACAAAACAACAACAAATGGCAGTGATAACAAATCCTCCTTTGGGAAGGAAAGAAAATCTGATTTTAAGTGTCCTGTTTTCAACCAAAAAACTAAAAAACATGCAAATTAATAAGAAAATATTGCCCAAACATAGGAAAAGGTCAATCAATAAAAATTGTCCAATTAGATATAGGACTCACTAGACAAAAACTTCAAATCATGTATTCTACACATATTCAAACAGCTAAAGTAAATTATATTTAAAGAACTAATGGAAATTGAGATGACAACTCACCTAATAAAGAATATCAATAAAGAGATAGAAATTATTTATTAAAAGAACCAAATAAATTCTGGAGTTGAAAAGTACAATAACTTTAAAAAAAATTGCTATAAGACTCAACAGCAGATGTGAGCTGGCAAAAGAAATAATCAGTGAACTTGAAGATAGGTAATTGAGATTATCTAGCCTGAAGAACAGAGAGAAGAAAGAATGTAGAAAAAAGACTCAGAGAACCATGGTACTCCATCAAACATAACAACACATGCATAATGGGAGAGAAATAAGGGCAGAAAGAGTATTTGAAGAAATAATGGGCAAAAACTTCCCAAATTTTATAAAAAACATTAATCTACACATCCAAAAATCTCAGCAAATTCCAAATAGGGTGAAAACTCAAAGAGATCCACACCTAAACAAATCATAATCAAAATGTCAAAAGACAGGTGCCTGGGTGGCTCAGTCAGTTAACCATTCGATTATTGATTTCAGCTCAGATTATAATCTCAGGGTCCTGGGACTGAGCCCCATGTAGGGCTCCACACTCAGTGGGAAGTCTTCTCAAGACTCTTTCTCTCCCTCTCTCTCTCTCTCTGTCCCTCACCTCCCGTGCTCACACTCTCTCTCTCTCTCTCTCTGTTTCTCTAATGTAATAAATAAATAAATCTTTAGAAAAAATGTCACAAGACCAAGAAAGAATCTTTGAAAGTAACAGGAAGGAAGCAACTTGCATGTACTAGGAGATCTTCAATCAGATTAATAGTTTGTCTCTCATCCAAAACTAGGGAGGCCAGAAGGCAGTGGGATAACATACACAAAGTGCTGAAAAAAAGGCAATTAACCAAGAATCCTACATTAAGTATATCTATCCTTCAAAAATAAAAGAGAAAGAAGGCATTCCCAAAAAAACAGAAACAATCTGTTGCTCGCAAACCCAGCTTCCAAGAAATATTAAAGGGAATCCTTCAGGCTAAGATGAAATGACACTCGACAGTAACTCAAATTCACATGAAGAAATAAAGACCATCACTAAAAGTACTCCATAGGTAAATATAAAAGACAACATAAAAGGATTTTTGGTTTATGAATTCTTCTTTCTCCTCTCTGACTTAAAAATACCAATACATTAAAAAAAAAAAAAAAAAAAAACTACATAAAGATGTGCCTGGGTGGCTCAGTCAGTTGATTGTTGGACTCAGGCCCTGATCTCAGGGTTATGAGATTGAGCCCTACATCAGACTCAATGCTTAGTGGGGAGTCTGCTCAGGATTCTCTCTCTCCCTCTGCCCCTCCCCGCAATGTGAGCTCGCAAGCTCTCTCTCTCTCTCTGTATCCACCAAATAAATTAATTAAGTTTTTAAGATACAGCTATATAAAGTAATAATTGTAAATCTGTGCAAATGAGCATATAATTTATAAAGATTTCATTTGTATGACAATAATGGCACAAAGGAGGAGGGAGGGAATGGAGCTACATAGGAGCAAAGTTTTTATATAATACTGAAATTAAGTTAGTATTAATACAAATGAGGTTGTTGTAAATTAAGATGTTCATTGTAATCTCTAGGAAACCTAAGAAAATATTTACTCAAAAATATAAAATGGTACTCTAGAAACTCGAAAGGTAATAATAAAGGAACAAAGGAACAAAAAAAATAAAATATATAGAAAACTAATAGTCAAATTGCAGACATAAATCCCACCTTCTCAGTCATTACATTAAATATAAATCAATTAAACATCCCAACTAAATGACAGAGACTGGCCCAATAGATTTTTTTAATGATCCAATTATTTGCTGTTTACAAAGATTCATTTCAGATTTAAAAACACAAATTGGTTGAAAATAAGAAGATTGGAAAAGATATTCTACACAAATAGTAACCAAAAGAAGAGAGTTGGTGTGGCTATATTAATTATAATTGTTTTTGTTTTATTTCATATAAATGCATAATGTATAATAATATTGATATATACACACAATCCATATATACATATACATATATTTACACATATAAATATGTAAATTCTGGAGGTACAAGATGGAAAATGTGGGCTAAATGAAGCAAGATTAGTCATGAGTGGATATTTAATGTTTCTGGGTATGAGTGAGTCTATGACAGTCCCTTTTATTATCTTTCTCTTTTCAAAATTTTCCATAATAAAAGACAAAAAGGGGGGGGGCACAACAAAGCTACCTGACCACTCACTCTGAGATGTGCTAAGACCAAAAAGTTTAATACTTGTCGATCCATTCAAACATTTGTTGAGCATTAGCCATGAGCAAATCACAGGGATAAACATGCTCTCAAGTAGGGACAGATAAAAATAATTATAGACAAAGTATTAGAAACAAAGAGTGGAAGAAGTGTCATAACAGAGGCCCAAAGGCAGGACTATGAGTTAGTGAAGGAGAGATTATTGCTGATGGTGGGACAAGGACAAGCCTGAATTCATTGAATATTCAGGCAGGAAGGATCTTTATCAAACCCTCTTACTTATATCTGAAAAATATAATATCTAGAGAAGAATTAGCTTTTTTCAGTTATTCAGCAACATTCTAACACAGCTGGGATATATTTTCTTCTGTAGCTAACATTCACAACAGATTATTATGTACTGGCACCTTCTGAAGAATTTCACACATATTATTTTATTTTATTCTCACAATGTATTCCACTATTAACCCATCTTGTGAGGAGGAAAAAGAGGCTCAGAGAGGTTCAGCCACTCACCCAAATTGACACAGCCAGGAAGTGGCAGAGCTGGGTCTCAGACCTGGAAAGTTTGTCTTCAGAATGTTCTCTCTTCCCACCATACTGGGATTTAACCCATGGTTCCTTTCACCACTGTGCTGGATTATCCTGTGATAGGATGTACAGAGAGAAAAACAACTGATATTTAATGCAGAGGAAATGAAGATTAAACTAACACTAATACTTTGTCCAATGGGACTTTGTAGGACTGACAAATGAGGACCTTGAGAGAAGCCTATCACATTAATAATTTTATGTCACTAAACAGTGGTTGCATTTTTGTAAATGCACAAAATTTGCCTACTATAACCATTTTCCAGACACTTCATTCTGGTTTTCTACACTTGACAGCACAAAGCTCAGTGACTTCAGCCCTGCCAAGGGTCACTGAGCCTCCTCCTGCAGTTCTTCCCCACTCCCAGCTGGACTGCAGTGTGGAATGCTGCAGGAACAAAGACTCTCTTTCCTCCTTTCAGAGGGGCTCTGTAGCATCATAGAAAATGGGGATCTCATCTCTGAGTGCCATCTCTGACACTACTCACCAAGTCACCAAGAACAAGTCATTCAAGCTGGACTTCAGTTTCCCCATCCATCACATAAAAGAAATTAAATCACATGAGCTTTAAAAATTCACATTCTGTGGGTGGGGGTAGGGGAAATAGGGTGGCTGGGTTATGGACATTGGGGAGGTTATGTGCTATGTGAGTACTGTGAATTGTGTAACACTGATGATTCACAGACCTGTATCAGTGAATTTGCAGGGAGGACAGGGAAAAGACTTTTTAAAAAATCTCAATTAGCAGAAATAGAATTCTATAAACCAATTATAAAACAGAAAATAAAATATGTATATAAACATACATTATAAAATAAATAGATACATATTTATTTCACTATAGAGTATTAGGGAGCAGTGTTATTTTATGCCACTATTGGATTCAGAATATCAGACTGAAGCTTGTAGCCCACCTTTGCCAATAAGTAAATGAAATGATTTTATTGGTTATAATAATAACAACAATAGTAGTTAATAGTCATTGGATATTACCCATATGTCACAAACTCAACACTCTACTGTTTCCTCTGTGGCAAATCACTTAAACCTCAGCTACTAAATTTAATATTAATGAATAGGAGCACACATAATACACTAGCTGCTACATTAAAGATTCTCAGAAAACATTTTTTAAATTATATCATGTTATCTGAACAATATGTAAACTTGTTAAGAATAATTACTCCAGGAGTACCTGGGTGGCTCTGTCAGTTAAGTATCTGTCTTCAGCTCAGGTCATGATCTCAGGATCCTGGACTTGAGCACCACATCAGAATCCCTGCTCAGTGGGGAGTCTGCTTCTCCCTCCTCTGCCTCTCTCCCTCTGCCCCACCCCCTTGCTCCTGCACTCTCTCTCTCTCTCAAATAAATAATAATCTTCAAAAAATAATTACTCCAGGGTGCCTGGGTGGCTCAGTGAGTTAAAGCCTCTGCCTTCAGCTCAGGTCATGATCTCAGGGTCTGGGATCAAACCCCTCATTGGGCTCTCTGCTCAGTGGGGAGCCTGCTTCTCCCTCTGTCTATGCCTGCCTCTCTGCCTACTTGTGATTTCTGTCTGTCAAATAAATAAATAAAATATTTTTTAAAAATTACTCCATCAATTATGCTGAGTGAAATAAGTCAAGCAGAGAAAGTCAATTATCATATGGTTTCAATTATTTGTGGTGCATAAGGAATAACATGGAGGACCTTAGGAGAAGGAAAGGAAAAGTGAATTGGGGGAAATCAGAGGGGGAGACAAACCATGAAAGACTGTGGACTCTGAGAAACAAACTGAGGGTTTGGGAAGGGAGGGAGTTGGGGGATGGGTGAGCCTGGTGGTGGATAGTAAGGAGGGCACATATTATTACATGGAGCACTGGGTGTGGTGTATAAACAACAAATCTTGGGACACTGAAAAAATAAAATTAAAAAAAAATTACTCCATCATCATCCAAGCTAATCCAAAATTTGCAGCCATGTACTGTGGGAAAAAAAATCTATTTTGTTGTCTTTACCTTTCTTGGAAACTACTATTTTTAAATGCCACACATTTTAGGTTGTTCATTCCAACAGCAATGATGGTAATAAAGGTATTATTTCCCTACCTTTCCTGTTATTATTCCAAAAGATTTCTAACAAATTCAGGCAGCTCATCAAGAGACACTACAAAAAGCAAATAGGAAAAATGACATCTGTAAGAGAGGTATGCTCTATTGAAAAGCTAAAGCCAAAAAACTAAAGAACTTAAAATTAGACAGTGCTCTTGCCAGGCACTCAAGTGTAAATGAGACTGTTTTCATCCCACATGTCTATGCTCTTTCATTTAGATTTTATTATTTTTAGTGATTCAACTACCAATTCAGAAGAGCACTTAGAGATCAGCCAGTCTGATACCCTACCAGTTCCAATCCCTGTATTCAGAAGAAAAGAATGAGAGCCCAAAGAATCAATCAGTGAGTCAGTCAACTATCAGTTATTGTACACTTATCATTAATTGCTAGGCTCTGTGTAGGTACTTGGGGTACCTCATGAACAAAAGAACACTAAAGAGAATCCCTGTCCTCATAACACTGACATTCTAGTGGGGAAAGCAACAGTTGAGGCCAGTGGCAAAGGCTAGGTCCCCAACACCCAAGACTCCAAACAGCCAAAGCAATGTTGAAAAAAAAAAACAAAACTGGAGGTATCACAATCCCAGACTTCAAGTTATATTACAAAGCTGTAGTAATCAAAACAGTATGGTACTGGCACAAAAACAGACACACCGATGAATAGAATAGAATAGAATAGAATACCCAGAAATGAAACCACAACTATATGGTCAACTAATCTTTGACAAACAAGAAAGAATGTCCAATGGAAAAAACAAATGGTGTTGGGAGAACTGGACAGTTACATACAAAAGAAAGAAATGGGACCACTTCTTGCACTATACAAAAATAAACTCAAAATGGATCATCAAAGACCTAAATGTGAGATCTGAAACCATAAAATCCTAGAAGAGACCACAGGTTGCAATTTCATCAGCTGTAGAACATTTTTCTAGATATATCTCCTGAAGAAAGGGAAATAAAAGCAAAAATAAACTATTTGGACAATATCAAAATAAAAAGCTTGTACACCCTGAAGTAAACAAACAAAACTAAAAGGCTACCTACTAAAGAGAAGATAGATATTTGCACATATCTGATAAAGGGTTAGTATCCAAAATATATAAGGAACTGATATAACTCAGCACTCATCCAAAAAAACCAAACAATCCAATTTTAAAATGAGCAGAAGACATAATCAGACATTTTTGCAAAGAAGACATACGGATGGCTAACAGACATATGAAAAGGTGCTCAACATCCCTCACCATCAAGGAAATACAATTCAAAACTACAATGAGATATTACTTTATCAATTATATATAATTACACACACACAACACACACACACACACACACACACATACATATATAAAACAACATGTATATTATATATACATATAGTATTATTCAGCCATAAAAAAAGAATGAAATCTTAGGGGCACCTGGGTGGCTCAATCAGTTAAGCATCTGGCTTCAGCTTGGGTCATGATCCCAGGGTCCTTGGATCAAGCCCCACATCCAGCTCCCTGCTCAGCAGGAAGCCTGCTTTTCCCTTTCCCACTCCCCATGCTTGTGTTCCCTCTCTCTCTCTCTGTCAAATAAATAAAATCTTTAAAAAAAAATTTTTTTTAATGAAGTCTTGCCATTTGCAACAACATGAATGGATCTAGAGAGTATAATGCTAAGCAAAATAAGTCGGTCAAAGAAAGATAAATATTATATGATTTCATACATACATATAATTTTAAGAAACAAAACAAAGAAGCAAAGGAGAGGGAAAAAAAGAGAGAGAGAGAGAGAGAGAGAGAGTTAGAGAAGGCAAACCAAGACACACTTCTAACTATAGAGAACAAACAGTTGCCAGAGCGGAGGTGGAAGGGGGTATGAGTAAATTAGGTGATGGGGACTAAAGAGTACACTTAACATGATGAGCACTCTGTAATATATAGAATTATTGGGTCACTATATTGTACACCTGAAACTAATCTAATACCATGTTAACAATGTTGGAATCAGAATTAAAAACTTAATTAAAAAAAAGTTCAGGTCACAATTCCAAGATCATATAGATAGCTGTAATAAAACCCAATCTTTTGAGAGATTCCAGTGGTTTTATGTTCCTTGAAGACCTGAAACACATTTTTCCTATATCTAGGCCCTTCCTTTACAGAACTGATCATAGTGCATGACCCTAAGAAGGCAGTGGTAAATCTAATTATTAAAAATTATCATTGGGGCGCCTGAGTGGCTCAGTGGGTTAAGCCGCTGCCTTCGGCTCAGGTCATGATCTCAGAGTCCTGGGATCGAGCCCCGCATTGGGCTCTCTGCTCAGCAGGGAGCCTGCTTTCTCCTCTCTCTCTGCCTAACTCTCTGCCTGCTTGTGATCTCTCTCTGTCAAATAAATGAATAAAATCTTAAAAAAAAAATTATCATTGACAATGTAGGATAGACCACATGTTAGGTCACAAAACATGCCTTAAATTTAAGAAGATTAAAATCATACCAAGTACCTTTTCTGACCACGATGGAAAAAAACTAGGAATAATGGATAAATTCCTAGAAACATACAACCTACCAAGACTAAACATGAAGAAATACAAAGTCTGGACAATCCTATAAATAGTAAGGAGAATGACTCAGTAATTAAAAATCTGCCAACAAAGAAAAGTCCAGGACAAGATGACTTTTCTTATAAACTAAACCCTTAAAGAATTCATGACAATCCTCATACTCTTCTAAAAAATGGAAGACAAGGGAACTTCTAAACTCATCTTATGAGGTCAGCATTACTCTGGCACCAAAGGCAGAGATATCTCAAGGAAACTACACACTAGTATGCCTGATTAATATAAATGCAAAAAAATCATTAACAAAATACTAACAAACTAATTCTAAAAGCACATTAAAAGGATCAAACATTATGACCAAGCGGGATTTAACCCTGGAATGCAAGGATGGTTCAACATGCAACTAACAATTAACACAATTAATTGAATAAAAAATAAAAATCACATGATCATCTTAGTAGATACAGAAAAAAATATCTGACAAAAATTAACATTCTTTCATGATTAAAAAAAAACAACTCTCAACTAACTAGGAATAGAAAGAAGATAACATAATAAAGGACATATTTGAAAAGCCCAAAGCTAACCTCATACTCAATGGTTAAGGAGTGACAGCCTTTCCTCAAAGACCAGGAACAAAGCAAGAATGCCCATGCTCACCACTTGTATTCAACATAGTATTAGGAGTCTTAGCCAAAGCAGTTTGGCAAGATATATAAACAAAAGGCACCCAAATAGGAAAGGAAGAAGTTAAACTGTCTCTTTTTGCAAAAAAACATAATCCTATATAGTAGAGAACCTAAAGATGCCATCAAAGAACTAACAGAATGAATAAACAAATTAAAGTTACAGGATACAGGGGTGCCTGGGTGGCTCAGTATTAAATGTCTGTCTTTGGCTCGGGTCATGACAAAAGGTCAGGGTCCTTTTGTAGTACTGAAGACTACAAAAGAAAGAAACTAAAGAAGACACAAACAAATGGAAAAACATCCAGTGTTCATGGATAGGAAGACTTAATATTAGTAATCTGTACATACTACACAAAGCAATCTACAGATTCAATGTAATCTCTACCAAAATCCCAATGGCTTTTTTTTTTTTTTAAGATTTTATTTATTTATTTAACAGACAGAGATCACAAGTAGGCAGAGAGGTAGGCAGAGAGAGAGGAGGAAGCAGGCTCCCCGCTGAGCAGAGAGCCTGATGCAGGGTTCGATCCCAGGACCCTGGGATCATGACCTGAGCCGAAGGCAGAGGCTTAACCCACTGAGCCATCCAGGCACCCCCCCAATGGCTTTCTTCATAGTAACAGAACCAATTCTAAAATTAATATGAAACCACAAAAGACCAGGAATAGCCAAATCTATCTCAAGAAACAGAAACAAGGCTGGAGACATCACAATTCCAGGTTTTGAAATGTATCAGAAAACTACTGTAATCAAAACAATATGGTAGTGACATAAAGACAGACATAGAGGCCAATGGAACAAAATGGAGAACCCAGATATAAACCCATGTACATGTCAAATGATCTTCAACAAGGATTCCAGTAATACGTAACAGAGAAATGGTGTTAAGAAAACTGAATATCCATATGCAAAAGACAGAAATTGGACCCTTACTTTACAGCATAAACAAAAATCAATCCAAAATGTATTAAAGACTTAAACATTAGAAGAGAAACCATAAAACTCCTGGAAGAACACACAAGGGAAAAAATTCATGACACTGGTCTTGTCACTGATTTCATGGATATGACACCAAAAGCACAGGGCAACAAATATAGACAAGACTAAAAACCTTCTGCATGTAAGGACCTATTTTATATTTTTATATTTTAGCAAGAGGCTTTCATTGAGGTTAAACAAAAACCTTGTTGTTTAAACCTTATACTGTCCCTGCTCCCCTTCCCCCAGGGGATCCACTTAAAAACAAGTTCCAGAAACCAGCTCCAGGTAACAAAGCCCAGATATAAGGGTGGGTCAGGCCAGATGGAGACATGGATCAGTGGGAAGTGGCATACTGTCTCCCTAGCTACCAAGGAGTATGGGTACCCGTCCTTTGGGAGCCTTTTTGGCGCCAATCCTAATCAGGGTGTAATAGACTGGTTCAAATGTCTACCAGGGTAAATTGTAACTCAATCACTGTGGAGTTTCCTGTGTGTGTTACAATCTCATTGGTCACCTGTGCATGGCCAGGCCCAACCGCATGGCCTTTGCCCTTAAAAGCTAGCCTGTGAAACAGAGAAGGGTAGCCCTCTCTTGTAAGAGGTGTGTCCGTGAACGTTCGGTTAGATTCTTGATGCTTGGCACAAAATAAAGCTTTGCTTGACCTTTGCTTTATATCCAGTCTCGCTCCTTTAATCATGGACCCATTATTGGCACATAACACTGCACAGCAAAGGAAACAATCAAAAGAGTAGAAATCAACCTATGGACTGGGAAAAAATATTTACAAGCCATGTATGTGATAGGGAGTTCAGCTTCAAAATATATAAGGAAGGGGTACCAGTTGGCTCATTTGGCAGACCATGCAACTCTTGGTCTCAGGGTAGTGAGTTCAAGCCCCCATGTTGGGCATGAAGCCTACTTAAAAATAAATAAATAAAAATAATAAAAACAACCAGACAAAATATATATCAAATTCCTAAAACTCAATAGTAAAAAAAAAAAAAAAAAAAAAAACTAAGCAAACTGGGTAAGGATAAATAGACATTTCTCCAAAGAAGGCATACAAACGGCCAACAGATGTATGAAAATGTGCTCAATGTCACTTATCATTGGGAAAACGCAAATCAAAACCACAATGAGATATCATCAGCTTCCACCTGTCAGGACAGCTATTATTAGGGGCTTGGGGGGGGGGGCGGTGGAGATAATAGGGTTGGTAAAAATTTGAAGAAACTGGAACCCTTGAACACTTTGTGGGAATATAAAATGGTGCAGTCACTATAGAAAATAGTATGCACTTTCCTCAAAATATTAAAATTAGAACTATCATAAGATCTAGCAATCCCACTTCTGGGTATTTATCCAGAAGAATTGAAATCAGGATCTTGAAGAGATATTAGCCTGTGTTCACTTGCAGCACTATTGATAAGAGCCAAGATACGGAAACAACTTTAACGTCCATGGACAGATGAATGGATAAAGAAAATGTGTTGTATACATATAACGGCATATTTGGCCTTAAAAAGGAAGTTCTAACACATGCTCCAACATGGATGAAACTTGAAGATGTTATGCTAAGTAAAATAAGCCAGTCACTGGAAGACAAATACAGCACGATTCTACTTAGATGAAGTATCTAAGAGTCAAACTCACGGAATCCAAGAGTGGAATGATGGTTGCCAGGGCTGGGGAAAGGGGGGGAATGGGAGAATGGGGAATTAATGCTAATCAACAAGCATAAAGTTTCAGTCAAGTAAGATAAATAAATTCTAAAAATCTGCTGTCCAACATTGTACCTATGGTCGATAATCCTGTATTACGCTTTTAAAATTTTGTTAAAAGAGCAGATCTCATGTTAAGCATTTCTTACCACAATGAGAAAATGTTTTAAAGATTTTATTTATTTATTTGAGATTGAGAGCACAGGCACACTTGATCCAGGAAGGAGGGAGGGTAGAGGGAGGAGCAGAGGGTGGGGGAGAGGGACAAAGAGACTCCCCTCTGAGCTCAGAGGGGTTCCATCCCAAGACTCCTTGATCATGACCTCAGTCAAAACCAAGAGTTGGACACTTAACCGACTGAGCCACTCAGGCATCCCACAACAATAAAAATGAAAAATTAAGGAATTATTATTAATAAATACAAATAATTTTTTAAAGAAAGGAGCTTTGAAACCAGAAGGTTCAAACCCTGCTTCCTGGCTGAGGAACCTTGGGTGTGTTTCTTCAGATATTTCTTCCTCTTAGGAAAAGAGGATTCTAGGTCCCACCTCTGTGGTGGTAGGGATGAGTAAGTGAGAAATTGCCAGAGAGGTCAGCATCACATTGAAATTTCCAGGCCAAGGCTCCTCTCCCCACCTCCAGAAAATGGCAAAGCCTTCAGAAAGCACCACTTCTTCAAAGTGCCTCACAAAGCGCAGATCTATCAAACCAGGGGCTCTACCGACCGACCAGGCCGCTCAGCCTGGTGGAAGAGGCACTCACAATCCCATTCCAAGTCCCGGAAAGGCTTCTGGCCCACCTCTGTTCAAGTCCAACCCTGCTCTCAGCCCCTGGTGGCTCCTGCAGCTTCTCTCTCTTTTACACTCTTCCCCCGTGGCTCCGGTGTGAAAAGCTCTGGAGCCTGCTAAGACTTATTTTGCATAGGAACAAAGAAAATGCTTTTAGTTCAGACTAAAACCTCTGAAGCAACAAGCCAGGGGCTGACAGCAGCCTGACAGTCAGCAGGGCTGAGCCAGTCAATAGCCTAAGAGTATTAATAGAACGAGGAGACAATAGGAGGCATCATAACTCTCCCACACGCCGGAAAATAAACAAAGCCCCAAACCAAGAGCACCACAGACTGGATGACAGAAGGTTGGAAAATGCTGCCTACAAATCAATCCCCAGACTTCGTTCTGTTTTCCAAATCATTTAGGACAGGGACGTGTGCTACATTAGACCTTCTGATAGGAACAACAATCCGTGGGTGCCGTTTATTGTAGTTTATGACCTCTAAAAGGGAAAAGTTCCGAGCTGCTCGTTAAAAGGCACCACTTTCCAAGACCCTCATTCATTCAGCAAATATTTATACTAGACACTTACTCTGTCAGGCACCGAGCGAGTTCACGGGTAGACAGCAGCCAACAAGCAGGAAATGCGGTTCCAGCCTCAGGGAAGTTAGATTCACGTGGCAAAGACAGAAGCCAGTGGACGAAGAAATAAAATAAATACTAATTGCAGGAAGTTGGAGCACGGCAAAAAGGAGGGGCTGGTGCGGAGAATAATAGTAGAGTTTGAGGAAAGACAAGGAAACATTTTAGCTGAGCCTCAAAGAACAAGAAAGAGATCCCTTTAAAGAGATGCGACATTATGTAATTCCACTTCTATAGAATATCCAAAAAGGCAAACCTATAGTTGCAGAAAGTACACTGAGGGTTGTCTAGGGCTGAGGGCGGGAAGGAGGAGAGGGTGTAAATGAACATGAGGTTTCTTTTCGGAGTGATGGGCAATGTTCTGAAATTAGACTGTGTTGGTGATTGCACAACTCTGTAAATACATTTAAATGACTGACTAGTATATTTAAAATGGGTGAAGTGGATGATATCAAATTATCTCAATAAAGCAGTAGATGGATAGGTAAAAAGATGACAGAATGGGAGAGAGAGATTGACAGAGAAAAAGATACAGAGAAGAAAGCCCAGGAAACAATCTTTTCCAAAGGTCCCCTGACCAGCCCTCACCAAGCTCTCACAGTGCTTCTCCCAGGTGGGTAAAGACTCTGATCCCTGAATTAAAGCAACTTGAAAGGAGAGAACAGAGATTCTTTTTAACTTATCTTTGGGGTTGCTTTCACTGAAACCAGAGAACATATATTAATTACCAAGAGTGTTACTTAATTTGATCCTATCTGGATTATCACAAACTGTTCCTGATTCTTGGTTCAAATAAAAGAAGAGAGAGGGAGAGCTAAAGATGGGAAGATCATCCCAGAAGAGGGAACCACGTGCGCTAGAGTTCTCCTGCAGGCACTGAACACATATGAGGGACTGGAGGCCAGGAGAGGTAGGAGAGGAGGGAGAAGGGAATGGAGAAGCCAGGTCACACAGGGCCTCCGGGACCATGGTAAGGAGCAGGTTGCTTTCAACTCTACCAAATAGACTCACCCTATCAATCACTCAAGTCATTAATGTTTTGATGAAGAAACCAAAGGCAGGACATGGAGAAGTGATGCTTTCTTGATGTTTTATAATGTGCTGTCCCACACTTTCCCCCGCTTGCTCTGTCATACAACTCACTCAGAGAAACTGGGTTTATTGACTCCAGTTATCAGTTGAAGAAACTGACACACAACTGATAAGTTAAATTGACTTGCCCAAGTTGACACAGCTATTAACATGGGACCTAGGAATTACCTTTATTTTATGAACAATTTCTCCCCACTTGCCAAACATCTGGTTTACCAGATAACCAATCTGAATCAGTCCTCTATCACAGCAGAACAAATCTCCATAAAATTCAGTAGCTTAAAACAACCCTTAATATTGCTCAGAAATCTGTGGGACAGCTGGTCAACTCTGCTAACCTAGAGCAGACTCAGCGATCTTCCCTGGGCTATCTCATGTGCCTGCTGCCACCTCTCTGGTCAGCTGGGATCCAGCTGGTCTGGGATGACTTCACTCACATATCAAGCAATAGGCTGACCAGCAGCTGGGACAACGGAAGTGACTGGGTCACCTATCTTTGATCATGCAATAGGCTAGCTGAAGTTTTCTACCTGGCAACACTGAGGTTCCAAGAGAGTAGGTGGAACCACACCAAGCTTCCTGAGGCATAGGCTTAGAACTGGCACCATCCTCTGTAGTGCACTCTACTGGCCAAGGCCAGTGACAAGAACAGTACAGAATCAAGGAGAAGGGGAATCTATTCTATCTTATGAAAGGAAAAGGTACAAAGATACATTGCAAGGCCATGAATAGAAGAGTAAAGGACTATTGCCTCTTTTGTAATCTACTAGAATCTCTTTCCCACCAATAGCAAGAGATAAATTTTCCCAAAAGTATTAATGACCAGGAATTATTCCCAGCGTCCCACTGTTTCCTCTGGTCACTGCCAGGTACCCACAGACACTTCTGGTTCTAAGGAAGAGAGAAAAGGATTATTATTTCTGTTCATCAGTGTTCCTTCCCCTCCCCACAACTGTTTCTTAGAGAATCTTTTGCAGAGCCTCTGACCCAACCCCCCGCCTTTCTGACCATAGCTGACCAGCTGGACCAAAGACATTGGATTGGTTTCCTGAGCCTGCCATAATGAAGTGCTACAGCTGGATGGATGAGGACAATAGAAACTTATTCTCTCATAGTTCTGGAAGCTAGAAGTCTGAATTCAAGGTTGACACTAGGTTGGTTCCTATTGGAAACCTGAGGAGAAAAATGTTCTATTCTTCTTGTCAGCTTCTGGCGGCTCCTGGCAATGCTTGGCATCTCTTGGCTAGTGGCAGCATAACTCCAGTGTTAGCCTCTGTCCTTACAAGGCATTCTCCCATGTGTCTGTGTCTCCTCTGCTTCATCTTCTTATAAAGACCACAGTCATTAGATTAGGGTCACGTTAATGAATTACATCTGCTGCAAAGATCCTATTTCCAAATAAGGTCACATTCTGTGGTTCCAAGCAGACGTGCATTTTGAGGGGCACCATTCAACCCAGTACAGGGCTTCTCTATCCCAGATATTTAGAAACAAGAGTTGGAAATACCTACTTGCTTTTGCTGAATCTTGAACCAAAAGGACAGGTATGGAGCTAGAATGGCCATTTTCTACTATATATATAAAAGCAGGAGTCAGTCTGTAGAGAGAAAAAGAATGAAGCAGATCTTGAGAGAGAAATGGAGACATCAAACTACACAGAGCATGCTGAGACAGACAGACAGACAAAGAAAGACCAAAACACTCTGCCTTGGTTGCTGAGGGTTTTCAGAGCCCTGGCTCAGTCCTTTTTGGGACCAGATTCCACATCCTGCCCTTGAATTCCAAGAGATACCTCTATACCCTTGCAATAACCTTTCCTCCTTGGTGTAAGTTAGTTTGAATGGATTCTGCTTACTGCAACCAAAAGACTTCCATAAAGCCAGAGAGGACTTAATTACCTCACCAAGATGCTTCTTGAGGCTGGCCTGACCAGGGCTGCAACAGGAAGGTGTCAGTCAGGAGGGAAGTCTTGCCCTACATGTTGCTGCTGTATCCATTCAGCACCTGGAGGGTAGGTTCCCAGGCCAGCCCACAAAATACTCTTTAATCTTGCAGTGCTATTAGCTTGCTAACTCAGTGGCAGAACAAATAGATAAGTAGGAAAATGTATTCAACCACATAGAAATAAGTCAAATGAGGCATGTGTCCCTCCCCTTTTCAAACCAACCTTTGTGTTTTGCTTTGTTTTTCAATTTTCCAAGTAACAAAGAAACAGAGACTGGCCAAAATGTTTTCAATCTCTTTTTAATCTCAAGTAACTGCAGTGCTTACTAATGTCATCATCTGTAAAGGATATTTTGGCCAGGCAGTATCTTATGAACATGTTATAAGTCTGTCTCCTTCAAGGAAGAAGCCAGAACTCTCACTTTTCCAGTCTCCATTGTGCTCAAGAAATCATGTGACCTAGCTCTGCTGATCAGACACATGAAAGTCTTCAATTTGGAAATGAACCACATGAGGAAGCAAGCTCTACTCCAAACCTAGGTTCTAATGGAGTGAAGTAATGAAAGTATCTAGATCAGGGAGCAAGAGTAGCGCAACTTCTGGGGGCCAGTCTCAAACATTATCGGTGAAAGCACTGGTATTGAGGCCGAGCCCCGGTGCTGTCCTCATGGAAGTGCCTCCACAGTGTGATCTGGGCTTTGTTTCTGAATGAATAGCCAGCCTCAAGCTTCATCTCTAGACGTCCCTGGGATTCTGTGAGCCTCCTACAACCTTTAACGAATTTCCTTGAATAAACTAGCAATGTGGATTCAGTTGGTTGCAACTAAATATTCTGACTGAGACATGATATTTCTGGCATTGTTCCAACCTCTGCCTGAAGGTGGGATTCTTCATCCATCTAGACTATTCTGAGCACCTGTGCTGGCTTGTCTCACATAGCCACAGATGCAAGTGACAGGACTGTTCTGACCCCCTTCATTGTCTGCCTTTTGAAAGCAATTTAGAAGCCTTGGTGGCATCTGCAATCAAAGCGGAAAGGCATGTTTTTCATAATGTTATAAAGTCATAAATGCAAATAAGCATGATTTCTAGATAATAGAGCTTTAAAAATGGTTTTTCAGCAAACATGTCGTCTAGCCTCTGATGTACAAAATGCAGCCCATCCTTTATGAGAGGCACCAAAACCTTAGTGTCGCTTGCTTGACCACAGTAGTCATAGTCATTAAAATTCATCTGTTCTCAGTGGAAGAAAAATTTTCACATTCCAGTGACAGATATCTCAGGTGCCATAAAGAGTGTCTTTCTGGGGCTTTTCCACAGTTTCATCCACTTGTATACACAAAGTAGGTACATCTTTTCTCTGTGCATTTTACATATCTGATCCTGCCACTCCACTGAGTAAAACTTAAGTTATTCTGTACTGACTTTGGAAAAAAGTCCAAATTCCTCAGCATGATTTATGAGATCACCAATGCCTGTCTCTCCATCCCAAGCCTTGCTATGCTTTGAAACTCTATTCCTTGCCTCTAGCATTCCAGTTACAGCAATACTCCCCTATTTATGGTTCATTCGCTGAGTGGACAATATTGTTCCTTACTTCTGTAGCTTGATTCACACTGCTCCATCTGTCCGGCATCACCTTCTGAGCTTTGTCCAAATGATAAACAGTTATCCTTTTACCAACACACCAACACCAATGTCAACTAACTCTAGAGTATCTGCATAATCACATATGGATTTTGTTTTAATCAAAACTCTTCCATGTGCAAATAACAAATCAAACTGGCTTTAAAAGAGCAAACAATTTAAACAGACACTTTACAAAGGATTTACAAATGGCCAATAAGTACATGAAAACGTGCTTCATATCATTCGTCATAAGAGAAATACACATTAAAATCACAATGAGTTATCATTCCACATCTATTAGAATGGTTAAAATTACAACAGCGGACAACAACTAATGTTGGCGAAGATACGAACAACTGGAATGCTCCTACATTGTTGGTGGGAGTGTATAATCGTACATGTACTTTGGAGGACTGATTGCCCATTTCTTTTAAAATTAAACATACATCTAACCAACGCCCAGCAATTCCATCCCTGAGAATTTAGTCATGAGAAATGAAAACATAAAAAGAGTCCATAAAGAGACTCATACAAATATATTCATAGTAGCTTTATTCATTATAGTGTAAAATGGAAATAATTCAAATACCTAACAAGAGGACAATGATAATCAAACTGTTATACAGTCATACAATTGACTACTACTCAGCCAGTTAAAGGAAGCAACTACTAATATATGCAACATGTGCAGAGCAAAAAACACTACATCAAAAAAGTAAAAATTGTGTAATTCTATAAACATGAAATTTTAGATCAGAAAAAAATCACCTATGGTGATAGAAATCAGAAAGTGTTTGTTAAGGGAGGAGACCGGGGGAGACTAGCTGAAAAAGGACACAAGGGATGCCCTTCTGGAGAGATAGAAATGTTCTTTTTTTTTTTTTTAAGATTTTATTTATTTATTTGATGGGGGAGGGGACACAAGCAGAGGAAGTAGAGAGGGAGAAGAAGGCCCCCCACCCAGCAGGGAGCCCAACGCGGGGTTCGATTTCAGGACCCTGGGATCATGACCAGAGCCAAAGGCAGATGCTTAATGACTGAGCCACCCAGGCGTCCCTGATAGAAATGTTCTATGTTCTGTTTTGGATGGTGGTTGCTCGAGTTATTTATTTGTGGCAACTCATCAATTTGAATACTTAATATGCTCATTTTTTAAAGTATACTCAATTCCAAATAATCTGGCTTCAAAAATAGATCCTCTCCCTAGATCCATACATATACATATACACAACATTCTTCCTGTAATTTTAGCACATCCCCGGACTCAGAAGTTCACATACAGAAATGATTCCTAGACTAAATGACTTCTAAGGGCTTGCCAATAGCTCATATTCTCTGAACTCTTTGAAGAAAAAAAAATGTGTCTGGGATCACAATGCAATCACAAACTCAACAGGGAAAAATGAGTCCCTCAAATTCCATTGATTCAAGTTTCACCTGCAGCATATATCAAGAAACAGAAACACTGACACACATCTTTCTTGGAAGTTACCTGCAGAAGTCAGTGTCTTTATTCTGGCCCCATGAAGTAAAGGTAGAATCTAGGAACTCATTGTAAAGAGCAGCATGGATTAGGGATGACTGCAAGCAACAACAGATACGTCCTAAGACAGAAGGCCTGGTCTGGAGCCTTGGCTATACCACTAAGCAAGCTAAAGAACCCTAGAAAGAATTTTGGCCTACTGTCTCATGTTGAAGATGAGCACATAGAGTCTCAGAGAAGGGGAAAGACTGGCTCAAGTTCAAACAGCAAATGGCAGAGCCTGGATAGAACTCTGTCTTATCAAACCCAACTGTTATGAACCCAGTTATTTTGTTTGCCCCGTGTTTATTTTCTAGGATTTCTTCTTCATCCAGTTATGAGCAGGGCTGTGGTAGAAGCTGCTATAGTCCTTCAAAGTAACCTATCATACCTGGCCTACAGTTCACGGATTTAGAAGTAGGCATCTAACTCAGGTTTTGTCAATTTGTCATCTCCAAAGGAGAAAGACAGAGAGGGGAAAAGAGAGAGAGGGAGAGGAAGGGAAGAGAGAGTAGGGGGAGAGGGAAGAGAAGGAAGAGGAAAAAAAGAAAAATCCCATCTGCTATCAGATGCTTCTACTATTCATATAAACTTAGATGCTATTGACAATAGTCATTGTCTGCCCCCATGGATTGGAAAATACATAAATCAGAGGTACCCTAGGACTAGAGTTGCTAACCAGCCTCTAGATTATTTCTACAGAGTTTCTGGGAGTTCATAGATAGTCAAGGAAGTGATTAGTCCAGAAAACAAAAAAGTTAATTCTACTGGTGGCAACTAAGTACCGACATGTGAACTAAAAACAGAATTCTATCTCTGAAGTTGAGATTCCTTATTCCAAGGAAAGGATATGTGAAAGACATGGCTGTCTATCATACAGTTATTTATAGTGTTGGCAAAAGGTAAAAATTACCTGTAAGAGAAACAAAAGCAAAAATGAACTATTGGGATTTCTTCAGGATAAAAACTCCTGCATGGCAAAGGAACCAGTCAACAAAACTAAAAAGCAATCTACAGAATATGAGAAGATATTTGCAAATGACTTATCAGATAAAGGGCTAGTATCCAAAATTAATAAAGAACTTATTAAACTCAACCTCCAAAAAACAAAAAATCCAGTCAAGAAGTGAACAGAAGAAATGAACAGATATTTCTCCAAAGAAGACATCCAAATAGCCAACAGACACATGAAAATATGCTCAACATCTCTTAACATCAGAAATACAAATCAAAATGACAATGGGATACCATTTCACACCAGTCAAAATGGCTAAAATTAACAACTCAGGAAACAACAGATATTGGTGAGGATGCAAAGAAATGGGAACCCTCTTACATTGTTGATAGTATGCAAATTGGTGCAGCTACTATGGAAAACAGTATGGAGTTTCCTCAAGAAGTTAAAAATAGAACTACCCTATGACCCAGCAATTGCACTACTAGGTATTTACCCAAAGGATACAAACAGTGATTTGAAGGGGCACTTGCACCACATTGTTTATAGCAGCAATGCCCACAATAGCCCAAATATGGGAAGAGCCCAGATGTTCACTGACAGATGAATGGATGAAGAAGAGGTGGTATATGGAGGGCATGTATTGCATGGAGCAGTGGGTGTGGTGCACAATGAACTCTGGAACACTGAAAAGAAAAAAAAAAAAATAAAATGACCTTATGGTCCAGTGGGGGATATATAATAAAAAAAAAAAAAAAACCATACATGCAAATATTAAAAAAAAAAAAAGAGGTGGTATAGGGGCGCCTGGATGACTCAATAGGTTAAGCCTCTGCCCTTGGCTCACGTCATGATCCCAGGGTCCTGGGATTGAGCCCCGCATCGCATCGGGCTCTCTGCTCAGCAGGGAGCCTGCTTCCTCCTCTCTCTCTGCCTGCCTCTCTGTCTACTTATGATCTCTCTCCCTGTCAAACAAATAAATAAAAATCTTTAAAAAAATGTGGTATAGATGCATAATGGAATATTACTCAGCCATAAAAAAAAATGAAATCTTGCCATTTGCAATGACATGGATGGAACTAGCGGGTATTATGCTGAGTGAAATAGGTCATTCAGGGGCACCTGGGTGGCTCAGTGGGTTAAAGACTCTGCCTTCGGCTCAGGGGCAGAAGTGGGGCTTGAGCCCCCCACGTCGGGCTCTCTGCTCAGCAGGGAGCCTGCTTCCTCTTCTCTCTGCCTGACTCTCTGCCTACTTGTAATCCCTGTCTGTCAAATAAATAAATAAAATCTTAAAAAAGAAAGAAAGAAAGAAAGAACTAGGTCATTCAGAGAAAGACAAATATTGTATGATATGAAATTAAATTAAATACAATTAAATACAGTTAAATTCAATACACTAAATATCAGATTTCTTAAAAAGGAAAAGAGACTTATTTATTGGCATTGTAGACAAATCAGCCCCATGATCTGTAAGTGCTCCACTCTTGGTCCTGCCTGGGCAAGATGTTTCCAAGATGCTGAGTATCACCCTCGAGCTTATATGTCCAGCAGGGGTTGTTACTTACCCTTCATGACTCCAATTTGTCTTGCTGATGGGTTCCTGCCAAAGATGCTTGTTTGGGGAAACCAAAGTGGTAACGGTGGCCTTGATGTGCCATCCGATCAAATGGATGTGACCAAGAGCACCCAGCCTATCACCTGGGCTTGGTCTTGTCTTAGTACCCACCTCACTCCTAATATCACTGGTCTCCATCTCACTAAACTATCTCCAGAGAGGCAAGGGCAGAGTTTTCATTGGTTATTTACTCATAAACAGAGGTAATAGTCAAAATATCTAACAACCAGATGGGCACATCCATTATCTAATCAGAAGAGACACGGACCGCAGCTCTAGAGTAGTGTTATGGAGGTCTTTCTTGTGCTTGCCATCAACCTTTTAGTTGTTTGAGTATGGGAAGGACCTGAGCTTTGAGGAGGACCAGGACAGCAGGAATCCTGGGAAGGGATCACTTGGGTCTCAAAGCAGCATCTATAACCAACTGTAGGGATCCAATTTAATATTTTAATAGTCACTGCGTCATACCAGGGTACCATACCACCCAGAGACCTGGGCAGGAGGGATCCCTGTTATGGTCCCCACATTTTAGAAGGCCTCATGTGTCACAAGAAATATACTCATTAAAGAACACATGAACACCTTTGTCCATATTCAACACTAGGAAGCGTGGCCCACTCTCTCCCTAAACACCTGCTCTCAAGACCAATACCATTCAGGCCCCAGGGAAGCAGTTCCGTCACCTCTTGCCCTACGTCCTTGAACAAAAGATGACTGAGTCTGAGTGTTTATGGCTTGTGACTCTGCTGACATCAAAGACAGACAGGAATTTAGAGCGCAAGGGGGATTTGCCCAGAGGGAGGGCTTGGGTTAGAGAAAGACAAATGAATTACTTTGTCAAATTTTTCCACAAAGATATGGATTCTTGAATAATGAAGTATCATTTCCCCATAGTCATGAGCGTCCATTTTTTTTGCTTTTCTTTGTGTTCCACTATATTATTCCAGAATATTCACACATTAGCATGGTATTCAAAACAGTCAAGCACATGATAATCACAGAATATTTGTCACATTAAAAAATGTATCCATATGTACTACCATGAAAAGATGGCCAGAATATATTAAGTTTAAAAGTATGGTGCAGAACATTAAGTACATTATCTTCTCATTTATGGCGGGGGTGGGGGAGGGTTAAGTTCATTTACCTAGAGATATATATACATTCGTACAGTCTTAGCCAATTTCTGGATTTTCGGGCTGGAATTCTTTCTTTCTGGAAGTCCAGTGAGTGGAGATCTTACTCTTTTTCATGCTCTTCTGAAGGGTTTGAATGTTTTCCACTGCTCATAGATTACTTTTTCAATTTAAGAAACTAGTATTTAGGGGCGCCTGGGTGGCTCAGTGGGTTAAGCCGCTGCCTTCGGCTCAGGTCATGATCTCAGGGTCCTGGGATCGAGTCCCGCATCGGGCTCTCTGCTCAGCAGGGGGCCTGCTTCCTCCTCTCTCTCTCTGCCTGCCTCTCTGCCTACTTGTAATCTCTCTCTGTCAAATAAATAAATAAATCTTTAAAAAAAAAAAAGAAACTAGTATTTAATAAACAAGAAATTCCCTTATACATGAAATTAATTTCTTTTAGTTGTTGATCTCGATTTTCAAACTTTTCTATGTTGAACATGCATTATTGGTATATCCTCATTAATTCACTTCTAGTGAATTCGAAAAGTAATGAAGATTGCAGTCACTTCCCCTAACTAATTAGCCCAGTGTACTTCCACGGGATTTCTGCCCCCACAGCTGAGACTGTGTGGTTTCTGGTTATGTTGAGAAGTGAAGCTACTGTGTAGAGAGAGAGAGAGTGTGTGTGTATGTGTGTGTGTGTGAGACAGACAGACAGATAAAGACAGAGCTGTTGCATTTCCCCTGGATGGGTAAACCCAGGAAAGCAGCAAAGATAACAGCCTGAGAAGAGTGTTTCCCTCCTGATCAATATCAGGAGAATCTTCTGGTATCATCCTTCTCTGGAAATCACCAGTCCCAGGCCACTGGGACAGCGTGGAGATGGCTAACAGGAGGGAGGGAGAGCAAGGTCACAGCCCGGGCAGCCCACATGAGGTTCCCATCAGCCCTTTGGACTACAGAGGTCTTTCACGAAGTCACCAGCCTGCTCACCCTCCCAGGGTCTCTGCTCCCGGCTCATCTAAGTGCACGCTGCTGGCACTGGGGCTTTGTGAGCAAGTTGTCCAAAACTCTGAAACCAAAGCAAGGAGGTTGCCGTGGTCCTGAGCTTTGTACCTACAGTTCCAAATGCCTCAGCCTTCTCTTTAAAAAAGAAAAAAAGCTTATTAGCTCCATTTCATTTCATCTCATTCTAGAATCCACTACTTCATTTGGGGAAACAGGACTCTTTTGATCTCTGATTGCCTAGGCATTCATAATTGATAATCTGCCTCGGGGGGAAAAAAAAATGTCACCATTAGCTGTTCCATTTGATATGCCCCAGAGCTTCAATTACGAAAGCCCCGCTAGTTGAAGAGAACTTTATTCCAATGAGATAAATCAATAAGGGATGAGAGAGGTGGTGGGGAAGAGCAAGAGAGAGAAAGAGAGAAAGAGAAATGGAGACAGAAGCTAGAGGCCAGGCAGCAGGCACAGAGAGAGAGGTAGAAACAGAGAGAGAGAGGATGCATTCTTCAAACCGCCAACAGCCAAAGAATCACCCAGGAAGGTTTTTAGCGCGGTCCTGGTTGATTTCTAAACTTGGGCTTGGTAAGATTCCCCTGGCACCTCCCCCAGATGAAAAGAGAAAACAGTGCTCCCTTTTCCTGACAGTGACCTTTCCAGCATGCATATTCATTATCTTAAAGGCCTCAGCATCCGGCAACCTTCAGAGTGAGCAGTGGGCGGTGAGGGGGGGCAGGGGCGGGGGTGGCGCGAGGGGGAATCACCCCACGCCTCAGGAGGCTTAAGATATGAAAGTCTCTGCATAACGGCAGATGAGATTGGGGGAAAGGAGGAAGGTAGTTCTTACAGTGTGGAAGAGAAACCTGGGAACAAGTTCAAAGGCAATACGCTTTACTACCGAGAACTTTGAAGTAAAAAGCTCTTCTTAAAAGAATGCTCTGTTACTGTGTCATTTATATGTGTCTTGGGTGCAATTTCACTACCCAAGAAATATGTGTATCGTGTTCAATCATGTCAGTTCTGGCGGCAGTAGAATGCTTAAGATATCTTTTCTGCTATATTCTATTGTAACACAAAACACTATACACACACACACACACACACTCACATCCAGTGATCTCACCCCCAAGATAGTTTCATATGCATCAAAATCCCCAACAAGGTGATTGCCCACACCAAATTTTGTGTATAGAGGCTCCGTAGGGGAGAAAGTGGGGAAGAAAGACAGCTCGCAGTTCCCTGCTCCAGCATCTACTTAATTCTTATCAATTTGCTTTGAAAAGCCTGACATAAGCACTTTTGAGCCCTAAACGGGGGTGACAATAGCTCTCTTCAGAAAATTTGATCAGCAAGCTACTTGCTGAATTCAAAGTCCAAATCCCTTAATCATGAGTAACATGTGTTCAAATAATGATACCACCTGGAAATTGTACAACATTTTACGTTTTCAAAGCACCTCCCTCTGCATGATCCCCCAGTGCTGGCAGCCTGGCAGGACTAGGAGGAGCAGGGAGGAGCCCAGGAGAGGCAGTGCTGTGCCCCAAGCTGCACACACACAGGAAGTGATGTCCCAAGCCTACTCTGTGGCTGAGTCAGGGACAAAGCCCCAGCTCCAGGGATCTTTCTACAATGCCTGGGAAACTTTCCCCATTACTGAGCCTCAGTTTTTAAATGACCTTATTTTGCTGTAATGACACTCACTCACTATCTCCCCTTTCAGGGCCTTTGCTATTCCCTCTGCTCAGAATGCTCTTACACTATTCAAGACTAACTTTTTTTTTTTTTTTTTTTTTTTTAGATTTTATTTATTTGACAGAGAGAGAGAAAGAGCACAAGCAGGGGAAGCAACAGGCAGAGGGAGAGAGAGAAGCAGGCCTCCACTGAGCAGGGACCCCCGATGTAGGTCTCAATCCCAGGACCCATGGATCACGACCCTAAACAACTGACCCAGACCAGGTGCCCCTCTTTTTCACTATTCACATCGTGGCTTACGTGTTCCCTCCTTGGAGAGGTCTTCCTTAACTACCCTTTCTAGGAGACAAGTCTTCACTATCACATCCCTTTTCTGTCTACACAGAAGTTAGCAATTTATGAAATTATTTTCTATACTGATGACCTTATTAATCCTCTGCTCCCCAAAGAGCCATGAGAACAGGAACCTTGTGTGGCTTGTTCACCATCGTATCCCATGTGTTTATTTTATGAATGACTAAACAATTTCATTAATTCTCATAAACAACCTTATAAAACAGACAGGAAAGCATTATGATTCCCATTTCACAAATGAAGAAACTGAGGTCCAGAGTGGCTAAGTAATTTGCCCAAGATCACACAGCTAGAAAGTGACAGAGCTGGGAGAAGAACCTGGGTCTCTGACATCAAGTCCAATGCTGCCTGTGCTATAGAGTTCTTTTTGCCCCCAAAGTTTGGGGAATGAGAAATTCTTATTAATCAAGAATTACTGGGGCACCTGGGTGGCTCAGTGGGTTAAAGCCTCTGCCTTCAGCTCAGGTCATGATCCCAGGGTCCTGGGATGGAGCCCCGCACCAGGCTCTCTGCTCAGCGGGGAGCCTGCTTCCTCCTCTCTCTCTGCCTACTTGTGATCTCTGTCTGTCAAATAAATAAATAAAATCTTAAAAAAAAAAAAAGAATTACTTCATATTCCTTCATTCACTTAGGAAGAAATTTTGAGCATTTGCTAAGTCCAAGAAGCATATTAAACATTATGGGAGATAAAAAGATATAGACCAAGATATGCCTCCCTATCCTTCCTATCCTCCCTACCACCTTCTAGGGAAGTTCAAAGAAGCATTCAAATATCAATAAAATAAAATAGAAGGTCTTCACCACTGTTATGAACTGTGTCCCTCCCCACCCCAAATTCATATGTGGAAGCCCGAACACCCAGCACTTCAGAATGTAACCTTATTGGGAGATGGGGAGTAATGGAGTAATGAAGTTAAAATGAGGCCATTAGGGTGGGCCCCAATGCCACAGCACTGGTGTCCTATAGAGGACTGGTGTCCCTACCAGGGACGCCTGGGCACAGAGAAAGGGCCAGCTGGGGACACCGCCAGATGGAGGACATCTGCAAGCCAAGGAGAAGGTCCTCGGAAGAATTGTGGTATTTTGTTACAGCAACACCAGCTGACCATTACAAATGCCTTAGTGGAGATGAAGACAAAGCTCAGAGGCCTGTGAGAATAGCCAGCTAAGAAGTTCTAGTAGCTGGCAGACATTCGCTGGTTTGTGGTGCCATCACTGCCATCTCTGCCTCATGGCCCTCTTCTTGCTGTGTCTCTGCATCTCCGTGTGGCTTTCTATGTTCTGTGTCTTACTCTGTTCTCCTCACTAGGACAGCAGTCACTTAGGGTTCACAGCCTACGCTGTTCCCCTATGACCTCATCATAACTGGATGAGTTACAACAAAACTACAACAAAACTACAACCGAAAAAGCATCGCCTTCTGAGCTAGGATGGTCAGGACTTCAGCGTGTCTTCTGGGAGAACATATTTCAACCCATGACAAGTGGTTGGCTCAATCTTACCAAAAAGACTTCTTTCTAGAACTTTTCCTGGGAATAATAAGAAAGATCAACCTTATCCTGACAAGGTTTGAAGTAAAATTATGTAAGACTAGAGCTGTCAGGGCCTGTCATTGTTGGAGAGAGACTGGGAAAAAGCAGGGCATAAGGAAAGAGCAATGGAATAAGTCCTCATGACATTCTCTGAGCCCCTGGATCCAACCATACCTGATGTCCATCTCTCTAGTTATGCAAATAATCTATTATATACATATTATCTGTTAATTCTCTCTGTTCATTGATCCAATATAATTGGATCACTTAAAACCAATAGCCCTAACTAACAGAGAAAATAGAACCAATAAGATCTGACAGGCATATGATAGCACTAAGGAGAAAGCCAAAGCTACCTCCAAACCTGAGTTATGGGGAAGAAATAGAGATGAAGATAGAAAAAAGAAAGTCTATAGGGAAAGTGGGTTTTGGAGGGAAAATAATGAAGCTAGTTTTGGATTTCATGAGCTTCAGATTCAGGGATAGATGGGGCTATATTCTCTGGGACAGAAAACATAAGATCAGGAGCCAGGAGAGAAACATTGTTACCTGTCTTAAGTATGATTTGTGCTAACACAGAGGGATGAGTTAGGGTTCAGGGCAGGAAATAGAGATCATTCTAGGCATGTCAGGAAGAAAGATGTTTAATGCAGGGAATTACCTCCTGGGTAAGGGACTTCTACTAGAAGTCTAGAAGGAGCCAAAGTAAGGGGGTCCCCCAGGGACCGTAGAGCTCAAGGACAAGCTATCGGAGCTACAATTCAGCATCAGGAACCTACTGCTACCACTACCCCTTAAAGTCCTGGAGGTTGGTGGCCAGCCATTGGAATAGTAAATCCAGTCACCACGGTTATCCCCTAACACATCTCTACAGCCTGTGCAAGGATAGCTAATTGGTGGAGCTTATCTTGCATCAGGAATCCTCAATGCGAGGAACTTGGGTCAGCTTTCCAACCTCCCCAGATAGAAGTAAGAAGAAATGGCCATTGAAGAAGTCAAGTCACGGATCCCACCACAAGTCATCTATAAATACTGTGAGAGACCTGGTAAAGGAAAAATCCATTGCTGGTGTGATCACTGCACAGCCTTCAACAAGAGCCTGCCACACTGAGCCTCAGTTTCCCCATCTCTAAAATGAGGCAACTGATCTGTGTGGTTTGTAAGGGTCTCTTCAGCCCAGCTCTTTCAGAAGTCTATGAGAGACACCCTAGCCCTGACCAGAGATAAACAATTGTCTTCCCAGGAGTATTATCTTCGCAGCCGACAGGCCAGCCCCACACATTAGAACATAATCATTAAACACCTAGCAAGAAGTGCCACGCCATGTACAGTTTAATAATTCACATTCCAATCCAATTACTGCGAGTTTCATAAACAAGTGCTTATTAGAATATAGTCGTTTCCTCTGAGCAAGCAGGGTTTTTAGAAGGGAAATTACAATGATTATCTTCAAGATACAGGCATGAATAATACAATCATTCCTCCTCTCGCCTGGTTTTTATCATTTCCCTTCCCTGCTGGCATAGATGGGAGGCTTAACTCAGCCGCTTCTCCCACTCCGGACCCTTTTATCCCCTTGGCATAAGGTCCTCACCGTCTCTTCATCAAAACACATCTGTCCTGGCTTCTACAGGGGGATTTGCTAAGGATTCTACTTACTCCTTACTCATCTCTGACTCATGATTGCATGTGAAGTTGGAGGGGGTTTGGTGGGGAGACAAGCAGCAGACTGCCAGTGGGGTGACTATATGGCTTGGGCATTTGTGACCTCTGAGTCTCGAGTCCCTATGTCTAAAATGAGGGGATTGGTTTAGACCAGGAATTCTTAACCTGGGTACATGGGCAAGCTCTGAGGAATTTAAGAATAAGCTTAAATTTTATGCAGTAAGTTGTGTTCATAAGGGACCTCCATGTCCCCAATTTCTATTTAGAAAATAATGTGGTCCCAGGGACATTAATTCTATATCAACTCCATGGCCAAGACAAGTGACTGAGCTAATCAGTGCCTCTATTTCCTGGCCAAGATATTGATCCAGAGATGAACCATGTACCTAAACCTTACAATCACATCAAATCTTACAACCTTTGCTGGGAATACTGAAACATAGACACTCTTTTCTGTTAGATGAAAACAAGTAGGAATGAAAATCCAGGAACTCCCACTAGCATCTTGGAACCCATAGGGTAGCCAGCTCTGGGATGAAGCTGACATTGTAGGATACTGAGCCTAGAAAGAGAAGAAATGAGAATCTTGGTGAAATTGTTGAATTGCTAGATCAAGCTTCACCTGATATCCCTAAAGCTTTAGTTACATGAACCTCCACTAGTTAAGCTGTTTTGAATAGGGCTTTCTGTAACTTGAAACTAAAAGCAACTTAAATGATAGTACATTTATATGTGAGCTGTTCTGAGGGGAGAAGTCATAGGTCCCAGGAAAGCTTCAAAATATTTTTTGATCCTTAAACTAGAAAAATCTCAGTACAAGCAACTAAGAAACTTCAATACTCTGAATACTATTAGCATCCTGTAATCTTACAAATCTGTGAAGTTCCAAATTGTTGGCTTGACTGATAATGTGATAACATATAACCCTCGCCGGTTTTTTTAGAGTTTTTCCAACACAAAAGAAATACATGCTTATTAAAGAAAATTTATAAACTATGGGGGAAGAATAAACAGAAAGACAACCATTGTTAATATTTTGGAAATTTCCTCCCAATTTTTTCATTTTCCTATGCATAATCCTAGGGAGGTTTTAATATAGCTGAGTTCAAACTATGTGTGCAATTTTGTATCATGCTTTGTTCACTTGACATTGTCATTTAATTCCTACATCATTACAAAACCTTTGTAAACAGCCTTTTTTAAAGTGGCGTCTTAACATTCTGTGGAATGGAAATTCTATCATTTCTTTTACCATTCCCCAAGTATAGGACAAAATGAGGCTGTTCCCAGGTTTTTTTTTTTGTTTATCTCCTTGGTTATTTTGCCATTTTATTTCCTTATGTAACAAAGAACTCCTTGCCAATGTGATTGCAAATATAAAGGAAGGAGGCACCAGCCATGGCCCTCACCATGTCAGATCATGTGGGGAAGGAGGGAGGAGCACCATTTAGATATGGGGGAAGCCTCTGCCTTGCCATGGGATCTATATCAACCCAGACAAGACTATAAGACTACAGTGTTAAGCCACCTCCAGCCTTCTCGTGACCTCTATCAGGACAGAGCTCTGTTGATAGTGCTCCTGGCCTCTCTCCACCTGGAGGGTGAGTGCCTGCCCTGATCGGTGGGCTGGAGAAGGAGCCCTCAATGGGGGCCAGTGCACCCCTCCATTCCTTCATGCTGTAAGTTTAGTGGGGCGGGGCCCAGATCTGGGCAGCTCTGTAATCACCCAGTTGTCTATGACAAAATGAGAAGTCTCATTCTGGGGTTCAGCCATACGAACTCCCTTCACTGTCCAAAATCAGCTTAATTGTTATAAAGGTGATATTTGGGTCACCTATCTTCTTAGGTTCCACCTTATTTTTCTACTGGTGCGGGACTCAGGCAAGGAAGGATACTACTTATCGGACACGTTCAAAACCACTGAGAGGATAATATCTTCCACTGTTGCTGAATCTCTTCTCTCCGCCCCACAAGTAGACTGTTGGACTTGGCTCAAGTCACCTCTGGATCTCAGCCATCAAGACTATGTTTAGGCAGATACAAAAGATAATAGAATCATTATTTATAATAGCCACTAGCATTTATTGAGCAATAATAAGGTACCATGTGCGGTATTAAATGCTTTACCCAGTTCATACTAGCAAACGCTTTGAGGTGGATATGGTCACCTCTATTTTGTAAGCAAGGAAACTGAGGCCCAGAGAGGCTGTGTAGCATTTAGAGTCACACTGTCGCCCATGGCCAGGTCAGGATTTGCAGTTAGATTAAGATCCCTGAAAGCCTAAATTCTTAATTCCTCTGCACTGGTGCTGATAGTCCTGTGAGTTCCTCTGAAGCCAGAGAGGAAGGGCAGACAGAGGGAGAGAGGACCCCCACACCCCTATAGCACTCAGTCTGGCTAATTCCACCAGATTCAGAGTCCAACCATAGTCTTGATCTTTCCAGAGGCTACCTCGACAGCATCAACGTGGTTGTAAGGGACTAGGGTAAAGAGAGGGTATTTTTGGCTATGGGGTTCTCAAAATTTGCATAACATAAAACTCACCCTTTTGCATTATACAATTCAGTGACACTTAGTATATTCGCGGTGGTGTGCAACCACCACTGTTATTTAGCTTCAGAACACTTTTACCACCCCAGAAGGACACCCTACTAAGTACACACTTCCCATTCCCCTCTTCCCCCAACCTCTGGTGATCACTGATCTGCTTTCCCCTCCTAGAGATTTACTTATTCTGAATACTTCATACAAATGAAATCAGCTGTAGGAGATTTCTCATGGGTGACAACAACTCTCACAAGTCGGTCATTCTGTAGACACAGGAGAAATTCTCCAAGCACAGGATGAACGAATTCTCCTTTCATTGCCTACCTTGACTTCCTACTTGGCCATTGGGCTACCTCTTGGCTATTTCCTCCTTGACTGGCCATCAACCCTCTCTCCCATCCTCTCCCTTCACATTCTCTCTGAAAACCTTTCCCAATCAATGAGCCGAGCACTGTGCCTCCTCTTGAGCAGATAACCTTAGAAATCCAATGATTTTTAGATCTCTTTTTCCTTTCCTTTTCCTTTTCGCTCAAGAGGGTCAAGATCAAATGGCCCTGATTTCAACTGGAGTTGACCAGTTAAAATACTGACTGCAAGCGTGGGCTCCTACAGGAGTCCTCAGTCAATGAGCACATAATTGAACTGTCACCTCCCTCCACCTCCTCCTCCACTAGGCTTCACCCTTGGCACAGGAGCCCTGAAAACTGCATATATCCTTATAATGCATCACCTTTTCTTTCAGTGAATGCTCGCATTTCCTATAGTAGCTACAGCAGTGAGCAGTAAAACTGGTCTCTTTCTCGCCTGTGAAGGTTTTCCCTTCTGGCTGGAGAAGGAAAAGGAGAACTTCAAAGCTACCCAAAATTCTATGTCAGAGTGCAGAATGGGAGAGGCAGAGAAGGAATGACTGACGGAGAGGCAGGACCAATGAGGCCAACAGGGGATTGAGAAATTCTGTACAGAAAAAGGACTCCTACAACTCTCAGCACCCTCCTGCAGAAACATGAATTAAGACAGAGCCATCTGGCTGTCTTTGGGAAATATGGCCATAAGACACAACGCTGACAATATTCTCCTGGTCCTCACCTGACTTGAAGAAAGAAGCATTCTCCAAGGGCTTACAAATCCCAACAATTTCCCAAGTCTGTTCCATTTTCTCAGTATCTCACCCCAACAAGAAAATACCTATATTCACATGACAGGAAAGGGGAAGGAGGAACAACTGAGACATAAGGCATATGAGACACAGTAGCCCTTGCTTTCTGTCTTACCATGACTGCTCCTGTCTTTTCCAAGCATGCTCTTGGCATTCTGTGATCCTGAATATCCAATCATGATTATAAAGGCTCCTGGCTCTCATTAATCACGGCACTTGTGTCTACCACCCAACCAGCAAATGCACACATGTGCACACAGATGCACACACACACACACACACACACACACACACACACCTCTAGCATCACTAAGTCATTAGGCAAAGATTCAGGCTTCTCTGGAAGGATATTCCTCAGCAGTTCTATTCATAAATAAGGAAATGAATGTTCTATAGCTACCAACCCTAACCATAGTTGCTCAGATGGGAGCCCAGAACTCTCCTGACCTCCCTACCCCCAACAGATACCCTCTGTATTCGGGTCCCAGGGCTGCCATAACAGATCACAAACTTGGTGGCTTCAAACAACACTAACTGATCATCTCAGAGATCTGGAGGCTTGAAGTCCAAAATCAAGGTGTTGACAGAACCATGCTCCCTTCAGAGTCTCTGGGGAAGAAAACTTCTTGGTGTTTTCCAGCTCCTGGGGGTTGACAGTGCCCTTGACCTTGTTTGGTTCACGGTAGCATCACTGCAATTTCTGCCTCTGTCTTCACATGGCGTTACCTGCCATGTGTCTGTGTACATATTTCCCTCTTCTTATAAGGACACCAGGCATTGAATTAGGGCTCACATTAATCTAGGATGACTGAATCTTAACTTGAGGACATCTGTAAAAACCCTATTTCCAAATAAGGTCACATTCATAGGTACATAGGAGACACTTGAATACATCTTTTAGGGAAATGCAATCCAACCTGCCACACTCTCATAAGGACCAAACCAGAGCCCTGCGGCACGTTAGCAATAAAAAGATCTTCCTGTTGTCAGTTCCTGGAGCCCTGAAAATGTATTATCATCAAGATGACAAAGTACCACTATTTACCGAGTACTTAACTGCCAAGCATCGTGCTGTTTTACATGGATTTTCTTGTTAATCCTCATATTTACCTTATGAAGTAGGAACAACTACCAGCCCCAACTCACAAGAAAGGAAACTGAAGCTTTAGAAAGTTAAGTCAGGGCACCTGGGTGGCTCAGTGGGTTAAGCCGCTGCCTTCGGCTCAGGTCATGATCTCAGGGTCCTGGGATTGAGTCCCGCATCGGGCTCTCTGCTCGGCAGGGAGTCTGCTTCCTCCTCTCTCTCTCTCTCTCTGCCTGCCTCTCTGTCTACTTGTGATCTCTCTCTGTCAAATAAATAAATAAAATCTTTAAAAAAAAAAAAAAAGAATAGAAAGTTAAGTCACTTACCCAAGGAATGTAATGATAGATCCAGGATTTGAACTCAACTTTTCTGAACACACAGCCTATCAAAGTTCTTCCATGCTTTACTTTCAGGTAAAGCTGCATGACTTTGAGCAAATTGGCACCCCTCTCTGGGCTTCGGTATCCTTACCCTGTAGGTTTCTAAGGGCTCTTCCCACTATGAGTACACAGCTCTGTGAGTCTTTTCATCTAGGTAACCAGTAACTCTGGCCAGCTGATCTATATTTGATCAAGATCCACTTCCTGCCCCGTCCAGGCCCCAAAAGCAACCAGATGCACTGCATAGTATGTTTACGCAGGATTCAAATACAGAGGACTTCAAATACCTTTCCCAAATCCAACACCAGGCTCTCATGGCCTCATTGGACGCAGTGATCATTTCCATCCAAATTAATGCTTCAGGAAGAGCCTAGGTCACCCACAGGGAAAGCCCAACTCTGCCAACAACACACATCTTGACGGCCTTGGGGAAAACCCACGCTTCTAATTTGTTTCTTATCAGCAGTATGCTTCTGGAACTGAGTGAGAACATCAAATTCACAATGCCTTTCACTGGACTTAAATGAATATTTCATATTCCAAACCTAGAGAACCGGTTAATGGAAGGGCCTTCCTTGTTTCCTGACTCTCCCCCTCTCCTTCCTAGCATGTTTCCACTATTTTTCATTGCATTTTCCAACAAAGCCACATTACGTGGGGCCCTAGAATCACGACAGAAGCAAGCAAGGGAAGGGAGTGGGCAATAACAAAGAGATTAGGGTCAGTAAGGGAACTGGTGGAAAGATAAAGAACAGGGCTTAGAGCAAGCTGCAGCCAAAATGATCACAAAATCATAACATGAATCACATTTATTGAATGTTACCAGTTTCAGGCACATTTTCTCTTCTAGTGCCCTCGGCAATTATGAGGAGCAGCTGTGTTATGATCCCACTTTGCAGATGCAAAAAACCAAGACTCAGCTGGTAAATGATATTCAGGACTAGGTGTGGCTGGTTCCAAAGCCTCTTTCCTCTAAACCCAGGGGCCCGAGGATCACAAAGAATAAAACAGTCCCCTCCTTCTTTGTAGAGTTTACACTACCGTGGGTGGTATAACTGAGAGCTGCCAACTTCCAAGAGTAGGGACAATTTCTATTCTTTTCCGGGAGGAGGAGACAAGCTTTTTTTTTTTTTTTTTAAGATTTTTATTTATTTATTTATTGAACAGACAGATCACAAGTAGGCAGAGAGGCAGGCAGAGAGATCAGGGGAAGCAGGCTCCCTGATGAGCAGACAGCCTGATGCGGGGCTCGATCCCAGAACCCTGGGATCATGACCTGAGCCGAAGGCAGAGGCTTTAACCCACTGAGCCACCCAGGCGCCCCAGGAGACAAGCTTTAATTTTAGTGCTGCTGAAAATAATAAGACTGTCTTAGATGTGGCGTCTCGGACAGAATCAATGCTTGAGAAGAATGTAGGGGGAAGGGGGGAAGCGGCCCTCATCATCTTCATCCTCCTCCCTCTAGCTCCTGCTGCATGGTCAGAGCCAAGGGCTGAATGGTTCTGGCCATCTCCCAAAGCTGCAAGACCTTCCTTCTGGGAGCTGAGTCCCGCTCCTCCTCCCCACAGAGCACTCAAGTCACAGACCTGGATTCCAGCCCTGGCTCTTACAGCTTCCCTCCTCTGTAAGATGCAGGTGATATTGGCACCTATAGACCTGGAACCCCACCACTTCTCCGTCCCTTCACCCTCCAGCCCTGTCGAGCTCAGTCCCCTGCACTCTCCCTTCTCCCACTCTTTGTTCCCCAGAGCCATCTTGTCTGCCCAGCAGGCAGTTATCTTTTTAAAATATAAATGAAATCTCATAACGGTCCTGCCCAAAACCCTCCTGTGGCATCTCATCATTCTTAGAATGTAAAAAATTACTCATCATGGCTTTCAAGGTCCTCCCCTGCCTGCTCCCCCTACAATCTCCCCCTTGATTCCTCCATGGCACCACATGGGCCTTCTAGCTCCGCAAACATGCCAAGGTCATTAGTGTCTTGGAGCTGGTTGGTCCCTCCGGCCAATGTGCTCTTCCCCTCAACTTCACACGCTTCCTTCCTCACTTCATTCAGGTCTCTACTCAAGCGTCCTTTCTCCAGAGAAACTTCCTTTCCCTTCCCATTGGAAAAGCAACTTTCCTATCACATTCTAGGACTTCGCTTGCCTCATTTTTCTCCATAATGTTTATTACTACATGAAATTCTACATGTGTTTTAATCGTTATTGTCTTCTCCACTGCAATATAAGCTCTCTGACAGTAGGAACTTTATCTATCTTGTTTATCCAATACTTGTCAGACAGTAGGTGCTTCATAAATATTGGTAGGTGAATAAATGAATGAATGAGGCCATATAAGCTTTAGCAAAGACTGCTAATTGTCCCCAGTATCCATCTCCCCTTCTCCCCTCCAGTAATTAAAACCCCAGGTTGTAGTTGGACACAATACTGTCTGCCTAAAGACAAGGTTTTTCCAGACTCTCTTGAAGCTAGATGTGTCTATACAATGAGGTTTAGGATAATTAAGTTTGCCATAAAAAATACAGGATGCCCAGTTAAATTTGAATGTCAGATAAACAACCAACAATTTTTTGGGTATAAGTATTTCCCAAATTAAAAGTTCAACAATTATACAGCATTACTTGCAATAGTCAAAATATGCAAGCTGCACAAGCGTCCATCAATAGATGAAGGGATACAGAAGACGCGTCATAGGGGTGCTGGGGTGGCTCGGTCAGTAGAGCGTCTGCCTTCAGCTCATGATCTCAGAGTTCTGGGATCGAGCCCCACTTGGGGTTCCCTGCTTAGCAGGAGCCTCCTTCTCCCTCTGTCCCTCCCCCTGCTCATGCTGTCTCTCTCCCTCTCAAATAAATAAAACCTTTTTTTCTTTTTTTTAATAAAACGTTTTTTTAAAAATTTGTCATATATATGTATATATATATATATATATATGCACACACACATAGGAGTATTATTCAGCAATGAAAAAGAATAAAATGAAATCTTAATATTTGCAGTGACATGGATGGAGCTAGAGAGTGTAATGCTGAGCAAAATAAGTCAGTCAGAGAAAGACAAATATCGTATGATTTCACTCATGTGTGGAATTTAAGAAATAAAACAAATGAACAAAGTAAAAAGAGACAAACCAAGAAACAGACTCTTAACAGCAGAGAACAAACTGATGGTTACCAGAGGAGAGGTGAGGAAGGCCGGGGAAGCGCATGGGTGAAACAGGTGATGGGGATTAAGAGTACACTTACCATGATGACCCCTGAGGAATATGGAATGGAACCACTATATTGCACACCTGAAACTAATATGACTATGTTACTCTATATAACTATATATATATATGTTACTAATATGTTAACTAAACTGTAATTAAAATAAAAATTAAATTACAATTTTTGAAAGCCTAATCATTGTGTTAGTACAAGTATGCCCTATTCAAAAAAAAAAAGTTATTAGTTGTGTTAAAATCAAATGCAGAGAGAGACCCGACTTGAAACCTCCCTGAGCAAAACCAGTCCCATAACCAAAGCTTCATTTAGCTTATTTTGCAAGACAAGCAGAGCTAACTTGACCTGGGTCATTTCTTGCTCACGCCTCTGAAATCATAAGCAAAACTTAAATTGTTCCCCCAAAATGGATATGAGGTAACCACTAACCGATGTCCTGTCATTAAAGAAAATTCTCGCATTGAAACTGATCACTGTAGACAACAGTCACTTCCCCACACCACACAAGCTGCTTTCTGAAACCAGACATCTCCCCTAATTCTACATTTTGGTTTCAGTACCCCTGCTTTGCAAATTGACTTTTTGGTGGGTGCACAATGAACTTTTACTAATTACTACTGCAGGGTCCGATTCATTTTACTTGTTGGGTTTGTTTTTTTTTTTTTTTCCTTCTGAGCTTCTGACCATTGTTTATCTGAAATTCAAATTTAAGTATGTGTCCTGTATTTTTGTTTGCTATATCTGGCAACGCTATGGCCTAACGAAGAATAAGGCAAAGTAACACATTCCAAGGTCACAGCCTTAAAACTACCACTCCAAGGTCACAGCCTTAAAACTAAAGACATGTCCTCACTTACCAGTCCCCTTGCCTCAGGCAGGAACGCCATTCTAAGCGGCAGTCTGAGTCCCCTGTGACCCTGTGGCCCAGGGCAGCACTCTCAGATGGCAGGAAGCCAGAGACCGGAAGGAGCCAGTCCTGGGCGCACATGGTGGAACAGGGAGACTCTACTTCCCCTACTAGCTCCAATTTTTAGATGACAGGAAAACTACCTTTCACCTCATTAAAGACTCTGTTAGTTTGTTCCCCATTAAAGCAGCTAAACCAATAGCCAAACAAATGCAAAATTATAAATAAGTTTTGGTAATTTGGCAGCCTGATACATCAGAGAGCTTCAATGAATGTTTACTCCCTCTTGTCCTCACTAACCGAGTTGCTCCTTGGTACCAAATGTCACAGCCCTTTTTGGTAGGAGTGTGGCATCTGTGTCCTTCACTGGCAGCTCCTGATGCCCTCTCCGGTGGTTTCCGAGCACCAGGCCTGGGGCAGCAGGAATTCAGCTGCCCACAGAGGCAAGGGGGCCCTCTTGGCCTCTGAGGAGAGGGGCTCCAAGGAGAGGCGTACTTACAGGGCCAAATGAAGCAAAGGGACCGGTAAGATTTTCTGTTCTCCCAGCGTGGATCTCCATTGGCCTGGAGATGCTCCAGAGTTCCGTATCACATCGCTCTGAGCTCTCGAAATATGGTCATCTCTGGAAACCCAGGGAGAAGGGAATGAACCCCAGATCTTTCTGCCCTGGGGCTTCCCTGGCTCAGCCAGAGTCACAGAGGCCCGGGGCAGGGAGGAGCCTCCACAGCCTCTGGGAAGTTCTTCCCTCCACTGCCCGAGCACGCTTCCCCGCACCTTCCCGTGGCTGGTCCTCTCCCCCATTCAGCGTGGCCACAGTGTCACCTCTGAGGAGGCCTTCCCTGACCAATCCAATCCAAAGAGAAGCCCCTGTGGTCACCCTCCAGCTCCGGGCCTGGTTTTCCTCTACAGCCTCTATCACTTCTAACTTGTCCTTTTCTATCTCCAGGCTCATTGTCTGCTGAGCCCACTGGAAGGTTAGCTCCATGCGAGATCTGTCTCTTGTTCACTGCTGTATCCCCAGCACCTCAAACCATGCCCAGCAGGGACGAAGGCGCTAGATGAACATTTTTGAGTAAATAAATGAATAGAAGAGAGAGGTGGATACAGATATAGTTACGGATGTGGACACAGACAGAGATAGATCAGGGTCATCCACAAGTCAGGCAGATTTTACCAATGGCTTCCTTCTAGAGGGTGACAGGGAAAGTGACAAAACCTCCACATGCACAATGACGCCGATGCTTCCCTGAAGAAAACCTGGCCTTTTAGCGTCAGGCTTGCTTCCCTGTTGATTTGGGAACCTCTGCCGGGTTGAAGTAGTATTTCTGCAGAGTGTTAGCACTAAAGCAATCTGAAGTTCAAGCCCTTGGTGGGGAAATGGACCCAGAGAGGAGGTGAGCCATGCAGACAGCAGCAACCAAGGCCTGCAAAGCACTGCTCACTGCAGCAAGCGTCTTCCCATCCTTGCTTGTACTTTGCTCTGCACAACAGTTCTACTGGGCGAGTGGCAGCAAGATTGGTGGCATTATAATTACATTTAAATGTAGTCTATTAGCCTCCCGAACTGTGCATTTAAAGACGGGCAAGATGCAAATGGTGCAAAGAGCCAAGATGCCCTTCAACAGACGAATGGATAAAGAAGATCTGGTCCATAGATATAATGGAATATTACTCAGCCATCAGAAAGGATGAATACCCAACTTTTGTATCAACATGGATGGGACTGGAGGAGATTATGCTGAGTGAAATAAGTCAAGCAGAGACAGTCAAGTATCATATGGTCTCAATTCCTTGTGGAGCATAAGGAATAACATGGAAGACACTGGGAGATGGAGAGGAAAAGTGAATTGTGGGAAATCAGAGGGAGAGACAAACCATGAGAGACTGAGGACTCTGAGAAACAAACTGAGGGTTTTAGAGTGGAGGGGGATGGGCGGGTGGGTGAGCCTGGTGATGGGTATTAAGGAGGGCACGTATTGCATGGAGCACTGGATTTTATATGCAAACAGTGAATCAGGAAACACTACATCAAAAACCAATGACATACTGGATGGTGACTAACATAACATACTAAAAAATAATTAAATAATTAAATGAATAAATAAAAATGGGCAAGATAGTAAATTTTATGTTAGGTGTACTTTACCACAATTCTTTTTTTACATTTCCAAGTCTTTTATTTTATTTTTTATTTTTTATTTTATTTTTTTTTTTTTTTAAAGATTTTATTTATTTATTTGACAGAGAGAAATCACAAGTAGATGGAGAGGCAGGCAGAGAGAGAGAGAGGGAAGCAGGCTCCCTGCTGAGCAGAGAGCCCGATGCGGGACTCGATCCCAGGACCCTGAGATCATGACCTGAGCCGAAGGCAGCGGCTTAACCCACTGAGCCACCCAGGCACCCCTTTATTTTTTATTTTATTTATTGTGTTCAGTTAGCCACTGTACAGCACATTAGTTAATTGATGTAGTGTTTGATGATTCATTACTTGCATAGAACACCCAATGCTCAGGTAATGGATATTAAGGAGGGCATGTGTTGTGATGAGCACTGGGTATTTTACCACAATTAAAAATAAAAAGCATATATATATATAATTTTTATATTTATATATTTTATATATATACATATATATGACATATACACGTATATATATAGTTATTAACAACAACCTTATTTTGCACATGAACCAAAGACTGTGATTTATAAAAGTCATACAACTACAACTAGGGATTGGAGAACATAGGCTTAACATGAGGACTTCTGATTCCAGCTTGGACCTCCTCTACAAGGGAGAGGGAATATTCACTCCACAAACATGCAAGAACTAACCTCAAGCTAGAAGATGAGTGCCCTGAGCTTTCCAAGAAGACTTCTTTTTTTTTTTTTTTTTTTTTTAAGACTTATTTATTTATTTATTTGAGACAGAGAAAATGAGCAGAGGGAGAAGCAGACTCCCTGCTGAGCGGGGAGAGTGACTCCAGGCTTCATCCCAGAACCCCGAGATCATGACCTGAACCAAAATCAAGAGTTGGACGCTTAACCGACTGAGCCACCCAGAAGCCCCATTCCAAGGAGACTTCAAATGTGCTGAGACCCATCACAGCTGGTCACGCCACTCCGCTGCAGAGGCCTGCCTCTTCCATGATACCATGCCGAGGGGTAGCTGATCCAACAGACAAGAGCTCAATACAGATCATGTGTCATTTACTCTCATTGTGTGATGATTAATTTGCTTGGGGACCAAGAGAGTTCAGTGGTTACATTAACGTGCAAAGAAAAATTAAACATTGATGCGTCCTTTATCTCTTCATTTCTAGACGGATAAGTCCTGTCAGTGTCTGCAAGAGATATTCTCATTGACATTGTTTATCTGTTCCATTGACATCAAATTACACTTGAGAAACAAGAACTAATACACCACGGTGTTTTTATGCCAAGTGGTGACTGTAGGGGCCAGATATTAAAGAAAAAAAAATATCTAACCTGAGATTCTAGCGTAGCATAAACTCGGTGCAATATGACACCAAGAATCAAGCCCAAACAGGTAGGAGCTCAATAAAGTCTTCTTGGAAAATCCCTTCTGGGTTCCTTGAGCCCCAGTTTAATATGCAGCATTGTGCTGGGGCTGCAGAAGGGTTCCACCTCATGAGCCAGCTTTGCTCTAATGTCCACACTCACCGTGTTGAAAGAGTCAGAAGGGGGGTGCCTGGGTGTCTCAGTCAGTTAAGTGTCTCCTTTTGGCTCAGGTTGTGATCTCCAGGTCCTGGGATCAAGCCCCGCATCCGGGCTTCCTGCTCAGCAGAGAACCTGCTTCTCTCTCGCTCGCTCTCTCTCTCCTTCTGCTCCTACCCCCTGCTCATGTTCTCCCTCTCTCCAATAAATAAATAAGAATCTTTAAAAAAAAAAAAAAAAAAGATGGAAGCCTCATTAGAAGAATTACAGTTATAGCACGGAGCAAACTATTATCGACTGCATGTCTTCCTGTCCTCCTCCAGCTCTCCCACTTGACTTAGGTCATGCTTCTCTCTCGTTCAGATGGGCTGCCCTGTGTCCACGCAATACTGGGCTTCTCAAAGTCAGGCAACAAAAAGATGCACTTTGCAACCAGAGACCTGCAATGGAGTCTTAGCTCCATCATTTACTACTTCTATGAACTTGGGAAGTGACCTAACATCACTGAGCCTGTTTTCCCATCTCAGAAAATGGGATAATAATATTGCTTACCGCAGAGGACTGTTGTGTGACTTAAATGAGATGATGTGTGCAAAGCACCAAGTGTGGAGTCTGGTGGCAATAAGAGTTCAGTACATGCACCGATATTAATAGATGTCCCACAATGTGTAGCACTGTGTTAATCGTATAGTACACTTGTAGTATTAGCAGTTACCTCACGGTCATTAGGATGAGGGATCTTTTAGTTGATTTTTACCATATTTCATTAAATACTAGTTAGAACTTACCAAGTACATATAATGTGCTAGCCTCAGCCACATGTGTTTCATGGGTCTTAATTCATCCGATTTTCATACAGTTGTGGGGGGGAGCAGGAATGTGCACCCAGACAATCTGGCTCTACTACCATGACCCTCACTGCCACTGTCAAAAACAAGCTGTTACTTCTTTTGTAATTAGAAAAACAAATCACAGGGCATCTGAGTGGCTCAGTCAGTTGAACATCTGCCTCAGCTCAGATAATGATCCCACAGTCCTGGGATCGAGTCCTGCATTAGGCTCCCCGCTCAGTGAAGAGACTCGTCTCCCTCTCCCTGCTACTTCCTCCTGCTTGTACGCTCTCTGTGTTGAAGAATAAAATCTTTAACCAAAAAAAGAAAGAAAGAAAGACAAATCACAAAACCTCTATAATCAGAAAAACTATTTTTTAAATGACTTAAGATGTTATATACGCATTTGCTCAATGATTATCAACTCCCATCCAAATCTGTAAGAACCTCAAGACTGAGAGATTGACACTTCTTTTATTTCATAGGAAAAGTTTTCATGAGAACTACTCTGCAGCCCAACAATTGCCCTACTAGGTATTTATCCAAAGGATGCAAACATAGTAATCCAAAGGGGCACCCACACCCCAATGTTTATAGCAGCAGTGTCCACAGTAGCCAAATTATGGAAAGAGCCCAGATGAGTATCAACAGATGAATGGATAAAGAAGATGGCATATTTATATATGTGTGTGTGTACACACACACACACTCCTATCACACATACACATGGAATATTACTCAGCCATCAAAAAGAATGAAATCTTGCCACTTGCAACAATGTGGATGGAACTAGAGGGTACTGTGCTAAGCAAAATAAGGCAGTCAGAGAAAGACATATACCATATGATTTCACTCATATGTGGAATTTAAAAAACAAAGCAAAGGACCATAGGGGAAGGGAAGGAAAAATAAAATAAGATGAAATCAAGAGAGGGAAACAAACCATAAAAGACTTTCAGCTATAGGAAACAAACTGAGGCTTGCTGGAGGGGAGAGTGAGGGGATGGGGTAACTGGGTGATGGACATTGAGGGCAGGGGATGTAATGAACACTGGGTGTTATATGCAATTGATGAATCACTAAACTCTACCTCTGAAATTCATAATACACTATATGTTAATTAAATTGATTTTAAATTTTTTTAAAAAGATGCTATGGAAAGTAGAAGAAATTATGTCTTCCCCGTAGGGCCTTGTACATGTGGAAAGTGTATTCTTATTGTTAATAGCTGATATTCATTTACCACAGACCATGTGCCCAGCCACAGTGCTGAAAGCTTTGCCTACATTGTCTTACTCAATCCCCATAAGATATCAGTGAGATCGGTACGATTAATATCCCCGTTGTGCAAATGAGGAAATAAAGCCTTGGGGTTCCAAGAGGGAAAATATGCATAGGCTAACTGCCACGTGGCTGCCACAGGCAGTGATTTCTGTCCATTTTTCTTTGCCCCACTATCTTAAAAAGCAGGCCCCTGGGTAGGTACTTGAAACATCCCTGGCAAAGTGAATACCAACTTTTTAATCCACTCCCGTCACTAAAAAGCGGTGCACCTGCCAGACATTAAACTTTACAGGCACACACTTCCAGAGCTAGTGAGTTCTAAAGAGTCCCACTCTCTGAGTTTATGGAGCTCTTCCTACACCTTCCCCCACGAGCACCACCTTTCCCACCCGCAGCATTTGAAGATGGGCGAAGATGGGCCTGAAATGGAGAAGACATGCTGTCTCTCTGCTCTCGCCTGCTAATTCTCAATTTCAAGATGTTCCATTACACCTGATTTATGGCCTGACAGGGCTCATTCTAGCCCACAACCTTGAGCTTGTAAAATGCACTGGGGAAAATTTACTAACGACCATGTTCATCTTACTGCAAGGTAGGGGATTTTTGTTTTTTTTAAGGGAAAAAGCCTCAAGAAGCAGGGATATTTCAAACCGCCAATTATGAATAACAATTGTTTGGTAGCCGAGTGCAGTAGATCTTCCAGCTCATTCAGTTTTCATCTAATTAAATCTTTCATTTCCATGGGCAGCATGCCGCACATGCTTGTGTTTGCTTTTGTTGGCAAGATATAATCAATAGGAGAAATGTGGATGCATTTCAGCATTTATTAGCAGCTCAATTGGAAGTTGTTTTATTTTAATAACATCCTTGCCTTCATTCTGTTCAGGGTAAATCGACAGCTTTGATGAATAATAGACGACAGAAAACTGGCTTATGTTATCCCATTAAGAGTAAAGAAATCAGAGAATGAAAGGAAGCTGAGTGAGAAATTGAAAAACACGTTAAGCTGCATTTTCTTTGTTACAAAACAAAAGAAAAACAAACAAAAATGCCTTCCACTCACTCCAAAAGATCATCAAACCTATTAGCTAGTTATACCTCCCAAGAACATGGTGATAAATCCCCTTTCTGAAGCTTTCCACCACTTTTATTTGCAGCTCATAGTTAGTTGTTCTTGGTTAATTTTCCTTGGGGCTGCAACAAGGACTTGAAAGGGGAAAACCAGTACAAAATGTCATTTGTTCACCGGAAGTGAATCCAAATGCCCAAATGCTCCCATCCTCACATTGAGATGCGTACTGGCAGAGAGAGGACAACTTAACAACAAACATGGAAACTCCACAGTGATGAGGTGTTCACAAGAGCCCACTGCACAGCATGATCAACAGAATTCAAAGTCATCAGTGAGCCAGAAGACGGCTCTTTGGAAATCCTACCTGGTATGGCCAACCATTCACTTGACAACACCATGTGAATACTTCTCATCTAAAAATATGAGCATTTTTCCACAATGAGATACCACTTCACACCCATTAGGATAGCAATTATCAAAAAAATAAATAAATAAACAAATGAACAAGTGTTGGCGAGGATGTGGAGAAACTGGAACTCTTGCACACTGTGGGTGAGAATGTAAAATGGTACAGTCACTGCAGAAAACAGTTGGGTGGTTTCTCAGAGTATTAAATATAAAACTACCTTATGATCCACCAACTCCACTTCTGGGTACGAGCTCCCAAGATGTGAAAACAGGGACTGGAACAGATATTTGTACACTCATGTTTATAGCAGCAATGTTCACAAGAGCCAAAAGGTCCAAGCAATTCAAATACCCATGAAGGGATGAATGAATAAATAAAATGTGGTATATACATAAAACAGAATTATTCAGCCTTAGAGAAAAAGTTAAAACACATGTTATAGCATGGATGAACCTTGAAGACAGTCACAGAGTGAAATAAGCCAGTCCCAAAAGGACAAATATTGTATGATTATCTGAGGTTCCTAGAGCAGTCGAATTCATAGACGGAGAGGAATGGTGGCAGCCAAGAGTTGCGGGGAGGGGAGCATGGAGTTTGTGTGCAATGGACACAGTCTCTGGTGGGGAAGATGAAAAAGTTCAGGAGACAGACGATGGTGACGGTGATGGATGGCACAACAGGAATGAATGCCACAGAAGTATACATTTAAAAATGCTTGGAAGCGTGAATTTTGTTTCATATATTTTGCCACAATAAATATAAACAATATTTTAACCCTCAGATAAAGTTGTCCTTGGATAGTTACCACCTGAGCATACAGCACACCCATTCATTCAGTTGCTCAAGCCAGAGAAGCGAGAACCGACCCTGGTACCTCTCCACATCCTGGCCACCCCCAGCAGAGTCTACGGCCTAAATGAAAGCTCCATCAGTCTAATTGCTGCCATGTCCTGCCACCTCCCTGAGTGACTGTCCTCTCTTACTTGGATTCTCTAATGACCTCCTACCTGGTCTCCGGGATCAGCCCAGGCTCTGCCCCCTCCAGGCCACTCTCCACCAGCAAGGAGGCTGAGCTTTTACGGACAGAAACCAGGTGCTGTCGCTGCTCACCTCCAAAGCTTCCTCTGCCACTGAGAACCAAGTCGGGGCTCCTCCCCAAGCCTACCAAAGCCCTGAAGCCAGGGGACCCCACTCCCAGGGGTCTCCTTGTATCACCGTCTCCCTCACTCAGTACTTCTGGGCTTCTCTCTACACAACACACCTCCACTAGCTCCTCAAACTCAGGAGGGTCCATCATCACACAGTGCTTGGCCCATGGCACCCCTTTGCCAGGAATGTTCTTCCCTCTGTTGTTTGGTCAAACGCTCCTGGGACCTCAGGCCTCATTATAAGTGGCATTCGCTCAAGGGTCCTTTGCAGACTCCGCATTGCAAAGAGGCCTCTGGTCTCCTCTCACGCACTTTCTTCTTTGTCCCCAGGGCCCTTTTTACACTTCTGAATGTGTATCATGCTTCCCCCTGGGGACAGTGAGATCCCTGAGGGCGGCACCCCTGTGTGTCTTGATGCATATTCCCAGCCACTCAGTACGATATCTGGCACACAGTAGGTGCTTATTTGTCAGGTGAATGAATAAGTAAAGGAATGCAGGTTCTTTCAGGTCACACCAACAATGGGAAGCAGAAAGCCTGCCTCTGACCCAGACAGCCTCCACCTTGGACTTTCCTGGAGAGCTGGGCAGGCCTGGGCACCTGATCTGAAGCCCACCTCGCCTGACGCCAACACACATACTCACTTGCAACCGCTTAGTGATGAACAGATGCACCCAAAGGCCCTCTGGCGAAAGGGTCTGGCTTTTCCCCGAGAAGGGAACAAGAGTAACGCTTGTCATGTGTCGAAGACGAGGCAGCTGCTTGAGTTGTTTCTCACAATGACATAAATTCGTTGACAAGTGCCACAAAGCTGTTCCTGTTCCTTGGTTTTCCACGGCATGCTGCCTGCTGTATTAGTGAACAAATGCCTTGAAACAACATGACATCGGCGATGTAGATGGAATGTGAAATTGGGTCGGCCGTTGTCAAGCCCCCCCAGGGCAGTCCCGAACCCTTTCCTCGGGGTGGCAGTGAGAAAGTCTCAGTTCCCTTGAGGGCTTTCTCCCTTTGGCAAGCCGTCTTCCCCTAGGTAACACTCCACCAAACAGTAGCTTGGGTAATGACCAATGCTACAGTGATTATTATTGTTATCATGGACTCTATTTTATTCTCATTTAATTAGTAATTATTTTAGATTACATGGCTGAAGAGCTGCTACAATGAGTGTTTCCTGGCGGTCAAGGGCTAATTCTCCATCAAGGCAGAAATATGGGCTATTTTGAGTTCAGCCATTGGAAGCTGTAGTGATGAACAGCTCTCGGTGCCATATGGCGCAGTCTAAACCCAGTGTCTCTCCACAACAATAGTTTCACTTCTATTACCATTAAGGAGAAATATGTAAAAAAACTGTTTTCCCTCCAAACAGAGCTCTCTTGCTGGCCAGCCCTGGAGTATCTGGAAGAAGGAAACCCAGCAATCCTGCCACACTTATCAGGGCTAGCCCCTCTTGGGGGATCCCCTGGGGTGGGGGGCAGGTTTCCAGCTAATGTTTAATTGACTGTAAAACATACACGTCTTCTGTTAGAGTCAACACCCAACGAATCAGGGAACCAACGTGCAGTGACATTTGAAAGCCACGTAGCTATATGGTGGGTGCACACAAAGCGGGCTAGCTTGCCCTGTTTTTGCATTTCAAACATTTAGCCCTATTTCCATAAGTAAATATGCTATCTTCAAATCACTGAATCCAGGATAAAAATAAGATGAGCCCGGAACCATCTTTTTGTGTCATGAAGTACGGAAGTGCCCAAACAGTGACAAAGAAATGTCAAGAGGACACAAGAACCAATGTGAAGCAGCTTCCACTACCTGAGTCTGAGAAGTTGTGAGCATCTAAATAAATAATGATTGTAACAGATTAGAACCCCTTGGATAGAATAGTACCCATAAATCCAGACTGATAGAAATTGAAGCATAAATAAATGAGAAGAGAAAGCTCTTCTTTATAGCAGAAAGTTATGTATTTAAATGCAGAAGTGAAGACGGTATTAGAAAATCACCACTTGGAAAACATTGTAGTAATCATCTGTTGATCAAGAAACATCAATAGGTGCCAAACCCCAGGGGAAGACAGGCTTATGCCTAAAGAGATATTTACATAGTTTCAAAGTATCTCCTCATCAGTTACTTATGAATCACAAAAGGACTTTATAGTGAGACACCTGGCCAGCCCCAGCATCATGAGTGATCGAAGTAAAAACCACCAGCAACCAAAGAGACGTCGTATGCCACCCCACGGGGCGTGATACAACAAAACACAGTATCTGTTACCTTCCAGCCCTCGCCATCACCTGAGTCTAACTAAACTGAGGGAGAGTCTACAAGATGACTGGACTACGGTCTTCAACCCTGTCCATGTCATGAGACAGAATTACCAGATGATCCAGCAATTTCATTTCTGAGTAAATACTCAGAAGTGCAAGCAGGGGGAGCCTGGGTGGCCCAATCAGTTAAGCATCGGCCTTTGGTTCAGGTCTGATCTCCAGGTTCTGGGATCGAACCCTGTGTCAGGCTCCCTGCTCAGTGGGGAACTTGCTTCTCCCACTGTCTGCTGCTCCCCCTGCTTGTGCCCTCTGTCTCTCTCTCTCTCTCTCTCTCTGACAAATAAATAAATTAAATCTTTTTAAAAAAATTAGACAAAGTGCAAGCAGGAACTCAAACAGGTATTTGTACGCCTGTGTTCACAGCAGCAATAGCCACAAAAGCCAATCAGTGGAAGCAATCCAAGCGCCCACTACTGGGTGAGGGGATAAACAAAATGTGATAGATACACACAACGGGATAGTGCTCAGCCTTAAAAAGGAAATAAATTCTGACACCTGCTAGAGCATGGATGAACTTTGAATTAATTGAACTTAATTAAATAAGCTGATCGTCAAAAAAGACAAATACTGTATGATTCCACTTGCATTAGCTACCTAGAATGGCTCAATTCATAGAGAGTAGAAGGATTGTTTCCAGAGGCTGGAGGTTGGAGAACTGAGGACTTCACGTTTAATGGGAGCGGAGTTTCAGGTCGGGGAAGATGGAAAGTTGTGGAAATGGAAGGTGTTGGTTTCACAACAATGTAAACACAGCTAATGCTCCAGAACCAGACACTTAAAAATGGTTAACTGGTAAGTTTTGGGGCGCCGAGGCGGCTCAGTGGGTTAAAGCCTCTGCCTTCAGCTTAGGTCATGATCCCAGGGTTCTGGGATGGAGCCCCGCATCAGGCTCTCTGCTCAGCAGGGAGCCTGCCTCCCCCACTCTCTCTGCCTGCTGCTCTGCCTACTTGTGATCCCTATCTGATAAATAACAAAATCTTAAAAAAAAAAAGTGGTAAGTTTCATATCATATCTATTTTACCAGAATTAAAGAAAAAAAAAGAATTCAAGCCTTGGAGTCAAAGCTTTTTGAGGGTGATGGGTAAGTTGGTGGCACTGATAGTAATATTGGTTTCGCAGGTGTATACTTATCTCCAAACACATCAAGTTGTATACACTAAATAGCTACAGCTTTTTTGTATGTCAATCATAGCTCAGTAAAGCAGTTTTTTAAAAATGTGGGTTCAAATTCTGACACTGCCACTTACTATGTGACTGTAGGCCAAGTACTTACTGTCTTTGAACCTCAGGTTTCTCCTTTATAAAATAGAGACAGGATAGAATGAGCATGAAGCTAATACTTTTAGCACAGTGCCTGGTACACAGCCGGCATTTGATAATATTAGTAAGTCTAAAAGTGTACAGAAACGCAAAATAATATGCCATCCGTGTTTAAGAGAACTAAAGCTAGTTTGGTGTGGTTGGAGAATGTGGTGACATGGGGGAGATGTTAGAATGAAAAGTGGTCTTTTGTGCCAACATGAAGAGTTTGAACTTTGCTCTGAAGCCTATGAGGGGTCACTGGAGGGTTGTAAACAGTTCCGGAGAACATTAGAGAAAGAGATAGAGAGGGAAGGGGGTAAAGATTAAGCTCAGTTTTAAGGACATGGACATCTGATCATTTCACTCAGCCTGTGGGTTTTCTCTTCCCAGTTAACACCAGTAATTAACACCAGTGGCTTAAGGGAAAAGAAACCATGTTACATTTAGCACTCTCACTTTGCCCCCACCACCTTATCAGAACAGGGGACTCAGATACAAAGGAACTAGCCATGTTAAAAAGTCAGTTTAGGCTAAAGTATGGACTCCAAAAAGCCTGCTCTCTCCTTATCTCCCCCATTAATCACTGGGTGGAGGGCACGGGGGCTTCCCACTGTGTTCTCCATCTGCTCTCTGCCCCGTGCCAAGCTTTCTTTAAACCCCGAACATCTGTGAGGAGCAGGACTGGGTCAGAAGACAGTTTTGCTCAGGTTACAACCTGCACATGGATGGCCCGTGTCACACAGCTCCTCTCGTTTCCACATTCTAATGGGCTCATTTCCACCACTATCGCTGAACGCCATTCTAAACAGTTGCTCTCCGCTGATTTTTCTCTCCATCCATAAAGTTTAAGCTTTTATGTGAAAACTCAAAGTAATGAAAGTAGCCAAAAGCCCGCAATTCTCCCAGGTGAGCTGTATTGTTGACCTGGTTCTGCCCGGCCCTTTAAATAAGATTTATTTTGGATTTAACGGTTTGTTTGTTTTTTTTCTCATTACCTAGGTAATATATATTCCACCCTGAAAATATCAAAAGTATAGAAAAACATAAAAAGTAAAAATAAAAGTTGCCTATAATCTTACCAGCCCAATGTAAAATCTTAAAATCTTGATATATATCCTTCTAATTTTTTTTCTAGTTTTCTTTCTATGCATACATTACTTATTCTTTGTTAAGCTGGGCTTGTGTATACACTGAAAAGTTTACGTTTAAAATAATAGCTCTTACCGGGCAGGACGAGGGACGCAACTGTAAGCTTCCTCCAAAGTTTCCCCAGAACTAGCTTGGCTGAGGGGCTCTGGCAGCAGCCACATACGGAGGCTGTGCTGATGAGCCAGGGCCTGGACCCTTGGCATCCCTGAGAGCTGCCTGTCTTGGTTATATGGCTCTGGATTAGGATTCTCCCTGGAACACCCCACCATTAGTTTGCGTGCAGTGTCCAGGAACCTAAAATGCCTATCCATGAGAGCGTTCGTAGGTTACGGTGAATGCCGAATCTGGTAGACAAATCACAAGAATCTGTTGCAGAGAGGTACCTGGGTGACTGAGTTGGTAGGGCATAGGCCTTCAGCTCAGGTAATGATCTCAGGGTCTTGGGGCTCCCTGCTCAGTGGGGAGTCTGCACCTCCCTCTCCCTCTGCCCCTCCCTTTGGCTTGTGCTCACAAAGATTAAAAAAAAAAAAAAAGTCTCTTGCAGAAGAAGAATCCAGTGATGATAACAAAAATGTTGAAGCTATTGCTGAATTTTGATTTGTGCCTGGTGATAAATGAGCATTGGAAGCAACATTCTGGCTTTGCATCCAGCTCCTGAGGATTAAGATGACCATGAAGAGTGTTATACGGAGGCACCTGAACGAGGGCAGGGAGACATCCCTACATTTTACACCGATGAAGAAGGACTATCCATTTACCAGCAGAAGGCCAAGCCACGCTGCAGAGATGAGAAGGAATGTTTTCCCAAGCTGTGAGCAGCCAGTATAACATGGCTGGAGTCCGGACAGGAGAGTCAGTAACAGGTTATGAAGATGGGATGGCAGTAGATCCTAACAGTTGCTGGCCAGTGTGGGGCTGCGGATGGGGATCACTGAGAATGATGTATGATGCTGTGGGATTTTACTCACAAACGTAGGAAAGAACTTGGTGCCTCTACCATGGAGTGGATCTTGTTCAAAGTCTGTTTCCTTCTCCAAAACTTACCTGAACCCTTTCATTTTTGAGACAGACTCTATTGAGATGAAAAGTTGTCACGAGCAAAAAAAAAAAAAAAAAAAAAACAAAAAAACTATTACCTTTATTAGTAAAGTCAAATTAACTTAGCCAAGAGGGCATCTGAGTTTATCATCTACCCCAAACTTTCTGAGTATAGGTCCCTTCTCAGGGGGTCTACAGTCCCTGCCTTCATTCTATGGATCTTCCATCACCCAGCAGGCTCACGTGCAGACAATGAGCAAGTGCTTGAAGGGTAGGTAGACTGGATGGGAAGGAGGGAGGCTGAGTCTAAGGTATACACCCCTTTAGAATCTCAGGATCCCCCAACCCGTTAAAAAGAAAGACAAGAGATCTCAGAGAAATCCTGGCCTCTTCTCATTCTCCACAGGGGGAAGGGTCTTTTTACTAATTTGGGACCCAGATAAATTCACTTGGGCATCTTTAGGGAGCCTCTTGGGAAACATCCCGGCCACATATACTACCACAAACACAAGTGCTTCTGACCAGTTTTGCCTCCTTCCACCATGTCTCGCCCATCTGCTTTGTTATAAACCTCTTAGGTTATAGCCTTCAATGTCTAACCTCTCAGGTTGGTTTCCATACCCACAAGTGACACTGGGATGAAAACCTCAGAGTACTTCAGATGATCCCTGTTTGGTCTTTGAAATGGTTTAACAAATAAATCTAGGTTTTCTATAAAAATAAATTAATAAAATAATAGCTTTTATTACATTCCAGAAACTATTCTTGGCACTTCATACATTTTATGTGATTAATAGTATATAGTGAACATATTCTTATGTCATTCAAAATTATTCAAAGACACCACCCTGTGCAGTATCAGCCATGGTATCCAAGATACGAGCTGCTGCCTGCACCAGCTGTGGGACAGGATGGGGTGAGATCTCCCTGGAGCAAGAGGAGCCTTTTCTACGTCACACGGAGGTGCCATTTCGGCTAGAAAGAGCCAAAAAATGTAACACAATCTAGCCAGTTCCCCATCACTGGAATGTCTCAGGTCACTTCCAACTATCACTATTATAAATATCTTTGAGCATAACTGTAAATCAAAGAATACGGAATTTCTGAGGCTCTTGATGCTGAACTGTTCTTCTACCAAACGCTACAGAGTGCTCTCTTTTCTCTAACCTCTCAGTACTAGGTGTTTCTGTTCTCTCTAATCCTAGACAACTGAATGTGTGATGAGTACACAATTTTAGTGTGCAACTATTAGATTACTAGAGAGAAAGAACATTTTTAAAGGCTTATTAAAAATATATATTCCTTTCCTTAAAAATGGCTTATCTGTATTCCTTGACTATTCTGCTATTGGTTTTATTGATTTTAAGGACTCTTTGGATTTCAAGAATGTTAACCTGCTATCTGCCATGTATTTTAAAAATATTTTCCCCAATTGCATGTTGTCTTTTGATTTTGCTTTGATACTTCAAAATTTGTATGTCATTTTTAATGTGAGAGTAGTTGAATCTATTGATCTCTTCCTTTATGGCTTCTGCCTTTAATTTGATGTTTAAAAGGCTTCCACCATTCTAACTCAGATTGCACCATTTGTTCATTTTTTTATTAACCATCTCATATCTGTAACCTAGGTCCTCTTGAACTGGCCTTGGTTTATAAGATTCAGAGTCTGCTAACTTGTGCTAAGCTGTGTGACTGCTTTGGCTAGCGGAGCATCGGATTGGGAGTAGAGAATCATACTGGGTAATGGGAGAAATTAATCTTCAACAGACTTGGCCTCTCCGTGCCTAAATCCTCTGTGTGTAAAATGTAGAAAATTACATTTGGACCCCAATTTTACCTTTTTTTCTATGATAAAATGTGGTACATATACAGCAGGCTGCACAGTGATAACTGATCATTAGACAACCATCCATGTAACTATCGTCTGTTTTATTGAGGTGGAGATAGAGACAGAGGGGAGGGGGCGGGGAGAGGGGAGGTGGGGAGGGACAGACAAGAGATTCCCGCAGCTGGTCTGTTCTCAAGGACACGTTCTCCTTACCTCTGGGCAATCACTATCCTATGTATAATCACTGTGATAAGGTCTTCACTTCCTTGTTGTGTTTTACGTTTTTATTCCCTATGTATACATCACCTGTATTTCCTGTATATTAATGGTTTGATTTTTTTCATTCATGTCCATAATCTATTTAGAAGTTATCTTCTTTTAAGATGTGAGAAATCAGAAGTTACTCTTCTTCAGGTGGTTTGATGATGATTGAGGCATGGTGTATGGCACAACCCTTTCTTCCTTTGTCGTCACCACCAGGAGCAGGACATAGAGACAGAATATTCCCATCATCCCGCAAAACTCACTTGAGCCATTTTGTAGTCAGTCCCGCACTCCCACACCCCGTCCCCTGGCAGCAACGCATCTGTTTGAGGTCCCTACAGTTTTGCCTCTTCCCAATGACCGACCCCATATGAGCACACAGCAGGGAGTCTTGAGTCTGGCTTCCTTCACTTAGCAGGATGCTTCTCAGGTTCATCAGTGTTGTTGCTTGTATCAGCAATTCACCCTTCTTACTGATGAGCGGTATTCCGTTGTATGGAGGGCCATGATTTACAGGTTCAGTCTTTTACCCCAAAGGACGATGCTGGCTACAGGGCTTTGGTAGATATCCTTTATCGGACAGAGGAAATTCTAGTTTGCGGAGAGTTTGTGAACATCACAAACGGGTGTTCCATTTTATCAAGTGCCTTTCATGCACCTACCGTGCTCAGCATCTCTGTCTGTCTGCCCTGGCAGTGAGAGACTCCACCCCGCCTAGAGACTGGAAGCTTTAGTCAACCTTCCAAGGAACATCTTCCTGCGAAGTGGGAAGGGCCTTGCGCCCCACCTCACTTTGAGTCCTGTGAACCAGTGAGTTTCCTGCCCTTACCCCTGGGAGCTAAGTCTTTTGATCCTACAAGAGAAGAAGGCAGGGAAGTACACGGCATTCTGGGTCCCCAACAACCATGACTTGCCTCTCCCCTGCCTGCACCTCCAAGAAGAGCTTGGGGGCGGCCAGTCTCTGGCCCCAGTGTTACTGGCAAGCACCTGGTGGAAGTCTGTGGGAAGGTTCCCCGCTGAGTGTGAATTCCTTGGCTACCTCAGCTATTCTGGGTGTGCATATAACACATCAGTGGATTTGACAGGGTTAGTTTTGCTGCTTTCTGACCCCCACAGGGAGGGCTATGCCTCCACCTCTTATGCTCCAGGGGAGTGTAGAGGCTGTGAAGACCACCGTACCTCAGAGGGACTGGTGTCTCTTCTGAATCAGCTGACCCCTCCCCCCAGGCTCAACAGAAGTTGAGATTTTGTAGTTTATCTGTCGTGTCCTCATTGTTAGGGCGGGAGCGATGTGCTTAACAGCTTTCTACATCTGAAGCAGAAGCTAAAGAATATTTAAATCCCAGCTTATCCTGCACCAAATGTATATACTTGAGCCTCGTTGGGGGGCTATTTTTATTCTTACACAAGAACCATGCTACTTTGATAATAAATCTTTCTTTCTAGCAGTGTAAGTCACCCTTCAATCTTGCAAAAATTCTTCAGCCTTTTATTAATCTTCCCAGGTGACCTTAGAATTATATTGTCTAGTTAAAAAAATACTTTTGACATTTTTATTAGAATTGAAATGGCAGAATTATTGAGTTATGCCATCCAAGAATGTGCTATGCCCTCCATTTATTTAAGTTTTCACGTCTCCCAGTGAAGTTTTGGTTTTATTTATATGGGTTCTGCATACTTTTCTTATGTCAAGTTTATTCCTAAATATTGTCTATCTTAATGTCTTTTTTAAATTGTATTTTCTAACTGATGCCTGCTCATTTAAAAGATGTGCTGATTGTGTATACTGGTTTTGTAACCAACTGCCTTATTAAACTCCTTACTTCTAATAATTTTTTGGTTGTTTTTCTTGGATCCCCAGGTAGGCAAATAAATGCAAGTAACAATTTATCTCCTCCATTCTGAAGATTTTTCTCTTATTTCATTTTGTCTCACTGCTTTCACTCAGCTTCTGGGAAATATTAAATGACTATGGATAGCAGGTATACTAGACTTGTACTTGACCTTGGTGGAAAACACCAGAGTTTCAACACTAAGTACAATGATACCTGGGGCAAATACAGTAAATTTGCTTTCTCAGCAGCCACTCTGGTTCCCTCCAAGGTCACACTTGAGAAAGAAAAGAGCAGCCTTTGACATTTGGAAGTTGGTCAGGCATTCAACAGTAAGCTATGTTGTTCTCCTGTTGGCCATAAACCATCTCACATAATACCAGCTCAGACAGGGTCACTCTGAGACCATGATTAAATGAGATAAAGGAATTCCACACCATAATTTTGTCTAAACAGACAAAAATAAGGTCACTGTGCCACCCACAAAATACCAAACGTACCCCTCTCTTGTCTAAAATAAGTGACTGTTAATTCTTTACCAATAACCTCCTTTATAGTTTGCCTGTATGTAAAATTTATTTATTAAGATATTTGATCATAAAATCCCCCCACACATAACTTTCTGATGGCATCCTACCTAGAGTGAATCTTTGGTTCCTTGGACCCTCCATAAATCACCCAACCAAAGGACAAATCCTGTAATAGGTTCTAACTCCCTCATGTGGAGGGGTCCTCATGGTTCCATAGGATGTGTGTTCTCCGTTGCTGCAACAAGTTAGGAAAATCCACCATGTGCAGTTATGACTGTGTTTACAGTAGTTTCTAGCTGGAGGACGGGGACATGCTTTAAGAGCACAGAAAATTAAAAAGTACTTTTCTAGACACCCTTATAGCTAGGGTTCAAGTCATGACATTCCTGTCCATCATTTATACCCATGAGAAATTCAGAAAAGAAAGAGAACAATGTGAGGAGGTGGTCAAAGACTGTGAGACTATGTATTTTAGAAAGCACAGTGCACTGACATCTGACCTTTTAGGGTAGCTACAACGGATCCTGGTATGGAGTCCTAGAATCAGTCCTGTTGTAGTAGAGGGAGTCTGTTTGTGGCTGGACCATCCAGAACATTCCTACACAGGATTCTTCATCTTCTCTGCATGCTTTATGCCTCTTTCTCATACCTATTTTATCATTTGCATTTCTTAATAGGACTCACAGGAACTGTCCATTTCAGGAATTTTTTTCTTCTCTTGAAAAGAACAAAGAGTTAGGAGTGTTCCATTATCAAGTAGATTATGTTTAAATTTTCTTAAAAAGAACAAAATTTCTAGTTTTAAGGCATTAGGATTTTTAAAAGAAGTCTACATAATTCTTATTTGGGAGAATCTACTGAGGTCTTCTTTGTAACAGGCCTGGAATCAATTTTACAAATTGATTTCTAAATCAAAGCCATCTGATACAGATAAGTATTCTCTGTGGAGTACAAAGTTTGAAATAGTTCTCACAGCTATTATTATGTAACCACCTCAAACCTCAGTGGCTTATACTGTAAGAACTTATTACTCTTCATGAATTGATAGGTCAGCTGTGGTGGTTTTTATGGTCTCAGCTGGATTCATTCATGCTTGATTACAGGTTTTTGGTTAGGAAGAGAGCTGTGCTGATGTAGGCTGGGCTCTCTTGCATGTCTAGTGGTTGGCTGGCTGTAAGCTGGGAACCCAGAACTCTACCCGGTGGTCTCTCATCCTCCCCCAGCTTAGCCTGGCCGTGTCACGATGGCAGGAGCAGAGGTCTAAGAAAGAAAGAGGAAGCACAGAAGGCCTAGACTGGAAACAGCAAACTGTCACTTCTGGCACATTCTACTCCCTAAAGAAGTCACAATGTCAGCCCAAGTTCAAGAGGTCACTTAATAATAAGAGGACCTGCAAAGTCACATTGCAAGTTGCATGTATATAGGGAAAGAGCAAAGAACTGTGGCCAGATAGATAAATAAACTTAAATCATTCAAATGAGAATTTCTTATCCTGGAGTCCACTATAGATACTTGGGATTTATCAATGACCATCAAGAGGCTTAGAAATTCTCTCAAATTGACTGCAGAGTATGTCCTCAATATGTGTTCTCAACAACCCTTTTAGTTTTATGTAATGCCTTTTCCTTACGTTCTACTTTGTTTAATATTAATATTGCCATCCCTTGCTTTCCAGAGTGGAATTTTCATGAGTCTCCTTGGGACATAAGTGAAAATAACAATTCATTCAAGTCCCTTACTTGGAAGGAGGGCTCTGGCCAGGTTGCCCACATGAAGTGGTGTAGGGACCGCTGGGGTCGCACTGGGAAAGAAGCTCTCCTTCCTGGAGTACATTTGGAAGAGGGTATATTGTCTCTCCAAGGACCAAAGACCCTGGAGGTCCCAGAAAATGGCCTTTCAGCGGCAGCAAACAAAGGCACATGCAGAGGCTGAAAAACATGGTAGCTGCTTTTGGTGGTGCCTCAGCATAGAATCCATGCATCACACAGGATGGGGGACTGTCTTTTCTGGAACAAAGGGTGTTAGAGTCAACGAGCCTCTAACCCAGTCGAGGGAGCAGAATCTGAGCAGTGTGGGCTCCTTTAAGATTTGGAGTTTTGAATCCCAGCCACTGGAGATAAATGCAGGAGAGTGGGCCCTTTCTTTACTGTGACGGTTTCCCGAACTTCATGGGGATAGGTGGGGGGTATGAGATCCCCTGTCCAGGGAGAAAAGAGTGAGGTGGTGCCAATTTACTGCTCCACCAACATGGTGGGACATCAGAGAGCAACTCAGCAGCCCCCAGTGGAGGTAAGAGCCGCTCAAACCCTGACCTTTCCCCACTCCCTCGCCCTGGCTTGACAAGTGCTGTTTTTACTGGGGCAGCATTGACTCTGAGCCAGCATAAGGAGCTTCCCCCCAAGAAAAGCAATGCAAGCAGCAGCCCACGCCCCATGTCTACTGGTCATACGGTGCCGTACAGCAACCCCTTCAGTTCTGGTGGAAATGGGATGAGGCTGGATTTTTTTTTCTTTTTTCTTCTTCCTTTGGAATCAGGCTTATAGTTTTTTGTGTGTTTGTTAGTTTGCTTTCTCATTTCCTTCTATCTCTTTCTCTTTTTGGAAATAGACTTCTTTTTTTATTTTTATTTTTTTTCTTTCCTTTTCTTTGGAATCAGGCTTACAGTGTTTTTGTTTTTATTTTTTGAATGTCTGGTTTGTTTGCTTGTTTGTTTTTTCATTCCCTTTCCTTTTCTCTTTTTGTTTTTAAAGGCTTTTCTTTCCTTTCTCTCTCTCTCCCTCTCCCTCTCTCTTTTTCGTTTTCCTTTCCTTTTTTCCAGGCCTTTTTCAACCAGCAAATCAAACCACACCTAGATGAAGGTCCAGGCACTCCCCACTGCAAGTAAGGAGGAACTCTGCAGAGGATGGACCCATAGGAAAGAGCAGCCAAAACACAACAGCAGAGTGCACACAGTATACACCAGAAACACTTCCTGAAGTGCCAGGCCCTGGACAGTGTATGACCCTTTTTCAACATAACATTACTCTGAGGTGCAGGAAGTATAACAAGTTTTAATAATAACACAAAAGAAAGAAACTTAGCCAAAATGACAAGATGGAGGAATTCTCCCCAAAAGAAAGGTCATGAAGGTATCACAGGCAAGGACTTCCTGAAAACAGATATAAGCAATATATCTGAATAAGAATTTAGATCAACAGTCAAAAGACTACTAGCTGGACTTGAAAAAAGCAAAGAAGACAGAGAAACCCTTTTATGCCTATAGGCATAAAAGACCTAACAACTAGTCAGGTTGAAATTTTTTAAATGGTATAACTGAGAAGCAAAACTCACTGGGTGTAATCTCAATGAAGATGGATGAAGCAGAGGATCGAATAGGTGATATACAAGATAAAATTATGGGAAATAATGAAGCTGAAAAGAAGAGGGAAAAGAAAACTATTAGATCACAAATACAGACTTAGGGAATTCAGCAATTTCATAAAGCAAAATATATCTATCACAGGAGTCCCAGAAGAAGAAGAGTAGCAAAAAGGGCAGGTTTATTTGAACAAATTATGGCTGATAACATCCCTAATCTGGGGAAGGAAATAAGCATTCAATTCCAAGAGACACAGAGAACTCCCATCAAAATAAACAAAAACAGGTCAACTCCAAGACATATCCTGGTGAAACCTGCAAAATACAAATGTAAAGAGAGAATTCTGAAAGCATCTAGGGAAAGAAAGTCCTTAAGCTACAAAGGTAGACACACAGACTGGCAGCAGACCTGTCCAGAGAGACCTGGCGTGCCAGAAATGACTGGCATGATACATTCAATGTGCTAAATGGGAAAAACATGCAGCCAAGAATACTCTATCCAATAAGGCTATCATTCAGACCAAACAGAGAGATAAAGAGTTTCTAAGACAAGCAAAAACTAAAGGAATTCATGAACACTAAACCAGCTCTGTAAGAAATACTAAATGGGACCCTTTGAGTAGAAAAAAGAGGCCTAATGCAACAAAGACTAGAAAGGCACGGAGACAATCTATAGGAACAGGGACTTTTACAGATAATACAATAGCACTAAATTCATATCCTTCAATAGTTACTCTGAATGTAAATGGACTAAATGCTCCAATCAAAAGATATAGGGTATCACAATGGATTAAAAAAAAAAAAAAGACCCATCTAATGAGACTCATTTTAGACCAAAAGACACCTCCAGACTGAAAGTGAGGGAGTGTAGAACAAATTATCGTGCTAATTGACATCAAAAGAAAGCTGGAGTAGCCAACCTTATATCAGACAAACTAGATTTTAAATTTTTTTTAAGATTTTATTTATTATTTGACAGAGATCACAAGTAGGCAGAGAGGCAGGCAGAAAGAGAGGGGAGGAAGCAGGCACCCTGCTGAGCAGAGAGCCTGATGCGGGGCTCAATCCTAGCACCTTGGGATCATGACCTGAGCCAAAGACAGAGGCTTTAACCCACTGAGCCACCCAGGCTCCCCTAGACAAACTATATTTTAAACCAAGGACTATAATAAGAGATGAAGAAGGGCATTATATCATAATCAAGGGTCTATCCAAAAAATATCTAACAATTGTAAATACTTATGCCCTTGAGAACAGCCAAATATATGAGTCAATTAAAAGCAAACTTAAAGAAACTCACTGATGAAAATACAGTAATAGTAGGGAACTTTAATGCCCTACTCACAGCAATGGACAGATCATTTAAGCAGAAGCTCAACAAGGAAACAAGGACTTTAAATGGCTCACTGGATCAGATGGATTTAACAGACATATTTAGAGCATTCATCCTAAAGCAGCAGAATATACATTCTTTTCAAGTGCACATCTCCAATATTATCCAGAATAGATTACATACTGGGTCACAAATCAGGCCTCAACCAGTACAGAAAGACTGAGATCATACCATGCATATTTTTAGACCACAATGCTATAAAACTGAACTGAAGTTAACCACAAGAAAAAGTTTGGAAGGACCATAATACATGTAGGTTAATGAACCTCCTACCAAAGAATGAGTGGGTCAACGAGGAAATTAAAGGATTTTAAAAATACATGGAAGCAAATGAAAATGAAAATACAACAGTCCAAGACCTTTGGGATGTGGTAAAAGCAGTCCCTAAGAGGGAAGTATATATCAACACAGACCTTTCTCAAGAAGCAAGAAAGTCTCAAATACACAGCCTAACCTTACACCTAAAGGAGCTGGAAAAAGAACAGCCAAGGGAAAACAAAACAAAACAAAACAAAAACAAAAAAACAAAAACACCTAAACGTAACAGAAGGGAAAAAATAAAGATAAGAGCAGAAATCAATGATACAGAAATAAAAAAACAAAACAAAACAATAGAACAGATCAACAAAACTAGGAGCTGGTTCTTTGAAAGAATTAACAAGACTGATAAACCCCTAGCTAGACTTATCAAAAAGAAAAGAGAAAGGACCCAAATAAATAAAATCATGAAAGGAAGAGGAGCAATCACAACTAACACCACAGAAATACAAACAAATATAAGAGAAGACCATGAGAAATTTTATGCCAATAAATTAGGCAACCTGGAAGATATGGACAAATTCCTAGAAACATGTATATTTAAACTAAAACGAGGAGAAATATAAAATCCGAACAGATCCATAATCAGCAAAGAAATTGAATCACTCATCAAAAATCTCCCAAGAAACAGGAGTCTAGGGCCAGATGGCTTCCCAAGGATATTCAACCAAACATTTAAAGAAGACTTAATATTTATTCTTGCAAAACTGTTTCTTAAAATAGAAATAGAAGGAAAACTTCTAAAGTCATTCTATGAGGCCAGCATTACCCTGATCCCAAAACCAGACAAAGACCCCACTAAAAAGAAGAATTACATATCAATATCCCTGATGAACATGGATGCAAAAGTTCTCAGCGAGATACTAGCTAGTAGGATCCAACAGTACATTGAAAGGATTATTCACAACCAAATGGGATTTATTCCTGGGTTGCAGGGGTGGTTCAACATCTGCAAATCAATCAATGTGATACACCACACTATTAAAAGGACAAGAATCATATGATCTTCTCAACAGGTGCAGAAAAAGCATCCAACAAAATACAGCATCCTTTCCTGATAAAAACCCTCAAGAAAGTATGGATATAAGGAACATACCTCAACATCATAAAGGCCATATGCAAAAGACCCACAGCTAATATCATCCTCAATGGGGAAAAACTGAGAACACTTCCCCAACATCAGGAACATGACAGGGATGTCCATTCTCACCACTGTTGTTCAACATAGTACCAGAAGTCCTAGCCTCAGCAATCAGAAAACAAAAAGAAATAAAAGGCATCCAGATCAGCAAGGAAGAAGTTAAACTTTCACTCTTCCAAGAAGACATGATACTCTGTGTAGAAAAACCAAAAGACTCCAACAAAAAAACTGCTAGAACTGTTACAAGAATTCAGCAAAGATGCAGGATATAAAATCAATGCACAGAGGTCTGTTGCATTTCTATAGACTAACAGTAAAGAAGACGAAAGAGATATCAAGGAATTGATCCCATTTATAATTGGGCCAAAACCCGTAAGATACCTAGGGATAAAGCTAACCAAAGAGGTAAAAGATCTATACTCTGAAAACTATAGAACACTAGTAAAAGAAACTGAAAAAGACACAAAGAAATGGAAAAACATTCCATGCTCATGGATTGAAAGAACAAATATTGTTAAAATGATTGTACTACTCAAAGCAATCTACACAAGCAATGCAATCCCTATCAAAATAACACCAGCATCTTTCACAGACCAGAACAAACAATTCTGAAATGTGCACTGAACCAGAAACCACCCTGAATTGCCAAAGGAACATTGAAAAAGAAAACCAAGGCTGGAGGCATCACAATTACAGACTTCAAGCTGTATTACAAAGCTGTAATTGTCAAGATAGTATGGTACTGGCACAAAAACAGACACCTCAACTCTATGGTCAACCAATCTTAAACTAAGCAGCAATGAATAGCCAACACACACACACACACACACACACACACACACACACACACACACAAGACAGTCTCTTCAACAAATGGTGTTGGGAAAATTGGAGAACCACATTCACAACAATGAAACTGAATAACTTTCCTACACCATACAAAAATAAAATTCAAAATGGATGAAAGACCTAGACGTGAGACAGGAAACCATCAAAATCCTAGAGAACACAGGCAGCAACCTCTTTAACCTTGGCCAAGACATCTTCTTACATTTTTCTTACATCTTCAGAGGCAAGGGAAACAAAAGCAAAAATGAACTATTGGGACTTCACCCAGATAAAAAGCTTTTGCACAGCAAAGGAAACAACCAACAAAACTAAAAGACAACCTACAGAATGGGAGAAGATATTTGCGTGGGAGAAGATATTTACTAAATAAAGGGGTAATATCCAAAATATATAAAGAACTTATCAAACTCAACACCCCAAAAACATATGTGGAATTTAAGAAACAAAACAGATGAACACAGAGGAAGAGAAGGAAAAAAAAATAGGACAAACATAGAGAGGGAGATAAGCCATGAGAGACTCAACTACAGGGAACAAATCGAGGGTTGCTGAAGGAGATAGGGTAACTGGGGGATGGACATTAAGAAGGGCACTTGAAATAATAAGCACTGGGTGTCATATGCAAATGATGAATCACTAAATACTACCACTGTGACCAATAATACACTATATGTGAATTAACTTGAATTAAAATAAAATCTTAAAAAAAATGTTTTACTTGATGCACAAGTGTTATTCACCTACTGATATTTCTTCTCTTCCATCCAAGCTATTTCAAATTCACAGTAGGCTGGTTTGACTTAAAAATAAACAAATCTCTTTCATACAGAGATCTGACCCTTGACAGTTACATCAGAGACTTAAGAAAAGGAACCTAGGGGTGCGTGGGTAGCTCAGTGGGTTAAGCCTCTGCCTTCAGCTCAAGTCATGATCTCAGGTCCTGGGATCAAGCCCCACATCGGGAAGCTTGCTTCCCCCTCTCTCTCTGCCTGCCACTCTGACTACTTATGGGGTCACAAAAGGATCAGGGGTGTCTGAGTGTAGAAAAGCTTGCATGTATTAGACCAGGTAAGCTGGCTACAGAGACGGAGCCAAGGAATGAGCTCTCAGCTCAGGGTTACCTTAAACTGATCTGTGGCACAGTCAGTACACTGCTCTTTGAGCAGGGACCCCACAAGTGGCAGATCTGAAAAAACTTACCTTCCTGCTCAGGAAGCAGGAATTGGCTGGGTTTAGAGACTCCAAATGGGACTGTGTGCCAGAGACAGAAACACTTAGTCACAGGCCGGGTGAGCGCCAAGCGTGGCCAAAGAACAATGAGACGGAAGTGGATCAAGTGCTTTTCTCCGAGGGCACACTGAGAAGCTCTCAGCTCCTACGGGCTGGATATTGGGAGGCCGCCATTTTCATTCCCATCCTCCAGAGCTCTACGGAAAGCATTTGGGGAAAAAAACTCTCGAGAGCGAACCCGAGCAGATTACTTAGCCCGGCCCTGGCAAGGGTAGAGCAATTCCGCTTTAGGCAAAGACACTTGAGACTCACTACAACAGGCCGCCCCACAGAAGATCAGCAAGAACATACAGCCAAGACCAAGCTCACTGATTAAGGAGAACAGTGGAATTCCAGAGAGGAAAGCAAAGCATGGAATTCATGCCTTTCTCCCCATGATTCCTTAGTCTTGCAAAGTTAATCAAATTTTTATTTTTTTCATTTTCTTTTTATTCTATTTTTTTAACTTTTATTCTTTCCTCTTTTATCATTTTTTAACTAGTTTATCTTAACAATACCTTTCTTTAAAAAAATTTTTTTTGACCTTCATTATACTCCTATTTTATCCTTCATTGTATCTAACGTTATTTTTTGTATACATAGAGGGTATTTTTCTTCTAAAAATTTTGGGATACAACTTCCTCTAATAATCAAAACATACCCTGAATCTAGCACAGGGCTTTGCTCTAGTCTGCAGTCTGAGCAAATTCTCTCCACTTTCTTTTTCTTTCTTTTCCCAACCAACTTATCAACTCCTTTTTAGAATTTTTTTAAATTTTCACCTTTACGGTCATATTCATCCCTTAGTATTTACCTTTTTGTGTGTGTGTGTGTGTGTGTGTGTGTTGTGTATATATATAGCTATATATCTGTGTATATATATATATACATCTAAATGTATATATATATATATATTTTTTTTTTCTTTAAAATTTTGGGAGGTAGTAGTTTCTTCTAAGAGACCAGAATACACCCAAAATCAAATGGGAGGCTCTGTTCTATTCAATAGCCTAATTTTTTTCTTTAATTTTTTAACTTCTTTTTACCCCATCTTCTCCCCACAATTTGGGTTCTCTTCTGATTTTGTTAACACACATATTTCTGCGGTCTTTGCCACCCTTTTAGTATTTTACACTCTAGTTCATATATTCTTATCTGGATAAAATGACAAGGTGGAAAAACTCACCACAAAAAAAAAGAACAAGAGGCAGTACCAAAGGCTAGGGACCAAATCAATACGGATATTGGTAATACACCAGATCTAGAGTTCAGAATGATGATTCTCAAAGTGCTATCTAGGCTTGAAAAAAGCATGGAAGATATTAGAGAAATCCTGTCTGAAGAAATAAAAGCCCTTTCTGGAGAACTAAAAGAACCAAAATCTAACCAAACTGAAATTTAAAAAGCTATTAATGAGGTGCAATGAAAAATGGAGGCTCTTACTGCTAAGATAAATGAGGCAGAAGAAAGAATTAGTGGTATATTAGACCAAATGACAGAGAATAAAGAAGCTGAGCAAAAGAGAGACAAACAACTACTGGACTATGAGTGGAGAATTCGAGAGATAAGAGATACCATTAGACAAAACATATTAGAATAATTGGGATTCCAGAAGAAGAATAAAGAGAGAGGGGAGCAGAAGGTATATTGGAGAGAACTATTGGAGAGAATTTCCCTAATATGGCAAAAGGAACAAGCATCAAAATCCAGGAGGCACAAAGAACCCCCCTGAAAGCCAATAAGAATAGGTCCACACCCTGTCATCTAACAGGAAAATTTACAACTCTTAGTGACAAAGAGAAAATCCTGAAAGGATCTCAGGACAAGAGGTTTGTGACAAACAATGGTAAAAATGTTAGACTGGCAGCAGACTTATCCACAGGCCAGAAAGAACCTGACAGAATCTGACATGACAGGCCAGAAAGAACATTCAGAGCAGTAAATGAGAAAAACATGCAGCCCAGAATACTATACCCAGCTTGACTGTCACTGAAAATAGAAGGAGAGATAAAAAGCTTCCGGGACAAACAAAAACTAAAAGAATTTGCAAACACCAAACCACCTCTACAGGAAATATTGAAAGGGGTCCTCTACACAAAGAGAGGGCCTAAAAGTAGTAGACCAGAAAGGAACAGAATATATAGTAATATACAGTAACAGTCACCTTACAGGCAATACAATGGCACTAAATTCATATCTCTCCATAGTTACCCTGAATGTTAATGGGCTAAATGCCCCAATCAAAAGACACAGGGTATCAGAATGGATAAAAAAACAAAACCCATCAATATGCTGTTTGCAAGAAGCTCATTTTAGAACCAAAGACATCTCCAGATTTAAAGGGAGGGGGTGGAAAACAATTTACCATGCCAATGGACATCAGAAGAAAGCTGGGGTGGCAATCCTTACATCACATCAATTAGATTTTTAAGCCAAAGACTATAATAAGAGAAGAGGAAGGACACTATATCATACTCAAAGGGTCTGTCCAACAAGAAGATCTAACAATTTTAAATATCTATGCCCCTAACATGGGAGCAGCCAACTAACAGACCAATTAATAAAACAAAATCAAAGAAACACATCTATAATAATACAATAATAGTAGGGCATTTTAACACGCCCTTCACTGAAATGGACAGATCATCCAAGCAAAAGATCAATAAAGGCCTTGACTGACACACTGGACCAGATGGACATCACAGATATATTGAAAACATTTCATCCCAAAGCAACAGAATATACATGGAACATTCTCCAAAACAGATCACATCCTGGGTCACAAATCAGGTCTCAAACAGTACCAAAATATTGGGATCATTCTCTGCGTATTTTCAGACCACAGTGCTCTGAAGCTAGAACTCAATCACAAAAGGAAATCTGGAAAGAACCCAAATACATGGAGGCTAAAGAGTATCCTACTAAAGAATGAACGGGTCAACCATGAAATTAAAGAAGAATTGAAAAAATTCATGGAAAACACAACCGTTCAAAATCTGTGGGATACAGCAATGGCAGTCCTGAGGGAAAGTATGTAGTGACACAAGCCTTTCTCAAGAAACAAGGAAGGTCTCAAATACACAACCTAACCCTACACCTAAAGAAGCTGGAGAAAGAACAGCAAAGAAAGCATAAATATGGCAGAAGAGAAATAATAAAGATAATAATAAAGATCAGAGCAGAAATCAATGAAACAGAAACCCAAAAAACAATTAAAAAGTCAATGAAACTAGGAGCTGGCTCTTTAAAATAATTAATAAGATTGATAAATTCCAGGCCAGACTTATCAAAAAGACAAGAGAAAGGACCCAAATAAATAAAATCATGAATGAAAGAGGAGAGATTACAACCAATACTGAAGAAATAAAACAATTATAAGAACATATGAGCAACTCTATGACAGCAAATTTGACAATCTGGAAGAAATGGGTGCATTCTTAGAGCCATATAAACTACCACAACTGAACCAGGAAGAAACAGAAAACCTGAACAGACCCATAACCAGTCAGGAGAGTGAAACAGTAATCAAAAATCTCCAAACAAACAAGAGCCCAGGGCCAGATGGCTTCCCAGGGGAATTCTACCAAACACTTATAGTAGAATTAATTCCTATTCTCCTGAAAATGTTCCAAAAAATAGAAATGGAAGGAAAACTTCCAAACTCATTTCATGAGACCAGCATTACCTTGATCCCAAAACCAGACAAAGACCCCATCAAAAGAGAGAATTACACACCAATATCCTTGATGAACACAGATGCAAATATTCTCACCAAAATACTAGCCAATAGGATCCAATAGTACACTAAAAGGATTACTCACCATGACCAAGTGGGATTTATTCCTGGGCTGCAAGATTGGTTCAACATCTGCAAACCAATCAATGTGATACAATACATTAATAAAAGAAAGAATAAGAACCATATGATACCCTCAATAGATGCTAAAAAAGTATTTGACAAAGTACAGCATCCTTTCTTGATCAAAACTCTTCAAAGTGTAGGGATAGAGGGCACATACCTCAATATCATCAAAGCCATCTATGAGAAACCCACAGAAACGATCATTCTCAATGGGGGAAAAACAGAGCTTTTCCACTAAGGTCAGGAACACGGCATCTATGTCCATTATCACCGTTGCTCTTCAACATAGTACTAGAAGTCCTAGCCTCAGCACTCAGACAACAAAAAGAAATTAAAGGTATCCAAATCGGCAAAGAATAAGTCAAACTATCACTCTGCAGATGATATGATATTTTATGTGGAAAACTCAAAAGACTCCACTCCAAATCTGCTACAACTTGTACAGGAATTCAGTAAAGTGTCAGGATATAAAATCAATGCACAGAAATCAGTTGCATTTCTATACATCAACAAGAAGATATAAGAAAAAGAAATTAAGGAGTCAATCCCATTTACAACTGCACCCCAAACCATAAGATACCTAGGAATAAATCTAACCAAAGAGGCAAAGAATCTGTACTCAGAAAACTATAAAGTACTCATGAAAGAAATGGAGGAAGACACAAAGAAATGGGAAAATGTTCCATGCTCATAGATTGGAAGAACAAATACTGTGAAAATGTCAATGTTACCTATAGCAATCTACATGTTTAATGCAATCCCTATCAAAATACCATCCATTTTTTTTTTCAAAGAAATGGAACAAATAATCCTAAAATTTATATGGAACCAGAAAAGACCTCGAATAGCGAGAATGTTGAAAAAGAAAGCCAAAGTTGGTGGCATCACAATTCCAGACTTCAAGCTCTATTACAAAGCTCTCATCATCAAGACAGTATGGTACTAGCACAAAAACAGACACATAGATCAAGGGAACAGAATAGAGAGCCCAGAAATAGAAGCTCAACTTTATGGTCAACTAATTTTCAACAAAGCAGGAAAGAATGTCCAATGGAAAAAAGACAGTCTCTTCAACAAATGGTGTTGGGAAAATTGGACGGCCACATGAAGAAGAATGAAACTGGACCATCTCCTTAGACCACACACAAAAATAGACTCCTAATGGATGAAGGACCTCAGTGTGAGAAAGGAATCCATCAAAATCCTTGAGGAGAACATAGGCAGCAACCTCTTTGACCTCAGCAGCAGCAACTTCTTCCTAGAAACATCATCAAAGGCAAGGGAAGCAAGGGAAAAAATGAACTATTGGGACTTCATCAAGATCAAACGCTTTGTACAGCAAAGGGAACAGTCAACAAAACCAAAACACAACCGACAAAATGGGATATTTACAAATGACATATCAGATAAAGGGCTAGTATCCAAAATCTATTAAGAATTTACCAAACTCAACACCCAAAGAACAAATAATCCAATCAAGAAATGGGCAGAGGACATGAACAGACATTTCTGCAAAGAAAACATCCAGATGGCCAAGAGACACATGAAGAAGTGCTCCACATCACCTGGCATCAGGGAAATACAAATCAAAACCACCATGAGATATGACCTCACATCAGTCAGAATGGCTAAAATTAACAAGTCAGGAAATGACAGACGCTGGCGAGGATGCAGAGAAAGGGGAACCCTCCTACACTGTCAGTGCAGCCACTCTGGAAAACAGCATGGAGTTTCCTCAAAGAGTTGAAAATAGAGCTACCCTACGACTCAGCAATCACACTACTGGGTATTTACCCAGAAGATACAAATGTAGTGATTCAAAGGGGCACGAACACCTGAATGTTTAATAGCAGCAATGTCCACGATAGCCAAACTACAGAAAGAACCTAGATGTCCATCAAGAGATGAATGGATAGGGGCACCTGTGGCTCAGTGGGTTAAAGCCTCTGCCTTTGGCTCAGGTCGTGGCCCCAGGGTCCTGGGATGGAGCCCTGTGTTAGGCTCTCTGCTCTGTGGGGAGCCTGCTTCCTCCTCTCACACTCTCTGCCTGCCTCTCTGCCTACTTGGGATCTCTATCTGTCAAATAAATAAATAAATAAAATCCTTAAAAAAAGAGATGAATGGATAAAGATGTGGTATGTGTATACACACACACAATGGAATACTATGCAGCCTTCAAAAAAGTGAAATCTTGCCATTTCCAACAATATAGATGGAGTTAGAGGGTATTATGGTAAGAGAAATAAGTCAATCAGAGAAAGATAATTATCATATGATCTCTCTGATATGAGGAATTTGAGAGGCAAGGCAGGGAGAGGTCATAGGGGTAAGGAGGGAAAAAATGAAACAAGATGGGATCAGGAGGGAGACAAACCATAAGAGACTTAATCTCAGGAAACAAACTGAGGGTTGCTGGGGGTGCGGTGGGGAGGAGTAATAGGATGGCTGGGTTATGGACATTGGGGAGGATATGTGTTATGGTAAGTGTGGCGAATTGTCTAAGACCAATGATTCACAGTCCTGTACCCTTGAAGCAAATAATACATTATATGTTAATGAAAAAAAAATTTTTAAGTAAAAATGAAAACAAAACAAACAAAAAACTCTTATCATATGTTAGAAGTCAGGATAATGATTACCTTGGGGGAAAGGAGGAGGGTAGTGACTGGGATAGGGCAGGAAGGGGACTTCAGAGTTACTATCAGGTTCTGTCTACTGGGTTACTTCAGCACGTTCACCAGTTGATCATTTACTGAGCTATATACCAGTAATTAGTGAACTTTCTGAATGCGCTACACCCAATCATTATTTGATCAAGCAGAAAGTTATAAACACTCAGAGATTGCCGTTAAAAATAATTAACGGGGTGCCTGGTTGTCTCAGGGGGTGGCACATGCAACTCTTGATCTCAGGGTCGTAAGTTCAAGCCACAGGTTGGGCATGGAGGCTTCTTTAAAAAATAATATTAATTAACAGACATTGTTTCTGAACATATAAAGTTAAACTTTAAGAACCAAAATGTTCCTTTATGTCAGAAAATGCAGTCTTGGCCATGGAAACTAGCCAGAAGTACACTGCACCAGTTGCAATGGCAACAATTCATTGAGGGGATGTACATAAAGTTCTTACAACAGTGCTAAGTACATAGTGCTATATGTTAGCTATTATTACACTTTTTAACACGTCAAAAGCATTTCCATATGAATGAAGACTTCAGCTTAGGTCACAGCAAATTTCCTTCATTTCCTTTGCCCTTAACCCTTTCAAAATAGTTATGGAATCCACATCACCACCTGGTTTGTTTAAGTCATGCATGAGGAATTCAGAACTCCCAGGCTAAGAATCATGGAACATCTGCACTGAAAGAGAACACAGAGAGTCTCTGGTCCAATGATTCTCCAGTATGTGTCACTGGGGCACTTGTTAAAAGTTCAAGATTTGTATTCACTTAGTGTGAGAGTAGCACCTAGGAATTTGCATTTTTTTAACCAGCTCAAGTGATTCTGAAGGTGTCTACATGAAACAAGGAACCTCTTGTTTTGTAGATGAATAAAATAGAGGTCAGGGAGGGAAGGGACCTGCCCAGAGTCTTCTTTCTGGTTAGTGAGTATGCCAGGACTAGAATAAAAGTAGCCTTTTACCAGTCCAGTGTTATTTCCTTGAATCCATGCGCCAATAACGTATGACCCAGAATGAATCTGTCCTAAGCCTTGATGTCTTATTCCACTGAGCCCTGTCTTTTCACCCATGCATTTCGTTAACTAGATAGGCCAAAAACACCCACCTATACATTCATTAGGTATACAGAAACAGGTACTTTAGAAACCTAGTTTCTAAATCAATCATTGCTCTGATATTTTTACACACTGTGTGACACTGAGATAGTTATTTGAATTCTACCTGCTTTAGTTTCTTCCTTTATAAAGCAACAAAAAAACACCTATGGTTTGCAGGATATTGTGAAGACTTATGTAAAATACTAGCACAGAGCTTGGTAAATAATGAGGTTCCAGTAAACAGTAGCTATCATTAATGCCATCTTAAAACATGGCCCTACAGCCACATTCTTCAGACTAGAGGAGTATTCTCAAGTGTGGTTCCCTATAAACAGAACCATTAAGAAGTCCTCATTGTTTTTAAAATACAGACTTCTGATACTTATCCCTCACAAGACCTGGTGAATCAGAATCATGGGGGCGAGACCCAGAAGTCCGCATTAACAAGCAAAGTACCCCAGGTTCTTCCTCTATATACCAAAGTTTGACTAGGGTGTATAGAGGACTAGGGCTGTGGACCAAATGCTTCTTGTCAGTGAAAACCCTCCTTATCAACGAGAGCCAGCAAGCCGCAGAACACACACTCTAATACTAACAATTTTGTTAGCTTATGCGGTAAGTGAGTGCCACCTACTGTCTTATTTTATTTTTATTTTTTTATTAATTTTTTATTTTTTTATAAACTACTGTCTTATTTTAGAATGCAACCCTCAGACTGGTTCAATTCTCTCAGTAATTGAATTCACTCTGAAAAATAAATCAATCCAGAACAAGATATCCAAGCAATAGAAAGCATTGTTGGAAGGAGACATGAAAACAGTCTTTATTTAACTAGAAGAAAACTTTCTCAGTTAAAGGGTTCTTGGAGTTCTAGATTAATGTATCTAAAAACTTCTGTAATTCCAAGTTACTGCTAAAACAGTAAAGGAAAATAAAGAATGCCTCACCCATTGGCCTATGCCAACAGTGAAAGCAAAAACGCAACTACAGAATGCCCTAAAATACATGTATCTATGCTCACCTCCACCACCTCCCCAGTCTCAAGAAAAAAATCAAAGGAAACAAGGACAAGCTTTCTTACTCTGCAACATTCTACTCAACGTCAGTATCTACACTGCCATCTGCAGGTGGCAAGCTTACATTCCCTTCCAAAGGTACTCAAGCCTTCTGAATTATACTGTTTAAAGCTGATTTCCCCTTCCAAGTTGCAAATGCATAAATAAACCCAAAGGTTCAAAAGGGACGGGCAAAGCCTTATAAATATTCATATAAAATTAGCACTTATACTTCACATTGCACTAACTCAGTACAAACCATAAAAAGCATTTGTCTTTAATTTCTGGTTGATAAGAAATAAATGGCAAAATAGATACACTGCGGAGTCTGAAAGCCCATCACAGAGTGTGAATAATCGTCCGGTTGCGGAGCTCCTGAATATACTCTTTGGCGTGGGTGACTGCCGTCTTCGGTGCCTCACGGGGAGGTGGGGGACCTTCCACCAACTTCACAAAATAATGGCAAAAAACCTTCTCCATGATCCCGAAGCGACCTCTGCCATGGTATCGGATACGTTTCAGGTACTGGCCTCGCCCTGACGTCGACTCAGCTAGACAGGGAAGACAGAGAGAGTTACAGGAAATGACTGCATCCCCAAGACTATAGCTCATCACCTGAGCAATATCTGTCCTTTCCTTGACCGGATTCTAAGACTCCATGAGTTCACTGGCTGATGAGAGCAGATCGGTCTCAAAACAAGTATCTCTGGAGTGCTTATTAAGGACCAGCCTCTATTCTAGGTGTGGAGAGAAAAGAGTGAACAAGACTAGCCAGGGCCTTGCCTCCGCACAGTGTACATTCTAGAGGAAAAAGAAAATAAACATGATCATTCCAGTTAGTGACAAGTACCATGAATTAAACTGTGATGTGGGAGGGGCACCTAGGTGGCTCGGTACTTAAGTGTCTGCCTTCAGCTCAGGTCATGATCCCAGGCCCTGGACTTGCGCCCCATTGGGCTCAGCAGGGAGCCTGCTTCTCCTTCTCCAGCTCCCCTGTGCTTGTGTTCCCTCTCTCGCTCTCTGTCCCTGTCATAAATAAACTTAAAAAAAAAAAAATCTTTAAACAGTGATGTGAGAGAGACTGATGGGGTGCTAGAGGCAACATCAGACCAGTAGGTGTCAAGAAGCATCTCTGAGGGGGTGCCTGAGTGGCTCAGTGGGTTAAACCCTCTGCCTTCAGCTCAGGTCATGATCCCAGGGTCCTGGGATCGAGCCCCACATCGGGCGCTCTGCTCAGCAGGGAGCCTGCTTCCTTCTCTCTCTCTCTCTGCCTGCCTCTCTGCCTATTTGTGATCTCTTGTCTGTCAAATAAATAAATAAAATCTTTAAAAAAAAAAAAAAAGAAGCATCTCTGAGGAAGAGACATTCAATCTAACTAAGAAGCTTCTCTGAGGAGCAGACATTCAATCTAACGAAGACCAGAATCCATGCAAATATCTATGGGCAAGGTATTCCAGGTAGAGGGAAAAGCAAATGCAAAGACGCAATGGTGGGCTTAATTTTTTATTTAATATCTAGTATCTAATGTGCTTGGCTTGTTTTATTTTTTATTTAAATTTGATTTAATTAACATATAGTGTATTATTAGTTTTAGAGGCAGAATTCAGTGATTAATCATTTGCATATAACACTCAGTGTGCATTACATCACGTGCGCTCCTTAATGCCCATCTCCCCCGTTACCCCATCCTCCACCCACCTCCCCTCCGGCAACCTTCAGTTTGTTCCCTACAGTTAAGAGTCTCTCATGCTGTCTCCCTCTCTGTTTTCATCTTATTCTTCCTTTCCTTCCTCTATGTTCCTCTGTTTTGTTCCTTAAATTCAACTTAAGAATGAAATCATGTGATACTTGTCTTTCTCTGACTCATTTTGCTTAGCACAATACCCTCTAGTTCTATCCATGTCATTGCAAATGGTAAGATTTCACTTTTGATGGCTGAATAAAAATGCCATTGTATATATGTATATATATATATTTTTTTTTCTTTATCCATTCATTTGTTGATGCACATCTGAGATATTTCCATAGTTTGACTATTGTCAACACTGCTGCTGTAACACTGGGGTACAGGTGCCCCTTCAAATCCCTATCTTTGTATTCTCTGGATAAATACATGGTAGTGCAACTGCTGGGTCGAGGGTAGCTCTATTTTTAGCTTTTTTTTTTTTTTAAGATTTTATTTATTTATTTGACTGAGAGAGATCACAAGCAGGCAGAGAGGCAGGCAGAGTGAGAGGGGGGAAGCAGGCTTGCTGCTGAGCAGAGAGCCCAATGTGGAACTCGATCCCAGGTCCCTGGGATCATGAGTTGAGCTGAAGGCAGAGGCTTTAATCCACCGAGCCACTGAGGCACCCCTATTTTTAGCTTTTTGACAAACTACTCCATACTGTTTTCCAGAGTGGCTGCACCAGTTTGCATTCCCACCAGCAGTGTAAGAGGGTTCCCCTTTCTCTGCATCCTTGCCACATCTGTCGTTTCCCAACTTGTTAATTTTAGCTATTCTAACTGGTGTGCTGACTTGTTTTAGAAACAGAAAGAATACCACCCTGCGAAAGCACAATAAACAAGGCAAAGAGTGGTACAAACAGGGGAAAGAAATCAGTGATGAAGACAAGGTTACCAAGAGCCCTAAAGGCTGCGGTAAGGAGTTTTTATTTCATTCCAACTATGGTGAGAAGGCCCCTGGAACCAAAAGTACCCAAATGCTGGTCCTCTGGCTACATCAGACTAGCCTATGAAACATATTTTAAATGCAGCTGCTGAGGCTCCATCTCTGAAGATTCTAATTTACTGTATTTGGGGTGTACCTTGGAAACTACATTTGAACAAACATCAATCCTCTTCCTCCAGTAACTCTGATTTATGGCCAGTTTTAGGAATTCCCACATCACAACTGCTCCCTCATCTCCCCTCCCCAATTCTGCGCATCAACGTCTGACCCTGCAAAATTAAAAAAAAATTTTCAAATACTAGTTAAGAAGGAATCTATTCACCAGTTTTCACCCACGTGAATCAGAGGAATATCCACCTTCTGCTGTTTTCTGAGTTTACTCAGTCAGTGACTCCTTGAGTTAATAAAGCCTTTTAAAAAGCCAAAACCTATAGAAGACATATCAAATTAATCCACTTCAATACTCACCATTCTTATATTCTTACTGTGAAATAACTTTATAAATACAGGGACGGTGTCAAAGTATATGCTTGATAACCCTCTAACTACAGTCCTCTCATGAAAAGGGATTCGGCAGAACCATCCTAGCTTGACCAGAGAGAAAACTAAGGATGAGAGTGGTTAAGAAAATTGCCTAGGGCCTCTGTGAGATAAGGAAAGAGCTACTGTCCTTACACCAACTTCATCACTGGGCACTAAAGAAATGTGTTTGAAGAATTACCAAAGAAAAAGCCAAATTACACAAATCACTTTAGAATGAAGTACCATTAGTTCCTCTGGATCCACCTGTCAGGAGGAAACCCACAAATAAGCACAATGACACTAGAAAAAGTGTAGAAATCCTCTAAAAGGCATTTTACAAACACAATGGCTGCTTCTATCCAAAATTGCAACTCTACTCAATTTGAGCCCCATTTCCAAATAGCCTGAGGAAAAGGAACACTACTCCAGTGAAAATAGTATCTGAATTAGCTAACTATGCAGTACCACATAACCTATCCAAGCACAATGATCGGCCTACCAGGGTCTGTGTTAACCACCATTTTCCATCTCCCCCAAATACATAAGAGCAAACATCAATAACTGCTAATTGCCAGTCATGATTTCATCGTAAAGCCATGAAATACCATGTGCTTATCTTGGAGCACATAATGCCACATTTTCTTATGTCAGAACAAAAGCATCAATTCTTCTGAACCACCAGGATTCTTTAATACACTGTAATGGTAATATGCAACACAGCCACCATGAGGTCAGAATGAAATCAGGACTTAGGAGTATAGTTTGCAAATTTGTTTCTGGTCTACCCTCCTCCAGTCTCTTTTACTAATTCTGTATGTGAGGAGTTTAAGTGCATTTATATAGAACCATTTCATTGAAAATGAAACAATAAATAGAAGCCCACCGTGCTATGGCTCTATTCTAACCGAAACACGAGTGGGGGGGGAGATCCAAAACTGTGCCATTCATTTACTCACCAAATATTTCTAAGTTCCTGCCGGGTGCCAGGCTCCACCCTGGGCTGCACCCTTGCCCAAAGCACAATTTAAAAACCACTGCTTTAGAGTTAATAGTCTTAAAACACTGCCTTAGTAACGTAAATCTCCGACCCCAAAACTTTCTGTGCATCCTCTTCACTATCATGTGAACCAAATTCTACAACCTGCCATGCTCAGCCCTCTGGATCTAGGTCCAATACACCTTTCAGTTTTATCTACTCAAGGTCAACCCTCTGCTTCCTTCAACTATTCTACTCACTGGACCACACAATTACTGCTCATTCCAACCTATGTGCCTTAGCTCCTGTGCTTACTCCACTCTGAAAATCTTTCTCTTTCGGATACCCAAACACTTATCTTCAAAAGCTAAACTCTTCTAGAAAATTGCCATCACTTTTCTAACCAATACTGACCTCCTCTTCTCTACTCCTACTATTTACCTCTATTACTCTTTTTGGTCTCAAAGCATATGCTACCTTATCTGAGTGTTCATGGCTAATCTGTGAAAGTCACTTCTTCAACCAAACTTCTGTATGTCTTTTATATTTCCCCTAAAGTTCATATGCAACAAGGAATAGAAATGATTTTGAAAATTACAACCTCTGCTAATTAATATTTTTTCAGTATAGCTATCTGATAAATTTGCTCAAATTCTAAAATAAAGTTTCAAAGTTTTCCAAGTACATACAGTACTAGTGACATGTATCACTTGTTCCAACACAGAAACACAATTTATAGATCCTTCCAAAAGACTACTACTGTCAAAGAACAAAACTATATAAACTAAATGTCTTAAGTTGCTTTAATAAGATACACCATCACCGGGGCGCCTGGGTGGCTCAGTGGATTAAGCCGCTGCCTTCGGCTCAGGTCATGGTCTCAGTGTCCTGGGATCGAGCCCCGCATCGGGCTCTTTGCTCAGCGGGAGCCTGCTTCTCTCTCTCTCTCTGCCTGACTTTCCACCGACTTGTGATCTCTCTCTCTGTCAAATAAATAAATAAAATCTTTAAAAAAAAAAAAAAAAAGATACACCATCACCTAACTGTATGGACAGTATGCACGTGGAAGGTACTCAAAAACTTTCTGAATCAGAGAAAAAACATTAAGACCCCTCAGAAATGGGAACAGCCTAAAGATTATGCCAACTCCCGGCTCAGCAGAGGCTGCTTCTCACTCTCCCACTCCCCCTGCTTGTGCTCTTTCTCACTCAATCTCTCTCGAATAAATAAATGAAATCTTTTTTTTTTTTTTAAAGATTTTATTTATTTATTTGACAGAGAGAAATCACAAGTAGTTGGAGAGGCAGGCAGAGAGAGAGAGGAGGAAGCAGGCTCCCCGCCAAGCAGAGAGCCCCATGCGGGACTCGATCCCAGGACCCTGAGATCATGACCCGAGCCGAAGGCAGCGGCTTAACCCACTGAGCCACCCAGGCGCCCCTAAATAAATAAAATCTTAAAAAAAAAAATTATGCCCAAGATGATGCTCATCTAAAGATGATGCCCCATAGGTATCAAGAATATTTAAAATACTGTCAATATTTTCTATATACTAGTATTTAGGTAAATGTGAATCTTGACATTTTAAAATTGGAAACCCTCTTCCCCCTTCATCACTCTTCGCCCAGAAGACTGATTTACAAAGTCAGTCAATCACTTTCCCTAAAGTAAATCACTTTAGATGCCATGAATCACTAAGCAGTGACATTTTATTAGTCCATGTCCACTTGTTAAGGTCTATTCACAGTGCCATTAGTCATCATTATAAGTTTGAAAAGGAAATGAATTTTCAAAATCTGTGGTTATGCTACACCAGGTATTAGCTTTAGACTGATGACAGGCATTTGAAGGAATTACCATATAATGAGACACACACTACCAAAAAAGCACTTCCCTTAAAAAGCCTATACTTACAATGTCAAGAGACTGAGGAGCCACTGCTGAGCTGAAATCGTAGCCAACAAGTGACTACTCTTTCAAAACTCTAGAAGACATTTATCCATGGAATGAAATGTCTATGCCTTTTCCAAGAATACGATGAGAAAAATCATTTTTTTGTATTTTATAGGTACAAATCACTGGGATTTTTATTCAACAAATAGCTCTCCAAGCCTCTCTCCTGAGGTTTCAGACCCAGTGGGTCTGCGGTGTGTCCTGGGAATCTGTATTTTTTTTTTTTTTACTAAGAACCTCACATGATTCTTATGAGGAAAGTTTGACAAAACCAAAGACAAAATGACTGACACATCACGGTAAGATACTTCATCTTCCTAAGGGTACTCCTCTCTTTTACCTTCATAAAAGAATTAGGCAGCAAAATACTTAACAGATGAGTTTTTACAATCGTAAGACAAATCAAAATTTATCAGCCCTACTCGAGAAGAGATTTTTACACAAAACTAGATGAAAAAAGGGCACAGGTACAGTAGAGATTTTTCAGTAGAAATGGGCATAAGGAGATGGATGAATTAAAGGCCCATTCACGTAGGACTGCTTAAGTTTACTTTTGTGGACTTTGCTTCAGTTGGGAAGACAAGATTAAGCTCCTCACCTTTTCTCACTTTACTAAAATTACTGAAAAGGATTTAAAGACAAATTCTGTTTCATTTGTACCTGAGTTCCATTACAAAGTCTGTCTGTCAGCTAAGAAGACCATATTCCTATGGAAATGAATAAAAGTAATTAAGTCGGATTTGATATGCAGTCATAAAGCAGGAAAGGTCACCAAGAGGTTTTAAGCAACTGGTCTTGCTCTTCATCCATTTCATCTCTTCCAGTGATTCTGGGCCCTCCCTGCATTTATTCATTCATGCTGTTCTCAGAAGAAAAAGCTTATGAGTAACTACTATGGCCCTGCATCTTCTGAGATGCCATTTTGATTTCTCTCTATATCTATTCATGTATCAGAATATCATCAGTTTTACAACATTCAGCTTTAAAATAAGATATTTCAATTGAAAATCGTAACTCATTTGAATTTCAGGAGTAGGTGTGGTTGCCAGCATCAATTCCAGGTGAGCTGAGGTTAAGATTTTAACTTCACCAGAATAAACATCTCCAGTAAGGTGGAAATGCAACAAAATAGAAAATTAGATGATTTGTTTTTACCCTAATTGTTAAAAAATCATAATGTACAACTAACTTCTCCCATAATGATTCAGCTTTTTTCCCTCTATTTGGAGAGTAGCAGTAACCCCTATCTTCAATTTAAAATATCTTCAGTTCTCCTTACTCATAGGTTTGGCAGACTGCGAAAATTTTGCTTCGACATCAACATTACTGTTTGATTACAAAATTGCTGAGGTTAGGAGTAATTGCTGCTGAAGGGAGAGGAAAACAGCAACTCCACCCACCGCTTCGCTTTACTCCGGCGCTGAGAGGAGGGCAAGGGAGCTTTGTAATAAGCATTCATCTCTTTCTAGAAAGAGCTGTACGAAGGTATGCGACAAAAAAATCCCTCACATTTGTATGGTGCATCATGCTTCCCAAAGCATTTTCACTTACATTAATTTAATTTGATATGGAACAAGTACACAAAACCTGAGATAATGCTTCAGAATGTGGTAACAAAGGGAACCAAACACATCTGGATCATCTGAGCCTTGGGTTTTACAATTCAACAGATTTTCCATTCTGGTGATTGGAAGGTTAAATTATGGAACACCTTTATGGATTAGGCACCTGGCTCAGCCCATCATAAATAAATACTCTTTAAAATCCACCTGTGATTCTTTATTTACCTCCTTCAGGATTGACAAAGAATTTATTTTTTAAAAAATTGCTCTGGGGAGCCTGGGTGGCTCAGTCGTTTAGTGTCTGCCTTCCGCTCAAGTCGTGACCTCAGGGTCCTGGGATAGAGTCCCGGGTCAGACTCTGCTCAGCGGGAAGTCTGCTTCTCCCTCTTACTCTCCCCCTCTGCTCTCATTCTCTCTCTCTCTGCTCTCTCTCTCTCACCCAAATAAATAAAAATCTTTTAAATAAATAAATAGTCAGTTCCGTTCCTTCCTCGTTTTCTCATGATTAAAGGACCACTCCATGTACCATCATCTTGGTACCCGTTATTAAGTAATTATTGGCAATAAGTTTCATGGTCTCATTCACATTATAGGACAGGTAACAATAAAGCAGTGAGGTTATTACCATTTATAACAGACTAACATTAGCATGCTGAAGGCAGAAGAATCAGCTATTACCAGCAATTTTCACTGGCAAACCCAGTCCTAAGTAGTTAGGTATCAAAGACTATTGTTAGATAATGAACTCAGCCTCACTATTGGAAGACATTTCCCAATGCTAAGAATATTAAACATCTTACCTATATATAAATTGGATCTGAATTCCACATTGTGGTCTCTCACTGCCATATCTTGTGCTTCTAAGAGAACCTTAAACAAAGAAAAGACAGGCATTGATAGGCTGACCCTGAACTAAAATGGAATTAAATTTCTCATTTCTTACTGTTATCTCTATAATATGACCGCTAATCACATGCCTCTGTTTTATAGCCAATTTTTTTTTAAAAAAGAGTATTAAATGATAACAGTACTAAGGAGAAGGGATACACTGAGCTTTCCTTCTTCAGACAAGAACTGCAAATGCAGACAACATGATCCATCCTGCTAAGTGTACATACAATGGAATGTATGAGCTGAAAAGGAAGAAACAGCAGCACTGGTAGCAGTACTGTTGGTGATCAGCATTATGCCTCTGAGTCAGAGATTGTCAAAAAGTTCAAGAAGCTTAAGAGCTAGATCATATGGAAAATTCTTAAACTTTGGATCCAAAATAACCATTAAACATCAAACAAGTAGAGAAAATCATACTTGAAAATCTTAAGAATTATTAAATTTACATCTAGATATTTTTAATTAAGTTAACCTGCTCCAGAACCCTTTTTTTTTTTTAATTTTATTTATTTGACAGAGAAATCACAAGTAGGCAGAGAGAGAGCCGGAAGCAAGCTCTCTGCTGAGCAGAACCAGATGCGGGGCCCTCCATCCTAGGACCCCGAGATCATGACCTGAGCCGAAGGCAGAGGCTTAACCCACTGAGCCACCCAGGCACCCCATCCAGAACACATTTTTAAAAATAACAGACACCATGGGGCGCCTGGGTGGCTTAGCTGGTTAGGCAACAACTCTTGATTTCAGCTTAGGTCATGATCTCAGGGTCGTGAGATCTCAGGAGACTCCGTGCTCAGCAAAGTCTGGTCAGCAGAGTCTGGTCAGGATTCTTTCTCCCTCTGCCACTCCCCTTGCTCACTCATATACGCAAGCGCTCTATTTCTCTCTCTCTCTCAAATAAATAAATAAATACATAAATCTTTAAAAAAATCAAAACCTAGATCTTTCACTCATTTAAAGATAATACAAAACAAAGCTGAGTACACACAAAAAAAATACTTAGTCACTGTATTCTGAACTAAATTAAATATAGGCATTACAACGGAACCTCTTGAAGTCTGAACCAATCGATCTCAACTGCTGAACTACTAAACTAAAAAGATCTCGTTTTAAGTGAGAACTAACTGATATGGAGAAAATACTGCTGATATCCCCAGATGTCCTCAACCCAGCATTTTGAAATAAGAACATCATGTATCCACACTGAGGAACGTAAGAAGGGCAGGGACATGATTTAGGGGAGAAATGGATTACAGGTGCTACAGAGGAGAGGGAACCATTGTTGCAAATAAGAGTGAGAGAAGAGTACACGGGAATGCACAAGAATGTTTCCCCAGAGCTACTGGCTTGGAAAACAAGAGGGGCTGAATTCTGTGAGTTCTTACAAACAGTGGGACTTAATGCCTGGAGTTTTAATGGTCATCAGGGTTGGCTGGGAATAGACCCCAGAGGGTACTGTACCACCCCTGGAGAGAAGGCAGGTAAACAACCCAGGGGAACACATCATGGAAATAGTGATCTGAAGAGCACCCCGGGCACACAGTGGGGAGATTATTCAGTCTTCTCAGAGCACTTCCCTGAGAGGCAGCATTCACAGAAAAATCTGTGAACAAAGGAGTGGGCGATGCCATTTCCCTCCCCAACCCTCAGGACAAAATCAGAACCACCTCAGGGAAGCACTCAGCACCAACAATGACTACCTAATTGGCCTCCACCAAGCCTCAACCCCCTGTGATCTGATGGGACTGCCCCTCTCAGTGAAGCTTGCCTCAGACCCAGTGGGGCAAGCCCTTCCCCCAGAAGACCAATACAAACCCCTGTCTACATCATGTCTCCCTGTTTTGCAGGGACTTAGTTCCAGTGGAGATGGTGACACGTCTCATTTCACAAGCAGATCAGAGCACTTCTAGTCAAAACTTGCCACATTCAGGCAAGGGACCAAACACTGCCCACAACAGCCAAGGAGAACCTCTGCAGATGACCCAAAGGCTAGGACAGCCAGAGCACAACAGAAGAAGGCACAAAGCACACACCAAAGACACTCCCTGAAGCACCAGGCCATGGGCACTACTTCATCTCTTCTTCATAAAGTCATTACTTTTAGGAACAGGAGACATAACTAGCTTTTCTTACACATAAGAAACCAGAGAATTAAACAGAATTCAAGATGGAGGAATTTATTCCAAATGAAAGAACTAGATAAGGCCATAGCCAGAGATCTAAGCAAAACAGATGTAAGTAACATGTCTGACAAAGAATTTAAAACAACGATCATAAGGAAACTCGCTGCACTTGAGGAAAGAATGGAAGATATCAATGAGACTGTTGCACAGAGATAAGAGTTAAAAAAAAATCAGAGATGAAGAAGATAAAGGAGATTGGAAACAGGCTTGATGCAATGAACAGCAGGCTGGAAAAATCAGAGAAATGAATTAGTGACATAGAAGACAAAACAATGGAAAATAATGAACCTGAACAAAAGAAAAAAAAGCATAATTATGAGACATGAGAACCAACTTAGGGAACTCGGCAACTTCATCGAACATAGTAACATTCATATTGTAGAAGTCCCAGGAGAAAAGAGAAAAGAGGGGGAAGAAAATTTACTTCAAGAAATGACAGCAGAGGGCGCCTGGGTGGCTCAGTGGTTAAGCCGCTGCCTTCGGCTCAGGTCATGATCTCAGGGTCCTGGGATCGAGTCCCGCATCGGGCTCTCTGCTCGGCAGGGAGCCTGCTTCCCTCTCTCTCTCTTTCTGCCTGCCTCTCTGTCTACTTGTGATTTCTCTCTGTCAAATAAATAAAATCTTTAAAAAAAAAAAAAAAAAGAAAGAAATGACAGCAGAAAACCTCCTTTATCTGGAGAAGGAAACAGACATCCAGATTCGTTGATTTGTTGATGAAAATCAACAAAAGGTGGCCAACACCAACACATATTATAATTTAATTCACAAAATATAGTGATAAAGAAAAAAATGTCAAAAGCAGCGAGACAAAAGAAGCCCTTAACCTTAACCTACATGGGAAAACCCATAAGGTTAGCTGGTGATCTCAACAGAAACTTAGCAAGCCAGAAGAGAATGACATGATATATTAAATGTGCTGCATAAGAAAACTCTTTAACCAAGAATACCCTATCCAGCAAGGGTATCATTCAAAATAGGAGAGACAGGTTCCCAGACAAACAAAAACTAAAGGAGTTCATGACCACTAAACGAGCCCTGCAAGAAATAGTAAAGGGGGCTCTTTGAGCGCAAAGGAAAGATCAGAAGTAACAAAGACAAGAAAGGATCAGAGAAAATCTCCAGAAACAACAACAAAACAAGTAATAAAATAGCAATAAATATACATTTATCAATAATTACTTTAAAAGAATAAATTATTACTTTGAATGTAAATGGACTAAAAGCTCCAATCAAAGACAGAGTGTCAGAATGGATTAAAAAAAGAAATCCCATTTATATGCTGCCTACAAGAGACCCATTTTAGTCCTAAAAACATTTGCAGTTGAAAGTGAAGGGTGAGGGCACTTGGGTGGCTCTGTGGGTTAAGCCTCAGGTCATGATCTCAGGGTCCTGGGATTGAGCCCTCCATCGGGCTCTCTGCTCAGTGAGGAGCCTGCTTCTCCCCCTCTCTCTGCCTGCCTCTCTTCCTACTTGCGATCTCTCTTCTGTCAAATAAGTAAAATCTTTAAAAAAAAAAAAAAAAAAAGGAAAGAAAGAAAAGAAAAGAAGAAGAAAATGAGGGGTGGAGAAACATTTATCACACAAATGAATTTCAAAAGAAAGCCAGAGTAGCAATTCTTCTATTAGACAAACTGGACTTTAAAACAAAGACTATAAAAAGAGACAAACAAAGGCATTATATAATCACAATCCATCCAACCAGAAGATATAACAATTATAAATATTTATGGAGTGAATAGGGAGCACCCAAACACACAAAACAATTAATAACAAACATAAAGGAACCAATGGATAATAATACAATAATACTAGGAGACTTTAACAGTCCTCTTACACCAATAGATAGATCATTTAAACAGAAAATCAACATGGAAAAACAGTTTTGGATGACACACTAGAATAGATGGACTTCACAGGTACATTCCAAACACTCCATCTTAAAGCAGCAAAATATACATTCTTTTCAAGTGCACATGGAACATTCTCCAGAACAGATCATATATGAGGTCACAAAACAGGTCTCAACAAATGAAAAAGACTGAAATCATACCATGTACCTTTTCTAAAGACTGTAACACTATGAAACTATAAGTCAACCACAAGAAAAGATTTGGAAAGACCACAAATACGTGGAAGTTAAACAACATGCTACTAAACAATGAATGGGTCAATCAAAAAATCAAAGAAGAAATTTAAAAAACACAGGGAGAGATGGGGCGCCTGGGTGGCTCAGTGGGTTAAGCCGCTGCCTTCGGCTCAGGTCATGATCTCAGAGTCCTGGGATCGAGTCCCGCATCGGGCTCTCTGCTCGGTAGAGAGCCTGCTTCCCTCTCTCTCGATCTTTGGCTGCCTCTCTGTCTACTTGTGATTTCTCTCTGTCAAATTAATAAATAAAATCTTTAAAAAAAAAAAAAAAAACACAGGGAGAGAAATGAAAATGAACACACAACAGTCCAAAAACTTTGGGATCCAGCAAAAGCAGTCTTCAGAGAAAAGTACATAGCAATATAGGCCTACCTCAAGAAGCAAGAAAAATCCTCAATAAACAACTTAACCTTATACCTAAAGGAGTTAGAAAAAGAACAAACAATGACTAAAGCCAACAGAAGGAAGGGGATAATAGAAATCAGAGCAGAAACAAATGATATAGAAACTAGAAAAAATAATAGAACAGATCAAAGAAACCAGTAACTGGTTCCTGGAAAAATCAACATGACTGAACCTCAACAGAAAACAAAAAAACAAACCAACAAATGCCATGTGTCTAAAATGAGTCAGCACAAATGCCATTAGCACATTTGCACAAACTGATTCAGCTACATTCAGGTACATTCAGAGGTGGAAGGGTCTTCAGAAATCTTTTAATCCAATTCCACCCAGTTTACAAATAAGAAAAATGGAACCAGACAGGTTAAGTGCTTTGCCCATCATCCCATTAGAAACTGTCACAGAAAAGACAAGACTAGGTCTCCTGAGTCCCAGAAAGTGCTCTTTCCATCCAATTACATATAAAATCATAAGCTCTCAGTTACGGAACTGGCCAAAACAAACAAAAAATCAATCTTCTAAAAAAATCTATCAAGTCCCAAATCACCAAAACAAAGATTTATCATACAGATACAGTAAAAAAAGAATGAATGTCTGGTGCAAATAAAAGCATCTCCAGAAAAAGAAAAAAAAAAATATTTAAGGTACAACATTCCTAAGGTACAAGGACACTAATAAAACTGAGTGCCCTGAATCTGTATTATATGAACTATGCATTTACACCAAGGAATTCAGGATTTAGGCTAAGCTTACTAACACCGGCAAGACAGCTATGCACTCCTTCCCCACATATCTTAATTTACCTCTTTAATTATCTGGGCCCCCTTTTTGTCATTGAATTCTAGTTGAGCCAAAGCCTGGTCAATGGACATTCCTCGTATCTAGAATTAAAGGGTAACAGACAAGAAAAGATAAATTAGTTTACAAAACCAAATCTCCCTTTGCAATGAGAAGAAAAGCCTTACATAATACAAACAACTTCTAAGAATAGTTAACTAGTTATATGTCAATTATATCTCAATAAAAGTAGAGGGGGCACGATTTTAAAAATTAAAATAAAAATAGCTAACAAAACGTAGGCAGAGAAGAAGAAAAGAAGTTTGAGAAGGGATGCCACCCTTTAAGTCAAAAATCAAACTTAAATATTATAACCATAACACCTCGATTATAAATGTTTTAGTAATATTGAGAGAGCAGACATCACAGAAATCACAGAGTGGCAAGCACCACATTAGGCGTGAAAGTCATCTTCTTCTACAGGATAAGTGTATTTTATTTATCTGGGGCTTTGTCTTCTCTCACACATTAGTTTTATTCTCCCAGGAAAAATCTTAAAAAGCAATGGTTTTGAAATAGGTTGAATTAACTTTTAAGATAAATGAGCTTGCTTCCTACATTCTCTTAGCTTCCAGATTCTTGACACTTTTGGGCTAAATATCTATGTATCCAACGTGATTCGGATTCTCAGAAGAAAGGCAAAAATTAAGCAAAATCACTCATCTCTGAGCAATCATTTGTGGATTACCTACCAACTGTCTAAACATGTAATTATATTCCTCACTTTTTGGAAAAATCAGGACAAATTTTTTCAGTTTTTTAAATCCTGGGGGAGAATTCATAGCTTCTTATTTCTTAAGTATTATATGGTAATGTCATTTTGGCTTACCAATTTTGCCAAATACCACATCTTATCTTTGCTGTATTTTATTTGCCTTCGACAATGGTAGATTTCCTTGCAAATAGGGAAAAGAAAAAAAAAGTTAGCAAATTTATCAAAATAACAGTAACATACACTGTTAATAAAACTTTAACTTTTTATGCCTAATGAAAATGCTGCCACAAGAAATAAAAACACTAAGTTGTATTTTTCCAAAGTCTCATTATGTTAAAAAGATCATTAAGGCAGTGAAAATGGCTACTTTGTGCCAATATTTGCAACATTTCTATCCAGAGGAATAATAAAAGATCTAAATGAAAACATTAAGCTAGATAAAAGAAGAAAAGAAAAGGTACAAGAAAAAAAGTTTCCTTTCAGTGGGGAAAATAAGAGAATATGGTGAAATGGACAAAATAACTGGTTTCACAGACACTGAGATATTTGGTCAAGAGCACAGGTCCTAGAATCAGACAGCCTGGGTCTAAATTCTAATTCTCTCATCTCCTGGCTACAGAACCCAAGCTCTTTAACCTCTCTGCCTAAGTTTCCTCTTCCTTGAAATGAAGATAATAATACCAACCTCATAAAAATACACTGAGAATTAAAGAAAATAATCTATGAAAAGAAAGCATTTTGCAGTGCCTAGTACCTGGTAAGATCTTAGTAAATGCCAGTTTTTATTATTTTCTATTTAGAGTAGTAAGGACATCCCATTTCATTTTTTTAATCAATCATCAATTATATAATTTACAGTTAACAGAGTACTTTTCAAGCCCATTATTTCATTTAATCTAACTCTAGAGTTGGGAAAGAAAACACTATATGATCCTTTTATAGGGGCACCTGGGTGGCTCAAGCACCAGACTCTTGGTTTCAGCTCAGGTCATGACCTCAAGGGTGGGATGGAGTCCCACGCTTGGCTCCACACTCAGTGCAAAGTCTGCTTGAGATTCTCTCCCTCTCCCTGTTCTTCCTCCCTCCTCTGGTCGCTCACTCTCCTACTCTCTCTCAAATAAATAAACACATCTTTAAAAAAAAATCATTGAACATCTTATCAAAAACTAATGATGTATTGTATGTTGGCTAATTGGATTTAAATTAAAAATAATAATAATCCTTTCACAAAGTAAAAACCAGAAATAAAAAATCAGAAAAATCAAATGACTTATCTAAGACCACAAAGTTTGTGAGAGACAAAGCTGGAAGTCAAAGTCCCATAGCGGAAGTATATGAAGTCTCTAACACAATGTCTGACAAGTGTATCTTTAAAGTTTTCCTATGACTATAAAACCCACATTCCTTCCACTACACCATATCACCCCTTTAAAACAATTAGAAAACATCTGTCATGGCAAACAATAGCAAGGAGACCTCAGAACTTTCTAACATTCTGACTCCTGAAGAAATTCTCAAATGCCTTAGAAACAGCAGTTTCTCATGTGGCCATCTTTTAATATGTAGCAGATTTCACTTCAGTTGCAATAGAAGCTGACAGACTGAAAACTGTAGCAACAGCCCAATTATGTTTTCAGCAATAAAGTGTCCAAGGGAGCACTGAAGAAGAAAGAAGAACCATCATGACTGATAATATTCATCTGCAAAAATTAATATACACAATAAAATCTTTTATATAGAAACCCTTCAATTCTTGGTTTCCCAAGATGGGCTACCTCCAAACATGAACTGTATATGATTATCTTCAAATTCTGTAAAAAAGATATTGTACTCCTGGCAGGAGCATGGGGAAAAAAGGAATCAAGTATTTACCCAAAAAGAAGAAAGTTATCCAATCATACTCTTTTAAAACAAAAAAGCTCAACATTTCCTTTAGGCTCAGGTGCTTAGGCAGGTGCAATAGTCTAAAGGCATTTTCTAAAGATAAACCAGACAAACCTGTCATAGCAAATCAATAAAGTGGCAGAGCTGGATGTCAGGAAATCCAATTAAATGTCACTATTAACCAACTTATACAGTAAATTAGATAAAGTTAGGATACAATATGCAAGGTAGTAATTCAAATGAAGTAAAATGAAGCCTAAATTATGAAATGTCTAAACCAGTAACTTTTAAAAAAACTAATTTTAAAAAGCATGTAATAACTCCAATGATTAAAAAAAAAAAAGTGTCACCTAATGACACTAATGACCTAATGAGCTTGGGTGGCTCAGTCAGTTAAATGTCCAATTTGTGATTTCAGCTCAGGTCACTATCTCAGTGTCAGGAGATTGAGCCTCACATGGGGCTCTGTGCTGGGTGTGGAGCCTGCTTGAGATTCTCTCTCCTCTCTCTGCCCCTTCGCCTACCCCACCTCCCCACTCCCACACTCTCTCTCAAAAAAAAAGTGTCACCTAGGGGTGCCTGGGTGGCTCAGTGGGTTAAAGCCTCTGCCTTCAGCTCAGGTCATGATCTCAGGGTCCTGGGATGGAGCCCCACATCCCCTCTCTCTCTGCCTGCCTCTCTGCCTACTTGTGATCCCTGTCTGTCAAATAAATAAATAAATAAATAAATAAATAAAATCTTCATGGGAAAAAAGCATCACCTAGTAAGAATCCAAACTAGGGCCTTATGGGATTCACATTACTTATAAGTATGACTTACTATCAGTATGTCAATCAATAAATTAAAACATGCCTCCTACTGAAAGGGTTGTTCAAACAGTTTTGATATAGGCTCACTATATTTTTAGTTTATTTAACATAGCTTTCTTCATAGATATTGCAAAAGTAAACCCAAGCCCAAACTAACAAGGGCTGACTATTATGAATAAAGCCATTTAATTTCTCTCTGACTCATTTTCTTCACCAGGATGAAGCCACAGGTAAGATAAAAGTCTACCTGGGTGGGATGCCTGGGTGGCTCAGTTGGTTAAGCGGCTGCCTTCCACTCAGGTCATGATCCCAACATCCTGGGATCGATTCTCGCGTCGGGCTCCTTGCTCAGCAGGGAGGCTGCTTCTCCCTCTGCCTCTAGCCTGCCACTCTGTCTGCCTGTACTTGTTCTCTCTCTCTCTCTAACAAATAAATAAAATCTTAAAAAAAAAAAAAAAAAAAAAAGGTCTACATGGGATTCTATATTGTTTGGAAATTGGGGCTAGCTAAGTTGGGAAAATAATCTTAAAGATAATAGGAATGGCCTAAAACATACCTAAACTGGTGACATTCATTTTAACTTACTGCTATCGATTTACTCATGACTGATCCACTGTCCTTCCTTTTTAAAGATTTTATTTATTTACTTGAGAGAGAAATGAGAGAAAGAACATAAGCAGGAAGGGACAAAGGGAAAGGGAGAAGCAGGTCCCCAACAAACAGAGACCCCGATGCGGGGCTCAATTCCAGGACCCTGGGGTCAGGACCTGAGCCAAAGGCAGATGCTTAACCAACTAAGCCACCCAGGCGCCCCTGATCCACTCCACTTTAACTGTATATTTCAATGCTGAAGATCAGAATGAGTTAGAATGGTAAATATTACCTGACTCCTCCTGATTTTTTTTTTCTAAGATTTTATTTATTCATGAGACAGCACAAATCATGAAGAGGGGCAGAGGGGGAGAGAAAATCTTAAGCAGACACCCTCTGAGGGCAAAGCCTACTTCTGGGCTCAATCTCACATCTCTGAGGTCATTACCTGCGCTGAAACCAAGAGCTGGACATTTAACCACTGAGCCACCCAGGCGCCCCTGTCTGACCCCCTTCTAAATTAGAGATAAAACTAATTTTTAAAATGTTTGCAGTTAGCAGATTGGCAAGGTCACACTGCACATAATGACAGTATAAGAACCATGTGGCTAGGTGTGCAAAGTACTCCATTATTAAGCTAGTATTTAATGAAAGGCATTAATATTTCAATCATAAAAGGTATAAATGATGTACCAAGTCAATTTAACAAGCACTATTTAAAGTCAGAAAATGTTAAAGTATTTTCTAAAAGTCAGTTTGTTCCCAAAAGGATTATTCACACAAACAAAATCTGTGATCTACTGTTAACTACCTGAATTTTGCCACTAGAGATATATCCTGAAGTGCATTTAGTTTTATATTCAAAAAGACTAGTACTATAAATTCAAAAGTTTGCTTTTAGATTCTGGACTTGTCAAATGTTATGATTTCTTTCTCAATTAATATCTAAGTTCAAAGAGCTCAAGCAAGAAGTAAAGAAAGCTCATTAATAATAAGAAATATTTTTTATGGGGCGCCTGGGTGGCTTAGTTGGTTGGGTGGCTGCCTTCAGCTCAGATCGTGGTTTCAGGGTCCTGGGATCCAGGCCCGCATCGGGCTCCCTGCTCAGTGGAAAGCCTGCTTCTCCCTCTACCTCTGCCTGCTGCTCTACCTACTTGTACTCTCTATCTCTGTGTCAAAAAAAAAAAACTTAAAAAAATAGTAATAGGAAATATTTTATTTATATTTGTAGAAATATGTAACTTTTCCTAAACTTTGATTAATTATAAAATGGAATTAATACCTAACAGCACACATTCTGTCACAAATCTAATTTTTAAGTTCTGATGGAAAAATAAAATATGAAAGTTAGAAAGTTATTTGTTTAAACTATTAGCATCTCTATTCCCCCAATGAGGGGGGAGCTCTTTAAATCAATAAATTAACTCCCCTAAATAAGAAAAAAAAAAAGAAAATATAAAACTGTACTAACTTAGACCAATACTTACAAATTGAATCCTAATGAAAGGCAAGCTGTCAAATCCATATAAAAACTAAGCAAATGACATTACTTAGATGATATTGATTATATGCCAGCCTTAAATCCCAAAGGCCTTTAAATGTTTTCTGAACTGAATGATTTATAATTAACACCACTGAATGTATTAATAAGTTATTAATTGATTATTCTATTTGGAAGCACAATTTATTTTCTTAAGGATTCAAATGCTTCCATCTTGTTTATGCTATCATTACTTGTTTAAGCTTTTTAACAGATGCCTTTGTATTCTACAGCAAATTCACATTAAGCTAGAAATTAGTCTTGTATCTCAGACTAAAGCACTCACAAGCAGTTTGGAGAGGGTACAAGAATTCCAAGCAGCTAAAAATGAGATAAAACTCAGTATCTCTGGGGAGCCTGGGTGGCTCAGTGGGTTAAAGCCTCTGCCTTCGGCTCAGGTCATGGTCTCAGGGTCCTGGGATCGAGCCCCGCATCGGCTCTCTGCTCAGCGGGGAGCCTGCTTCCTCCTCTCTCTCTGCCTGCTTCTCTGCCTACTTGTGATCTCCATCTGTCAAATAAATTAATTAAATCTTTAAAAAAACAAAACAAAACCTCAGTATCTCTGAAAGGAATCCAAAATCTGTCAGTATGTCTCAAGCTATTAACTTAGTTACAGAGTTAAGGCCCCCAAACAGAAGGTTAAGTCAAGGCAAACAAATAAAACACAGACAATCTTTAAAAACTCCAAGAAGATAAATCTAGAACGTCCTCTGCATCAATCTAATGATCACACAAATTGTGGTATATTTTTTCCCTTTCTTCACGTAGAACAATAAATCAATGCTAGCCACATAAGAGTAAGTGCTCTAAGAGATAATTTCTTTTTTTTTTTTTTTTTTTTTTAGATTTATTTATTTGACAGAGAGAAATCACAAGTAGACAGAGAGGCAGCCAGAGAGAGAGAGAGAGAGGGAAGCAAGCTCCCCGCCAAGCAGAGAGCTTGATGCGGGACCCGATCCCAGGACCCTGAGATCATGACCCGAGCCGAAGGCAGCGGCTTAATCCACTGAGCCACCCAGGCGCCCCTAAGAGATAATTTCTTAAAAAAAAAAAAAAGATTTCATTTCTTTTAGAGAGAGAGGGCATGCGCTCGAGGAGGAGAAGGTAGAAGGAAAGGGAGAATAACTCTGAAGCAGACTCTGCACCACACTGCACCATGCAGACTCAATCCCACAACCACGAGATTGACCTGAGCTGAAACCAAGAGCTGGATGCCCAAATGACTGAACCACCCAGGCAACCCAAGAGATTATTTCTACCCACAAACTTACTGCTGGTCTCCGAGGTTCTCCAGGCAACTGTGGAGGATAAACAATTTTATTCTTCTTTTCCCATTTTCGAGAAATATCCAGAGACCCACTTGTATGGATATGTGATTGGGGTAACACATTATGAGATGAAAGAAGCCTGTAAAATAAAAGACACTCAGAGTCTTTTCCACGAATCTCCTAAACCACATCAGCTCCATTTTGATCCAAACTCTTTAAGGATCAAAGTGGAAACAGTCTAGATGTTCATCAACAGAGAACAATTTTACATAAAATACCATAAAGAACTAGTTCACTGAAAGCTAAGAGTAAAAAGTTGATAACCAGCATAAGTCAAATAATAAACAGATATTAACTCAAGATCTCTTGCCCTGACTGGCCAAAAAATACCGACTCTCTAATATAAGCCAGCTCAGTCCTAAAACAGACTTTTCAGAAGCATACAGTAGATTCCTAACTTAACCTGTGGGATTCCCGTTTTGTGGAGTAGGCAAGACAAATCACAGTATTTTGTAAACCCTAAGAAATTAATAGATAAAGCTGGCATCACATGCCTCCTGAGGAAAGAAATCCTTACCCACCATCCACAAAGTAGTCTTTCTGCAAGAAACAAACCTGAATTAATGGAGCTTCTAGATTCAATATAGGAAATGCAGAGACAGGGAACTTGTTAAACAATATGAGACGCATACACTCAGCAAAATCCAGGCTGTACAAATTCTACAAGACAAACAGTCTACTTTCACCAATTACAAGGGGAAAAATAAAGAGCTAAATAAAGAACCTACTGATTAAGAGACTTAAAATATCAACTAATTTCAATAATGTTGATTGCAATTTTAAAAATACAACAATTATTTAACCATTGGAAATTTGAACATTAACTGGCTATTTGATACTTTTTAACGAGATATATAGTGAAATATTTATGAATTAAATAATATGGTATATGGGATTTTTTTCAAAATATGATGGGGGGGTGCCTGGGTGGCTCAGTGGGTTAAAGCCTCTGCCTTCGGCTCAGGTCATGATCTCAGGGTCCTGGGATAGAGCCCCACATCGGGCTCTCTGCTCAGCGGGGAGCCTGCTTCCTCCTTTCTCTCTCTGCTTGCCTCTCTGCCTGCTTGTGATCTGTCAAATAATAAATAAAATCTTAAAATATATACATATATATGGGAGATAGTAGGGGCCATAGATAAAACAAGATTGGCCATGAGTTGAAGCTGGTTGATAAGTTCATCATATTATCTACTTCCCCCAATTGGCAGGGGGGCGGTCTTGTTTTGTTTTGTTTTTTAAAGATTTTTATTTATTTATTTGACAAACAGAGATCACAAGTAGGCAGAGAGGCAGGCAGAGAGAGAGGAAGGGAAACAGGCTCCCCGCTGAGCAGAGAGCCTGATGTGGGGCTTGATCCCAGGACCCTGGGATCATGACCTGAGCCGAAGGCAGAGGTTTTAACCCACTGAGCCACCCAGGCACCCCCGGGGGGGCGGTCTTTAAATGTCTGGATATATCCAAATAACACACAGACTTGGGGGTTTCCCTGCTGTGCAGAATACAGAGTCTAAATTCCTAGTAAGACACAGAAGACCTTTTCTAATCTAACCCTGGCCATCTTGGTTCATTCACCTTATGGGCTGGCCACACAAACTTTCCTTGTTCTCTGAACAAACCACGTACTTTCATATCTTTATACTTTTGATTATATTGATTTTTCCTCAATCATCATCTCCTGAATGAAACGCTTATCCTGTTTTAAGTTCCAGCTCAAATGTCACCTGAATGCAAGGCATGGACTGATCCCTTCTCCCAGACAACCAACCATTCTCCCCACTATCTTCGTACTCTGTTCTTGCCAGCCATGCAGCAGCGAGTTGGGACAATGGTACTAGAAGGTGGCTGTAGAAGAATGAGTTCCTGTAGTAAATGTGAATCTGAGCATTCTGAGGGCAAGTATACCATCCTCTGTAATCTAGCAAGAAGGACAATATCCAGCACATGGATACCATGTCAACCCAGTCTTAAATATTCAAAATTGTTGTAAACTGGCAGATTTTCACACAATTTATGCAACTGGATAATACACTTAGCAAGGCCTTTGTTTTTAGTTTTTACACCATTCAGACTAAAAATAATTTTTTTTATAAGATTTATTTATTTCATAGAGAGAGAGAAGGCAAGCAAGCGTGAGCAGGGGGGAGGAGCAGAGGAAGAGAGAGAATCCGGAAGCAGACACCCCACTGAGTAGAGAGCAGAATCACCCAGGCTCCCCCAGACTAAAGAACTTTAAAGATATATTTTCCTGGGGTGCCTGGGTGGCTCAGTGGGTTAAAGCCTCTGCCTGCAGCTCTAGTCATGATCCCAGGGTCCTGGGATCGAGCCCCACATCCAGATCCCTGCTCAGCGGGGAGCCTGCTTCCCCCCTCTCTCTCTGCCTGCTTCTCTGCCTACTTGTGATCTCTGTCTGTCAAATAAATAAATATAATCTTTTTTAAAAAAATCTATTTTCCTCCTAGCTCATTTCTCCTGCTCTACCTCAAGTTCACCATTTTACATCCTGATATTAAGATCAGTACCATCAAAATACTTGCCAAAACCCTTGCCATCCACATTTAGGTTTTGGTATTTTAACTGAAAAGCACAAGACTAGGATACATGATGTTAGCAGAATTTCCTAAAAACAAAACAAAACAAAACTATAAGCCAAGGGATGAGAACAGAGACGGTGGAATCAGGTAAACCGTAGTCTAAATCTTTTTTTTTTTTTTAATTTAATTTCTTTTCAGTGTAACAGATTTCATTGTTTATGCACCACATCCAGTGCTCCATGCAATCCATGCCCTCCATAATACCCACCAACAGGCTCCCCCAACCTCCCACCCCTCTCCCCTTCAAAACTCTGAGACTGTTTTTCAGAGTCCATAGTCTCTCATGGTTCATCTCCCTCTCCAATTAACTTGAGTCTTAATCTTAACTCTAATATGATATAAATGACCTTAAGGAAGTCACATAACTTTCCAGAGCTCAGTTTTCTCATTGGTAAATGGAATAATAACCATAATTACCTCACAGGCTTCTTAAGGAGCTCAAATAAGATACTTTAAGTAAAATACTTAACCTGACACTTAAAAGGGCTCAATAAAATTGATGTTATTACTTTTAGAATGAGAAGAATAATGCCCACTTTATTCTGTCGCTGGTGGATAAATAATTAATGTACTGCACCCTAGAGTGCCCAGCACATGATAAACGCTGATTAATATTTATTTTAAATTAGACCCTCTGAAGAGTTCCTCTCTCCTGTTCTCTAAAAAACTAAACACTGTGAACTGTAAACTTTTATTACACAATTTCAAACCTTCTTCTCAAGTTTGTAATCATGACTGCTTGCTTCTGTGCTGCTGTAATTCAGGGGTACACTAAGTTCATCAACTCTTCGGGCCTCCAGTTTTTTATGAAAAGAGGAATTGGAGTACATCATCTCTAGGGGCTCTCTGAACCTTAATTCTATCTTGAATCCCATGGTTGACACAGGATTACAGGAACACAAATCCCTTGGCTTCTAATTTAATTCTTCTTCAATGAAATCAGTTACACCAACCAGTCTGAAAAAATGCTCAAGGGTAAGACCTGTGCTTTCTGTATCCATCATATCTGGCACAGTGTCTTATACTCAAATCAATACACATTCAATGAATTAAATATGGTGCTTAATAAATTAAATACATTATGAATAAATAACGACAAAGATGTCTGAATACCTACCATAATTTCAGGGCTCAACTGGCTCATAAAATGAATTATCAAGCAAATACTAAACAACTATAATCAAATTAAAGTATTACTCCAGGGGCGCCTGGGTGGCTCAGTGGGTTAAGCCTCTGCCTTCAGCTTAGGTCATGATCTCGGGGTCTTGGGATCAAGCCCCTCATCGAGCGAGCTCTCTGCTCAGCAGGGAGCCTTCTTCCCTTTCCCTCTCTGCCTGCCTCTCTGCCTACTTGTGATCTCTCTGTCAAATAAGTAACTAAAATCTTTAAAAAAAAAAAAAAATTACTCCATACACAGCACTTAATTCAGGAGTGTATTAAATCAAAAGCTCTCTCCTGATCGACTGTTGGAATAATACCAAATTAAAGCAGAAAATGAAGAAATTATAAAGTATATCAAAAATCTTTAATTCAACGCTTAACTACCTAATTCAAAACCTACAACTTTTGAGACCTTTTAAAGTAAGAAATACCATGAAGACTCACTAGAGAAAATGAACTCAAGAAAAGGAAATTTGTGGAATTAACAAAGGAGAACCTGAGTTACTGCTGAAATCCATCTCCTTCTGTAAAATTTTTTCCAACAAACATTAAATTTTAAGTCTGCCTAGCACCCTAGTTCATTGTTGGCATTCTAAAGAATCAAAACTAGTTAAAACCTTTTTTAAAAAAATGAAAGGCATCCAGGACTAACTTTTAGTTAACTTTCATTTTGAAAGTCAAGTATCATTACTGATATTTATTATATCCTTTCATTTATTGGGAAGTTCAAGTCCTTTTAGCTTCAGGAAGGTAGGCCTGAACCAACTCTCCGAAGTCCCTGTATATACATGCTGTTTGTACACATGGGTGCCCACGCTGTGGTTAAACTGTCAGACCTCAAACAGAAAGTTGGTGGTAAAGGTGCCTAGGGGGCTTAGTGAGTTAAAGCCTCTGCCTTCAGCTCGGGTCATAGATCCCAGGCTCCTGGGATCGAGCCCACATCCGCTCTCTGCTCAGCAGTGAGCCTGCTTCCTTCTCTCTCTCTCTCTCTCTCTGCCTGCCTCTCTGCCTACTTGTGATCTCTATCTGTGAAATAAATGAATAAAATTAAAAAAAAAAAAATAAAGTAGGTGGTATACTGAGACTAGCATATGAACTTCCTTACTCCTGTTACTCTCATGTCTTCCATCTACCAATATTTAAGGATTCAGTTTGAGTGTCACTTTTCAAATTCTTCCCATAGTCATTAGACATGGAAAAGTTGCAGACACAAAGCCAACTTTAGGATTAAGAATTCAGATAAAACAGTATCTGAGTTTCTAAAGTCACAACTTGAGGGGCACCCAGGTGGCTCAATCGCTTAAGCATCTGCTTTCAGCTCAGATCATGACCCCAGGGTCCTGGGATCCAGCCCCACATCAGGCTTCCTGCTTGGCACAGAGTCTGCTTCTCCCTCTGCCTGCCACCCCACCACAGCTCATACCCACGTGCTCTCTCTCTCTCTCTGTACCAAATAAATAAAAAATTTTTTAAAAGTCACAATTTGAGAAATAATACTTCCTATCTATTGCTCAAAGTTCATTTTGAACTTTTGAACTTTGGTACACCCAAATCCCAAGTGAAGATAATACTGGCCTCTGGCTCAACATGAGATTATCGTGTTATTGTTACTACATGCACCAGGTAAAAAAATTCTTCATTCTCAATTTACTTCAGCTAACATTAAGTTAATCACACACTTGAGAGTGAAATAAAAGAACATTCTCTAATCTTGCCTCAGTTAGAATCTAAAATAAAGGACTGAAGTGATACATGTATTATCATAACTCAATATAATTTCATTTTGTGAAAGTCAAGGACAATCAAACAAGGAAACAAGAGTTTAGCAAACAAACAAACAAACAAAAAAGAAATTCCAGCAACTTTGAACCATGACAAACTCAGAAATTTCTCAACCTCTCTAATATTTACATTTTGGGCCAGATCATTCTTTGTTGTGGGGACTGTACTGTGTCTTGTTGGATGTTTAGTAAAATTCCTCACTTCTAGCCACTAAATGTCAATAGCACCCTCTGCCTGAGTCGTGACAACCAAAAATGTCTCCAGACATTGCCAAATGTCTCTGGAGCTGAAGGTAGTGTATGGAGGCAAAATTGCCCCCAGATGAAAGTCATTATTAGCTAAAGTGACAGGAAAAAGGGAGGTGGGGAAGGGCAGACAAGGGATTTTGCAAACTAAGGAGCATGAATTCTCTGTTCCAAAAGGTTCTTGTTATGTCATACCCATGTGGATGGTTAATAAGCCAGATTTTCAGGGAGCCTGGGTGGCTCAGTCAGTGAAGTGTCTGACTCTTGATTTAGGCTTAGGTCATGATCTGAAGGTCCTGAGATCAAGCCCCACCTCCAGCTCCATGCACCATGGGCAGTCTGCTTGGGATTTACTTTCCCTATCCCTCTCCCTCTGCCCCTCCCATCTCTCTCTAAAATAAATAAATAAATATTTTAAAAAACAAAGTCCAGAATACAGATTCATAAAAGTATTTAACTTCAGGGCTAAAAAGAGCCTTAGGGATTATTCAGCAAAATCCTGTATTACATAGATAAAAAGACTGAAGACAAACTGCTTAAGTTGCTTGCTCAGAGCTACCAAGTGTAAGTCAGTGCAGGACAGTTTAAGCCAACAAACATTAACAAAATATTCACTTTGTGCAAGACCCTAACCTGGAACTATAAAGAGAAACGAGAACTGTTCATACTTATCCAGGGTATACAAAATGATAAAGGGCACAAAAACATAACATGAAGCCACTATTCGAGACACACGTGCTAAAAGAAGAGATTAGGGCGCCTGGGTGGCTCAGTGGGTTAAGCCGCTGCCTTCGGCTCGGGTCATGATCTCAGGGTCCTGGGATCGAGTCCCCCATCGGGCTCTCTGCTCAGCAGGGAGCCTGCTACCTCCTCTCTCTCTGCCTTCCTCTCTGCCTACTTGTGATCTCTCTCTGTCGAATAAATAAATAAAATCTTTAAAAAAATAAAAATAAATAAAAGAAGAGATTAATTTTCTTTCCTTTCCAGTGAGATCTGAGATTTATCTACATAAGAAACATATGAACAGGGTTTAAATAATTAGAACTCATATTATAGACAGGAAGTGAAGGCACAGCATGAAAGCCAAGAAGCAAATAAATAACAGCATATTCAGGTGAAGTATGTAAATTAGCATAGCTAGGATGGAATAATAAGAGACAATCTTAAAAAAAAAAAAAAAGCAAAGTATAGACAAATCCTAAGGGGCACTGCCTCCTATTTTCTTCTCTAGCCCACCTCCTGGGTCTACTGACCAAATAACTGGAAACAGAGCTAAATATAATGTGAACTCAGTAACAATGTATAATGATTAAAACAGTAATGGCAGTTAGAATTTGGAATGGGATTGTTACATGCCATACACAATACTAAATACTTAATATGCATTACCTCATTTAATCCTCATAAAAAATCTATGACACAGGTACTAATATTACTCTTCTAGCATGTGTACTAAAACTTAGGAGAAGTAACTTTTCCAAAATCATACAGTTTAAAAAGTGGATACACACCCAACTTATCTGTCCCGGAAGCCTATGAACTAAACCAAAATAAATTCCAACAAATGCGCCAATCAGATCATTTATACTCAGATTATCAATCTCCAACTATCAATAGCTGTACTGCATAAGAGGGTAAGAGGGACGAGAAGGTGACAGATAGACTCCTTGACAGTTCTAACTTAACTGCATTCCCTAACCTTAAAAAAACGCATTTGTCCTGAGGTCTAAGAATGCTCTAGAGAATACAGTATAAAGCTTTAAAACTTCCAATGATTCGGGGAGACTTAGGAAAGTCATTTTACTCTTCAATTTCCTTGTCGGAAAAATGGGTCCATCAATACCTACATTATGCAAGATATTATGAGAATGAGATGATGCGTGTAAAGCGTTTAACACAATGCCAGAGACGTTGTAAAGCGCGGTGATCTATAGCACAGTCCCTGCTCAGCGAAGCAAGTAACCAGAGAGGTAACTGGAAAGGTCGGACGCTCCCAACACGGTTGGGAGAGTGTAACCATGTTCAGAGATTATTTAGAGATGAGATTTACAACGTCCCCAAACAGGGTATCCTGATTCCCTCCGAGCTACGGCGATGGAATGATGGAGTGACCAAGCAGAGACTGACAAACTGGGAAGAAGGCCTTGAGCCCTCTGAAACTCCGATGTGAAAGACTTACCCTAAGGCCAGCTTGCCCCTCAGATTCTGCATCCATAATGTACCTGAAACATTAACACAAGTGGTCAATTCAGACTCCCACCTCCACTCCCCTCTACCGCGCCTAAACCACTAAGAAATCCCTACCCATACGTTCCAGCACGGACGCCGCCATCTTTCTCCCCCAGCTCTACGGGAGCCTCGGAGTTCAAGCACTGTCTGGACAAAGCGCATGCGCAGTCCTCAATTTGCCCTCCCCCGCTGGAGACGCTGCAGTATTTACACCCGGGATGCTGTCATGGAGACCGCGAACACACCGCCTGCGCTTTGGGTGTGATACGGCCAGCCTTGCATGGGAATGAATGACTTTAATAAAGCCCAAAACTAGTGAGTTTCCGGGCATTCATCGAGATGAAGAAAGGTTGAGAAACCTCACCTCACAAATGGCCGGAAAGATTATAGAAAAGAGACGGTGAACCAGCCACCTAACCTGGGTGGGCCTCAGTTTTCTTCTCAACAAAGCAGAAATATCCCTACAACACAGGCTTGTTGTGAAGATCACTAGAGATCGTGTGGAAAGCTCTACAAAGTACAAACAGCTCAAACACAAAGTATGATTACTAATTCCCATATTAATCTCCAAGCTGACCTCCAAAAGATGAATTAATACTCATCGGCAACTTGCTACCATATGTGCCCCGCAGACGTTTCACTAAATCTATGTATTCCTCGTAGCAATCCAACAAGGCATGGATTATCATCTTCCTTCAAATGAGGAAACAGATTAGGATAGATTAAAGTCTCTCCAACAACTGGCAAAACCACTAATTCAATCTGGGGCTGGATGCCTCCAAAATTGGTGCTCCTACCCACAGCCAAAATACATGCTTGACCCCTCTACATAAGGACGGCTATTCACATACCCTATGCAAACAAGCAATACAGGAGTAGGAGAGTGCAAGCGCAAAATCTGAAACTTCCATTCCCTTTCCTCCACAGCAGTTAACCACATACAATTCCCTTCGCAGAGTTGGCACTCAATCAACAGTCACTCTGCTCTGCTCCTCTTGGAATAGTAAGACTTCAGAGCCAGAATTTCCACCCAGACTAACTCTTGCCCAAACTAACTCTTTCTTTCCTTTTGATTTGATTCGAACTTTTATCTTTTTGTTAACTGGCTTGTTGTAGATGCTTGGAATGAATCTCTAGAGCTGGCAAAGTGCCCTGGCACATAGCGTTCAAAAATAGTTGATGGGAGAGTGGTTGAACAGGTCCAAAAATAAAACGTTTGCGCGGGGCGGTGACTCCACTAGTCTAAGCCCTTAATTATGTACTTTGCTGTAGGACCTGAGAATGCCTAACCCCGGGCTAGGCTCAGGTTGCACCAGACCTTCTGGCCCCGGGTAGGCTGGGAGGCAGAGCCCAGCGCTCGCGACTGCCTCCCTCCCAGCCCGCCGGCGGCGGGGCCGGGGGTGGGATGGGGGATAGAGTGCGCGCGCAAAGCTCGCGGTGTGGCCTGGACCTCGGCGCGCGCCGTAGCGGCGGGCCCGGCGAGGCGGGGCTCCAAGCCAACCCCGCCCCCTTCCCGGCTACGGCGTGGGACTGCGAACGGTCTGTCCCGGTGGTTCATCCTTGGTTCATCTCTACTGGCCTGTGATCATGGGACAGGATCCGCGCACGCTGCCGCCCTCTCCTAACTGGTACTGCGCCCGATGCAGCGATGCCGTGCCCGGGGGCCTCTTCGGTTTCGCAGCGCGGACCTCTGTCTTTCTTGTCCGCGTGGGCCCGAGCGCCGGCGCGATCCCTGGGACGCCCCCATTTCGAGGTAACCCCCCACCTCTGGGCTCCGGCCTTCCTGCCCTTTTGGGTTCGCCTGAGGCGCCCGGTCGGCGTTTCTAGCTACCTTTCTCCACAGATGGGCAAACTGAGGCCCAGGTAGGCAGAATGATCTGCTCACGATCATTACTACGCCGAGGTGCGTCCCCATTTCCAAGATTGAGCTACACCACGTTGTGGCTGAGCGGTCCCGCCTCCTGGCGCTCTCAACGTAGGATCGCTCGCTCACCGAAGTTATCCCTTTGTAGACTCAGGCATTTAAAACATCTGTGGCCTCCCTCCCCAACGCAGCGCGCGCGGGCCCCCGCGAGCCTTTCTGGGTTTAGGGGCTGCCTACAGCTTCCAGGCCCTAAAGCAAGATCCTGGAAATACATACTTGTTTCTGTAAGATGAATGAGTTGAGCCAGATGCTTTCATGCTCCAAAGTAGGTTTGATTAAACTTTGGGATATGGCAAGCCAGGTATTTATTCTTTCCCAAATGACCTCTGGCCATATCTAAACAAGAATCACTTTTACATTCTTCATTTGAGCCACTCCTCAGCCTGTGAACTGTGAACATCAAGGGATATCAGCAGCATTTTACGGTTGAAAAGAGTGAGGCTCAAGGAGATAAAATGACTGGGCTGAAGTCTTGTGGCAGAGCCAGAACCAGCACTTGGAATTTCTGATTGTGAGTGCCTGGATACTTTTTGTAATACCACGGGATAAGTGAGGTCCCACTCATCTAACTACAGTATGATTCTGCCAGGAATCTTAGGTAGCACTCTAACCTGAATTCTTGTTTTGCTTGAAGTCATAGGGGAGTTGGTGGGACACACCGAAAGGGTCTCTGGCTTCACATTTTCTCATCACCCGGGTCAGTACAACCTCTGTGCCACCAGCTCTGATGATGGAACTGTGAAAATCTGGGATGTAGAGACAAAAGCAGTTGTGACAGAACACGCACTCCATCAGGTATCATGGCTTACTGGTTTCTCAGACCATTACAGTCTATCTGCTGGGGGTTCTCTTGTTTCAAGTATGCTAGCTCATCTGTGCAAGTTAGCTTTTATAATCATGTTCCTTAACTGCATGACAAACGCTATATTGTAAGATGCCTCAAAACTTTTTTGGAAGAAGATACATATAAACCAGAGGTCAGCAAAATACAGTGCTGCCCGTTTTTGCAAACTGCTTTATTGGAATACAGCCACAGTCATTCTTAAGTATTGGCTGCTTGGATACTAAAACAGCAGAGATGAGTAGTGGTACCAGAGATACTATGGCTAACAAAATCTAAAATGTCTGCTCTCTGGTTCTTTACATGAAAAAGACTTCCTGATATAAACTGTAAATGAGTGAATGAAACTTCTTTTTAAACCAGGTAATTACTTGATAAACCTGCCTTTTGAGAGAATGTAGAAAAGGGAAAGACTCAGTTAATCTTAGTAAGAACTTTGTATTAAGCTATTAAAGGAAGGAATGTTTTTAAATGGTCCTTTGATCCTTAGGAGGGTAAATTCACCTTCCATTTGGTTCATGTACATTTGGTATTACAAGTGGCATTGGTAGTATTTATTAAGTACCTATCAATGTGCCTAGTATTGTGCAGGTTAAAAACAAAGTAAAAATTTAGTACTGACAAATGAGAAGCGAATGTATTTTTTTCTTGTTTTAAAGCATACAATATCAGCATTGCATTGGTCTCCTCAAGTGAAGGATTTAATAGTATCTGGAGATGAAAAGGGAGTAGTTTTCTGTTACTGGCTTAACAGAAATGACAGCCAGCACCACTTTATAGAACCCAGGACAATTTTCTGTCTTACTTGCTCACCTCATCATGAAGATTTAGTAGCCATTGGGTAAGTATTGTATCATCTCTTCCAGTAGTTTATTTTAATGAGCATATTTGTATTTGCTTTATCTTCTCCTGCCCCTTTATTCCTCAGAGGAAGCCATTTATAGGTATTAACCACTCCCTGAGCCCTTGGTAACATTTATTCCTGTGACGTCCAGGCCCTTACCATCTCTCTCACTTTCTGTTTTTATTTCTTTAGTTTCTACAACAATGTACTTTCCTCATTCTTCACATCTGACTTCTTCAGTCAGCCTCCAAATGTAGGAAATACTCTCATTCCCCCTTTTCCTCCTCAGATACTTACTCTTAGAGATAACATTTACTCCCCGAGTGTCAGAGAACTCTGCTCCGTCCTGGTTCTCAGCCCTCCGTCTGGATGGGGAGAACAGTCTGGCATTGGGCTCTCTGCCTCCACCTCCATCGCCAAGGGGATGTTTCACATAAACTACCCAAACAGGCACCCCCCCCCTTCCCCTCACCACTCCATCTACTTCTCTCCCAAAGATGTCTTTTCACTCTAGTTTGAAGATTTGACATAAGCTCTAGAATGTTGGCTGGAGTGGATTCAAGAAACTGGGGGTACAGTAGTCAAGATACACGTGGAGACTTTTGTTTGTTGTACAAATGTGCATAGACAGGAAGCCAGAGGAGGTACATGGGAGTCAAGGGAATATTAAATAGAAGATAATAAAGGCATGTTTTTATACTGATGGAAGAGGAAGAGCTGATTGCACAGATAGTGATAAAGACAGCAGTGATATTGAGAAGTCAAGAGGGGACTGGCTCCAGATCACAAGTAGAAAGGACAAGTGAGAATATGGAAACAGGTGCAGGTAGGTTTGTTGATCTGGTTGCAGGAGGAGGGTGTTTCATTCTGATGGCTTCTGATTTTCTCCATGAGACATAAATCAGAAAAGGTAGAGTCAAGGTCAAAGTGGGGCTGGGATACATGCAAGAAGATGTGAAAATAATCATCTCAGAGAATAGGAAAACGGAGCTTACTGAGAGAGAGTCCAGTGGTCCCTGTTGAGTGTGAAGCTTTATATCAAAGTCACGAATTCAAAATAAACTTCAGACTTATTGAGAAAGGGTGTGGTTGGATTTGACAAAGTTTGGTGTTTTGTGGAGTAAATACCTCTGAAAGAGACAGGACAAAGAAGCTAAGGGTGTTTTTAAAGGAATGATTATAATGATGGATGGTGAAATCTGGGGCATGAGGAGAAGGAGAGGAAGACAGGTGTGGGTACCTAACAATGAAAACGGGAGGGGTCGTGGATCAGTGGTCTGCTGGTGAAGTGGGAGTGCTAGAGAGGAAGCAGATTGGGTGGTAGGCAGGGATCAGAGAAGGTTGAATCAAAGTGACCTTGAAAGCAAGAATTCACGAGAAAAGAAGAAATCTTTCAGGTAGAAGGAACTGCACGTTCAGACACAGGATGGAATCAGAATGATTTGTTTTTAGAGGATCTTCAAAATGGTGATCATTCCCTGAAGGGCTGATTAAAATTGCAGAACAGCTTGATCACTTGACTGTTAGGTTGCAAAACTTGGTGGTTTTTGAAGTCCACGCCTGCAGAGATTGATATATGATTTTATTCCTTTAAATAAAGCTATAATGGGGGGGGGAAATGTTTTTAATAAAAGGAGAAAAATAAATAGAGCTGTAATGGTGTGTTTCCCTACAGAACCATCTAGCACGTAGGAAATGTGAATAGGTACAGCCACTTTGGAGAGCACTTGTGCACTTTCTAGGAAAATGAAGGTAGACACATCTTACATTTTGGCACTTCCACTCTGCGCATCAAATCTGAAATTGTCTTAAGTGTGCTTAAGATTATTAATGGCATTTTTGTTTGGTTTTGTTTGTAATAGCCAAAAACGGAACCCCTCCAAAAGAGAAATTGAATAGACTTGTGCCATATTCACACAACAGAGCGCTGTCCAATCATATAGTGACTGACCGGGAACCAGGGTCACACGCATCAGCGTGGGTGACTAACAATAAGTGAAAAATAACAAGCTACAGAAAAACAGACTGCATGACACCATTTGTATGAAGTTTTAAAATAAACAGAATCATTTTCCATCATCTTTGGGAATGCAGACAAAGAAAGGCTAGGAATGACAGAACAGAAAATTCACAAATTTTCACAAATAAACAAATTCTCCAGTTTACCTCTGGAGAAGAGAGGGAGCAAGGTTTGATTGGGGTGGGATGTACAAAGGACTTCAACCACAGGGTAATTGGAGGGGTTTTTTTTTTCCTTAAGCGGATTGGTGGACTACTTTATGTGTATAAAGTACTTCGTCTTTTTTGTTTAAAAAGCTATTCAAATTTCTCAGTGTCCTCTGAATTTTAAAAAAAAGATAGCCTTGGAATATCCAGATTTAGAAGCTACAGTACTACAGCTTTTGTTAAGTTCATAGTTAGAGAAATAAGATCACTTGTTTAAAAAAAAAAAAAAGGTGGGGGGGGGGAGGCAGGGAGAGAGGTGTAAGTGTGTTAGGACAAATTTATCTCTAGTCAGAGGGCTTGCTGGGCGCCACAAATAACCATTCTGGGAGGTCCCTTCGAACACTTTGAACTGTATGCCAGGCAATGTATACATTATTACTTAGTGCCAAGAGTTTGATTGGAAGGGCGGGGAGATCCATGTGTTAGAACCACACCAGAAAACAGAAAATGAACATTTTGGAAAAAGGACAAAACAAGATTATTTCTTGCTTTTTTCCCTTCTCCCTCACCCAAATACACTTACCTTTTAGAAGTGCACAGTGATAGCTCCTAATCCAAAATGTTTACTGTTCTGTCTTCATTTTTCAATTTTTCTAACTCTTGTTTTTTAGCTACAAGGATGGCATAGTGGTTATAATTGACATCAGTAAGAAAGGAGAAGTTATTCACAGGCTTCGAGGCCATGATGATGAGATCCACTCCATAGCCTGGTGTCCCCTGCCTGGTGAAGACTGTTTATCCATAAATCAGGAGGAAAATTCAGGTAGAGATGATTTAAGAGGGTCAAGTACTCCTCAGACTTAAAGAACAATGTGGGTTAAACTGTATCATTTGAATTATATTTAAAACTTCAGGTTTTACAGATCAGATCTATCGACATAATAGCTAAGTTTCAGCAACCTTGCAAACTAGTTTTTCTTTGACAAGTTCATGTTTCATACAAATTAAAAACAAAATGACCATCTCTACCCTAGAAGAACCTGAAATTCCCAACGGTAAAGTTATAGAACAAACTCCAGTAACAAAAGGCTGCTACTTAGCCACTGGAAGCAAAGATCAGACCATTCGAATCTGGAGCTGCTCTAGAGGCCGAGGTAAGACTGATGTTTGAGATTTCTTTTGTGATATAACCTACAGTGGTTGGTAGAAGTAGAAACTTTTTTACTGTGTCTTGTTATCCTAAGGGTGTGTCATCACCTGCAAGAAGGCAGTTCTTTACTTTTCTATCCAGAAAGTTGCTCCTCCCAGTCTGACTTTGGTTTTGGAGATGAGGGTTTCTGATGCATTCCTAGAAGGGGCATCAAAGAGAAGGCAAGATGTCCGTTATAAGGAAAGGAATATTCCAACTTAGCATGGTCTGGATCAGAGAAATGGAAAAGAGCTAGAGGTTTTAATGCACAAATGCAGGATAAATAATCTATACCCAGTGTAAAAGCACATGTTTAAATGTTAAAGCTTAGTTTATCCAAACTACAGGGACCTTCAGTCCTTCAGTTTCCCAAGCTTCTCTCTTTGAACAAAACTTTCACCTTTAATTTACAAATTGAGAGGGACTCCAGGCAGAGTGGTCTTGACCTTTATAGTGAAAATCGAGCCTTTCTCTTTATAGCAGTCTTCTTTCTCCACTTTACTTAAAAACCATGAAGGTTTTATCATCATTAGCCAAGTGCACTAATGCATATAAAGCAAACAACACAGTACTGGCACATAGTTATAGCTTAGTCAGTGGTAACGAATAGTGTAATTCTGGAAAACAGAATTTTTTAAAGAATTGTGGGCTGCTTTTGGGCATACTATGGCTGATCCTCCTAAGTGGGGACAACATTAGGCCAGGAATCCCTCCAGAAGGGCCTCTAAGCCTATGGAAATCTTGATACAACAGTTTTTGATTCTAGTCATGCAGCAAAATCACCTGGAGAGTTTTTGGAAAATGTGGGTGCCTGGACCCCACCTCAGATCTACTGAATCAGAATCTCTAGGAGTTGGGCCCTCACATATATATTTTTAGAGGCTCCACCAGTGAGTCGTTCTGATATATAATAGGGATTAAGGACCACTGGTGAGTAGCCTGTTGGGGGTGGAGGGACTTCCCATGTTGACCGCCATATTTGCCCCTTTTGTTGGCTTTCTTGCCAACTAGAAGAAGGAATCCCACTCTCCGTCCTGCCAACTTTGGAGAATCTGGAGTTGTGTTACCCCCTGGGTTCACAGTTCAGTTGAAACCTCATTTTCCCAGACAGACAATATTCTTAATGTGCTTAGGTTGCCAGAACAGCCTGTGAAAGCTTGTCTCGCTTAAATTAGACTGTATTAAAACCCTGTATAACATTTCCATGAGCAAATGAGGTCTGAATTCTAAGTAACCAAGCTAACAGACTTTTAAACCACAAACTATGTTGTGAACTGCTGGGGACTTACGTTGTTTCACTGTTTTGAGCACCCTCTGACCTTTTTAATCTGCAGGGGTGATGATTTTGAAATTGCCCTTTCTGAAGAGAAGAGGAGGGGGTATAGACCCGACTGTTAAAGAACGCCTTTGGTTGACACTCCACTGGCCTAAGGACCAACCAACACAGCTGGTATCCAGCTGTTTTGGGTAAGTGTTTTTTTGGTCACACTCTCTGACATACTTTATTTTCCACTCTAGCTTGAGGAATTTGTAGGCTTCTCGCTTCTCTTTCTAGACAAGACGGAAAAAGCAATAGTTAAGTCTTTTATTACCATGGGCCATTTGTAATAGAAAAACCATGATACAAATTCCTATGCCTTCTTTAATAACAGTGCTGAGAAAGAAAATCCAGTAAGCATAGCCTGGTGGTTCAGAGCATGAACTCTGAAGCCAGGCAGAACTACATTTCAGAATCAGTCTCTTATCTTCTATGTGTTCATGAGCATGACCCTTTACTCTGAGCTTCAATTGCTTCATATGAAAAAGAGGGAGCGTACAGGATTTCCTGTCTCTTAGGGTGATTATAAGCCATTTACTGAACAAAACGTATTGGGTACTGGCTTCTAGCCGCAGACAAGGAAGGGCCCTGCTTTTAAATGAAATGAGTTAAAGCATATAAAAATCCTTCCCCCAGGGCACCTGGGTGGCTCAGTGGATTAAGCCTCTGCCTTCAGCTCAGGTCATGATCCCAGGGTCCTTGGATCGAGCCCCAGATTGGGCTCTCTGCTCAGCAGGGAGCCTGCTTCCCTCTCTCTCTCTGCCTGCCTCTCTGCCTACTTGTGATCTCTCTCTCTCTGTGTCAAATAAATAAATAAAATCTTAAAAAAAAAAAAATCCTCCCCCCACCCAAAAAATGTTGGTCTTGGCCCTACTCTCCCACACTGCCCCCCAAAAGAGAGAGTATATCTTAAAGCTCCAGGGCTGTGTAAATTATGATGGCATTTTACAATTAAAGCTGTTAGGAAAGTCTGCTGTAAAGGTAATATAGTACATTCGTGTCTTTCAGAAAGAACATAGGGAATTACTTACTATTCCTACCTCAGTCTTCTCAAGTGGCTAGAGTCCCTTCTCCATGGTCAGTGGCTCTTTGTCTTGCGTGGGTTCTTTCTGAGCTATTTTGTGCATATTTCAGGATATGCAGTTTCTTCTCCCTTTTTTTTTTTTTTAAGATTTTATTTATTTATTTATTTGACAGACAGAGATCATAAGTAGGCAGAGAGGCAGGCAGAGAGTGAGAGAGAGGAGGAAGCAGGCTCCCCGCGGAGCAGAGAGCCCGATGTGGGGCTTGATCCCAGGACCCTGGGATCATGACCTGATCCGAAGGCAGAGGCTTTAACCCACTGAGCCACCCAGGCGCCCCTGCAGTTTCTTCTCCTTAAAAGAACAGTTAGCAGATCATTTTGCAACAGAGGGCCCCTACGCCCTGTCCCTAAATCACTTGTTTTCAGATCATTTATGAAAGAGAACTCGTGCTTGTTTTTCCTTCACAGAGGCGAGTTGTTACTGTGGGATCTCACTCAGTCTTGGAGACGGAAATATACCCTCTTTAGTGCTTCATCAGAAGGGCAGAATCATTCAAGAATTGTATTTAACTTATGCCCTTTACAAACTGAGGATGACAAACAGCTGCTGCTTTCTACATCAATGGACAGAGACGTAAGAACTGCTTATTTTGCATTCAGTATTGTAGAGCAGTGATTTATGACTTGGATGGGATTAGAGGGCTTTTCAAACCATCCATCAGTTCTCATGCCCTACCTTAGACCCTCGAACCAATCAGAGTTACTGTTAGTGCTCACCGCTAACTATGTCAACTGCAAAAGTTTGGGGAAAGGTGAGGAACCACCAAAATGCCTCTTTGTTAAAGCAGGTAGGATAAAGAATTGTACACGTGCCCAGGGAAGGATGTGTGAGATCATCAAGCTCTGGCTTTAAAATATCTTTGTCTATAGTTTAGGTAGAGAAATATCTGCTCTTCGTGAAATCTCCAAGAGAGAACTGGCTTAATTGTTTTGCAGTTATGCTAGCCTTATTTGACACACAGTTTTCTCCCAATCCCCTCTGTTCAATAAGTGAAGATTAAATACGTAGCACTTTCCATTCCCCTGGGCATAAGATATTTTGTTTTTTTGAGATAGCTCTAGTCATTTTCCAGTGTCCTGAGGCCACCTTCATTTTTAGTTAGGGTTCGCCAAATGAGGCAATTACCAATACTATAATACCGTAGAATGGAAACGCCAGTGGATTCTGGGATATGGGAGCCCTGGGTCTGGTTTATTCATTGTGTGACCCTAAATTCACTTGACATCACTGGGAATAAATGTATTCTAAGGTCCCTTTGAGCTCTACAATTTTTTTTTGTAGAGCTCTCCTCTTTTTTTAATCTAAGAGGTACTTTTTCCACTACCTACTGGAATAGTTAAATTACATTATTCTTACCCATTCTTGGAGTCCATCCAATTTGAGATGTTAAGTCTTTTTCCAGTTTCTCTGATCTTTTTTTATATTTAGACCCTAACTCTTGATCTTTTCAGGTAAAATGTTGGGACATGGCCACCCTTGAGTGCTGCTGGACCCTACCTTCCCTCGGTGGGTTTGCCTATAAACTAGCTTTCTCTCCTGTGGACATGGGCTGTTTGGCCATAGGCGTTGGGGATGGCATGATCCGTGTATGGAATACACTGTCCATCAAGAACAACTACGATGTGAAAAATTTTTGGCAGGGTGTCAAGTCCAAGGTTACAGCGGTAAGGGTGATTTCTTTGAGCTTGCTCTGAACTTTTTTCGAATAAGTAATTCTTGTAGTAAGAAATTAAAAATGATCTGGATGTGCATTCATAGAAGATATATTTAAGTTATAATACAAAACATATTCAATGGTGTCAAACTATTAAAAATGTTAATGTGGCTCCTTCTTTGATGTGGAAAGGTGTTGATGATTCATGGAAAGTGAAAATTATAAAACATGAATTGCAGATTATACAACTATATATGTTTTTTGTTTTCTCTATTTAGTCTAAAAGCAATAAATGTTTGGTTAAAAGGAAAACCATTCAGAATTGTCAAATCAGGGCGCCTGGGTGGCTCAGTGGGTTAAGCCGCTGCCTTCGGCTCAGATCATGATCTCAGGGTCCTGGGATCGAGGCCCACATCGGGCACTCTGCTCAGCAGGGAGCCTGCTTCCCTCTCTCTCTCTCTCTGCCTGCCTCTCCATCTACTTGTGATTTCTCTCTGTCAAATAAATTTAAAAAAAAAAAAAAAAAAAAAGAATTGTCAAATCACTATGTTGTACACCTGAAGCTAATTATAACATTGTATGTCAACTATACTTCAATAAAAAAATAATAACAGGGACTCCTAGGTGGCATAGTTGGTTAAGTGTCTGACTCTTGGTTTCAGCTCAGGTTGGGATCTCAGGGTCCTGAGATCCAGCCCCATGCAGGCACTCAGCGTTCAGTGCGGAATCTGCTTGAGATTCTCTCTCTCTCAAACAAATAAATCTTTAAAAAAATAATAAAATAATAACAACAGAAAAAAAGAAAACCAAACAGTATAGAAGTGTAGATCGCAAAAAATCATCCTACCCTCCACTCTATTCTCCCACCTTTTTTTTTAAAAGATTTTATTTATTTATTTGTCAGAGAGACAGAGAGAGTACTGGCAGGCAGAGGGAGAAACAAGCTTCCCACTGAGCAGGGAGCCTGATGTGGGACTCAATCCCAGGACACTGGGATCATGATCTGAGCTGAAGACAGCCGCTTAACTGACTGAGCCACCCATGTGTCCCTATTCTCCCACTAGTATAAAGCAGAGAACCACTGTTGCAGATTATATGAATAGAATCCTATTTTCTAAAGTATTATGGAATCTTTTCTCCCCACTCATCAGTGATCATGCACATCATTTAAATGTTTGAGCCTATTTTTGTTTTTTTTCAACTGTATATATTTAACTTTATTCACAAAAAAAAAAAAAAAAAAAACGGGAAAGATACAAAATTGGCAATGGGATGTTTCAGATGGTGGACTTACCAGTGACTTTTACTTTGCTTTATTGCTTTGCTTCTTTTAAATAATGAGAATTTGTTACTTTTAAAATTAGAAGATACCACGAGCAAGAAAGTTGTGCATTTGAATACTCAAAGGATAACCCAATGGTTCCCTTGACAGTTTTGCCCCTCTCCTCCTGTGTTTTGTAGCTGTGCTGGCACCCAGCCAAGGAAGGCTGCTTAGCTTTTGGGACTGATGACGGGAAAGTGGGATTGTATGACACCTACTCCAACAAGTAAGAAATAGAGTGTTTGACCCACTGACCATAATGTCATTGATGGAGTTAATTTTGATGCATAAACCTGGATGTACATCAGAATTGGCCTGGGAAACATCTTTAAGATCCTGGCTGTGAGACTTGATGCTTACAACTTGGATTTATATTTTTTAAATTTTTTTTTCAGGTGATAGTGATTCAGGCTTTCGGACCTGTGGTTACCACGAAAATAAATCATTTGCTTTTGCTCTCCTTCAGCTTTTCTTACAGAAGCTTTCAGGTGTCCATGAACACTGAAAGCCTAGTACAAAGAACAGCTTTGTGCCTTCCACCTAGACTCACCATTGGTTAACATTTTGCTATACTTACCTTATCTTTGCACACTTAAAATTAATAGTAATTCCATAATATGATCTAATATCCAGTCCGTATGCACTTTTCTTCAGTTGAGCCAAAAATGATTTTCCTAGCTATTTTTTTTTTCAAATTCATTTCAATTAGGGTTCAACCCATTGCATTTTGTTATGTCTCTTTAGTCTCTCTTACTCTAAAAGAGCACCCCCACTTCTTTCCATAACATTGCCTTTTCAGTTTGAAGATACCAGATAAGTTTTTGGTGAAAATATTCTACATTTTGGGCTTACCTAGTTATTTCTTTGTGGGGATTTCTAACTCATTTCAGTATTCCCCATATTCCCTGCAAGCTGGAAGTTATATCTAGAGCTTCATTGTCCATTCCAGTAGTCTTTTTAGCCACAGGTGACTATTGGGCTGTGCTGTAAGTGTAAATACACTCGAATTCAAAGACAGCCTCCCCCCTCCTCTAAAATGTAAAATATCTCAATAATTATTTTATTTTGATATTTTAAAAGATAATACTTTTGTATATTGAGCTAGATAAAATATACTATTGAAATTTAATTTCACCTATTTCTTCTGCTTCTTTGAATGTGGCTATAAGAAAGCTTTAAGCTACATATGTGGCTCATCTGTATGGCTCACTCTATGAGTCTGTTAACACACAGCTATCCTAGATGCTTGTTTAGATTCCAGGCCTACGCTGTTCATTTTGGTAGCCCCAAAATGCTATTTATAGTTAAAATAATTAAAATTAAATCAAATTAGCAGTTACATTCCTTGTTTCTCCTGAGCCACATTTCGGGTGCACAAGGCCCAGTGCTTATTGAACAGCACTGTTCTAAACCAGGGATTGGAGAGCCACAGCTCATGACTTAAGAATGGTTCTACCTTTTTAAATTATTGGGGGAAAAAACCAAATGACTACTATTTCATGACATGAAAATTACACAGAATTCAGATTTCAATGTCCGCAGATAAAGCGTTATCAGAACCCAGCCACACTCATTTGTTTACACCTTATCGGAGGCTGCTTTCATAGCACCAGAGCACAGTGAGAGGAGATGGGTACTGGCTGGCCCTTTTCAGTCTAAGTTTGCCAATCTCTATTCTAGATCATTCATTTCTAAGTAGGAATTATTAACTACACTGCAGAGGCAACCTTTTTTATATGCAATTTTTTAAGTACATACATAAACCTATATGCAGTCAGTTATTGCATTTTCTGTTCTGCAGTTAACTCCATTTTTTAATTTGCAAAAAATAATAATATACTATCTCAAAGGGACACTGAAGAAAATAAAACCAGATTTCAATATAAATAGCTCTGTGTCTTCACAAAATTGTTGACTAATTCTATTAAATTAATATCTTCTGGTTATTACGAGCTGAATGTCCAAACACACACAGGAAGGGTGTATAGTAGGAGGAAGAGTGCTGCTGTAGATATGCTGTTAGGGAGTATTCAGCCAGAATCACTTGTTCTATTTCTTTGAGCCCAAAGAAATTGGGGTTTATTGTCCAGAATGATGATGCTGCATGTGTCAGAAATGTGGAAGTAAATAAGACAACAGCTAGTTTGGTCGTAGGTTCTGGACCCCAAGAATTCACACATCATACAGAGAACACGGTTTATGGTGAAGATAACAGCCATACCGCCCTTTACTGACACTTCATGTGTCTTTAACCACCCCAGCCTTCCACATGACCCTCAAGAGCAAGAAGTCTCCAGTCAAAAACTTTGAAATCAGACTTTTCTAAAATCTTGCCTTAGTTTAAGAATGTGATGTTAATGACAGGGTAAGTCTAAAATGACTTCTGATCTTTTACTTGAAAGTTAGGTGGGTCCATCTATATGATGATAGCAGACACTTAGCAGTAACCTTGGTTCTGGGTTGAACAGTTCACATTTTCTGTCTTGTTCTGTTTTTCTCTAGTTGTCATAACCTTGACCATACTTGTAACTACAGTAACATTAGAATATATGACATTTAAGTGAAGTGGACGGCTGGGGGGAGAGGGGGAAAAAAATCCCAAACTGGTCCCACAGTAGGGAGAGGGGGTAGCGGGGAGGGATAACCTATTTTTCTGCGTAAAGTACTTTTGGGACTTAATCATTTTGGTGGCAGATACCATTCCATGGTATGTTATTTAAGGGTTGGCTTTTCCAAAATCAACTATTTAGAGAAGGATACTGTTAAATTGTTTTTCTCTAGTATCAGCAACTAGTAGGTAGGAACGTTTTAGAAAAAGGTGGCTCTGTTTTCCACTGTGCCTTCTGTTTAAATTTCTGTTTGTCATCCCCTTCCCCCCAGACCTCCACAGATTTCTAGCACATATCATAAGAAGACTGTGTACACTTTAGCCTGGGGGCCACCACTACCCCCCATTTCGCTCGGTAAGTACCTGAGCCATTCTCTAGCAAACATGAGTGCATTCTCTTTCTTTCAGTTTAATTGTAAGATACTCAAGCTAGAAAGTCATAAATATTCTAGTACAGTGACTGCTTAGACAGACTGCTATGTCTCCCCAAGGATCCATAAGGGTAGTCACAGCAGGTAATAAGTTAGAATCCATTCACCCATAATAAGAATCCCCAAACTCGAAAGCATCATTTGGTCTCTTCAAGCTGAATTTTTTTTTTCATGGTGCATGTAGTTCCCTCATGCTGGCTTCTGGTCCCCAGTCTAATGCTTTCTCACTAAAATTTGCTATTTCTTTTTAATTTTATCAGAATTACACATTTGAGTATAGAAATGGAGTACTGATAATCTGTTTTCACCTACAGTTAAAGCACACAGAATTCCTCAAATGATCTCTTTGGCATCACTGTAATCTGACCCTTTACTTCTTCTTGCTTCTCAGCCTTATCTTTATTACCCCTAAAGTGATATCCATAAGTAATGGCAGTACACAGAGAAAATAATGTAAATCATCAGAACCCAAGCAGCATTGCAGTTGGAGGTCATTCCTTCATTCAATCAACAACTGTTTTAGTGGATCCTTGATTTGGTGCCAGGCATAGTTCTAGCAGCGGTGAAAATAAAATTTGTCCTTAAAGAAACCCACAAGAACCACTGTTTGCTTCTTAAAAGTCAGCAAGAGGATTGCCGGAATACTAAACCATTGCTTTGAGGACAGCCCCTTATAGTTAGTCATAGGAAACCCGTATGTTTAAATGTGCATAGAATGGAGGACTCATTTCTGAAAGGAAAGGAACACAGATTCTCATAAACATTGTGAACATGTTTTTTTTATCCCAGCTTTAATACCCATACTATTTGAATAGGAGAAGAATGGCTAAAACAAATATGCTGTATTATAAATATTACTGCAGAATTAGTAATTGTTTTTATTTCTCCCAATAACTGTGTTCATATGCAAGGAACAGTGAATTTATTCCAATGTGTTAACAAAATTCTTTTAAAACAACTCATAGTGGGCGCCTGGGTGGCTCAGTGGGTTAAGCCGCTGCCTTCGGCTCAGGTCATGATCTCAGGGTCCTGGGATCGAGTCCCACATCGGGCTCTCTGCTCAGCAGGGAGCCTGCTTCCCTCTCTCTCTCTCTCTCTGCCTGCCTCTCCATCTACTTGTGATTTCTCTCTGTCAAATAATAAATAAAATCTTTAAAAAAAAAAAAAAACAACTCATAGTATGCAACAGTATAGCAACAAAGAGTTAAGCTGATGAAATGCGAAACTAATAAACTTTCTTATCTTCTATAGGAGGAGAAGGAGACAGACCTTCCCTCACTTTATACAGCTGTGGAGGGGAAGGGATTGTCTTACAGCATAACCCCTGGAAGCTTGGTGGAGAGGCCTATGATATCAACAAACTCATCAGGGACACCAATTCAATCAAAGTGAGTTCTTGTGGTCTAAAGTCTTCTCTGAATCTCTACATATTCTTGCTTTCCCATCTTGCATAAGAATGCCGTTATTAGAGATATCCATTATGCTAACAGATTTCTTAGATGTTCCTAAAAGCATTAGTGAATTTGTGATTTATAATACATAATGTAGAAATCTTTTTTTTTTTTTTTTAATTTAAAAGATTTTATTTATTAATTTGACAGAGAGAAATCACAAGTAGACGGAGAGGCAGCCAGAGAGAGAGAGGGAAGCAGGCTCTCTGCTGAGCAGAGAGCCCGATGCGGGACTCGATCCCAGGACTCTGAGATCATGACCTGAGCCGAAGGCAGCGGCTTAACCCACTGAGCCACCCAGGCGCCCCCATAATGTAGAAATCTTAATCCCGGAGTAAACCAAGGAACTAAACCACACACACACACATACATACAAATAAAAGTTTTGTCTCAGTTGTCATAGTGATAGATGATAAATATTCAGATCTTTTTCTGGCCAGACACTATTTGACAGATTTTATTTATTTATTTATTTATTTGACAGACAAATTTTTTTTAAAGATTTTATTTATTTATTTATTTATTTATTTATTTATTTATTTATTTTCTTTATTTATTAGGCAAAGAGGCAGGCAGAGAGAGAGGAGGGGAAGCAGGCTCCCTGCTGAGCAGAGAGCCCCGATGTGGGGCTCAATCTCAGGACCCTGAGATCATGACCTGAGCCGAAGGCAGCGGCTTAACCCACTGAGCCACCCAGGCACCCCAGATGAGCATTTTTATTGGCACTCATTATTTTTGAATTTTTTTTTTAAGCTTTTATTTATTCATTTGACAGACAGATCACAAGTAGGCAGAGAGGCAGACAGAGAGAGAGGAGGAAGCAGGCTCCCCGCCAAGCAGAGAGCCCAATGCGGGGCTCGATCCCAGGACCCTGGGATCATGACCTGAGCTGAAGGCAGAGGCTTTAACCCACTGAGCCACCCAGGGGCCCCTATTTTTTAATTTTTGAACAACAAAAATAACATTTAATCAAACTGATTTTTATCAACTGTATTCTTTTATTAAATATTATCTCAGTATTAACATTCAGCAGTGAATAAAAGAGATAAAATTTCTGTTCTGAAAGAGCTTTTAGTTTTGTGGTTGAATATGTGCATCAGAATTTCATGCAAGGAGGGGCACCTGGCTGACTCAGTCAGTGGAGCATGTGACTTTATTTTTTTCCAAGACTTATCTTTTCTTTTCTTTTCTTTTTTTTTTTTTCAAGATTTATTTTTTCTTTGAGAAAATAGTCTTTTAAAATAATAATAATAATTTAATTAACTATTAAATTATTAATATAAATAAGTACAAAACACAAGCAGGGAGAGGCAAACTCCCTGCTGAGCCAGGGACTTGGTCCCAAGACTGCAGGATCATGAACTGAGCCAAAGGTAGACGCTTAACCAACTGAGCCACCCAGGCACCCCCCAGAGCACGTGCCTCTTGATCTCAGGGTTGTGGTTTCAAGCCCCATGTTGGGTATAAAGATTACCTAAAAATAAAAGCTTAAAAAAAGACTTCATATGGGGCACCTGGGTGGCTCAGTGGGTTGAGCCTCTGCCTCCAGCTCAGGTCATGATCTCAGGGTCCTGGGATGGAGCCCTGCATCAGGCTTTCTGCTCGGCTGGGAGCCTGCTTCTCTCTCTCTCTGCCTGCCTCTCTGCCTACTCGTAATATCTCTCTGTCAAATAAATAAGTAAAATCTTAAAAAAAAAAGACTTCATACAAGTAGTTTAGGTTAGAAATTTGGAATTCCTGGGGCACCTGGGTGGCTCAGTCGGTTAAGCATCCAACTCTTGATTTTGGCTCAGGTAATGATCTCGAAGTGATGAGATTGAGCACTGCATCTGGCTTCATGCTGGGTGTGGAACCTGCATGGGATTCTCTCTTTCCCTCCCCTCTGTCTCTCCCCAAATGCTTGAGAGCTCACTTATTTTCTCTCTCTATTTTAAAAAGAAAGAAATTTGGAATTCCTTCAGATGAATGGTAGCTGAAGAAGCTGTGGGCATATATGAAATGGTCTAAAGAGATAAGAAGACAAGAGGGTGTCCCTTGGTGAAACACCAACAGTTGGGAGAAAAAAAAAAATGTAGAAGGAAAAGAAACAGAAATCCTTTTGTTAAATGTAGAAGGAAAAGAAACAAATCCTTTTGTTAAGGAGACATGACCCCCATGTTACCAAGCCAATGGACATGTTACCTTCTCTTCTGTGGCATAAAAATCATTTTAATGAAGTTCAGACATAATGTAAATGAAGTTCATTTAATGAAGGTTAGATACTGTAAACTTTAATATTTACTGACCTCTCTTTTTGTCCCAATTAAGCAAATTACAATTAGAATACTTGCTTTTAGTAACACTTGTGGTAACTCTATGTAGGTTATTTACAGGTTGCATAATTAGAACATTTTTAACTCCAGGGATCTTTTTTCTCATGCTGTCATCATTGATTTGTAAGATATGCAGAGAGAAGAACAGTGCTTTTAGTCAAGATCGGTTTGTTTTGCTTTCTAGTACAAATTGCCTGTACACACAGAGATCAGCTGGAAAGCAGATGGCAAAATCATGGCTCTTGGCAACGAAGACGGGTATGTGTTTGTTTCTTTATTTAAAAAAAAAAATTATTTTATGCTTCACAAAATGCTCATCTACTGCACTGGACTTTCTAAATCTTCATTTTTTTAATGTAAGCCTGGGCAGAAATGCTTTTTAGACCTCACTGTGCTCTTTCTGATGTTGATAATAGCAAATAGTCCTAATTTAGCCATTGATTCATTAATTCTATTTTAGCTTTTCCATAGCACCATGTGTCACAAAAGGCTGAGAAACACAACTTTACGGAGATTGTTGGGATTTTCTTAAAGCTGAATATACTTGTTGAAAGAACAACCTTTTGTTTCTAGTTCTCTGTAAGAGAACTTTGCAGTGATAGATAGGGTTACCCTATTCCATTTCACCTTTATTTGAGTGATGGAATGAGGGAGATACCTGTTTGCATTAGACTGTAATTTAAGCATCTGTCTTTCTTCTCATGTGTTCGCTATTCCAGATCAATAGAAATATTTCAGGTTCCCAACCTGAAACTGATATGCACCATCCAGCAGCATCACAAGCTTGTGAACACCATCAGCTGGCATCATGAGCATGGCAGTCAGCCGGAGCTGAGCTACCTGATGGCCTCTGGGTCCAACAATGCCGTTATTTATGTGCACAACCTAAAGACTGTCATAGGTACCTTTGGTTTCTGACACTGCTTTGCACTCTTTACACTCCAGCTACTTTGCATTCTAAGTTTTTTTGTTTTGTTTTGTTTTGTTTTACTTGCTTTTCGGTATTAAAATGTTATTCTTGTTGTGTTTTTTTTCTGCTTTCAAAAGTAACATATTTTTGGTGCGCCTGGTGGTTCAGTCTGTTAAGCGTCTCCCTTCGGCTCAGGTCATAATCCCAGGGTCCAGGGATCAAGTCCTGCATTGGGCTCCATTCTCAGGGGAGAGCCTGCTTTTCTCTCTCCCTCTGCCTGCCTCTCACCCTGCGTGTGCTCAATCTCACTTTCTCTCAAAGTAAATAAACAAAATCTTTAAAAAACAAAACAAAAGTAACATATTCTTCTTCATTAAAATAAGACAGGTGCTTGGGTGGCTCAGTCAGTTGGTTATACATCAGATTCTTGGTTTTGGCTCAGGTCATGATCTTGGGTTGGTGAGAGTCTGCGTTCATGGTTAAAAGAGCCGCTTTTTAAAACATAGAAGCAGTGAGATTACTTTTTTCCTAATTTCCTAATATGACGAAATTATAATCTAACACTACACTGTTTCTAGAATACTGCCAAGTGTATGCTGTCAGCCATAGAGAACATAGTTGACATTTTTATTTTCTCTAGAATTTTCCATAGTTTTCTGAAAATCCTTATCTGTAACAACAACCACCAAAAAAAAAACCGATTCTAGCAGTGGTTCCCTCAAGTTAAAAGCAATATGGAAAAACTGTTAAAGTATAGACAGACTTTCCTAACAATAAGTAGTAGACACATTAGATAGCTTTTCCTGGTCCTTAATATTAGTGGGATTCCAAATTAAGCATCCACTTTGGCAGAGGGCATTAACTTAACTGTTCAGAGCAATGTAGATCTTTGTCTACTTTAACACTAACATCTCCATTTGTTTTTTATTTTATATCTACTGAATAACAGAAAAAGACCAAAAAATGGCCAGAGCCAATATTACTTTATCAAGCTTAGAGGAAAGATGCAAGAATAATACAAAGAACTCTCATACACCCTCTCACACGTTCAATAACTGTTAACCTTTTGTCATAGTCACGTGGTTCTGTGTATGTGTGTGCCTGAGTACATATTTTTTCCAAGCTGTTGATGTTGCGTGCATCATGCCCCCATGTCCCTTAATATTTGTGTATTTTGTAAGAATAAGGATATTCCCTTACAATCTACAATTCTATAATGAACTTCAGTTAATATAACAATATGTATACAGTAGTTTAATCTACCATCCATATTCTAGGGTTTTTTTGTTTTAAGATTTTATTTATTTGTCAGAGAGAGCGAGCACAGGCAGGCAGAGAGGCAGGCAGAGGCAGAGGGAGAAGCAGGCTCCCTGCGGAGCAAAGAGGCCAATGTGGGACTCAATCCCAGGATGCTGAGATCATGATCTGAGCCAAAGGCAGCTGCTTAACCCACTGAGCCACCCAGGCATCCCTCATATTCTAGTTTTGTCAGTTGATCCAGCAATGTCCTTTATATCTAGAATAGTCTCTAAGCCTTTTCTTTTTTTTTTAAGCCTTTTCTTTTTTAATCTTTTTAATACTGCCCTGTTATTTTGTAGATGTTCCCTTAGTCTGGGATAGCCTGGTATGAAAATATGATTAAATTCACATTATGTATCTTCAGCCACCATAAAAGTGATGACACGTCCTTCTTGATATTATATGCAAAAGATACTATTTTCGGGGCGCCTGGGTGGCTCAGTGGGTTGAACCGCTGCCTTCGGCTCAGGTCATGATCTCAGCGTCCTGGGATCGAGTCCCGCATCGGGCTCTCTGCTCGGCAGGGAGCCTGCTTCTCTCTCTCTGCTTGCCTCTCCATCTACTTGTGATTTCTCTCTGTCAAATAAATAAATAAAATCTTTAAAAAAAAAAAAAAAAAGATACTATTTTCATTTTGGTGGCTTTTAGAAAGATAGAATGACAGCTGGCGCTTCTTGTGGTAAACCCATGTGGGAAGCACTGCTTACGTGCCCATTGTCTTAACCAATAAATAATACTGCCTGCTGAAAGTTGTCTAGAAAGCACATGGCAAAATCTTGACTCTCCATGTTAACTCCGCTGTGTCTTTTTGTTGTTGCTGGTAGATGACATCTTCCCCTTGTCTCTTAGAGAGCAATCCTGAAACTCCAGTGACCATTACAGAGCCCTACCGGACCCTGTCAGGGCACACAGCCAAGATTACCAGTGTGGCGTGGAGCCCACATCATGATGGAAGGCTGGTATCTGCTTCCTACGATGGTACAGCTCAGGTACTATTGTGTCCTTGATTCTGTAGGTTTTTTACTATATACGCTAACTGGAACTCTTTCCTCTTTTCCCCCAGCTGTGTACATTTCTTCCCTGGCCATTATTTTCTACAGAAAGGGGTATTCTGAGCTTTGGAAGGCATTTTAGTTCATCCCACGTATCTGAGCCCTTGGCAGGCTAAGATTGGGTTTTGAGGTTTTGTATTTATTTTTGTTTTATTTAGATGACAGGGAAAGTATTGATAAGAACTGTTTTTTAACATTTCATTCTTATTGTCATATGATGGACTAAATTGATGTGAGAAGTACTTGCTTCTGTTTTTAAACACAGAAACGGGGGCTATAAATCAATAACAGTTTTTAATGATAAACTGGTGAGTCAAGGGGCGCCTGGGTGGCTCAGTGGGTTAGGCCGCTGCCTTCGGCTCAGGTCATGATCTCAGAGTCCTGGGATCGAGTCCCGCATCGGGCTTTCTGCTCAGCAGAGAGCCTGCTTCCCTCTCTCTCTCTGCCTGCCTCTCCATCTACTTGTGATTTCTCTCTGTCAAATAAATAAATAAAATCTTTGGGGAAAAAAAAAAAACTGGTGAGTCAAAAATCTTCAAACTGGAAAAAATAAAGATGAGATGCCAAGCCATAGCTATGAGGTAGGACTTTCAGATACCAGAACCAGAACGTGAGGAACTGGAGAGCTAACCTCTGATGGATGTCCATCTCAGTGTTGAGTTGTAACCAAGCTATTTGCACAGAGCTAGGAACCAGGAGGGGCTGCCCTCTGTGAAAATGGAGATGGGGTAATTCAAGAAACTATAAGGAAATTGATAATCTCACAGAGATGGGGACAAAAGAATCACCTGTGAGAAATCAGAATCCTACACATGCCCTCCACATGCAAGTATAGGCTCTAAATTAAAATTCTCTTCATGAGGGGTGCCTGGGTTGCTCAGTGGGTTAAGCCTCAGCCTTCAGCTTAGGTCATGGTGTCAGGGCCCTGGGATTGAGCCCTGCATCAGGCTCCCCGCAGAGCGGAGAGCCTGCTTCCCTCTCTGCCTGCCTCTCTATCTGCTTGCAATATCTCTCTCTGTCAAATAAATAAATAAAATCTTAAAAAAAATTCTCTTCATGACATCAGATTCCCCAGCCCAAAAAACTTAGAATGCTCATTTAGTACAGTGAAATCCATAGGGCACCATTAGAAGCCCATTCGGAATCATCTCCATAAGAATGTCTCTATATCCCAGAGTGCATAAGCCTTCTACAAGAAAAAATACTTCTAAAATTTGAACTCCTAAGAGAAAATAATAAATCATAAGGGGAAATAAGAGTATACATATTTTTTTTAAATCTTTTTTAACTTAAATCCCCCAAAGTAATAGATTAACCAGAATTTATCTATGCTATTGTGTGACTTTGGGTTTTAGGTGTGGGATACTCTCCGAGAAGAGCCTCTTTGCAATTTCCGAGGACATCGAGGTCGACTGCTTTGTGTGGCGTGGTCCCCGCTGGACCCAGACTGCATCTACTCAGGGGCAGATGACTTCTGTGTGTACAAATGGCTTACTTCCATGCAAGAACATTCCCGGCCTCCTCAAGGTCAGTCGGAACCAGGAGCCTATAAATGCTTGTCTAATTCCCTTTCTCCCTTCCTCAGTAATTGAGCTGATCAAGATCAAGAAAAGAGGACATTCCTGTAGAGTCACAGTGATAGTATGGCATGGGTTGCCTTCCTAACCAAAGAATGCAGCCATGAGGACAACATACAAATACTAATGAGTTATACCTAGCACCCCCAGATCTTGGTTTCTATGTATCATTTTCTGTTAAAAGAGACCAACCAGAGCTTCTTAGAGAAATGCCTAATTCCAGGTTGGGAAAGGAAAAAATAAGATATGGGCCTCAAACATCATCTGGTGCCACAAAGGAAGGAAGTGCTCAAAAACTGAGATATATCAAGAGGACAAAAAAGCCAGCTCGCAGGGGCTCCCACTAACCAAATCTGGGACAGTCTAAACTTGAAAATAGTGAGAAAAAGAATTCCATTTCTGGCAGTCAAAGATCAAGGTGCCAACTTGCACACCTGCCATATACAGCTAGAAAGCTAGACAGAGGGGCAGGGCATCTGGGTGGCTCAGTCAGTTAAGTGTCTGCCTCTGGCCCAGGTCATGATCCCAGAGTCCTGGGATCAAGCCCCACATTGGGCTCCCTGCTCAGCAAGGAGCCTGCTTCTCTCTCTGCTGCTCCCCCTGATTGTTCTCTCTCTCTCTCTGTCAAATAGATAAATAAAATCTTTTTTAAAAAACTAGACAATAATATATGAGTAAAAATGATCCAAGTAAATAAAAAGATACAGCCATATTAAAAATTTATAAAAGAATGCTTATAGCAGGGGCTCCTGAGTGGCTCAGTCATTAAGCGTCTGCCTCTGGCTCAGGTCATGATCCCAGGATCCCGGGATCAAGCCCCACATCGGGCTTTCTGCTCTGTGGGAAGCCTGCTTCTCCCTCTCCCACTCCCCTGCTTGTGTTCCCTCTCTCGCTGTTTCTCTCTCTGTCAAATAAACAAAATCTTTTTTAAAACAAATAAATAAATAAAAGAATGCTTATAGCAGCTTTATCTGTAATCGCCACAAACTAAACACAACCCACAAGTCCATCAGCTGGTAAATAAACTATGGTCTATCCCTAGAGTGGAATTCTACTCAGCTATAAAAAGAAAGTAACTACTGATAAAAACAACAATATGGATGAATCCTCAGAAATGTTACACTGAGCAGAAGACACTGGGCACAAAAGACTACATGCTGTATAATTCTAATGTATAGTAGAAAATACAATCATATATAATACGAAATTCTAAAACAAGTGAAACTATAGTGATAGCAGATGAGTGACTGCCTGGGACTCAGAAAAGTGCATCTTACTGCAAAAAGGCAGGAGGGAATGTTTTGAGATAATAGAAATATTTCATATTTTATTTGTGGTGGTGAGTTACATGATTATACATCTGTCAAAACTCACCAGAGTATTAAAAAGTGGGTATAGTATGTTAAACTATACCGCAATAAAGATGACTTTTAAAAAGCAAAGGATAAAGGGCTTAAAACTTAGAAAGTAGGGGCGCCTTGGGTGGCTCAGTCGGTTGAGCATCTGCCTTTGCCTCGGGTACTGATCCCAGGGTCCTCGGATGGAGCCTTGCGTCATCAGGCTCCGGCTCAGTGGGAAGCCTGCTTTTCCCTCTCCCTCTGCCCTTCCCTCCTGTTCATGTGCTCTCTCTCTCAGAGAAACAAAATCTTAAAAAAAGAAAAAAAGAATACTTAAAAAGTAAATAAGTAGGGGCGCCTGGGTGGCTCAGTTGTTAATCATCTGCCTTTGGCTCAGGTCATGATCCCAGGGTCCTGGGATTGAGCCCCGCAACAGGCTTCCTGCTCAGTGGGGAGCCTGCTTCTCCCTCTCCCACTCCCTCTGATTGTATTCCCTTTCTTGCTGTGTCTCTATCAAATGAATAAATAAAATCTTTAAAAAAAAAAAAGGAAGTAAAATAAGTAATAACCAATTAAAACAAAATGGGAATCCATGAGTCCATATTGAGGGGAAAAAAATAAGGAAGGTCTAAATAAATGGGGAGAAACAAAAGCTCTTGTTCCTAATAGAATGCCAACTAATAAATGTAGAATGAATGATGGAATCAGCAAATTACCATTCAGCAGTCATTACAGTAACAGTTTGTGGTCCAGAAACATCAATGGAGGGTGCCTCCATTGGGTGGCTCAGTCAATTGAGCATCTGCCTTTGGCTTGGGTCATGATCCCAGGGTCCTGGGATAGAGCCCTGCGTCAGGCTCTCTGCTCATCAGGGAGCCTGCTTCTCCCTCTCCCTTTGCCTGCCACTCTACCTACTTGTGATTGTGTGTGTGTGTGTCAAATAAGTTAAAAAAAAAAAAAAGAAAGAAAGAAACATCAATGGATCCTAAAACTAGTGGATGCAAATACTTAGTAATTACAAAGGAAAATGATTTTTCAAGAAGAAACCTGCAAGACACCCCCTTAACCAGGTGGTGAAAGTAAACAATCTAATAATGAGACAAACAAATTTTGTGCTACCTCCAATGTTGTACTGACAGCATCACTCCTATGTATGCCAGCCCAAAATGCAAAATCTAAATTTAATCATGACAAACATCTGGCAATCGAGGAAATCAACAAAGTAACCGTCCTGTAATTTTTACAGAACAAGTTTCAAGGCATGAAAGTTAAAGGAAAACAAGCCTGTCTCAGGCTGAGGGAAACTAGAGAGGCATAACAAGCAAGAACATTGTGTAATCCTGGATTGTTTCCTTTTGCTATGAAAGACATTCTCCGTACATTTGGCAGAACTTGAATACAGTATGTAGACAGTAGTAATGTATTGATGTTAATTTCCTGATTGTAATGGCTGTGCTGTAGTAATGCAGGAGAATGTCCCTCTGTATAGAATACATACTACAAGTGTTCAAGGATAATTGGGCATCATATTAATGATTTAATGAAATCCTGCAAGGGTTTAGTTACCATGTTGATAATACAGCTCTAAAAATTTATTGGGAAGGAAGGGAAATGGTGAGAACACTATCAAAAAGAAGAGTGATGAAGTTTTGGAGATATCTCCTACAGGGCTTTTAACCAAGAGTATATATTTTATCTACAGCCATCTCACCTTGAATGCACCCAATCGCCTCTGATCTCGGAGGCTAAGCGGGGTTGGGCTTGGTTAGTACTGGGATGGGAGAATATATATTTTAGTCTGTCCTTGTCTTAATTGTGATTCCTCTAGGTAAGAAAAGTATTGAATTAGAGAAAAAGAGACTCTCTCAACCTAAGCCAAAGCCCAAAAAGAAGAAAAAGCCTACCTCGAGAGCCCCCGTAAAGCAGGAAGTATATGACGGAAATGAAGACGAGAGCATCAGAGAGAGCTCAGGACCTGTTGAGAATGGCGTGTCAGACCAGGAGGGTGAAGAGGAAGCCCGGGAGCCAGAGTTCCCCAGTGGTGTTGCCTCAGTGGGTATGTGGCCAAATCCTGTGTTTCCCAGACTCTGGCAGGTAGCAGGCATGTCCAGCAAACTAAGCCAGGTCCTTACTCAGTTCGAAACTTCACTGCCTTTGACCTACTTACTGTCCCATCCCTTTAACTTAGGTTGTATCTTTGGTGCCGTCAGAAACTGCATTAGTTTCTTAAAGAGTTGTTTTAAGCCTGTATTGTAAACCTCTGAAGTGTTAAAGGGAATCTGGTGGAAGCCTGGCATAGAAATAGTGAAGGTCCTCAGAAAAAACTTCTTACTAACGAGGACAAGACTATGGGGCAAAGTGAAACCAGGGGCGTCTATCCATAGACATGCATATGGGAGAAGTTTTCCCAGTCCCAGATGTCTAGGACATCTAGACAGTTACTGTGTACAAATATCTAGCCTAGAAGCTGCCACCACTCTGGAAACTCACAAGTTCTCACCCTTCATAACTGGGTTTGTACCTAGTGTGTCTGTGTTGTTGTTTCTGAAAAAAATATGAGTTAGGTTCTTCTAGTTTGGTAAGCTATCGTGGCAGTTAGATTTCTCACAGAACAGTTTTTCAGGGCTTTGTCCCTAATTTCTAATGTAGTCTGTTCCTAGTTTGAAGTATTACTGGATGAAATTTTAGTACTTTCTTTTTTTATATGTTTACTTTCAAGTTGTGGTGCCTATGACCTATTAAAATGATTAAAGAGCAGAAAGTGAAGCAGTGACTCATGTTTAATTCTAAAATGAAATATTTGGATGTGACAGAATTAAAATGGCCAAAGTCTATGGTACAGGTACATCCAGACCCTTTCCATCCCAAGGAATGGCTGTTGGACTCATAGTTTAGGAAAATAAAGAGCTAAAAGTTTAATGGGTTTGTTTATTTATTTTTTTAAGGCTCATCAAAATACCTCTTTATCACAAAGTGGTTGCACAAAGTGTCCTTGACCCCTGTAGATCAACAGTGGGGCTTTTTTTCTTTTTTAAAGGATTGTGACTCCATATCACATACCCTTAATATTCTCTATTATAATTAAGCATGCTATTAGTACTTTGTCATCTAAATAGATTAAGAAGTGTTGTGCCATCTGAGCAAAGTTTCAGAACTCCTGGGCCTGTGGTATAAAACTGTGGGGGCTAGAAACAACTTCTTCTTAGCCCAATTAGTCCGAGTTCCTAGGACAGACAGTTTGTGAGATGGGAAAAGGAAGACTGCACGTTTCCTTTCCGAAGTATCTTCTCTCCTTTTATGGAATACATAAAATCACACTTACTCCTAGCATACTTCTTAATTATTAAAAAGAACTAGATTCTGCATTGTCCTCCAAACTTTTTTTCTTTATCCCCCATGATGTAGCTTCTAGAGAACCAGTTACCTGCACCCCGGTTTCATTAGGCTTTGAAAAGTCAAAGGTCACTGTTAATAACAAAGTCACTTTACTGAAGAAGGAGCCACCTAAAGAGAAGCCAGGTTGGTGTCTAATGATTAAAATATTTTGTGAAAGCACCCTCAAGTATCACATGCAACCACAAACTCCATAGTGTTTGGTTCTTATTGTTGTTGGTTTTTTGTTGGGGTTTTTGTTTGTTTTTTTAGGTTTTAAGTATTTGTTTGTTGACTTGATTGTTTCAGTTTTGGATCATGTTTTTAAACAGCTTAAACACTTAAACAACTTTAAACACTTTTTAATGTTTTCCTGGCGAGGTGTCATTTTGCAGCTGTTGATAATGTTTCACAGGGTGTTCACAGCGACGTGTGTGTGTGTGTGTGTGTGTGTGTGTGTGTGTGTGTGTTGTAAACACTGCCCCCAGCTAATTTAACTTGAAAGCTTTGTAAGCATAGGAATTTTTCTGATGCCCAGCAGTATCCTTGCAGTAGGTTACTGTCACTGATTCTGGTCAGCTCTTCTTCAGGCAGTCTGTATTTTTATTACATTTCAGAATCCTTAACCAAGAAGCGAAAAGCTCGTTCCATGCTTCCACTGACTACCAGCCTGGACCACAGGTCCAAGGAGGAGCTTCATCAGGACTGTTTGGTATTAGCAACTGCAAAACACTCCAAAGGTACAAAAACAGACTTCCTTGGCCCATCTGTAGTCTTCTGGGAACTAGCTCATGAGAGGTGCTTGTATATTTGTTGAATGAATGTGCAAACCAATGTCTAAAACTGTTTGTATTTTTACATTCTCTTCCAGGTTTCCCTCCCACCCAGACCGCAGTGCCAGGCTCCCCATTCTGATCCACTGTCAGCACTCCCCAGTGACTTTGAGAGGCAGTGCTCTGATTTATTGTTATAAATTGAGTTGTTACCAGCCATCTATGTGCCAGAATTTGTATGATGGCTTAAATAGCTCAGCATGAGTCAATTCCTTCAACTGTCTTTTCCTCAGGAAACAGTATCTTCATGTAGGGGGGAAAAAAATCTTGCTTATTAGAAATACACCCATAAGATGGCAGTTCCTTTTTTAGAATTTTGGTGGAAGTTTTTGTTTAAGAAGGTTTTTTTATTTTACTTTTGCAAAGCCCTCATTCAGTGCCTATTATTTTGATATTTGAGCAAGTATTTTTTTTTAATTTTGCATTTTACATATTAAAACAGGATGCATATGATAAAATGATACTCAAAGATTCAAAAAGAATGTAAATCTTTTTTATATTCCCTGATACCTATTGCTCCCATTTCCCCTTAAGGCCACACTATTACCAGTTTCTGTCTCTCTCCAGGAATATTTTGTGCTCTTCTTATATACATAATCCTCTTCGGGGGATTTTTTGATGACTTCCTGTAACTTAATACATCTAATCATATAGTTTTACATTATTAACCTTACTGGAAAATTGCTCATGTGACTTTTTTAAAAACAAAATGAGTACTGCGTCCCTCCGTGGTAGATCCTAGTGAATGTTAAGGACCTTTGTTAGGTTTTTTTTGTTTGTTTTCTACTGCATTCAAAATACATGTTGAATTTGGGATTTGCTTTTTACATCCCTTTTTTCCCCAAATCTTTATTTGAGCAATCTGTAAACTAAATTATCTCATTGGATTTTGCCAAGGCTGAGTTTAACAAACTCAAAGTATTCTCCTATTTTCTACCCTTGTAACCAGCAGGGGTCTCTGTTAGGGTAAACAAGGTCCCAAAGACTCTTCTTTTCACTCTCTGAAAGGGGTGTTCTGGAGAATTGGACAGAAAACAGTAACCTCATTTTCTTTGTCTTTTTGAATTAGCAGAGCTAAGTAAGGAGGTGTCTGCTGATCTTGAGGAAAGATTTCACCTGGGGCTTTTCACAGACCGGGGGGCCCTGTACAGAATGATTGAAGTCGAAGGTGAGGCAGATCCAGTCAGCATAATGCAGTCTGTCTTTATGCTTTCCTAACTCCTTATCCGTATCTCTATTATGACTGTCTTCCTGGAACATCCTAATGGCTCATTTTACATGTCAACTAACTAGGTTTTGAGCTGCCTGGTCTGCATATTCCCATACACCCCTCGCATCTATCATAGGTCCTGGAACATACAGTGTTCACTGTGAACATAAGTGAAAGTGAGCGAGTGGGTGGACGAGGGACTGAGTGGGCCTCACACCACATTATGAACACTCTGGATGATGACTCTCCCAGCAGCTGGCAACAGCGTATTCTAGGAGTTTGTTCCTCTTTCATCTGGCCTTTCTTACTCCAGAAGTCTGTGTTGACAGAGGTTTCTGAAACATTTTCCCAACATTCTCTCTCCTCCAAACAGGAAAAGGTCACTTGGAAAATGGCCACCCCGAGTTATTTCACCAGCTAATGCTTTGGAAAGGAGATCTAAAAGGTGTTCTTCAGACTGCAGCAGAAAGAGGGGAGCTGACAGACAGTCTTGTGGCTATGGCGCCAGTTGGTATGTTCTTCTCAACTACAGTTCTTTCACCTTGAGCTTAAGTCTGCTAAAGATGGACACTCTTCCAGCGCCTGGGTGGCTCAGTTGGTTAAGTGTCTGCCTTCAGCTCAGGTCATGATCTTGGGGTCCTCGGATAGAGCCCCACATCAGGCTACCTGCTCCACTGGGCGTCTGCTTCTCCTTCTCCCTCTGCAACCCCACCCCCACCTCTGGGCTCATGCTCTCTCGCACACACTCTCTCTCAAATAAATAAAATCTTTTAAAAAGATGAACCTCTCTTGCAGGACAGTTTGGTCATATCTAATAACCTTAACTTAGCAATTCTAAGTGTGGGAATTAACCATACTCACACATGCAAAATGACAGGTATACACGGGCTGTCATTATAGCAGTATTTGTAATAGCAAAAGATCGCCAGAACCTCTCTGTCCATCAGGAAGAGACCAGTTAAATCTCATACCTCTAGACAGTAGGAGCTCCTATGAAAAAATGAGGCAACTCTTTGCATTCTGATATGGAACGGAGCTCCAAAGTGTAGTAAGTGAAAAGAGTCAAAGTGTAGATGCACAACAATATTTACTACTCTGTCTTTTTTATTTAAATATGTCTTCACAGACTATTTCAAAAAGGTTTCAAAAGAAACTAATAATAATGGTTTTCTTCAGGGAAAGAAATCTGGACGAGCTTGGGTGGGGAGATGCCAGGATAACAAGGAAAGCTTTTATGCCATACCCAGTTTGTAACTGTATTCAAGTATATTATTTATATATAAAGAGAGAGAAGTACACAGGTCATTGTCGTGACTGACAATGAATTTCACAAACTTGAATACACCCTTAAAACTGACACCCATATCAAGAAGTGTAACACTACCAGCATGCTGGAAGCCTCTCTCATGCTGCTTTTCAGTCAGTCTCCACACACCCCAACAGGGTAATCATTGTCCTGATATCCACACTCTTTTTTTTTTTTTTTTTTTCCCAAAGATTTTATTTATTTATTTGAAAGACGGAGATCACAAGTAGGCAGAGAGGCAGGCAGAGAGAGAGAGGGAAGCAGGCTTCCTGCGGAGCAGGGAGCCCGATGCGGGGCTCGATCCCAGGACCCTGAGATCATGACCCGAGCCAAAGGCAGCAGCCCAAACCACTGAGCCACCCAGGCGCCCCCTGATATCCACACTCTTGTACCTTTTGAATTTTACACTATTTTGTGTGTGTTATATAATCAAAGAAAAAATTGATGTTTTAAAATGTAGAATTTGGGAGAGTAGATGAAGCAGGGGATCTGTAATGGCAACTCAATTAGAATCTAAATGTACTTAATGCAGTTACTAAAACAAAAGCATTTCCAACCCAGATGTCTGTATGTGCTTTTTTTCCCCCCCTAACCTGATTTTTATTCAACCACCTTTTTTTTTTTTTTTTTTTTTTTAAAGCCGGCTACCATGTGTGGCTGTGGGCCGTGGAAGCTTTTGCCAAACAGCTGTGTTTTCAAGATCAGTATGTCAAGGCTGCCTCTCACCTACTTTCTATCCACAAAGTATATGAAGCTGTAGAGCTGCTCAAGTCAAATCATTTCTACAGGTTTGTATGACCCTCAGTTGAACCAATAGCTGGACAAGATGTGAAATTTATCTGCTAAGCAGCTCTGCTTACTGATAACCAGCACAAACCTCGTTTTATAATTAAACATCTCAAACATACAGAAATATGCATACATTAGTTTAACAAGCATTAATGCACCCTCAACAAATGTTAATTTTTATCAGTGTTTGCCACTGATTTTTTCAGAACTTCTTTATCCCTAAAGTAACACAAATAGAGAAAACAGTGTAATACAAATGGGACAGGTTCTTGCCAACCACCCCATAAAGCTCCCCATGCCCCCAGTTTTAAGTATAACATTCCAGATTTGGTTGAATTGCCTTTTTCCAATTCTGTCCTCATCCCTTCTCTAGAAATACCTCTCTCCTGAGATTGGTATGAATCCTTCCTCTCCAAGTTATTACACCTCCACCATAATAACATTTGTAAGTAGTGACAAACAAAAGAAATGGAATATTTCTTGTAAACAGCATACAACTGGATCTTGTTTTTATCCAGTCCGATGGTTTCTGTCTTTTAATTGGAGTGCGTAAGCCATTTACAATTAATGTAAATATTAGTGCGATTAAAATTTACCATCTTGCTACTTGTCCCATCCATTATTTGTTCATTTTGTCTTTTCCTGCTTTTTTTTGAATCAGTTGAGTATTTTTTTTTATCTCTAGCTTATTAGCTGTACTCATATTCATTTATTTTATGGTTGCTTGACAGCTTGTAATGATTAGCATTTTTAATTTATCACAGTTCACTTTCAAATGGTATTTTATTACTTCTTATAGACAATGTATTTCTTTCCTTCCTCCCTGTCCTTTCTGCTGTTGTCATGTATTTGACATGTTACAGTCCCACATTACACTATTAGAAGTTTTGCTTTAACCTGTCACCTTTTTTTAACCATCTTTTTATAAAAATTTTTATTAGTTTTAAAATTTTTTTTTAATATTTGCCCATACATGTATTTCCAGCATTTTTCATTCTCTTATATAGGTCCTCCAAGGTTCTAATTGCTATCAGCTCCTTCTTGACCTGAACAAGATCTTCACTCTTGTAGTGTGATTCTTCTGGCAACCAATTCCATCAACTTGTTTGTCTATAAAAGCCTTTAATTTTGCCTTCATTTTAAAGGATCTTCCTCTGGCAGTTTTTGTCTTTCATGGCATCAAAGATGACATTGTTTTCTCTTATGTTGGTTTTGACTTGACTGAACTATGTCATTTTTCTCTTACTGTTTTTAGGACTTTCTCCATCACTGATTTTCAGTCTTTTGATGTGATGGCTTTAGAGAGACTTTCTTTTTCTTTATTCTGTCTTAGTCTGTCTTCCTTTAGAGTGAGTTGAACTCTGTTTTAGAGAGCATTAAAGTTGCTATGGACCTGGGGAGTCTGGGTGGTTCAGTCAGCTAAGCAGCTGACTTCAGCTCAGGTAGTGATTATGGGGTCCTGGGATCGAGCCCCATGTCGGGGTTCCCTGCCCAGTGAGGAGCCTGCTTCTCTTCTCCCTCTCCCTCTGCCCCTCCCACAGCTCGTGCTTGCTCGCTCACTCACTCACTCCTTCAAATGAATAAATAAAATCTTTAAAAGTTGCTCTGGATCAGCTTGATCTCTCCATGGCTTTCTTAGGACAAGTTTAGGGAAATCTGTACTCTAGAATTGGTTTGTCCTTCTACCTTCTGGTGTCTTTACTGAATGCCTTGTGTATTCAACAGATCAGAACTCAGATGTCTGGCTAGTCAAAACACAAAAGTCCCCAAGGCCCCAAAGTGAGCTCTGGGAATTACTGAGCTTACACTTCCCTGGTTGGTCTTTGTCTAGCCTTGAAGAGTTTCCTACACATGTATGGCCTTTGTGTTTAGCCAAAGACTCCATGGGATCCGCAAACAGAGTTCTATAGACCCTTCTCTGGACAGCTTCTTCCTTCCTATCATCCTGGCCCTCAAATTCCAATTGCTTTGTCTCTCCTCCACTTGATGAGACTGCTGAGGCTCTGCTGGGGTTCTCTATAGGAAGATGGCTGCAGGGGGTCCCTGACAGGGCTCATGTCCTTGGTTCCCCTCTCCCCAGGATGACAGTCCTGCACTAGACACATTTTGTCTAGTTTTGTGGCAGGAGGGTAAGTTTGGTCCCTGTTACTCTATCGTGGTTACAGGTGGTTGTCTCAAAATACATTCCTCTGCCTAGATCAACTTAATCCAAAATATTTCAACTCCAGCTACAACTTTGTTGGTGCAACTCAGAAGTTGTATGTCACTTGGAAGATATTAGCTCACAGAATTATATAGATACTCCCAATGTCAACACGTTTCATTATAAAATATCCCCCCAAAAAAGTCACATTCTTTAATATCACCATCAGTGTCTTCAGAAGAATCTTTAACTTTTGGGAAGTGATCAGGCCACAGCAGCAGGCACAGGTTTCCTAAAATTCTAGTTTTCACTTGAAAGCTCAAATTTTATCACTGGCGACAGTATAGGTGGTGGTTTTCTGTGAAGTGACAGGACTTGGGGACCCCCAGGAATCCACAAACCATACTTTAAGAACTGCTGACCTAGGGAAAGAACTGAGCTCAGCATGTGGTTTTAAATTCTTCCATAACACTTAGGCTATTGGAACTTTTGAACAATACAAGCGGGACAGTTTGTCCTATCTTCTAGCCTTTTCAAATTGGCCAATATCTGTTCTTGCCTCTAGGGAAGCTATTGCAGTTGCCAAGGCCCGACTGCGCCCAGAAGACCCGATCCTAAAGGACCTGTACCTCACCTGGGGAGCCATCCTGGAAAAAGATGGCCATTATGCTGTAGCCGCCAAATGGTAAGGCTGAGGGAACAGGCATGAATCGGAACATAGAGGAACAGGATAAGAACAGTAAGTGAAGGGTGGGGGGGGGGGTAAAGTGACTAGAAAATAAAAAGGCATATGTGTATTAAACCCAGCTTCGTAAGATTCATCAGGACCTGCCTCCTCAGTATTTATTTGAATCACCGTAACTATTCAGGAAACCTCAGTAGCAGACTCAGGAGGTCCCCTTCTTCTAGTGATGTCTTTACCATCAAACAGGGAAACTGGAAGGGAATGAAGACTCTTCAGTTCAGCAAATGTTGAGGTTCCTTTATATCCTTATCCCGTGTGATGCTATCACTCATCCTGTGTATGGCAGTGGAAGAGGGAACGGAGATCTGCTTGTGACACGTTGGGGTTTTCTTCTCTATCACAGCTATTTAGGGGCTGCTTGTGCTTACGACGCAGCCAAAGTTTTGTCCAAGAAGGGGGACGCAGCATCACTTAAGACGGCTGCGGAGTTGGCTTCAATTGTAGGAGAGAATGAGTTGTCCTCTTCCCTGGCTCTCCGCTGTGCCCAGGAGCTGCTTTTGGCCAGGAACTGGGTGGGAGCCCAGGAAGCCCTGAAGCTACATGAAAGTCTAAAGGTCAGTCTGTTACTGTATCTCCTGGTATTTAAGAGGGAAGGGCCCCAAGTCCTTTTCTAGTTCAATTCCAAATTAATAACCCAGTTGAACAAGCTATGCCAATTAGGCAGGTCTCCTCAGAGGTGTCTCGCAAACCCTGGCCCTGCTATCCCGTGGAAGTACCGTGGCTTGTCAGTTGCCGTATTCAAAGAGAGAACATAATCATTCGCAGTGATTCTCCTCCCTTAGCAATTTGGGTACAACATGTATGAGTAGACTTGAGTTCGCTCAGCCCCTGGGCTCCGGTCTGGTGTTTCTTCGTTGGGGTCATCAGGTCTTCTTTGAAGAAGGAGAGGAAGAGGGATTAACATCTGACCGAAATCATGGCTCTGTCACTGCACTCCATGTTAGCTTTAACCCATAGAGAAGTGTGGTAAAATCAGTATTTTGTTAAGTGTCTACTTTATCCCTTTCTGGTTAAAAATGAGTAATTTACCACTCAAAACCGAGATTACTTTAAAAGCATCAGCACTCTGAATTTCCAAAACATATAAACATTTGATCCATTTTAGATAACTTTGCTGGCCAGTTCCTAATATGAACTTTGTAAATTCCTCTTTCCCTAGTAGCGTTACTGGGCCTAAAGACAGTTCCTAGCTAAATATTCATAGCCCAAGAAAAACAGTAGCCTTCTGGGAACTGCAAAATAAAAACGGAGGCAAAAGTAGTATACCCTCAAAGATAGTGTCATTTGTGTATTATTTATAAAGTGACCAAATCTTGAGAGAGTTTTATTTGTCCATAGCAAAAAAAAAAGAAATTTCCAAAAATGGTTATTTAGCATTTCTTTTTTTTCTCTTAAGCAGCATCCTCATCAAAGCAAGAAAACCTTCAACTTTATGCTAAATGCTATTGATAATGATGAGGCTATTTTGGCTCATCAACAGAGGCCTTCCCAAGCCTAACTGAGAAGATATTATAAGGGTACACACGAATCTCGTAGCAACTGAAAGATTTTCTTTTTGCTAAACTAGGGCTAGAAAAGAAAGATTTTCTTTTTGCTAGACTAGGGCTTCTAGGGCTTCTCTCTGAGCTTCTAATCCTCTTCTTCTAGAAGAGCTTCTTCTCTTCCAGCTGACTCCCTCTTAAACCTGCTGAGACAGGCTGCCTTAATACCTACCCCAACCCTCAGAACTACACAGCTTATCTGCTCTAGCACCTTCTGCCCATTACACTTTACTTCTGTATCCTTTAATCTAAAGTTTGGGCAGGGGCTAAGAACTGGATGAATCCAGGCCATCTTTTCTCAAACTGGGCCACAAGTCTTGGGTGGCTGGCCAGCATGTGGTTTATGTTACAGTGGGCAGAGCTACAGTTGGGGTTCTGCGTTATAAAAATGTTTGCTTTGGGGGTGCCTGGGTGGCTCAGTGGTTTGGGCTGCTGCCTTTGGCTCGGGTCATGATCTCAGGGTCCTGGGATCGAGCCCCGCATCGGGCTCCCTGCTCCGCAGGAAGCCTGCTTCCCTCTCTCTCTCTCTCTGCCTGCCTCTCTGCCTACTTGTGATCTCCGTCTTTCAAATAAATAAATAAAATCTAAAAAAAAAAAAAAAAAAAAAAATGTTTGCTTGGGTCCTGGCTACTTCGAGGATCCCTGCAACGGCGTCTGGAAAAATGTCTATTAGATCACATCCTTTTCCCCCATGACTCATGACTCACAGTATCCAGAGGCAGCCCACGACAGGGTTTGGTTGCTGCAGATTTAATGGGGAACACACTGAGAAACGGAGAGCTCTCAAGACAATCAGGCACTCCCGCTGCCTAACAGTTCCTATCCTTTGTTGTTGGGTTCCAGGGACAAAGACTGGTGTTTTGCCTTCTTGAGCTACTGTCCAAGCACCTGGAGGAAAGGCAGCTTTTAGAGGCCAAAAGCTCTTCCTACAACACCTGGGCTACAGGCACTGCAGGGCCCTTTGTGGAGAGGGTGACCGCTGTATGGAAGAGCACCTTCAGCCTGGAGAGCCCAGAGCAGTACCAGGCAGCCCTGCAGCAACTGCAGACTATCAAGTACCCATCGGCTACAAATAACACTCCCTCCAAACAGGTACCCTGTCTATACTCTCTAGTAAGACTTCCGTAGTCCGTGTCCGGCATAATAAGGAAACAAGCTGAATGCTAGTTTGTGGTTCAGAAAAGACCAAGGCAGGCCAGGCAACCTGGAAAGATCTCCAGACTGATTAAAGCCCTTTGGCTTTGAAGTTAGTCTTGCTCAGTCTTCTCTTAAAAAAAAAAAAAAAAAAAAATTAGAAAAAAAGTCTAAAAATACAGAAAAGTGTAGAGAAAAATAGAATACCCATCAATCAGAATTAACAGATGGTCACATTTTGTCAGTTTTGCTTCATAGTTCTCTGGTTTTGTTTTGTATGTACTAGTTTTTAGTATAAGAAATACAGTAAGGTTGAAGTTCCTGGTACCCGTTCCCCTTTGCTAGCTCACCAGAGGCAGCCCCTAAGTCAGGCCATATGTATTTTGTACCTTGCTTCTTTCAGTGAGCAGTTTGTAAAATCACTCCGTATTGATGCAAGGAGATACAGTTGATCCACTGTAACAGCTGTAAACGTGCTATTAATAGATACCAGTTTATCTGCTTGTTCTTTGGAAAATGAGGGCACAATATTTATGAGACACAAGACTTCCTCAAATGATACATAGCACTTTGCAAAACAGTCTGGCAGTTTTTATGAAGTTAAACATAGACATGCTCAATGGCCCAGCATTCCCACTGCCTAGATATTTCACTAAAAGACAAGAAATCAGGTATCCGCACATACTTGTACACAAATGTCTGTTGCAGCTTAGTTCACAACAACCAAAAATGAGAAACAACCCAAATGTCCATCAGCTGGTGAATGGATATGCAGACTATGTTATATCCATACAGTAGAATACTTTGCAACCCTAAAAACATCCGAACTAGTGACATACAGATACTGTCAGCAAATCCTGAGACTGTTATGACAAGTGAAAGAAGGAAGACACAAAAGACTGTATACTCTGTGGTTCTATTTATATGAATTCAAGAAAAGACAAAATTTATATGGTCAAAACCAGATCAGTGGTTGTCGGGTTGGGGAGAGGAGAGTGCATGCAGAGGGGTACACGGGGATATTTTACACTGATGAAAATGTTCTAGGTTTTGATGGTGGTGGTGATTGTAGCATTTATATCTATACAGATAGATGGATTTATCAAAACTCATCAAATTGCTCCCTATAAATTTTAATTATACTCCAGCTTGGTTGGTTGAATTATAACTCTTAGTTCCAAAACTCAGTTTTTGTTTTAATTAAATACAAATGTCAAGGCATTTTTTTTTTTTTTTAAGCATGAACAGACTTTTTTGACACCAGACAAAGTATGTTATGTTACTGTGCAACTAGGTAGGAAAGTTTCTCAGATACGGAAGCAAAAATGGGTGTTGGAGATATGAGGAGCTTTCTTAAACGTACATTGTCTGTACTTGGTCCAAGTGCAGTCAGTAGGAATATTCTGGTATCATCCCAGTGCTTGCTGTGGGAGAATGTTTAACTGAAACTCTGGCTCCTCCCTCCAGCTTCTGCTTCACATTTGCCATGACCTGACGTTGGCAGTGCTGAGCCAGCAAGTGGCCTCCTGGGATGCAGCTGTGGAAGCCCTGCTTCGGGCTGTGGTCCGGAGCTACGACTCGGGAAACTTCACCATCATGCAGGAAGTGCATTCAGCCTTTCTTCCTGAGGGTAAATGACCCCCACTTCTGCTGGGGCATGCCTACTAATGGATGATAAAACCACCACCAGTGGTGTGGCACTAGCACGACATACATCACTGAAAGATAGAGACCAGCCAGCTATGTCATTTAGCACCAAGTTTGAATTCTCTTACCCAAGCTCCTTAAGAGGTAGCCAGAATGACTGAGCTGTCTTCCTTTACCTGGCCCTACCTGCCTTATCTACCACACTGTCGTCTATAAATTCTCCTACTCAGTTTGAGAGAAATAGTAATGTGTTCACCAGTCAGTTAAGAATGGAAAAGCTCATGGGGTGCTTGGCTGGCTCAGTTGGAGGAGCAGGCAACTCTTGATCTCAGGATTATAACTTTGAGCCCCACACTGGGTGTAGAGAAACATTTAAAACAAACGAATGAATTTTAAGAAAATAGAGAAGTACAGCAGAAAGATATTCTTTGAGCTGCATAGTCACTAAACTAAATCACTGTGATTTTTCAGAAACATAGTGGGATACTAGCCCCCCCCCCCCAGAGCTTTCATAGGAGGATGGATTATTTTTCTATAACGCTTTGACACATAGACTACAGCAACAAGAATACTGTCCTAGGTCACAAGATGTTTAGCTCTGGTTGACTTTTGGTGAAGGGCATGTGGTCCCATGGATCACAGCTGTCCTTTATTGAGATCCTCTCCGTGGGTGATAGCAAACGTAAGGGGAGGGGCCAGATTTCTAGCAGATGAAGAAACACACAACCCTAAATCCTTTTCTTCTTCTAGGCTGTGACCATCTAAAACACAAACTGGGTGAACCTCAGTCCCTCATCACACCAGCTTTCAAAAGTTTGGAGGCCTTTTTTATTTATGGACATCTGTACGAATTTTGGTGGTCTCTCTCCAGGCATTGCCCCAAATCCAGTGTTTGGGTAAGAGCTGCTCACAGAAGGACAGCCTCTGTTGAGCAAAGCCAGCAGATAAACAATGCCACCCCTGAAGAAACGGACTCCGGAGATTCTCAGCCAGAGCCAAACAGGCCTCCAGAATTAGATGTGAGACTCACAGAAGAAAGCAAGCAAATGCTAATCACTTGTAAAGAGCTCTTTTCAGAAAAGCACGCCAGTCTCCAAAACTCACAGAGAACCGTTGCTGAAGTCCAAGAGACCTTGGCAGAAATGATCCGCCAACACCAGAAGAGTCAAGTCTGTAAATCTACAACAAACGGTCCTGATAAGAATGAATCTGAGCAGGCAGCAGAACAGTCCCTTTCTAGTCCTCAGAATGAGTGGTAAGTAATGAGTCGGTATAAGGTGGAATTGGAAATACCCTGCTGAGTTCCCACATCATCATCAGATAAAAATCAGCACATGATGAGCCTGATGAGGTCACTTGCCAGCACCATAATGTAGCATGCACCAGCCTCGGAGTCCAACCTGGGGTTCTAATCCTGGCTCTGCCGAGTGACCTCAGGCAAGATTCTTTATGTTCCTGAGCTTTCGTTCCCTCATCTATAATTGGGATTACCTACTCCTACCTCGCTTGTTGGGGCAATTAAATGAAATCAAGAATAATGTCAGTAACAGTAGGACAGACAATAAAATCCTACCTTTGAGCAAAAAGTAGATTCCCCCCCCCCCCAAAAAAGAACCATGTAAAATGGGGAGTTGAATTATCACGTCATTAATGAAAACCAGTTTTTCAACCATTGTGTGCTATCCCAGAAAATACACAAAAAGGGTAGCATACAAAAGTGCATGCTGAATTGAGAAAATCCCAAGTGATCAGAATGCTGTAGCACCCTCATTTCTTTTGAACACAGGGGACAGGTGGATGACAGGGGCTAATCACCAATCACTGTAAAGTTCATCTGCACTGTTACAGGGCCTTCTGCCTTGGGCATTTGTAGTGATTAACAGTTACTGATTGGTTATTATACTGAGTGCCTTTTACATAGACAGTCTCCCAAGCAAGGCTTAAAACATAGTAATTAGTACCATTAATAAACTGATAAGTGATACTTGTATTAGTAACTGAAAAAAAATTAATTGCTGTATAAACACTTATACATTTATTGCTGTATAAACACTCCGATGGGCTGGGGGGGAGGCTCCCACTGAAATCTTGAGTCAGAGTTTTAAGTCACTTCTTCAGTAAGCCACCACATTCTAGGCAGCGTTAGGCTTGGTTTTATTAACAAGAAAAACACTAAAAAGTTCTCCAGCCCTGCAGCTCTTAACCTCTGAATCACATGACTCCTTTAACAAGCTTAAGACACTCTTCGCAGAAAAAAATGTGCATCCATACACCTACGATTAGGAGCCCCAGCTATGTCTGTTCCCCAGACAAATCCAGGCTTTCTGCACTTAGCTGCAGAACTGAATCCCCTTGAGGTCCTAAACTTTCATTAGAGCTAAGTGTCTAAGAAGTGGGGATTTGGAAAATAGTGAGGAATGGTATTGCATTTTGAAAACTTAACATCACATTAAATTCCCTCCTCTTGACCTCTGTATTAAAGATAAGAGATTAAGAGATAAGACCCAGATGACAAAAGAATTTTACTTATAGGATAAGTTAAAAGTTATGTGGGGCAACGCATATGACTTACACTTGTTTTTATTATTACTAGTAAAGAAGAAAAAAATCAGCCACTTTCTCTGCCTGAATTAACCAAAAGGCTTACAGAGGCAAATGAGAAAATAGCTAAATTTCCTGAGAGTGTTAAGGTAAGATTTATAACAGTTCACTTGGTAAAACATGATTTTTTATATTATCACTTGACTATACCAAATTATTTAAGGTCATCTGATTCTCTGTACCATTTCTTAAGTCTCTTCACATCTGTATATGCTTAAAAGTTTAGGATCTCATTGTGTCTGGTTAACTAAAATGTTTTGTGAGAATAGGATTATTGACAACACAAGCAAATTTTATACCTCATTCTTTAGCAAAATGGAACAAATTTTGGAATTGGAAGGTAAAATAAAAATTGGTACCATGTATTTGATAACTTATAGATGGACTGGGTGTATTTGAATGTGGCCGTGCCATTAAAGGAGAACCATGATTTAAATTAATTAAATAGGGCTCTAGAGACAGATTCTTTCATTTGAGAAAGGATATCCCAGTAACCATCCCAGTTTTGATTATCCTCTAACCTTAGAGTAACTGATGAAGAGCCTTATAAGGGAAATGGCTCAGTCATGCCGGAGAAGTATCACTAGATGAGACTTTGAATTGCTGGTGCCTCTAAGCAGGTATATGTGGCTCTTTTGTAAATGCTTCCTTCCCGTGTCATCTTTCAGATCTGGCCCTTCCCCGATGTGCTGGAGTGCTGCCTTATCCTGCTTCACATTGGGTCCCAGTGTCCTGGCAGCGTGACCCAAGACATGCAGCAACAGGCCCGAGAACTCCTTCAGAAATACGGCAACACTAAAGTTTACAAAAGATACTGCGAGACCTTCTGCACGTGAATTTTCAAGGACCTCTAAGAAAACTGTGCCAAATTCAAAACCTGTGACACCCTTCATCTCTACAGTTATACCATGCCAGACATTCACGCTCATCCCTAGGTGTTTTTGCAGTGATCGAAGTAATACAAATGAGGGTCAAGTTTGAATGGACTCTGTTCTACCTTACACATCGTGGAATCAGACTTTGGACTCAACTGTGGTTTCCTCCTGGAGCAAGGATCATGAAAAGCCAGCAGTAGGTTTTCAGAATTAACACCTGCAGTGTGATCGTTGGTCAACTCTAAAGCCTTATGTAGGTTTCACCCAAAGAGGAGAAACTTTTTAATTACCCAAAGTGTTATGTTCTTAAACACAGCTACCTTTATAAATACTTCACCTGATGGTAAACATGTCGTTCTTGTTGGAGACAGAATTGCTACATTTTATGCCTTGGTATCATTCTTCTTACTTTTTTGTTAATATGAGTTCTCCCCTTCTGTTCTTTCGAAGACTTCACTTAGAATGTGAAATAGGCCTTTACCCATCATGTTGACTCTACCATCCATCTGAACTTTAGATCAAAAATTTGGTTTTATTGTTTTTTGTCACTGCTTATTTGAACAAATCATTTACTAAAGCATTAGAAGAACAAATAACTAAAACAATGTGTCTTATCCCTTCAGTTTTATAAAATGAAATGGTGATCAAAAGAGCTCAGGAAGAAATTACTGTTTCAGTGGCTTGCAATCTTTTCTGGATCACAGGACCCTTTGAGAATCAAAACCACAGTCTTTGAAGAAAAATTAATAATTCTGCATATATAACTTTTGGGTCAGTATGTAACTTTTGGATCAGTGGACTCCAAATTCAGCATAATGGGATCCTATATACTACTTAATTGTAAAACCTGTTCATTCCCCCCCCACCCCATTACTGAGCATCCTCTTGAACAATGTCAGAAAGAGATGTTTCTGTAATATCCCAGTTGCTGGGGCATAAAAATCAGATAGTTTGGTGTAAGGCTGGGAGGGAACACTCTTTCCCAATAGTATAACTATCTTCTTTTGGGATTCATTGTGAAAACTTTTCTGCTTGAGTGTCCGGTTTATTTTTCAATTATTTTCTAAGTTGGGATTGTTGTGGCAGCAAGAATAAAATTCATTAACAGAAACTCTTGGGGCGCCTGGGTGGCTCAGTGGGTTAAGCCGCTGCCTTCGGCTCAGGTCATGATCTCAGGGTCCTGGGATCGAGTCCCGTATCGGGCTCTCTGCTCAGCAGGGAGCCTGCTTCCCTCTCTCTCTCTCTCTCTCTCTGCCTGCCTCTCTGCCTACTTATGATCTCTCTCTGTCAAATAAATAAATAAAATTAAAAAAGAAAAAAAGAAACTCTTGGAAGGAAAGAGTTTAAGAGACCATTATTTAAAGATCTGACTGACCAGAGGTTTTGTTTGTTTTAATTAGACCTAGCTTTAGGGTGCCTGGCTGGCTCAGTGGGTTAATAAGCCTCTGCCTTCAGCTCAGGTCATGATCCCAGGGTCCTGGGATGGAGGCCCACATCGTGCTCTCTGCTCAGCCTCTCTGCCTACTTGTTGATATCTCTCTCTCTCTCAAATAAATAAATAAAATCTTTAAAAAAAAAATAAATTAGACCTAGCTTTAGAATTTAAAAATGCTAAACCCCAAAAAACAAATATTGTAGAACTTAGATCCTCATGATTCTTTACACAGTTACTTGAACTTGAGGAAGAAGATGCATTGTTACTAGGGATAGAAAATCTTGGTTGCAAAGATTATACACAGGCATGGCTATGTGGAGAAGTAGATACCAGCTCTACAATCTTCACTGAAATGAACAAATGCTTCACTTGCAGAGACAGAAAAATATTTATTCCCTTCCACTTAAAGAACAGTATTATTAAACTAGAAATTCTAAACTCCTTCACAGTTTATCAGAACCATCATCTGCGCTTGGAGGAATCATACACACTCCTCAGTTACTGCTATAGTAAGAACAAGAGTTACTACTAGACAACTAAGCAATGAAACTACCCAGAACAGAAGTGACAAGATTCCATTTCCTCCCAAATTCTTTCCCATATTAGATAATGTAGTTAAGCCACTTCCAATTTGAATAGATGGTTTTCTTTTTTTTTTTTTTTAAGATTTTATTTATTTATTTTGACAGAGAGAAATCACAAGTAGATGGAGAGGCAGGCAGAGAGAGAGAGGGAAGCAGACTTCCTGCTGAGCAGAGAGCCCGACTCGGGACTCGATCCCAGGACCCTGAGACCATGACCCGAGCCGAAGGCAGCGGCCTAACCCACTGAGCCACCCAGGCGCCCCGAATAGATGGTTTTCATTTCTATCTCCCTAATTATCAGAACCACAAAGAGCCAAAGCACTGAGGAGGTGACTCAAGCTAAGTAGATACCAATAGGCAAATGAAGAATTAGTGTTGTTCCTTTACCCAATCCAAACCTTCTAATACAAACCACCACCTCATTAATCAGATGATTGCTCTCACCTCCCACTGCCTCTCAATCTGCTCTTATTACTGATTCTCCATTCTTCATATACCAATGACAAGTCCAAATTACAAATCAAATCTTATCAACTTCCTGTTTAAAAAAATTATTTCACTGCTGTCCCATTGTAAGTGGAATAAAATTATTTCAGCACTTCCCCATTGTTAGTGGGAAAAAGATCACCTTGCAGGGCTTCCAGGGCCCTGCCCAATACTAGCATTTACCTCTTAGCCTCTTTTTACACACTTCACCTTGTTTCTAGATTCCACCCACACTGGTTTCTTAGGCTGTGGGAACCCACTCGTTTTTCTTGTCATCTCAGTAGTTATGCCCATGTTGTTCTCTTGCCTGGTCCATTCTTTACCCATCTCTTATATCTCAGCTTAAGTGTTCCTTCTCAAGAGACTGCCCCTCAACCTCAACCTAAAGGACATCAGTGTCTTGTACTTGACAGGTCACAAATTGTACTTTTGTGAATTAAGTACTCTTTGGCTACACAGACTGTAAACTCCAGTGAGGGTAGAGATTTTGTCTTCCATGTGCTTTTTTATCCCTAGCTCCTATTTACAGTATCTAGAAGGTGTACAGTGGAAACTTATGGAGTAAGTTAGGAAATTGAAAGAATATTAACAGCTTAGATTTAAGACTCAAACTGAGCTCATTCATACTGGCACTAGCTGACAATTAGGCTTGTAGTTGATAGTCAGCCTTACTAGTTACCAGAAGACAAATTTAATAACTTTTGGCAATTTATGTGGAGGGGCTTGAATTTACCCCTAATTAGCATTCTCTGGTTACCCTCTACAGGACCATCCCTTTCTGAGCATAACCATTAACAAAGTCCTACATGTGCTCATATATATGTATACAAAGTTCTTGCCAATTCTACTAGAGGTGTGCCCTTTCTTTAGCAACACTTTAATGAACTGTCTCATCCCTCCCATGCAATGACCAAATCCCCGGCTCAACAATGAGTTAATTCAACCATTCATCTCAACATTTCTCCTGACATACAAATCTGTCAACTGTGGCAAAGATAAATTCCCTATCTGAATCTAAATTTAGGACATCTGGGGGTGTCTTGATGGCTAAGCTGATAAAGTGTATGCTTTCAGCTCGTCATGGTCTCAGGGTCCTAGGATGGAGCTCTGCGTCGGGCCCCGTGCTAAGCAGTTAGTCTTTCTTCCTCTACTCCCCTCCCCAACACTCATCCATACTCTCACTCCCTCAAAATCTTCTCTTTTTTAAAGATTTTATTTATTTGATAGATAGCAAGAGCTGAACACAAACAGGGGGAGAGGGAGAAGCAGCCTTCCTGAGAAGCAGGAAGCCTGATACGGGGCTCGATCCCAATAAATAAATTTAGGCCATCTGTACAGGCCCCACAATCACCAGCATGCCAAAGAACTTGGCTGAGAATCTCTTCCTGTACGTGAACATCCCAATGAAAACTTAGATCTGCTCGTATACCACACTTCTTAAAACTCCTTGTTTTATGCCAGCTGAAAGGGTGGGAAATAGTCTGGAGCCAGTGCTACAATACCAGAAGTTCAGTTTGTTTTAAAAATCCACTAATTAAAAAGCTAATCCACCAAATGTAATGGAGTGGTCCCAGGACAGAATTAAAACTAGTTTTCCTATTAAGGCTGGACAATCAGTCAGGGCTTGTGAAGTGAGGAGACAATTCCATTTACACAGTTAGCCATTAAAAACTTCCTACAGGGATGCCTGGGTGGCTCAGTCGCTCAAGTGTCTGCCTTTGGGTCAGGTCATGATCCCAGGGTCTCAGGATGGAGCCCTGCTTCTCCCTTTCCCTCTACCCCTGGTTCATGGTCTCTTTTCTTTCACTCACACTCTCTCTCTCAAATAAATAAAAAAATCTTTAAAGAGCAACTTCCAAGAAAGTGAGACATTTTATATGCAAGCCAACTTGTGGGATATGGAGTTTGGGGGCAGGTGAGATGCTTCTAATCACTGATTGCAAACAGCTATCTTCTACAGTCAGCAATTAATAGCTATGAAAGATCAAACCTTCATGCCAGTGGTTAAAAAGAAATCTTTATTTTACAAAATTAAAAACATAAATAATATTTACAAGCATCTTAAATACCAGCTTATAATACTTGACATTTTTGAATCATGTGAAATTGAGTTTTCCATAAGCTTTTAAAATGTAAGAATATTCATCCACTTCAGTGAGTTACCAGTTTTCATATTTCAAAGGGGTTTTTGGTTTTTCTAAATTGTCCATACTGTAGTCATTCAAAAAACAATATAATGTACTTTTTAAATGACTAGTTTAAGGAGAAAAAAAAAATCACAGTCCTGAGCTTCCTACCCCAGTTGTGGGATATTACTCCAAGAGAACTCTAACCAAATTTCTTACTGCCCTGTTTACATGTACCACTATTAACTTTTCAAAGACTCACATTCCTGGTACTCACATAATCAGTCTCCCTAACTTCTCCTCAGGTTTGCCAAAAGGAAAAGCAGGGAGAACAAAGAGACGTGGAAAAATACAAAAGACCATCTGAAATCGCATTACTGAAAATATAAGAGTTATGGTCCAAAATTCTGATCTTAATTCGTTCAGGAACAAATATAGGATATTTTATTATATTAAGACTTAAAATGATTGCAAATGATAGACATGTGACAGCAAATCTCAGTGGCACAATGGAACACAAACTTAAAGACACATAAAGTGGTTAACTTAATACCCATTATCAATTCTGGAGTTCCTCATGAATAAAGGGTAAACAGATTCAGAAGAATTTTGTTTTTAATAAAAGTTTTCATTATCTGGTCTTCAAAATTTCAGCACTGAGTAATTCATTTCCACATAATAGCATATAATGAAAGACTAACAAAGTGTGAGGAAAGCAAGGACTAGAGAAAGGTTCAAAAAAAAAAAGAAGGAAAAGACATCTATAAACCAATTCACAAAACACCCATTTTGTTCCACTTTCCCTGGAAACCCTCAGCTCAGCTGAGAATCCCATCAAAAAGTCTTCATCCTCAGAGAGCAGCAAGACTTAAAAAAAAAAAAGGATGACAACAGATAAAGAGTTATATATATATTTTACTAGTCTTTCTGACTTGTCCTGGATATTTAAAAAGGTGTCAAATGAGCCATGGATGCTGGTGGCAGGAAGCAACTGGAGGCAGGCTTGGGGATGAGGAATAGGGAAGACTTGTTTACAAATTCAGAGTCAACTCCCCTCTTCTGGATCTAAAATAAAGACACCTTTTGTCTTCAATACAACAAAAGTCTTTCAACGCGGATGGTAAGTACAGTTTGCTCAAAAGAAGCGTTTTCTCTTGGGGAGGAAGGGAAGTACACAGTCAGCAGAGAAGCACCACTCTGGGATCAGGCCCGCCCTACAGAGCCTCGACACCATCACTGCTGCATGTTGTTGATGATAGCCAGAATGCTCATCTTCTCCTGGGCAGAGTCCACATCCTCATTCTGCTTCTGGGCCACTCCTGTGCCTAGGCCATAGAGCCGCCCACAGTATTTGGCATCATCAATACTGTCCTCAAAAAACAACTGTGGGATAGGACAGAGAACCCATGGTGAGAATCCCGCCAGGAGTTATGCCAAGTCTCAACACTACTACGTCAGCACCTCCCAGCCGTCTCCAAGCCCTGACGATCTACCCAACTAGGAAGTAACTTCATAAAGAAAGGCTCCAAGTCTCTCCTCTTACATAGTCTTTTCATGCTCCCTTCTTAATATATAGGCTCTCCTTTCTGAGCAGACTTCGACTCTCCAAGAGATCTTCTACTGCCAGGATCTGTGGGCTGCTGCCACTGTTTAGTACAACCATCTCCATCTCCTCCCTTCTCTTTAACAAGCAGTGCAGTGCTTAGGAGCTTGGGCTCTACACTCTGTGATCTTCCAACTCTCCTTCAGCCACAGTTCCCTATCTAGAAAATGGGCCAATAGGAGGCCTTTACAAGTGAGAGAGTGAATATTACACACTTTGGTAGGGTACCTCAACCCTGGCCCTACTGGGCAGAGCAATTCCTTGTTGGGGGTGGGGTGGGGGTGGTGGCATGAAGGGAGCTGTCCAGTGTACTGTAGTACTGAAGAATGTTTAGCAATGTCCCTGGCTGGTAATGGGCCGCCCCTCTGCTTCTCCAGACTGTGACAACCAAAAATGTCTCCAGCCATTGCCTAAGCAACCTCGGGGGAGCATGCCACCAGCTTTGTTCTTCTTTCTCAGGACTTCTATAGTTCCACACAAATTATAAGATCATTGTTCTACTTCTGTGAAAAATGCCACTGGAATTTTGATAGAGACTGCACCGAATCTGTAAGACTGCTTTGGGAAGTACAGACATTTTCTGAATATATATTCTTCCAGGGGCGCCTGGATGGCTCAGTTGGTTAAGCATCTGCTTTCAGCTCAGGTCATGATCCCAGGGTCCTGGGACTCCGCCCTACGTTGGGCTCCCTGCTCAGTCAGGAGTTTCCTTCTCCCCCTCTCTCTCTCAAATGGATAAAATCTTTTTTTTAAAAAAATGGATATTAATTCTTCCAATTCATGAACCCTAAGTATCTTTCCACTATTTGTGTCTTCTTCTGTTTCTTTCATCAATGCCTTATAATTTTCAGGTACAGGTCTTTTATCTTCTTGGTTAAAGTGGTTCCTAGGTACTTTATTGTTTTTGATGCAGTTGTAAATGGGATTCTTTCTTAACTTCTTTCTGACAGCTCATTATTAATATACAGAAACACAAGGTATTTGTATACTGATTTTGTATCTTGAAATTTTACTGAATTCATTTACTCTAAGAGCTTCTTGGTGGACTCTTTTGAGTTTTCTATATATAATATCATGCCATCTGAAAACAGTGAGTTTTACTTCCTCCGTTTTAATCTGGATCCCCTGTATTTCTTGTGCTTGCCTAATTACTCTGGCTAGGACTTCCAATACTATGTTGAATAAAAGTGGAAAGAATGGGCATGCTTGTGTTGTTCCTGATTTTAGAGGAAAACCTTTCAGCTTATCATGGAATATGCTGGTTGCAGACATTTGACAACTCACAGAACATAAGCATAAAATAAGTGAGTGTACAAATGTGCCCACATTAGAGAAATCAGAAGAAAAGCAAATTACAACAAGAATGAGAACTGCAAAGAACACCAAATATATGTCTAGGCTTGAATAAGCTGAGGGAGCCTCCACTTCAGGATAACTTTGCCTCCCAAACTGCATATAATATACTGAACATTAACAAACAAACAAAACAACTACTTTCAAAGTGATCAACTTCCATCAGAACTATAAATTTTCAACAAATCTCAGCCTACAAAGATAACCCACCTCCCTTACCTCTTTCATCCTGAAGAACGCCATTCCTGTCAGCAGCGAGTCTGAGCCTGCCTGGTGTTGCCTTCCAATTCTCTGCAAATCCAACTGATCAGCAACTTCCTGAAGACCACCCTGCAAATGTAAAGAAAACAGAGTATTTCAGACGCACCCCTCCTCTACTGAATCAACAAGTCCACTTTTTAGTTTAATTCTTTTGGTGATGACAAGTGGGAACAGGTCATTTACTAAGGCCTTACCCCAGCAATATCCCCTTTTTAACCCTCCAAAAAATACACTGTGTTATATTTCACTTTTCATTCCTTCCTTTTACATATCATTAATTTTATCAGACCTCTCCCCCATTTTAAAGTCCTAATGGCTATAAAACAAGATTGAGGAAATAGTAAATACCAATCCAATTCTAGACAGAAAATCTCTTATGTCAACAACTTACTAGGGTGCTGAGTTCTTGAACTATCTAGGGTTAAGAACCTCTGAGTCTGGTACACTACAGACCCTATCCCTAACAAACTACATACACACCTCATGCCACCAACTATTTCACTAGGTTTGTGAGCCCTACGTGACAAATGCCTCCCCCAGAATAAGAGAAGCAGAGGGCTCCCTTCATCCCCAGATTAAATACATTCACCACACAAATCCCTGTGCCAATCAGCTCTACATACACCCACTTCAGTACAATGCTGGCACCTAGAAGGCACTGAAGAATGCGTAAGGAGCAATAAATAATAATAGTAATTTAATTTCTAAAAATAGTGATAAAGCAAAATGACAAGCCTGTTTTGTCTTTTTTGTTGCTATTTATATTAAGAAAAATATTGTGTACCTTAAGATTTTTGCAGCTCTTCATCAGGTATTTCACATCATAAATGGATGGGAAAAAAAGGTTCAGAATATGAAAGAATTCATGTTCCTCTTCTGGCAAACGAGAATCCGTAAGTAACTTTACCATGTAGCCAAAATCATAGCCACTACAGAAGAGAATGAGGCAATGAGCTGAAAAAGCAGCAATTACCAGGCCCCCAAGTTCAACTGCTTTATTTCTCAAAACTTAATGGTGCTACCTTGTAACTTTCAGTTTTCCATAATCTATCCTACTGTAATCTGAACTTTCCCTCAAATACCAACAAACCAGACTAAGATGAGAGACTTACAAGAGAACCCAAGGGGTTACAAATGTGGGTTTTATTCATCATAAACTACAGGCCAGCCACTTACAGGACAAGAAAAAGATGATCAAGTGCTTTGATCCTCCCCACCCTCCATCCTTCCACCTGGAATGTACCTACTGATAGCCAGCCACATGACAGAGCCCAGTACTGTGTGAAACAAACCAGTATAAGCTCCAAAGTCTTTTTTGAAACACTGAAACATGGTTAAGTTACCATCTACTCCGTAACTGCCAATAGGTAGTTTAAAAAAAAAAAATAGCCAATAGAACTACAGCAATAACTTAAGAATGCAATTTCCTATTCCCAAAGCAAGGGAAATACACATTAACTGGGACTGACCTATGAAACGAAAGCCATTTGACGTTGTCACAGAGAACCACCCCTGATGTCATAAGCAGCTCTGCAAAGTGCAATGTGTCAATCCCTTCCTCTTCATGCTTCTGAAATTGCAGTCCAGAGTTAGCGAGGAGATCTATGGAATCCTGGGAGTACATGTCCTCTCTAAAAAAGAAGGTATTCACTTCTTAATCTAAGAGAAGTAGAGGGCAGCAATATTAACATCACCTTGTAATTACAGAATGAGTATTCTTGAAATGCTTTCATAATTTAGTAACAGATCAATTCATTCTTTCCAGTATTCCAGCAAGCATGCAAAGTAGATAATCTTATCTCTGTGGCTGATAGAAAAGTGAGACTTTCCCCCACAAAATAAATGTCTTAATTATAAAAGACCCACATTTCTCCCATTATTTATAGAAAAAGAGAATCAACCAATACAAAAATACTTAAAATACCAGAAAACTTTTTAAAATGTCCTTGTAATATTATATCATAGAAACAACTGCTAATAACTCAGTTTATATATCCCTGAAGGCTATTTTCTCTACATACACATACACAACTCCAGTCTTATATCTACATAGCACAGACCATCTTTCCAGACCAATGCTCAGAGATATACCACATCCTTTGCAACTCTGGCATAATATTCCCCTGCAAAGATACACCCATCAATTTAAACAGAGGAATATTCATAATACCACATATCACAACAGTAGGAAAATAAATTATGTAACTCCTTTCCCACTAGATTTCACTGTTATTTCACTTCTTCTTCACATAAACTTAGGACAGACAACTAGGAAAAGAAAAATGCAATCTTAATTTTTTTCCTATTAAATTAAAACCAGTGTTGAATCATTCTGTTTTCTTTCACCTAAAATAAGCATTGTTTTAAACACACACAGGACTGGGGAAAAAACGTAATTAAAGGAGAGATCCAGATCATCTCCCCAAATTATTCCTAAAACTGAAATCTCCAAAGCAGATGAACAATCAAAAAATTATTCCTGAGCTATCAAATGCTCCTGGTGCTGTTAAATAAAGCAGTAGTACTTGAGTACTGTGACCCAATCAGAATTACACTAAAACTACCTCATATAATTAGCAAAATGATAGTCTCCCCAAAATTCTCCCCTCAAAAAATTACATCTTCCCAGGGCACCTGAGTGGCTTTCAGTTAAGCATTCAACTTCTTATTTCGGCTCCAGCCATGATCTCAGGGTCTGAAATCAAGCCTGACATCAGACTATGCACTAACTCCAGACTCCCTCTATTCCTCCCCAATCCTCCCCCACACTCACAAGCACACTTTCTCATGTGCTCACTCTCTTAAAAAAAAAAAAAAAAAAAAAATTACATCGTCATCAAAAAATTAAAAACAGAACTACCAAATGATCCAGCAATCCCACTTCTGGGTCTATATCCCAGAAGAATGAAAAGCGCGGTCATGAATGCATTTGCACATCCGTGTTTATAGCAGCACTACTCCCAACAGTCAAGAGGTGGAAATAACTTAATGTCCATCAGTGAATGAACAGATAAAAATATGTGTTCTAGGGGGCCTGGGTGGGTCACTGGGTTAAGCCTCTGCATTCGCCTCGGGTCCTGGAATCAAGCCCTGCATTGGGCTCTCAGCTCAGTGGGGAGCCTGCTTCCCCCTCTCTCGGCCGCTGCTCTGCCTACTTGTGATATCTGTCTATCCAATAGTAAATAAAGTCTTAAAAAAAAATGTGGTCTACTATACAACAGAATATTATTCAGTCTTTGCTATAGTCTATGCCACAACATGGATGAACCTTAAAGATATCATGCTATGTGAAATACACCAGTCACAAAATGACAAGTATTTTATGTTTCCACTTATATGAGGGAGCTAAAATATTCAAATTCATAGAAACAGAAAGCAGTATGGTGTTTCATCAAGATCTGGGGAAGAAGAAAAAATTGTTTAATGGGTAGAGAGTGCCAGATTTGAAGATGAGAAAGTTCTGGGGGTCTGCTTCACAACAACGCAAACATACTTCAACACTACTGAAGTGTGGACTTAAAAACGGTTGAGATGGTAAATTTTGTGTTTTTTACCACCCTTTTAAAACATCAAAATTCCCTTCAGTTTCAATTACCCTTAATTAACATCAAGTCCTTATTTCCTTTTTTCTTCTATTATGAAAGATAATAATAATCCTGTTTTACACATAAGGAAACACATAAGGAAGGTAAAATTACTAACCCCAAATGACCCAGCTAAAAATGGCAGAACTGCAATTTATCTCCTAACTGGAGAATTAACTTTTTCATTTTGAAAAGACTTATTAAGTATGTATTTCACATACTAAACATTTACTCATTTAAAGTATACACTTCTGGGATATCTGGGTGGCTCAGTTAGTTAGGCATCTGCCTTCGGCTCAGGTCATGATCCCAGGTCCTAGCATCAAGCCCTGCATCGCGCTCCCTGCTCAGCGGAGAACCTGCTTCTCCCTCTACCTGCCCCTCTACCTATGATTTCTCTCTCTCTCTTTCTCCCTCTCTCTCTCTTTCTCCGATAAATAAATAAACCCTTTAAAAAAGAAAATCAAGTAGGGACACCTGGGTGGCTCAGTCCTTGAGCATCCGCCTTCGGCTCAAGTCATGATCCCAAGGTCCTGGGACTGAACAGGCTTCCCTGCTCATCGGAAAGCCTGCTTCTCCCTCTCCCCCTCTCCCTGCTTGTATTCACTTTCTTGCTTTCTCTGTCAAATAAAAAAAAATAAAATCTTAAAAAAATAAATATAAATAAATAAATAAATAACGTATGCACTTCAGGGTGTCTGGGAGGCAGTCAGTTAAATGACTGACTCTTGATTTCGGCTCAGGTCATGATCTCAGGGTCATGAGATGTGTCAGGTTCTACTCTCTACAGAGTCTGCTTGTGACTTTTTCCCTCTTCTGCTACCCCTCCACCCCCAACTCTATACTCTGTCTCTCAAATAAATCTTTTTTAAAAACTTAAAAAATAAAGTATGCAATTTAATCACCTTTAGTATTTTCAGAATTGTGCAACAACCACCACAGTCAATTATAAACCATTTCATCACCTCAAAAACAAAACCCATACCCATTATGCAATCAATCCCCAGTACCCCATAATCTCACCACCACCTACACCCTGGACAACCACTAAACCTATTCTAACTCTATCAGTTTGCCTATAAAAAGAACCCTATAATAAGTGGTTTTTTGTTTCTGGCTTCTTTTCCTTAGCATGTTTTCAAAGCACATCAATGTACAACATATATTACTACCTCTTTCCTTTTACTGTCCAAAAACATAATATGGATATACCATATTTATTTTATCCATTCATCAGATCACAGACATATGGACTGTTTCCACTTTGGGACCTTTATAAATAATGCTGTTATGAATACTCCCATACAAGTTTTTGTATAAAAGTGTGTTTTCATTTCTCTTGGGTATATGCCTAGAAGTGGAATTGCTGGATCACATGGTAACTCTACATTTAACCTTTTGATAAACTGCCTATTTTCCAAAGAGGCTACATCATTCATTCTACTTTCCCAACAGCAATATAACAAGGCTTTTAATTTCTCTACACCCTTACGAACATTTGTTGTGTCTTTTTTATTACAGCCATCTAATGGGTATAAAGTGGTATCTCACTGTAGTTTTGATTTGCATTTCCCTCATGACTAGTGATGGTGACCATCTTTTGATGGGTTTATTAGCCATATCTATATGTTCTTGGGAGAAATGTCTATTCAGATCTAATGCCCATTTTCAACTGGATTGCCTTTTTATTGTTGCCCTATAAGAGTTCTTTAAGGGACGCCTGGGTGGCTCAGTTGGTTAAGCAGCTGCCTTCGGCTCAGGTCATGATCCCAGCGTCCTGGGATTGAGTCCCATATCGGGCTCCTTACTCCGCAGGGAGCCTGCTTCTCCCTCTGACTCTGCCTTCCACTCTGTCTGCCTGTGCTCGCTCTCACTCTCTCTCTCTCACAAATAAATAAATAAAATCTTTAAAAAAAAAAAAAAAAAAAAAAGAGTTCTTTAAGAGGGACTTTACTTTCTGAGATTCCTTATTCCATTGTCTACCTGACTGCTGTGTCCAATCCTTACTTGGTTTCAATGGTAATAAAACTTCATATTAATAAAAAGTCAGAAATCACAGTCTGCACAAATGTGGTAGATCTAAGAATAAACACTGAGAAATGTTTCAGACACTTACGTAAGGTTAAATTTGAAGTTGAACTGCCAAGTGTTGATTCCAGAAGGATATTCTCCCTTTTCATTTGTGAATGTAAGGCCCAGCTGGATAATTTTTAGAAGGTCAACATTACACCGTAAAAGCTGATACTGGTAATCTATGGAACTACGAAATTCACCAATTGGTCGTACCACAACACCTGGAAATTCTGTGTCCTAGAAAAGTAAAAGGTCTCTCATCATAAGGTTTCACAAAAGGATGCTGAGAATTGGTAATTCATAAATAAAAATTTTATCTTAATTTATAAAAGTTATGTGACAAGACCCAAGCTTGGGCACAAGTATTAAAATACTAATCTCATTGATACCTACACAAGGAGTACTAGAATCATTAAGTTTTGGGCAGCAAATTGGAAATTCTAGGCAGGATGTGAGTAAGAACAAATGATAACTATAGATTAAGAACATTCTATATTCATATACAGTGAATTTTTAAAAGTTTAGGTTTAGGGATGCCTGTGTGGCTCAGTACGTTAAACCGCTGCCTTCAGCTAACGTCATGATCTCAGGGTCCTGGGATCAAGCCCCAGTTCAGGCTCTCTGCTCAGCGGGGAGCCTGCTTCTCTCTCATGCTCCCTCTGTGCACTCACTCCCTCTCTAATAAATAAATAAAATCTTAAAAAAAAAAAAAAAGTTTTGTTTGAGAACATGTATAAATAAAAATACAAATATAGGGAAAGGAAATAGCTATTCAGAAGAAAACAATAGCTACATTTACCGTGAGTAAAAAGCCTGGAACAAGATCACAGACAGTTTTAAATATGAGGCTAAAGACTTACTGCTTATGAGTAATGCAGATTAGAGCAAACTAGACAGTACATGCCTCCTCTAGAAGAGGCCCTCAATATCACCATGACACACATCTGCCTCTCCAGCCACTCAAAAACACAGAAGAATGTGGATCCTGTAATGCCAGATCTTCCCATTTTTTTCCAGAGATGTCAGAAATCTGGACTTTAAAAGAGATCTCTTAATTATTAAATGGTGATAGTTAATTTTTAAAAACCATTTTTAAACACTGTCAAATTCACCCTATCTGCAGGACAGGACAGACCTGCCCTATGGACTGACATAACTTCTGCCTTAAAAACAATGAAACACAAAGTAACATTACAAAAAAAAAACCCTAAGATATTATAGGTTACATCCCTCTCAGACACACTGGCTACCATGTTTTATAAAAGCATCACAACCTTCCACCAAGTTTAATTTACCATGGGTTAGTATTATCCTTTCTTTCAAAATCTCACATTGAACATTCCCTAAGTCCATAGTAGAAGGTGAGTCAAACAGAGCAGAGCTCTTTACCATAGCAATATAACTGTAACTGAGCACAATTTCTCGGATCTTCCTCATCTCTTCTTCTAGATTGCTGGCCCAGACTTCACAGATAACTTGGCTATTCTCCACAAGTGCTGCAGGCATCTTGAAGAAACTTGGTAAGTCACTTTCAGCTGACTCTGTAAGAGGGTAAGCCGTTGGTTGATCTGATCTAGATTCAAAAACATATTTTGAAATCACACAAATTTCACTGGGATAATGTCAACAAAACAAAGATTTAAAAAAAAAATCACTTCATCAGTTTAAGCTAAAACATTAAGACAATTTACATTCATTCTTCAGTTTATAAGGTGGGAAAATTTGCCTTTGTCAAGACAAAGACACACAGACACACACACACACACACATTTCTTTAACCCAAAGAAACTACAATTAAGAAATCTGAAGAAACTGGGGTGCCTGCCTGGCTCAGTTGGTATAGCATGTGACTCGTGATCTCAGGGTTATAAGTTTCAGACCCATGCTGGATGTAGAGATTACTTAAAAATAAAATCTTTTAAAAAAAGGAAAGAAATAAATCTGAAGAAACTTTTGCCCAAGCTGCCCTTTAGCACAGAAGTGAAACCACTACCTTAAATCAGTATTTGAGTCCTTTTCAGACTATCTAAAGATTAAAATAGGCCCTAAACTCTCACATGTAAGTGTTAACAACTACATTGTGAATATGGTCATGGGACTCCTCCCTCTGCCCCTGATAAAAGGGGAAATTCTTTTTCTCCACAATCCAAAAGTCATATATAAACTAAAGACAATTAAGTAACTTAATATAGTGCCTCTTTAGATCTGTGCAAATAGATCATGAAGTGAGGGATTTAAGTGGTAAAAACCAACCCCACTTGCTAATTTGAAACTTTAACCACCAGAATGAAAGAATTGGAATTATTAGTGTCTACTTTTAAACACATAATAATAGAAAGAAACTAAGCCATTCAACAAAAGGAATAGAGAAGATGGCAAGTATAAATAATTCAACTAGAAAGCATAATATGAGTTTAGTGCATATTCTGGGAGGAAACTATGGAGGGGCACAGTATTCTGCAAGATAAAACTCAACATGATTCAGCTTCAGAGTAATGCTGTTATTATAATAATGAGATGCTTAGTTACAAAAAGACCAAAAGGAGCTTATCATAATGGCCTTTATTTATAAAGGTGACCCCACCACATGCACCCTCAACGTAAGAGTGGGCTCCAGTACACAGATATATATTCAAAGGAAAATTCCTAGAAATAGTAAAATGAATCTTTGCTTCCTACTTTCAAGACAGGCAGATGCCAATGATAAGAATCTAGATCAAAACAAAACTGTCATCCTCAAATGTCATCATTTCTCTGAGAAAATTCTGAGAAACTGATCTTTTGGTTTGTCAGCAACCCTGAAAGATCCCATTTATTTAAGTACCCAACACTTTAACAGATGTTTCTCTAGAATTATAATATACTGACTATAATTACTCTGAAACTTAAGGAGACAGTGGTTAAATTCCTAACAAATATGGTGGATACTTCTCAAAAACAGAATCCATTTCTTCTCATTTCAGTCCTGTACATGATGGCCATGAATTAAAGGCTTGCAAATGAATAAAAACATCCAACAAGGGCAAAAGTTCAAACTGGGTATGGAATAAATCCCACGATATAATCATAATTAAGAAAATGTTAGGACTCTGATTAGATTATAAACTGTGTTTAAGATTTTCCCCTGCAAGAGGGCACAAAGCCATTTCTATGCCCATTAATGTTAAATCAGTACCACTCCACTTCCTTATTTTTCTAACTTAAACAATGCATTTCCTTTTTGGTGTCATTTCAAGCACTATCATAAACTACTTTAGAGGAAGTGGGTATGACTGTGAAGACATTTCCATAAAAGCAAAGCACCAAAAAGGACCCAAGCAAAAAAATGCCTTAGGTCTCAAAGCAGAAAAAAGCAGGCTTATAAAGAAGACAATTGGGTATTTACACTAAATTCTTAGAACCAGGCTCCCTAGTAAAGCAGCTCTTAAGGTTATGTCAAAAGAACTCAGGAAATATCCTGAAGAGGCTCCCTCTGGTCGAAGAAAGATATATAAAAGATAAACATATATAAAAGATTATAGGGGGGCCTGGGTGGCTCAGTGGGTTAAAGCCTCTGTCTTCGGCTCAGGTCATGATCCCAGAGTCCTGGGATCAGGCCCCACATCGGGTTCTCTGCTCAGCAGGGAGCCTGCTTCCCTCTCTCTCTCTGCCTGCCTCTCTGTCTACTTGCGATCTCTGTCAAATAAATAAATAAAATCTTAAAAAAAAAAAAAAAGATTATAATAAACACCATTATGAATAGTTACTACAATCAATGTCTTCAAACTATGAACTCATGGATTTTTTTTAAGATTTTATTTATTTATTTTAAGATTTTTAATTTATTTATTTGACAGAGAGAGAAATCCTAAAGGAAAGTTTCCTTTAATAGAAGTTATAAAGCGGGGCGCCTGGGTGGCTCAGTGGTTTGGGCTGCTGCCTTCGGCTTGGGTCATGATCTCAGGGTCCTGGGATTGAGCCCCGCATCGGGCTCTCTGCTCCGCAGGAAGCCTGCTTCTCTCTCTCTCTCTCTCTCTCTCTCTCTCTCTCTCTCTCTCTCTGCCTGCCTCTCTGCCTACTTGTGATCTCTGTCTGTCAAATAAATAAATAAAATCTTTAAAAAAAAAAAAATAGAAGTTATAAAGCTAACGAATACAGAATGATAGATTATCAGTTTTGCGGATCCTGAAGAATTCACAGATCTGGGCAATAATCATAATGGCATCCATATGGAATATTCAGAAAAGGGAAATCTATAAAAGCAGAAAGTAGACTATAGCAATGGAATGGGAACAGACATTAACCGTAAATGGCATGAGGTGATCTTACCGAGGTGAGGGAAAGGTTACCAAACTCAACTACCTGATTACTGCACAACTCCATAAATCTACTAAAAATCTCTGTACTCTAGTTTTACAGTACTTAAATTATACTTCAATAAAGTTGTTAAAATATCACAATGGCTGTAATAACCACAGAAAGAGACAACTAGGTATTATGCGCCTCCTGACAGAACACCTCACCACTATGAATTACATGGGTCAAAAAAAAAAAATCTAACTTGAGGGGTGCCTGGTTGGCTCAGTCAGTTAAGTGTTCCACTCTTGATTTCGGCTCAGGTCATGATCTCAGGGTCCTGGCATCCAACCCTGCAGCAGGCTCTGTGCTCATCAGGAATTCTACTTGGGATTCTCTGCCTTTCCCTCTGTTCTCACTCGCTCCCCTGCCTCATGCCCCATGTGCTCATACTATCTCTCTAAAATAAATAAAATATTTTAAAAAAAAATCTAACTTGAATCTGATCAAACCTCTAGACCAATTTACAGGAAATAAAGAGGACAGAGGAACATGTTAAATGACACAATAGGAAGGCAATCATCAAAATCCAGAAACTACTGTGGGAAACTACAGGAAAACCCAGCTTCTTCAACAACTGCAAGAAATAAAAATAAAAGACTCTCAATAGACTTATCAATCAATCAAAATTTACAGACCCTAAATAGATCTTTAAACTGTTAGAATTTTTTTAAAAAAGTGACATTTTCAAGACAAAAGTCTGAACAATGGCTGATTTTGGTTTATTGGATGGGTTTTGCTTTTTTTTTGGTGTTACATTATCATGGGTTTTTTAAAAAAGAGTCCTTATCTTTTAGAGATAATGTGACACGGATATAGGTGGGCAAGATATGAAATGTGGAGTTCTATTTCAAAATTAACAATGGAGAAAACTTACAACTTTGTACAGTTCCTTCCTCTACATTTTACAGATAAGTGAAATTCAGAGACATAAGTTTTTTTTTTTTTTTTTAAGATTTTTATTTATTTGACAGAGACAGTGAGAGAAGGAACACAAGCAGGAGAATGAAAAAGAGAGAAGCAGCCTTCCCACTGAGCAGAGTCCCATCCAGGGCTTGATCCCAGAACTCTGGGACCATGTCCTGAGCCAAAGGCAGAGACTTAAAGAACAAGCCATCATCCAGGAGCCCCAGAGACATTAATTTGAAAAGGCACTATCATGACTCCATTTCCAAGAAAAATTTTTTAAAAAGCTAAGCAAGGGGTGCCTGGGTGGCTCAGTGAGTTAAAGCCTCTCCTTCGGCTGGGGTCATGATCCCAGGGTCCTGGGATTGAGCTGCGCATGGGGCTCTCTGCTCAGCCCCTCTCTGTCAATACCTGCCTCTCTGCCTACTTGTGATCTCTGTCTGTCAAATAAATAAATAAAATCTTAAAATATGTGTGTGTATATATATATATATATATACATATAAAATATGTACATGTACATATAAAATATATACATATTTTATATACATATTTTATATATGTATATATAAATGCATGTGTGTGTATATACATATAAAATATATATTAAAAAAAAAAAAAAACTGGGGCACCTGGGTGGCTCAGTGGGTTAGGCCTCTGCCTTCAGCTCAGGTCATGATCTCAGGGTCCTGGGATCAAGTCACATGTTGGGCTCTTTGCTTGGCAGGGAACCTGCTTCCCCCTGTCTCTGCCTACTTGTGATCTCTCTCTCTTGTCAAATAAATGAATAAAATCTAAAAAAATAAATAATAAAATAAATAAATAAATAAATAAACTAAGCCATGGGTGCCTGGGTGGCTCAACCAGTTGGGCGTCTGCCTTTGGCTCAGGTCCTGATCCCAAAGTCCTGGGATCAAGCACCATACTGTCATCTGTCGCTGCTCAGCAAGGAGTTGGCTTCTCCCTCTCCCTCTCCCCCTCTTGCAGCTTGTGCACTCTCTCTCTCCTAAATAAAACCTTAAAAAAACAAAAATCTAAGCTACTTTCAAAAAGCTAACCCTTGTTACACGTATGTGATAAATATGGAACACAAGTACAGACCACTGGCAATATGTAAGACATCCTCACACCAAACCCTCATCTAGGAAAATTGTCAGGAAATTGCTTGCAATTTCAAAATGTAGTGCCACTCAAAAATTAAAAAGGAATCACATTATGCACATTTAGCTTAGCATAAACTACTAAATATGCTAGGCAAAAAGGAGAGAAATAATAAATGATACCAGTTTTGCCTGCCACTTTCCACTCAGTGAGCACATGCTCCAGAAAATCACAAACACACTGTTCTCCTTAGTTATTCTTTCTCCTTTTAAGCCTCTTAGTGCCAGCTGCACACAGTACACTTCACAATACGAAGGGACTACCCCATTCAAATATGTTTATGTGTACAATAAAGCCCCTAAAGGAAAGCTAATTAATTACCTGAGTTGCAACCAGAGAAACAGTAACAAGTTTGAAAGTTGAAAGAAACACTGTGCTAGAATTACTGAGAAACAGAATGTCTATCTATAACTTTAAACCTTCCTAAGGAATTTTTAAGGATAACTATGATCACATGCAAAGTTTCCCTCACAGGCTGACATTAAACCTTGACTCCCACTTGAGTTACTCCACTCTATGACAATCTGACTACCACACCAGCTACTCCTCTATATGAAAGCAAAAAACAAGTACTGATACCCATACTGGAGGAGTTACTCCACTGTATGAAAATCTGACTACCACACGAGCTACCCTACCTCCACTCCATATGAAAGCAAAAAACAAGCACTGATACCTGCTGTTTCGACTGTTCAAGAAGAAAAGATCACACACAGGAATTACTAAGGTCCCTGCCTTGTGCTGATCTGCAGTAAAATCTGTGCAGATCGCTCTTGCTAACCTATAGTGTAAACTCCAAAACAAAGCTCCTATTTACCCAGGAAAGCTCTAAAGTGCAACGACGAATAAAGCCAACTGAAAACCTTCTCTGCAAGCAATCCAGAGTACCAGGTCTTGCTTAGGAAAAGAAAGTTGGGGTTTTCCGGGTTTTTTTTTTTTTAAGTTTAAGCCTAAGGATGCAAGGAGACAACATCACTTCCCCATTCCGAGAACTGAACAAAGGCTTTGCCGCGCAATGATAAAATGGAAAAGGAAGTAGGAGCAAGTTAGAAGAAATGGCACAGCAGCTTGAAAGAGGGTCCTCTCTATACATCGTCGCGGCTGCCCTCGCCGTCCTCCATCACTCCCGCCCCCAAAACAGTGTCCGAGCACAACTACCATAGACTGAACCGCAGTTCAACCAGTTCTTTAAAACCAACCATGCGGTCCAGGCCTCCAGAGCAATAACTACGGTTCATAAACACAGAACGGCAAGGAAAAGTTGTGGGGCCAAAAGAACCGAGAAGCGAGAGGCCCGGAAGGATCCAAATTCAGGTCCTCCTCCTTACACAGCCTCCTATCATCATTCTCTTCCCGTTCTCGATCACCCTTCCTCTCCAAACACTCATCCCGCCCCTTCCCTTGTAGCCACCTTTATTTCCCCTGAAGAAAAGACATTACAATTGTAGGCTTTCAGGTCAGAAAGACCTACATTCGAACCCATGCCACCAACTAGCTACGTGGCTTTGCATAAGTTACTTAAGCCCTCCGGTGCCTCAGTTTTCCTATCTTGTAAAATGGGTTCAATAACATACACCTCGGAGAACTGTAGTGGAGGATAAAAAAATGAAGCATATAAAGTGCTTTGTATAAAGTCCTGGCACATAACACTAGAATATTATTACTGTGTGCTAGTGATTGGTATTATTACCACTATTCGATGGGCCTCTTTCTCTTCTTACACCCCCTTCCCCTCACTTACGCCCCCATTCCCCTTCTTCCCACAGGTCCCCGATGGCCTCCTACACTCTCATCTCACGCTCCTCTCCGGTAAGCGCAAGCCCGCTTACCCTGAGTAGCTGGGCCCGCAAAGCGCAGGCTTGCGGGCTGGCGGGTAGAGTCCCCCGGGAGCGGCGGCAGCGGCGGCGGCGGCAGCGGCAGCGGCCCCTGACCCGGCGCTCTTTTCCTGCCCCGGATCTGCTCCGGGAATCGAGCGGGCCAGCGAGATGGGCGCCCTCGTGCCCAGAGCGGCCTTACGCACTACCCACCTAAAAACCTGGCCGAACCACTCTACCCATTGGATCCTCCCGACTCGCCTGCTCCTTTAACGTCACTCCAGACACGCGCGCGCGCGCGCGCACCTGGTCAAGCCTGCTCCACCCCTTTTGCGCGCCCCGGAGACTCTGTGCGTGTTCAACCAACCCGAGCTCGCGGGAGAAACGCGCAGGCGCAAAACCAAGAGGGCGCCCGGAAAGCAGAGAGGCGGGGCGGCCTCGCCAGACGCAAGCGGAACGCGACCGGTGCTCGGCTCAGTTCAGTTCGCAACAACACACTGTTTCGGTTCTCCTTCCGCGCGCCCAAAGGAGGGGCGTGGCCTAGAACAAGCCCCCGCTTGGGGGCGTGGTCGAGACCCAATGGCCGAGGATGGGGCGTGGAACTTCAGACCAAATCCCTCAAACTGTAACGTCCTCGCCACCCTGCTTTGATGGGCCGTTAAAGTCGTTGACGGGAGAGGATCCTCACCCCCTTCCCTGTACTAATGCAGCTCCCTGGACCCCTCACTTACAAAACGTTTATCTCTCGGCTTCCTTTCTGGCAGACAATTGGTTGGGGGTGGGGCAGCACCCCAAACCGAGTCTGGGTGACGTCCGGCGAGGCCCGCCTCCCTCCTGTCTGCCTCACAGAGAAGGCGAGCAGCGTTACCACAGCAACCGGCCCGCCGGGGCCTGCTCGACTTACAAAGAAGACGCGGCCTCGGGTGGGGAAGGAGCCCGGCCTCTGAGGAGCTCGGGGGCGGCGGGCGCTAGGAAGGCGCTGCACGTTTTCCTTGCGAGAGCCCTGGGCTTGGGCTGGGCTTAGGAGCCCCTAGAGCCTCCATCCGTTCCCGCGATCCTCTGAATCCTGCGTGGACAGAGGGCGGTTTGCCAGCGCCTGGCCTCGGCAGCATTTGAGCCGGGCAGCCTCGGCCGCAGCCGGGCCTCGCGTTGTCCCGCAGTGGCGAAGAGGACAAAGCACTGACTTCCCGCACGCAGCTCTCTATCCTCTCCCGCGAGAGCGCCACGCTGTCTGCGACTGGTGCGGGTCGGCCCAAAGCAGCGGTCTAGCCATACCCTAGGTGCCTTCGCTTGAAGGGGGCTGTTGGTAGCTGGATAGCAAATATCCAAGCTACTAGACCTCCTTGTTTTTAAACGTTGCCTCCTAAGGGGATTTTGAAAAATCCTGCCTCCATTTCCAAGGCTGGAGGCAGAGCAGGCCTTCAGTGGCAATTTCACGGGATTCCCAATATTTATCCTCTGGGGAGATGAACTCCCACCTCCCCTCCCCAGAGTAGAGCATCAGGTGCAGTTTCTGAACCCCACTCTCCTTCTCCCCTCCAGTGTCTGTCTGGTGTGGTTTTGGAAAGCAGGTGAGATTGGGGGGGCGGGGGGTGGAGTCCGAAGCCCAGGACCAAGACATCTTTCGTGGGTGCAAAATGCTGGTTCATTTAAAACACAGGGACAAATTGCGCAAACAGAGCTGCTGCACTGGGGTTATGAGGGGTGCCTGATTATATACGATGGGGTTGGGGGAGTAAGGAACAGGAAGGTTTCAAAAGAACTTTCTGAAGGAGACCTACAGGATACGGAAGGCCTTGCCATTGTCAAGTTGTTTGTTGTCCCGTGTAGCAAGGCATTAACATTAAGATAGTTGGGAGATTCCCGGAAGAATGTCACACAATTCCCACCCCAGAGTCTGGTTGAGGGAGAGGTTGCAGGTGTCAGCCTTAGCTTTGTCTTTAACCAGCCTTCAGCTCCCGCATCGAGTCTGCTTATCTGTAACCCAGGGATGTAACTATCTCATAAGGTTGTTGTATTAATAAATGGAAAAATCACACCGCACTGAGCGTGTCAGTCTACTCAATAAACAATCGTTTCTGGCCTGTCTCTGTTGCTATCACAAAGATCTTTGTTGTTTATTAGCTTTGGTGCAGGCTCAACAATCAGTCCATTGAGCAATACAGGCATGAAGAAAGCAGGCAAAACACTCCCACACCCCACCCGTCTCCTGGGTTTCTAGTGTCCTTTCACCCGCTTGTAATTAGATTCTAGAGAGGGCAGCCCTATGGGGAGCTAGTCACATGAAGAGCAGCCTCCACAATCCTTTCTTGGACTTTTGTTTCTTCCTGCAGCACTGGGCCTGGTGTGCATGGAAACAAACAGGAAACACAGCATCTCCATGTCCCCGAATCCACCCCCCCACCCCCACCCCCCACTGCCCTCGACCTAGAACTGGGTGTTCATTTCTCAGGTTATTGAAGAGAAATGAAAAACACACAGATGGCTTGTACTTCAGGAGGCATTTGGAGTGTTTGTTGGAAACAATTGGGGTTCATGCTGTACTTATGCTACTGCAAAATTAGAACAATTGTACAAATCACTATTTCTCAAAGGGAGGGAGGCCCCAAACAAATGAGAGGGTAGTTGGAGAAGAAAATATCCAGTAATATAACTTACTGTTTGGGGAGGAAAAAAACCTATTGTTTTTGGTCTACAAACTATAAAAAGGCTTGAACATAATCTCAGCTAGGAGAGTAGAAAGACTAAATGAACTGAAACACTGGTTGTGAAATGGTTCTTAAAAAGCAGACAGGGTGAAATCATTGGCCAGACAAGCCTTTCCGTTATTCTGAAATCTAAATACCAAATCTAATGAGATGCATTTCTTAAAGTATGTGTAGGAAGATAAAATTTTGTTTTATTTTTAGGATTTTTCATTTATTTGACAGATCACAAGTAGGCAGAGAGGCAGGTGGGGGGGCGGGGGCGGTGGGAAGCAGGCTCCCTGCTGAGCGGAGAGCCCAATGCGGGGGCTTGATCGAAAGACCCTGAGATCATGACCTGAGCCAAAGGTACAGGCTTAACCCACTGAGCCACCTAGGCACCCTAAAATTTTATAAAATTTTAAAAATATACAGTTGACCCTCGAACAATGCAGGGGTTAGGGTATAACTTTTGACCCCCCCCACAAAAAACTTATACATGGATTTTTTACCATATGGCACAGTACTACAAATGCATTTTCTCCTCCTTAAGAGTTTAAAAAAAAAATTCTAGCTTACTTTATTGTAAGAGTACAGTATGAAAATGGAAAAGAAGGTAAATGCCTCCAGGTTTCATTCCAATATAACTACCCTCTGAGCTCAAGTCTCAGAAACAATTTTACCATTAGAGTGCTGATAATACCTAGATGTCTGTCAATTGATTCCATTGTTAAAAGCCACCAACACAAACAAGTTTAGCCAAGGTCTGACACTTCCTAAAATGCCTTTTATCAGATAATACATTTACCTTTAAATTCAAATGAAGAATGCCCCCAGCTGGCTTCTTTCCTTGGTACAGATGGAGTTAACTCCCTGCTTTTGAAGTGTGTTGTCCTTGCTTTGTTTACATAATAGAAAACCCTTCTTCTGACTCTTGGAAATTATCAAGATCATCAGACTTCCCCTAAATATAAAGCAAATGTCATGTTTCTTGACTAAGCATTTGAGTATTGTTTCAGGATTTTGATTTCAACCTAAAAAAAAAAAAAAAACCTCTGTTCTTTGATGAAATCAGAGTTCTTTCTTCTCTGGAAATGGACATCAAACCTATTTTATTCATATCTCATTTGATTTTTTTTCCTGGATTTTCCTTCCCCCTCAGAGTCTACTAACATAACAAAACTAACCTTAACCTTTAAATATCCAAATCTGTGAGGGTCCATAAAGATGTTCTAACTAATATATTCCCCCAATTTAACAGAAAGTAACTTAAGTCACCCAGCACCCAGCGACAGGACCAAGATTTGAGTCTTCTGATTTCCCAGTCCAATATGAGATTAGGTGTTCATCCCGTGGGCTGTAGTTATGGTCCATTTGCTATGTGCTGTGTCCTTCGTTGATGCTGGAGAATGTGCTAGAAGCAGATGAGGTTCCTAGCCTCATGAAGCTTGATATTTGGTGCCAGGGACTGACAGTAAAACAAGTGAACAAGCATTCAAGTAGGAAATAAAAGGATGAAGAGAACTGGTGATAGCTATGATGAAAGAAGCTAATGTGGTAAATTGACAGAATAATTGGATTGAGGGAAGATAGGGGAAACTACTGAGGGGTCAAAGAAGGACAGACTCAGAGAAACCAAGGTCATATAGTTGGTGGGTGGCGGTTTGAACCCAGACCCACTTTTTTCCAGGATCTCTGGACCTCTCCTCAAGAGCACTTCCTTTAAAAGAGAGAACCCAGGAGGAGGATGTTTTAGGCAACCTGGAGATAACAAGAAAGCCCAGCTATTCCTCAAAGATAGGCTGGAGAGAAAACCCAGGAGGACCAGAGAGAACATCTCATTTATGCAGGCCCTGCCAAGGACCTACCATGTACCAGAGTTATGTCATGGAAATACATAAAGCTCCCACTTGAAATGATTATAGGAAAAAAGTGCCTGCTACTCTAGGGAAGCACTGACCATATCAGCTAAAAAACTTCAGAAAGAAAAGAACCAAAGGTAGATTAGTGGACAGGATCAGGAAGGAAAATCTGGATGGAAAGTCTATGAGCAGTGACATAGAGATAAGGATAACAAAGTAGAAAAAAAAATTTTGCACATACTAAGTGATTGGTAAATGCGTCTGAGGTGATCCTCAGAACATTAGAAAATAGGAAATAGTGGGGAATAATGTTATATGAAAGGAGCTAGATTAAAACGGGCACTGGATCAGGTAGCAAGGTTTGTTTTGAGCAGTGCAGGAGACAGGCTTGGTTGTGGGGGAATATATACATTATATAAATATCTGGAATATTGAAAAAAAAAATAGTTACCTCCAAAAGAAGAGAGGAGAAAAAACATAAGCAAGTTGTACAAAATGTAATTAATTTGGGACCAGGCATTGCATGTTACCTGAGCTCTTGTGTTGTGCCAGGAATTAGGCGAAGAAAGGAAACTAATACATGATCCTTTTTTTGCCAGATAATGACACATCTAGGTAATGGGACAGCATGCAGTCATTAAAAAGAATCTGGTAGCTCTGAAAGGAACTACAGGGAGCAATTTCCATGTTTGTGTGCTAAGTGAAAATAGGAAGGAGCAGAAGAAGCATATATGGTGTGCTGTTTCTTTCTTTCTTTTTTTTTTTTTAAGATTTTACTTATTTATTTGACAGGCAGAGATTACAAGTAGGCAGAGAGGCAGGCAGAGAGAGAGGAGGAAGCAGGCTCCCTGCGGAGCAGAGAGCCTGATGCGGAGCTCTATCCCACGGGAAAATTAGGGGACTGGGGAAGAGCGAAAAAAGACTTTTTACTATATATCTTTTATCTTTTTGTATTTTATATCAGTTGCACATATTGCCTCTCCAAAAATAATATTTAGAAAATTACAAATAAAGCTCAGTTCTTTTTCATTTTTTTTTAAGATTTTATTTATTTATTTGAGAGAGAGCACAAGCAGGCAGAGAGGCAGGCAGAGAGAGAGGAAGAAGCAGGCTCTCTGCTGAGCAGAGAGCCAGATGTGGGGCTTGATCCCAGGGCTCCGAGTTCATGACCTGAGCCGAAGGCAGCAGCCTAACCCGCTGAGCCACCCAGGCACCCCACTCAGTTCTTTTTCAAAGGTGTTTACCATTTCATGTTATGGATCCTCTATCCTAACGTTACCTGTTTCAGTTAACAAGCACACCTAACCTCCACAGGTGTACCTTCCCTGCACCTAGATTCACTAGTATAGTTGATGCATCTTTCTTCCTTTGCCTGCCCTCGGCAGCAACAGAAGTAATAAAAAAAGAGAAAATGAGATTCTCTGGTCCATGTAACCTTTTTATCTACTTGGACTGCTCATCACAGTATCTGATACCTGAATCTATCTGTTTTGTTGTTGTTGTTCTATTTTATTTTATTTCTTTTAAACATTTTATTTATTTGACAAACAGAGATCACAAGTAGGCAGAGAGAGAGAGAGGAGGAAGCAGGCTCCCCACTAAGCAGAGAGCCTGATGCGGGCCTCAATCATAGGACCCTGGGATCATGACCAGAGCCAAAGGCAGAGGCTGTAACCCTCTGAGCCACCCAGGTGCCCCCTTTCTTTCTATTTTAAATTAATCTTCTTGCCCAGATCTTTTATTCTTTATTTACTTATTTATTTAATCTTTGTCCATTTTACTTACTTACTTATTATTTATTTATTTATTTATTTAAAATTAATTTCTTTGCCCTAGGTGGGGCTTGAACTCAGGACTCAGAGATCAGTAATTGCAGGCTCCAGGAGCTCCATTTCTAAAAAATTTATTTTATTTACTTATTTATTTTTGATGTCCACATCTTTTAATGCACCTGCCTCCTGGAGACAGCAACATCTTCTTAAGCTGAGGAAGATGAAGGAAGTTTTTAAAAAGAAGATTTTAAAAAGCTCGGAGTTTGGCCAAAGGCGCTCCTTCAAGCTCCTGCTTAAGTGCGCATTTCCTCTTGGCTTTAAGGAGATGTCCTTCGGCCAGAAGGGCGTTTTTTTTGTCTCCAGTCTACGCAGACCCAAACTTTTTCTCTCATCACGTGCCTGGCCCGAGCCAGTCGGCTGCTCCGTAACTCGATCACTGTGACCGGCCTCCCCAAGCCACCGAGGAGCCGCGAGGGTGGGCAGCCGCGCAGTGACAGCAGCCGCCTAGGTAGGGGCGGAGGAGAAGGGGAGGCGAGCGTGGGCTGTGGACCGGGACCTCGGAAGAGCTGGGACACGGACCCCTGCAGAGGTGAGCGGGGGAACTGCCGGGGAGGGAGCTGTTCGCCACCGTCTGGGCGAGTTCCCTTAAAGAAAGAAAAAGTGCGTTCTTCTCCCCTCTGCTCCCTCTCAGTCCTCCCCCACGTAAAAAATAGGTGAGATTTGCCTCTGATCGTTGATCTGGGCCGTCTTCTTGCTGCCCAGAGCCCCCGACAAGGCCCTTGCTGATGTCTGCAGACTCTGCCTTTGTGCCATCCCCTCCTCTGTCCTCCTGTCCGGCTAGCACCTGACAGTCTGTCCTGTCAGATGGTCAGGGTTGGGCTTCACAACCCTGTGTATAAAGGGCAAACTCTCTAGTCAGAACTCCGAAGAGGAAAAGCCAACTGCAAGTCTGGCGGGGAAACCACAAACTGCTTCTCTGACCTTTCGGATCACCTGGAGGGCACATAGGCAATTTTAAGGGTCTTAAAACAAGATCAAGGTGTGAGCTAGAGATGGGCTACCGTGTCCAAGCTGTCTTGTCGCCACATACAAAGATGTATCAGTGGTCTTAGAATTACTGGCCATTCCGTAGTTGCCGGGAAGGACTCCCACAAAGCTTCCTGGGTGAGAGGATGCAGTCTGTGTACCTTGATGGGGATGAACGATAAGGCTGGTCGTTTCCAGGGGCTCATATGGACCCTTTGGGGCTTTAGGCAAGCAAAACAGGATACAGACTGCGGTTTGCTTCAGTTCCATGCACAGTTCCAACCACATCTCTTACATTGAGAGATCATGATTCTAAAATCAACTTGATAAAATGGAAAAGCTCTGAACTCCAGCCTCTGGCCATGGAAAGAAAAGGCCTTAGTCCCAGGGAAAGGTGCTGATACCTTGAAAGCAAATATTGGACACCTTCTGAGGGCAAAACACATTACTATTTTTTTTAAGATTTTGTTTATTTATTTGACAGACAGAGATCACAAGTAGGCAGAGAGGCAGGCAGACAGAAAGAGAGAGGAGGAAGCAGGCTCCCCCCTAAGCAGAGAGCCCAATGCGGGGCTCGATCCCAAGACCCCAAGATCATGACCTGAGCTGAAGGCAGAGGCTTTAACCCACTGAGCCACCCAGGTGCCACAACACAGTACTTTTTATTCAGTTCTCCTTTCCTTTATTCAGCAGATACTGTCTGCCACATGGCAGGTTTGTGGACCTCACAGTAAACAAACAGGCAGGCTCATTTTCACAGGCACGCTATCAGGCGGGACAGGCCGTTCTTAAACGATACACATACCCCATAGAAAAGGCAGGGAAGGGAACGTTGGTAGAACAATCCTCAGTCTTTTGGCTCGGAGTCTCACCTTTCTTTCCGGCATTTCGTCTTCTGGAATGAGAATCTTTTCATCCACAAAAGCCTCACTTGTTCTTAGACCTTGGTCACAGCAGCTCCTCAAATCTTCCTCACCACAGGCTTTAAGCTGGGCAACTACATTTCTGGTCAGTGTCCTCCCCCTTAGAGACAGTCTGCTCAGCTTTTTCCAAGACAATGAACAGCCTGAGAGCAGAGACTGAGGTGGTGGGAGTTCTCATCCTCCTGTTGGTCGCCCTCTCCCGATGTTGTCTCCCACTTACGAAAGAGAATTTGTGCTCATCCAAACACACACTCGGCGCCCAGCAAAGTCTCAGGAAGCCTGGATTTTCCCAGAAACTGTGGAGTTTGGAACAAGTCAATTCAGCTCATTGAGGCTAATCTTTGCTTATAAAATAGAAAAGGTGGAGTAGACAATCAACGAGGTCTCACTTGTTCTTTTTTTCTCCTTTGAAAGTAAATAATTCTAGTAATTTCACGGTATGTTTACAAAGAAACAGTACATAGTCATGTAAAGATGGTATGTCTTACACCTATAAAATGGGAACCCTCATCAACCATGCAGAATATTCAGGGACCTAGAATCTGAAAGAGGGGCACCTGGGTGGCTCAGTCGGTTAGGCATCTGCCTGTGGCTTAGGTCATGATCCCAGGGTCCTGGGATAGAGTCCCTCATGGCTCCCTGCTCAGCGGGGACCCTCTTTCTCCCTTTGCCTGCCTCCCCCTGCTTGTGCGCTCACTCGCTCTCTCTCTCTCTGACAAATAAATAAAAGCTTAAAAAAAAAATCTGAAAGTGTCAGGCTGCAGAAAAAACTTAAAAGTCTCTACCCACCCCATACCCTCACCCCATTCGTCTATTCTGTCTCTTGTCTGTATTCAGATTCTCAAGGTCATGAACATCAGCTTTAGCCTCACTGTATCATTTTACTAGACCGAGAATTCTGCAATAAATAGCTTGTATAGTCAGAATCAAAAGAACCATACTTAAAAAGTATCTAATTTGGATAATCTCACAATATGTATCAACTTCCCTTTAAAGGGGAATCGGTTCGTTGTTAGGAAGTATTAGAATATTTTTCTTTGGTGCCTTTCTTTCTTTCTCTTCCCTAAATGCATTCCCATCCTATGCAATTTCATATTCTCCTCCTACATACTTTCTCACTTGAAAAATCAAAGCTATGCAGTATTACTTTATTGAATACGGCAAGAAGCATCTCCTATTCACCTTTGTATCTATCCCCTATGGCTACCTTTGTATCTTGCATACAGTAAAGGTTTCTTGAAAGAATTATTACTATTTTAGAGAAAACATGTTCTGTTTTCCCTCTGGTATTAAAACACAGGCGCGTGTGCTCGCAGTATCTAATCCATTATTCATGGCTGATAGAGGCTGATCTCATTCCTTTGTGTTCCTTTACAACCCTGATGCCCACCCTGCATGCACAACATCAGCACATTCTACACTGTTTGCAGACTCGGTTGGTATAATAAGCACTGAAATCAAGTTTTGCCACTAAATAGCCATGTAATTTGAACTGAACACTGAACCTTTCTATGCCCCCATGTCTTCCAGTGGAAAACAGTAGCATCTGACTTGAAGGGCTCTGAGATCACGTCTAGTTGTTGGATGGGAGACTTTAGAAAGGTAAAGGAAAAGGTCAGAGAGAGAAAGCACAATAAAAGTGGAGTGATTATAGCACCTGAATATATCACATATTAATAATCGCCATTGGCTTTATTTGCCAAAATCTCTAACTTGAGCATTCCCACTGGCAGTCAATGTGAAGGAACTTCTGCGGTTGAAGACACATCTGCCTACCATGTTTGGGGACTTCTCTAGAACCTTCCTACAGACTCTGTCCACTTAAAACTGAAAACACATCTGCCAGCAGGTAGAGAGGCACAGAAAACAAGCTTCTTTGGCATAAAATATTCAGCAGAATATAGGCTTGTGCAGCTTAGAGGAGTCAGCCTCCTATGTAAATATCTTGGGAGATAGTATGTGGGCGTATTAGCTTAGCCAAAGAACACATATTTGGAAGTGCTTCTTTGCCTCCACTGAGATCAGATGTGGACAGAAAAATGTTGGGACTCCTGCTGCCAAAGAGGCCTTCCCAGCACCAGAAGATAAAGAGTCACCTTTCCTTTGGCCAGAAGGTTTACCCGGAGCCGAGGGTTCCCACGTAGAACTTCTCTCATTGCTCAGTCTGGTGGCACTCGGTTTCCATCCTATGGACACAGTGGGCGTCAACACTCTGCCTTTGCTTTTTGTTTGGTTGGTTTGGTTTGGTTTGGGGTTTTTTTGTTTGTTTGTTTTTTAAAGACTATTTATTTATTTGAGAGAGAGAGTATGCACATGAGTGGAGAGAGGAGTAGAGGGAGAGGGAGAAGCAGACTCTGCTGAGCAGGGAGCCTGATGAAGAGCTCGATCCCAGGACCCAGGAACATGACCTGAGTGGGAGGCAGACACTTATCCCACTGAGCCACCCAGGTGCCCCAGGACTCTCTCTGCCTTTGGAATCAAGCAGAGCTGCCTCCTTCCAGGGTCAAGGTCTCATGGTACAGACAGTCATCCTCATCTCTCTTAGTTCTTGTTTTTAATTTTAATATCTGGTTCTGTTTATTTATACTTTAGACCCAGTCTCCATCTCCAAAGAGTTTGAAATAGCTCCCAATAAAGGATATATACAATTGAACAGCTGCAAATAGGTAAAACCTGATAAGAAACCATCCGGCACAAATAAATACCTTTCGTACTGTTCTGAATTGTGATCTGTAGAAAAAAGAACCAGAAGCTTTGCCGCTACTGCTCTTCCTTGGGACCATGTAAAGTTGTTAACCTTTCTCCTGATCCCCTCTGCCTCCCCCTCCCTGTCACCACAAAAAAAGGAGAAGAAGAAACAAAGCACTGGTTCTTTTTTTTTTTTTTTTCAATGTTATGTTAGTCACCATATAGTATATTAGTTTTTGATGTAGTGTTCTATGATTCATTGCGTACAACACCCAGTGATCATTGCAATACATAACCTCCTTAATATCCATCACTGGGGCCCCCCATCCCCCTACCCCTGCCCCTCTGAAACCCTCAGTTTGTTTCCTAGAGTCCACAGTCCCTCTGATTTCCTCCCCGCCTTCATTTTTCCCTTCCTTCTCCTAATATCCTCTATGCTATTCCTTGTGTTCCACATAGAAGTGAAACCCTATGATAATTGTCTTTCTCTGCTTGACTCCATCAGAGTTACCTTTAATAATCTAATGAAAGCTATGGACCTTTCTATCCTGAAGAATGAACATGGAAAAAATTGGCCTATACTTTCAGGGGAAACAGACTTCTCAAAGGAATTGAAATTAATCTGATTTTTGAGAAAGGGAAAGTTAATTAAAGAGAGAGCTAATTACTCTTCAAATCTTCAATAAAATGTTTCCAACAAATGGGCATTGAATTTATTTTAAAAACTTTTAACAGTTCTGTAATTTTCTAAATAGGTAAAAACATACTCACGGTACCAAATTCAAAAGGCAGGAAACAGCATATAGTAAAAAGATAGCCTTCTTTCTATCCTGTCCCCTAGTGGCCCGGTTCACCTCACCAAAAGCCACCATTGTAAACAGTTTCTTAGATACTCTTCCAGCAGTAGTCTAATATTCTATGTATTATCCCATGCACACTTAAACAGGACACACACACACACACAAATATTCCATGCATTGTTTATTTTTCCCACTTAATACTTCTGGAGAGTACACACAAAGCCTTATTCCTTTACTGAATGAAAATTGTTTCACCATTGGATGCAATATAATTTTCTTAACCAGCTGCTATTGATGGACATTTAACTTGTTTCTAATCTTTAGCCATTAAAAACTGTTACATTGAACATCTTTATACATACATCATTTTTTATATAGGACTGTATAATTTAAAAAAAATCCCCCAAAGTGTATTTGAGCATTAAATTTAACTCTGAGCTTAATCGGTAGCCAAAGCAAAAAGGCGCACATGGAGGGACCAAAATGGATCGCCTCAGTTTTGTTTTGCATATTACAAAAAAGTATACTACTTCTTCCAAAGAGGAGAACTGTACACTAATTTCTATGTAGACTTTAGCATCTGTATATTCATACAAAGTACATGGCTTCCTTTGGAGAATGAAATAATGGAGTAGGGAATACCTTCAGTGGCAGTAGTGATATTCATGTTCACACATCTATCTTGATTTTTTAAAGTTTTTTTTTAAGGTTTTATTTATTTATTTGAGAGAAAGAGTGTGAGCGAGAGAGAGAGCATGAGCAGAGGGGAGATAGAGGGAGAAGCAGGCTCCCGCTGAGCAAGGAAACCGATGCAGGGCCCAGTCCCAGGACCCTGGGATCAAGACCTGAGCTGAATGCAGATGCCGAACTGACTGACCCACCCAAGTGCTCCTATTTTTTTTTAAGTTTTTATTTAAATTCCATTCAGTTAAAACAAAAAACAAATAAGTTCCAGTTAGTTAACATACAGGGTGATATGTCAGGCGTACTGTGTACTGAGTTAGCACGTCATACAACACGTGCCCTCCTTCATGCCCGTCACCTGTTGCACCCGTGCCCCACCTCCTCCACCCAGCTCATTCTTGATAGCTAAGGGTCTCTTTCTTGGTTTACCCTCCCTCTCTTTTTTTTCCTCCCTGTGTTCATTTGTTTTGTTTTTCACATTCCACCTACTAGTGAAATCATACGGTATTTGTCGTTCTCTGATTTATTTCACGTGGCATTATACTCTCTAGCTCCATCAACGTTATTGCAAATCACAAGATTTCGCTCTTTTGATGGCTAAATAATATTCCACTGTGTACACGTATGTGTGTGTGTACATACGTGGATATATATATATAGTTTATCTATTCCATATGTATATATAATATATATATTCTGTACATACACACACACCCCATATCTTTATCCATTCATTAATCGATAGATGCTTGGGCTGTTTCCATAATTTGGCTATTGGAAATAGTGCTGCTATAACCATCGGGGTACATGTATCCCTTTGAATTAGTGTTTTTGTGGTCTTCAGGTAAATACCTAGTAGTGCGATTGCTGGATCATAGGGTAGTTCTATTTTTAACTTCTTTTCTTTTTTTAAAGATTTTATTTGTTTATTTGAGAGATAGAGAGAACGAGCTGTGGGGAGGGCCAAAGGTGGGGAGAGAGAGAGAGAGAGAATAGCAGACTCCCTACTGAGAGCAGGAAGCCTGATCCGGGGCTCAATCCCAGGACCCGGAGATCATGACCTAATCTGAAGGTGGACGCTTAACTGACTGAGCCCCCCAGACACCCCTATTTTTAACTTTTTGAGGAACCGCCATACTGTTCCCCACAGTAGGTGCACTAGCTTATGTTCCCACCAACAGTGCAAGAAAACTCCCCTTTGACCACATCCCTGCCAACACCTGTTGTCTCTTGTACTGTTGATTTTAGCCGTTCTGACAGGTGTGAGGTGATCTCTCAATGTAGTTTTGACTTGCATTTCCCTGATAATGAATGATGTGGAGCATCTTTTCATGTGTCTGTTGGCCACCTGGATGTCTTCTTTGGAGAAGTGTCTATCCATGTTTTCTGCCCATTTTTAAATGGATTATTCATTTTGGGGCATTGAGTTTGATAATTTCTTTATGTATTTTGGATACTGACCCTTTATCGGATATGTCCTTTGCAAATATCTTCTCCCATTCCATAGGTTGCTTTTTAGCTTTGTTGATGTTTCCTTGGCTGTGACAGAACCTTCCTATTTTGCTGTAGCCCCAGTAGTTTATTTTTGCTTTTGTTTCCCTGGCCTCAGGAGACCTATCTAGAAAAAAGTTGCTATAGCCGATATCTGAGAAATTACTGCCTGTGCTTTCTTCAAGGGCTTTTATGGTTTCATGTCTCAAACTTAGGTCTTTAATCCATTTCGAGTTTATTTTTGTATGTGGTGTAAGACAGTGGTCAAGTTTCATTCTTTTGCGTGTAGCTGTCCAGTTTTTCCCAACATAGTTGACAAGATAGTCTTTTTTCCCATTGGATATTCTTCTTGCTTTGTTAAGATTAATTGGCCATATAATTGTGGATTCAGTTCTGGGTTTTCTATTCTGTTCCATTGATCTGTGTGTCTGATTTTGTGACATCTTGTTTTGTTTTGTTTTTTTAAGTATGATGTAGGGGTGCCTGGGTGGCTCAGTCGATTAAGTGTCTGCCTTTGGCTCAGGTCATGATCCCAGGTTCCTGAGATCGAGCCCTGAATCAGGATTCCTGCTCATTGGGGAGTCTGCTTCTCCCTCTTCCACTGCCTCTCCCTGCCCCGCCCCCCATCTTGTGCTATCTCTCATATAAATAAAATCTTTTTTAAAAAAAGATTTAAAAAGGGGCACCTGGGTGGCTCAGTGGTTTAAGCCTCTGCCTTCAGCTCAGGTCATGATCTCGGGGTCCTGGGATCGAGCCCCGCATCGGGCTCTCTGCTCAGCAGGGAGCCTGCTTCCCCCTCTCTCTCTGCCTGCCTTCTGCCTACTTGTGATCTCTCTCTGTCTATCAAATAAATAGATAAAAAAAAGATTTAAAAAGTATGATCTAGGGGCACCTGGGTGGCTCAGTGGGTTAAGCCTCTGCCTTCGGCTCAGGTCATGATCTCAGGGTCCTGGGATTAAGCCAGGCATTGGGCTCTCTGCTCAGTAGGGAGCCTGCTTCCCCCTCTCCCCCTGCCTGCCTCTCTGCCTACTTTGTGATCTCTGTTAAATAAATAAATAGCATCTTTTTTTTTTTTTTTTTTTTTAAGTATGATCTAGGGGCACCTGGGTGGCTCAGTGTGTCAAAGCCTCTGCCTTCGGCTCAGGTCATGATCCCAGGGTCCTGGGATCGAGTCCTGCATCAGGCTCCCTGCACGGCAGGGAGCCTGCTTCCTCCTCTCTCTCTGCCTGCCTCTCTGCCTACTTGTGATCTCTGTCAAAGAAATAAATAAAATCTTAAAAAAAAAAAAAAAAGAATGATCTAACTAAAACCCAGCATTCCTTGAATAAACTAAAATGAAATCAAGGAGGAAAAGCTTCAGTTTTGAGGTTGGAGATCATGGATCATGTGTCTGAGTGCAGAGAAAACCTGGGCATTGTCCTCCTCTAAAGATTTCTTCGGTATGCCGGATCTCCTGCCCTGCTCAGTATTTTCTTAGCTCTGGCACGGACTTCTAGCTTAATACTTTCCATACAGATTTTGGAATGATGGGTTTATGTAAATGAGGGTTTCTCATTTATCGTTGCATCTGCATGGTTCCTTGCACAAAGTAAGTTCTAAACAAATGTCCCTGAAAGGAACAGATGAGTTTCTAAAGATCAGAGACCATGTCCCATTAGCTTCTTGACCTCTTGGCAAAGATAATGATGCTAAGTTGGGGAAAAGCTAGGATGAGGCTCTGGCTTATAAGTGAAGTTCCTACAGCAGAGCAGTCCCAGAAGCTTACCAAATAAACCCCAGTCCTTTTGTTTCCTTCTCCAGAAGGGATGGTTATTTCAACAGGGTCAACAGAGCCTTTCACAGTTCCCAGCAAGAACTGAGGATGGAAATCCAAGGTGATAGAAAAGGTGATCCAAGGTGATTCTGCCGGTCTGCAAATAACTTGTACACATTGAGAGTCTCAGCTCAAGGTGCTTCCTTTGACCCTTGGTTCCTTATCATTAAGACACTTGGTCTGCTCAGCCCCAAAGGTCCTAGAACCACTACCTTCCTCATGCTGAAAGATCTGTGCCTTTCAGAATTCCAGGCAGCAAGCTGCCAGATTGAAAAATGACCCTGTCTTGTCCAAGAATCTGTCCCCATGTAAAGGGTGACTTCTTGGAACGGGCCCCTAACCACATGCAGGATGTGGAGCAAACTTGGAATCAGGCCAACAGGAGCTGCTCAAGACAGGGCAGACAGAGAAAACTGTTATTTAAGGGAGAGTTTTTGGAAATGCTTTAACACCTGGATTATTAAGTAACATGTGCTGTCCGAGATGGGGTGCAGGGGTGTTCACCGCAGTTGGGGCTGACTTCCCATCCCTTCCTTTTGGAAGCCTTGGGTGGTGAGGAATATGACTACAGAGCACCCATGAGCACGCAAGCAAGCAAAGCACTCCTGGCTGCCATCCCAGGTCAGACAAGAGAAAATGCTGGTGGCTTTGCTCCAGTCCATTGCTTCTCTTCCATCGCTTTCCATGACAACTCGCAGGAGGCAGAGTTCACACCTAAGGCCTGCTAACAGGCTCTCCTCTATCCTCTGGAACAGAGGGAGTTGGAAGAAGGAGCAGGGATGGCAAAGAAGCTGGCCTCTAGGGGCGGGGCCAAAGCGTGGCTGAAACTCTTTCTCCTGCCTCTAGGTGGGGATTGGGCTGATTGACACCACACTACGCCTTCTGGTTCCTTTCCTTAAATCAGATGCTGTCTCCCTGACTGGATATCAGATGTCCCAGTATTCCTGCCTGACAGCTTTTCCTCTGAGCTGACCGCATCCCTCCTGCATACCGTCGTCCCAGTGAGATGGTGAGGAGCTTGCATGTCACCTCCTCCTGCTGTCCTCACTCCTCAGACCCTGGAAGGCACTTCATAGGTCACTGCTGTCTTTCTCCAGCCTAAATAATCTACAAGAAATGTGGATCATAGAGAAGAAGTATTTCCTAAGTTCATAGTTGGTCAACATGCACCTAGAATAATACAAGCGAGAACAATCAAACTCAAAAGAATAAAATATCCTTAGAGATACTGAAAGCCAGGCTTTGATCCTGGCTGTGCCATCTATGAACTCTGGGAGGTTGTCAGCCCTCCTTTATTGAGTTTCCTTCATCCTCATCACAGAGCAGGACCAGATGATCTGTAATGCTTCCCTTCAGCCAGCTTAGGACACCCTTCCACAAGGACAATAAACAGTGTTGGTGAGGATCTAAGATTAGAGCCCTCATACATTGCTGCTGGAAATGTAGAAAGGTGCAACCACTTTACATTCCTGGAAAGGTTCAGTGTCGTGACTGTAGGGCCCAGCATGTCCACCCCTAGGCATGTATCCAGTGAAATAAAAACATGTCCATGCAAAAGCTTGTGCATGAGTTACCATGAGAACTACAGAGTGGCAGCAGCCACTGTCTATCTACCCACAGATGCTGTCTACCCAGCAGCCGTCTGTCTACCCACAGATGAATGGATAAGTGAAATACGATATATCCACGTAACAGAATGTTCCTTGGCAATCAAAAAATGATGTAGTGATCCATGCTATAACACAGATGACTCCTGAAGACATGCCCAGTGAAAGAAGGCGCTCACAAAGGGCTACATAGCGTATGATTCCATTTATCTGAAATGTCCAGAATAGGCAAAACCGAGAGACAGAGAGTGAGTGGATCACTGGATGCTTAGGGCTAGAGTTGGGGCAGAAGGAGAAAGGAATTGGAAATTGATGAGTAAAGGGTGCAGGGTTTCCCTTTGGGACAATGAAAATGTTCTGACATGAATCATGGTGATGAGTGCACGACTCTATGAACATACTAAAAGCTGAATGAATGCACATTTTCAATGGGTAAATCATATGGTATGTGAATTGTGTATCAATAAAGACATATATTTAGGATTTTATTTATTCCTTTGGGAGGCAGAGAGAGGACTGGCGGTGGGAGAGGCAGAGGGAGAGGAAGAACCAGACTCCCCGCTGAGCTGGGAGCCCAACGTGGGGCTCCATCCCAGGACCTTGAGATCATGACCTAACCTGAAGGCAGATGCTTAGCTATCTGAGCCACCCAGGAGCCCCAAGACATTTTTTTTTTTTTTTAAGATATTGTCCGAGAGAGCACAAGCAAGGACAGCAATAGGTAGAGGGAAAAGCAGGTTCCCCATGAGCAAGGAGCCCAGTGTCAGGGTCGATCCCAGGACCCTGGGATCGTGACCCCAGAAGAAGGCAGATGCTTAACTGAGCCACTCAGGCACCCCATGTTATCTTTTAAAATTTAAATGCCTTTATTGAGGTACACCCAGGTAGCTCAGTGAGTTAAGCATCTGCCTTCTGCTGGGGTCATCGGGCTCCTTGTTCAGCGTGGAGCCTGGTTGTCCCTCTCTCTCTGCTGCTTCCCTGCTGGTGCTCTCTCTGTCAAATAAATAATATCTTATTAAAAAATGAGAACAAATACAATTTTATTTTTTATTTTTTTAGAGGTTTTTATTTATTTCTCAGAGAGAAAGAGAGAAAGGGAGAAGCACGCTCTCCGCTGAGCAGGGAGCCCAACATGGGACTCGATCCAGGACCGTGGGATCATGACCCGAGCTGAAGGCAGCCGCTTAACTGACGGAGCCACCCAAGCGCCCCTAAATACAATTCTAAAGTCCCCTCAGCCTTACCAGCAGAGCATGTGATCCAGCTGTTAGATTGTTGCCATGCTGGTGGGTGAGAAATAATTTCTCATTGTAGTTTTATTTTTTTTAATGTTTTATTTATTTGAGAGAGAGAGACAGAATGAGGAGCGGAGCAGAGGGGGAGGGAGAGGGACAAGCAGACTCTGCACAGAGGAGCCTGATGCCGGGCTCAGTCCCATGACCCCGAGATGATGACCTGAGCCAAAACCAAGAGTTCACCACTCAGCTGACTAGGCCACCTACGTGTCCCCTCTCATTGTAGTTTTAGTTCACATTTCTCTTATCACAGAGGCAGTTCAGCATCTGTTCAGTTCAAAGTGCATTTACATTGATTTCCTTTTATCATATGTTACATTCCTATATATATCTGTTTCTGGACTTTCTCATGCATTATATATGTCTGCCTGTTCATGTGCTAGCACCACACTTACTAGAGCTTTGCAATAAGACAGGTAGTGAGATACTCAGCAAATCAAGCTGGTTGGCAACTCAGGGCAAGTGCCATCCCCAGCCACCCAACTACCAAATCCAGCCACTGTCCCAGGCTGCCATTTTCCTGGAGAAACCATGGCATTGTTTCAGATACGGAGAAACGCTTTAAGTTTGTTGCAAAAACACTTAAGAGGAAGCTACTGGAAAAGGCCAAGATTAAAAAGGGCATTTAGAAGGGCACACAAAAGTTGCAAGAATGCATACTAAAGACACAAACCATCAGAAAACCCAAGCAATTAAAAAACAACAACAACAAAAAAACAAAAAACAAAAAAAAAACAAGCAATTAATTTCTTGAGGTTAAGGCCTAAACCTGATGCCACGGCAGCCTGGGAACAAACTGCAGTGACAATGAGCAAAGGCAAATCTTTCGTTCAAGACTTTCATAGGCCTGTGCTATCTTGAATTTGGCTCCAGCTCCACCCCCGGTTCCTCTCTACGTCCCATCCTGGGGCCTTTCCTGCCATTCTCTTAGTTGCTGGACTTCAGCCTGTATTGCTAGGCTTGCTTCCAGCTGGACTATGGGCAACTTGAAGGCGGTGTCCTTGCCGTGGTTTGCCCAGTGTGCTCTGCAGTACCCATGAAAGGTCACGGGGCCTGGTACACAGTAGGTCCCAGTGGTTCGTGCTTGTTTGATTAAATTACGTGGGTTGGATTTCATGATGTCGTTGGTATCTCCCCCAGTGGGTCAACTTAGGGAAGTTCCGTTCTTTAGCAGTGCAAACTTCTAGCTTCTGCTTTCTGCCAAGAAGAAGGGATGGGAGTCGGGATTGGGTGAGAAGACATTTGCCAGAGCCAGTCTGTGCCTCCTAGACCTCAGGTGATGGCCATTCCCTTTACCAACCCACAGCCCATAGCTTACGTAGCCTTCCAGAACCACATCAGGAACAAGGAAATGCAGTTTCCTAGCCTCTGCCCTAAGAGACTCTGATTTGGAGCGTAGCCTGGAAATCCAGGCTTCGACCAATCCCCAGGTGACCGAGGTAGGAGTTCCCGAGGTCCATCTGGGCCAACACTGGCCCAACGAACCAGATCCTCTGATTCAGCCTCTCCGTGTACATGGGCTATGCAAGTCCTGTGCAAAGGCCGCAGGAAGGGCACACCAGAAAGCCCGTCCTCATGGTGGTTATAGTCCCCCAGCAGGGATCACACAACCGGGGACCCTGTTGTTATTCTCATTTTATGGCGAAGGAAATCGAGGCTCAGAGAGGACATTTTGACCAAGGTCATAAAACCAGTAAGTGACAGACCCATTGATGATAGAACCTTGAGAAAGGTGTCAGATTTCCAGACTCACTGTCTAATGATTCCTGCATGTAAATACACCGTTCATTCAAATCCTGTTGAACAGGTTACAAAATGCTTCCATTTCAGTCAGTGTTACAAAAAACAGCCCCTGTGTGTGGTAGCCTGAGTTCACAGAGGTTACACCAGCTGTCCATGCAGATCATGGGCCTGGCCCTGGCTTCAGTCTTGGGGCTGTAGGCCATCAGCAGTTAGGGTGCCATGGAGGTACAGAGGAAAGCTTTCTCCTGAATGAGACGAGGTTGTGCTGAGGCAGGGAGTAAAGCTATTCCAGCGGAGAATTTGTCACAGTTCCTCCTGTAGAGAACCCTTTCCTTGCCGAGGGAGTCCCCCACTGCCAACTCTGATTCATGTTACCTTGTGCCCACACCAATTCCATCTCCAGATGTGGGAGCCCAGACAGAGGTTATCTAACTCCCCAGATGGTTTTAGTCAGTAGCCAGCTTTAAAAAACCACACCTAGCCATTCCCCTTGACATTCTTCAGCCAGTCTTTACACTTGCTTGTTGCCTCTGAACATGACCTCATGACTCACTGGTGCTTTCTTGTTCCAGATGAAGGGAGAAGCTGGAAGAATGCAACACAGTGACAAGCCAAAGCAGGTAACTCCTGGCACCCCACCCACGGAGCTAGTGAGAAGGCAGCTACTGGCTCCTTCCATAGCTGCCCGTGCTATGTATCTGGGGTCTCTACCAAGGTCTAGGAGTTGCTGACACCTTGGTGGTGTGCTCATTTCAGTAGCTGGGCAAAGACCACTGGATTCCTGGCTGCCATATAACTCAACTCCTTTGCCCATGCAAGGTGAGGTAGCAGGATGCCTGGAGAAGACCTAAAAAGCCTGAGGCCATCTTCCCATTGTCTCCTGGCCCCAAGGAATGCTCTGTCCCTCGGGCCTTTGAAACCACCCCTTTTTATAACTGCTCTGGAGATAGGAGAAGCCCACTGGAGGCTGGAAACTGGGATTGGAAACCAACCCAGCAGACTTCTGAGCTGACTTCTGCCCTGTGCTCTTGCGTGGCACAGAGACCTTTGGCTTGTTTATAGTCCTTTCACTTGGGCTGCCAGAGAGAGATAACACAATCTCGCCCCCCAAAAAGTAGCTATTCTTCTATGCGAAATTGAGGTTATTTATTTAATTTAGCTTGATCTGACTACACGCAAATGAAAAATTCCTAGCGAGTCTGGAAAAGTTTGTGAAAAGGGTCCTCTGAGTACTAAAAAAGGAATAATCGCCAAGCCTGAGTTAAATGTTTGGCAAGCTTGAGGGTGAGTGTTCCATGGCCTGCTTAAAAGAACAAGTTCCCCTGATTGGTCCATCCAGCCCTCAAGGAGAGAGGGGAAAGTTCATTTCCAGAGCTCAGGGCCCTGAGGGGCATTAGTTTCAAAAACTTTTCACTGGCCACGGAAAATAACTGTTCTCTTTGGTCTTTCGATCAGAAGTACGAGAAGGTAACGCTGAAAATAAACAGACAGCTCAGTTCAAACAGCCTGCTCCTTCAGAGCTCCAAAGTCTGAGTTAAAACATGGTGTCCTGTTAGAGCAGCTTCCTGTAGCCAATGGCCCCTGAGCCTGTGTCCGTGGTCCAGCTCGCTGACTGCAGGAGAACTTCGGGCACACAGCTGCAGGGACCAGCCAGCTCTCTCCCGGGAAAGGATATAAGTAGACTCGATCTGGGCTTCGAAATAGGAGAGGGAAGGGACTTTTGTCATTTCTGTCCACGGTACAGTGGAAATTGGTGACACAGCCAGTAGCATTTTCTTTCTATAAATCTGGCAGCTCATTTGACCATCAAGTTTGCAATGATCTCTACTTTAGACTTTTTGGAGGAGACTAGGTCAGGGACCGCCCAGTGATGGCCAGGGGTCCGTTCTTTCCCTTAGAACTGCTTGTTATCCTGGGCAGGGGCAGCCCAGGCTCCTCCCACTAGAAGCAGAGGAATTATTAAAAGTCAGAACATGTGTTCATTCGTTCTTTTTTCTTCCTGAGCAAGAGGGGAATGGGGATGGGGAAAGAGGTGTGGCCCATGAACAGTTTCTGCAGATGTTCCTGTGCTGGCTGGCTCCGCCTTGCCTGCCCACTGGAATTAGCTGGGGAGCTTTAAAAAGAAAACAAAAACAAAAATAAACAAACAAAAAGAAACAGAGAGACCCAGGTCTCACCCTGGAGACTCTTATGTAATCAGGCAGGGAAGGAATCTCGGGACTGGGATTTTTTTTAAAAGCTCCCAGGTGATTCCAGTGCCCCGAGAATGGGCATCTCTGCTCCACAGGAGGAGTGGTACTGAAGGCCCACTGCCGGGGAAGGCGTACCTGTCCTTCTCAGGGTGACAGAGCTGCATGCTAGTTGCTCTGGAGTCAGGCTTCTTCTCTTCCCTTCCCCAGCCTTGAACTCTCATTTTCCTGAACACACCCAAATACAGCCCCAGAGCTCTTGATAAGAAGAGCCTCCCACAGAAGCTGGGGAAAGGTCAGCAGATGTGTGATGCTGACGTGGTTGAGATACTGATCCCACATCTTCCTGCCAGGACTAGTTGTGAGCTGTCTGTAACAGCAGGAGGCTCGCTGGGGCCTGACACTTTCTTGTCCTCTAGGAGGGACACATCTGGGGCTCCATGAGGAGGACAGCTTTCATCTTGGGCTCTGGCCTTCTCTTGCTCGTGGCCTTCTGGAACTCAGTCACATGGTGAGCTGCCAGCTTTCCCTCACGACCTGGGGACAGTGTGCTGGGGGTCCTGAGGCGGAGCGTGTGGTGACAAACTGTCCACCCTCCGGTCTTCACCCAGAAACCTCTATGACTTCTCTTCCAAGGCATCTTCAGAGATTCTGGGGCGCGTCTGGCTCTTTTTGGCAAGCCCAGTGGGAGAGGCTGCTGTCGACATTCGAAGGGAAGGAGTGGGCCCTCTACATTATAGGTGAGCCTTCCGGACCACAAGTGCTTAGGGTTTGGGTACACGATCACAGCTTAATTCTTGGTCTGTGGTTTTCTTCTCTACTTCGAGATTTCTCAGCTCCTTATTTCAAGGAATGAAGACGTTTATGACGGCGGTAATCCAAAAGAGGGCTAATCATAGGCAGTCTGAAATGGCTGCCTAAGGATTTCTAAGAAAAGAACCTGAGACTCCCCTCCCCCTGAAAATAGAAAATTTTAAAAACAAACCGTGTGTCTGAAAATGAATGCATGTTTCGAGTACCAGTCCTGCTTCTGGAGGTCGGGTCCACAAGCACAGAGAGCTGCTCGATCTCCTGTGAGACTGTGTCCTCATCCCTGGTATAATTTAGCTCTTGGGGCTTGACAACAAGTGGTCACTTAATATTAATATATACTGATGTTGTGAATGACTCACAACAAGCCAAAGATAATATGGTAAAAGAAAAAAGACATTTTAATATAGATATTTATATCAGCATTATCGACAATGGTGAATGTCCTCAATCACGAGTTCATTCACGCAAAGAATGTTAATGTTACTCTGCCAAATTTTTATGGAGGATATAGAGATACTTAAGATGAATTGTTTATCTCATTTAAAAAACTATGTCACAGGGGTGCCTGGGTGGCTCAGTCAGTTAAGCATCTCCAGTTCTTGATTTGGGCTCAGGTCATGATGTCGGGGTCCTGAGATGGAGCCCGGTTTCAGGCTCTGTGCCCCGTGAGGAGTCTGCTTGGGATCCTGTGCCTTTTCTCCCTCTGCTGCTCTCCCCAATTCCCATACCTCCCACGTGTGCACTGTCTCTCAAAAAAAAAAAAAAAAAAAAAAAAAAGGGCGCCTGGGTGGCTCAGTGGGTTAAGCCACTGCCTTCGGCTCAGGTCATGATCTCAGGGTCCTGGGATCGAGTCCCGCATCGGGCTCTCTGCTCAGCAGGGAGCCTGCTTCCCTTCCTCTCTCACTCTGCCTGCCTCTCTGCCTACTTGTGATCTCTCTCTCTCTCTCTCTCTCTGTCAAATAAATAAATAAATAAATCTTTAAAAAAAATGTTTTTTTCTAAAAAATAGTAATAAAGGGGCGCCTGGGTGGCTCAGTGGGTTAAAGCCTTTGCCTTCGCCTCAGGTCATGATCCCAGGGTCCTGGGATCGAGCCCCACATTGGGCTTTCTGCTCTGCAGGGAGCCTGCTTCCTGCCTGCCTCTCTGCCTACTTGTGATCTCTGTCTGCCAAATGGATAAATAAAATCTTAAAAAAAAATAGTAATAAAAAACTATGTCACAGTCTAGAAGGGGAAATAAAAAAAAAAGTGCCAATTGTCATAAGCAAAAGTACAAATCAAATGTCCTTGACAATTGTTTTCAGCTGGAAGAACTCTGAAAACAGGCTAAACATTAAGTATGACAGGTTCAGTGCAAGCTGTCATTGAAAAGTCATTGGAAAGAACAATGTAGATTGCAAACATACCTGGGGAAGTAGTGGGAAAACATTTGATACATATACATACATATTTGTTACAGTGATGGGAAAACTGCCTTTCACCCCAATGATAAGCAAATACGAAGGAGATCAAATTTTAAGTGTTACAGCTGGAAAAAAGTTCAAGATCTTATCTTGTTGGGGCTTTTATTCTGTATTCCTTCAGGAGCCTTTGGATCTACAAGGAGGCACTACCTTGATGGTTGGCCCGCTAGGCAACCACCAACATAACATTATTTTTTTCCAAATTAAGAAAGCATATAATTTTTTTTTAATTTATTTATTTGACAGAGATCAGAAGTAGGCAGAGAGGCAGGCAGAGAGGGAGGGGGAGGCAGGCTCCCTGCTGAGCAGAGAGCCTGATTGGGGGCTGGATCCCAGGACTCGGGGATCATGACCTGGGCCGAAGGCAGAGGCTTAACCCACTGAGCCACCCAGGCGCCCCAAGAAAGCATATAATTTCTGAGAATAAAAGTAAATACATGTTCATTGTTAAAAATAAATATCAGACAATTCCAATAAGCATAAAGTGAAAGTCACCCACTCATATCCAAGAAATAACCACAGTTAATATATTAGTATAAGTCCTATAAATAATGTATAAATTAGTATAAATATAGAAGAGTCTATATTGGATATATGGTTGAACTTAGACAATAAACTATTTTTTTATTCTTTTTTATTGAATAGATTGTGGGCATCTTTCCATGTCAGTTCATATAAACTGACTTTACTATTTTAAGCTGCCCAGTCTAGTCCGTTATATAGAGATACTCTAATCTGTTTATTCCATTTCCTATTAATAGACACTCAGGAGGGGCACCTGGGTGGCTCAGTGGGTTGAAGCCTCTACCTTCAGCTCAGGTCATGATCTCAGGGTCCTAGGATCGAGCCCTGCATCCGGTTCTCTGCTCAGCGGGGAGCCTCCTTCCCCCTCTCTCTCTGCCTGCCTCTCTGCCTACTTGTGATCTCTTGTCTGTCAAATAAATAAATAAAATCTTAAAAAAAAAAAATAGACACTCAGGCTCCTTAAGGGTTCTGTTGTGTTTGTTTTATGTGGTAATGACTACATATGTGTATGGACATGTGTGGCCTTTCTCCCCCCCCCCCCCAAATTTTCTGTTGCTCTTCTCTTCTTTGGATACTGCCAGATTACTCCCTAGGATCCTGTGTTAATCCTGTTTCCCCACAGCACTGGCCAAGTGTTTTTCATGTCCCAGTGGACGCAGGCACTGGGGTTTCTGGTGGGAGCAAGAAGGTACAGGAAGGAGAGTACGGAGACACGGAATTAAGTGAAATGCCCTTGGCCCTTGGAATATTTAGAAGGAGGCAGCAAAACACGGACAAAGTTACTAGTGCAAGAGTTAAATAACATTGTATTGTTATTCCAATAAATGGCAATCCTAGTGGAGAAAGTGCTTGTTTGTTTATAGTCAGAGATCAGAGATTCTCAGAATGACTTTACTGGAAAGTGGGATGCAGAGCAGGAAAAAAAAAAGTCCTATCTAAATTTTTCAAGTGTGGATTACCAGTTTGCTAAAGTATCTTGCAGAGCATCAGTGCTGTGGGATGTGAATGGGTGGGGTGGCCGTACAATTTTTTAACCAAAGAGGAACATTTGTGAGACTAGATGAGGTGGTGTTAATAATTACGCTAGACTGCCTGATGTAAATTCAAACTGTCCTGGGCAAACGGGTGCAGGGCCATCATGTTCTTAGGTGTTCTGAGAAAATAGAGTTCCTGGGTGTAAAAAAGGATTGGGAAAGGCTGGGCTTAATTAACCAAGTCAAATGGGTTTCTCTTAGAGTCACTAGCAGGCTATTCTGGACCATGGCTTTTCAAGAAAGTGGGTATGAACACTGTTTAACCAAGGATGCCTTAAGAGAGAGGAGTTTTCCACTTTGGGAACTGCTGGCTAGATACCTGAACTCCCACTGCTTAGTTCATAGGGTCCTAGAGATTAAGGTTCTGACTGACTCCTAGTCTAGTGGTCACTAGGAACCCTGTCCTACCAAGCACTTCCTCTGCTTCTCCCTCCCTTGGAAATTCATAAAGTGTTCAATGGACACAGACTCCCAGCTGTCAACCTAAATTTATTTGTAGTTTGTTTATTCATTATTATATGGATTTTATATTATAAATTTTATTTCTATTTAACAATTTTTTTTTGTCTTCAACACCTAGAAAGTTGTGGTCTCAATTTTACAACTAAGAAAATAGAGACACTCCTTAAGTGACCTGGCCAAGTTCCCCCAGCTAGTCGGTCACCCCAGGACTAAAGATAAGACCCTCTGGCCAGGAGCACCAAGACCTCCCCAGCAAGGGACCATCTACCACACAGCCTTGGTCCCGTCAGGCTGTGTTCCGTTAATACATGTGCTGTGAGAACCCGAAGTGCCCTGATTGTTTCCTTCTGCTCCCTACCCTCAGGTGCCACCCAAGTACCAGTTCTGTTCTTCTGGGCCTTCAACGGGCTTCTGCTGGTGGTTGACACAACCGGAAAACCTAACTTCATCTCCCGCTACCGAATTCAGGTTGGCAAGAATGAACCAGTAAGTGTGGCAGTGGCTTCTCTGGGTCAAAGCATAGAGGGCACGAGCAAAAGCCACACTCACAATGCTCACCATGGGCCTGGGAGAGAGCATGGCCTCTGCAAGCCAAGTTACTGTGTAGAAGGTTGGAGAGAGGAAGTAATCTGCCCCAGATCTCAGAGCCACCCAGGCAGGACGAATATCCTGGTCCTCTGATTCCCATCCGTGGCTCTGCACCTGCCTGCGCTGCCCCACAGCACTGTGATCAGCATTTTGGGAACCAGAATGATGGGCTCAGCCTAGTACCCGGCTGAGTGCAGAGACAGCAGGCAGCTTCCCCCTCAGTGGCCAGGGTAGGGACGGCCATGGCTGGATGCCAAAAGCACAGAGGAAGATAGCTGTTGGCACAGTGGCTGGCCCACGATGGATAGAGGGGTGTGATGTGTGGGCGGTGGCTGCTTTTCAAGCAGGTCCTCCTTCCCAGTCATTCACTTCAACGGCAGGTGTGTAGCTTATCACCAAGAAACCAGTCCTGGACCCTGCTTACAGGGAACTCCTGACCCAGTACCCAGGTCTTCCACTTACATGGCACTGGAAGGGAGCCTCCCTCCACACCCGCACCCCTCCTACCCCTCCAACCCTCCCACCCCCACCCCTAGACCGGCCTTCAGCCCAGTCTCCTGATTGTGCTTTGACAACTTCCAGGAGCCTTTTCTTATGCAACAAGCTCATTCTTAACTCCAGATTCTTTCCCCAGCTCCACCTGAAAGGACATTCTGGCTCCCTTCCCAGAGAACACACTCATCTTCTAAATGCCGGCCCAGGTGCCTAGGTGGCTCATCTCGGCATCAGGGCATTCTGCCACAGCCCAGCACTCTTGAAAGCAGAATGGGTGAAAAATAATGCCCTTGACCCAGGATTTCAGAAGAGCCTCTTCCTGAACCAGAGCTACTGGCTCTGCTCATTTGAGACTGTCCCTGCTGGCCGATCCGGGGGCTTCCTAGGGGTTCAGCTTTGCACGCATGGGCTGGGGCTGATGTCAAAGCCAGTCGCTGGGCTGTTGAGAGCCCTTCATCTGTCAGACTGTGGCGGTCTCCTGACTGGGCACCATGGAGTAAATGCTCAAGGCCAGGGACTGTGTAACCTTCATGGTTCAGACGAGGAAACAGGCTCTGAGGTGTGACATGGGTAGCTGATGCACGCTCCAACTCTGACCCCAGGGCTCATGCTCTCACCCCCAGGCCACATGAGCTCTCAAGAGTATCCCCCACCTTGACAACATTCATGGTGACAGTCTACAGTGGTTGGAGAGCAACACAGGGAAGGGCTTTTTGCCTGCTGCCAAAGCCGAGGTTCAGAAAGGGGCTATGACTTGCTCAAGGTCAGAGTATCACTAGGAAACACAGCCTGGGCCCCTCTCATCGGACTCCAGGTCTGGTGCTCCCGCAGTGTAGGCCTCCACAGGCGCCCAGCCCCCTGGCCTGTTTGCTCCCCTGCTCTCCTGGACAGCCGGTTGCATCTTCCCCTCCCTCCTCACATCCCCAACACTTCCTTCCCTGACCTTCAGGAGGGGGACAGCCTCGCTTCCTCCTTCACTAAGCAGAAGAAAGATCCCACCGGCTCTCTCCACCTCAGCCCGTGAGCAGTACCTGCAAGCAGGCTGTTTGAAAGAGTTGTCTGTAGGGTTTCCAGCTCCTCTCGGTCCACTCTTTCCACCCAGCATATTGTAATTACCAAAAAAGGTAAACATAGATCCAGAAGTTGAAACAAAGCAGTACATCACCTGGATTCACCGCTTTTAAACATTTCACAGTATTTGCATTATGTAGATAGTAGAAATACAAATATGTACGCACCTGTAATTTTTAGCTTAACCATTCGGAAGTAAGTTCCAGACATTACAGATCTCGCCTGCAGTGCTTCAGCTGGTATTTCCCTGATAACCGCAAACCCACCGTCTCCCCTCTTGTGCGAAACTGCTCAGGTCAGGCCCTCACCCGCCGCCGCTCCACCCCAAGTGCTCTCAAAGGTTCCTCTCATTAGCCCTAGCAGGCTTGTCTTCCCAGGGGCTTGTCTCTGCATCGTGCTGTATCTTCTCCTACCTGGGTTTCCACTTCTCCCATCTTAGTGGCCGCTCCTTCACGGTCTCCCTTCTGGTGTCTCCTCTGCTGCCCCGCCTCTTAATGCTAAGCATCCTGGGGTTCAGGCCTTGCTCCCCACCTCTGTCTCCACTCCCTCACTTTTCTCTTCCAGTGTCATGACTTTAAATACAGTCTATATGCCGACAGCGCACAGATGTCTCTCTCTAGCCGGGGCTCTCTTCTGAATTCCAGGCTTGGATTGCCAGAGGCCTCTTTGACATCTCCCATCCAGAATGTCCCCAAGAGAAGTTCTCATCATCCCCTCAAAATCTGCCACCCACATTCTGGAAGGGAGTTCAGGGCAGGGCCGCCCTTCACTACCCCCACTGGTCCGAGCGGTCATTCTCTTCTGCCTACAGGACTGTTCTCACTCGTCTCTCTCGGTCTAGTCTTGCTCCTCCAGTCTGTGGTCCGCGCAGTGACTGGAGTAATCCTGTGAGAGTCTGTCACTTCTCTTCCCATCATGACCCCACATTTCCCTTGTATGAAAAGCCAGTTTTCCCAATGACCTACAAGGCCGTCTATGCTCTCGCGCCTCCCCACCATTTTGGCCTCACCTCCTCCTTCCCACACTCGTCTCCGGTCAGAGATGCCCGCGAGAGGCAGACAGCCTTTCTCCAGCTGTGCCCTTCGCCTGAAGACCCCCTGCAGCTCTCCTTTCCCTCACCTTCCTCTCTTTGTTCAGATCTCACCATCTCCACAAAGCTCACCCTGACCATTCTATTTAAGATTCCTGGCACCAGGAATAGAAACTCAAGAAGGGGAGAAACCTTTGTTTTGCTCATGCTTGCTTCCCAGCACACAGGACCCTGCCTGCAGTGTCGAGGGTGCTGAAGACCTATCAGCCAAATCACTGAAGGAGTAAACATGCTTAACACCCTCCTCTGGCTCAGGGTTTCCAGAAGGTGTATGACTTCATCTACAGGTGCTCCCAAAAAAGGCTGGCCTGGCCTGGCTTCACGTGGGATGGAACTGAAAGCTTAGAGAGTGGATTCAAGTCAGTTAGTCCATGCCGTGCCAGAGAAAGCTGGAGGAAGAGCAAAGGTGAAGCCTGACGACCACTCAGAACCCCTCCGGCTCACGGGGGCAACTCAGGAAGAAATCCCTTCTGACCAGTCCCCAAACTAGTTTGTCAGGACCCAGGAAGTGACCCGTGGTCATGGGGCTATTCCAGGGAGCCCCAGTGCTCTGAGGAAGGGAAGGGTCAGGTACTGATTCTTGGGCAAATGCTGGCTATAGTATTGAGGCCCAGTATTGAGGGTGAGAGATTTTGAAGCCAACTCACCAGAGAAAACCTGGACAGAGTGCTCAGGCAGGTCCCATCCTGACAGCCCCACCATGAAAACCAGGAAGACCAAGTCACAGAAGTTTAGTCAAGACCTGGAGAGGCAGTTCTCTAGCTCACCTTCTCTTCACTCTGGGTCTGGTCAGGGAGGCTGGGCCACAGGAGGGGGCAGGTGACCTTGATCTCTGCACCTGCTATGGTCAAGCCTCTGTGGATGAGGAGGGGCTCAAAGGCTGAAAAAGGAGATCAACCTGAGAGTGGACAGCCTTCTCCAAGCACCCTGGAGGCACCCTACAGTGCCTGTCAGGAGCATGTCTGGGCCCGGCCGGAGAAAGGGGGAGAACAGTGGTGACATTTGGCAGGAAGAAGACAGGCTCAGGCTGACTGGAGGCTGCTGAGAAGGGAGTTTCCAAAAGCAGGGTTATCACCGGATGGGCCACCCCAGGGCTTGGGCAGCAGCCGGGGACTGCTGGCTATGGCCAGACGTCACACCGAGCATCCACCCCAGAGTGAGGGCCCCCTGAGAGCGGATCACAGCGAAGGCCTTTCTAGAATGGAAAGACCTCCTTCCTTACCTTGGGCAGGTGGACGCCGAGAAACTACGCCAGTCTGTCCGCACAGTTCTCTTCAACCAGTGCGTGATCTCTCTGCCCATGCTGGTCTTCCTCTATCCCATCCTCAAGCTGTGGGGAGACCCCTGCCGCCGAGAGCTACCCACCTTCCACTGGTTCCTCCTGGAGCTGGCTATCTTCACTCTGATTGAGGAAGTCCTGTTCTACTACTCGCACCGGTGAGCTGGTCCCGGCCCAGACACAGCTGGCTGCTCACTCTCCTAGGGCTCACTCGGAAGGGAGGAAATTGAGGCCTCAGAGCAACACCACCTGGCCTCAAAAGCCGCCTCTTAGTTAACGTGGGCATCAACTGTTTGTTCCAAAACTGACAACTTGAGGCAACTGACAGACGTCCAGCAAAGAAAGCCGCTGCATTCATGTGCAGTGGGGCGCTTTCCCATTTGTTTCCTTACTGAATTCTTTGTGGGCACCATTCCCGCCATCCCCACAGCTAGTACAGCTGAGGTAGAGAGAGGCAAAGTAACCCACCCCCAAATTATGCAGCATAAGAGGCGGGGTTAGAATGCAAAGGCAGGTCTGAGTGCCAATCCAATGTGTTTGCAACTTTGCTCCATAGGTGGAACTCTTAGCTCCTACCTTTGGCTTCTCATAGTCTGGTGGGAAAGGGAAAAGGGAGACTGGCAGATTATTAACTGTTAACTATTTTTCCAGGCTCCTTCACCACCCAGCATTCTACAAGAAAATCCACAAGAAACACCATGAGTGGACAGCTCCCATTGGCGTGATCTCACTCTACGCCCACCCTATCGAGCATGTGGTCAGTAGAGGTCTCCTCTTCAGAGGCAAAGGGCAGAGAGCCCCAACCACCTTCCCAAAGGCCTCCCACAAAGAATTAAGACCACAGTGGCCCTTTCTCCCCTCTTCCCATTCACCAGCTACCATTTATTGTTGACCCAGTCTGTGCTAGGCTTTGTGAGATGCCCAGCAGAAGTTATCTCAAACAGTAACTTGTCTGAAAGTTAAAAAGCTGAAGGACTCCAGTGACTCAAGGTCCTGCAACTCTTTCAGCTTCTCCAGATCTGAGTCAAAGAAGTCCTGCTGGTGCCACCCTGGGGCAAAGTGGACACCCGTTGGGTCCCCTCCATCTACCTGGGGCCCACCTTCAAAACAGCCCTCCCTTTGCAGGTCTCCAACATGCTGCCGGTGATGGTGGGTCCCCTAATAATGGGCTCCCACTTGTCCTCCATCACCACGTGGTTCTCCTTGGCCCTCATCACCACCACCATTTCCCACTGTGGCTACCACCTACCTTTCCTGCCTTCACCTGAATTCCATGACTACCATCATCTCAAGTAAGACCTCTTTCCCCACTGTGGGTCCTTGGGCAATAGCCTTCACCTTCTCTCCTGGAGATTCTAGGAGCAGACATGACCCAGGTATCTTCAGTTTCCTTGTGATGGTACTAGTGGAGGGAGAGTTCTAGAGGTTGGCAGAATAAGGACCATGCTGGACCCAGATCACCTTGCTCTCTTCCTTCTTCTGAACACTGGGTCTTCCTGCAGCTGTGGGTTTTTAACCTTTACTTAGGTCCTGGGCCCTTTGAGTATCTAATGTAAGCTATAGACACTGTTAGAACAATGCATATACACCTAAGAATACTGCACACAATTCAAGGGGAATTGTCCATTTCCTCAGCATAGTGGTTATCGCGTCCACCTCACAAGGGGGACTGTCCTCTCTGAAAGCCTCCAGGCTTTTTCAAGTGTGGTCTACAAACCTCCAGCGCCATAATCACCTGAGATAACCTTGATAAAATGCAGGTTTTGGGGTTCTGCTGCACATTGCTGAACCAAAGCGTGTGGGGCAGCAGGACTCGCAAACTGCGTTTTAGTTAAATGTTCTGGTGGGGGATTCTGATGGAGGTGGCCCCTGAACCAACCTGAACAAGCCAAGCTCGGCCACACGTTCTGACTTGTGTGCAGCGGAGTCAGATAGCTTTTCAAAAGGAGAGCATAGGTTGTCAGTCCAGAGTGGCCCCATGAATGTGCACAACTCCCTGGGATGTTCTGATGGAGGCGGTCAGCATGTTGGGGATGGGTGTTTGGGGTCAGAGGGCTTAGAAATGTAAGGCTAGCATGAATGAAAAGAACAGCACACCAGTCTCCCATACTGTCCTCTCTCCTCCAGGTTCAACCAGTGCTATGGGGTGCTGGGGGTGCTGGACCACCTCCATGGGACCGACACAGTGTTCAAGCAGACTAAGGCCTACGAAAGACATATCCTCCTGCTGGGCTTCACCCCACTGTCTGAGAGCATCCCGGATGCCCTGAAGAAGATGGAGTGAGAGAGGGCCCCAGGGCCATCCTGGCTTTCCCCCTCAGTAGACTGCTTCGAGGCATTCTGACTGCACCAAACTTGCTCCTCCAGCCATTCACTAATGACAGCACCACTGGGGCAGGGAGTTAAATCAGCTTCCCAGAAAAGCAGGCCAAGGATGGGGTCAGGGCTCCCCCAGCTGCCCCTGTTGTCCCTCAGAAGGAACAAGAAGTTGGCTTAAGGAAGGGGGTAAAACAGCTCCCCAGAATGGAGGCCAGTGAGAAGAAACCACTTTTTAGAGCGGTCCTGGTGAGTCCCTCTGGTCGTTTGCTGAGGAAGGGAAAAGATGACCCCAGATGACCTTTTTATGACCTAGACAAGATACAGAGAATGCAAAAGTAGCGGTGAGATAGGAAGCTACTGCCAGCTCTGGGAGATCTCCTCCGGGTGCCAGGGGGTGAGGGAACCAGAAGGGATTACTTTGCCCCTTCCTGTCGCTAAAAGCTTTTCTCAAATCCTACTCTGGCCAGAGCCAGGACACCCTCATTTCCCAAACACACAAACACACAGTCAGCTAACACAGGCCCCATTTCAACTCTGCCCCATTACAAACATCATCCCTCTGTGAAAAGAAAAAAGCCTATCACAGAGCGCCCCTCCCTGGATGAAAACCGGGATATCAAACAGATGCACACCAACTCCCATCTTCAGTCAGATGTGGAAACAGAAACCACAGGCCAAACCCTGCTGACCTGCTAAGCTGGGGGTCCTTTTATCCACAGAAGGGAGGGTCAGAGTTCCTGACCTTTGGGGACACCCAATTGAGGGGGCTAGAACCCTCTCAGAAAAGGCAAGAAAAACATGGCTGACCAAAGGGCAAAACCCTTTTCCTTCCCCCAGAGGATTAACCAGTTGTCTCAACACCATTGATTTCTAATGAAACTTTGTCAGGAACCTTATTATCTAAAACAAAACCAAAGACCTGCGTGGGCTGCAGCAGTCCCCGGCCTGGCCTTACCTCAGCAGCCAGACATTGTCAGGAACCCTGCAGCTCCCAAGGACAATCTGAAGACCACCATTATCAGTTACTAAACTCTTGTTCTTTGGACTTTCAGCTGTCAAGAAAACCACCCGTTGTTTTATTAACCACCTTAATACTAGATGGAGCCAAGTCTCCAGGCAGATCTAAGACTCCTTCCTTCCTATCAGCCCTACAACTCCAGACCTGCCCAGTACACCAACTGGGCACTTACCAGTGTCCTCCTTGGCCTTCAAAACCCCACCCACCCCATCGCCTAGTCTGACCTTGGTGGGCCTGGCCCCATCCCCAAAACACCCATGCCCTGAGCTGCCGCAGCTGCTAGCCTGCACGCGCAACCTATTCTTACAAGTAAACACTTAGGAAACAGCCCATCTTCAGTATACTTAATAGGGTAGGGAATGAGGAATGTGGAGGAGGAGAAAGAATAGATGCCTTTCTTCCTGTGAGGGCTTTAGACTTTGAAGTACTTACAGGGTCAAGAGGCTGACAGTCTCTCATACCTTTTGGGAGCCAGGTGTCTGGGCTCTGAAAGAGGGGCCTGGGCCCGTTCTCTTCTTCACCAAACAGAATGGCCCGGAGGTTGGTGAACAAGTGAGACTTACAAAAAGGCAGACGTCACCAAATTCCCAATAGACCTTGTGAGGGTGAAAGTGGAAGGCATGGAAAATAAACTGATCTCTTAATTCCAGTAGGTGCTTCCATGTTTTCTCTGACTAGTCCCGACACTCCTAATCACGTGGCATCTGGGAGCCACAGCCGTGCAAGTAAACCATGGCCGCTCTGAGCATCCTTACCAGACTGGGAGTAGGGTGTCTGCCTGTCCCCAGATCCTCCTACAGAAGCCCCGGTTGCCACCTCGACTCTCCTTCAGCCCATGGAGGCAAGCAGTGGTCCTAAAGCACCTGCCCACGGAAATAATGGTGGAATTCTTTGGAAAAACACTTCTGCTGGGATGCTCCAGTGCTAGGCATAAGAGTGCTCGGATTAATGGGTAGGGAAGGCCATGCCTCACTTCCAGTTTTATGATTCTACATCTAGGCCAGACTGGCATTCCAAACGTTTCTTCTGCCAGGGCCTGGCCTCACAGGTCAGGGAAAAGCCACCGAGAGCCCAGGGGCCGGTGATGGGTTGGGTGGGGTATAGTCATTTCAATCCTCCAGGCTCGCTGGTTGGCCTGGATTTCCCTAAGGCCACAGAGCACTGACCCATTAGCCTTCTACAACCTAGCAGGGGAAGTCTTCAGTGAAGGGTGGTGCTGGCTGTCCATGAGGCATCCCAGCAACCCTGCTGGCTGTCTCCTTACAAGATGCCAAACCACAGCCAGAGAACAGAAATCCCGGGAGCCGTGCAAGGTGGGCAGAACCCCCAGAGCTGCTGCCTGGCAGCTCTCCATTCTGTGGTACCGACTACCGCTGCCACGTCTCACCTGAGACCCAAGATGGCCGTGAACTCAAGGCTGGCAAGAGCCTTCAAAAACCACTGGGGATTCCTCCTGGAACCATTCAGCAGCAGCTCCGGGAGTCTGCTCCCTAGGCAGACTCCTCACAAGCCCGACAGCAGAGTCCTGCAAAAGCTTTCATTGCACATTGTACATTCCGACTGCAGGACTCCCTGGATCTGAGGCTCCATCCCTCAAAAGCTGTACCCCAGATGGGAGACCAGCCAATGTTTTGCCTTTTCAAGTTTTTATTTTTATACATTTTTTTGTATTAAAAAGAAAAGCATAATTACCACAAATTACAAAGGACTAAAGCAGGACTAGAATAATGAATGAATCACTTCAGCCTGGAAAGCAGATGCTCTCAATAATATTAATGTTATAATACAAGCTCATTCAAGTATTTTACATTTTTTTGTCCTTTTAAATGTGATATCCTAGCACATGGTAAAGATAATGTACTATGAGCGTAAGGTGGAACCTTCTCCGCAAAGCCAGATGACAAGTTTTCCTCGCCAGTGAGAAACGGGCTAGAAGTTCTGATCTCCTCTGCCTCTGCCATCGACATGGCTGAAGGAGAGGGCAGGGGCTAGGGCAAATCCAGGGGCCCTTCCACACAGGACATACTTTGGGTCCCACTCACGAGGGCACCAGATCATCCACACCACTGTACTCAGGCTTTTTGGCAAAAACAAAACCAAAACCCATGCCCACCCGCCCTTGCCCCTTGTCTAGTCGTCTTCCTTGCCCCTGCTCCCCACTTCCAGGGCCTGCTGAGCAGCTTACTTTCTTTTGTAAAATCAATCATTAGGAAAGGGGGAAAAATGAGCTACAATGGAACAAAACAAAAACGTAACAACTTTGACATGGGGGCTCAGCACCTGGGCCTGAGCCCCAGGGGTCCAGGCTGGGGCAGGGCCAGGCAGCCACTCTGCTGGGAGTGAGTCTGCCACCAGGTTCAGAAGAATGCAAGAGAACCCTGCCCCTTAGCAGGGCTGAGGCACTCAGACCTTGTGATGTTTGATGCCCAGAGGTTATACTGGCGTGGACCACTCCTGGAGGGGTACAGGATGAGTGGAAGGGTTTGGGCAGGCTGCTTTGTGTCTCAGGTCTTGGGACCCCCACGGGAGGGTGGTGGGTGTGAAGCGGCAAGCCCCTGATGGCTCCGGCCGCTCCTGGCATGCCTGTCACAGATACGTCGGTCCTAAATTCAAGTGTCTTCAGAAAGTGAAGATGTAAACTACTCTTTGCAACATTAACTCCTAACATGTTACAAAAAAAGAAAAAGAAAAAGCCCCTCCCCCCCATCCTCAGCCTGTGATGAGATGAAGTCCTCACCTCCCCACCCCAAAGGGGCTTCCTCTCTCTGGGGTGTCTGTGGGAGGATCAGGGAGGGGATGGCAGCCCCCTGGCCTGGGAGTAAACTCTAGGTAAGAAAAGCCTTTCCGCACACCCCCAAGGCTTCCTTGCGCCCCCAAACCCAGCAGAGGACAAACACTGAGGTTCTATGGTGCTGGATACAGTACAGGGCTGAGCGACCCAACGAAAGGGGGTAAAAAGGGAAGAAGGGATGCAGGAGTCCAGCATCTGGTACAACGCAGGGCAGGCACCAAACAGCAGGGAAGGCCTCCGATCCCACTTACAGAGCAAAGACCAGACACTCATCCTTGACTTTCAAGACAAACCAGGTCACAGGAACTGAGGTGGGCTTCCCACATACTAACCACTGGGTGCGCAGAGCTTGCCAGTCTGGGATATTGTCTCCTGCTCCTGATCTTTGGGCCCAACAGAAGAAACAGTTAAAAAGAGGGCCAAGAAGTGTCAGCAATGGAGCAACACTACCATCAACTTCTCCATGCTGCCCGGTCCCCACTACGGGGGAACATATCGTCATGCCCGCACCCGACACACAGCTCAATCTGTGTGGGTCAGTCCTTCGTCACCCTCCCTAGTTTCGGGTGCCAGCGGACTCCAACCATGCCACTGTCGCTCAGCCCGACCCCAGCAGTCAGTGGCTGGAGAAGAGAAGTCAGGTATACTCTATGTCCACATATACCTTCCTGCCGCGGGGCTTCTCCAACTGGCAGGATTCCCCCCAGCCCTCAAATCCTCCTCATCCCTCATTCCCAGGCAGGGTCAATTGGGAGGGTGGGCAGAGATGGCTTGCAGAGGGGGGATGCAAGATGGGGAGACCCCACCAGACCCAAGGGAGGCAAATAGCATCCTTCTCCGCCTGTTAGGAGACAAAGCCTCCTTGAGGTCTCAGAGCTTTCCGGGCAACACGTTCCCCAGCCTCGGCTGCCAGGCGTTCACCTTTCCCCTTGGAGGTGGGGGGAGACGGTCAAGCTGAGGCCAAGTGTGTCCCAGATCCAGGCCGATGCTCTTCTTCAACAGTTTGAAGCCAACCTGGCCTTGGGGTTCCCAGGGTAGGATGAAGGGTGTCACGGCAGGACGGGGCCTGTCATGAAGCAACAGCAAGCAGAGCGAGGACACGACAGTGGCAGCAGTGTACAGACACAGGACGTCAGCTTCAAACGATGCAACAGCAGGGGTATTTCAGGGACGGCTCTATGTGAGCCGCCCCCAACTCTCTTGCCTACAGGCAGGAGGCACTGTACATGCAACTCAGTCCAGAGGAAGATTCTAGCCAATCCAGCCCAGGCACATCCAGAGAAGGTGTGAGCTCTTCGAGTTGACTCCACCGAGGAAAACAGGCATTTGGGTATTTCAGATTCCCGCTCCACAATAAGGCAACTTTTAAAAAAATATTATTTCCAAGAACAAAACAAAACAAAAAACAAAATCCAAGGGTAGGGGAAAGACATCACTTTCTGTGGATTAGGTGGGGGTTTTCTGATTTATTTTTTTGGTCTTTTATGGTCGATTTTGTCTTTTTTTTTTTTTTTTTTCCATTTTTCCAAGGATGGAAAGGTCAGAGAAAAATAAAATAAATCATCTTTCAATAGTCTTTTCTGGTATGAGCAGCGTCTCTCTGGGCTGGGGACTAAGGGGTATGGGGAGAGGGGGGTGGGGAGAGGATGAAACCTTCCCCTGCCCCCACTTCTAGATCCTTTGGTTTCCTTCTCCCAGAAGATGGCAGAAGGGCATGGTGGGGACAGCAGGGGGAGAACATGGTGATGACAAGCCCCAGATGATCAGGGGGCTGATGCTTGGGGCCCAGGGACGCTGCCAGAGCCTTCCATGGGACAGTGCTGGGCAATGGGGCCCACAGGGCCTTCTTGTGGGCTGCATAGTTGGCTTGAGGGGGAGCAGGAGGCTGTGGCTGGGAACCAGGGTGGCGGCCTACCAGCCGCGGGCAGGGCTACAGAGTGATTTTGGTAATCCAGACGAACTATCAATAATTTAAAACTTGATATATATATATATATATATATAAAAAAAATCTCCCCCCTTTCCCTCCCCCCCTTAGAAGAAGCTAGGATGTGAAGAAGAGTCATGGAGAGAGGAGGGGGAAGAGGGTATGTGGAGGCTCCTGCCCAGGGGTACCTCTGATAGCCCAAATGGTGTACACGTTGCTACTCAGCACGAAGGCCCATTCTAATGACTTGAGGCCTGTCCCTTTTCTGTCCCCTCTCCTGGGACTGGGCACCCCCATGGACTCTTGCCCACCCCGTCCCCACCCCCCCAAACCCCAGGGCTAATGGGCTTTTCACTTTCCCAAAGTCTGTGTGTCCGAGTGCTGGCTCGTCCATTTGGCATCCTCCCGGACGGGCTGGCCAGTGGGTGGTGTAGGGGGTTGGCTGATCATGGTGGTGGGCCTGCTGGAAGACTGGGAGGGGCATCGCTTCCTGCCCTCGCCGCTGCCACCTCCTGCCGCCACTGGATGTCGCTTGTGGTTGCCCTCCTCACCCATGGGGGGCTGTAACAGAGAAGGGGATTACGGTGATTAGCAGCCACGACCCAGACCCCCTTCCTTGCCAGGCCTCTCTAGAGACTTACCTTCTTACCTCCAAATGTAGGTAACAGGTGTAACCTTAAAAACCAATTACCTGTTTTACAACGCACATCTCTGTGCCAAGATGCCAAGCCCCATGCTGTTTTCTGCATATTCACTCACGGGGTCTATACTACCCTTTGATGGAGACATGATCGTCCCCAAAGTAAAGCACAAAAAAAATAATTTGCCCAGGGTCCCATAGCTTGTAACCGGTGAAGACAAAATGTGGATTAGACCCATCTACTTCCGAAGCCCAGGCCTTCACCTACGCAAGTCTCTGCTCCCCTTCTGAGAAGGGACTGCTGCTCAGATGACGATGCGTGGAATGTGGCCTGCAAACCCCAAGGTGTCTCTGCTCAGAAGGCCCGGATACTCTTGGGGATTGCCTCATCTCCTATGATGCTCCAAAGAGGACACTGACCTGGGACGCCTGGATGGCTCAGTGGGTTAAAGCAAAGCCTCTGCCTTCAGCTCAGGTCATGATCCCGGGGTCCTGGGATTGAGCCCCGCATCGGGCTCCCTGCTCAGCAGGAAGCCTGCTTCCCCCCGCACCCTCTCTGCCTATTTGTGATCTCTGTCTGTCAAATAAATAAGTAAAGTCTTTAAAAAAAAAGAGGACACTGACCTAAGAGTCAGACCATGATCCAGTCTGGACTCATGGCTACCAAAGGTGACCTCAACGACATGCCCTTCCATTTCCAGGTGTCAAAGCTCAGCCCTTCTTGTCCCCACCTCCACAGGTTTTCCTACTACAAGGCTCCTCTGTACATGTGTGCACATGTGCCTCCCTCTAGCCCCCAAATGAGGAGGTGCTCAAGGATGGAAGACAACAGATTCCTCTTTATACTGGGAGGGCTGAGCAGCACTGCCACCATCTCACTGGGTGGTCATGGGCTCCCATTTACCCACTGGTTCAGCAACAGTAACAATAAACTCTGCCTCCTTCACCACATTATAAAGGTTAAAGGAGATCAATATAAAGTGCCCAGCACAGTGCCTGGCCCATGGTAATCACTCAATCAGAGGCAGTTTTTTAATACATTTGAGGAGTACTATTGTTACTTACTTATATTTATCTTTTTGCTAAAAGGCTCCAAAGGGAATAAGATGATTAGCATACATCTAATATATTACAAACTCTGTAAAAGAAAAAGTTTCATTTCTGGACTCCCTGAAGCACGTGTAACACAGAGACATCCATCACTCTAGTGCTTCCCTGGATATGTCTAGCAGCAGTAACTCTGAACCACCACTGGATGTCACCATTGAGTCACTGCTCTGAGAAGACAAGACCGTGGCTGTGGTGGTGGGGTGTTAAACAGAATCTATAAACTTCTAGGGCTGGAACTGGCGTCTTCCAGAAAAAACGACATTTACTTGAGTACTCACCCCAGTCAACTAGTTATGGTTGACCAGGGCTCACCAGTAAGGAGGGGTAGGAGATAAAAAGGAGAGGGCATTAGGATATTTAGCTACGAGAACATGGGAGGGAGGGAGAAGCAACCATAAAAACCCCTCCAATTAGGGGTCAGAGTCCACTTCTCACCCTCTATTTTACAGGTGAAGACCTGTAAAAGTCCCTAAGCCAGTGGCACAACTGGGACAAGACCCCAGGTATCCTGATCTCTGGTCCAGTTTTCTGTCCAGGACAGGGGTCAGAAAAAGGAGAGACTTTCACTCACATCCACTCGGAAGTCTTCCAGACGTCGGAATTTGCCGAGGTATTCTTGAAGTTTGGGGTCAATGTCCAAATTTTTGGCTTTGGAATATTTCAAGAAGGCCCAGAACTTCTCCAGTCCATAGAGTTGGCCTACAGAAAAGAAGAGGCAGAGTCAGAGAGAAGCCAGGCTGGTGAGGAGTTGAGAATAAAGAGGCTCAGGAAACCAGGAGGTGGGATGTGACCTGGATTGACCCAGGGAGGGAGAAGGGAAAGAAGGCCTGGATGACCAGGCCTTGCAGAACTCCAACTCCAGCTCTCACCAGCTTCATAGTCCTTCACCGTTTCCTCCTGAAAATCCTTGAAGATATCCAGCCGGAACTTCTTTTCCAGGCCATAACTGTAGTATCGAAAAAGGCACTCCAAACCATATCTGTAGAACACAAGCCAGTAAAATTGGGACACGGTTTCTGTATTTGTACAACAGGGAAATATACCTGCATCACAAATGAACTAGGAAACCATTTAAGCATAAGGATTTTCAAGAAAATGCTAACTAATCTTCAAGAAGACTAATATTTAATGCTAGTCTAAGTCGGGTCTAGCAGTTTATGGTTTGCCAGGGGCCAGCAAACTCCAGAAAAATGAACAATGACCCCTGCCCACACTCATTTGTTCATGAAACGTCACTGGCTTCTTTGTGCCAGAGGAGCAGAGCTGAGTACTTGTGACAGACAGCTCCCCCTCCAATGTCTGGCAAAGCCTGAAATATTTCTCATATGTCCCTGTACAGAAAAAGTCTGCCAGGGATGAGCTCTCTACAAAGTCATGTGGCCATGTTCGTTAGTAAGTTTGCTTATCTGACTTCAGAAACTTTATTTCTAGGGCACCTGGGTGGCTCAGTTGGTTAAGCGTGACTTTGGCTCAGGCTGTGATCTTGGGGTCCTGGAATTGAGCCCCGTGTCGAGCTCCCCGCTCAGCAGGAAGCCTACTTCTCCCTCTCTGCACACTTCCCCACTTGTGCTTGCTCTCTCTCTCTCTCGCAAATAAATGAAATTTTTTAAAAAAATAAAAATTTTACTTCTACGAACAGTATGCCAGGGAGATGAAAAAAATACATTTTTGTATTTTACAGATATATAAAACTAATCATAACATTATTAAAATTTAAATGTCTTAGAAAAGCAGTTAAGAAAAATCATGGTAAATCTGTACAACAGAATATAAATTGTTAGGAATTATAACCTGAGGTACCCACATGGTGCAGTCAGTTGAATGTCCAACTTTTGATTTCAGCTCAGATAGTGATCTTAGGGTTGTGAGATCGAGCCCCGTGTTGGGCTCCATATTTAGCATAGAGTCTGATTGGGAGTCTCTCTCTCTTTTCTTTCCTTCTGCCCCTCACCACCTTGTGTGCTTGCATTCAGTGCTAACTCGCTCACTCTCACTCAAATAAATAAATCTTTCCAAAAAATTACAACTTAAGGGGCGCCTGGGTGGCTCAGTGGGTTAAAGCTGTTGCCTTCAGCTCGGGTCATGATCCCAGGGCCCTGGGATCGAGCCCCACATCGGGCTCTCTGCTCAGCAGGGAGCCTGCTTCCTCCTCTCTCTGCCTGCCTCTCTGCCTACTTGTGATTTCTGTCTGTCATATAAATAAATAAATAAATCTTAAAAAAAATGTTATGTGATAATGAGCCCACTTTATAAACAAATATGTAATTTTCACATCTACACAGGTATGCAAAGTCTGGAAGGGCACATACTTTTTTTTAAGATTTTATTTATTTGACAGAGAGAGAGATCACAAGTAGGGAGAGAGGCAGGCAGAGAGAGAGAGGGAAGCAGGCTCCCTGCAGTGCAGAGAGCCCAATGTGGGGCTTGATCCCAGGACCCTGAGATCATGACCTGAGCCAAAGACAGAGGCTTAATCCACTGAGTCATCCAGGCACCCCCTGGAAGGGCACATACTTAAATATATTAACACTGGTTATCTCTGGGAGTTGGGATTTTCAAATGATCTTATCTGTATTTTCGAAACTTTCAACAAAAAGCATGCAAGAATTTCTGTAAGACAAGAAAGTTAAATATTTTAATGACATGGAAAAAAGCAATGCTTATAAATGATAAGAAACAAACAGGAGGGGCGCCTGGGTGGCTCAGCTATTAAGTGTCTGCCTTCAGCTTGGGTCCTGATATTGAGCCCTGCATTAGGCTCTCTGCTCAGCAGGGAACCTGCTTCTCCCTCTCCCTCTGCTGCTCCCCCTGCTTGTGCTCTCTCTCTCTCTCACTGTGTCTCTCTCCATCAGATAAATAAAATCTTAAAAAAAAAAAAAAAAAAAAAAAAGATACCAACGGGGTGCCTGAGTGGCTCAGTGGGTTAAAGCCTCTGTCTTTGGCTCAGGTCATGATCTCAAGGTCCTGGGATTGAGCCCCGCATCGGGCTCTCTGCTCGTCAGGGAGCCTGCTTCCTCCTCTCTGCCTGCCTCTCTGCCTACTTATAATCTGTCAAATAAATAAATAAAAATCTTAAAAAAAAAAAAAAAAAAGATACCAATAGGCATTCATGTGATGATCTAAATGCATTAAATATGGCAGGACATTAACACTGGTAATTTCTGGATTGAAGGGTTTCTCTCCCCACAGCGTCTTAAACATTTCTGAGGGGCGCCTGCGTGGCTTAGTTGTTAAGTGTCAGCCTTTGGCTCAGGTCATGATCCCAGAGTCCTGGGATCCAGCCCCGCATCAGCCTCCCTGCTCAGCTGGAAGCCTGCTTCTCCCTCTCCCACTCTCCCTGCTTGTGTTCCCTCTCTCGCTGTGTCTCTGTCAAATAATAAAATCTTAAAAAAATATATTTCTGTACTTTTCAAATTGCTTACAGAGAGAATCTTTTATTTGGGGGAAAGAAAAGTATCTTTAAAAGGTATTTGGTTTTGTTTTTAAGATTCTATCTTCTTGACAGAGAGAGCGAGCATGGAAGCAGGGGGAGCAGTAGGCAGAGGGAGAGGGAGATGCAGGCTCTCCATGGAGCAGGAAGCCCGATCTGCGGATCAATCCCAGGACCTTGCAATCACAACCCAAGAGGAAGGCAGATGCCTGACTGAGCCACATAGGTGCTCCAGGTATTTGTTTCTTAATAGCAAAATACTGAAAACAACCAAAGTATCTATTAACAGCAGACTGGTTAAATAAGCTGGGATACATCCATACAGCGTAAGCCTATACTGGCTATAAAAAGCAACAAGAAAGTTATTTATATATGGACATGGAATGATCTCTAAAACACAGTATTAGGAATGCCTGAGTGGCCCATTTGGTTAAGTGCCTGCCTTCGGCTCATGTAACGATTTCAGGGTCCTGGGATCAAGTCCCGCATTAGACTCCCTGCTCAGTGGGGGCCTGCTTCTCCCTCTGCCAAACACTCGTGCTGCTTGTGCTATCTCTGACAAATAAATAAATAAACAAACAAATAAAATCTTAAAAAAAAATTTTTTTTATTTAAAAAAGTACAAAAAAAAATCGGGGCGCCTGGGTGGCTCAGTGGGTTAAGCCTCTGCCTTCGGCTCAGGTCATGATCCTGGGATTGAGCCCCGCATCAGGCTCTCTGTTCTGTGTGGAGCCTGCTTCCCTCCTCTCTCTGTCTCTGCCTCTCTGCCTACTTGTGACCTCTCTCTCTGTCAGATAAATAAATAAAATCTTTAAAAAAAAAAAAATAAGTGCAAAAAAATAAACTGCAAAATAGTATCTAATAGAGACTAATCTCTGGGTAAACAACAGGGACCTAGTAGGAGACTACGGGGATATCCTTGCTTACTCAAGCAAAGTATTTTTAGGAAAGCCCACAGGCTTCTGACCATGCTCACTGTCTGTGGGGAAAGAACTGGAGGCAGGGTGTGGCTGAGGAGACCGCTCATGATACAATCTTTGACCTCTCTGCATCTGAACCACGTGAACATTATTACTCATTCAAAAATTATCATCCTTAGGGGCGCCTGGGTGGCTCAGTGGGTTAAGCCACTGCCTTCGGCTCAGGTCATGATCTCAGGGTCCTGGGATCGAGTCCCGCATCGGGCTCTCTGCTCAGCAGGAAGCCTGCTTCCCTCTCTCTCTGCCTGCCTCTCCATCTACTTGTGATTTCTCTCTGTCAAATAAATAAATAAAATCTTAAAAAAAAAAATTTATCATCCTTTTATGAAGTATATTTGGGATATACACCAGAGATTTTGGTTACAGTTCTGGAAGCAGACCCATCAGGATCGCTCACCCCCCACACAAGCACCAGCCAGCCCCCACCCCGCACCCAACATGCCGCTCACCTGTAGCCTTCTTTGGCATCCTCCAGAGCCAGCTGCTTGAACTCCTCATACATCTTCTTGTTGAAGTGATCTCGGAGGAAGAAGGACCAGAAGCGGAAGAGAGTGTTCATCTCCTGAGACTGGCCGATGCCCAAGCGTTTCCGCTCTGAGGGGGGAGGAAGGAGGAAAGACGTGTTAGGGCCACACTGCCTGTGATTCAGGGGACAAATGTTCTTGGGCTCAAGGACTTGGTCCTTTCTCCTATACCCTCTCCCCCGCCAATTCCCTGGCTCATCCCTGTCCTTGTGGTGTTTGAAGAGACAGTTACTGAACATGATCCTGTGTCAGGCCCTGCTGTGGGGCACCCAGAAGCAGGTGGCATCGGTTTCTAAACTAAGTCACCGCAGTCTAGCTTTTCACCTCAAATATGACTGCTCTCAAGTGTAGCTGAAGAAGGAAAAGCATCAACAAATAATTTGGTAATCTAACAACTTATATTAATTATTTATTACCAATTATTATTTCAGGAATCCTAGACATTAACAATTAAAAGAGTAACATTAAAAACACACACCGCAGAACAAACAACAAAAGAGGAAATAAATTTAGTATCATTAAAAAAAAACACGGGCGGGCGCCTGGGTGGCTCAGTAGGTTGAGCCACTGCCTTCGGCTCAGGTCGTGATCTCAGGGTCCTGGGATCCAGTCCCGCATTGGGCTCTCTGCTCAGCAGGGAGCCTGCTTCCTCCTCTCTCTCTCTCTGCCTGCCTCTGCCTACTTGTGATCTCTCTCTGTCAAATAAATAAATAAAATCTTTAAAACAAAAACAAAACAAAAAAAAAAAAAAACAAACCACAGGCGCCTGAGTGGCTCAATCAAGAATCTGCCTTCGGCTCAGGTCTTCGTCCCAGGGTTGTGGGATCGAGTCCCACATCGGGCTCCTTAAGCCTGCTTTTCCCTCTGCCTGCCACTCCCTTCCCTGCTTGTGCTCACACTCTTGTTTTGACAAATAAATAAAATCTTAAAACTACTAAAAAATAAGTAAGTTTTCCTCAAAATAAATATAATATAAAAACCTCTGTGCTTCAAAGGACATCATCAACAAAGTGAAAAAACAAGCCACAGAGTGGAAAACACTATTTGCAAATCATGAATCTGATAAGGGACTTGTACCTACAATATATAAATATTATAATTTAATAATAAAGACAAATAATCTAGTTAAAAAGTAGGCAAAGGAACTGAATGGACATTTCTCCAAAGATATACAAATGGCCAATAAGCCCATGAAAAAAAATGTTCAGCACGAACAGCTATGGGGTTGGGGGGGGGGCGCAAATCTAACCCCCCAGGAGGTATTACTTATCACTTCACACCTAGTAGGATGGCCACTACCAGAAAGACAGACAACAAGTGTTGGGGGGACTCAAAGCCATCATAAGCCTCATGCTTTCTATCAGGAACAACAAATGGAGGCCCCTCTTTGGGAAAAAGTCTCACAACTCCTCCGAAGGTTAAACAACAGAGTTATCACATGACTCTGCACATGAAAACCTACGCCCACAGAAAAATGCACATGTTCATGGTGGCATTATTCAGCAGAGACAGAAATTGGAAACCCAAAGGCCCATCGGTGACTGAGAGACATGAAATGTCCCTCTACTGAAGTGCTAGCCAGCCTCGGACAGGAGTGAAGTACTGGTACCGTGCTACCACAGAGATCGAGTGTGAGAACAGCACGCTCGGGAAGAGGCCAGCCACAAAGGACCGCTGATGGGATGATTCTATTTACGGGAAAAGTCTAGAACAGGCAAATCCTTAAGACTGCAGGTTGTGCAGGCCTGGGAGGAGCTGCAGGGGAAGAGGTGGGAAGTGACTGGTAAGGCGCACAGGTTCTCTTCCGCGATGCTAATGAAAATATTCCAACATCGATGCCGGGGACAGACACACAATGCTAGAATATACTAAAAGCCACTGCACGACACCGCGCACTTTAAATGGGTCGACTGTGGAGTATGTGAATTCTGTCTCAAAAAAGCAGTCACCACACACCCAAATACACAGGGGAGTAAGACAGATGAGCGAAGCACTTAGCAGCCATGTGCTGCTAACTGAGGAGGGGTGTGGGGGGGGAATTAAAAGTAACAACTCCGCAGGAGCACTGAGATTGCTTCTGAGCATCTTTACAGCCAAACTGACAATCTACAGTTAAAAGATATCTCACTGTATGATAAAAAGAAACACATGGGAGTATCTAGACAGTCTTTCCTTACACCACCTTCTAAAAGCAGGGGTCAGCAAACTTTTTTCTATAAAAGACCAGAGTAAATATTTTAAGCTTTATAGGCTTCATGTGGTCTCAGTCGTAGGTTCCTCTTTTTTCCTTCATAACCCCTCAAAAATGTAAAAACTGTTCTAAGCTCAAGGGCCATACAAAAATAGCCAGCTAGCTGGATTTGGTCTACAGGCCATGGTTAAGCGCCCCTGTTCTAGAGAATCTATGCCGCCCCACGCACACCCTTTTATGATCAACAGTGGGCCACAGTGGACAACAGCCGACTTAACAGCCATGCCAGAAATAGGTAAACTTTTGATACCTTTTTATTATCAATAGAGGAAGATCAAGGAACAGAAATGTTCTGAGTATCAGATTCTTTTAGCTTCCTGTATTCCAAAACTACGTGGCCTGAGTCTAACTCCAATCTTTCTTGCTCTAAGGTCAGAAGAAAGCAGAATCACCTGCTCCACCAGCCCTTACACTCTGGCCCCAGAGGCTAGGCCCCTCTGCCCCTGTGCTACTTACCATTAAGGCAGCGCCTACGATACTTGTGGTAGACGTGTTGTGTGAAGCCATTTTCCTTGAGCAGCTCATGGGAAGGGTGCTGGAACTTGGGCAGAGACTGTGGGGTACAGCCATAGCTGCCAACTGCAGGTGTCCCTTCTGAGGGGCTGGAGCTAGAGGCCAGGAGAGAGACAGTGTCACCAGGTTCCCTGGAGCAGCTGGCCATCAGGTAAGGAGGGGCTCCTCTGGTCCATCAGCCAAGATCTAGCCTCTCAAAGGGCAACAAAGAGACCTAAGTACTATGGTAGGCCAACCGACATCCTTCGGCCCGATCACTCTTCGAGTCGACCTTTGATGGGTTTTACAAAGCAGCCACTGAGGCTCACACAGACTGGGAGACTTGTCCTGGGTCATGGACTGTTGTACATCCCAGATCGGCATAATGCCCAAACCTGAGCTTATAAGCATTTATTTAACCCAGGTTCACATTTAACTTTGTTTGATGAACTATTATGGGGTAATCCATCTGTATTTTTTTTTAAAACCACACCTATTCCCAGTCTGTGCCATCTGTGCAAGGAGTAGAGTGCCCAGGAATCTGTATTTTTCTTTAATGACCTGGCTATCCTGAGGCAGGCAGCGGGTATTACCTCCAAAAATCAATTCACAGATATTCTCTGAGAGCTTCTGGTCTGAAGGGCTGTGACACCACTTCTTTGGGAAAATTTTCCCAGGCCCTGGATTTACTTCTCTAGACTTCTTCAGATTTGGGGGTTTAGGTAAGGACCCCTTCTTTAATTTACAGACCAAAGAGGTTCCTTCCTCTTGGTCCCATCCACTGCCTGGCTTTCCCGCCCACCCTGCCATCAGCCTCATCTCTCCTCTCCACTGCGCCAGCACCTGATGGATGCCGTCCGGGGCCTGTGCTCTCGGGAATCCATCACCCAGCCCACGTGACTCTCCAAGGGCGGGTTTGAGCTGTGTCTTGTCTTCCTTTTTCGAGGCATCTGCAAAGGTCAGGCCAGAGTATGTTATTAACACACAGAACTCTGAGAAACACCAAGCATTTGTAGGACTAAGATTCCTTCATGTGTGTGAGTTCTTCACAATTTAGAAAAAATTTCTTTATCTAGTCTCTCACACATGAGGTCCACAGCTCTGAGCCAGAGACTGGTCATGTCTATCCCATAGGTGAGAAAACTGAGGTTTGGGAGCCCAAGGAGCCAGCTGCTCAATCCTCCTTGGGCCTTATCATGGCGACACGGGGCCACCAACTCTCACACCCAGTGCTTCCTCAGATGTGGCCACCCGATCCTGAGGCAGCCCACCTTCCTAAGAACACAGAGCAGGTCTGGGATTTGGCAGTCTCCTGGCTCAGGCAAGGGAATGCAGCAAAGCACTGGAATGCGGTCAAGTGAGCCCAAGACTCTTAGCCACGCAGCAGGAGCCCCTCACCTTGGCATCTAGCGTCCGTCCTTCTTTCACTACTGGGTAAAACCGTGATGTCTGACTTGAGTCTTTGAGTTGTGGTGTCCGGGGAGTGCGGGGGGTCCTGGCATTGCGGTAGTTTGGCGACTCTGGGACAGTGGTTGGTAGAGAACGGGCAATGGTGGAGGGCTCAGGAGCACCGAACAGTTTGTTGGCCAGGGCGTCGGTAGGGACTGCAGAGAGAGAGTGGGCCAGTGAGCGGGGGATGGGCCTGTGACTGACTGCACCTGGGAAGCCCCCCGTCAGAGGGCTGTACTCTCCCACCCAGGCCAAGTGGTACCCCTCTCTCACCTTGTTGGAAGCGGGGTGGCCCAGGAGGGACCTCCTGGTTGGGATCCACGGGGGGCTCTGGGGTTAGTGTATCAAACTGCTCCCGGCTGATCATGTTGACTTTCTTGAAGTTCTCGACTTCTTGCTGTGGAGGATACAGAATGGGTGGGGTATCGGTGTTAGTAAGAAGACTGCCCTAGCCTGTTTAGGAATCAAGACATGCAGGAAGTTGCAGGGGGCAGCTCCCACGTCCACATACGTGGAATTCTGGTCCTCAGGCTCTCAGCTGCCCCACACCATTCCCCAGCCCCAGTTACCTGGACACCAGCGTGCCGACCCAGAAGGGCTGAGTGCTGGCCCAGCCCTCTTTACAGCAAGGCTAGATGAGGAGCTCGGCACAGGCCGCTGACTCTCCTCTTGCCACTGTCTCCTCACCTCCACCAAACTCCCTGCTGCTTACTACAGCACAGGCTCACCTCACAGCTACTCTGGACAAATCTGCAAGTTTTGACTGTTTCCAGTCAGCAGGGATTTTTTTTTTTTTTAAACCTGTCTTTTCTCTAATTTCCATACTCAAAACAGGCTCCTGAAAACTTTTATATAGGCCTAAATTTTTAAGAAGAGAATAATCCAGTCTGTTCTTCTCTTCCCCACAAGTGTGGCTATCAGGACACTGAACATGGATGCTGAGGCAGCATAGTGATTGCCTCTAACAGGGACACAGCTTACAAAGTGTCTCTCCATCTCTCCTCACTTCATGCCCCTGCAAAGTGTGACTTACCACCCTCTCTTCATACACAAGGATACTGAGACTCTGTGCCCAAGGGCACACAGCGAATCAGCCTTCCTCACTCCCGCAGATTACAGACACCCCAGGCTCCACCCCCACTGCTGTGTCCAAGCCTCACCTTGATCTGGGAATACTCAGGCTCAAACTTCTCGGTCCACAGGTCCTGCTCGTAGTAGAAGAGCCCATCGTTAATGACCTTGGCCAGCTCCGCGCTCATCTTGGCACGCGAGGTATGGTTGCCTGTGCGGTCCCCCCCAGGGTGCCGACGCATGTAAGGCGGCGTCTGGGTGACAATGAGGATCTTGTTCACATCCCGGTCATCAATCTCATAGTCAGAGTCCTCATCAGACCAGGCGGTGAAGGTGTTCTTCCGCCCATCCATTTGCTCCATCTCCTCGTCAAACAGGAAATCGAGCTCCTCTTGCTCCTCCTGCTCCTTGGACATGAGCTGCTGAGAGGGCAGCTGCTGGGGCAGAGAGGTTGGGTGGAGGAACCTGGGCTCCTCGGACTTCTAAAATGGGGAAAATGAAGAATGCGGGGTGAGATTACCAGGGGGTCTTGGACTAGCCTCTGTAGCTGTCACCGAGAGAGAGGCCCTGGCAATGCCAGCAAGCCACAGCTGCCAGCCTTGCAGCCTGTCGCCTACGACTCTAGGCTTCCTCTCTCCCAGCTGACATCACAGTCATTCTCAAACGGTGAGGGGACAAGGCCCTACAGCCACCTGTGCTCTCATTTACCTAGCCTGGGAGTGGGCACACGATTCTACCCGTTGATCCATCCATTCCATCTATCCAAAATCTCTCCAAGAAAAGGAGAGCTTCATCAGACAGGGACCACGGCTGCCTTGCTTTCCATCATATCCTTAGTACCTAGACTGGGACTTAGCAATAGCAGATGTTCAACTCTTTTTTTTTTTTTCCATTTGACACAGAATGAGAGAGAGACAGCGAGAGAGGGAACAAAGCAGGGGGAGTGGGAGAGGGAGAAGCAGGTTCCCCACTGAGCAAAGAGCCTGATGAAGGGCTCAATCCCAGGACCCTGGGATCATGACCTGAGCTGTAGGCAGATGCTTAACTACCCCAGATGCTCAACTCTTTGATGAGTTAACAAGAACCCACTGATACCAGGCCCTATAGAAGACACAATTCTTGAACTTAAGGCAGCTCACAGTTTGGCAGGAGAAAAGTCAAACCACCAGCCAGCCAAATGCAGTGTGGTATTGGTCAAGAGTAAAAAAAGAATTTGTGGACTACACAGGGATCGGCACTTAACCAGCTAGAGGTGGGAGTGAGGACAGTCAGGGAAGGCTTCCTGGGAGATGTAATGACAGAAGAAGGAGGAACATAAGTAAGCCAGATGAAGGCAGGAACAAAGAGTGTATGAGGCAGAAAGAACAGCATGTTCTAGAGGCAAGAGAAAACAGGCTGCTTCTGGCAAAAAGAAAATATTCCAGAGTGTTGCTAGAATGAATTTATCTGAGACCTCAGGGCAGAAGCATTTGTCTACCTCACAATTTCTATCCAAAAGGTCAATTCCCTCCTATGCAAAAAACCTCCCATATAAACTCCAAACCTACTCTCTCGTAAGCTTCAGGATAGGCCTGGTGGGAACAACAGGGCTCTAATTGTGGAATGGGGGCTAAGCCTGCCTGCCTTTCCAAAACTTGAGAGCCTACAGGCCTGGAACTCATAAGGTCCCTCTCCAATGTTTTCCTCGTGACTGGCTTGATCCCTGACACGGTGTGAAGGATCACAGCCAGAACAGAGAGGGAAGTCGGGGTATGAACAAGAGGGAGGCAGTCTCAGTGGTACAATGGAAAAGGGGACACAGCATTTCAGAGACCCACAGTCCAAGGTCATCTGTGAGGCCTCCTCACAAGCCCTAAACCAAAGAGATCTCCCAAGAGAAGGTGAGGAGTGGGGCAGATGGAGCACACATTTGCTCCTGGAAAGGGGGCACTAGTTTTAGTTTGAAATGGAAACACTTCTCAGAGTGGACTCAATGTGTACTGCTGGCATATTGCTTTACAATTTCGAGAGCTGTCTAAGCCCTTCTTTCTTTTCTCTGAAGATGGGAACACTGAAGACTTGAGATACTAAACAACAAGCTTCCCAAGGTCAACAGCCATCAGTGATAGGAAACCTGTGTTCCTGTCTAGACTAACTCTACATCCAGGCTCTGTGTCTGCTCTTTCCCTTCACTCTTCACAGAGCCTGAGTGGCTTATATAGGGGACAGTGAGGACACGCTCGGGCACTACGGCAGCCCCAGTGATTTCAATGGGGCAAAACAAAGAGCCAAACACCAAGAAACCAGGGACACTGCTGCCAGGGGCTATAGGAGTTCCTCCTGTGAAGAATGCCACTCAGGAACTCACACAGCTGTCCTGAGAGGTGATCCTCACTGGAAGGGGACACGAGCCCAGCAGCTTTCCCTCAGTCACTGCTGACCTCGGCTCACGTCACAGCCAAGAGCCAGCCAGCCTGTGGGCTTAGCCCCTCTGAGGCCCAGCCCCACCCACCTTGGGCCGTGCTGGGGACGGCCGCGGCCTCTTCTTTACTTCGATCCAGTTCTCAGAATCCAGGTCAGGCAGGCTGGCAGAGAGGCCCTTGGGCAGCGTCTTTAGGTTGCTGACCTCCTCCGTTTTGGTTGGCACTGGGGTGACGGCCCGGGGAGAGCCAGGCGCTGACTCTGAAGGGTGGAAAGGTGAGGTCCTCAACCTTCCAGTCCTCCTGACACCAGCTCTGAGGAGGAGTGCTGGCTGAAGGACAAGGACAACAAGAAGGCGCCCACAGGCCAGCAGCACCTACCTGTCTCCTTCTGGTAATGCTGACGGGGCACAAACTCGGGGCAGTTGAGAAGCTGGGAGAAATCAGTCTGGGAATAATCCACTATTGGGGGACCAGGAAGAGGCCATTTCTCTGGCTCCTCCCTCCTGCGGACTTTCTCATCAACGATCTCCACCACCTTGCTGTCCTTTAGGGCCTGTAGGGGAGAAGAGGAATGACTCAGACAGAATGAGGTCTGGGCGGCTGGCAGATGGATGACTGGGCCCCACGAGCTCAGTTAAGAGTCTGGTGCTGACGGGGGTATAAGAAAACTGGCACCATCTTCCACAACTGGCATCAAATTACGAAATCAAACTTATAAGAGGGGACCAACATGAAAAACACACTTGCCCTGTGACCTTGCCATTCGATATCTAGCAATCTACCCCCAGAGAAATAGGGCCATAGACAGATTACATTATGTGTAAAGATACAGATAAAAAGCCATTCACAACATTGTCTGTAATATGGAAAACACTAGAAACTACCCAACTTGCCAGCACACCAACAACTTAAAATAAATGATGGCGCACCCATTCAGTGCTATAAGACTCACATGTTAAAAAATAGCTTCTCATGTGCTGAGGGGGAAAGAGCCATAAAAAAGCAGGCCTAGGTCAATGTGTCTAAGATGCCATTGGTGTTTGAACTTTTAAATAAATACAAACAAACTACATACACATTCTTCTAGGATTCACAGGTAAACGCCTATGGGTGTTCATCTCTAGGAAAAAGGGTCAGAGTGGAGAAGAGAGGAGAGCTGTCTTTAAGAATCTTTTGCAGTGGAAATGGGAGACACTTCCACAGTGCGACACAGGACAATACGCTGTCGGTGAGGCCACAGCTAGAGGCGCTCTGCTACACTGCTGGAGGGAGTCCCTGAGGAAAGGGAACCCAGCAATTTGCCCCATAGTGCAGCCTTCTCACTTCTAGAAATCTACATCAAAGATACACTGGCAAAAATACAGCGAGATATATATGCAGCTCTAAGCAGGAACAACGAACATCCTTCTCTTATGTACTACCATGCAGTCAGCTCCCAAATGTATTAAGTGAAAGCAAAAGTACAGGTGAAGAAATGCATGCATTACATGGTGCCACCCAACTAACACAGGGGAAGGATACAAATACACCGAGTGGCATTTGCTAATTTTTTTTTTAATGGAAGGATTCAAAACAAGTTGCCTTTGGGGAATAAAAGGAAGGCAGAAGTGAAAGAATTTTAAATCGGACTTCTAGGAGGATACCATGTTGACTTTAGAACCATGTAAATGTTTTACCTAAATGCAAAACAAATTAGAAATTAGAGGGGAAAAAGCAATCCCTAAAACTTGAGAGCAAGATGAAACTAACAAAACAAATATATGTCAAATTAGAGACAAAATTACACAAAGATTATTCCAAGTACTTGAGAATACAGTCATTTGAGGTATAAGTAGCAAAAACCTCCCACATTTTTAGTAGTAGTAGAGGTATTATTACGAGAATAAGGTATATAAACTATCAAATAAAACAAATGTGGAATTACGTTGAGGTCAACAGCAATGAGGACTTGGGGTATAGGAGAAAGGAGTATTAGACATAAAAGATCATTGGTATTGGGCGCCTGGGTGGCTCAGTCGGTTAAGTGACTGCCTTCAGCTCAGGTCATGATCCCAGAATCCCAAGATAAGAGTCCCGCATCTGGCTCCCAGCTCCATGGGGAGTCTGCTTCTCCCCCTTGCCTTCTCCTCACTCATACTCTCTCTCACTGTCTCTCTCTCAAATAAATAAATAAAATCTTAAAAAAAAAAAAAAAAGACCATTGGTATTAAGTAAAGACTGTGTAATCCTGAACTTTAATAGAAAATATCAGTATAATTTCCTGATGTATTTAAAAAAAAAAAAAAAAGCTCTAGAAACAATGACCAATCAAAGCAGCAACAAACATTCCTATAACTCAGACTGTGTGGTACATAAACACCACTTCCCCAAAAGAGAGGACCTAGGGCTCCTTGAAAAAATGGCCTATTCCAGATCTGAGGCAGGAAGTGTACGAGATCAAGCGGGGCTCTGCTAGCCACAGAGGGAAAACTGGATTCAGCACAGGAACTGCAACGGGCTGAGGCTGCAGTAAGGCTGAATCTGCAGGTTTGGGATACTACCAAAAGACACTAAAGCAAAACAAAAACCAACCAAACCAACCCAAGCCCTTGCAAGTTATTAGGGATCAACTCATAATTCTGACAACTGGTTAACAAAGGGAAAGATCGGGCTTTTATCAACCCTTTCTGTACAAACCATACCTCTTGGTAACTGAATAGCCGATGAGGCAAAGTCCCTCCTTAAAAAGGTATTCCGGCTAACAAATGAAGACAGAGTGATAGAATTAGAATTTCACCACTCCACAGTCCCTACTGAAATAGCAGGCAGTGATCGACAGCAGCTTGCATCACAAGGGAACAAATGAAATGCTCTGTGCCACCGAGAGAACATATCATTATCTATAAAGGAGTCTTGACAAAAAGGGGAGGAAAACCCCCCAAACCTGAATCTGATCAGGTCTCTGCATCAGCAGTTTACACAAAATTTGGAATACAGATGAACACGTCAGATGCCACCACTGTGTCCCATGAGAAATTAGACAAAATACACAACCCAGTTTTATCCAAATAATGAGTTGCAAGGAAAAAGGGCAAGAGGACACTTAGCAAGACAACACATGGGTCTTATTTGGATCCCGATTCTCATCGAGTACAAATTTTTTTTCCCCCCAAATAGGGTGAATTGCAATGGACTGTTTGGCTATATTAAGGAATTATTAATATCTTTATATGTGATAATGATACGGTGACCACGTTTTGTTTTTGTTTTTGTTTTAAACCAGGTATTTATCTTTTAGAGATAAGTACTGAAACATGGATGAAATGTCAGGTTACCTGAGATTTTCTGCAAAGTAATTTGGAAGAGGAAACAGATGGGGGATAGATGGAGTAAGACAGGCCATGAGTTGACAATTGCTGAGGCTGGGCGATGGGTTCATCATACCATTCTGTCTACTTCTGTAAATGTCTGCAATTTTCCATAGTAAGAGGGAGAGAGAGGAGAGAAGGAGGGAGGCAGAGAGGCCAGCCAAGCCTTGAAGCTTTAGCAGAGGTCATCAGATGAGGACTCCTCCAGGGTTCTCTGCGGGGGCCCACACTCCAGCTCCGTAAGTAAGGACCTTTCCTTCCCCTGCACCCCAGCCCCAGGGAGGGAGACCTACCGCAAAGATGAGTGAAATGTCAGTGGTAAGGGCCTGCACTCGGTGGAAGGAAGCAATAAGGGTGATGGGAAGGAAACCGTCAGCATCCATTTTCCGCCGCAGGAAGAAGTCTCGCTCTAAATTGTCCACGCTGAAGTAGTATTCACTAGGTGGAGGGGAGAAGATGGAGGGTTGCTGCATCACTTAGGAGACTGCCTTCCTCATCCTGTACACCCCGGCCACCTCACATAGCCTCTGACCAACCCTGACCCTATTGTACGTATGTACAGTAACAGGCTAAAAAGAAATGTTATCCTGTTGTGGCTCCTAACCTTGGGTCAGACCCATTCCCCCAGCCCTTCAGGCTCGCTGTACACCTGGCAAACCCCTCATCCGCCTTTACAACCCGTTCCACTGTTACCAGTCACTTTCTCTTCTCCCAAAATACTGTCACACTCTCCTGAAATGATCTACTTCCTTGTATGGCTTCCCTACTGGACCAAGGGACAATATATGGGAGTGGTTAGGAGCTAGGGTTTTGCCATTAGAAGGAAATGGATAGAATCTGTGCCTTGTTGTTTACCAGCTGTGAGACTCTGGGCAAGTTCCAGGGTCTGTCTGCTCATCTCTGAAACAGAGGTAAGACCTAGCTCACAGGACTAGTGCAGGACAAATAAGACAATCCTGTAAAACACTTAAGTCTGCACCCCGCCAACAGGGAGAACCCTGCACGTGTCTGCCAGCATTCTGACCGTGCTGCCATTACAAAGAGACAACGGACATTCCCTCTCCTTTTTGTTGGTGGTATTTCTAATTTTCTTAGGGCAGATATGGTATTACTTTTGCAATAAATATTACCTTTATGAAAATTCAGCTTTTAAAGGATAAGCAGCAGTTCTTTCTCTCCCAGTTCCAGCCAGGGGCAGCCCCTGGGGCGAGCAGAACTCCAGGAAGACCTGCCCATCGCTGCTCTGCCCGCCAGCCACCCTCTGACAGGTCCCGACACCCTATGCCTCTTCAGGAAGAAGGCTCCCGTCCACTTACATCTGCCGCTTGATGTAGTCTTTGAGCAGCTCCTGGTCCACACTGTAAAGCTCAGTGCTGCTGACATTGTCAAAGTAGTAGGTGATGTTGTTCATGTACTTGGGGGTGCGAGGCCCCTCTGCACCGTCAAACTTTCGGTAGCCAAACTGGTAGTCAAAATGGGCTACGGGGCAAATGGGTGCCATAAGGGAAGGGAGATCCCTGCCCACCGCCCCCGCCACACTCCCTCGGACATCCCGGAGCCCAAAGGGGCCTCACGTACTTCGAGTGCCACCCCGGCCGCGTCCCCGGCCGCGACCACGCCCCCGTCCACGGCCACGGAAGGAAGCCCGCGCCCCACCAGCCCCATCACTCTTCACACTCGATGTCTCGTCCTGGTCGTGCCAGGCAGGCTCCGGTTTGGTCTCTGGTTGCCAGGCTGGGGTTGGGGGGGCCATGGGCACGGGCACGTAGGTGGCAGGCTCAGACCCTATGGGGAGAGGGGCACTGGGTCACGCCTGAGGGTGACCCCCGTGCCCAGGCGCTCCCCAGTGGGCGGTGCATACCTTTGATCTCCCCTCGGCTGGCAGCTGTGTGCCGCGGCTCTGGCGGGCGAGCAGGGCGCGAGACCAGTTTTTCTCTGGGCACTTCAGGCTTCATGTCTATTTGCAATGGAACCCACTTGTGTTTGTTCCCTGGAGGACGGCATGAGGACATGAGGAAGTCTTGAAGGAGAGGTCCCTTCTAGCCATCCCTATCTCTGTTACTCCTCTGTCTGGAGCAAAAGGTCTGATTCCAATCTGATGACCTTGGGCAAATTCCTCCTCCCACACTGGACCTCATTTTACCTCTAAAATAAGGAAGCCATGGACCTCAGGGTGACAGTCAGTCCTGGCTGACTCCTAATATCAATTTCTCCATGGTCCGAGAACCCCCTTCTGGGGCCAGACACATGGGAGCCCAAAATTGAGACTGCACTTCCAGGCTCCCTTTAGACATGTGCCAAAATCCAAGAGTTAAAGTAGTCAATTCCAAGCTGAGTCCTTCAAAGGGAGCTACTTTCCCCCTCTTCCACTCCTGCTAGTTGAAATGAGAAGCAAAGAGTGAGCCACCCTGGACAAAAAGAGCCAACACACCACAGCAAGAGGAAAGGAAAACGAGATGAAATGGTCGCCATTCTACAGCTGGCCTACTTACACCCAGCTGTCAGGTGAGAGAAAGAACCTTCTATCTTGTTTAAAACACTGTTACTTTGAATCTCTGTTAGAGAAGCTAACCCATAACCCTGAACACCTTAGCCAAGGAAATGGGAACTCTTGCCTTTAAACAAAATCTTACATGGGACAGCAATACAGCGAAATACACTCGTTATTCTGAGGCAGGGACCTCATCTGTTCTGTGCACTGCTAGGAGCCCAACTGTTGAGAACAGGGCCTACTGATGCTTGTTAAGTAACACAAGGAACTGACAGACGGAAGGCAGAAGTGAAGACTGCGGGCCCAGAGGCCTACGTCAGTCAGCCTCCCAAGGAGTTCTCGGGGCTCCGGAAACCCATCTGGCAGTCCCAAGTTCTGACGCTTCACAGTTCTGCCTGCCACTTCTCCCAAGCCCTGCTGCCAAGTCACTCACCTTTCTTCTTCTGGCCCCCTCGCTGGCAGTCCTCGTCCCCATTCTTCTCCTCCCCAGATTCATCTGATTTGGTTTTCGGGCTCTCTTTACTATCGCTTCCCTCTCCTTTCTCCTGTTCCTTCATGTCTTTTCTGGGTGGCAGCTTCCGGGCAGGCTGGGACTTGTGGGACTGTGGCTGCAGCGGGAAGCAGAGTAATAGGGTGGTGACGTGTACCTGAGAGCCTCCTGGGATGGGACAGGAGGGAACCCCTGCTACTAGAGAGACAGGGCAGGAACTGGGAACTGAAGCATGTGAGGAGTTGGACTAGATGTATTCTAAGGTCCCGTTTTTATGCCGGAGAGGCTTCCACTGGGGAAGCGTGGTCAGGCAGGCAGCAGGTGGGAGACAATCGGTCTCTCCATCTTCCTTGAGTCTTGAGAAACAACCCTTAGGACACAGGGGCTATATATTTACTCCCCACAAGACCATACTGTCCTGGCAGTCTGTGGAATGGAAGAGCTGCTGGCCCTCAGCTTGTCCACAGCAACCCTGTCTATGGCATAAAGGCCAGAAGTCACAACTAGTGAGGAATCTAGGCCATCAGCCCAGCACAAAAACACCAGAAAGACAGGACTGATCTGGAGTTCCCCCTCTGCTGGGACTAGAGTGCGCTACAAAAGCTTCCCTAAGACATATGGTAGAGGTGGGTACTTGGCCTAATGGCCAGTCTCCTGCTTCACTCACTAGCAACCCAAGTACAGCTGATGGAAAACACAAGCTCTGGAACAACGTTAACATACTTGACTTCCAATCCCCACTTGACCATCAAGGGCTGGTTATGAGCCTCTCCCAAGGGCTCAGAGTTATTATCTTCAGTGGCCTCATCTGTAAAACAGGAATTGCTAAAGGACCCGTCTCTAAGTCACCGTGAGGGACAGGTGCAATGGTAAGCAGCACTTGGCAGTTCCTGACATACAGCAAGGGCTCAAATGATGATGATCCTTAGCTATTTCAGTGCTGCCATATTATACCAACCACTCCTCCTAAAAAACCGAGTAAGGTAAGATCCAAGATCTGACAACTTAAGAAACCAAATGTGTGTATGTCCAGAGCATTCAAACCTGCCCATTCTTCCCCACAGACATACCTGTACACTCTTGTGGGCTATCTCTCCAGGTGTGGGCCAGTTGATTGCATCTCCAAAGTCACCAACCTGTAAGACACATTCTATGAGGGCCCTGGGGTGGCCTTGTCTCTGCCATTCAGCCCCTCACCCCACATACCATTCCCCCAAGAGATCAGAAGCCACAATCAGTTTGTCCACTACAACCATCCACACTAGAGGCCCGGAGGGCTCCGCCACTACAGAGAAGATCCAGAACTACCCGGAAGCTCAGAAGAGGCCACCACCTCTTTCTTTAAGAAAGTCCCCTTCGGTTGCTTAGGTCTCCTTACCTTGCTGCCTTTGCGCTGTTTAGGAACTGCCGCCCTCACCACTTTGGCTGGAGCAGAATGTTCTGTGGGAACAAGAAGGGAGAGGTGGTTATGCAAAACCCATGGAGGGAGGCCACCACTAGCTCCTCACCCTCTTTACCATCCCTACACCATCAAACAACGTGCAGGTTTCCAAAGGAGGAAGACGTGGTGAAGAGGGAAAGGACACAGCAACAACTGTACCAGCCTCTCAGAAGCAATCACAGAAAGTGAGATCATGGACACAAACAGCAGCCAACAGCCCAGGAACTCAGCTCTGAAGCAGAAGGGCCCTCCCAGCTCTGCACCTTCCCATAAAGAGGGCCCTGAGTCCTGGGGAGGGTAAAAGTCCATGACTGAGGCCATGCCAGAGCCGGCTCTATAGCGGAAGGCTCCCTAATCCCAGCAGATTCCAAAAAGGAAGGATCTGAAAGGCCTTCTCAGGCTCTAATACTGTGGAAGCCTGTGGGTGAGCAGGCCCAAACTAGTGATCACGGGGAAGGCAAGATAAAAACCCTGAGCTGGCAATCAAGTCTAGGGCTCTCTCTTCTAAGCTTCCCCATCCCCTCACCCAGGCCAGCTCAGTCCTCAATGACTGCAGTCAACAGAAGGGTTAGCCACTCAGGAAAAGACTGCTCTCCAAATTCCCAAAGCAAAAGTGAGACCCACTTGACTCAATGGTCCTGCCTTTAGGAATTTATCCCAATCATACAAATTAGATGCGTGTTTGGAGTTACATAAAAACCTGTTGTACATAACAAGTTGCTATGTCTAACTTTAAAAAATTGAAAACCTTTCATGTCCTACAGCAGAAAAATGGCTAAAGAAATTAGTTCAACAATTTTTAGAGCAGTCATTAAAAAAGATAATGCTCTCTGCCAGAGATAAAAGATATAAAAAGATATATGCAATAAATGAGAAGAGTTGCAATCTTTTTTTTTTTTTTTTAAGATTTTATTTATTTGTTTGACAGAGAGGCAGCGAGAGAGGAAACACAAGCAGGGGGAGTGGGAGAGTGAGAAGCAGGCTCCCTGCTGAGCAGAGTCCCATGTGGGGCTTGATCCCAGGACCCTGGGACCATTACCTGAGCCGAAGGCAGACACTGAACAACTGAGCTACCTAGGCACCCCTGCAATCCTATTTTTATAAAGCAAATAAAAAACGTATATTTAGGAGCACCTGGGTGGCTCAGTAAGCTGAGCACCAATTCTTGGTTTCAGCTCAGGTCATGATCTCAGAGTTGTGAGCCTCACATGCTCAGCAAAGTCTCCTTGAGATTCTCTCTCCCTCTCCCTCTGCCCTTCCCCCTGCTTGCTCAAGTTCTTTCAACTATTTTTTAAAAGCCCCATGTATATGCACATACACACTAGTAGGACATCTAGAAGGCCATATAACCAAATATTAGCAGGAGTAAAGTAGTATGTTAACAGTGATTTAATTCTGTTTGGAATTTTCTGGTCATTTCAACAAAGACATGGGTTTTTTATAAAAAGAAGTAACTCTAAAGGGTCTGGTCCCTTCTACACCTACACTTATTTTCCAAACACACATCTGAAGAACAAGGGTTTCTGAACCTTGCCACCCCCAGAGATCCATGGGAAAAGGTACATCCTGGGGCTCTGCTCACCCACTTCTCTCCAATCACCTTGACTCCATTGTTGGCCAACCATACCAAGGCAAGAGCTGCCCCCAGTCCCTGAGCAAAGAAATCTCCCTAGTTGGCCTCAAAAGGAATTTTTTACCCTTTGAACAGACCCATGTTCTCTTAATGAGTAGAAAGAGCCCGTGACTACTGTGAGGCCGCAGTATTACCTTTTTTTTTAAAGATTTTATTTATTTATTTGCGAGACAGTGAGAGAGAGCATGAGCGAGGAGAAGGTCAGAGAGAGAAGACGACTCCCCTGTGGAGCTGGGAGCCCGATGTGGGACTCAATCCCAGGACTCCGGGATCATGACCTGAGCTGAAGGCAGTCCTCCAACCAACTGAGCCACCCAGGCATCCCTTGGCCACAGTATCTTTGACTTTCAAACCCTACCGGAGCCACTGCCCCTCAAGATACCCCACAGACCTTGAGAGCTGGAGCTGTGGAACCCAGCCCACAGCCTCTTCCATCCTCGGTGCCAGACAGGGGAAACCCAGAAAATCTCTCAGTCCCAAGAGGATGAAGCTTGTAGAACCAGGGAGCTACTATGCACCAACTTTCTTGCCAATCCTGGGTGGCTCCAAGAAGCTTACCACCACCCAGTTCCTCAACTGGGCTGCTGCTTGAAGCCAGGACTTGGCAGAAGCAGCTGGTACAGGATTATCTCCCTTAACTACACCTGAGTTATGGCAGTCATCACTTCTCCAAGGACCCATGCTCCAGCCCCCAAAACACTCCCTGCATGCTATCAGGACAAGAGCAGGCCAAGGGCCTGCAACTTCAAGTTCATTAACCATGAGCAGGAGAAGAGAATGAGGCTCAGAGAGCAAGGTGTTCCTGGAGACTTTCCTTGAAAAGGTGAGGAGAAGTTCTTTAGGTCACTGTTTCTTCTATTTTCTTAAAATTTTCTTAAAATTGGGAGGAGTCCTATCCTGTGATCACCCTGCCTGACATTTCACCCACCAAGATCACAAAAGGACATGTAATGTACTGAAAGTTGGGGCTTCAATTAATGGGGAGCCATCTTGCCATTACAAGACCACAGTGAATCCCTATTTCCCTCACCAACCCCAAGATGACTTGAGAAAATATGGCTGATCTGGACATACACATGTGCAGTTTGTTGAAAAAACCCCATGCCCAGCTAGCCCCCTGTTGCCCCCAGGACCCATAGTGCCCTGCTCTTGTTCTGCTCACAGATAGAACTTTAGACTGCCTCTACTCTAAGGAAGAACAAAGTCTCCTAGAGACATAAGGGTGCACTAGGGAGAGAGAACTACTTCTGCCGTTATGTAAAATTCCTAGATCTGTTAAAATCCTGTGGAGGCCTAGGAGAAGCCGGGAAGGCTCGAATGCACTGATGTCAGGCCCTGTGGGAGACTAGAAAAAAAGACTAGGCTTTCTGACTTCAATTACACATCCCTTTCTGGGTCCCCATCCTCCTCACCCCCCAGCATCCTCCCTCACCAGGCAACCAACCAACACACTCTTCAGCTCCACAATATATACAGGGCTTGGCATCTGAAATGGCTCCCAATGAAAACCAATCCTTTGCGCAGGTGCCAGTCCCCACGTCCAGTATCATCCCAGCCAAAACAGGGAATAAGCCCCCTCCCTCCTGCCTCTGTGTTCTGACACTTGGGCCAGCTGCCACTGACCCAAGCCCAGCTCAGGAAACACTAAATTCGCCACCCTGCACCTGGACAAGAAAACAGTCATAGAAGGTTAGAGCAGCAAAAAGGACTATGGTTCTAATCCCTTCTGTCTGCAGATAGGGAACTGAGCCCTGAAGGTGCCTCCCTAGGAACAGCCAGGATGAGAGCCAGAAGTCCCAACCCTCTTTGTTCAAGTGCTCTTTGGGCTTGCCATGAACCCCAGGTGTCCACCGGTAGGGTCAAAACTCCTTCCTGGCGCCATCTTAGAGCACTTTTGGTGTTTCCTGATAAATGGAGTTACTGAAGACAGAGAGAGGTTCTTAGGTACTGGAGGTACAAGTGTGGTGCGGCGGGCCCTGCTTGAGGCCCACCGTTCTACAGGAGCAGGATGGCAGAAAGGGGCTGCAGGAGGACCTTCCTCCTTGATAAAGGCAAGTCAGGAGCTAACAGGTAGCTGGAAAAGGAGAAAAGCCACTTTCTGTCCCATAGGACCATCCTCAGCAAAGAAGTAGGTTAATGATTCTAGTTCCAGGGGGTGAAGGGGCTTCCTAAATATACACCTGCATTTGGGTCTTAAATGAAGCCCACCAAAGCCTCTCCTCTACGTCTGGTTGTGGTCGTCCGGAGACTTCGTGAACCTGGATCTGCATGGCCAACTCACCATTTTCATTCAGGTTACTGAGAGCGGCAGGCAGCAGGGGAGCTAAACCACCACGGCTAATGTGGGATAGCAGGGAATGAGGTGGGCAGAGGTGGGTGCCGAGGGGGGGGGGGCGGACAGAGGGCAGCTTCCCTGCAAAGTGGAGCGGCTGCCTGCGTAACACCCCGAGATTCGCTCTCTCAGCCTCAACTGCCGCCCCTTCATTCAAACAGTGGAGGAGAGCAGACAGCCCATCGTAACTACACGGATTTATTATCTACTACACATTCTCTGCCCCGGGAGAACCCCTCTGAACTTGAGTTTCCTCATCTCTAAGACTGAAGTCCTGATTATCTCACAGCACAGCCGTGAGGGTTCCCTGAACAGAACAGGAGAGGGCCCAGCACACAGCAAATGCAAAATACTTCAATTCAGATTCACACACAAAGTTTACTACTTCTAAGTAATCTTCATCCTCACCATTAAAAAGGAAAAAACAATCTCTCAACATGAAAAGAATCAGACTGTGTGGAGAAAAACTCCTCAGGATCAACCGGCTCCATTCCCTGATTCAGATTACAAACACCCGCCCCGTTCCCGCCAACTCCAGCCTGGCCCTTCTTCCGGACCCGCCCTGCATAGACAGGCTGGGCTCCAGGGCAGGTTTCCCCAGGAAAGAGGAAAGAAAGAGGGGGAAATTCACCACAGGTCCCCGGGGGAGACTTTGGCATAAGCCCCTGCCACGCCAGAGGAAGGAAGAGCACAGGGAAGGCTTGGAGTTCTGACTTCAATTACAAATCCCTTTCTGGGTCCCCTCCCCACCAGCCTCCATTTTTTACATAGCATGGGAGGAAGAGAGCCTGGCCCCCAGCAGTATCTCTCAGCCTAAAACGGGACCAAACCCATAAACACCTGGTACAAAGCCAGATAAAACAAACACACACATTTTCTATACTGTCTTGTTCTAGAAAAATCTTAATACTACCGACCCTTTGCAATAAAAGCAACCCAGAGAGGCCAGATCCAGGAGACCTCGAGAGCGAAGGCTTGGTCTCCCAGTGAGAGACTAGAGGCTTTGGGGGAGATGGCACAAGGGTGAGTCGAACTCAACAGGTCATGGTAAAAAGAACTGGTAAGAGGGAGAAGCTAGAAATGAAACTGGGGGACAAACGTGGATAAAAGGTGAGACCAGGTGGGCTGGATGGGAGAGACACTACAGGCCTGAGTGGGTGGCCAGAGAGTTCAGCCTCAGTGCCAGCAGAACGGACAAGACCTAATGTTTATGTTGGGGCTGGCACCACTGCCTGAAGATTGGCATCTGAAAAGGGTGTTTACCCGGACTGGCAAGAACTTCTACCTGGGGGAACAGGAGAATTTATTAGGTTAAAGAAGGGGCTGCATTACCCGAGTTCACACTCATCCACCTGTGGACCTTCATCTGGCCATTAGGTCACTCTTCCTGGGGAGCCCTCTCAGACCCTCCACTCAAGTGCCTCTGCTCCATGCTTTTCCAGCACTATAGCCCTCACTCCCTGATTACGTGGCTCCTTGAGTGCCACATAATCAGTAATCCCAGTGTCTAACTCAGGGCCTGGGAACATCTGTTGAATGAATGAGTTCACAAACCCATCTCCTCCATGATTTTATACCGAAGAAAAGAGGCTTTGCTTTCCAAGTGCTAATTCCCAAGGCTACAGTCTCACCCTCCCACCTTTAGTCAGAGCTCTCCCCAGGCAGAGAAACAAGAAACCTAGGCACTGCTGGCTTCCAGAAGAACCCCACACCCAGCCATGCCTTGACTCTGAGGCACCCCATTACCTGCAATCAGGGCTGGGTCCTAATCCAGACTCTGGCACTTGTATAACCTTGCCGGGGAGCGGGCACTACCTCCCCTCCTGCCCAAGCCTGACCTTCCTCAAATGAATGGAAAGGTAGTAACATGAGGTCTAGAGGTATGAGGGGAGAGAAGGCAAGCCCTAGACCACTGAGATTTCTCATGCAAGCAATCAGCTGTGGTCAGAATAGTAACAAGTGCTTATGAAATGCAGTGAGCCTTCACTAGATACCATGCATTGCTGGAACACTAGCTAGTTTCTCTAATTGGTCTCATTTTACAAATGAGAAAACCAAGGCACAGGGCAGAAAGATTTGCCCAAGATCACAAGCAACAAGCAGGACGACAGGATTCGCCGACAGGATTTGATGCCAAGCAGTCTGATGCTAAAACCTGTGCTCTCAACCACTAGGAGCACAGTCCCAGTTCCCTGCTCACTGTGGCCAACAGGGCAGGCCCTCAGTGGCAGGGATGTGGCGTTATCATTCTACACACTGGGGAAAACCAAGGCTCACTGCAGGAAAACCTAAGGTCACAGAGCAGGGCAAGTCACAATCCCATGATGGGACGCCAACAACCTGACAATCCCTCTCTCCCTACACAGAGACAGGTAAGGGAAAGTGCCACCACGCACCCAGCTGAAGTCCCTATTTCTGGCACCCCAGCAGCCCTGGTGCAGAAAGAGGCACAGCTTCCAGGCCCAATTCCCAGTTCTTCCACTCCTGCCTCTGCTCCAATGTAATGAGGTTCTGGGGGTTGGGGGTTTCCAGCTAACATGGATTCTGCCCCCACCTATAGCCTCCCAATATGGGGAAGGCCATCACTATCTGCATACGCTGCACCTGGGACCGTGAATGCAGAAGGCAGCAAAAGCAGCTAAGAAGGTGAGGCAGAAGAGTCTGGGTGACATCGCCCACCTGTGCTCATCCCTCCTATGCCAGCCCAGGGGCAGAGTCTGAAAATCTGGTATATTCTCAGCTATCACCCACCCCGGAGACTGGGGTAGGGTCACGGAGGAGTTTGGTGACCACAAGCCTCTCTGCTAGGGTCAGTCTCCACTGACCCTAACAGACCTTAGGCAGAAACCTTCCAGAGTAAAAAGGATGCTGAGCTAACTTCCTCCCCCCTGCTCACCAGTTCTTGCTGCTGCCATTGCCACCACTCCTCAGAGACCTCTCTCTGCCCAGCCCTCCCATCCTGACTCCACCAGACCTGTGGATGAAACAGAGAAAGGGGCTGGAGGGCATCCCTGTGTGGAGGTTTGCGGGTGTGGGGAGCCTTCAGAACATCAGACCATTCTGAGGCTTGGCTCAAAGGAAGCTGCCAGCCACAGTCTGTGCCCCTTGGCCTGGGAGGAGGGGCAGGGCCACTGGGCTCCAGTCACATGGAGCTGCCCGGCCTGGCCCAGGCCCATCCTCAATGGACTATCTTTAGCCTGTGGTGACCAAGCGGCCTGGCGCCCCCATTCTCCCTAACCAGACATGGATAAGGCTGGCGCTAGCCCCTGAAGTCCTACCCACAAGCTAACTAATAAACATCACAGCTGCGACACACAAGCACTGAGCGCCAGCACCCTAACCTGGCCTTGCTGAAGAGCACATTTGGTTCTAGGTTCGAAGAGCTAGACCTAGCACCCTGTTGACTGGGTGCTAGTCTAAGTTGCTTTGGAGGTGTGACTTTACTAAGCTGCCTCAAAAAGACACTACTATTCCAGTTGCTCAGAAAGCAAAATGGTTTAGTATATATTCCAGATGACATTACTCACAGACCTCAGCATTAATTTCAGATTTCTTCCAAGGAAGTCTTTTCTGCGAGTGCCCAATGTAAGGAGCAACCCAACTAGGAACTCTGGAGAAAATTCTAATTCAGTCTGTAACTTGGGGTCTTCAGAGCCACCCCCAGAAATGACTGCAACTTTATCTCAACCCCACTCATCACTTACTGAGGCCGTATTACATCCTTGCAAGGTGCCAAAGTTCCCCTCTCTCTTGTTTTTTCTAAGATTATATTCATTTACTTGACAGAGAGAGAGGGGGGCAGGCAGACAGGGAGGAGCGGGCTCCCCGCTAAGCAGTGAGCCCGATGTGGGGCTCAATCCCTGGGATCATGACCTGAGCCAAAGGCAGACACTTAACCAACTGTGACCAAGGCGCCCCTCAGATGCCAAAGTTCTTTACATACAGCAGCTCATTTGTTTTTCACAACCACTCAGGAGGTAGGGTTGGGATGATTCCCAGATCACAGATGAGGACACTAAGGCTGAGAGGCTAAATGACTTGTCCAAGCTCAGCAGGCTACCAGGTTCCAGAGTGGGAGAGAAATCCTCATACAGACTGACCCCCTGGGCCTTGTCAGCCTGTGACACACCTTTTGTGGACAGCGACCACCAACCACATGGGGTAGGGATCTTTTCTACCTTGCCTGCAGGCTTGTGTAACCCGAGACTGCAGCACCTACATGGCAGGCCCACAGTCAACATTCTACTCAATGAAGGAATATACCTAAGTATGGGTGCTTCTCAAAGAACTCCCAAAGCGTTCTCTTCTGGGAGGAAAGGTGAATGACCCCTCTGCATCACGACTGGAGAGCACAGTGGTACGGTCCGGCACCGGCAACCCCTGTGGAGTCTAGACCTCTGTTCTGTTCTCAGACTTGGAATCAGTGAGCTTTAACCCAAACCAGTTTGTGGAAAAGACAGGACAAGAGACGGTATGCAGCCAAAAAAACACAGCACACGAACCTCCCAGACGTTCAGCCTCCAGGCCTTAGGCCGTAGCAGAAATCCCAAGGCGGGCTGGCAGCCTTGGCAAGCCGGGAGGCACATGTACCAGCTAAGGGGGCAGCAGAAGCACCTGCTCAGAAGGAGCCAAGCTCTCCCCTCCAACGACCTGGTGTTGCCAGGGCTTCTGAGTTTTCCCAGAAAAGAAGAAAAATAAAGTAGAATTTCCTGCTTTATAAATACTGCTAAACAGTTCACCTTAAAAAAAAAAAATCGTCTACAAGCCAAATTCTACTTCCGGGCTCCCGCATGCTCTCCTAAGCCCTGGATTTCAGGAGCTACCCGTCTCGGGAAGGTTCTGAGGCACAAGCGATGGTCTGCTGCCTGCCTGACTCCATCATCCTGATGTGGGAGGCTACTAACCTGAAAGCTGATTTTCCCGTCCCTAGTGCTCACCCACCACCTCAGGTAATACAAATTCATTTTTTAGAAAGATTTTGAGAGAAGAAAGAGTGAGCTTGTGCACTATCAGGGGAAAGGCAGAGGGAGAGGGAGAAGCAGACTCCCAGCTAAGCAGGGAGCCCGAAGTGGGGCTCAATCCCAGGATCCTGGGATCATGACCTGAACTGAAGGCAGATACTTATGCAACTGAGCCACCCAGGCACCCTTCATTTTATTGTCTTAACCTAATTCTCTGCTTCAAGTGGCTTCTCAGCCTCCCCCGTCCCAATTACTTCGATGATCACTTTTATTGGAACCGAGAGGCTCTGAGACCCAGTCAAGACCAGAAGGCATCTCCTTGTACAGACAGGAAGTGAGCCCAGGAGGGGCCAGGCCGTGCCCACAGTGGCCAGTGAATTGTTGTGGAGTTGCCGCTGAATACCCAGCTCCTGCCCCCAAGTCCAGAGCTCTCCCAGCTGGTAGGGAAGCCAGTTTCCTGCCGAAACAGACTATGCTCTATGCACCGGACACCCACTCATGGGAAGGGGGCAAGGGCATGCGTGGGGGCTGGAGGGCAGGCTTAGGAACCCAAGCGTTAGAGGAACTGCCCCTGTTTTTCAGAAAACAACTTCTCACATGGAACTGGAACACAAGACAGAGGAAGAGTGCTCTTGTAGAAGTGGATCTAGGAGGCAGAGGTCATTTCTACCTCCAACTTTTTCCTTCACACCTCCCCAGGGCTCCCTCTGCAAGACAGGATGCAGACAGACAGGACTGATCCCTCATCCGTGTGGCGAGGTAGGGCAAGAGGCACCCCCGCCAGTCCTCAGTTTCCTGCTCTCTGAGATCACGGAGCCCTAACAGCTCCAGCCCTGCAGGCTGGGTATACCAGGCAAAGCGCAACTCCACGGCAGTGGAAGAGACCTGCCAGGAATCCTGGAAGCGGATGGCAAGCTGGAGTTCTTGGCTAGGGACTAGTTATCCCAACCCAGGTCAGCTGGTCAGCCCTTGCTTCCCAGAAGCAGCTGATCTGTCTCTTTTGAGGATTTCAGACTGGGGGCCCCTTCAGTGCCACATGCTCCACCCTGCTGGGAAAGAGCAGAGCCCTGGGAAGCCATGGGTGAAGAGAGGGGGGCTGCATCACGGGCAGACTTCCCACCACTGCTGATGTCCTCGAGCCACTGGCAGGTCCCTTCCCCTTCAGCAAATGAAGAAGGTGTCTACGCTCTACCCAAACCCCAAAGCATCACCAACGTACTAGACTGGGTCTACCCAAAGCCGTTCTAGCCATCAGTTGGCATCAAGTAAGAGAACCCACAAGGCCAGGGTGCACAGTCAGATCTGACTAACCTTTCATGCACTTGTAACTTGATAGGCATTAACCACGCCATACAAGAATGAGGGCCAAACAAGCAGGTCTGAGATGGAGGCAAAAAGGCAATTTATATGGGAGATCCCAGAGCCAGACAGGATCTCTAACTGTGAGGTTTATGACAGCTGGTAGCTCACACATTTAACAGCTTAAATGAGGTCCTCATTAAACGCACAATGCATGCTATTTTTTTTTCTCTCTTTGAGGTTATTCTTCTATCTATGTGATGCCTTAAAAAAAAGTGAATGGATTATGGTTGCCAGATTAAAAAAAAAAATCTCAGAACGTACCTGATTATATTTGAAATTCAGATGATCAGCAAGTAATCTCTCAGAGTAAGTATGTCCTGTGCAATATTTGGGACACTTTATACTAAAAAATCATGCACCATTTATCTGAAATTCAAATTTAATTGGGAGACTTATATTTTTACTTATTTTTACTTGCTAAATCTGGCCACCAGGGGAAGGAAAGACCAGGAAAGAAGGACCACTGCCCCATGTTCCAGGACAGTGGGGGTGGTGAGCAAAGCCCTCGGCTGGGAGTCAGGGGATGGGAGGCCAGCACCAATGCAGGTGCAAGAGCCCTTGCTGTGTGAGCTTCTGGTGAATTCCTATCTGGGGGTCTTCAGTCCCTCCATTCAGAGGCCTATGGTTAGGATGGACAGGATCCTGTCATCTGCAGTCCTTCCAAGCCTAACATCCTTTGACTTTTATACCTACATTCACTGATCACCCTAACTACAACTATAGATGAAGCTAGCTTCCCAAGGGGAAAAAGCTACCATCAAAACCACTACTACAAAGGATATCAGTTCTAAGATTTCATTTTTTAAAAGATTTTATTTATTTATCTGAGAGAGAGATAGCATAAGCACAAGGAGGGGCAGGCAGAGGTAGAGGGAGAAGCAGGCCCCCCGGCTGAGCAGGGATCGCGCAGTGGACTCCATCCCAGGACCCTTGGGATCATGACCTGAGCCAAAGGCAGACACTTAACAGACTGAGCCACCCAGGCACCCCCTCCCTTTTTAAAGATTTTGTTTACTAGCTAATTCTAACGCAGGTCTTCTCTGGACACATTTAGGAGTTATTTTATTGAACGCAGAGTTTTAATTGTTAAATTCTCATACAGGTTACCCAGAACTCAACACTGCATCTAACATTTTAAAATCATGGCTGCACTTCTTAAACTGGTAGTGGGTACATGGGTCTCATTTTTATATTTTATATATTTTTTAAAGACTTTGTTTACTTGAGGAGTGAGAGAGAGAAGAAGCAGGGGTAGGAGTAGAGAGAGAGGGAGAAACAGATTCCTAAAGCAGGGTTCAACCCGAGAACTCTGGGATCATGAGCTAGACCAAAGGCAAACACTTAACTGAGCCACCCAGGTGCCCCTATTTTATATTAATTAAAATTAATAATAATACATCTACTTTTTCATAATTAAATTTAACATAGATTAAAATTAAAACATTTAATAATTCTACATTTATGTTCTTTTTAAAAAGTATGTTGAATAATTTTTCTAAAAATATTTTAAGTAATCTCTCTACACCCAATGTGGGGCTTGAACTCACAACCCTGAGATCAAGAGTCACATACTCTGACTTGGCAGAGCTGTTCTGATGGATGTGTATCCCAAGCCCCCTCCCCCTTTACCTTCTGCTCAGCCAGAAAAGCCTGTATGAAAAGCCCTCACGTCACAGCTGTGGAAACTGGGACCAGGGAGCTAGCAGGCTTGCAACACCACTTAGTGGAGAGGGAAGGCTTGGTTTAAATGCACATTCCTGAATTCCCTCGAGCTCCAGGAATCAGTCTGAGGAAGACAGAGCTTGGGCATCTACAGTTTTAGCAAGCTTCCTATGTAATACGGGTGCCAGTTAATGTTTGAGAACTGAGCTGCCTGGGAACGAGAGTGCTGGGAAGGAAGCCCAGTCTCTGACCCTCCGACCAGGGTCTCCCATCTGCAGACAGGAATGAACAGGCTCACCACAGCAGGACGTAGCACACGAGTTCATTACACACACAAACAGCAGCCACAGAGGGATGCACAAGGAGCACAACCCCTCCATTTACCCACAAGTTCAATCTCTAGCATTGGGAACCAAGACTCATCAGGCCAAGAAGCCATGGGCTCAATGTCTTGACAGACATTGAGGTCACAAAGGATCAGTCTGGGCTGGGCTTGGTATGGCTGTGCCAGAAGAAGAATGAAGGCTCTTTAAAGGAACTGTTTGCCTGCCTCCCTCCTTCACAGCCAAATAATCTCCACTCTCTTAGGCTAAGCCTGTTCCTTGCTCGTCCAGTGGTCCCAACGTCTGGGTCCGCTACACAATAACAGCTGCCACTTACTAAGCTTTCACCACGCAAGCTTCTGGCTGCAGGTTTTCTGTACATCATGTCTCCTGATCCTCACAACAGTGGAACTCAATCCCGGTTTCAGAGGCTAAGTGGCTAGCCAAGGTCACGTGAGAAGACATCTGACCCTAAGGATACGAAATCCCAGGCTACCTGAGGCCTCTTCTGGCAGTGCAGGAGACAAACATTAGGTTCCTCAAGTCCCCAAAGGGCTCCAGCTCACGTGCGCAGGCTGAACAAGGGACTGAGGCCACCAGCGCCAGAATCTGCTTCTCTGAGCCTATTAGCCTACTTACCTGCCATCAGGTGGGGATGCCATCACACAGTATAAGGGAAGAAGGGCAAAGCACCGTCAGGAATCAAAGCACTGTTTAGTGAAAGGCAATGCTCTAAGGCCACCTGCAACCCAAAGGCCTGAGCTCCAGCCAGCACCAAGCCCAGGAGGATTTTGCCGCCTCCAGCAGATCAGAAAGGAAAGGATGGAAGAAGGGAAAGGGAGGTGGAGAAAACAGGGACTTTGTACAGGCCCCGCTCTGGGGCACAGAAGAAAGCTGAACAAAGCATACACCACCATCCATTCAGGTAAACTCTCCTTCGCCCTGCTGACCAGGACTAATGAACTTGTAAGACACTTCCTCACCCATCACTGGGTCAAAGTCTCCAACAGTCTGAGGAAGGGCAGACGTGGTTCTCCCCCTATCACAGAACAAGAACTGAGAAAAAGAGCGCCCTGACTTGTGCTAAGAATATCAACTTGTTTTTTGAGGTCCCTGTCCTGGGTTCCCACCACCCTACCATGACACCTGACCACGGGTAACGGGGCTATGGAGGGACCTGTGTGCCAGGCACTGGGGAAGCAGTGGTGAGTGAGACAGTCCCTGTCCTCTGAGGGCTCACTTCATACAAGGGCTTTAATCTTAACCTCCACATGTGACTGCTTCACCTCCACTGCGTGCGATGTAGTAAATGGGCTCAACATCTGCTGTGGGCATCCCATTTGCAGTGACTGAAAAATGCTCTTCTCAACAACAAGGTAACACACACTACCGACTGTGGATACAGAAATTAGGTAACACTGCCAAGGGTCCAGCCCATGAAGCTAGTAGCAGATGCTGGCAGCAGACATGGGCGCCGCAGGGTCAATGCTCTTTCCCTCCAAAAGCTGCTATGTCCCTACCTCAGAAAAGATCTACAAAAACCTTTAGGCCTGGGCTCTTTTGGAGGCATTAAGCCAAGTCCCAGGAAGAACAAAATGCAGAAACACAAGTGAGGATTATGGGACAGGTGCCTCTGTGGGAAGAGCACTGGGCTAGGAGTCAGGAAAACTACCTACCTCCCTGCAGCATCATCATGGTGCAATGGGTAAGTGCCTGGGCTCCAACACCTGTTCCCCCTTGGTGACTCCGGTTTCTGTAAATGGGAACAGTTTCTAACCTAATGGGACTATAAGGACTAACTGAGCTGCTATTTGTGAAGTGCTCAGAAAAACACCTAGCACACAGTAAGCACCAAACACTTGTTAGCTACTATCTTGGAACTTTTTTTTTTTTTTTTTTTAAGATTTTATTTATTTATTTGACAGAGAGAGAGATCACAAGCAGGCAGAGAGGCAGGCAGAGAGGAGGAAGCAGGCTCCCAGCTGGGCAAATCCTGATGTGGGGCTTGATCCCAGGACCCTGGGATCATGACCTGAGCCGACAGCAGAGGCTTTAACCCACTGAGCCACCCAGGTGCCTCTATCTTGGAACTTCAGAGGCCATCTCTGTGTATCCGAGCAGGCTTCATCCCTGGTTTGTCCCATTACAAAGCATGCCTGTACAGCTTTAGTTTATTTTTCATAAAGGAATTCCTCTATGAATTCAGTAAAAGTCGCTGCAGAATCAATCTTCTGTAGAAGGGCCACTGGCAAATATTTCCACACACCCCCAAGCTCAGTTTCTAAGTGAGCCTCCTATTAGGTACTCAGTCCTGGAAGCTTGTGAAGTGCCTCCAGTCTTCCCAGAATCATGTGTTGGGCTCTATCTTAAAGAGCTCACCAGGGGCGCCTGGGTGGCTCAGTGGGTTAAGCCACTGCCTTCGGCTCAGGTCATGATCTCGGGGTCCTGGGATCAAGTCCCGCATGGGGCTCTCTGCTCAGCAGGGGGCCTGCTTCCCTTCCTCTCTCTCTGCCTGCCTCTCTGCCTGCTTGTGATCTCTCTCTGTCAAATAAATAAATAAAATCTTAAAAAAAAATTTTTTTAAAAAGAGCTCACCAGCAGGGCAGAGTATAAGGGTGGACCTGTTTCCAGGAAATGTAGAGCATTTCTGGGCAACACCTCCTGGCCTTCTGAGGCCTCCGGGTGTGTCATCGGCTGGCCCACGTGGTGGGAGGGAAGAGAGCCGAAGGCTCAATGCCTGGAGGAGCAGTAATGACCGCTGGCAGATCGGTCTTGGGGGCTGGTGCTGCCAGACCTAGTCCTCTTCTCATCTATGCTCCTGTAGCTCCTGCCACACAAAGGGGGCTCCCATTTTTCTTTCCTTGAAAGAAGAAAGCAGAATGAAAAGAGACCAAGCACAGGCATCATGATTCCCTTAGTGCCATGTGGGAGACTCTGGCCAAGAGATGGCCTCAGTTTTCTATAAAATGAGAAGTAACCTGATGGCTTCCAAAGTCCCTTTGGATTCTGGCCTTCCTTGAGGATCTCCAAAGTGCTGCCACCTCTGAAGGGCAGTGGCAGGATGACGCAAATCAGGGGTTGGGACTGAGAAAGCCTAGAATGGCAAAGAACATTCTAGAGCAACTCCAAGCCCAGCAGCAAAAGGGGGAACTTGAGTAGCCTATCCACTCCAAGCCAGCAGTCTAGCATTCCCAGGCGGTGGTTGCCCTTGTGCTCCTGCCCCATGCCTGGCAGGAGGGCCTCCAGCTCAGTGGACAAACTGCTGTGCTCACTGCTTCTGGAAAGATGGGTGGAGTCGAGTATCTTTTTTAAAAAAGTGTTTCTAGAGCTACTACTGAGCCCTTAGTATGAACTCTGTGCTAAGTGCCGCCCGCCCTTGCAATATCTTACTTAATAGGAAGACAGATACTTATCTTTTCTTTATTAGTTGTTGATTTAAAGGAGAAAAAAAAAACAGACTGGCCTCACAAGTTTTTAACTCTGACCCTGGGCAGGTCCCTTAATCACCATAAGACTATGGAAAAGGAATTTCTCCTTAAGAGGGGGCCAACTACCACCCCCTGAAAGGCACTTATGAGATACAAATAAAGAAATGTTCTGTACAGTCTTCTAAAACCTTAAGGGTGATCCCAAAGGCAGTACCAACTCTTACAATCCAAGAGTTGAATAAGAGTTGCTGAGTAAGACTAGACCCTAGATAAACTGATGGATGATGGCTTCAAATCCTTGGCTTTGGAAGGTGCCACCCTGGACAGTATCCTTCACCTCAGGGCAACAGAGCTCCCAAAAGAATGCAGAACAAGTCACCTCCTCGTCCACTGGAGCAGGCTGCACCCAGCCTGTGCAGACTTGGCTCAACATTCCCAGGTGCCACGGTAATGGGGGAGGAGGCTGGCTTCCCTGGATCTATCTACCCAGTCTTCCAAACCTCAATCATCAGTATGCCAGTTCCCTTTACCTGAGGGCTAATCCAAGGTCTGCTACTTGTCCCCAGCTGTCCTACAAAGGGGCAGGGGTAGCCAGAAGCATGTGATCTACTTAGAAAGGAACCCCATCTTACAGTCTGAAAAACTGAAGCACAATTTTGTGTGTATGGGGGGGGCAGGGATTGAAATCAGGCTCCTAACAAATCTCAGAGCTGCCAGAGAATGAGGTACTTGCCGCAGAAGGGGCCTGGTGTGAAGCACACACATCCCTGCAATAGCACTGGGCGGGGGAGGGGGCAGTGGTTCTTGACAAAAAGATCTTTAGAGATTTCTAAGTCTGAACCCCTTCCAGGTCAAACCACGTCTCTTTCTGCATCCACTATGACCTAGCTTGTCTCCTCCATGGGGCATGTACTATGGGGCTTGGGGAACCCCGGAACAAACCTAAGTGAAAGTCTCTGCCCCCGCCCCACCGCACTGATTTTCCTTCTGTACTCTGGCTAGTTGCAAACCAAGCAGTAAGCTCTTGGAGGGCCGATTAAGTGTGGTGGAAAGAGCACTAACCTGGGGATCTGAGTGCTTGGGTTTTAAACCTTGCACCCCTGTTCGGCAGCCTTGGTCAGTAGCCTCCCCTATAAGGGGACTGCTTCATTCAGCACAGTGCATGGTGTGCGGGCATGTGCACGTGGTGTATGTGAATTCTGGACTGGGCTCAGTGGGCTTGGGTCCACTCCAGGTGCCTGCAGGGGGGCAGTGGGGGGGGGGGGGCTTCAGGGGCAACAGAGCTAGGCTGTGTGTGGTGACACAGAACTGGCCAGCTCCTTAACCCTTATCAAGAAAATGCTACCTTCCTTACCAAGAGTTGCTCTGAGGATTATAAGCAGGTAAATGCCCTTTAACGCTTATGTTTCTAAATGTTAGGAGGGGAGATGGGACATAGGTCATGAGATATTATGATCCTACTTTTTTTTAAAAGCAGATACACACACACACACATACTCACAGGCAACAAAAAAAAAGTATAGAAATGTGCTGTCCAACGGTCACTAGCCACATGTGGATGCTGAGCACTTGTAATGTGAGTAGTCCAAACCAAGACATGTTTTAAGTGTAAAAGACACACCAAATTTTGAAGACTTAGCACAAAGAATATATTTCACTAACAATTTTGATGTTGATTGTATGTTGAAATGATACTCTTTTGATTATCCTGGGTTACATCATTTTAATTGATTTCACCTATCTTCACTTTTTTAAAACTATGGCTACTGAAAAATTTAAAATTATACACATAGCTTGTGTTGTATTTCTATTACGCAACACTAGTCTAAAAGGATGTGGTTGCTTAGTAGTGTTGATGGTGGTTGGTGGACATTTTTCTACAATGAATTGGTGTTGCTTAAGTAAGTTGAAAAGATTTCCCCTTTGAAAAGAAGTTAAAAGTCCCAATACCTAACAGTATTTTCCTCTGAGAAGAGCCAGAGAGCCTCCCTGAGCCTGCAGAGAGCCACCCCCCACCCCCACGACTGGCCCCAAGGCCACGCCTGAGAAACCACAAGGTCAGCACAGCCCTTTCCAGAGGGCTGCAAGCGGCCTGACAGAGCTGAAGAGGAACATCTCTGGGGGAAGAGAGAGAAGATCAGAAGTTCCAGGACCTAGTTCATGCCCACTAAAGGTGGTCAAGGAACAGACGTAGGAAATCCAGGCTGCGGCACGGGGGTTCTGTAGATTCCTGCTGCCTGAAAATTTGTATGGGTCCACTCTCTTCCAGAAAGGTTTCCAGGTAGGGTACATATACATCTGTGGTCTGGAAGAATGCACAGCTAGATGGCAAGTACTGCACCAACTCCTGAGTCAGCATGCCAGGCGCTGCAATCCCAGCTCCTCAATAAATGCTGCGTACAGGGCGCCTGGGTGGCTCAGTGGGTTAGAGCTTCTGCCTTCAGCTCAGGTCATGATCCCAGGGTCCTGGGATAGAGCCCCGCAGGCTCTCTGCTCAACAGGGAGCCTGCTTCCTCCTCTCTCTCTGCCTGCCTCTCTGCCCACTTGTGGTCTCTGTCAAATAAATAAAATCTTAAAAAAAAAAAAAAAAAGCTGCGTACACTTAAGCAAATTACTGAACCTCTCTGAACATTTCTATTTTCTCATCCATAAAACAAGGATTAGAAGATTGTAGCCAGATCCCACAGGGGTTTTGTGAAAATGAACCTAGATAATGAATGAGATGGTACGGTGGCTCAGTTTGATAATCATGTCAGAAGTGGACGGTCTGGGGCAGTCTGACCTGGCCCCTTGAGACATGTGTCCTCAAGGCAAGCTACCCATGAGGCAGATTCTAGGACACCTGGCTATGCCCAGGGACATGATAAAGGCACATAGTGATAGACGAGCAATGTGTTCATAAGCACACACCCAATCCCTTCTTACAAGTTGTGAGAAATGAAGGTTCAGCCAGGAGAATGGAGAGAGCAAGGCTAGAAACAGAACTTGGATCCACAGATTTCAGCTTGCTCTGACCCCACCCTGAAGATCTTACCTGGAATTAGAAAGCCCCAGCGCCAGGAGAGTATTGGTGTTTCCCAGCTAGGCGGCTTCCCATCGCCTATCTCAGGTTCCAGGTCCCAGGGTAGAGGTGGAGGGAGAGTGTGGCAAATAGCATGGGGGCACCAGGAGCTGGGGCTGGGATGGTGGGGCCTGGAGGATGGGGAATGAGCCCCAGCCCCAGGCCTCCAGGCTATTTACCCACACTCTCCCTCCACCTCCACCCTGGGACACGGAGTCTGAGAGGCTCCCAGTCTGAGAGGCTTACCAGGAACCCAGGTGAAACAGCTGCCTGCCTCAGACCATCCTCTTCTTATTTATGGGCACCATACAACTATGATTTGGCTTCTGGACAAACAAGAGGAAGTAAGAAACAGCAACCAGAAAACTTACTCTTTAAGTGGCCTAGTCTCAAAGGAAAACTATAAGGTAAAAAAATCAGACCCAGTCACCATGCCATCGTCCACTCCTTTCCATCTCTTCCCTAGCTACTGTACAAGTCTCCAAGGGCTCTCCCTGCCCCTGTCCATTCTGCAAAGGACAAAGTAACCCTCAAGCAGAAATCTTATCACACTACCTCTCTTAGCGCCTTCAGAGCAGAATCCAAACTCCCTAGGCTGGCCTCCCAGGGCCTCTTGCTTCTGAGTTTTGAGGGCCCTCACCTCTCATCCTCACAGCCTCTTGATCTGTTCCTTGCCTAGTACTTGCTGTTCCTCCAGGCAAGAATACTCACCACCATACTCCTTATCAGTCTCACCTTGGCTCATCCTTGGAGGTCTTCCTGGACAAGTGTTTTAAGCTGTCCCCAGCCACATATTCCCACCTCTCTAGCACACTGCCTTACTTTCTTTTACAGCACTTAACCATGATTGGCAGCCACCATGTTGTATTAAAGATGGCTGCAAGCTGGCCTTCCTCCCACTGAAAGGGAGGGCCCATGACCCCTCCCCTTCATCTCAGCAGGGTCTGTGGCCTCTTATCATCACATGGTGGTGAAAGTGATTATGTGCTAGTGCTCAGACCCAGACCTTAGAATACTGACAGCATCTAGTTCTCGTCTCTTAAAAAGCTTCGTCAGGGAGCACTAAATTACTGTGCAGTAAGTCCTACCACTCTGAAACCACCAGGCTGGAGAGGGCACCTGAAGGCACTCAAGTTCCAGCTGAACTCAGCCTTCCACCCACCCCTGCCAAAGTACCAAAAATGTTAGTGAAGCCTGGTGGGCCCTCCAGACCAGAACACCAGCTACACCCATCACTGCCATACAGAAAGACTCACCTGGCTGAAGCCTGTCCTAATCCACACCCACACACAAATCAGTGAACAAATAGTTGGGGTTTTTTATGTTACTAAGTTTGGGGTGATTGGTTAGGCAGCAAGAGATAGCAAGAACTACCCTGTTGTGTCTCCCCACTAGAAGGTAAACTATGAAGGCAGCCCTCCTCTGTCTTGTTCCCATCAGTACTCCCATGGTCTAACACTCAGTAGGTTACTCAAGTATGTTAAATGAATGATTTTCACTTTGCTGGTAGCCAAGTAAGATCCTTTCACACAAAAGGGCAGGCTCAAGCCCTGGTGCTCCTCCTGATTAGCCTGTGAACTCTGAGCACTCAGTCTCTTGAGATGGGACAGCTTCCCTTCCAGTGAGCTGGCTGACACTTTGACCCTGGCCTCCACAAGACACAGGTTCTAAATCTCAGAGCCAGAAGCAGGGGGTGCTCTCAGCAACAACCCAGCACAGCCAGGTACAGAATGGCAGAATCTTCTCAATGACACTTCTGTCAAGAGACGGGCCACCACTGTTTATACACTGTGACGGGTACTCATAACCTTCTGCGGCAGCTCATTTTAGCCCAACATTTTCCAGAAGCCTAAGCCAGAAGAACTCATGCCTAGGTAGAAGAATCCCAAAGCCTTGGGCAAGCTCTCAAGTGTAACCCTAAAACCAGGCCAGTCAGGTGGGGGAAAGCAATTCCCCTTAGATGGAATCTTTCTCAATCTAATGTAGTCTTCACCTCCAATTTGATGTATCAAACTTTACCCCAGCAGGAAAGGACCTTGAAAGATCTTCTGGCTTAACCATTTTCATTTACAGAGAGGAAAAGGAAACCCAAACAGACTCAGTAAATTGCCCAAAGTGTCTTAGCAAGTGAGCCAAACAGCTGGGACTAGAAGGCTGGTCTCCAGTTTCCTGCTCAGAGTTCTCCATCCTACCCCTACCACACGGCTTACACCAACAGCAATGTGAGGAGCAGGCCAGCCTTGGGGAAGCTTCTCTCCAGTGTTTCTTCCCCCAGAGAGAATTCAATGCTCCAATGACACAGGACCTAGTCAGGAGCTTTCTCCTTTTCAGCTGAGAACTAGTAACACCTGCCTCAACCACCCTCACACCTAGTGTTGGAAATGAAGGGGCCTGAGAAAGACCAAAGATGCCATACCCATTTCAAAGAGGAGGGGAACAAAGGCTCAGTGGGACCTAACACAAGCCAGTTTTCCCATCCCTTCGCTCCCAGATAGCTTTCTATCACGGTACTGGAGTCTTGGGACCACAATGCCCAGTCCTATCAGGTCTCCCCGTGTGTAAGGAGTTCCCCTAGAGACTCCCAATTCCTGCCATAGGCCTTTCCCCCACTCCTCTCCCAAACTCCTCCCATGAGGATGCTCTCAGCTTGCAGGCTGGACAGACTGCTGCCAGTCTCTGCTTTGTATGATCAAACACACGAAGTCTGGGCCCAGGTGACGCACGCTGGTGTCCCAGTCTAAAGTGGGGCGGGTACTGCCACTCGATAGCACTCATCAGCACGGGTCAAAAACTGAGTCCTCAAGAACACAGATTCAGTGTGGCCAGGTCTTCTCATTTTTTTCTCTAACAGCTTTACTGATATCATTCACATACCATGCTATTTATCCATTCAAAGTACAAAATTCAATGGGTTTTGCTTGTTTATCTGGGGTTTTTCTATGTATCGAGTCTGCCCTCTTAAAAATAAGCTGCAAATTTCTGGGTTTTCAGATTTTAAAATATAGGTGATTACTCTAAATTGTGTTTTGTTTTGTTTTGTTTTGTTTTATAAATATATAACATATTATTGGCCCCAGGGGTACAGGTCTGTGAATCGCCAGATTTACATACTTCACAGCATTCACCATAGCACATACCCTCCCCATGCTTTAAATTGTTTTTAAACTGAAGGCCAATCAAAACCCATCAGTCTGTTCAAACTTTAAAAAAGGGAGGGGCGCACTTGGGTGACTCAGTTGGGCGTTTGACTCTTGATTTCCCCTCAGGTCATGATGTTGGGGTCGCGGGACCAAGCCCCATGTCAGGCTTCATGCTCAGTGTGGAGTCAGCTTGTCCCTGTCCCTCTGCTCTTCCCCTACTCCCACGCGTGTTCTTGCTCTAAAATAGATGAATAAGGGGCACCTGGGTGGCTCAGTGGGTTAAGCCTCTGCCTTCGGCTCAGGTCGTGATCCCAGGGTCCTGGGATCGAGCCCCGCATCTGGCTCTCTGCTCAGCGGGGAGCCTGCTTCTCCTCTCTCTCTCTCTGCCTGCCTCTCTGCCTACTTGTGCTCTCTGTCTGTCAAATAAATAAATAAAATCTTTTAAATAAATAAATAAATAATAAAATAGATGAATAATAACAACAACAACAACAAAAAAAAACACGCAAAAAACCTGTCAGTCAGCTGGAATGGGCCTCAGGATGTAAGATGAGGAATACTATTTCGGGACTTCTCCCTTTTAGAATGTAAGCCCCATCATGACAGCCCCTAAATTGTCTATCCCTGAATTTCAGGGACTGGCACCTACAAGTACTCAAAAATTTCTAAATGAACAAATCTGGGCAACTACTTTTACAAATCTGCAGCTGCAGGCCCCTGGAACGCATCACCAACCAACCTGTTTAAATATTATCACCACATCAAGAAATTCAGTACACCTCATCAACAGCTGAATGCATCTGGGGACACTGCTGAAAGTTACTTCTTGACCTTCTAACACCGCGCCCCCCCCCCCCCGCCCATCTGCATTCAGAGCTTTACCCAATAGGGACACAGGAAGCAGGTCTATTCAAACACTGTATTTCAGAACATTTCCACCCACCCCAAGCTTTGATTCTTTGGACAAAATAATCCTAGTTCCTTCAACCATTCCCTCCTCACAGAAAGGTGCAAGCATCCCTGTGAGCTGCTCTGTGTTCCTGATTTCCTGTCTCCCTCCCACATTCCCTATCTGCAGCATCTGGCTGCCCACACCCAAGAACCTTGCTCTTACCACGTCTAAACTCTACCCCTACATTCAGCTCCACATGGGGCAAAACCCAAACCAGGCTGTTCTATACACATAATAGGTATCTCTTTCTCAGGCTGCTGTTAATACATATACACAGAACAGGAAAAGCAAAGACCTCCACTCCCCCCAAACCAACCCAAAGCTGTAGAAAGACATCAAAGATGGAGTAGCACCGGAGTCCATTTCTAACTGACACAACTACCTAACAGGACTGAATAGAAGGGATCGAGATGCAGAGGATCCAGGAAGAGACAAGAAAGGCTGGCTTAGGCACCTGACCTCTGTTAGCACATGAAGACACAGGTCAAAACCAAGCCCTTGACACTCTCAAACTCTCACTTCTTATTGAGAGCTCCAGCTGAGCTCTCGTGTTCATCCCCCTCATTTTCAACAGGGCCTCCAGCGTGTGAGTACCCTAGATAGAACACATCACATTCACTGAAGCCTAGACATTACCAACCTGTCCAAGGGCACTCGGTTGCTAAGCGGCTGGCATGACCTCAAACTATGCTCGACTGACTCCCAAGTTCCTGATCAACCACCCCATCTACCTCTTCCTCCAGAGGTGGAGTGAAAACAGAACTGGGGTGGGAGCCAAGATGACTGGGTTCAAGTCTTGGCATTCCTTTCAACTGTGACCCTGGGCAACTCCCCATTTCTTTTCTAGGCCTGAAGCACATAACCTGTAAACAAGGGGTTTAGATAAAGTGACCTCTGGGGTCCCTTCCAGCGCTGTATACGCTTTCCGCTCAAAAAGAAGGGAGCGGTGCCTGGGTGGCGCAGTTGGTTGAGCTGAGTGTTCACTTCTGGTTTCGGCTCAGGTTGTGATCTCAGGGTTGTGGGATCGAACCCCACGGTGGCTCCGCAATCAGCATGGACTGCACTTAAGACTCTCTCTCTCTCTGCCCCTCTGCTATCCACTCTCTAAAATAAATAAATATTAAAAAAAAAAAAGGGAAAGAGCACAGCAATCAGGACAGAGCTGAGCTGCCAACTGGGCACTGGGCTGGGTGAGCCTGATGAGAGTCCCAAGTTCTCAGGGACACCTGATAGCAGTCTATCCATGGGCAAAAGCAGACCCACCACACTCCCCTCAAGAGTCAAACCAGCTGAAGTAAGCTGAGGGGAGGCGGCTCTGATGGAAGGGAACCTTGTGCACACGGCTATCTGTGGAAAAGCCTACAGAGCCAAGCTGCAGAATGGTTGACAAGAGGCAGCCCGCTGAGCCTAGCAAGTTCTGCCACAGGGGTGCCTCCCTGCTGGAGGTGGGAGTCGCCACACCAGCCCACTGGCCAGCTTGTCCCCTGCTACTACTTCCAGGGCTTCCTCTTCTTCGTGCCTGTGCTGCTGCATCAGGGTGAAGCACGCTGGTGGTTCCAAGCTCCAGCGTGAACTCAGCTGAGGCCAGTCCATCAGAAACTGCTTCTTCCGGCAACTGAGCCGCATTCCAGCTAATGTGGCCTTCTGAAAGGTCAGAGAAATCCCATAAACTGGAGCCGCTCCCTATGCCTAAAGGATGACAGCTGATAATTGCCCAACACTTCAGCAATGACTTGGAAATCTGCTCCCTTTTGTAATCTGGGAAGTTTGCCCCAAAGGATCAGACAGGAAACCCCAAACCATCTACTCTTAAGAGGTTCTCACATGGCCAGAATAATCTTTCAAAAGAAAAAAAATCTGACCAGGCCACTCTCTCCTTTAAAATCTTTAATGGCTTCCCTCTGCCTTCAGTTAAAAAATCACAGTTTATCTAAGTCATCTACACTACAGCCACAAGGAATTTACTTAATTCCCTGAACACTAGGGCCTTTGCTTCACCAAGCATGAGCTCTCTTTCCAGGCTTTTTCTCAAGTAACTCCTACCCATCCTTCCCATTTCAAGGGGTTCAGCCATTGCTTCCTCCAGAATGAATTCTCTGACCTAGATTTGAGTGGGTACCCCTGCTACCCACACTCCCAGAGAATCCCATCCCTTTTCCTACACAGCACCTCTCATACTGCATTGTGAGCACATGCGCTCCTTCCCAACGTAGATTTTTGTTATTCACTGTGGCATTTTCTATGCCAAACTCAAAATGTGCTGTATGATGCTGTCAAAGTATGAGATTTAGCCACTCGTTCACTAATTATCTAACAGGAACCTGAACAAAGTGACGGTGTGAGCCATGTGGCTATCTGGGGAAAGAGCATTCCAGAACTGGACCCCTGAAGCAGAGAGAACACAACATAATCTAGGAAATGCAAAGACCAACGCTGCTGGGCAGGAAAAGCGGTGAAAGAGAAGGTCAGAACTGGGGGGGAGGGGGGGGGATACGAATGGGTGGTGTGGGGAGCCATACCAAGGGTAGATTAGAGAATACTCCAAGGACTTGGGACTTTATTCCACAAAGAGAAGCCATGAGAGGATCTTGAGGGAAGAGTGACAGGAGGTCAGGTGGGAAGCTGCTTCAGCAAGGATGACCCAAGACTCTTAGTCCACACAATTAGAACGGTAGTTGCTTACTAATTTGAGTCTCACTTTCCTCATCTGTGAAGCAGGGTACTACATGGGCTAGAACACATCAAGTATCCAGTAAGGGGTAACTACGGTATCACCATGACTTATCTTGGGATCAGCAGGAACGTAAGTAAGCTGCTGTATGTGAAAAGGAGAGCGAAAAACCATACAGAGCCCAGGTGGAACATTTATGCAGATGGCTCCTGGCCATGGTGGGACTCAGCTTCTCTGAGAAGCTTCCTGCAAGTTCACTTTAAGGCAGAGAAAAGAAAAGGCTACCTTGAGTTACTGGAATGGACGTCTGGAGTTAGGTAAGGTGGTTATCAAAAGTAGGGAGGATTATTATTACAAGTGTCTGCCTTCAGCTTAGGTGATGATCCCAGGATCCTTGGGATCGTGCTCTGCACTTGGCTCCCTGCTAAGCGAGGAGCCCGTTTCTCCCTCTCCCTCTGCTACGACCCCCACCCACTGCCGCTTGTACTCTCTCAAATAAATAAGATCTTAAAACAACAATAAGCCAAAAAACAAACAAACAAAAAACAAAGGGTCCTCTAAACAAGGCCTCTGATGGAAGGGGTCAACTGGATTTGCTAAGAGTATCTCATACTGAGATGGGGAAGCCCCTCACTACACAGGACTGATCTATATTGCTGGCTTTACAAAATTCATCAACAAAGGCCTACACTCCTCATACCCCACACCTATGGCTTTGCCAGTTCAAGGTGCAGCCAAAAGAAAGATGCCAAGTCAACGGTGTCCCTGTGATTCTCAGAAAATCCTTCAGGGAGACACCCTAGGCTATCTGCCATAAGAAGTTGGCCAAATGGCCCTGGTAACTTCCGCAAATAGCGTTACTTGAAAATTAAGCTAACTCCTGATTACCCATCCTCACTTAGGAAAGTTATGAATAACCCCCCAGAAGGGATAACTGAAATTACATATATCTGGCTCTGTAATGCATTTTCTGGAACATAAACCACTTACACCTGCGTGGGACATTTTAACTAATGAATGGGGCTACTCCATACTCAAATTAATTTGATCCTCAAAACCACCTCAGCACAGGGATTAGACCCATTCTGAGACTAAGAAAAACAGAAGTTAGGTAGGCCAAGTCACCAAGTGAGGGCAGAGAGAGGTACTCTGCCCATGTTCTGATTTAAATCCTATCACTACCTATCCTTCTGCTCCCTCACTCAGCTGTTCCCTATGCTTCCATCAGCCAGACAGCAAAACTTACTTCCTTTCACGAACCCCCAGCAAGGTAAGGCCATCCTCTCTCCTGACCACTCCACCAGGTAACTCTGGACCAGCCAGGGATGTTTGTGAGCCCAGACTCAAGGACCTGTGAGCCCTCTTGAGGCCCCAGCACCCTAATTACCCCCTTTGTGAGCTTGTCTTGGATTTTGCAAACAGTGGCACTCCCATCTGCCAAGCTCTCCATTTTAAAGAGGTTTTTGTGGTTTCAGACCCACTCCTCCTCTCCCCGCCTCCCTCTGGGAGGGAACCCAGTGCTGAGTAACAGCTCTAAAATGCTTACTCTAGTGGGCGCCTGGGTGGCTCAGTGGGTTAAGCCGCTGCCTTCGGCTCAGGTCATGGTCCCAGGGTCCTGGGATCGAGTCCCGTCCAGCTCTCTGCTCAGCAAGGAGCCTGCTTCCCTCTCTCTCTCTCTGCCTGCCTCTCTGTCTACTGGTGATCTCTGTCTGTCAAATAAACAAATAAAATCTTTTAAATAAATAAATAAATAAATAAAATGCTTACTCTAGGCTTGGTCCCACTGCAGACCGGGAGTGGGTCAGCCAAGACACTCCACAGCTCAGGAGGTTCAGGGTTTGAGAATGCAGAGATCACCCCGTACCCCCCCAGCCTGAATGGGTATAACTCCGTTCCTAGCAGGCACTCATTTCCCCAGGGAAGTAGAAAACTCAAACACCTTACCCTGAAGTTTCAGGGACAGTCAGCCTCCTCCCACCTCCCTTTCAGAGGGTCCTAACTGTGTGCTTTCTTTAGAAGGGGAAAAAGTAATCTGCAATGCAGGAAAACAGCTTTAAAGCCTCATTTATGGAGGCTAACCTAGCAGTTCTTAGCTGAGGGTGCGCCATATAAACAGGGGTCTCATCATGCCTGACAAGCAATTCCTTTATCATTCTCTAAAGGGATCAGATTTCCTCCATTGTCACCAAAACGTCTTCTTGAAACTGGTTCAAATCAGGATCCACACAATGCATCTGACTGATGTCTCAACTCTTTTTTTTTTAAAAAAAAAGTCATTTATCGATAACCTGTCCTGAAGAATTTCTCACACTCGGAAACTGGACTGCTACCCCAAGGTCCATTAACTTGTTCCTCCATGTCCACAGATCTAGGGCTCTGTTAGGTTTGGGTTCAATTCTTCTTTGGTGGGGGGAAATGTTCACAGGCAGTGCTGGGTACTTTCTATCACGACACTGCAAGGCATATACTGTCTGCTTGCTCCACAGTATCTGATATGCACCCCAAGCAATCTGTCTAGGTTCCTAAAGCCAGAAGAGTCTCTCCAGCCCTTACAGAACTTGTATTCAAACTGAGTTCTTAACTGCTACAGCAAATAGAAATAAACACATATTAAAAACTCTGTTTTGGTTTCTTTCTTGTGTGTGTGGGGGGGGGGTGGTTTATTGAAAAACTTTTTTTTAAAAATTATTCTATTTTTTTAAAGGCTTTTATTTATTTAACACAGAGAGAGAGAAAAATCACAAGTTAAGCAGAGAGGCAGGCAGAGAGAGGGGGAAGCAAGCTCCCCGCAGAGCAGACAGCCTGATGTGGGGCTCCATCCCAGGACCCTGAGATCATGACCTGAGCTGAAGGCAGAGGCCTAACCCACTGAGCCACCCAGGTATCCTACTGAAAAACTTTTTTTTTTTTTTTAAAGATTTTATTTATTTATTTGACAGAAATCACAAGTAGATGGAGAGGCAGGCAGAGAGAGAGAGGGAAGCAGGCTCCCTGCTAAGCAGAGAGCCCGATGCGGGACTCAATCCCAGGACTCTGAGATCATGACCTGAGCCGAAGGCAGCGGCTTAACCCACTGAGCCACCCAGGCGCCCCGTACTGAAAAACTTTTGATAGGAAAAATAATTTAAAGACATTTAGACCTAATTGGATTCCCTCATTCTGAGAAGAAGAGAGGCAGAGGAAGCCTAGGGCATGCTGGTATCCACAATACTATTCAAAAACAGAATCAGAAGTGGAATGAACATGCTTCATAACGGTCATCATTTATTTAAAAATTTTAAAATAGCAATTATTGGATAAGTAGCACCTACTGGATGGTCTGTGCCTAGCACTATGCTAAGGGCTTTATAAACATTATCTTCTTCAATTCTCACAACCTTTAGAAGTAGTAACTATCATTATTCTCATTTTGGGGATGAGAAAATGGTGGCTCAGAGAGGCTGAGTAATTCACCCAAGATTGCACAGCAAGTTAGAATCAAAACTCAATATATACAAATATTGAAACATTATGTTACTGATCTGCAACTAATAGTCAATTATACCTCAATTTTTTAAAAAAGCAGCAACAGCAGCAAAAGAAGTGAAGCTGAGACTAAAAACTGTAGACTGTAGGATTCCAAGGCAGAGCTGTTGCTTCCATAGTCCACTTCTCATCGTGGGAAAAGGAAAAGGCAAGGGTCTGACGAAGCTCTAAAAGCCATACTGAGGGCGCCTGGGTGGCTCTGTGGGTTAAAGCCTCTGCCTTCAGCTCAGGTCATGATCCCAGGGTCCTGGGATCGAGCCCCGCATCGGGCTCTCTGCTCGGCAGAGAGCCTGCTTCTGACCCTCTCTCTGCCTGCCTCTCTGCCTATCAAATAAATAAATAAAATCTTTAAAAAAATTAAAAAATAAAAAAATAAAAGCCGTACTGAAAATTGATACCCCAGATCCACACAGTTACGCCTCCCTAGTGACTAGGAGGAGCCTGAAAAAGGGCCTAAACCTAAGAAGAAAAGTAGACAAAGAGAGTAGAGATTTATTTGGGGCCAGCTCCCTGTGGTGGAGGATTCCTAGGGCTGCTCTGGGTTAGCAGAGATTTTGCCTCTTCTTTACTTTGTGCCATCAGTTAGCTACACTTCAAAAGAACACACAAAAAACTGATGCCCAGAACACAAATACTCACGTCAGAGTGTTTGGCTGGATTTCCTTTTTTTTTTTTTTTTTTTTTTAAGATTTTATTTATTTATTTGACACAGAGAGAGAGAGAGCAAGAGATCACAAGTAGGCAGAGACGGAGAGAGGAGGAAGCAGGCTCCCTGCTGAGCAGAGAGCTTGATGTGGGGCTCGATCCCAGGACCCTGAGATCATGACCTGAGCCGAAGGCAGAGGCTTAACCCACTGAGCCACCCAGGCGCCCCTGGATTTCCTTTTAAAGTCAAGAACACTGTGGTGCCTGTGTGGCTCAGTCAGTTAGGTATCTGCCTTCGGCTCGGGTCATGATCCCAGGATTCTGGGATCAAGCACCATGTCGGGCTTCCTGCTCAATATGGGGATCCTGCTTCTGCCTTTACCTACTGCTCCCCCTGCTTGTGCCCCACCCCCAAAAAATAAATTTTAAGTCTTTAAAAAAATAAAATAAGATTAAAGAACACTATACCACTGCTTAATTTTCTTGTTACATGAAGTTAGAAGTCCTACACGACCAATCCACCGATTCCCCCTGCTGGGGTGGGCAGAAGCTTGTGGTGATGATACACTCTCAGGTCTCAACCCACCGCACGTGCACTAGCCACAGCAAACTTAATTCAGTTATGGTCTTTCCCCACAGCCTTGAGAGCATATGTGCACTCTACCAGAGGTAGTTTTTACAAAACGCAAATAAACAAATTAGAATTTATTTTTAAAACATTCATCATACCACATTCCAAAGCAAAAATAGCCAATTCCTTGGGTCAGCAACCTTTAAGATTATAGACAATATGCCTTTCCTGTCTATGGATAAGCAAAACTCCATTTTCAAGGAGATGGATCCCATATATTTGAGTACTGACACAATACCAAAAAAGGAAAGTACTGTATTCTCCACCCCCCTCCTCTTCCAGGTGGAGAAAAAGAAGACCCAGAAAAAGTCCTGGAAAGCCCCAGTCTCCCAGACATGGTAGAACAGCTACCACATGCTAAGCATTGGGCTATCACCACAGTCAATGCTCACAACCCCATGAAACAGATAAATCATAATTTAATCCTTTTTTTACAAACCAAGAAACTGAGACTCAGAATGGTTAAGTACCTTACCCAAGGAGGCACAGCCAGCAAGTGATAGAGCTGGCACTTGAACCAACGCAGTTAAAACTGGGGTTAAACCCAAATAAAACCCCAGAACGTTTGCTGTGGATCATTTCCCATTCTGCTTCTTTCATACTCACAAGAGTTGTAGCTAGAATAAGGAAAAAAAATTAAAAGTCTTCAAAATTGTCTAGGGGAGGGATATACAAAAGGCCAAAATGCAAATCCTGATTTAAAATGAAAACTACAAATCTAAGATGTGGACACTTAAACCAGAAGAGAGAACCCCACAAGAATGGGGGGGGTACTGAAAAACATCTTTTATTACTAGTTACTGCATGTGTCCCTTAAAGCACTAAAACACTAGTATCGGAGCCAAAAGGAGGGCTAAAAATAGGCATTTGCAGCAAGCTCTGGAAAGCTTTTAGCTTGCTTATGAGGCACTCATTTCTGTAGACTCCCAAAAACATATGCATCACAGAACACAAAAATTCCCAAGACCACACCGCCACTCCACTGGTGTCACATTTAAACTTGTCCAAGCTCCAAATAAAATCAGGGCTGAAAAAACGGCCGTAGCAGTCCATGCACTCTCCAAAAAAAGAGCCTCCATCTAACCTTACTAGACAGACGATTTAATCAGAATTCTCCCTCAAAAAGCAACCAAGCCCTAAAACAGACTTAAACAGAAAAGCTACTGGATCAATTCGGAGTCAGTCTGTCAAAAACTAGTCCTCAGGTTCAAAAACCAACCAGCAGACAAGACACTTTGTTGCCTTAAGATTCCAGAAAAACAAGAACAGAGCAAAACTACCAGACTCAGAATTTTGCTTTGGGCACTTAAACCAAGCTGGCTTCTCCACTCAGGGAAGGCGAGATGCCAGCCAAGCTGTCTTCTTCCCACGATCAATAACCCCAGTGACGCACCCTATCAAGGGCCCCTGCACTTGCACAAAACGCCAGCTCAGGCACCCAATACCACCTGATGTCATGGCTGATTTAAAACCCACAAGGCAGGTTCACCATTAGCTAAGCAGCAGCAGCCAGGGTGAGTAGCCCCATTTAAACTTCTGAGGAGTGCTCTTTCCTGGGGATGATTATACCCCTTTGAGTTTAAAGGGGGGGGGGGAGGACTAAAGAGTGTCTTAAAGTTACATTCCCTCCCTCTGTGGGTGGATCAGGAGGAATATGCAAGAAAATGGACGTTTCAGCACTGCCCTTTGCATAATAGAGTTCTGGAAGGGAAAGGGGGGAAGGAGGAGAGGGCAGAAGGAAGAGAACACGGTTTGAGGTATTATTAGTAAACCCCAAATGTCCCCTCCTCCAAATGAAGCAACCTTAAAAGAAATAAAAATTGCAACATGATATTTTCCGAATTGGCTGTTCAAGTCTCCCTAAGATTATGAGTGGTCCTAAACCCTCGAATGTAAAAGCATTAATAAGCTCTCTCCTCAACTTTCCCCATTTTGACGGTTTAAACTAGTCAGTCTCAACCAGCGACTACAGGAGAGTTTTGAAAAGCACTAGGGCTATGGCCACAGGCCCAACATTCTAGCCGCAAGCGGGTTTTGATACTGATCCACTTCAAAAGGACCCAAAACAGAGCCGCTGAGCCTCCACGCGCCCGCAAAGGGAGGCAGCAGGGCGCGCCCCCCACCCAACCGACGATCTCGTCTCGGCGAAGGGAGGCCGAGACGAGCCTCCATATTCTTCACCGCCTTTCCCCCCAAGATGACACGGCTCCTCCGGGACCTCCCAAGGGACGGGGTCCACAGAACCGAAAATCCGAGCAGGGAGAGGGAGGGCGCCAGGAGCGCCGGCCGGCGGTCACATGCCGCTCCCCGCGCGGGGAGGCACCACGTTGTCCCGGCTGCGGAGGAATGCCGGGAAGGGGGGCCGCGCACTCACACTCGCGCACACGCACACTCCGGGCCGCGCCGCGCCGCCGGCCCGCACCCGCCTTCCACCCCGAGCGCGGCGGCGGGGGCCGAACGCACAGGCCCAGCGGCCGCGAGCAGCCCGCGGGCCGGCGGCGCGGCGCATGGCGCCCAACTGTCACCCGCCCGCCCAGCCCGGCCACTCCCTCCCCCGCCGCCACACGCCCCTCCTGTCGCCGCATGCCCCCTTCCTCGCCTCACATTTTCCGCCAACCCCTAACTGGATCCCCGCACACTCGCCATCCGGCTCCCTCTCGAGGCGGAAGGTCCCCGGGATCGGGAAGGGAAACCACCGAATTCAATGACACGTTGGGTTTCCTCTTCTCATCATTCTCCCCGTAACCGACCCCTCAACCCGTCGCCAATGGCGATTCCACCATCTAGTATCATCTACCAGAGAACAAAACTTGTTAACTTTTAAAGCCCGAATCCGTGTGGTCGGTATGAACTCATCACCGCGCGCTTCGCTGCCCGTGGCATATGCTCATTAAACATTTACAACATGGGGACGATCGTAACGCTACCAAAACGGGGAACGTGGGGCGGGGTGGGAAGAGGGGCTTCCCGAGAAAGGGTTAAGCTAGAAACCGTCTTCGACACCAACACGCGGGAGGGAGGGCGAGCGCTTTTCACCGAAACCAGCGCCCACCCTCTCCTGGCGAGGTAGGCCCGGACCACGCCGTTGCCCACTAACCGCTGAGGCCCAGGCGGTGGCCATGGGCTCCCGGGGGCTGGGCCCTCCGGCAGGGGCGGCTTCCCCAGTGTGTGAGAGGGAACCGCGACCCAAACGAGCCAGGAGGCAATTTAAAAAAAAAAAAAAAATCCCGAGTCACCACGACCAGTGGCGGACCCCCGGGCCCTGAAGGCCGCTGGGGGAGGGGACGTGCAAGTCCCCGGAAGAGGTCCCCGGGTCCAAGAGAGCAAGCAGGGAGACCCACCTGGAGGGGACTGTCCGTTCACCGTGGCCAGGACCGGCGGCAGCGCGTTCTTAGTCCAAGGGTTCACCTTGGGCGGAGGGGCCTCCACGAAGTCACGACGCCCGGCGCCCGCGGCTCCAGCCGCTCCTCCGCCAGCGCCCGGCTCACCGCCGCCGCCCTCCTCCCCGTCGCTGATCGCCAGGCCCTCGGCGCCCGGCGGCTGCGGCGGCCGCGGGCTCTCGCGCTCCAGCTGCCCGGTGCCCTCCTTGTGTAGCTTGGCGCAGGGCGGCCGAGGTCTCCGGGCGCCGCCGTCCGGCTCCCCCCCTCCGACGTCGTTCGCCCCGGGTTCGCCCTTGCCCTCGGGCTGTGGCGGCGGCGGCTTCTTCCTCACCAGACCCCCGTGCTCTTCGGCCTGCAAGAGGGGGGCGCCCCCCGGCAGCAGCGGCTCCACCTGAGTGGCCATCTGCGCGCCCGCCCCCCCGGAGAAGCCGGGCGCGCCCGAGGCTGCCTCCCCCGCCTCGAACTTGGCTTTCAGGGCACCCGCGACGCCTTCCTCCGGGGCGCTGGGCCCCAGTCCCTGCGGAGAAGGGTCGGGGTTCACGCTAGGCGCGGCCCCCCTCGCGGTCGGATGCAGCCGCCGTAGATCCGAGGCCCGCTGGCGGGGCGGGGGGGGTAGGAAGGCCCCCCACTCTGCGGTCCAGGCCTCCTCGGCGCGCGTCCCCCCCCGCCCGTTCCTCGCAAGGCGCCCCCACCCCGAGCCTGGCAGGCTTCTCGTCCCGTCCCTCCCTCCCCCCCGCCGCCGGGGCGGCCCGGGCTTCCCGGCTCGGGGGCTGCAGCAATATGGACGGACGGGGGAGAGGCGCGGCGAGCCGAGGCGACCACGCGATCCGCGGCAGGCGGCGGGCGGGCGCGCGCCTCGCGACGCGGCGGGCGAGGGGAGGGGACGGCGCAGCGGGAACGCGCCCGCCGAGGCCGGACCTTGGCCACAGGCGGGCGGGCGAAGCCGGCGGGAGCGCGCGCGCACACAGCCTCGCGGCCCCGCCCCTCGCCCCGCCCCTCGCCTCCAATTCCTCGGAGCACCTCCCGGACTGGGGGGTGAGGGGTGCTCTGACCGGACGGGGGCGAGCACGTGCCTGATGCAATTCGGAAGGGAGGGCAATGGGGGGGGGCAGGAGAGATGGGTGGGTGAAGAGGGGGAGGTGTCTTAAAGGGCCAGCGCGTCAGGGCGTCCGCAGGTGGAGCACATGGGAACGGGCCACGCGGCCGACCGGGCCTGGCCGCGCTCTTTAGGTTGGGTGCGCCAAATTCGGGAGAAGGAGCCATTAATGTCACCCTTGATTTGCAGGGTGAAGGAGAAGGGTGCCCATCTACCCCGAACACGTACCGATACTGCCGGCTCCCTGGCGCCCCATGGGCCTGGCCCCTCTGGGCGCCGCCTGGGTGACCTTGGGCGAGCCGCCCTCACCTCCGTGGGCAGTGCTCGGCTCCTCCCCGCGGGCTCTGGCTGGGACACTGCCCTGAGTTGGGTTCGACGCCCGACCCGAAGGCAGGCCCTTAACCCTTGGGGACAAGGGTGCCTACAAAGTGGGAACGAACTACCAACGGCACCCCCGCCCCGCTCCGCCAAGCCCCCTAAAGCCTAGTGTTTATAGGCAGGAAATGTTTTTTTCTTTCAACTGCATTTCGTTTTTTCTAAATAATTGCTTTAGGCGGAGTTAAACCTATGCCCGATTGGGATTCAGAGATCTGAGATTTTATCCAGGCGCTGGCCCTGCGCCTTACTATCTCTGCAGCAGTGGTCTCCTCAGTGGGCCTCAGTTTCTCTTCTGTAAAAGGAACCAGTTGTGTAGGACAGTGATTTCAAACTTGGGTGCACATTCAGTAAATACTTACTAACCTTGTACTGTGGGGACCTGTAGAGTTCTAGAAAATGGGGTTCGGCAATCAGTCAGGCTAACGAGGTCTCTATCGTTATGAACTTTACACTCTCAGGTGGAAAAAGAAACTGGTAAACAAGCACTTGTCTAGTATCTATGAAGACAATAATTACTACAGTGGTAGCTTGGACTCAACCAGCTACTTCAGTTTGAATGATGAGGGATAACTCTGAATGCAGATTCCAAATGTTTTAAGGATTAAGTATGTATGGGATGGACCTAGAAACCTGCGTGTCTAAGAAGCTCCCCTTGGGTGCTTACAGATCAGCCGGTCCTACACTTCCCTTGGAGAATTCCTGGCCTCTCTGAAGGGCTGTGATCCCACCTGCTCAAGACATAACAGCCTGGGATGTTGGCCATCTCCATGGCAAGAATTAGAGCACATGATGGTCTGGGTATGGGAGAAGGCTTATTGAATAGCCTCTTGGAACTGCCCCAGGGGATAAGGCTGGTTGTAGGGTGGCTGTAACCATGACTACTGGGGAGAGGAGCTGTTGGGGACAGCCAGGCAATCTGATGTCTAGTCCCAGCTCTTCCCTAACTTGCAACTCAGCCTCTGCACCATGGTCAGCATTCCACTCTTTCCTGGGTACACTTTCCTGGTAGAGAAATGGGGTAAATTATGCCTGACTTGCTTCTACCTTCCCATCTTTTGTAAGGAGTCAAGTGAGACACTGTTAGTCAAAGTGCTGTGTAAATTATAGAGACTCAGGCCAGTGCTTCAAAAGAGGTACTAAGAAACGGTACCTCTTCCTGTAATGATTACAGGAATGTCAATAAATTTAAGCAGGATTCTTCATAATTGCATTATATATGCCCTTAATCAGAAGGTAAATTATTTCACCTTGTCCCTCAAATGCACTATTGTTTTTTGTCATATTTACTGTTAAGTATTTCCTAAAGAGGTAATTCACACTAGGCCTTATTTGTTAATAAGGGGCATTATGGTCACTGTTGGTCATTCTGTTCTATATTCCTGTAATTGGAGGTAGAAAGTAGAGTTGCCCCAGACAACTTGTAAGGGAACCTGGACTCTGGATGAGTAACCTGTTCACACCACCTAGCACTCAGTCTGAGCTGAATAAGCACCTTCAATATTGCTGTTTAGAGGCTAGAGGGTCACTGGGATCTGCACACCCTGGGCCTGCTCTGTCCCAGAAAGGGGCTCTTAAATATCAGCATGCCATTTTACAGACGGGCAAACTGGGGCCAGAGACAGTAAAAGAAAAAAGACTACATCTTAAACTGAGGCTGTTAGAGCTGGAAAAAGGAATCTTAACGATTACTCAATTTCCTTGTTTTGCAGATGAGGGCAGTGAGGTTCAGAGAAGTGAAGTTACTTAACCAAGGTCACACAGCTAGTTCAGGACAGAGCCAGGTCTCATACCTGAATTTCTTGACCCTAAATCCAGTCGTTTTTTCAATATAAAATGATGGATTGGGATTCAAGTTCAGGTCTTTAAAATTCCTGATCCCCTGTGACATTTAATATTCAGTTTTAAATATTAAAAATTACTAAAACCAGTTAAGAGTAGCTGCTTTTATTGAGTACCTACTATATCCTAGGTACTATGAAAAATCCTTGACATTCATTATTTCAATTAATTCACACAATAACCCAATGAGATACATATTAATTCTTGCCACAAATTATCCATTGAGTCCCTACTATGTACCTGGCATGACAAGGTCCTGTGGTTGTACTCGTCAATCACAAAAGGTCACTGAAGTTCAGAAAAGAAAGCATGGTGCATTGGGGTGCCTGGGTGGGGCAGTCGGCTAAGTGCCCAACCTTTGCTTTTGCTTCAGGTAAGGATCTCAGGGTCATGATCTTAGGATGGTGAGACTGAGCCCCGTGTCAGGCTCCCACTCAGCGTGGAGTTGGCTTGAGATTCTCTCTTCTCCTTCTTCCCCCTCCCACTCATGCTCTCTCTCTCAAATAAATAAATACATCTTTTTTTTTCTTAAGATTTTATTTATTTATTTGACAGAGAGAGATCACAAGTAGAGAGAGAGGCAGGCAAAAAGAGAGAGAGGGAAGCAGGCTCCCTGCTGAGCAGAGAGCCCGATGCGGGGCTCGATCCCAGGACCCTGAGATCATGACCTGAGCCGAAGGCAGCGGCCCAACCCACTGAGCCACCCAGGCACCCAAATACATCTTTTTTTAAAAAGATTTTAACTTATTTATTTGAGAGAGAGAGAGACAGTGACAGTGAGAGAGAGCACAAGCAGGGAGGAGAGGTAGAAGGGTTCAATCCCAGGATCCTGGGATCCTGACCAGAGCCAAAGGCAGCCGCTTGGCCGACTGAGCCACTCAGGCTCCCCAGATAAATAGATCTTTAAAAAAGGAAAGTAAGGGGGCGCCTGGGTGGCTCAGTGGGTTAAAGCCTCTGCCTTAGGCTCAGGTCATGATCTCAGGGTCTTTGGATTGAGCGGGGAGCCTGCTTCCCTCTCACTCTCTCTGCCTGCCTCTCTGCCTACTTGGGATCTCTGTCTGTCAAATAAATAAATAAAATCTTTAAAAAAAAAAAAAAAAGGAAAGTAAGGTGGGTGCCTGGGGTCACGGGCAGCAGCTAAATATCAGAGTGACCTGTTTCAGGGCAGTGTAACTTCCCAGGCCTTGTTCTAACTCACACCACACTGTAAGGCCTGCCTCTCTCTTCCTCCCACTGCGAAACCTACAAGTAATTATACAGAAACCATCAAATATATTGTCCTGGGAAAGATGCTAAAAATGTTGAATCTTGTCTCCCCAAAAGGCAAACTCCAACGACAGGGAGAGGGGCAAGCAATTAAGCAATATGTGAACCTAGGCTAAAAAAGAGGTAAGACAAGATTTGCTTTGGGCAGAAAGTGACAGGGATCAAACTAACTTGTGTGGTTTCAACACACCAGTGCTTGAAAACAGAGACAAAGCATTAGAAAATCAAACTTAAAAAATAAAAACTGTAGGGGCGCCTGGGTGGCTCAGTGGGTTGAGCCGCTGCCTTCGGCTCGGGTCATGGTCTCAGGGTCCTGGGATCGAGTCCCGCATCGGGCTCTCTGCTCAGCGGGGAGCCTGCTTTCCTCTCTCTCTGCCTGCCTCTCCATCTACTTGTGATTTCTCTCTGTCAAATAAATAAATAAAATCTTTAAAAAAAAAATAATAAAAAAATAAAAAATAAAAACTGTGGTGTGGGTCCAAATATTTATTTGTATTTAATTATGTGCTTTGTTTGCCTCCAGTGCTGACAACTTCCTGAAGAGAGACAAAGGAAGCCACCCCAGGGACTGAGGGACTCCAGAGTTCTAGGAGACCTAACTGATAAGCTACAGCCCATCTCTGGCTTTGCCCAATGACTTTGGGCAGCCTCTCTGTCTTCCTGGGCTTCCATCTCTCCATCCACAAAATGGGAAGTGTAATCCCTATCTATGTGGCTTATGGATGTGAAAGGTTCAGTTTCCAGGAAGCTTCATTCTTTTGTGGGGAGCATAGGGAGAAGGTAGTGTAGAGGTTCCTCCACTTAATCTGTATTAGCAAGAAAAATTCTAATACACGTAGATATACAGTTGTACTCCTCTTTCAGTTTGATTTTCCAAAGGAACTTGAGTTTCTGGAAGAACTTGGGCTGCATAACTTATCTTCTGATATCAGGGGCTCCTGGGCAGGAGGCCTCTAGGCAGACACGGAGTGGGTGGGGTCAGCAAGGGAGGGGCCTGGGCCAATACGAATGGTGCCAGCCGCGGAGTGCTATTCCAAACTCTGAAAACTCTTGGGTTCTTTGGCATATGCCAAGAAATTTATTTCAGTTCGTGGGAGGAGGCTCAGCCTAGACTTCTTCTTGTGAAGTCAGTACAAACAGCAATAGCTCAGTGGGGTGAGGACGGGGGAATACTGATTGTTTCCATAAGACCTGGTTAACCCCCAGAGCAACACTTTTGTGTAAGTAGGATTATCCCCATTTTACAGATGAGGAAGTAGGCTCAGAGGCAGCCCAGCCTCCCCAGGGGGGTTAGGAAAAGAGGAGAATGGGTTTGTAATGAAAGTGGTCGAACAGAGAATTTAACTTCTAACATAGTCACCATTTTGAGTTAGAGACCAGGCTCATACTGGCCTCATCCCAGCCTCTTTCTCTTCGATACTATCCTCTTTCCCAGGCCCTGCTCCCCTCCCCAGCATGGCTGCGCTTCTCAAATGGTCTCATGATGAGCTTGCCCTCTAACTTCTCCCCACTGCAGGCAGCCTACCACACTGCCTGAGCCAGTTCTCTGACTCTTTCCTGGACTTTGATGAGCCCTGCCTCTGCTAAAAATCTCCCTACTCACACCCCACCCTGTCCTGCCACATCTACCACACCTTATATTCCAACAGCAGGGGACCACTCACTGTAGCTTTCCTTCGACAAATATTTATTAAGCATCCATGATGTGCCAGGTACTGCCCAGGCCCTGGAGCTGGACAAGTGAGCAAGATACGTAGGTTTCCTGCCTTCGGGAATCTCCTGGTCTCACCCTGTGGGCCCCACGCTTTCCTACCTCAAGTCACGGAATTCCCCTCACTGTGTTGTTTCTGTTGAGAGCGAGGTCCTGAGTGAAAATCCCAGCTCAACTATCTGGTGACTTCGAGCAAATATTTAACTTCTCTCTAAGCCTCAGTTTCCCCATCTGTAAATTGGAAATTATAATAAACTACTTATCTCATAGACCTTCAGTGACCTTTAAAGGAGAAAATGTGTATAATTTAATAGCACAATGCCTGCACATAGTATATGCTAAGTAAATATTACCTTTCATTACATGTATTATTGCCAGTAATGTCATTCCATCTCCATTTGTCCAGAATTCTACTTGTCCTTCAAGGCTCAGCACAAAATGCCAACTGCTTTACAAAATCTTATTTAGTTTCCACAACTAGAATAGATATCTCCCCACTCTTAGTTCTTGGTGGCAATTTCCCTAAAGCACATGATATTTACTTTCTTTTTGCCCTCAATCATGGTTACTTATGAGTATGCCTTATTCTCCATCTACATTATAAGGTTTCTTAAAGTTAAGGATTGCACCCCATTCTTCTTAGTGTCCCTTATGGCACTCACCAGTGGTGCCTTCTGCACAGCTGGCCCTCAGTGTATTTTCTGGACCAAAAAAAAAAAAAAAAAAAATTAATGACTACAGACTCACTCCTAATCACATCAATGTTTTGGTAGCTAGAGTGACACTGTCAAGGGCCAAGTGCTAAATTTTATAGATACTTAATATATATTACATATAATAAATATATTAATTATACATAACTAAATTACATATGTACTTTTAAATGATAAAATATGAAAATGAAATGTGGTAACTTTAACAAATGGAAAGTATTTTAAGTCTAGCAAAGCAAAACCCGCATATAAGCCCACAGCCCAAGGGCAATCATTGGCAACATGTTGATGTATTTTCTTCTAGTCTTTTTTTCTATGCATATTTTAGATATATTTTAGATATTTCAAATAACTGAGATCATATTGCACATTCAGCAGCTTTATTTTTTTGTTTCCCCACCTTAACACTGTACTATGAGCCCTGTCTATGTACTATGAGCACTGCAAATTCCCTACCCTCAGTAACTTATGCCATCTATTGAGCACCTATGGTTTGCCCTACTTCACAGCTGCCTGCCTTCTGTTTGTGCTACACTGCATTTCCCAAAGGGCTTTCATGGAGAAGGACAGGTGTGACTGTCCCCAGTTGGCAGCTAAAGAACTGAGGCTCCCAGAAGTTCGGTCAATTGCTTCAAGATGCTGGGGCAACAGACTCAAGGTGAGAACCCAAGTCATACCCCTCCCATTCCAGACCTTTCCACAACCCCACAGGAGACACAGCACACTTTGAAATGCACCCCCCCCCCCAACCAATCAGACAAACTCAGACAACTATGTGAAATCATTCCAGGGTCTGCAAACATCCAAGTTCATGGAGAGAGGTGGAAATTAGCAGCTAAAACGAAGACAGGAGGCAATTTTCCTGGCAACATGACTGTAATCAGTCACAACTACTGAGCTCCCAGAACAGAAGGACCCTGACCTAGGGACTAGAGTGGAAACAATAAAGGACAAGACATGTTCTCTGTCCCAGGGAACAAAACTCCATATACTAGCAGTGTTCTCATCACAGACCACTTGCCTGTCCTTTACCTATAGCACAGGAGGAAAAAAGGGGTAAAGGGTTTGAGGTTAAGTTAGGTTCAGATTCAGGTTTGCCTACTTCCTAGTTGTGTGATGTTAGGCAAATTCCTTTCTTTCTCTGAGTTTTACTGTCCCCATCTATAAAATGGTGAAAGGAAAATACTTGCCTGAGAAAATTCATTATGCTTTTGAGAAAGTTCCCTGGCCTCTGTGTGGGTTTTCTCATCTGTAAAATGGAGATGATAACAGCACTGACCTTTAGGGTAATTGTGAGGATTAAGTTAATAAATACATGCAAAGTGCTTAGAACAGTGCCTGACAAATAGTACACACTGAATGAATGTTTGTTATTATTATCATTGGCACAGAATCAAGAGAAACACTCTTCGAATCCCACACACAAAAGGCAGAACAAGTGTTACCCTGATCTGTAGATGAGGAAACCAACTCTCAGAAAGATGAGGCATTTATCTGGAACCCTGATGCTAGTCGATGCTAGTCCTGATGCCAGGACTGCTAGATATTCCAAATGCAATGCTTTCCCTCTCCAGATCATATTTTAGCTGTCACAAGCTGTCAGCCTTCTGACCAATTTCAGCCCACAGGCATGTTTTGTTTGGCCCACACAGTATTTTTTTTTTTAATTGAATTTAACTGTGATTTGATGGGCCTAGTACACACTAGTGAGCATCAGGCCTAACCCTTCCTCTGGTGTTTGTTACTCCCAGTCAAGCAGCAAACGACCCACATTTAGATCCTTGCACAGGCTCTTACGGTACCAGTCACTAAACACAGGGTATAGACGAGTTGTGGAGACTAAAGATGAGGCAAAGAGGGGCACAGGCTGGAGGAACAGGGAAGAGGTAGTCAGGGAAGCCTTCCTGCAGGTGGCTGTATGTGGGTTACAAGTTAATATTAGGAAGTGGGCTTTGTCCAGAATGGAAGGGAGGGTATGAGGTAGAGAAGATTACTTTAGCATTTGGTGACCTTCAGGGATGATGAGTTTCCTCCCTAGCACTTCCCCAGGTTTTTCCCTTAGTGGAGAAGAGAAAAGAAATACGCTGCCCCTTATTTCATATGAGGCCATATGACTTAGGAGGTCCAGAGCCAATACACATTGTCTGTGTTTGTTGATTAATTGATCTGTGTCCTCATCCCTGAGTACTCAGCACCGTGCAAGATACCTGGAGAGAGATGTGATCACACAAGCCGAAGTATGAACTAGGGCCCCTGCCCTCAGTGATAATACCAAGAATAATAAGGATAATGGCAGAGTCTACAGATAGGGTTTTTCCCTTCTTGTTGTTGTTTAGGGTGGCACTTCCCAAGGTAAATTCTCCAGAATGTAAATAGGTAGTCCACTAGGATGGAATCTGTCACCAAACCATTTGGGAAGACACTGGGTTTAAGCAATGTTAAATAATGGGGCGCCTGGGTGGCTTAGTCATTGGCTGTCTGCTTTCAGCTCGTCATGATTCCAGGGTCCTGGGAGCCAGCCCAGCATTAGGCTCCCTGCTCATCGGAAAGCCTGCTTCTCCCTCTCCCTCTACCACTCCCCCTGCTTGTGTTCCCTCTCTCGCTGTCTCTCTCTCTGTCAAATAAATAAATAAAATCTTTAAAAAAAAAAAAAAAAGCAATGTTAAATAAATGTTTTGCTATGGGATAGATCGGGGCTTTTACCATTCATGGTGAATCTCTCAGAAAGAGCATATTCCTCAAACTCGTGTAATACAAGCAAATCAGAGCTGGGTATTTGTGGAACCCCCTTTGAGAAACACTGACTCCCTTTCTGCTGGGGTGGTGTCAGACAAAGAGGTGTAGGAAGAGGTCTGCCTCTCAGCTCTGGCTCTGTTTCTACTTCTAGGTTCTATGGAACCTAGAAAAGTCTCTTTTCTTCTCTGTACTTTAGTTTTCCATTAAAAAAAAAAAGTCTGAATGCCGTGGAAGTTTCTTCGTATTCTAGCAGTCTTGATAGCAGTTTCCAACATTTTTTTTAAAAAGATTTTATTTATTTGGGGCGACCGGGGGGCTCAGTGGTTTAAAGCCTCTGCCTTCGGCTCAGGTCATGATCTCAGGGTCCTGGGATCGAGCCCCGCATTGGGAATCTCTGCTCGGCGGGGGGCCTATTTACCCCTCTGTCTCCGCCTGCCTCTCTGCCTACTTGTGATCTCTGTCAAATAAATAAAAATTGTTTTAAAAGATTTTATTCATTTATCTGAAGAAAGAGAGAGAATAGCATGGAGAGCGGCAGAAGGAGAAGCAGACTCCCCTCTGAGCAGGAAGCCCTACGTGGGGCTGAATCCCAGGGCCCTGAGATCATGACCAAGCCAAAGGCAGATGCTTAACCGACCAAGCCGCCTGGTGCCCCAGTCTCTCACATTTCATACCTCTCTGATGAAGAGCATGAGTGCTGGTCACAGGAATGAGATGGGAAAAGCCCACGGCAAGGTGATGAAGCTGCCTGACTACATGTCCCAGCAACCATCACTGGATCAGAGAGGTTTTCCAATTCCCACAAGGTCCCCCAGCACTTGAGTTTCTAGATTTGCAACACATGGCACGAAGAGAAAACCTCAAATAATGTGAGTGGCCTAATTACTTAACGTGGCTAAAGTGCACAGAGATCGCCAGATAAAGACGAGGAATAGCCAAGCTCATTTTGTATGAGTAGCACTGCCTGATGTGTTTTCTGCAAGCCTCCAGGGTGACAGGAGTTCTAGGGGGCCCCTCAACCAAGAAAAGCAGGAAATGTTAGGGCATGCCTGCCATTCTTCTGCAAAAGACCCTCCAGGGGCACCTGGGTGGCTCAGTGGGTTAAAGCCTCTGCCTGATCTCAGGGTCCTGGGATTGAGCTCCGCATTGGGCTCTTTCCTCGGCAGGGAGCCTGCTTCCCTTCCTCTCTCTCTGCCTGCCTCTCTGCCTATTTGTGATCTCTGTCTGTCAAATAAATTTAAAAAATCTTAAAAAAAAAAAAAAAAGACCCTCCAGCGACTCCGTATCACAACAGGAATGAACTCCAGACCTGTCACCTTAGCCCGCAAGACCCCATGTGCTCCCGACTCCATCCACCTCTGACTCCCTGTCTCTGCTCCTGTTCCCTGCCCTTGCCCTGCGCCAACTTCTCAAGCACACGGAGTTCTTCTCAGTCTGGGGGCTCTAGGGCCCAGTTCCCACAGCCCAGAACACATGGCCCCCAGCACACACACACACACAAAGGCCACACGTAAACTTCCCGTGTTCCAGCCTCAGCTTACGCTGCCCCCCTTCTCAGAGAGACCTCCCTTGATCGCCTTGGCTGAAGTACTCCGTGTTCTCCATACCACAGATCACAATCTCTGACTTTATGGGCTTATCTTCTTTTGCCCTTTTCTCCAATAATGTATAAACTCCGTGGGCCTGGAGCTTGTGGCTATTTTGTTCACCCTTCATTCCCAGTCCCAAGTAGAGTGCTTCACACAGTAGGCACTTAATATTTGGTTGAATGAATGCTGTGTGGCCTCTGGCAAGTGACTTCCCCTCTCTGGGCCACGTGTAAAAAGCGGTGTTTGAATGAGGTGCTGCTGAGCGCCTCGGCAGCTCGGACTGTGGCTCTATGACTAATACCTGGGCTCCGGGCCCAGGAGTGAGCCTGGTATGTTCTGTTGCCACAGCACTGCACACAGCACGCTGATTTAATCAGGTGGCAGACACCCTGTAATTTTGTGTTCTGCTGTCCCTCCTCCCCTGTCCCTGGGCTGGGAACCATGCTATAAGATTTCCAGCATGAACCCTACACAGCCACCTGGGAGACGATGTTCAGTCTGGAAGTTCAAAGGCCAAGAAGACTTGTCAGTGTCCCGATAGGAAAGACTGGGCTCTTTGGGAGTGTTCAACAAATCCTGTAAACTCTGGTTAGAAAGGACCCTCCAGGACACTTGGCCTGACCATCTGTCTTAAACGTAACTGCCCTCTAACCCTTGCTCAGTAGTGAGCATAATCACCTGAATTCCCCTTGAAGTGCTTGGAAAGAGAGGACTCATTAACTCTCAGGGCCCCTCATCTCACCAGTGAAGATTTAGGAAGCCCTTTCAGCAGCATGATGGAACACGAGGCAGTGGAGTATAGAGGCAAACAGTCTGGGCTCTAACTGGCCTGGGCAGAATCCCAGTTCTGGAACTACTTGCTGTGTGAGCTTGGGCAAGCCATGAACCGTCTCTGTGCTTCCATTCGTCTTCTGCAAAGTAGGGAGAACCCTTGTTGGGCTGTTGGGGATACTATAAGCATTAATACTCAGTGCGAAGGCAATAAATGTCTGTTTCTGTTAACTGCTACCTAGGAGTGTTCTCCTTGTTATTATCGTTTTTAGATCTCCTTCGACTCTGTTCTTGGGGCTGGTGGATTTGTTTGCAAAGAGAGACAGCAGGGGCCAGCCCAAAGATATAGGGCTGGGAATCCAGAGCGGTGGGCTCACTTGGGATTATGAGAATTGACTTTACCATTCCAGGCTTCAGGACTTCACCTGAAGAAAGGAAAGAGAATAATCTCTGTCCTGCTTCCTGTCATAGAACTGATGTAGATCAAATGAGAAATAAACAAGAAGCTTTGGAAAGTGCAAAAATGGTCCATGGATGTGAGGGATTTGTCTTATTTTGTTGGAGAGTCCTGTCCTCTTTTAACCAGGCCCATTAGCTCCCACACAGCAAAATAGCTAAACTCAACCTATTTGGCAAACAGTGTGTGTTTGATACTTGCTGTGAATTTGAAGCTAATCCCTTCAGAATCTTCTTTCATTAATGCACTGGAGCAAACAAATTTGAGAAGGATTTGTTTATAAGCACTTGGTACATTCCTACAGGACACAGGGCTTGGTTTGACTGATTTCTGACATCTTTGTTTATTGTCATAATTATATCTTATGTTTCTCTTGTTTGGGAATCCGATGGGAAGGATCTAGATTGGGTGCACTCACTTTGTAAATGTTGGCAGGACACAGGAGCTCTGCATAATTTCAGGAAGCCTGGGGTGACTTCTGGTCAACACCTGTCATGTCATGTGGGGTTACAGCAAGAAGAGGTCCCCAGAATGTGTCTTGCTGTACAAATCAGAGACAGAGGCTCAGAGAGGGGAAGGCACTCACCCGAAGTTACATAGCTTGTTTACAGCAGAGGCTTGACCAGGTAGCCAGGTCTCCTGACTCCAAACCCCATACTCTTTCCAACAGTTCTATGGAATCTTGTGATTTCTCTAAATTAGCTAATTGTGTATCAAAATCCTGTAATTCGTGGGGGCTAACATTTGTCAAAACTCCTTGAACTGGGGGTGCTTAGCTGGCATTGTAGGTGGAACGTGTGACTCCTAATCTTGGAGTTCTGGGTTTAGGACCTGCTTTGGGTGTAGGGATTACTCAGAAATAAAATCTTAAAAAACAAAAACAAAAACAAAAAAACACAACCCAAAACTCTCATCGAACTGTCACTTAAAACCTAAGCAGTACTGGGGTTAAATTTTACTCAGTTTTTTTTTTTTTTAAAGATTTTATTTATTTACTTGACAGAGAGAAATCACAAGTAGATGGAGAGGCAGGCAGAGAGAGAGAGAGAGAGGGAAGCAGGCTCCCTGCTGAGCAGAGTGCCCGATGCGGGCCTCGATCCCAGGACCCTGGGATCATGACCTGAGCCGAAGGCAGCGGCTTAACCCACTGAGCCACCCAGGTGCCCGTACTCAGTTTTTTAAAGTGATAAAATGGTGTGGCAGAGTTCTTTTTCATGAGGGAATCAGTGTCTAAGGCCAGTGTTAAGGCAAAATTAAGCCCTTCGGAAGGGAACACACTGAGCCAGTAGGGTCTCTCAGCCGGTGTTTCTGCAAGCATTGTAACAGCCTGCTGCTTCTTCAGAAGGTCTGCATTGGATACCTGCTGCCACGCAGGGGGAAAGAATGTATCTCTACAAAAGGAGGCTATGTGGGGTGGTGAAAGGCACAAGTGGGAACCAAGACTGCTAAGGGAATGGTAGCTTTTGGTACTACAACACACACACACACACACACACACACACACACACACACACGACCTTCCTGAGCAGATGCTGGAGCAAGTTAACAGAGGGCCTGAAGCTGGGGACCAGGATCTGAGGGTTCCTGGGACCCAGAATGTGAGTTAAGTCAGGAGAATTTCCGGGCCTCTGAGGGGCAGGGCTGAGGGTAAGAGGTTGGAGGAGGGCTGGAAAAAGCTGACACGATGGAGAACCTCTCATTCAAGAAGGGAGGGCTGTGGTGGGAACCAGTGGAGGAGAAGGAGATAAATAGCTGGAGGACATCAAAGAGAGGCTTTGGAGGGAGCCGAGTTTTTGAGGAGAAAGCAAGTTGCCTAGGTTGACCTGCTGCACTATTGCACAATGAGTAACTATCTTTTAACAACTAAACACCCCCAAATGTGGAGGGATGGAGATGGAGGTGGTTAATCCACAAAGCAGGGTGTGTTTAATGAGATTAGATCTGATACGCTTCAGAACAGTTTGTTAGTTGTTTATGTATAAAAAGGAGGATTTCCGGGCTGCTCAGTGTCAAAAAGGTTTAGGACTTGAAACATTTTTCCTAGGGCTGTATTAAAATGATACATTTTTCACCTCATACCCCTTTGGAAAGCTATTATCAAAGAAGAAAGGAAGGATGGATGGACAAGTGTTGGTGAGGACTTGGAAAAATCGGAGCCCTTGTGCCCTGCTGGTAGGAATGCAAAATGGTGCGATTGCTATGGAAACCAGTATGTAGCTTTCTCAAAAAATTAAAAACAGATGGGATGCTTGGGTGGCTCAGTCGGTTAAGTGTCTGCCTTTGGCTCAGGTCATGATCCCAGAGTCCTGGGATAGGGTTCCCCCCTCAGTGGGGAGCATCTTTCTCCCTCTGCCTGCCCCTCCCCCCACTAGTTTTGTTTTGTTTTTCCTCTCTCTCTCCCTGACAAGTAAATAAATAAAATCTTTAAAAACAAAACTAAAAATGGAGTTCCTATATGACCCAGAAACCCCATGTCTGGGTATTTATCCAAAGGAATTGAAAGCAGGGACTCGAAGAGATATTTGTATACCCATGTCCATAGTGGCCATATTCAAAATAGCCACGAGGTGGAAACAATCTATGTGTCTAGCAATGGATGAATGGACACACAAATGTGGTGTTTACGTATAAAAAGAATATTATTCAGCCTGAGAAAGGAAGGAAATTCTGCCACATAAATGAACCTTGAGGATTCTCTACTGAATGTAAGCCAGTTACAAAACAACAGATAGGTATGATTGCACTTATATGAGGTATCTAACAGTCAAATTCAGGGGCGCCTAACTGGCTCAGTCAGTGGACTATGAGACTCTTGACTCCATGTTGGGCACAGAACTTACACTGGAAAAAAAAAAAAATAAAGCAGTCAAATTCATAGAAATAGAAAGTAGAATGGTGGGTTCCAGGGACTGGGGAAACGGGGAGGAGGAGCTGTTTCATGGATATAGGGTTTCATATTTGCAAGATGGGAAAGCTCTGGAGATCTGTTTTACAACAATGTAAACATATATAACACTACTGAACCACACACTTTAAAATGGTAAATTTTATATCAGATGTCTTTTATTACAACAAATAAATAAGAAACCAATACAGGGACGCCTGGGTGGCTCAGTTGGTTAAGCAGCTGCATTCGGCTCAGGTCATGATCCCAGCGTCCTGGGATCGAGTCCCACATCGGGCTCCTTGCTCCGCAGGGAGCCTGCTTCTCCCTCTGACTCTGCCTGCCATTCTGTCTGCCTATGCTCCCTCTCGTTCGCTCTCTCTCTGACAAATAAATAAATAAAATCTTAAAAAAAAAAAAAAAAAAAGAAACCAATACATTTGCCTGTAGACCTCCTTTTACTCACTGAAAAACTGCTGGTTATAAAATAGCCTGTTCAGTATGATCCTATTTTTGTCAAATGTCCCTTTTTATTCTAATACATATTCATTATTCAAATATACACCAAATGATTAACAATGGCTACTTCTGAGTACTGATTTTGTTCTTTTTACCATCTGTATTTTCTAGCTTTTTTTTAAAAAAATATTTTTATTTATTTATTTGAGAGAGAGACAGAATGAGAGAGAGAGAGAGAGAGACCATGAGATGGGGGAGGGTCAGAGAGAAAAGCAGACTCTCCATGGAGCAGGGAGCCCGACATGGGACTCTATCCCAGAACTCCAGGATCATGACCTGAGCCAAAGGCAGTAACTCAACCAACTGAGCCACCCAGGCGCCCTTTTTCTAACTTTTTTAGGGAAGCACTTTGTTCCTTACTGAAACAACAGCAAAAACCTGATCCCATTCTGGCCCTTGTCTTTACGTCCACAAAATTTTCATAAGCAAAACTCACATTCCTGAGGTTTTATTGTGTATATAATTAGAAATCACTGCTAATAATTTTAAGAAAACAATAGCAACAGTAAAATTTCCTATGTAGGGCAAACTTAATCTGTGCTCAACATTTGGGCTTCTCATGAATTATCTCAGACAATCACCCTTCAAAGTAGGTACCACTATAAACCCATTCTGCAGAGGAGGAAACAGAGGTTAAGTAGCTGGTACAAACTCATTTACAAATGTCAAGGCTGTGTTGACATTCACAGCAGTCTGATCCCAAAGCTCTCCTACCACTCTCCTGGTGGTCGTAGGATGTTTGTTTCTCAGATAAGGCAAAGGTCAACCTCTCTCCAGAAATCTCAAGCCACGTTACATTCCAGATAGGTCCACAAACAGCAAATGAATGAGCCAATCCTAGGGACTCTGAGTGGTTTGGGCTTGTGGGACTGTATCCTGGACACTTAGCTTATTCGTGTAGATATTAACTCTACTACCCACTACAACCAAGCAGGACACACACCCACCTCCCAGGACCAACTTCAACCTGAGGGGAAGCCAATGGGCAGACAGGAAAGAAAGGCTGTCAAAGATGGTCACTGTAATAATATGATTTCAAAAGAATGATTATGATTATGTAATTAACACTTTGTATTCAAACATTTTCATCTCTAAGGATCTCTGAGAGTCAGGTTGTTTAAATATATATCACATACATTGTTGGAGACAAAATTTATAGTTTTATTTTTTATTCATTTTAATTTTTTTAGATGGAGAGTGGGGGGGGAGGGGAAAAGGAGAGGGAGAGAGAGAATGTTTTTTTGTGTTTTTTTTTAAGATTTTATTTATTTATTTATTTATTTAACAGAGAGAAAGATCACAAGTAGGCAGAGAGACAGGCAGAGAGAGAGGAGGAAGCAGTCTTCCCGCTGAGCAGAGAGCCCAATGGTCCCTGAGATCATGACCTGATCATGACTTGAACTGAAGGCAGAAGCTTAACCCACTGAGCCACCCAGGCACCCCCAGGAGAGAAAGCATCTTAAAATGGCTCCACCCCGACATGGGGCTCAATCTCACTACCCTGAGATCATGACCTGAGCCCAAATCAACAGTCAGATGCTTAACTGACTGAGCCATCCAGGCACCCTAAAGACTATAGTTTTAGAGTTTTAGAAGATAACTAAAATTCCTTTGCCTTTGTAATTAGGAGAATTCCCTGTGGGATGAATATGATACCACTAGACACCTAAATAGATCTAAACTCGGAAGAGTTGAACTTAAGGCTGGAAAGGATCTTGATAAGCAGTTTATTTAAAAAAGACAAATAAATATGTAATAAACATAAAATCAATTTCAGATTCCCTGCTTATGATGGAATTTAATCAATCACAGCACTCTTTCTCACTAAGCCTGGACTTAATCTCAGAATCTTTCTCAACATAGCAGTCTCAGCAGCTACCCCCACCTAATCAGACTCAAATCCTATTTGCCGTCCTGGAAATTGGTCCATTCCCATCCTTCCCATGTGACAGAGAGGGGACTGGAGTTCAGAGAGGTAAATTAACTTGCTCAAAGTTACACTGCTGGTAATATAAAGCTGAGGTTTCCAAATTCTTTTTTTTTTTTTTTTTTAGTATTTATTTATTTCACACACAGAGTGTACAAGCAGGGGAAGTGGCAGGGAGAAGGGGAAGCAGGCTCTCACAGAGCAGGAAGCCTGATGTGGGGCTCAATTCCAGGACTCTGGGATCATGACCAGAGCCGAAGGCAGATGCTTAACAAACTGAGCCACTTAGGTGCCCCCGTTTCCAAACTTTTGCTTTTTTCTTAATCTCCACCCCTGCTTTTTTGCTCTGTTCAGAATATACTTGGTAGATCATATGTTTTGCACTAGATTCCTCTTTCCTGGCTGAGCTGTTTAGAATGCCCCTACCAGTGATTTGCCAAGGCAGGCAACCTATCCCTTTAAATTTTGTGTTGGGTGTTTTCAAGTTGAAAATGGAGACTGTCGTCTGGATTCATATCCTTGCCTCTCTTACTGGAAATCTGGGTGCTCTATTGAGAAATGTGAGCTGTTGCTGAAATTTCTATGACTGTAGGCAAAGGGTCAGATATTTTGAGAGCACCTTCTCTAGGTGCAAGGTGTTTTTGCTCCAGACTACAAAAATGAAGTAAGACAGTGGCCGGCTACAGTGATCTGGCCATGGTGAGGCTACTTGGAAGGAGATGGCATTTGAGTAAGACTTTGGAGATCAAATGGCCTAAATTATTCTTCAACTATAAAAATAATACATGGTCATTTCACAATTATTTGAAAAGACAGACTATTGAGAGGTAAAATCATTTCTAGTTCCTTCATCCATAAGGTATGTCAACATTTTGTTTTATTTTTCTCTTCTAGTATCTTTTTATTCCATGCATAGATATTTGGGTTTTTCCCCCTCCTTTCTCATGGTTGTTAATCTATGTGTGTCATTTCATATTTTGATTTTTATAAAGTTTTGTTTGTTTGTTTGTTTGTTTGTTTTAGTGGAGCATGGAGCCCAATATGGAGCTTTGAACCCACAACCCTGAGATTAAGATGTGAGATGAGATCATGAGTCAGATGCTTAACTGACTGAGTCACCTTGGTACTCCTTGATTTTAAACTTTTAATATACTATGAGAGTGCTCCATAACCCATTAATTCTAAGAATAACCAATGTTAATTCTAAGAATAACCAAATATGTACATACCTATGTTCACCCAAAGGCATATGGAAGCAGCACTTTTCAAAACAGCCCCAAATTGGAAACAACCTGAATATCCATCAATAGCATAGATATATAAATTGTGCTATACTTCCCTAATCAAAAAGTATACAGTGATGAAAATAAACGATAGCTACACCTAGCAACACAGATGCATCTCACAGATATATCATTGAGCAAAAGAAGCCAGGCACAAAAAAGAACATACCTTACAATCTGGTGATATAAAGTGCAAAACCAGGCAAAAGTAACCATGATATGGTTAAGACATCAGATGTCAGATTGTAAGATGTCAGAACAACCCAATGTGACGAGCCCTGGGTGTTACACGCAACTAATAGTAATTGGACATTGCATCTGAAACTAATGAAGTACTATAAGTGGCCTAATTGAATATAAATTAAAAACAGATGTCAGGACACTGTTTACATTTGGGGGCATGGTTAGTGACTGGAAGGGACCGTGGGGGTAGGTATCTGACTGTAGGTAAGACCATATAAACACTTGGTGAAATGTATCACGCTATACATTTCTGGTTATGTGCTTTTCTACATATGTTCTACAAGTCAATTAAAACACCAACTAATTAGAGCAAGCCCAGGTAAATACATCCATCAGGTAAAGAAGGCCAAGGATATCACTTCAGGCAGAGTAAATAGCACAGAGAAAGTTGCAAGAGTGCAAGATTGCAAGAAGCAGTCCAGCTTGCTTGCAACATTGGTATTACAACATTTTGCCGTAAACAGAAGACCCTAAAACTTAGGACTTAAAAACAATGACATTTATTTGCTCAGAATTCTTAAAGTTGACAGTATGGGCTGGGCTTAGCCAGACAGTGCTGTCTCCTCTAAGGTCACTCAAACGACTGTAGTCAGATAAACTGGGGCTAGCTAGCCCAAGACAGCCTGTGCTGTTTACCCTTTTTGCCTGCTCCAGGAAAATTAATCTGGGCCCTTTCTAAATTTGTTTTCTTTGGCAGCTAGCAGGATGCCTCCCTCTTATCAGTAGAGGGAGCTGGGGAGACATTTAAGTAAGAAAGCGTTTTGCTTCCTGGTTTTCATGTGCCATCTCATCAGCCTCCTGGGGTGTTTGTGGGTCCCCATGCCTAGCTCCTGCAGTGTGTAGCTTCTCCAGCATCAGGCTCTGGCAGGGGACAGGGACCAGCAGCATCTGGCAGCCAACAGCTTCCCCAGGAATCTCTCTTCAGTGATTTTGTAGCAAGGTCTCTGGAGAGATACTTCCCTATGAATGGCTTTCCTGGAACATGAGAGGACACAATTCCAGCAACTTCCAGGGGATCGCCTGGCATGGTACCACAGGGACCTCTCTGCCATTTAGAGGCCACAGTCACATCCTCTGTGATAAGAGCTGGATCTCAGCCCTGGGGGCGGCAGGGGAAGCTCTTCTTTGGGTGTTCTACGTACCTCTAGAGATACTAGCTGCCCCTTGTATTTGCTGTTCTTGAATTCTTTAGAATTCTCTTTACTTCTTGTTAGTCAGTCCCTTGTTACATCAACCTCCTTTACAATGAACAATTCTTTAAACTTTTCCTGTTTGACATACTACACAGTTTCTCTCTCCTGGTTGGACCCATGCCTCACTTATCTGTCTGGCTATTGACTGTGCCTTTTTCTCCAAATGTCTCCAGCATAATAGTCTTGATTGATTGATTGATTGATTGATTTTTTTTACCATGGCAGCTGTATCCCAAAAGGTGAATGCTGAATATGTAAGGCTTCTTGAGGCCAAAACTCATAAGTCCCATAACATCAGGTTAAGTGATATCTATCAGTCAAAATAAGCCACAGAGCAAGTCCAGATTTAAAAGGAGAAAAAATAGATCCTATCTCTTGATTAGAAAAATGGCAAAGTCACATTGCAAATGTGCACGGGCACAGGAATGGTGGGAATGTTGCAGCCATCATTGCAATCAGTCTACCACAGTCCAACAGCATTAGAGACAGCAGAACACTCTTTGAAAGTCTATTCCTTGACTCTGCTCTAGAACCTCTAAATCCAAACATCTGGGGTAGGATTTGGGAGTCTAAAATTTTAACACTCCTTCTCTCCTCCCACTCCAGCCCAGGTGATTCATACCCATAATAAAACGTGAGAACCATTAACCTATGCTCACAGAGTATCTGTTCTCATTCACCACTTTTGAAGATGCTGTTCCATTGCCTTCTGGCTTTTATTATTTCTGGTAAGAACCTATCAGTTTCATTATTGCTGCCTTCAAGATTTCCCCTTATCTTTGGTTTTCAGCAGTTATACCATAATAGACCCTAGTTTAGTTTTCTCTTTATTTATTCTGTGTGCGGTTTAAAGTGATTCTTAAATCTGTGGCTTGATGTCTTTCATCAGGTTTGGAAAATTACTATCATAAAATATTGCCTCCAGTATCACTTCATTTCTCTGAGTCTCTCTTCCCTTCTCTTCTCCCTTCCCTCCTTTTCCTTTTTTCTATCCCGTACCTGCTTTGTTCCCACTCTCCCTTGGGACTTCAATCATACATAATTAGACATTTTCACCACGTTCCATACGACTCTCTTCTTTATTATATGTGCTGTAGTCTGGGTACTTTCTACTGACCTCTTTCAGTTCACTAAGTTGATCTTCAGCTATGCTTAAGATACTGTACTGTTATATCCATCTAGTGACTTCTTAATTTCAGTTGTATTTCAGGCTTAGAATTTTCACTTGATCAAATTTTATTTGACTCTTCCTTGGTAGATTCCAGTTCTCTGATGAAATTCTCCATACTGTCAATTAATTTCTTGATTACATAAATCACATTTTAAAGTTCACATCTTAAAAAAAAAAAAAAAAAGGGTCCATATCTTATAATGCCAGTATCTGGATCTTCTGTTGACCTATTTCTATTGTCTATTTTTTCTTCTGGTTTTTGGCCATGTGGTTTGCCTACTAATATTTTTTGAAAAATTTTTATTGAATGCTAGATATTATATGTGAAAAATATTATAGGAAAATTTTATCTTCCTTCAGAGAAATTTTTACTTTTTGGCAAGCAAGAGTCTTAGAAGTCGTGTAAGGGACTGAATTGATTATATGCTTGTCTCCAGTTTTGTGGGGTTGGTCTATTTCTGATTTGTCTCTTATCCTAGGGTAGAATCCTTCAGGGGTTCCATTTGAAAGCCTTGGTGTTTACTAGGGACACTCCTACTTGGTGGACACTGAAATCCACTTTTTATATCTTAGCTTTACAATGCCTTCAGATGTTCAGCTTCTGCTTAGCTTCTTAGTCATCTCTTGAGAAACAGCATATGCCTTGAAGGGCAAAGTGGCCCCTGAATATGGACTATACCTCTCTGCATTTCTCTCTCTGGAATCTTGAACCCTCAGGTCCTTGTTGCTTTGGTAGCTCTCTAATGCTAATACACACACACACACACACACACACACACACTTATTTTGTGCAGCTCATTTAACAATTCTCAGTGTAAGGATTGGTCTTTAATAAGATATTGGAAATACAGAATTATTTGTAATTATTGGAACTACAGAATTATTGGAAATATAGAACCCTTGCTCATCTAACATTTATGTTATATTTTTAAAGGGGAAGAAACCATGCTTTACTCCACTCTGTACTGCCAGGATAGAACCTGTGTCTTCAGATTCTCCTTTTCCCCACCTTTGCCCACAGCACCCCTAAAATTTCTCCTACTCTAGGGTTAAGGCATTATTTTTCAACTTTCCCTATTGCAGTACATGATAACATTTGGATACCACCTAGGCTATGCTAATGAGGCTATCAGAGGTCTGCAGGTGACTATCTCATCAGATTTGGGGGCTTTGGCTGCCTAGGCTCCACCTCGCCACTCGAGACCTGAGGGCTCTATATTTCAGTATAATTATAACCTGTCTGGGGCCCTCGGCACTAAGAAGTTGACAACCCCACATAAGAGCCAACACTGCAGTGCCCAAAAGTGACACATTAACCCATTGTTGGTAAATCAGTCCTGGATCAGTTACTCAGTCTTCTAGTAGGAGTCCAGAGGCCAGAGCCCAGAACATAAAGATTGGGAAGAAAATCAGATGTCAGCTCCAGTCCCGGCTCTGCCTCAAACTCATGTGACTTTGGACAAGCCATTACCCTTCTCTGGGCCTTACTTTTCCGTCTGGAGCAGAAAAGAATTAGACTAGAGGAAAGATCTACCTGGTCCCTTTTGGCTCTGACATTCTATGAGTCAGGTATTCTGTGAATTCCCCATCACTCAGCAGTATTCTTTTCCTGGTAACCTGGTTCCTGCCTTTGGTTCAGATAAGTGTAGCAAATAGTAGACTCTCTCTGACTGTGCTGGTGCTTGCAGCTCTTCCAGCACGTTACTGGCTGGTCTCTGAAATTAACCCCTGCCTGGTCCTGACAGAGGGCAGAGCCACACCTATCCCCGGCCCCCATCAACAGAACTCCCCTGAGCCCTGTGCATGTTCAGCTTCTTCCCGCCCTCCCAATCAGCCTCTGGGAGAGAAACACTCCTAGTTTCCTGGACCTTCTCTTCTTCCCACAGCTCCCAGGCTTTGGGAGAATCAGATGGAAAAGGCAGAGAAGACTCCAGCGGCAGGAGCATAACAGCCTCCCAGCAAGAGGAAGGAGGGGTGCTGGGGGAATGGGGGGAGGCTGGAGGTAGATCCTGAAGAACCTGGGCTATGACTCTCTGGAGGCTGGAGTTGGCCTGGTCTTCAGGGAAGAGACACCAAGGGCCTTGAAGCAGAAGAAGGTCATGGACACAGTTACTAAGTGCTTGGGGGCAGAAGTGGGGGCAGAGAGAGAGAGAGAGATGGGGGGCTGTCTGAGAATGCAGGCCAGAGACTATGACATGGCAGTAGCGCCAGCAAAGGGGAGGAACAGCTGGCAGACTGGGTGACTCCTGATCTGTGGTTCAACCACAAATCAGTTACATGTTACATGGCAGTTACATGTTACATGGCAGTTACACATTACATGCTACACTGCCATGAGTCATAGGCACAATCTGCTCTGTCAGTATGGGGAACAAGACCTTAAGGAAGAGTAGAGAAAACGGTCTCAGACTTAGAGACAGACACATTAAAATCCCTTCAATAGCACTTTATGACATTTTCTTAAGGAAATGTTTTCTCATTTGGCCCTCCCAACACTTGTCTGTTTTGGTAATGAGAAATGTAAGGTAGGGGCACAATTAGAACGTCAAATTCAGGTCTCCTGACTCTTGGCCCCATGTTTGACCACAAAAATGGCTTCTCTGAACTGACGGCAGGCAGAGGTGGTGGGAAATTTGCCCTTGCCCAGCTGCTTCCCACTGCCTCCCCTGCACTCCACAGCCCCAAGCCTGCTGCCAAAGGTCAGTGTTCTTCCAGCACCTTCACGCCCCTGCTCAGGCTTTGCTCTTTATCGTATGAAGAGGTGGGTGGGGCCAAATGAAGGTTCTTGACATTCAGACATAAACAGGTGACCCCCCCCTTTTTTTTTAAATGAAGGAATCTTACGGATCACTAACCTGAACTCAAATAAAAAAGAACCTTCTCAGGCTGAGGCAGAGGTGGCTATTTGGTTGGCTGGTTGTCCTGACTGCCCCGACCATCTGGTAGCCTCCGTGACACTATCAGAATCCCCAGGGTTCCACGGCCCACAGTTTGTAAACCATGGGCTGGAGGCTCCTACTTCAGCATCCTAGAGTGAGGGATTCTCCACCTGGATCCACAAATAGAATTCTCCGAACTTGGAAGGAAAACATTCCATCTTTATTTCACTGACCTCTAACTCAAGTTAAATACTTTGTTCCATTGTAAATGTCAGCAGTGACCACACTAATAGAGACCGTTCCTGTGACTCTGTCACTAAGAGAAATCAGATATTTTTGTATCAGATATTTTGTATTATAGTTGTCATAGATCTTTCAAAACATCATTTATGCTCATTACTCGAAAATGACAATAGTTATTATATCTGCTGCCAAATCTCATTTTAAAGTTATTAATAAAGAAGTACATATTATGCATACAATTAAAAATTTTTCTTGATGCCTATATATTTTCTTTTGTGCATTTAAAAATGGTCTGGAAAGGGGTCCTTCTGGCTTCACAGACTGCCAGAGGAGTCCAGGGCATCAGGAGGTTACGAGCCCCTGTTCTAGAACTTCTCTTCCAGAATGGAGGGGGCTGGGAACTGTTGAAGGCTCTGCCAAAAGAGGGCATGTAGGACCCAGGGTCCCCGGAGGCCCCATGCTCCAACGTGCACACTCTGAGACCGAGGAAAATGAGACAGGAAAGTGGGGCAGGAGCAAAGGGACTCTGAGAAGTGGAGCAGAAGCCAACGGGCCAGGATGGCAGGGCTCAGTCTAGTGGGACGGAACTGAATTCCTCAGCCCTGACCCCAGTCAGACTTCCGAGGGAGCCAGGACTCATAGGTCCAAGTCCTGTTTCTCATTTCCCTGCCCAGTCTCAATTGTCTTCTCTGAGCTAATATAGCAGAAGCAACAGTGGCCTCGAGGTGAAGAGAGACCTGTTTCCAGATGGGACCCTTCCTTGCCTTGCTGAGTGATTTTGGGCAAGTCACCTCCCTCACCCAGGCAGTTTTCGGGGTGGTGTAATTGCCTTCCTAAGTACGGTTACGAGCCCTTACCATGCCCACAGTAGACCTTGCTGAGAGATCTCAGCACACGATCATTCCATGTTCACAGGCAGCTTCAGAAGCCATCTTAACACTCTACCAGTTGATTGGAATTAGCAAATGTATCATATCTGGTATTGCTGGACCAGATCATCTACACATTTCCATCTGGACTAGTCTGTCCATGTCTCTAAAGACCTGATTCCAGGAACTCAAGTCAGACAGTAGCTAGAAGTGCAGACCTCTCAAGCATGGCTATTTCTCACTCAGACACGTGTGTGTGTGTGTGTGAGAGAGAGAGAGAGAGAGAGAGAGACAGGAAAGAGAACATTCTTAGCTGGGCTATAGATTTTCTCTTGTACACTCTAGAGCAAAAATGGGGTCAGAAGAGGACACTCGGATGTTGAAATCTCAATCAGACTTCCTAGAACAGATGAGCAGAGGCACATGGAAGTCGAACTCTGAGCAGTGTTGGGAATGGGTATCACGCCAGGACCAGTACCACCAGGCCCTACCTGTCCCCAGATGTCTTCTGTCACAAGAAGTAACAGACATGTGGTGCAGCAGAATGATGATGACAAAGAGTGAATAACACCCACCACTCCTAGTGTCATTTACAGGGCCTGACATCATGCACAGCCAGGTGGTCAAGAGTGGCTGTGCTGTAGATACGTGGTTTCTCTCCCAAACGGCACAAAAAGCCAGTTAGAAAGTTATTTCCGAGTGTTCACTAGCCTAGGTTACAGCTAAAGCCCAGACAAGTGTTATAACTTACTTAAGGTCACAGCCAGTTCAAGCGTTAGGACCAGGGCCCAGGTCTCTGCAGAGAGAGTGTGCTGGGTAGATAGTAGGGAATGATGGGAACTGTGTCAAATTAGAGGTCATGGGTTCTGTTGAGAGGCAGCAGCTGATTATCAGTTTAAGTTGATAGTTGGCATGGGAGGGTGTGGACCTAGAGGGCCCCATTCTTCTGATTTTAAAGAGAAGTCAGAATTGAGATTTTTTTTTTTTAATTAAACAACTCCATTCTCAAATGTTGGTGTCTAAATTTTAAGAGGTTAAAACAAAACAAAACAAAACACTGAGTAGACCAAACAGATTGGATCGGGGACTTTAGAATTTGGCCTGATTTGCAACTTCTGGGAGAGCAGGTGAGAGCCCAGGCTCTGAATTCAGCAGTACAAAGACCTGAGTCACAGTTCTGGCATTTTGTTAGCTGAGCAGTCTTACTCAAGATCTGTAGCCTCTCTGGGCCCCACAGCTTTCATCTGTAAAATGGGAATACTAAAATGGACTTGAGTATGGATTAAGGGAGGTGATGAGTTGTAAACAATTAGCCCAGTCATTCGATCAAGAAATGGTGCTCATTTCTTGATCGAAGAAATGAGCACCATAGGTGCTCAAGAAATGTAGCTCCTCCACCAAAGTGCCTCTAGGCTTCATGGTGATTGGATGAACCCCACAGCCCATCTACCTCAAGCTTATTTCTGCAAGGTCTTGGAGCTCAGTGCCCAAGAAACTCTAACATAGATGCGCAAGGCCCTCAAACCTGCTCACACATACCCTGCACACACCCTTGGGAGGATTTGGAGATGCCAAGTGTGGTTACCAAGGAAAGATGTTTAGGAGGCTTCCCTGGAGTGTAGCCACAACCTCTAGTGTTGTTTAGAAGAGAGGCCTATACAGTGCAGAGGGTTGCCGAACGTGACCTGTTGGGGTGCTTCACAGCATTGGAATTTTTCAGCTTGAATTTTGTTAGCTCATATGCACCAGTACACACGCACATATAGGCTCTCACACACTATCTGCCCAGAGCCTGGGCAAAAGGGGCTGCCTTTCCTGTTCGTGGGAAACTTCTATTCTAGCTCTTACTCCTCTCATTCTCCTGCAGGTTCGCTGGGAAGGGAGGTACCATCCTGACCCTTGAAACAGCATTCCCTGAGACCGATTTGCTCAGCAGGGAGCTGTGGGAGAAGGGACAGGGCAAAGAAGCTCAAATGACTGAATAGAAGGGCCTTGGAACCTAGTCTGGGCCCTTGAAGCAAGAAGCGACAACAGCCCCCCGGACTCAGGGGAATGGACTGGTTCCAAAGACCCGCCCATCCATGTCTCCAGGAGTCTCCTGCCACCCCCAGATGATGGCCAGACTATGAGGGGCTGTACTTCACAGATGGGGAGACAGACACGAATGTCTTCCTCTGACTCAGTTTATCCAATACATGCCAAGGATCAGGAGCCCTCCCGATGTGGGACTCTCTAATGGATCAAGTATGTGTTTGTTCTGAGTCCTTGTCCTAAGCTGAACCTCAGCTTAACAACAACATCGCTACCTCTTAGCCAGCAACACTCTTGATATTCCTCCACTCACACCTCATATTAGAATTTAGAAGACATCGAGGCAGAGAAAAGTGACTTATACCCAAGGTTACCGGTAGGTCTGAAGGTCTGTATTTGAACTCAAGATTGACTTCAAAGTGCATGTTCCAACCACATATCACACCACCTCATGCATTAAGGCCACGTTTCCGGCCTGGGGTTCAGTTCCAGGAGTCATTAAAAAATACCATGACTCAGTGAGCTGTTTCCCCCTGCTTTGTGTTTATATGAGTCTGTATTTCAAAAAAAGCCCCAATAAATGATATTGTAAAAAAGCAAAAGAACTTAACAAGCAACCACAATCCCATCATAATTGGAATACTTCTTTATCGTGGAGGTCACATTTTATAAAACATTCATTACTCTATTTTGTCAATTCTAAAATGCATGCCTGTGGGGTTTTTGTTTTCAATCTTTGAGTTTGGGAAGCACTTAAAAATCTGTGGTCTCTGAGCTTCCATGAAATACACTATTTTATTTGGCCCTAAGAATAATCCTGGTAGGCAAGCATTGCCAAGATTACAATCCCCATTTTACAGCTGGGAAAACCGAGGTTCAAAGAGGTTAGGTAACTTGCCTGAGGTTACAAAGCCAGCCAATGCAGATTAGCCCTGTGTCCTGATTCCCAGCACAAGCTGGGTCCACCTTCCGCTCCTGGACTCTAGATACTGTGCTCACACCTACCTGTTTCCATCACCCCACTGGCCAAACCCTAGCAGAGGACTAAGGGACACCTCAGCTCTGCCATCCAGGATTGTCCATCCTCAGGCAGAGGGGGGATGAACCCACTATGGGATCTCCTAGGAGTAGTCCAGTCCCATATAGGAAATTTTCAGGCCACAGGAGCCCTCTTTCAAGAACACATCCCACGTGTTGTAGAGACCAAAACTGGGCTGGGGTATGAAGGCGGTATTTCTGCCTGGTTCCTTCATAAACCATACAAGCCAGATCTAGAGGCTCCCACCTAAGTTCCCCATTCCCTGAAAATTGCCCTATTTCTCGTATTTCTTTTTTTTTTTTTTTAAAGATTTTATTTATTTATTTGAAAGGCAGAGATTACAAGGGCAGAGAGGCAGGCAGAGAGAGAGGAGGAAGCAGGCTCCCCGCTGAGCAGAGAGCCCGATGTGGGGCTCGATCCCAGGACTCTGAGACCATGACCTGAGCCGAAGGCAGAGGCTTTAACCCACTGAGCCACCCAGGCGCCCCGTATTTCTCGTACTTCAAAAGGCCAAATGAAAAGCAAATATTGACTCTAGATAAGCTCGCACAGGCAGCCTAAAACACTGCATTTCTTTGCTTTTGGTTTAACTTACATCAGCTCAGCGGTATCACCGCGGTGCGTTCCTGCTGCCCAGAAAACAGATCGGCCAGTATAGGGTCCCAATTAATGACATTATGTAACACAAAAATCTTTCAAAACAGGGGGTGTGACAGGGGAAAATAAGAAAAGGAGAAAGCTGACATGGAAATTTGAGCTTCTCATTCTCCCAGATGGAGAACATGAGGCTCAGAAAGCTGGAGTGATTTGCTCAAGGTCACACAGCAGGGCCCAAACCAGCACCCAAGGTTTCTGACCCTCAAGAGACACATCTCCCCCCGCCCCACACCCCCAACCCTGCTGGGCTGAGGATCAAGAAACCCAGATTGTCCGGACTCACCGGGGTTGCTGCAGGGGGTCACGACAGGGAAGTGGCTTCTCCCTCACACCTGTGGGCTCCTTCCTGGCGGGCAGTTGCCAAGGCCACGCTGTCTTTCCTTCCTGGGTGTCTGCCAGGGCAGCTAGACAAGGGAGCCTCCTGGAAGGACAGCTCTGGGCAAAGGCGAAGGTGGCCTCTCTGAAGACAGCACCCACTAGGACACCACCAGATGACCAGGCCCTGGGGTCACGGCGTGGCCACGGAGGGCTTAATTACACCTAGCTGGCACAGCTGCCTCCAGCCCCCACCTGGGAGCTCTCCAGGTGGCATGGCTGGTTTTCCTGCCAGTGGCTGGGTGCCTTTAAGAGCATGACTGCAGTTCATTGGCTGAGCAAGGCTCCCCCTACCTCTTTACCTGAGCAGGTGAGAGAAGCAAGGCTAGGGGAGGGCTGGGGGACTCAGGTGAGAAAACAAACAGTGACAATGAGCTGGCTCCCCCTTCCTCCACAGACAGCCCTTCCTTCCTGGGCTTCCTTCCTTATCCCCGCCCCCCACCGCAGGACCTGCTGGGGAGGTAAAGAAAGGGCAAACATCCTGCAAAGTGCCTAGTGCCATTCAGTTTCCCAAGCTTCACCAGCTCACAGTAACCCTAGACCAGAGTTACCCGTATGTCTTCTCGGTCGATGGAGAAACTGTCCTTGGAGAAATGAAATGGCTTGTCCAGCTCACGCAGCTCTTGGAAGGAAGGGCGACCGAGTAGGAGGGTGTGAGGACCCAAACGTGAGTCTCCTGCTTTTGACTTTCCACACGCTGCTCCTGGACCACACCACATCCCTCTCTCAGTGAGGCCTCTGGCAAGCCGCTCACTGCCTCAGTTTCCACATCTGTAAGACGGTACAGTCATGGTTGTATGTAGGTCTCTACTCAATTTATTGAGTGTCTCAGAGACTTAGAGCTTAAAAGGACTCGGGAGATGATCTAGCTCATCCACTCATACAGCAGGCATCCCCTCATTCTGCAGGCATGGTTCTTCAGCAACTATTAGTGCCACACCTGTTTTAAGTCCTAGGGCTACATCGGTGAACGGGAAAATCAAGGACCTTATTGAGTTTACACTCTAGAGAGAAGAAAGACAGACATAAACAAGTAAACAAGCTAGATAGGTAAAAGTACCATGAAGAAATAAAATACGTTGATATGAGGGGCGCCTGGGTGGCTCAGTGGGTTAAAGCCTCTGCTTTCGGCTCAGGTCATGGTCTCAGGGTCCTGGGATCGAGCCCCGCATCGGGCTCTCTGCTCAGCAGGGACCCTGCTTCCTCCTCTCTCTCTCTGCCCGACTCTCTGCCTACTTGTGATCTCTGTCTGTCAAATAAATAAATAAAATCTTTAAAAAAAATAGGTTGATATGATAAAGAACGGGGAGGCTATTTTAGAGTATGTAGTCAGTGAGGCCCTCTCTGAGGAGGGGATATTGAAGCTGAGACTTGAATAATAACAAGGAGCCAGTTATTAAAAGAGCTGGAGCAAGAGTGTTCCAGGCTTTGGGAACTGCAAGTGCAAAGGCCCCGAGGCAGGTGTATTTGGAGACTACAATGAAAGCTGCTGTGGCTAGAGCATAGTCCAATCCCTGCACTCCCTTTTCAATAGATAAGGAAATGATTCAGAGCAAAGGCTTGCCCAAGATCCCCTCTTGCCCATTTCTTTATCCTCATTCATTATGGAGGGAAACTGAAGTGTGGAGTTCATCAGCACATTTGAGTCACCAATAAAACAATCATTCCACAAGCCTACACTGCTTTTACTTCATGTCTCTTCCACTCTGTAGACATGTGTAAGCTCCCAAAGGGCAAGGGCTATGATTTCAGGAGTTTCCCACATTGAAGAATCAAATCCTGACCAACAATATGGGACTAAAATACGCAGCAGCAACGCAAACTGCCCTATGGTGACACAGGGCCAGCACAGCCCCTTCCCATTCAATGCCTTTCCACTTTTGTTTTCAGAATTTTTTACTCTGATTTTTATTTTTATTTTTTAAAAAATATTTTATTTATTTATTTGACAGAGATCACAAGTAGGCAGAGAGGCAGGTGGAGAGAGGAAGGAAAGCAGGCTCCCTGCTGAGCAGAGAGCCCAATGCGGGACTCAATCCTAGGACCCTGAGATCACAACCAAAGCTGAAGGCAGAGGCTGCAACCCACTGAGCTACCCAGGTGCCCCTTACTCTGATTTTTAAAAAGGGCTGCCTGTTTTCAGCCATCATGTTTGTGGTGGGAACACTGGAGTTGTTATGGTTGTTATTCTGAAACTGTCGAATGGGTAGTATGGGTTAAAACAAGTGGGTTTCAGGTCGGTAGTGCTGAGAACCAGGACTTCTGGTGTGAGAGAAAGGAGAGACAAATGAAAGACAAAAGGGGTGAAGTCAAAATTTTACAGTCCTGGATTAAAATCAGAAGTCCCAGTGTGAATTTTTGATGTCGCCGATCTGAAAACAAGCACCATGTTCCCTAGCCATGCCTACTGTTGTCAGGGGTAGAAACAACAACCAACATTTGAGTGAGCACCTTCAGTGCCCAGACTGTGGTCTCTAAATACGATGTTCTGTAAAGGAACCCAGGCTCCTCAAAAAAAAAAAAAAAAAAAAAAAAAGGTGATTCCAACTTTGGGACAGAAAATGTACAACATGTACATCAACTCTTGATGCCACAAATCAAGGAAACTGGGGTCACAGCAAAGGGACTCAGGAGACAATCAGAAGAGACTCCCATATGCCAAAGTCCAGACAACTTCATCAGTGAAGAAAATAATTGCAATGAGTAGAAAACATTGAATATATTTCAATCTGTGAGTTCATAATGATATTTTAAAAATAAGCAAAAAACCCTCACTGATCATCTCTGTAAGGGATTAGGAAATCAACTCATTATATTTTGAAACCTGGTAAATAAAGGGAGACAATTAAGCATTTATTCTGTCCTTCCTGTAAGAACTGTGCCTCAGGCAACCAAAGAGTAGAGGAGAGGAAGGTGCTTTTTATGTAAGCATTCCAATGAATTAAATGAAATAGGAAAGAAGAAGGATTAACTCGGAATATTAGCATTTTGCAACTCCTTATGAATTAGTTGTTCTAGCTGATAATCCTCCAAAGAAAGAAACAACCAGACTTAATGGGCCTCTTGGTGGAATTAACCGCCACCTCCTAGGAAGAACTCAGGCCCCAAGAATCAAGCAGGATTCTGATCAAGCCTTTGGAGTAGGTAGGTACTGGCCAACTTTGTCTTTAATGGGCCAGGTAATTTAAACGTTACAGGCTATGTCTGGTCTCTGTGGCAACGACTTTGCTGTTGGAGCACAAAAGGCAGCTGTGGACAATAGCCAAACAAATGGGCAGTTTGTTCCAACAAAATCCTGTTTTTAAGAAAGGGTAGATATTAGATTTGGCCCATGGACCATAGTTTGCCAACCCTTGTTCTGAACCCCACTACCAATTTACAGGAAGTACGGGGACGAGGAACACATGAAATAACACCATCGGGAGACAATACACAAAAGCCAAACTGGGGGAAAGTCTAATGGGAAAATCAACTTGATTTCTTTAACAAATGAATGTCAAGATATTAAAGATGTCTTGAGGGGCGCCTGGGTGGCTCAGTGGGTTAAAGCCTCTGCCTTCAGCTCAGGTCATGATCTCAGGGTCCTGGGATCAAGCCCCACATCGTACCCGGCTCTCTGCTCAGCAGGGAGCCTGCTTCCTCTTCTCTCTCTGCCTGCTTCTCTGCCTACTTGTGATCTCCATCTGTCAAATAAATAAAATCTTTAAAAAAATATCTTGAGAGAAAAGAGTACCTCTAGAGTAAAAGAAACTTAAGAAATATTAGCCAGTCACATCGTATGAACCTTACTTGACTCTTAATTCAAGCAATTATTTTTTAAAAATATGGGATAATTGGATAAATGTGGACACTGACCTGAATACTTAATAATATGGAAGAATTCTTGTTAACATTTGGAGATAGTTGATGATACACTGTGGTTATGTTTTTTTTTTTATTTAAAGATTTTATTTATTTATTTGACAGAGAGAGATCACAAGCAGGCAGAGAGGCAGGCAGAGAGAGAGAGAGGAGGAAGCAGGCTCCCTGCTGAGCAGAGAGCCTGATGTGGGGCTCGATCCCAGGACCCTGAGATCATGACCTGAGCCGAAAGCAGCGGCCCAACCACTGAGCCACCCAGGCGCCCCCACTGTGGTTATGTTTAAAAGGGGGAGTCCTTATTTTTTTTACAGCTATTTGTTAAAACATTTAGAGATGAAATGGAGCGATAACTCGGATTTGGTTGAAAAGAATGGGTGGTGAAATCTAAAGGAAACAAAATTGGAAAGGGGTTGGAGGTGGGTGACAGATACATAGAAATTCATTCCCTAATCTCTCTTGTTATTTTGCAAATACTTAAAAATTCCTGCTATTTAAAGTTAAAATACAGTTATAACATTTCACACTTAACCAATTGACAAAATTTTTAAAATCTGACGAACTCGAAGTTTGGAAAGGATACAGGGAAGGGAGCTCTCACAGAAGGTGGGAATGTAAATTCCTACAATTTTTGACCCATCCGGATCTATACTCAAGAGAAACTTGAGTCCATTAAGAGACATACAGAAGCATTTTTTATATAGCAAAAATGGAAAACAACCCAAATGAATAATTTCTGACATCTTTGGACCCCGAGAGGTAGGGGGAGGATATGACATGTAGGGATTGGAAATGGCAAGTCTGTGGGGACACAGGAGCCAGAACCCCATCAGGATAGACTTGGCTCAACACGTTGACTTGGTACCCACTCCTGGGCAGGAGTACCCAGGAGTACCCAGGTACCCACTCCTTTTCTGAGTGCTGGGAATACAGAGGTGATGTCCCTCAAGAGTTTTAAAGTCTAGGGCGCCTGGGTGGCTCAGTGGGTTAAGCCGCTGCCTTCGGCTCGGGTCATGATCTCAGGGTGCTGGGATCGAGTCCCGCATCGGGCTCTCTGCTCAGCAGGGAGCCTGCTTCCCTCTCTCTCTCTCTCTGCCTGCCTCTCTGTCTACTTGTGATTTCTCTCTGTCAAATAAATAAATAAATAATCTTTAAAAAAAAAAAAAAGAGTTTTAAAGTCTAGATATAAGAGCTAGAGGGAGGCTGACCCTAACATATCATTGAGCCCAACCTACCCATTTTACAGATGGGGAAAATGAGGCCCAGAGAAGTTAAATGACTTGCCAAGGCACATGGTTGGTTTGTGGAGGAACCAGGAATTGAAAGAGGTCTCTGATGCTCTGCAGAATCAGATCTTGGAGCCATACATTCTTCAGCAGAATCCCGGCCCTGTAACTTACTAGCTGTGATCTTGACCAAGTTATTCTCTTTTCTCAGAAGTATAGGAATACTTACTTCATAGGTCAAAGTGAAGATTAAATGAAATGATATACATAAAGCACTTAACCCCATGACTATAAAGGAGTTAGACCTTAGTGAGTAGGTTATTTACTTTTACTATTATTGATAGAAGGAAAGGCACCGGCAAAAGGACGAAATGCTACATTCTATGTTGCTCTCAAGTGGTTAGATGTGTGTGGGTTCTGCTCCACCATCCTGAAACCCAGTTCCTTGTAAAATGAGGATAATAATAGAACCTATGTCATGGGGGCACCTGCGTGGTGCAGTCAGTTAACCGTCCAACTCTTGGTTTCGGCTCAGGTCATGATCTCAGGGTTGTGAGATCGAGCCCCATGTCAGGCTCTGCACTCAGTGCGTAGTCTGCTTGAGATCCTTACTCCTCCCTCACCACCCCCTCTGCTTCTCCCCCTGCTCAAACACTTTCTATCTAACAAGTAAATAAAATCTTTAAAAAGATAAAAATAAAAAAGAACGAATGTCATGGGGTTGTTGTCAGGATGAACTAATGCCTAGCACATGCTATGCCCTCAATATATAGGAGCTGTGCTGCTGATGAGGAAGACATCTATGCCAGGGTGTCAGGCTCGGGAGACACAAAAAAGAATCAACTGCATTTCCTTCCCTCAGAGTGCTTCAGTCCAGTGGGCGACACGGTCAGAGGCCACTCCTTCCTTTCCATGTCTCCCCATGCCGTTACATTTCAGGCCTGGATCAGGGACCCGGGGGCCAAGTGATTCTGACTATTTTATCCCGCAGGCAAGCTGGCTCTAAAAATGACCAGGCCTGACCTGCTGGGTCTGAATGCACACACGTGCTCACCTCTGCTGCCGAGAACCCCATTCCCCCAGCTCTGCAGATTCCCTGACTGCCTCTGGCTGCCAGAGCCAAAGCATCACATGCTCTGAATAATAAAGCCATCCAGAAAGTTCCCTGTGGTGAGCTGGGCACCACACTCTGGTCTGCACCCTTGGGGCCAGGCAGCCAGAAATATCACAAAAGCCTGCCCTCAAAGCTGAGCTCCTGTCCCCAGCTTGCTGGAGCCATAGAGCATAGGGAGTTTCAATACCCAGTTCCTTCCCTTTCCTGATGCCTTCTCCTCTCAGGGAAACCATGTGTATTTCTCACCCAAGACCCCACTTTCACAGAGCCCAACAAAACATTCTTGGTTGGCTCAGTGACCATTGGTCCCAATTTCCCCAACACTACAGAATGAAAACCACCGAGGGTCACAGAAAGACACAGTCAGACCAATGTGAGGCGAAGGGAACCGGTTAAATATATTTGGCTCTGTGGAAGCAGGAGTGAAGTTGTCCTTTGGAGCGGATATCAAAGCTGTCACCTTGCAGCTGCTCACAGGCGGCAGGCTGGGGACACAACCTGTCCGATGGTGTGGGTCTGGTGCACCGTGATCTCCTTGTGAGCAGGGACCAGACCTGGTTCCCCACTCTGCCCAGCACTCAGCATCAAACCCAGTGCCACAGTGAGCACTCGATCATAACAGTCCTAACAACCCGAACTGTTCCCTTTCACTGCTTATCGTGCTTGTAATTAAATAATTGCGTGTGCAATTATTTATTTAATGTGTGCCTCCCTGACAAGACTGTCAGCAACCTGGAGGCAGAGACTGCCCCTGGTATTGTTCATGATTGTATTCCTGGTGCTTGGCATGGATCTGATACTCAATGTTTGTTGAACGAACAAATGAACACAGATGGCAAAGATGGCCATGGCCACTGGGTCAACTCGCATGCCAATCTTGAAAGCATACACTGCTCTAGGTGCTGAGCACACAACCAGGCCAAAGGAAGCTGCCCTTAGGCCCTTCACTTCAAGGAGCGAAGAGTATTAGGGGAAAGTGGGGGGTGAGGGGAGCAGCAGAGGGGTTTGCTAACACCCAGGCTCAGCTGCTCTTTGAAAGAACCTGCCTCCTAGAAAGTCAACCCATTTACAAAAGAGACAAAATGGAGTGGGAAGCAGGCTTGTCTGGTGGTTAACTGGGGCCTTCTCTTTGCCTCTAGTTGGTGATTTGGGACAGTTGGCCTGGGAGCAGATGGATGATTTCAGCCTGGAGTTCATGGAATCTGTTACAGGACACAAAGAGTAAATCGATGTGTAAATATTTACTATAGGACCTGACAGGGCCCCAGTGCTCAGGAAGGCTCTGTGGAGTTACTGTTTTTGCTCTCAATCTGCCCTCCAAGGCTGCCTAGGGATGAAAGGCACCTTGGAAGGAGCTCTTCAGAGCGTTAGCCTGGCGCTAGGTGCCGGGCTTCCCCAAGGCATCTCCTGGGGCCAGCGTGGACAGACCACAGGCAAGAGGGAGTGAATCATCTAAGGGACAGAAACACGACTCAAACTGACTTAGACAAATCTGGCCCACACATCCCTTAAGCCCAGACAGCAGAGCGGCTTTGTGCACAACTGGTCCAGGAGCTCAAACACTTTCAGAACGTCTCCTCCCTGATTCCATTCCCCTATACGGTCTTCTGTGTGAGCTCCAGTCTCAAGAGAGGTTCAAGATTCCAAGGTGGCTTCCATCCTACCTCAGATACATAGAAATGAGAAAAGGTCTCCCTACCCCAATTCAGGCCAACCTCCCAGAACTGAGTCTCATTGGCTATAACTAAGTCACATGCCCTCTCCAAAGCAATCACTGTGATCAGGATTTGCAAGGCTCTGATTGGTAGAATTGAGTCCCATGTGCACCTCGGGCTACTGGCCTGAGTCCACTCTGCAGACACGGAGGGGAGGATCCCCAAGCAGCCCAGAGTTGCTGTTGCCAAAGAAGGGAGAATGTTGCTGGGGCAGCAAAATAAATATGCACTGCAGATTCCAAACCTCTCTTCAGGTCAGATGACAAGAGCAATGTTACAGTGAGGCCAAACAAGCCTCAATTCTGTCAGACAAACTGATAGGATCTGGAAGGATTCCCAGAGGGCAATGGGCCATTACTCAGCCACGTGCCCCAAAACTTGTTTTATCAGGGCCCATATCAAGGTGCCTCCGGCACTAAATAAGGGACCTCCCCCAAACTTAGTAACCTAGATAAATAACAAGCAAATGTAGTATTTTAAAAACCAAAATTAATGCAAAAAAAATCCATGACAAACAAAATTAGGGGTTTAACACTAAACTTGGTGCATAGTGCTTGATAGAAGTTTGCCATCATCATTTTTCATTCTGGAAATTCCTAAGTTTACTGATGAATCATCTACTATAGCAAACGTACAGTCTTCATTCATTCGACAAATGTTTAATGGGTATTTAGTATATAAATTTGGTACCCTGAGAGAAACACAGTTGATCTAGATCCTACCCCCAGGAGTTCATAATCTGTAATCTGAATGGCAAGATTCACTGGTATACGTCACCAACCTATATTGTGATTCATGTTCTAATGAAGGCCCAAAGGGGACCTGGGTGGCTCAGTTGGTTGGGTGACTGACTGCCTTCCGCTCAGGTCATGATCCCAGGGTCTTGGGATGGAGCCCCAAATCAGGCTCTCTGCTCAGCAGGGAGTCTGCTTCTCCCCTTCCTCTGCCTGACACTCCCCCTGCTCGTGCTCTCTCTCTCTAATAAATAAAAATTTTAAAAAATTAATGAAGGTCCAAAACTTCGCCATGGGAGCCCGGGAGAAGGAGCATTTAAAAAACCTTTTTATAAAATAAATAAGTCCTAGGGCTATACCATATAATATGGTGACTGTAGTTAATAGTACTATATGCTTGTAAGTTACTAAGAGAGTTAAAACTTCTCATGACAAGAAAAAAAACCTGTAACTGTGGGGTGATGGATTGTAACTAGACTTATTGTGGTGATCATTTTGTAATATATGCATAGACCAAATTGTTGGTTGTACACTTGAAACCAATCTCAGTGAAGACTCTTTTCATTATGGAAATGTGGAAACCTACAAAAAAGGAGATAGGACTGTAAACTGAATACCTACATGTTGATCACACAGATTCAACAACTGTGAATATTTCACCATATTTACTTCATCTCACTCTATGTTAAATTTGTGGCTAAAACATCTGAAAGTTAATTACAAATATTCTGGCACTTGAGCCCTAAACACTTCAGTGTGCATTAAAAAAAAAAAAAAAATCTCCTCCATAACCACAGTATACTCACCTCAACTCACAAACTAACAATCATTTCCTTACATCATCTGATGTCCAGTTCACAGATTTCCCCCATTGTCTGAATACATGGTCTCAGCTTAAGGGAAAAAAATGAACAAAGATATATATAATCAAGAGTCACATCTTTCTTAGATCTCTTTAAACCCAGAATCTCCTCTCCCATTGCTTTTGCTTTGTTCTCATGACATTGACTTTTAAGAGAGATCCCAACTGTTGTCTTATAAACTGTCCCACGTTTTAGATGTGTCTGGCTGCTTTTCTGGGTGTTATTCACTATGTTCCTCTGCCCCTGAAATTCCTGTAAACTGAAGCTAGCCTTAAAGACCTGATTAGGTTTAGGCTCAACATTTCTGGCAAGAGCCAAAACAGGTGGGGCTGTGGATTCTATTGCATCCTATCAGAAGGCAGGGAACGTTGGCTGTCCCATCACTGGCCATGCTGTGTGGTCCCTGGGTTAAGGAAATAACAGACACATTGAGGAGAAAGGAACTGGGAAAGGTGGTTAAGTCTTCCCAGTGACATTTGAATAGGGCTTTATAGACTCTGTAGGAGGCTACTGGATGGAGATAAAGGAAGAGGAAGGGTTCTCCAGGCATACATGGAGGCACAGTGTTGGGGAAGAGAATGACTGGCTTTAGGAAGTAGGAGGTGGTAGCTGAATGTGGCTGAGAATAGTTGTAAGGACTAAACACATAAGCTGAGTTTAATGCGTTCCAGGAACTATGCTAAGTGACTCATTTAATTCTTCACACAGTCCTATGGAGTGGGTGCCACCACCTCCATTTTCCCATTTGAAGGGTATGGAATCAAGGTTGAGTGATACGTGGTAACTTGTCTAAGGTTACATAGCTAGAGTCAGGCAGACTCAGGATTTGAATCCGGTTGCCTGACTCCTGAACCTCTGCCTTTAAGAAGCACTAAGCTCCAGTGTTACGGTGACAGGGGCAACAGAGTTGAGGAGGCAGGCTGGGGACAGGTGGAGACAGGCCTTCTCAGTCATCCTGAGTTTGAACGTTATTCCAGCGGCAAGTGCAGGTTTCCTGGTCTGGGCGGCAGGGCTGTATCTGGGAACATGCACCTTGGGAACTCAGCCCTGTGAAGGATGAGTGGACAGCTGATGGGGGGAGCTCTCAGGGGCAAGCCAGGTGTCCCTTCAGGCCAGCGGGACCTGGTGAACAGAGGTGAACAGACATGAACAGGACCTGGGAGATGCCTCCCAGGCCTGTGTGCGGATTCTTACTTTCCCAGTCATCAGGAGGCCTGGGAGGGAGAAAGGATTTCGGGGTGGGTTCTGTGTGACACCTGCAGTCTTCCCAAGGAGGCAGGCAAACATCGGGTTGGCTCCGCACTCTGGACTCCCCAGCAGCCTGGCAGACTGCTTTATCTCAGCCTCATCCCAGAGATCAGCAACCTGTGAGCCATATCCCAGTGAGACGTGGTGAGTTGCAAAGACCCGCTGCAGCCCCAGCCTTAACCTCTGAGAGCCAGAGAGGAAAAGCGATTGACCCAAGGTCACACAGTCATATCTCAGCAGAGACAGGACTAGTGGCACTGTGTCTCTTAATTCCAAGTGTGCTACTCTTTCAGGATGGAGTCTATTTCAGCATCAAAGAGGGACAAAGACACAACCGTTTTGGATTAGCCACCAGGTTACCCCATACTCTGGGGAACACTTCATTTTAAATTTATATTTTCCCACTTTGGGGATCCTCTCTGAGGGACAGGGCGTCCTCCCGGTTGGTTTTTGTCGCACAGCCTTTCAGACAGGGGACCATCCCCTGTCCCGAGGCCCCATCCCCAGCTGGGGGTGCAGACTCCATGCTCCCTTCCAGTCTAGGTGAGGAGGGCACACAGATGGAGTGACAGGAACTGCTCTGGGGCCATGCTGCCTGTTTTAAATCTCTGTCCTCACTCACCAGCTGAGCAACCTTGAGCTGCTCGCGTCCCCTCTGTGCTTCTGTTTTTTCATTTTTAACTTGGTGAAAATAACAGTGCTTCGTAGGGTTCGGTATGAGAATTAAATAACATAAGTAGTATTTAAGGGCCTAGTAAGGCACTTGCCACATGATAAAGGCTGGTTATTATGATTAACCTGGGACTCAGGAGGCACGGGTACCTGCCACTAATTTACTTACGTGGTGGACAAACCTTCTAGATCCGAAATAGAACCTGCCTCCTCTACAAAGTCCATCCAGATTAACTGCACACAGTTTAAAGGCCTCCTTGATTTCCAGTATTTAAAGCACAGCTGTACTAAGACTGGGTGGGGAAGAGCATTCTGTGGACCCTTCTCCCCACGGCACTAAGGCGTTGTCGTTCAGGCACTGCCTCCCCCCACCTACTTGGGTAAATCACTTCATCTTTGTGATTCAGTATTCTCTGTCAAATGGGGATAATAATCCTTCTTTTATCTGTTTTGAGCAGATTCCTGACTACTTTGAGAATGGAAGGAAACAAACATACAAAGTGTTTTTTCAAAGCATATTTAATAACCAGGAAAAGTGATGCCAATATATAAGGCTTACTTCCCTATTGTGAATTTCTTATTTAAGGATTTTACACAAAGACTTATAAATACATTCTCATGGTAACATATTCATGATATAATGTTCATCAGAAAAGAGCAATCCAGTGTATACGAAGTGTGACCCCTACTACATTTTTAAAAAGTGTAAATACACTGAAAACAAAAATAAATAATGGTAAGGAAACCCACCAACATGTTAAGTGACCTCTGGGTAGTAGGGTTACTGATAACTATTGTCTCCATCTTTTCTCTATTTCCCTCTTTCTAACAAGTATACTATTTTTATAAATAGAAGACGACGACAGTGATTTTTAAAGAAAAATAATGTGCTTGAAATTAGTCAAGGCTAAGCTGAAACAAGTTCGAGGTCACCCATCTGTGGGCAATCAGAACTCTTTAGGATGACAATTCTGCCTTTAGCAAGCACCCGTCCCCCAACCATGGGTCAGTCCATGTTTTATTTTCTTTGAAAGCCCCATGCAGAGCTCCCCACTCCTTCATCTTCCAGAATTTCACCAGCCTCCTTGGCCCAGAATTTCTGCTTCTGTAGTCAGGCCTAGCCTGGCCACGGGAAGCTGCGGGCTGTGCCCTGGGGAGCTGGAGATGACCCCCAGGTCCCTGCAGTTACCAGCTTACTTGGTGAGCTGAGGAGGCCTGTTATTTACCAGTTCAAACAAAAACCCGGCTGGGGCATGGGTTCTCCCCCACTCTGGGTTATTATGCTTCTTCGTGTGTTCTTTACAGGCCTCGAGGACCTTCTCGGAGTCCCCCCCCAGCTTTACCGTGATTTACAGTAAAGGTTTACAGCTCTTAATCCTTCAGTGATTCCTCATTTCCCTCAGGGTGGGCATCTGCCAACCTCCTTAGTCTGGCCTGTAAGTGCCCCTACCATCTGAACCAGCTTCCCAAGCATCTTCCATGAGTTGATCAAACGGTCCCCTAGCCAACAGGACCTGTCACTTCTCAGGGCCAGGCAACGGTCCTTTGGTGGTATCTTCCACTTTCTTTTAAAGAAAATCCGGAAATCTGGATCTTTATGAGAAATCTCATTTTTTTTTTTTTAAATACTGGCAGCTAATTCACCAAACACATTTGGCCAGTCGGCTGATCGTAATTTGTGACTTCTCATAGGAACACATTGAACTTTTCTCCCTCTGTACCTTTGCTTTTGCTATTTCCACTGCCAAGAACACCCTCCCACTCAACTGGGTCTGATGAACTCTACCTATTCTGTCAGACCCAGCTGGGACACCACATCTTCCGTGAGCATCCCCGGATGACCCTGGCTAGAAGTGACCTCTCCCTCCTTGGGGCCACACCAGGGTCTGTGCCTGCCCATCTCATGCCACAACTGATTTTAATGAGTCCGATCTCCCCTGGTAGACAACGAGCTCCTGGAATATTTGACAAATATTTAAGAAGCACCTGCTCTGTTGCCGGCATCAAACTAAGACTGCGGCCTAGAACAAGACAGACTTTGCCTTGATGGAATGTGGAGTCTACTGCCGGGGACAGAGCTTAAAAAAATTATTCCCAAGATACCTAATTCCAATTGTGATGCGTTTTTGTTCGTTTTTGGTGATTTGTTTTTTATGGAGTTAAGAAAGTTTGTAAAGGAGCTTAATCTAGGCAGGAGGATTAAGCAGGTCACGAGGCAGCCTGGGTGAGGCAGCCTGGGTGAAGCGTTAGCACTCCAGGCTGCCACATAAGGTTGCACAGTCCGTATACTGCACAAAGGTAACCAGCTGAGAGGGCAGACGAAAGCTGAAGTCCAGATCCTGCTTGCCTGCCCAAGCTGTGCCCTTTTCTACTTTGCAGAAATGTAGGGGCAGTGTTTAGTTTCTCTGACCACCCCCCAACTCCCCCTAAAAGCTGCTCTAAATAAATGTAGAATCGAAATTAAAAGGGTGACTTCTCTATATAGACACAGCCTCAAAAGAAGTCCCCGCTTTTGCTTTCTACCAGAATATATTTCCTAAATCCTTACTTCAGAGACTCTGGGGATCAAGGTGGTTATCTCTGAGGAAGTGATATAGTGATATATACAGGCAGGTGGAAGTATGGGAACAGCAGCACATACCAGGCCTCTGAGGACAGAAAGTACCATGGCTGAAGGGCCTAATACATGGGTAGCACGGCTGCAGTGTGGACAGAGAAGGGGAAGAGCAGCAAAGGGTGGGCTGGGTAGTGACCATCCCATGCAAAGCCTGGAAAGCCATTATTACGGGGTTTGATTCTTATTCTGAAGTATTTTCTGTATCCCCCTCTCTGACCAGATTGCTGTTGGGGGTCACTGCTTCTGGGCAGGCCTACAGAGTGCACGGTTAACAAAAACTACCTTTGCAGAGCACCTACCAAGAGCCACACACTATGCTGGGGCCACACGTCTAGCCCATTCTTCCTCTCCTATCCTCCTAAGGAAGTATCCTTTGATTCCAATCGAACAGATGAAAAAATTGAGGCACACAGAAGATAAGCCGGAATATCACCTGGCTACTCAGGGGTGGGCGGGGACCCACGCCCAGATCTCCGGGATTCTGAGCCCCTCCTTTGGTTGCCAGGTAGAAGCGCTCAGGAATAAACTAGAAGGCACAGGGAGTATGGCACCTTGCCACTCAGAGTGGGGTCTGGGGGCCAGAGGTATTGGTTATCACCTGGAAACTTGTCAGAGATGTAGACTTTCACGTACCATCCCCGTCCTACTGACCTCAAATCTGCGTCTTACCCGACTCATGTACACATCACAGGCTAAGAACACCGAGACTAATCCAAGCAATGACTGCTTTTGCAACCCTTACACAACAGTCTCGAGTCTCACAGGCAGGACTCCAGTGACTTGAAAACAGCTTATTCTAACCAATTTTGCCGGAATTGCCAACTGCTCGATCCATCCACCGCCTCAGTTTTGCCTTCTGTTGTGACTCCAAAAGAAAGACCTAGAATGTTCCATCAACGCCAGGGAGGGGCCGCTGAAACACTCCGCTTCCGCTCAATTTCTCAGTATGATCTGCTCTCATCCAGGAATAAATGTGAAGCGATTTGACCCTTCTCCTGGTTAATTACTGCTCCAAATCATCTTCCATTTGGGGTGCACTGACCCCCAGATCATGTTCTGGGACCCACCTTTGGCAAGACAATTCCCTTTCTCAGTCCGCATACCAAAGGAGGCAAGATGGTTTGCCGGAAAAAGATGAGTGGGTGAGAAAAAGCTGGGTTCTCTTTCCCCGTTAAGGCCACATGTTCTGCGACCCTGGGAAACTCCCAACTCCACTTCCTCATTGGCATCTGAGAAATGGGTAGGATGGACAGGGCAGGAATCACTAGATCCAAGGCTTGGCTCAAGGAAGTTTAGGGGCTTCGGTGAAAATAGGAAGGCGTAGTGGGGACTGTGGCGAACCAGAGGATGCATTACCTTGACTAAAAAAGGCGGCCTGGGCGCCTGGGTGGCTCAGTGGGTTAAGCCGCTGCCTTCGGCTCAGGTCATGATCCCAGCGTCCTGGGATCGAGTCCCACATCGGGCTCTCTGCTCAGCGGGGAGCCTGCTTCCTCCTCTCTCTCTGCCTGCCTCTCTGTCTACTTGTGATTTCTGTCTGTCAAATAAATAAAATCTTTAAAAAAAAAAAAAAAAAAAAAAAAAAAAAAAAGGCGGCCTCACTCAGCCTTAGGCTATTGTTGTACTGGGAAATAGGGGACCGGTGTCGCCATGTAATTCTAATTTTTCAAGGGTTGGGAATCTGGTGTTCCCCCTACGCAGTATCACACGGTGTTTAAATACGGGCATCTGCTTCAACTTAAACTACACTCTGTGGGTCAAACGCAGATCAGGTGCAGGGGAGATGTGCCCGTGGGCCGCCCGCTCGCGCTGCCCGGCCTGGATGCCATCCTAATGGTGTAAGTTTATGACTCCATCCTACGTGTAGCTCTTTCAGAATGCCGCACAGCCGCTGCTGCAAGGGCGGCGGAATCCGCGCCCTCCGGGACCGCCCGCCCCTCCCCGCCGCGGCGCGGGCGCCCATCGGTGCCCCCTCCCAGGCCTCTCCCGCCGAGGGCCGTGCGCAGGGACTCGGTCCCATCCGTGGTGGCGGCGACGGGCGCACGTCGCTTTCTTCGCACCCTCCCTACCTGCTCGCCCGCCGTCCCCGCAGCGCCGCAGCGATGACTCAGCCTCTGGCGGCCCTGGTGCGGCGGGGGAGGGGCGAGGGCGAGGGCGGGGAGGGGAGGGAGGAGGGAGGAAAGACGGGAAAGGGAGGGGACGAGAAGCGGCCGCGGAGGGAGAGGGGAGGAGAGGGAGGCGGAGAGGAGGGGCCCGGGGGGAGGGGAGGGGAGGGGAGGGGCTCGGGGAGGGAGGAGGAAGGAGGGGAGGGGCTGAGCGGGGGGAGGGGGAGGCCGAAGCCCCGCCCCCCTGCTCCCGCAACCCTACAGACTTCGGGCTGTCTGGGTGCTGGGGGAGCTGGGTGGGGAATAGCGGAGGGGCGCGGCTGAGACGGAGAAGGGAGGTTCGTGCGCTCCCCGCAGAGGAGCCCCACTCCCGAATGCGCGTGTGGACGCGCGCTTCCCAGCCGCACCGACAGGCCCACCCTTGCCGTTGGTGAATTGGCGAGAGGAAATGCACCTTTAGCCGTGGACTTTTATGGAGCACCTCCCGGTGGGGGCCTTGGGTCCTGGGCAGTTAGAGACCGAGATGAAGGAGCCTAAACTCTGCGTGGGGGGGGGGGCGGGGGTGCTTGGGGCGAGAGAGAGCCCACACAACTACCCTAGAAGTGCAAGTTTAAAGGGAGAAATAATCTACTGGCTCATTTTGGGGGGCTTACACAAATAGCTGTAACACAAAGTTGAATTTGGAAGGTGCCCCAAGGAAGTTTCCTTAACAAATTTTTGATAATATAAATGAATCTATGAATGAATGAAATGTGCAGTGGGCGCATGTATGCGTGTATATGAGGGCACAGTTATTTTTAAATGCCTTTTTATACGAACGTGTGTTCTTGTGTGTTTGGGGGGATATATAGGAGTGTGTGTGTGTGTGTGTGTGTCTTGAATGATATATGTATATGCGTGCTTATACATGTAAGCATATTGATAGCTGTGTATGAGTCTGTGTGCCTAGAATGTATCTCTGTGGATATGCACAGGTGTTTATGTACCTCAAGGTTAAACGTGTGTACATATGAGATCTACGGGCATCCCTAAGTTTGAATGTAAATAGATATCTGCACATGAATTTGTAGGTTTGTGTATATGACTACATGTCCTTGAGTATGTATTGCTTTTATGTGCTGATGTGTGTGTATGGGGGACTGCATGTGTCTTAGTGAGATTGTGTTATGCAGTTGTGTGTGTCCGTAGGAGAATACATCTGTGAGTCTGTGACCTAAGCTGGAGTGTGTCTTCAGGTGGCATGTGTGTGTCTGTGTGTATAAGTGAGAACACATTCCTTTTTCAGAGTCTGAATGGATACAGTTGCATATGCGTCTTAATGCCTCTCTCTAGTCATTCTCCTGATTTAGTCTGAGATAAGGGGCATGTGATCCTTTCCAGTTTTATTGAAACATAACATACATCATTGCCTAAGTGTCAGGTGTACAGCGTGATGGTCTGATTTACGTATATCGTGAAGCGATACCACAGCAGGCTCAGCTAACATCGATCTTCTCATGCAGATACAAGATACAATAAAGGAAAAGAAGGAAAAAAGGAAAAGAGAATTTCTCCTTGTGATGAGAACGCTTAGGATCTACTCTTATCAGCCTTCCGACGCATCACCGAAGATGGTAGCTACAGTCCGTGCAGGACCTCTCTGGTGCTTACTTACCTCCTCGCTGGAAGTTTGTGTTTTCTGACCACTTCTTCCATTTTCCCTTCTGCTCTCCCTCTGGCAACCACACCTCTGATCTTTTTTTAATCACTTGTTTTTTGTTGTTGTTGTTTTTAGATTCCACATTGAAATGAGATTATACAGTACTTCTGTTCCTCGGACTGATTTCGCTCAGCATAAGGCATACAAGATCCATCCGTATTGTGGTAACTGATAGGATTTCCTTGTTTTTTTTTTTTTGTTTTTTTTTTTTTAGGGCCATGTGATTCTTAAGGGTTGGGCTACTGGAGATGCCTCCTGGAGGAAGAGGCCCTTGGTGCGTGTAGTGGGGGGCGGGGACCGTGGAAGGAAGAAAAATCTCCTGTGGTACCGGCCCAGGGGCCATTCAGAGCAGTGGGAGGCTTGGGGAACAAGGTAGGCTAAAGCAAGACCTCGAATGCCAGCTCCTCTGGCTTCTGGGGCCCCCTCAGGTGCTTGGTCTCTTTGTCTCCAGGCCTCCTCCCTGGTCGGTTCATCATGTCAGCGAGGGGCAGTGGTGCTCTGCAGAGCTCATGAACAATAGTAATGTGGGGGCTCACTGGCTGTGTGAGCCCCCACAAAAGCAGCGAACTGGCATTGGTTCAACTCTGGGAGGCAGAAATCTAGTATCCCCTGTTTCATAGGGGAATCTAAGTTGGTCAAGTGCCTGCTGCTATTTCCATAGCTAGGAAGGGTGCCTCCGACTCCAGAGGCAGGCGTGCCTTCTCAATGGCTAGACCACACGCTTGCAATCTCAGCACTATTAACGTTGGAGGCCAGAGAATTCAGTGATGTAGGGCTGCCGTGGGCACCATAGGATAGTCTCCAGCTATCCTGGATGCCAGTCACACCTTCCTCCCTGGTTGTGACAACCAAAATGTCTCCAGACAAGTCCAAATGCCCCCTGGGGACAGAATCACCCCCTGATTGAGAATCACTGTGCTAAACCTGTCCTGCCTCCCTGGCTAAATGTTTCTTGAGGGGCTGTACCTTCTCCACCTGGTCCGGTGGCTTCAGCTGCCCCCTCTTCCTCCACAGGGATCATCGCTTTCATGCAGGTAGCCCTTTGCCTGTGCCACAAACAGAGGGTTGAGCAGCTGGGCCACCTTGCTCAGCAACTCAACCTCTCTGAACTCCAGCCACAGAACACTTGGCACTTCACTGATACATCAACAGCTCTTACTGTTATCCAGTGAGTCACAGGGGTTTCCGGGGGTCAGAACGTGGAGAAAGAGGGCCCCAAGCCAGCCAGTTCTCTCTGGCCCAGAGCTGTGGACGCTGCTGGTTCTGCGAGTTTGCTTTCCTGGTTCGGTGATATAGTGTTGAGCCAAAGCTGGTCCCCTTTGACGCTGTCATAATTATGCTGTTCTGTTTTTGCAAATAAAACAGCTTGACTTTCCCCACCAGCAGGGCCTGATTTTAATGAGCAAGAGCTGCCTCACAGCCAGCGCAGGTGCTCAGGAAGGGCAAAGTGGAGTCCTATGCAGGGCCGTTGGCGTGTCCAGGCCTGGGCAGGGTGTTCGTGCTGCTGGGCGGGCCTGGGTGGCAGGTGGAGGAGAGAGCTGTAGCTCTGCCACAGGAGCCGGAGGCCTCAGGCTCCTGCTATAGACGAGACAGAGCAGGCCATGGTCGCAGAGGACCTCCACACCACCACCATCTCCGCCGCCCCCGAAGCTCTCTTCTCCCCACCGTGTGTTCCTTTGCTGCCCCGGCTCTCCCTCTGCTCCGTCCATTCTCCCGCAACCTGTGCGGCGTGCCTGTGTGTGTGAGGCCTCGTTCCATTTCCTCTTGGGAGGCTGCAGAGGGGTTCAAGGTGGGGATTCTGAAATAAATGAAATCTTAAAAAAATAAATAAATAAAGGTGGGGTTCTGGCATCTCATTGCCCAAGTCTGGGTGATCTTGGGCAAGCATTTCACCTCCTCGTGCCTCAGCTTCTTCGTTTCTAAAGTGGGGGTACTGAGAGGCGGGTCTGGCGGGACTAGATGAGGTGGTACGTGTAAAGGATGCAAGGTATGCAGGGAGCCCCTAATAAACAGCGGCTCCCACTATTGGCATTATTCTTTAGGAACAAGGAAAGGCACGTGAGCACTTGTTAATTGCCAGGCCCTGGGCTCAGCCCCGGACAATTTTTTTTCCTCCTTTGATCCCTTCAACAGCTCTGTAAGGAAAGAGCTATTATTAGTCTCACAGCAGCGAAGGGGAAGCTCAGATGTGATGATGCTAAGTGACTTACTCAGGGTGACGGAGCTTAAGAGGAATCTGAACCCAAGTGTTGTCCCTGCAAAGCCTAATCACCCTGATCTTCTCCGCTGAAAGCAGATTTCCCCATAGGAAGTGGGGCTCCTCTCCAGCTGGGGTGGGCAGCAGAAATGTGGGAGACATGGAGAAGGCAATGGTGGTGGAGGTCCCTGGGCAGAGGAAAGGTTTGGCTTAAAAGGGATCAGCGCATCTGGGTGGCTCAGTCAGTTGGGCATCTGACTCTTGATTTCAGGTCAAGTCATGATTTCAAGGTCATGGGATCGAGCCCCATCTTGGGTGCCATGTTGGGTGGGGAGCCTGCTTAAGATTCTCTCTTTCCCTCTGCCACTTGTGCTCTCCTCTCTTAAGAAAAAAAAGATTAAAAAAAAAAAAAAAAGGGAAGAAGTTGCCCTTTTTCAGCTTTTGATGAAATTCCTAGCACAGTGGGCCATGGTCTCATGACCTCTAAGAGGTGTTGCCAAGTTTTTATTAGTGCATAAAGTTTATTTGTATTCTGAGCCAGGGTATATATTGTTCTGGTGCTTTTGTTTGAACTGGGTTGTAGGAAAGGTAAGGAAGGCATTAAGTCATAGGAACAGATGGGTGGCCCATTTTAGAGCTGATGCCAGAGAAAGACGGTGTGCGTTTCAGGAGCTGTGAGAACGTGGCCAGGTGGTTCTGCGCACAAGTGTTAGTTCTTCCAACACTTGGCCAAAGGGGACAAAGAGAGTCATGTGGTAATTGTCTTGCTTTCTTTTAAAGATATTCAAGGCGTCGTTTTTTCTTGTACTGTGATTGTATAGTTGTATTAGTTACTTACTGTTATGTAGCAAATAACCCTAAAGTGTAGACAAGCACTACGGCAGTAGAAAGGGCATTTGATTCCTGTGTGACCTGGGAAAAGTCATCTGGAAACCACCTCAATGTACCTAAAACAAATATGTATTATCTCGCAGTTCCTATGGATTAGGAATTCAGGAGTGATTTAGCTGCATGGGCTCTGGCTTGGGGTCTCTGACAAAGTACTCACATAGGTGCTGATTAGGTCTTTTATTTTTATTTTTTTAAAGATTTTATTTATTTATTTGACAGAGAGAGACACAGTAAGAGAAGGAACACAAGTAGGGAGAGTGGGGTTCGATCCGAGGACCTTGAGCCACCCAGGTGCCCCTGATGTAGGTCTTTTGTAAAAGCAAGTGGCGTAACACAAACTTTTCAAAAGTAAGGGACAGCTATATATATATGGACATGCCATAATTAGCTAACTGTTTCCCCTACTGTTGTACACTTAAGCTTCCAAGTTTTCCCTATTCATAATGAGGTGTCAGTGAGCATCTTGGGAGCCCAGAGCTCATCGAGTGCTACGGGCTGTCCTAAGTCCCTGATGTGGCTGCACCTCACTTAATCCTCCACAGCCAAGGGAAACTCAGCTAGACAATGACACTTTTACGCTCTTGTCTAACTCAGAGTGCGTTTTAAGGATGGATAATTCCCTGCTTTCTCAGTCCTAAAGTTCTTTATTCCAATAGCGCCCCTGAGGAGTACTTGTCTTTGCTCTGCAGCAGGTTTGTGAGTGGCACTGGACTTGAAAGAGGCATCGGTTTGAAAGGACAGGTCTTGGTAGCTTATCACCAGGCCCCCGGCAGCCTGGACACAGCAGACACGGCCCCGTAACAGACACGATAGCCCAGGTTATGTTGCCGTGACCAACTACCCCAAGACAGGGGCTTAAAACATTCATTGTGAGGCTGCGACAGGTTCTGTTGCGTGGTCAGCCACCAACCCGACCAGTTGCCATTCTAGGAGGCAAGCAAGAATGTAGTCAGTGGCCCACTGGCTCTTCAAGCCTCACCCGGAAGTGACTTGTTACTTCCTGTCACTTTTTTTTTTTTTTTTGGACAAAGCAAATCACATTTAAGGTATGCTTAAGAGGGGAGGAGAGGTTGTTTTCTTCCATGCGCTCCAAGTGGGGAGAACTGAACGACACTGATGCCCCCCACAGGCCTTGTCGTCTGCTGACCATTTAGAGACAGTTTGACAGTCTGACAGTCCTAAGCACCACGTTTTGGAACCATTAAGTCCAGGCCAGAAGTGCCTGGGCATCTGTCAGCATTCTGACCCTGAGGAAAGACCCTGGTCTCTCATCCCCCTCTTGACCATACTGTGAATCCCAGTTGCCCTAAATTTCTGGGGCTCCAGGATATAAAGAGAACAGAGGAGTGTGGGTCCAGGGAGACAACTGGATCCCACCCATGACCATGGGTGACCGTGATGAAGCTCTGAATTCTGAACTGTATCTCCCCCAGAGGGAGTATGTGCCTGGGCCACTGGGCAGTAGAAAGGGCATTTGATTCCCGTGTGACCTGGGAAAAGTCATCTGGAAACAACTTCAGTGTATCTCAAAGGAGAACGGCTATACCAGCCAGAACACTAAATACTAAGGAGAAATGATTCACTGTTCATATGCAGATGTACCTGGAAAATACAATGTTGAGAGGGGAGAAAAAAAGCAAGTGACAATGACAGGTATAGTTTTGTACCATTTACGTAATTTCAAAATACATACACTAAACAATACTATACATATTGTTATTTGCATTTGATAGAGGATGGTGGGGGCCCCACAGGGGAGTGGGGAGGAGGGAATGGGTCAGAGATGGAGGCCAATGGGGCTTTGACTCTGTTTGTAATTAAAAAGTAAAAACACAGGATTAAGCATTTATCACTACTTCCTACCAGTTGTCAATTCTAAGTAGAAGGACTTGGAGGTTTGTGATCTTACTGCTTGTATTTTTTGTGATTTTAGGAAAAAAGCTTGCTCGGTCTTTCTAGGCCTCACTTTCTCCATCTCTAAAATAAGGTTGTTCAGGATGCCCGGGTGGCTTAGTTGGTAAAGCAGCTGCCTTTGGCTCAGGTCATGATCCCAGTGTCCTGGGATCGAGTCCCACATCGGGCTCCTTGCTCAGCAGGGAGCCTGCTTCTCCCTCTGCCTCTGCCTGCCTGTGCTCGCTTTCTCGCTCTCCCTCTCTCACAAATAAATAAATAAAATCTTTTAAAAAAATAAAATAAAATAAGGTTGTTCATCTAGAATGTGGGTGGTTATCAGATAATAGGTTACACGGACAAATGAAATTTCAGGGAAAAAAAATCGGCAACAGGGATGTCTGTTTTAAATTTTGCCCAGAATGGGTTTTTTAAAAAATGAATTATCGGGGATGCCTGGGTGGCTCAGTCAGTTAAGCATCTGCCTTTAGCTCAGGTCATGATCCCAGGGTCCTGGGATGGAGTCCTGCAGCAGGCTCCCTGCTCAGCCGGGAGTCTGCTTCTCCCTCTAACCCTCTCCCCCGCTGCTGCTCGTGAGCTCTCAGATAAATAAATAAAATCTTTTTAAAAAGATGAATTATTGGGAGAGGGGAGGGAAAAATTTTTAAAAAGGAATGATCTATTCTTATCATGATTTCAGAACAAGAAAGAACATTTTAACATGAAATTAGAAGGACACAAGCACAGAATAGAGAATTGGATAAAATTTTATTCCTGTTTTCCAAGAATAAGCACATACTGTTTAGTGAAAGAAACACATACTCGTTGCAAAACATTTGGGAAATTTATCACAAACAGAATAAAAATTACCCACCCTTATTCTCAGCACCCAGAGGGTAATTACCATTAACATTTCAGCTGTTTCTTCACAGTATTTATTAAACATATATAGTGTATTTCTAATTTATATATAAATTCTGTTCCTTTTTTCTTATTGTAGGAGTAGTACATTTATGGAAATGTAGGAAAAAATAAACAGAAGAAAATGAAGATATTAATATTAATTAGGCTTTCTGCCATATTAATTTTTCTTATTGGACCTTGAATCAAAGAAAACTTCCACAAACAGATATTTGGAAATAATGAATAGATGATAAATGGTATTTGTTGAGTCTTCCTACATGCCAAGCCTTGTACTAAATGCTCTACAGGGCTCTACTTAATCCTCACCATAAGCCTCAGAAATGGAAACTATTATTGGCCCATTCACAGATGTGGAAGTTGAGGTTCAGAAAGGTGACATTTACATATCTTAATTTACATACCTGGAAGCCAACCTCCAGAGAGGTTAAGTCAACTATGGCAGTTCCCACTTTACTTCCAGGTAGTTCGCTCTCTGCCCGCCTTATGCCCTGAGAACCAGTGGGTAGCCTGCCCTGAGTTTGAAGTTCAGTCCAAAGTCAGGGGACAAAAGGGCAGGTCCCAGTGAGGTACAGTCAGGGGTGTGGTGGCCTGACTAGAGAGGTCTTCTCTGAGAGGTGTTCTTGTGGCTTAGCAATGGGGTCTTGAACTTGTTCTCATCAGCCAAGGTCTTGTGCTGTCCTCCCTCTGAATCACCCCCCGCCGCCCTGGGCCACTGGTCTAGGGTCGGCCCCTACCCCCACCCCACAGAGCCCCTGGGAGAGCTCCAGGCCAGCCTGCTCATGCACTGTCCTGCCTTCAGGTTTGGTCTCCAGCACCTGTCTCCCGAAGACCAGGTCAGAACACCCATCGTTCCTCTGTGTTCAGCCATGCCTGTCCTCAGGACTGCAGGCCCGCCCCGTGCCAGGTGCTGCGTGAGTGCTGGGGGTCTGGTCAGGGTCAAGAGGGACAGACCCCCACCCTCAGAGACTTTAGTCCCGGGGAGAGAGTTTTCAAGTAGCAAGAGAAAAGGCGGTAAGTGCCTGCTGTTTGCTCAGGGCACTGACTGGGGACCAGGCGAGGCTGCTAGCAATGTGCCCTTCTTTCCATCGTCAAGCAGATGAGCACAGCACATGCGTCTGGGCCTGTGGGTGCAGGTGTATGGAGGCCCGGAGCTCATGCAACCATCAGAACCTTCCTCAGGAAAAGGGGCGCAAATTGCGAAATTCTAAATAGCATGTGAAAAGAAAGCACAGCAAATAACACATTCCATAAACATGACAAAATACAGATAAATAAAATAACACTTTTATTAGTTAACTGCCTGATACACCCTTCTTGTATTTGGGCTTAGGTTTTTGGCCCCTCCCTCTCTAAATCACTCTGTGAATGCATTTTGAGGGCCCCTCGCAGGGGAAGAATTAGGGCAAGTGAGGGCCTCTGAAAGGTTTAAGCTTCTCACTAAATCCACCCCTAGATTTAATTCTCTACACTGAATCCTCACAACAATTTTATCTTGTAGGCACTGTTATAACCCCATTTCATAGATGGAGCAACTGAGGTTTAGAAAGGAAACGGGTTGTCCAAGGTCATCTGCTCTCCACTGTGACCTTCACTCTAACCGGCTCTACACACCCATGACTCTTGGGTTTGGTAAATAAATTCAGACACATCCCCAGAGCACTCCCAAGCTAGAAGGAGAAGATCGGAAACCTGGAAAAAATAAGTGCTATTATAAGGCCAAACATATTTTGTGCCTCAACCTCCAAGCCCCTTTTCTTTCTCTATCCAGATCTTATCAATTTCTGCCTCCTCCAGGAAGCCCCTCAGGACTCCATGGGCCCACTCTGGCCTCCTTCTATTTGGATCATTAGATATGTATGTCCCTATTCTGCATGGCTTTCACGGTGGTGTGGGCCAGTATAGTCCCCTCTCTGGGATGCAGTTTCCACAAACGGAAAATGAAGTCTAAGTGTCCTTGAACTATGGAATTACAGGGTGCTGGGTTTTTTCATTTTTTAAAGAGAGCCTTGAATCCTATGTCCCAGCATCAAGGGGGCACGTCCACCCCATTCAATCTGTCACCAACCCCTGACCATTGCTCCCAGCCCCCAGTCACGGCCCGGACCAAGCTGCCATCCGCCCCTACCCCGGACTACGGCAGCAGCCTCAGTCTCCAAATGGCTGCCTAAGCAATCTTAAAGGTAGAACAGGGGCACCTGGCTGGCTCAGTTGGAGGAGCATATGACCCTTGATCTCAGGGTTGTAAGTTTGAGACTCACATTGGGTGTAGAGATTACTAAAACAAAAAAAAACAAAAAGCAAAAAAAACAAAAACAAACCCTCCAAAACAAAGACCAAAACCAATTACTGAAAAAAGGATAAAAATAGAATAACACAAAGAGCCCCACCATGGCTTCCGGGCTTGTGGACTGTAGCTCCTCTTTCTCTACCGCCCTCTACCCTTGCCGATTCCACTGGCCACATGGCCAGCTCTCTGTCACCTCAGGCCTTCACACATGCTGTTCTGGGACTCTCTTCCCCACCCCTCCCCAGGTGGGGTGCAGTATCTCCCATGCATCCTTTCCAGCTCAGGTGCAGTATCTCTTCTTTGGAGACACCTCGGTTTAAATGAAGTGGCAGGGAAAAGAAACTGGCGTTCCCTACTCTAGAAGGCTAGTAAATGGCCCCCAAAGCTGTCAGGCCCTAGGGGTGCCTGGGTGGCAGAGTCAGTTAAGCACCCAGCTCTTGGTTTTGGCTCAGGTCATGATCTCAGGGTTGTGAGATCAAGCCCCCCTTGGGCCTTGCAGTCAGCGTGGAGTTTGCTTGAGGTTCTCTCTCCCTCGTCCTCGGCTCCTCCCTGGCTCTCTTGCTCTCTCTGAGATAAATAAATAAATCTTAAAAAAACAAAACAAAAAAAACCCCCAAAAAACCACCAATAACCCAAAAAACTATTAGGCCCTAATCCCTGGGACCTGTGTTACCTTGTTTAGAAAAAGGGTAACATTTGCAGATGTGATTAAGTTAAGGATTGGAGATTCAGGAATTATCCTGAACTATCTGGCAGGGGGTAGGGGTGGGGATGGGGGGTGCGGAGTGGGGCTAAAATCAGTCACACCTATCCTTGTAAGAGACGCAGGGACAGACTGGACACGTGCATGGAGGAGAAGGGGGCACAAAGATGAAGCAGTGAGAGATGTGAAAATGTTGGCCTTGAACACTGCAGTCACGTGGCCACAAACCAAGGAACGCCTGCAGCCCCGGAAGCTGGAGTTGATTCTCCTGTAGAACCTCCAGAGGCCATGCAGCCCTGTGAACCCCTTGGTTTCAGCCCAGTGATACTGACTTTGGATTCTGGCATCCCGGACTGTGAGTGGATAAATGTCTGTTGTTTCAGGCCACCCAGACCATAGTGATTTGTTACAGTGGCATCAGGAAACAAATACACCTACTCAGTATTCTTTCTCCCTTTCATTCTGCTTACAGAATTCTTATCTCGTGAAGGATGCCCAGCTCATCTCTTCATTTCCCAGCCTCCTTTCCAGCCTTGTGTGCATATGTGACTAGGTTCTGGCCAGTGAGATATAAGTAGAGGTTGTGTGGATTTTTGTGAAGATTCCTTAAAAGGGGGATAGAGAACCAAGGTGTGCTCTTTTGATCTCCCATCCTTTGAGCTTTCTGTCTGGAATACAAACATGAAGGCTAATGCTCCAGCAGCCATCTTGGGAACATGAGGTACAACAAAAACTTCTGCTGCTGAATTGGTGAACTAATACTAGCAGTCACTACCTTCAGACTCTTATGTGCTTATGTAACTGTCTTTAAGGTGTTACTAACAGCTGCTCAAAATGCCCACTAAAAAATCTTCCCTATTATTCCATCTCACGTCATTCAGGTAAGTCATCAGAATGTATGATAATACTTGTATTTGTGTGTTTATTTATTTAATGTCTGCTTCCTCTACTAGACTATAATTTCCATGAGGGCAGGGCCCATGTCTGTTTTGTTCATACCGTAGAACCTGGCTCAGAGTAGGTGCTCAGTATGTATTTGTTGAATGAATGAATGAACAAACGAATGAACAAACAAACGCATCTCATAGTAAGGTCCCAGGCTCATTATAAGACAAAGACCACAATTCACTCCTCTCTTATTTCTAGCACAGCCCTGGGACCCAAGTGAATGTTTCTGGAGTCCCGATTAAGCAGACTGGAATACAAAGAATTGAAAGTATCTGGGCTCCAACCTGCTCTGTGGCTTGGTGACAGTGAGTGCTGCATAAAGTTGTGTTGAGAAACTCAGGAGCAGACAGGCCGTCTGGAGAAAAACAAGGAAGTCTGGGGATGGCATCCCAATCTGGGACATGAGACCCTGAGAATGGGGTGTCTACTGAATCCCCAACGAGCCATCAGTTTGCAAGGCAGGTAGAGGCCAACTCTGTCCCACCAGGCTGTGCCCATGTTAAATTCCTATGAGCTAAGGCTCAGATGAGGACAGAGACTTGCCTGAGGTCACCGGGGACTCTGGCAGAGCCAGATAAGGCTGCGCAGCTTCCAATCCAGCCTCTGTTCAGTGTTTTCTCCTCTGCAACCTGCCGCCTTCCAGGTGACAAGACAAAGGAGGGGCGCATGACTGGGGCTTCCCAAGTTCCCGCTAGAACATCGGCAAGCCCGGGTTCAATCTTCCCATTCACAGATGCCGTCGCTGAGGCTCCGTGAGGCTGCGGGTCCTGCACCACAAAGAGTTTGCAGAGTCCAGAAACCCAGACCAGGAGACCCCACTGTGGAGTTTTCTCACACTGGTGTCCTGTCTCGTGACCTGGCCATGGCAAATGTCACCTCCGAGCCTAGGGGCAAACGGCTGCATTCCTACTGGTGTTCTCAAGCTCCAACCTCGAGGCTGGCAGATTTAGGATTTATTGTTCACACTTTCTCCACGTGTTAGCAGTTCAAAGTGCCCGAGAATTCTGCGTGACTGACCATGCCTGTCCTTCAGGTGAGGAAGCGGAAAGCCAAGAGCATCCCATGGTCTAGTCCAGGGTCACATACAATCAGGCACGGTGGAACCAAGGCCAAGGTCTGACATGTGTCTCTTGGCCAGTGTTCAATCCCCTGCGGTTTAGCAATGACCTCCAGCAGGGCAGGCAGACAGGGCAGACAGAGCCCTGGTGAAAAAGACTACGAGTATTAGCAAGCCCAAGGTCAAGGGCGTCTCCCTCCACAAATACAGCCAGTGCCTTGCACTCCCAGAGTCGTTCTAAAACTTTTTGGTCTCAGAACCCCTTTGTACCCTTAAAGATTATCAATGGCTCCAAGGATCTTCTTTTTGTGGTTATTATATCCACCAACATTTATTGTATTAAAAATTAAAACTAAGATCTCTAATAAGTACTACTTAATGTAAAAATAACATAAACATTCTAATATAAAGAATCTATTTTATGAAAAATTATATTTTTGAGAACAAACAAACAAAAAAGATTGCAAAGAGTAGCATTGTTTTACATTTTTCCAAATCTCTTTATTGCCTGGCTTAAAAGAAGACAGCTGGGTTCCCATACCTGCTTCTCTATTTAGTCTGTTTTGAGATAGGACACATAGCCTCTTGGAAAACCCCCTGTACACTCATGAAAGAATGAGAGTAAAAAAGCAAATAACACCTTGGTCTGATGGTGCAAACAATTTCAACCCCTTTCATGGATTCCCTGAAAGGGTCTCAGGGAACTCAGGAGTCCCTAGGGACCAATGCTTTAGAAACACTGGCCTACACTATTGATTTAATTTTCACTACACCGTCGGAGTACATCCTGTTGTTATTTCCATTTTGTAGATGAGCAAAACGAGGCTCAGAGAGGTTTGAGGCTTGCTCCAAGACACACAGCCAGTGAGCAGTGGTATCAAAATCTGCACCCAAGATCATCGACTCTGGGAAAGTGAGTTCCTAACAGCAACACTGTACTGCAGCCCCTAGCTGATGGACAGATGTCGTAGGAGGAATGGATCAGGAAGGAGCAGAGGTTCTGGGGGAGACGTAGCGTGGTGGTTAAGATAATGGGCTTGGGAACAGCACCTGGACACACACCCTGGCTGTGCCCTTACATGCTGTGTAACCAGGGGCAAAGTGCTCAACTCCTCTGAGCCTCAGATACTCCTGTAAAATGTCATAATATGATATTTACATCATGCAGTCATGGGGAGGATTCAGTGTTAATTCATGCAAATTGTTTCAGTGCTCCATACATATAATATAAATCTATTACACATCTTTGAGTTGGTATAGATTTGGGAACAGGGCCGTGGATGTGGTTTTGCTGAAGCTGGAGAGAGGCAGGGGGCAGCTATGGCATTGGTCCTGAAGGCAGGGCCACGGCAGGGAGAAGATGAGGGGCCTGGAGGGTGGGGGAGGGGTTTCCAGACAAGGAGCATGTTGTTTTCAAAGGGGGGGGGCACAGACTGGCCTGAACCGCAGCGACTCAAGCGACCAGGCCAGCAGAGAGATGCAGCGTGAGGGGAGGGCCAGCCTCACGCGTTCCCAGGCAGAGGCGGGATCCCCTGCTCAAGGCCACAGGCTTCCAATTTTGGGCCCAGAAGAGCCACCAGACCACCTCTTCTCCTGCCCTGCTTCCAGGTGTGAAGACTCCAGCTCCCTGCTTTGCTCCTCTTCCCAGCTCTAGAACATAGTCTAAACCACAGTGTTGGACGATCTGAGAACTATCTTGCCAAACCGTTCCCTCTCCCAGCTGGTAAGTGAAGCACCTGAGTCTCAGAGAGGGGACCGGATGGCCTACATCACACAGCAAGTGGGGACAAAAGGCCCAGACCAGCTGGCGTCTGACTCAGGCTGTGTCCACCGTACAACGCTGTCCTCCTTGCTCAGCAGGGACTCGCGAGCTCTGGAGCTTGACGGTCTGGTGCCAGTCTAAGCCTTGCCATTTCTGGGCTGTGTGACCTCAGGCAAGAGGTTTAACCTCTCTGTGCCTCAGCTTTCTTAGCTATAGAATGGAAATCACAATTTTACCTTTTATTGGCATACTGTGTGAACTAAAGCAAGTTGATCCACACAAAGAACACTCCCTAGCATTGGATGCCAGTAGTTACCTCTGGGAGCACATCACCACTGCCATCATGGCCCTGCTTTGTTCAAGGTCCCGGGAAGAGATGGGTGAATGAGGACTTGTGTTCTGTTTTCTGCATGGAAACTGATTGACAGGGTGGTTTTGGCACACTGTTTGGCAGGTCTGGGTCTCTGTGGCCCCAGCTGGAATGGGGGTCGGGGTGGGAAGGGTCCATTTAAGAGAGATCTATTGTACCTGTAGCGTCATGACATTCCCCTGGCAGTAATGACCGTGAAAACGTGCATGGCTATTTATTGTTGTATCATTTATAAAGTAACAGTAAACACTGAGAAGCCATCTCAATGTCCTTTCCTCGCTGGGATTTTAAACATCTGGGAATAATGGTCCCACACTGGAAGCGATCCAGATGTTCTCCAGCAGGTGCACAGACCCACAAACCGGAGCAACCACACCACAGAACCTTTTCAGCAATGACAAGCGATCACCTCTAGGTCACACAACAACATGGGTCAAATCTCAAGAACACTGTGCGAGATGAAGAAGCCCCGGCGAGTGCCTCCTGATGAATCCCTTGAAATAAAATTCTGGAAAAAGGAAATCTAAGTGATAAGGGCAGGAAATAGTCCAGGGGTTGCCTGGGGCAGGATGTGGGGGCAAAAGATTGACTACAAAGGAGCATGAAGGAATTCTGGAGTAACAGAAATAGTCTAGATTTTGACTATGTAATTTTTGAAAGTCACTGAAAAGTACTCTTAAAATGAGTGTATTGCACTATGTGCAAATTATACAATAATAAAATTGATTTAAAATGATGGATGGGGGCGCCTGGGTGGCTCAGTTGGTTAAGCGTCTGCCTTGGGCTCAGGTCATGATCCCAGGGTCCTGGGATCGAGCCCCGCATCGGGCTCTCTGCTCAGCGGGGAGTCTGTTTCTCCCTCCGTGTCCTCCTTACTCTGTCACTCATGAATAAGTGAATAAAAGAAAAAAAAAAACGAAGACAAATGATGATTCACATACACAAGGAAAGCTCTGGATTTGTCAAAAAGAGGGCTACAACTTTGGCATCAATATGGAGAGATGTCCACGTTGTATCATTAAGTGAAAAAAGAAAGGCAAGTGATGGGACCACCCTGGGTAAATGGGCGGCTGTGGAGAGCTCAGTATGGGCCAGGGTCAGGCTAAGGCCACACAGGCATTACTTTATTTAAACTTGACAATGTCCATATGAAGTTTTATAGAAGAGACAACTGAGGCTCAAAGAGATGAAGTCACATGCTTGGGTATGAAGCCCAGGAGCCACACCACTGGGACCTTGGACACACTCTGGGCCACCACCCTGAGCTCTATGGAGTGACTCTAATCTAGCAAATAATTGGCAATGTTAGTCTACATGCGGACAAAATCTGGAGAGATGACCCCAATCTGGGCCCAGGCATTGTGTCTGGGAGGTGGATTTATAAGCACTTTCACTTTCAAAACTATCTACTTCTATTACGTTGAACTTACTCTAATTAGCCCAAATTACTTTCCTAATCAGAGAAAGCAGTATAGATTAAAAAAAAAAAATACTGAAAAACATCCCTGTCCTATATCTCATCTGCAGCCTCCCCGCACCGCTCCCTCTTCTAGATGAGGCCACATGCCTGCCAAGAGCCCCAAGTTCCACTGATAAAGACAAGGGCCCACTGAGCCCCATATCAGGCCGGAGCAGCCCTGAAGGGCCCATCCATCTGGTCCCCCCAGGGAGGGAGGGCCCTGTTCCAGAAATCAGCAGGCTCCAGGGCCCTGGAGATAAGAGGACCTTCGGGCTTGGTGGTGAGGACCAGTGACGTGAGGGTCTGCAGCGGGGAGTTGGGGTGGGAAGTCAGAGGGGTTGGTAGGTGTCTCCCCGCTGGGCAGACAAGTCTGCTGAGACCCAGAGAAGGTGTGACCTACTTGGGCTATATGAACCTGGCTCTGTCTGCTGCGAGGCCCTGGGCACACTTCATCACTTCATGCACTCTCTGATCCTCAGGTTCCCTTGGGATCCTTTGGTTCCAGCTTGGTCCTCTTTTAGGAAGTGACCTGGACCCTGAAGCCATCCTCGATAGTCCCCAGTGTATGGACAGACAGCAGAATAGACATGATGTCCTCAGCGCCCAGCTTCAACTCTGACTGGACGTGTGGCGGCTCCAAGGCACCCTTGGGACGCTGAGCGCAGGTACACCTGCGTGTCTGGGCATACTCACATCTGCAGGCCCCAAGGACGCTGAGCCGGGCCACCCTGGGCCAGGTCAAGGCTTGTTTACATGTCCAAAGGTCGGGTATAGCCTGCCAGGGAGGGCCTCAGCTGGTGAGAGTCTGCAGCTGTGCGCTGGGGACGTAGATAACATGTGTCCCAGGGAGGGATGGGACAAGAGTGACCCCCAGGAGGCCCTCCCTGGTAGAGGCTCTGCCAGGTCTGCTCCTGCAGGCCCTGCTTGGGATGAGCTCCACCTCCTCTGTGAGCTTAGGGGCACCCTGGAGACCACTTAGCTCTGTTTCCCTGAGCCTCTGCCTGCTTGGTACCACCCACCCCTTCCCTTACGCTGCTCTGTGCCTTCACCTCCTGGAGCCTCAGCGGCTTTGTCTGTGCAATGGGGGACAATCACAGCTCTTTCCGGATAGGGTGCAGAGTGGAGCACGGGGGCTGAGGTGGGGTGTTGCCAGATGAGTGGGCAGGTCACCCCTCTAATTTTAGGGACAGCTCCACATTCTGGAAGCCCCCACTGCACTGTAAGGAGGCCTAGGAATACCCGCCCCCCGTCTGAGCCTGAAGTCACAGGGTGGGGCCTGGAAGTCTGCCTCCCTTTCCATGTTCTCCCCCACCACCTGCAAATCCTACCTTCTCCTTGGAGCCCATTGTCCCCTCTCCTGGCCGGGGTCACCATACGTGTTACTCAGCTAACGTCACCGGAAGCCCAAAGGCAACCTAGAGGGCTTCTGGGCTGGGTGCAGTGCTGGGCTTTGCACACTGCAACCTAAAAGACCAGTACCCAGTGCACACAAAGGGCGTGTGCGCTCAGCCACAGTCTCTGCCCAGTAGGGGACATCTTCTCTTGTCTTTCCCCCAAGACAGTCTTGCTTGCACAGACTTTTACTACTCACCAGCAAGGAAGGAGGAGGCTCAAAAACTGACCAACAATTCTTTATATTAAACTGGCAGAAAGCGTGAACACGGACCACCTCCGGGGTTGAGGGTACAGAGGAGACCGGCTCCGCCCTCCCTCAGCGTGGGTGAGAATGACGATGAGCACAGCACCCAGGGGGGTGATAAATATCTTTACCAACACACAACCACATACACAACCCCCACCCCAGGGGTCACATTCCTGGGAATCCACGGGACAGAACCCCCCTCCCCCTGCAGAGTCATCTGTTCATGCGTGTTTGTGAAAGCTTTTGGGGAGGGGGTGGGAAAAAGCAAAAACAATGTTGGAAGTATTTCACGTGACCGTCCACAGTCAGTTATTAGCCACACATTGTGTGACCCAGCCACCCTATGGAATACCAAGGCGTGGAGTCCCTTGGAAATGTTTCCAAAATTCACCGCAGGTGAAAGAAGCCAGTTGAAGATTTCAGGAACTCTGAAAACCATACATACGTGACTTAAAGCTACTTCCCTTTCTTAATGAATGCATATGGCACCTCAAGTATATTACCATGGAAAGTTCTGGAAGGAATTACAACAAATGATTGATGCATGCCGTTTCTAGCTGCGTGAACTTGGGGAAGGACAGCTTGGACTGTTTCCCCCTTTTTAAAGCAGGTAATAACAAACCTCATAGGGTTGTGATGAGCATCAGTATAACTAATTATTGTAAATCATTTGGGCACTTAACAAGCAGTCCATAAATGTTTAGGGAAGTAAAGCAGGAATCAATTTTCAGCCAAACAATTGTATTTTCGAGTCAATTTTCAGTGCTGGAGGCTCGCCTGCCTGTCTTTGCTGCCACCTAGTGGTCATAGTGAGAAAGTACACATTGGAATGCATTCTCCCTTCCTGCCTTTATTCACTCCAGTCCCGTTTATCAAGGGTCTAGAAGGTGTTAGACACACAGAGGTCCTGTGCCTTGGAGTTGGACACGGACAAGCTCGAGAACGGTCCCACGCTTATGTGAGACTCAGCTTTCTCATCTCAAGAGGGGGGAGTAATAACAACACACTTCATACCTTTGTGAGGACCAAACGCAGTAATTCATGTAGAGCATTTAACACTGGCTCCGACACAAAAGAATGTCCGAGAAATGGTAATTATTGGTATTTACACACAGATCTCTTTGCTGCTTATGAAAGCAGTATTATATCCATTTCACAGAGGAGGAACTTGAGGCTCAGAAAAGTCAGGGGAACTTGCCTGAAGCTACTTGGCTAAACCAGTAACGGCTAAGATGAGAATCCAAGTCTGGCCAGGAGCCGCCTCTCCCAGCTTAGGATACCATTTCACATGCTCATCTGAAAAGGAGTTGTAGGGCACAGGTTTTGTTGTTGTCTTTAACGACCAACGACCACTTGTGCCTAAGTTTTAGATTCCACATACCAGGAACTTAAAAAAAAAGTAATACCTAGATGTAGATTGACAATTGCTCTATAACAAATTGCTTTAAAACCCATTTTGTATCCTAGATGCCCTACTGCCCCTAGTCCAGCCCACAGCTGGGCTCTAGTAATCTTTTTTTTTTTTTTTAAAGATTTTATTTATTTGACAGAGAGAGAAGGAACACAAGCAAGCAGAGTGAGAGAAGGAGAAGCAGGCTTCCCGCTGAGCAAGGAGCCCAATGCTGGGATCATGACCTGAGCCAAATGCGGATACTTAACCGACTGAGCCATCCAGGTGCCCCTGGGCTAATCGTAAGGGCACTAACTGGGAAATGACCTGCTTCCAAGGTCATGTGGCAGCTGCTGGCAGGATTCATTCTCAAGGACAGGTGGACTGACATCTTCCCAGCTGCTGGTCAGAGGTCACTGACCCCCAGCTCCTGGCCACACCACCAATTTCTCTCACGTGGGAGTTTGCTTCATCAGAGTGTAAAGCAGGGCATGAAGGCAAGAAAGAAGTCACAATCTCCTGTAGCCTCATCGTGGAAGTGATGCTTGATGCATTCTGTTTGTTAGAAGGGAGTCACTGGGCCCAGCCCATCCTCCAAAGGAGGGGAGAACACAGGGGCTTGAATATCAGGAAGAAGGGATCATAGAGGGCCGTGCTAGAGCCTCTCCGCCACACCAATTACCCACTTAGAAAATCAGTTCCCACCCCTGGCTACCATAATCTCACAAATGAAACAGACCTTTTTACTATTCGTCTAGGTACAGGGGGAGGGTTTCAGAATAAAGGATAGTCCTTGTGGGTGAACACATGTGGCCCCGTGTGAAATGCACACATGGTGCCAATTTTTTTCACTCTGCAGAGCCCTGGTGCCTGGCGCAGCCCCGGGAACGTCCTGCCCGGAGGGGGAGAGCATACCAGCTCAGGGAAGTGGAGAGAGGAGGGATGGGGCTGGCCTGAGCATGGCCAGGGCCCACACAGTGCCCAGCACCCCCCAAACTGGCTGGCTACATGAGTGAAAAACCTCGTGGAGAAGTGTCACATATGCCTGCAACTCCCACACAAGGAAACACAGCCCTGCAAGGCTAAGTGACAGTGGGGTCTAAGGTTTCAGGCTAGAAAGGACATTATATTTGTAGGGTGCTTTATTCGCCACAAGTCCCTTCTGCATCCATTAGCTAAATGGATAGTAGGAAGAAGATTGCCACTTCCGGCGTTAGTACTGAGCAAACGGGTCCAGAAAGGGGGTGACTCAATGTGGTTATGGGAAATGGACCCAGGGGAGGCCCAGGGAAGTTAAAAAAAAAAAAAAAAAGCAGCAAGGGGTTATTGAGCAGGATGGGTCTGATCTCGGGTCACTTGGCTAGTCTCCCAGATTGGGGGGTGTAGTCAATCCCAGGGGGGTGACTCTGGTGTTGGTGCTCTTTGACAACTCAGCCAAAGCCACCAGCCGTCCTCATCTGCAGCAGGTGGCAGGCAGGATACCCTTGAGTCAGAAGGCCCCAGTGCCAAGGCAAGAGACCCTCCAACAAGCAGCCAAGTCAGCCCCAGAAACACAGAGCTTTTTCCATGGCCCCTTTGGTTAGGCCAAACCTGCCCCATCCCAGCCCCTCCTCCGCCTGGTCCCCTGTGTGCCTCTGCTGGTGCTGTTTTCCCACTTGGCCCTTTTGCTTTATTTTTATTTGTATTCTTTAAAAAGAGTTTATTTATTTATTTGACCGAGAGAGAGCACAAGCAGGGGGCGGGGGCAAGGGAGAGAGAGATGTAGACTCCCCCCTGAGCAGGGAGCCCTCTGTGCGGCTGGATCCCAGGACCCTGGGATCATGACCTGAGTCGAAGGCAGATATTTAACCAACTGAACCACCCAGGTGCCGCCCACTTGACCCTTTATTTTTTTTTTTTTAAAGATTTTATTTATTTATTCGACAGAGAGAGATCACAAATAGGCAGAGAGGAAGGCAGAGAGAGAGGAGGAAGCAGGCTCCCCACTGAGCAGAGAGCCCGATGCGGGACTCGATCCCAGGACCCTGAGATCATGACCTGAGCCGAAGGCAGCGGCTTAACCCACTGAGCCACCCAGGCGCCCCCACTTGACCCTTTTAAACTGCATATCATCTGGTTTAGTTACACCCTCCCTTCTTGAGGAGCATCCCCTGGGGCTCCTCTCTGCACTGCTCCCAGCCCCCAGCTGAGCACTTGACCAGTGACAGCCCTGGTGTAAAATGGCCACCTCCGTCTGGGATGCACTGTACCCGGGAGTAGCCACTGTCAACGCACACACCAAATCCTGAGATGAGATGCTACAGTCATCCCTTTCTACAAAAGAGAAAACCGCCGGGAACCGAAGGTTGATGAACGTGGCAGAATCGTGCAGCTAGTACTTGGTGCCACAGCTGAACGGTGGGGGGGGGGGGCACATTTTAAAATCCTTCCTCCGACACGCAAGGCACTGGGCTGACTGACACTTTCATAGGCATCACCTCCCTGAACTGCCAGCACACGGTGGCCCCCGTCATTAAATCTGCTTTACGAAAGCTTCACTGGGCCAAGAGACCTGCCCAAGTGTGTCGGGATGGAGTGTGGACGGAGCCTGCAGCTGGGTCTTCAGCAGAACCCGTGGGCAGGGGCACCTGTTCACTACACGATTAGCAGCCAACTCCTGCTTTTGGCTCCTTTGGTGGCGGTTGTTACTGCTTCCCTGGGTGTGTGCCGTGGCTGACGGTGGGAACCCTGGAGTCAGCTTTATAAAGGCAATTAGAAAACTTCAAGGAAGGATGTCAAACAAAACAAAAAAAATCTGATAAATGGCAAGATAGATCACCACCATCGATGAAAGAAGTCAACTCTTCCCAGTTTAGAAGTGCGAAGGAATCCCATCAAAACACCACTGAGTTCTTCTGCAGGATTTAATACACTTATTTTAGAATGACACGGAAGAGTGAACGACCATCAAGAAATTCATGGAACTGGAAGATCTGAAAGGGCTACTCCTCTCAAATAGCAAGGCTGAGTATAAGGGCTTTTCATCTATAATTAAGAGAGTACTGCTCCGGGAATACAGATGAAGAAAAGGAAAAGCATCAGGAAAACCAGTCACCTTTCACCACTTTGGTCATGAAAGAAACATAGATTAGAACAAGATCACCTTTTATACCTATCAGTCTAGCAAAGACGAAGAACAATAGTTTCCAGTGGTGGGGGTTAAATGGGGAGACCGAGGCAGACCCTTTCTACGCTGCTGTGTGCGTGTGTATGTCGGGGGGACTGAGAATGAGTCAAAACTTCTGGACAGAGATTTGATAATATTAAGATGTAAGGGGCCATGCTCTCCCACCCAGAGGCTGTTCCTCCAGAATTTATCCTTATGCCATGAAAGCTGTCTCTCACAGCATTGTTTAGAATAGGAGCATGTTGGAAGCTGCTTACACGTCCATCCATGAGGGAATTTGGTGAAATCAATTATGGTATGCCCATACAACACCAGATCATAAACGATTAAAAACGAAAATACAGACCTATAGCACTGACACAGATTTCTGAGTAAATACCAAAGATGGCCTTAACCCTACCACTCAGAAATAATGATCGGTAAACATTTTGCTTATATTTTCCCAGCCTTTTTCCTGCACATGCCCACACAATATTTAAAGATATGGAATCATACCATATGTTTTACTTCATAACCAGCATTTTGCTTAACTATATATCGAATACTGTAATTTTTTTTCAAAAAGCGTAACGATATGCTAAAAAAGCTACCTTAATCTTTAATGCGGCCAGGTGCCTTCTCATGTAACCATGCACACATCACAGGTAAAACAAACTCTCCGTCCCTTCCTCCCCAGAAACCACCCTGTTGGGCGTTCATTTTTGCAGATCTTCTCCCAAACTTTTCAAGCTATTCCTACTCATATACGTGTACATGCAGACGCGGAGTTCTGTATTTCTCTTTCTCCATAGCTTGGTTTTGTAGATTAGCAATGGGACTGGGAACTCGGTGGGGAACCAGATAAAGCTTACTATTTCATCTGTTGTCTTCCACTCCGTTTTCTTACCATTCAACAGGAAAAAAAGAAACAACAAACACAAGCATAAAGCACTGGTAAGGAGGGAAGGGGGGAGGGAGGGAGAGAAAAGGGAAACAAGAATCTTCTGGGTTGCGGGACACCTGGGTGGCTCAGTGGGTTAAGCCGCTGCCTTTGGCTCAGGTCATGATCTCAGGGTCCTGGGATCGAGCCCCGCATCGGGCTTTCTGCTCCACAGGAAGCCTGCTTTTCTCTCTCTCTCTCTGCCTGCCTCTCTGCCTACTTGTGATCTCTGTCTGTCAAATAAATAAATAAAATCTTAAAAAAAAAAAGAAAAAGAATCTTCCGGGTTGCAAAGATTGTAAAGCTCCCTCGACTGCCGCTAGAGGGAGACAACGAAACACAGAAGAGGGTCCGCCGGCGCCGGGAGCGCAGCCTTCCCCGGTATTCCAGCATTTTCTCGCCCCTCCTCCCACCGTGCCGGCTTTTCAAACGCGCGCCATCTCCTCCTTCGGATTCGGGGCTACGAGTCTTTGCGGGGCGTTCCCCTGGAGGAACGGGTCGGCGGAGGCGCGGCCCAAGTCCGGGGAAGCGGGTCGAGTGCCCCAACTGCGTGCAATCTCGAGGACCCCTACCTCCCGGGGCCCCAGCTTCAGGCCTTGGGGTTTGTCGCCCCCGTGTGGCGGCGTTTGTTAGCGCGCCCAGCTCGACCCCGCGCGCTCCGAGGTGCCCCTGGCGGAGAACAGCTGAGGTCACGGTGATCGTGGCGCTTCCAACACACCCGCTCCGAGAAATCCCCCCACTTTCCAGGCTCCCCAGAGTGGGTGTGCGGGGAGAGGGGAGATACTGAACGCCACCGGCCAGGCACGGGGGAGCTTCCAGTCTTAGCCAGAGAGAACAAGTTCGTCCGCACGCAGTTAATTTCCACCTGTGGCACGTGCCCAGCTCGGTGCTGACCGTACGGGTGTGTGTCCGTGGGGGAGGGAGAGTGCGACAGAAGATCGGACTCCGCCTCTGTCCTCCACCTGTCCAGCGTGTCTGCCCTCTGATCCCGGGGCCTGGCTGACCAGTCCCGGCCAGCCCCCTCCCGCCACCTCCCGGACAGGCAGCAGCAGCAGCAGCAGCAGCAGCACGCCATCGGGGAGGTGTCCTAGGACGGCGGAAATCGCCCTGGGATCCCTGAAGGCTGATTCTCAGCCCAGCCTGACAGCTCCTTGCTGTGGGACCTTGCTTGGGTCTAGCCCCCATCTAGGTCTCTGGCTCTGGCTCCCTGGAAGATCCCCTCAGATTTCACACGCCTGCCCGTGTTGCCGCTCACCTGGGTGATGATTTCTGGAAGCAACTTTGGTCGCTCCTTGGACTCGGTGTTCCTCCTGGTAAGGCAGGGTCTGCGCTGTCTCCTCGCCGCAGGGGGCATTTGTTCCCGGAGGGAAGGAGGAGGAGGAGGGTCAGACCCTGCCGCTTTGCTGTTCTGAGCAGAAACCCAGGGGCCTGCATCAGGCTCCACCTCTGGGGAGGGCGCGCCCACCTCCCTGGGCTGATAGGAATTCCCCGAGGAATTCTCACTCAGCGTCTCAGTGCTCAGCTTAAAGTGATTTTCTGGATTAGAGGCCAACATTTGAGAACATTCCCACCTTCTTTCGTGAATCTCCAAACTTGGCTTCCCTTGACCTTGACTTCCTAGGGGTGGGCTGAGGAGTGGCTGCCCATAGCAGGTGCTCGTTGGGGGTTTGGTGAGGGGGATGAGGCTCTGGGGTGTCCCCAGGCTGCTGGTTTGCTGCCAAACACCCCCTGCCAGCCCTGGACACCACCCACATGAGCTGCCTGGCCCTGTGGGCCCTGGGGCCCCTGGTCTGACCAGGCAACTTCTCAGAACAGGGACAGCATCTGTATCCCCAGTGCCAGCACTGGGCCTGGAACACAGTCATAACACAGTGACCATTGGTTGAACAAATGAATGAGTAAACACACCTTTCTGACTTTAAATCTAAATGTACATCCCTCACCCTGGCATTCAAAGCCACCTTGATCCCATCCAAAGCTACCGAGGACGATGACAGTGACACAGATGGAATAGGATCCCAGTAGCCTGTGTGTGACTTTGCAGCCCTTTATAAAATCCCACTTAACTCCTGTCCGTAGGCCTTTGGGGTCTGTTCTATCTCCTCCCAATTCGCAAACGAGGAAGGTAAGGCGAAGAAAGGTAAAGAGATCTTCCCCGGGATCATGGGAACCATGTGAGATGCTAAATGCATCTGCTAAAATGCAAAATGCAGCTTCCCAGCACTCCTTCTTCAGGATTTCTGGCTGTGAAGGCTAGGGAACCCACATCACCACACGCAGCCGCAGCCCAAGGAGATCTGATGTGCCAGCATGTTTGGGATCCTTGCCTGTTCGAAACGCAAACAGAAGCCCTAGAAAAGCCTCTGTCCCCCCAGGGACCTGGGAGACTTCAGGCAGAGATGGGGCATTTGTCCCCTTACAAATTTACCCATCCACAGACCCCTTGCTGGGCACGCAACATGAGCAGAGCAGACCCTGCCCCTGCCCCTGCCCTGGAACCTTCAAGCCCAGTGGAGAACATGGAAAGTCATCAGCCCACAGTGCAAAATGTGCTCTGAAAGAAAGATCTGGAGAGGCAGGAGAAGCGGCCAGAAAGCCCAGATCCTGCCTGGGGCCTCAAGGAAGCTGAGCTTTGAGGGAGAAGGAAGTAGGAGCTGGCGGATCCCCCCCACAGGCTGGGGTGTGAGGGTCGGACATTCGGAGTACAGAGAAGGAGGGCACAGACGATGTTGTGTTCCCTGCCATTTATACTGCCTTATGGACTCCTGAAGCAAGTCATGTCCGGTTTCCAGGCCTCACTCTCTGTACCTGTGAAATGGGTGCAGTGGGTGATGTGAGGAGACTGGACAAGATTTTATCATCTCTTGTCGATGTGGAAAGGGAATGGGAATCAAGCCAGGGAGGGGCTGCCTTGGTTCCCCCTCTTTCTGGCTGGGCAAAGCTTAACACTGCAGGCCCAAGGCAGGCGGGTTCTCCCGTTATCGCCATAAATCTCTCCCTGGTCTTGGGGTGCTGATTAGCACTCCTGGCAGGGAGTTCACTCGGGTTTGCTTTCAGCCCCTGGCAGGCTGTGCCAGAGAGGCTGCCCCCTGAGAAGCTCCTTCGGCTGGCCTGGCCCGGGGTGCTGCCCTCAGCCAGGCCACGGAGAAACCCTGACCCAAGCCCCTTCTGACATTTACGAGGTGCTGCTGAAGGGGGGCCTCCCCAAACCTTGAAGGAATGTTAATTGGCTTAAGCTGTTGTCTATGCACCGGCTGGGGCCCAAGTTATGACTGTTTTATTTTTATTTGTTTTCCTCTAGAGGCGCCTGGGTTGGGCTGGATGACTGGTGGGCCAACTCTCCGCACTGAAGCCAGAGACGGGAAGGGGCTGGGGTGTGTGGGGGGGCGCAGAGGACCCTCAACGTGTCCCCAGCTCCCACTCAGCTTCTCCCTCTTGCTGGGGTCTCCACGCAGAGACAGGGTACGGGGAAGTTCTGGAAAGGGAATGAAATGCAGAGAGGACAGACAGCAGAGTTTGGGTGTCATACCCACGAAGGACGAAGAGCTGCTCTGCCCTCCTGGGTCGCATGGCCCCAGAAGGTATAACCTGTCTGATACAGTCATATTAGACTTTCTTTAAGTGCTGGCCTGAGGAATAAAGGAGAAAAGGAGTCTTCTCAGCACACAGTGCTTACAGTTATAAGAAAGGCCGTCTCTAGGGTGGGGACAAGGCAGCCACCGCGTGAGTCACAGCTGGATGGACCCTTCCAGAGTGTCTGCCTTACCATCCAGAGGGAGAAGCAAGCCCAGACAGGGAAGAGATGCACGTGGAGTCCTTTGCGGCAGATGTGACTTGGGAGCCAGGCCTCTCCTCAATGTCCAGCAGAGTCTGAGGGAGTGAGCTCCCAGAACCTGGCAGGGGGGGGTGGTGTCACATTGAAAAAAATGACATCCCACTGGCTTCTCCCCAGAAGGTACTCTATGAGTTCTTCACTCTACAGAGAAGAAACGGAAGCCCAGGAATTATAATAGCAATACTGCTCCTAATAAGAAGAATAGCTCTAATTTATTGAGCACTTACTGAGTATCAGACCAGGGGCCAGGCCCTTTTCATGCATCCATCCAGTATATACTTACGCAGGGGTCGGTCACTGAGCTGGGTGCTGGTGATGCGACAAAGGATTAAACAGAGCACGACCACCAGCAGGTTACAAGTGGGGAGTGGGCTTGGGGAGGGACACAGGAAATAAGCAGGTCAACAAGCCATGCAAACTGGGGAAGCCAGGGGCAGGAACAGAGCGCAAATGGGACCCCTTCCGGAAGTCAGGGAAGTGACATGGGCTCAGACCCAGAGAGATCTGCCTCCCCATCTGATGAACTAGGAAACCGAGACTCCCACAAGTAAGGTAGGTGGCTGAAGGTCACCTAAGCTAGTGGGTGGAGGTGCCCGGACATCAGTTTGCTCCCAGTGGTTGGCACCTGTTCTGTGCCTGGTCTGTGGGTCTCCATGGACTCCTCTATCCTTACACTGAGTGCTTCATCTTGTCGCTCACGAGAAGACTTTCAGAGTCAGGTCTGGGACTTGGGCTCTAACTCCTCACCCAATGCCGTGTTTCTTCCTCAAGATCTAGCCAGGAGGGACACCTGGGTGGCTTATTCAATTAAGCGTCTGCCTTCAGCATATGTCGTGATCCCAGGGTCCTGGGATCAAGTCCCACATTGGGCTCCTTGTTCATCGGGAAGAAGCCTATTTCTCCCTCTGTCTGCAACTGCCTCTGCTTGTGCTTTCGTGCTCTCTCTCTCTGACAAATAAATAAATAAAATATTAAAAAAAAAAAAAAAAGATCTAGCCAGGAGCTCTCCAGCAGCAGTTCAGAGACCCCAGTGACCCCAGTGACCCAGAAAGAACCTCTAGGTGAACTTCTCAGACATTAGGTACTTCTGACAGGACCACAAATTCGAGATGCCATGTGAAACAACAACTTCACAATGGGGCTCTAGCCTGAACAGAAACTTACTTAGGAACTTTAACCAAAGCCAGCCATCATTTAATCAGGGGTCTCATCAAAAGGAACCCTGATTCTCCCCTACTTCTATGGCAGTTTTGTGTGTGTGAGTGTGGGTGGGGTAGGAGGTCTCTGGGGTTCTTCTGTCAGCCTGTGTGGCTCCCAAATCGGAAATGTCCCCACCAGGAACCCAGGCTCCCCAGAAGGGCATGTCTGAGCACCCCCGGGCCCTGGGAACCCCTGTTACAGAATTTACAGCATTCAACCTGCCCAAAGCCTGTCTTAGTGCTCGCGCTGTGAGACCTGAGTTCCTGGACAAGGGGATAGCCCACCTCACTCTCAGACAGCTTAGTAAAGTCAAGGTAACTCATTTCTTTTTCATTGTGAAAATTTCCAAACATATACCAATGCAGAGAGTACAGTGGGCATCTAAGTACCATCACCCAACTTCAACAACTCTCTGCCCTTGGCGAACTTCCTCTCTCCATCCTTCTCCACCTTTAATGCTTTTTGTGTGGAGTGCTATAAAGCCAATCTCAGGAGTCATGTCTTTCACTTCTAGATTCCTCAGTATGCATCTGAAAAAAGAGACACAGTTTCTTATGTGACCACAAAGTGGTTGTTGCACTCACCAAAATTAAAATTTCCCCCTTATTCAGTTGCTTTATACAAACGAAGGTCCATATGATGAGTAGACCTACTCATCGTATTTATGAATTTTTCTTAAATATTTTAAAAAGTCCTTAAAAATAAGTCACAATTTCCTTTCTTTCCTCCCCCAGTCTTCATGACACTGATTTGAATTTAACTCATTCCAACAAATATTTATTGAGTGAAATATTTATTGAGTGCCTGGCTGCTCTCTCTACCAGGGACTACACTTAATGTTTTGTTGTTATTAACAGTAACAGTGGTTGCCCTTTCTGTAGTTACTATGTGTCAGGCTTTGTGTTAGCATTTTGTATATTTGGTGTCAAAATCCCCCTAGACAGAATTTATTGTCTTTATGTTCCTTGTATTGTAGCTGACCTCATGGAGACCAGAGAAGCAAGTAACCAAGGTCACACATCTAGCAAGTGGCAGATTTGGGTTTTAAACCAAGTACCGATGGCTCCAGAGTTATTTTTATCCCTGCCTCCGGTGATGCACAGAGGGAAACCGCATCCTTAGTCAGAAAGAATTGGGGGGGGGGGGATGCTTGTGAAAAAGCCTGGTGAGGTGCTCCCCCATGGTCAGGATGAAAGACTGTGCCTTTACCGTGATGTGCGGGAATAAATGCTGCTTCCCCAGACCATGTGCAGTGGGGCTTCAATAAGGGAAAAAAAGAAGGAAGTTGGACACTGGGAGTTGGACAGTGCATCTGAACATGGAGCTTTACAACGAAGTTCACACTGTGTATTAATCAAACTCTTCGAGCTGTTAAGGACAGAAATCCAACTGTAATGGGCTCAAGCAAAAATTATTTAATTATTTATTGGCTCAGTTAGCTGAAAAGTTGTGGGGCGGGGGCACATAGCTTCAGGCACAGCTAGATCCAGAGGACCAACAAAGTGAGCATAATCATATATGAAGCACCAAGGCAAACTTTTTTTTTTTTTTAAGATTTTATTTATTTATTTGAGAGATAGAGCACATGCACAAGCAGGGGGAACGGCAGGCTGAAGGAGTGGGTGAAGGAGAGGGAGAAGCAGACCTCCCGCTGAGCAAGGAGCCCCATGTGGGGCTCAATCCCAGCACCCTGGGATCAGGACCTGAACCAAAGGCTTAATGACTGAGCTACCCAGGTGCCCCAAGGCAAACTCTTTATAGTGATCCTCATAACATCTTCCCAAATAAGCATCACCACTTTCCCATTCTACAGTTGAAGAAGCTGAGTTCCAGGGAGATTAAGCGACTTTCACAAGGTCAATGCAACTGGCAAGTGGTAGAACAGGAACTCAAAGCCAGTTCTGTCTGGAATTTGATTCCAAGGCTGGACCTTTTGCCGCTAGACAAACTCTGGCTCCCTGACTTATGGAAGGCCCTATGACTACGCTAGAAAGCCCATGGCAAGTCCTGCTGAACAGATCTATGACCACAAGCAGCTGCCTCCTAATCCAGCTTCCCGAGCCCCCCAGCTGCGGAAAACAAGCACTCTAATGCCAGCCATTCCTAATCTCTGCTAACCACGATACTTCTCTTTGTTCTTTAGGGGCATGATGTTCTGGGGGATACAAAGGGGCTTCCAGTTTGCCCACCTTCATCTGTTGATATATCTAACAAATATTTATTGAGCAGCTACTGTGTACCAGATGCTGGTGCTAGGTGCTTTCCGTATTGTGACTCAAATCAGCCCCGGGAGGCGTCAGTCCCCGTTGCTTCTACCTTACAGATGAGAAAGGCAAGCTGGGAGCTTGCCCAAGTTTGCATGGCTGGTAAATAGCAGAACTGCTGTTTGAACCCAGGTGGTCTGACCCAGAGCCTGTGGGTTCTGTTCAAAGAGCTGACAATCGAACGAGGAACTGGAGACATGAAAAGACAGTTGTGAAGGGGAAACAGGAAAAAGGAATGTGGAGTCAGTGGGGTATGGCCACCCTCCGCTGTGCTGTGCCGGAGTCAAACAGGACCGGTGGGTGCTGACTTGTAGATATGTCTCCTCGGTATGCTACTGCTGGAAAATCAATTCGTGGAATAATAGACACAGTACGATACCACTTATGCAAAACAAAATACTGTAGTCTTAATGCATCGAGACATTTCTGGGGAAAAAACACACACCAAACAGTGGGACTGGTTGTCAAGAGGACTTAGCATCTACCTGCAGTGTTCTCAGTATTTACAAGGAAAATGTGTTTATTTTAGAATAATATAATAATAATTTAGAAAACTAGAAAATAATAATTTAGAAAGGACAGTCGACATGATGTGTTATATACGCTAAGAGAGAGGGAGAAGCTCAGAGTACTGGGGATGCCCAATGCAGTTAGGAGGAGGTGGTCATCAGGGAAGGGAGGGACCCTTGCTTCCTTGAGGAGGGGAGACTGAGTTGAGTTTTGAAGACTGAATAGGTCTCATCACCATAGAAACCTGGACAAAAATTGTCGTAAGCAGTGGGAATAGTATGTGCAAAGACCCAGACGGGAGATTGAACATGATGCAGAAAGGACCAGGTTAGCCCTTCCTAAAGCATATCACCTGGGATGAGGATTAAAAATGCAAATTTCCTGGGGTGTCTGGGTGGCTTAGTGGGTTAAAGCCTCTGCTTTCAGCTCAGTTCATGCTCCCAGGGTCCTGGAATCGAGCCCCATATCGGGCTTTCTGCTCAGCGGGGAGCCTGCTTCTCCCCACTCCTCTCTCTGCCTGCCTCTTTGCCTACTTGTGATCTCTCTCTCTGTCAAATAAATAAATAAAATCCTTAAAATAAAATAAAAATGCAGACTTCCAGACCTCACTACAGACTCTATGATGGGTCCAGGAATCAGCATTTTGAAAGACTCTTTAGATGCACTAGTTTTTTTTTCAATATGCAAAAATCAGTTGTATTTCTACACACCGGCATGGAAAGATTGAAAAGGAAATTAAGAAAAATAATTCCACTTAACAATGGCATCATAAAGAATAAAACACCGGGAGCACATTTAACAGAAGCATAAAACATTACTGAAAGAAATGGAAGACCCCCAATAGAAAGACATCCTATGTTCATGGGAAATATTCCCCCGAACTGTCTGCAAATCCAATGCATTGCCTACAGAATCAAAGCCAACTCCTTTTCAGAAAATGACAAGCTGATCCTAAATTCATATGGAAACACCAGGGACCCAGAATAGTCAAAACAATCTTGAAAAGTACGAAGTTGGAGGACTCACGCCTGCTGATTTTAAAATTTACTACAAAGCTATAGTAAAAGCAGTGTGGGACTGGGAAAAACAGAGACATTTCCCCAGAAGAAATACACAAATGGCCAGGAAACCCATGGAAAATGCCACCATCATTTAGCCACCAGAAGACACGAATCAAAACCACAGTGAGGTGTCACGTCCGGCACAGTAGGATGACTAGTAATCAAAAACGAGGACTGGAGAGCACGTGGAGAACCTGGAGCTCTCCTCTCGTGCCCATGGGAATGGCAAATGGGGCAGCCTCCATGGAAAACAGTTTGGTGGCTCTTCAAAAAAAATCGAACATAGAATTACCATGTCTGGGTAGAGAGCCGAACAACGGCAAGCACGGACTCCCAACGGATTATTTGTATGCCCATGTTCACAGCTGCATTATTCACAACAGCCAAGAGGGGGCAGCAGCTCAAATGCCCAAAAGTGGATGAGTGAACAAATATTACGTGGTATACCCAGCCGTGCAGAGGAATATTATTACGCAGTAAAAAGAAAGTGCCAAAACAGGCTACATACGGATGAACCTTGAAAACATTAGGATAAAGGAAAGAAGCCAGACATGAAAAGTCACTTGCTGTACAGTTCCATTTATACGAAATGTCTGGAACAAGCAAATCCATAAAGACAGAAAGTGGATTAATGGTTGCCCAGGGCTGGGAGGTATGGAGGGAAATGGGGAGTGATTGCAGAGGCGGTGAGGGTGTCTTGGAATTAGTGGCGATGACGGTTGTGCAGCTCTCCAGATATACTAAATACCACTAAAGTATACATGTTAACAGGGTATGTGAATTTGGTTTCCATGCAACTATAGGTGTTTTTTTTTTTTTTTTTTCTTTTAAGTGCCTGTGAACCACTGGGAGAAAAGGGTCTGGAACTCAAGGCTAGGATGGAGATTGGAGGCTCTTAACCTGGGGGTTAGAGGCAATGAGGGGATCTAGGAAGAGGTCCCAGGAAGCCCTGGCACGAGGAAATCCCATGGCCAGTGGTGTAGGGGTACGTGGGCATTTTTCAAGGTTACGCTGTGTCCTGGTGGGGTCTCTCACTCTGGTAAGGTGCAGGTAGGACGTTCGTTGCTCAGGGAGAGACAGGAGGAGCACCACTCAAGCTGGGGGAACGTGAGGAGGTACACTGACTTGAGATCTCCACTTTGAAACCCAGGGAATGTTTAGTTCGATACCATCATTTTAAGTAGGAGCAAACTGGAGTCCAGGGAGAGGAAGAAACGTGCCAAAGGTTACAAGGCAGTTAGTGGCCGGAATGGGGTCTCTGGACCACTGTATCCCCAGCAAGCCCTTCCTAATCATGCTCTCTACACTGAACTTTCTACCATGATGCCCCCCTGTCCCCTGATACCCTAGGGGGATTTTCCATTGTTTTGTTTGAGCGGCTGCTGTCCCCCTGAGTGGTGGGTCAGTGCAAGTCCCTGGGGATGAAAATACTAGAAAGCAGCCATTTAGTTATTGAGGCCATTTGATGAGACACTTCCCATGCTTTCTCTCAGCCCTCTTGACAATCTTATGAAGTAGGTTTGGTATTTCTCTCTCTCTTTCACAGTTGGGGAAATTGAGGCTCTGAGCGGTCATGACTCCTACCCACGCTCACACACCCGTAAGTGGCAGAGCTGGGCTCTTCATCCGGGCTTTCTTTCAGTGCGCTGGGTGTTTTCCTGTGAAGGTTGTCCCAGTTAGGAAGAATGGTTTTATTCCATTATGTTGGTTGACACCTAAATGCGATTAATAAACCAAAATTCTGTTCCCGGAACCATAAATAACAACTAAAATGTGATGACACACAAAAAGCTCAGGATGTGGGTCAGAAGAGCTCAATCTTGTTTTTCATGGACTGCCTCTGTGACTTTGGGTAACTTCCTCCGCCCTCTGAGTCTCAGCTTTCTTGGAGAAGACTTTCAAACCTAGATGAGCTTAAGAATCAGCAGAGCTGACTTAACATGTTCCATTCAGGGGTGCCTGACTGGCTCAGGCATTAGAGCATGTGACTTTGATCTCCGGGTGGTAAGTCTGAGCCCCATGTTGGATGTAGACATTATTTAAAAATAAAGGGGCACCTGGGTGGCTCAGTGGGTTGGGGCCTCTGCCTTTGGTGCAGGTCATGATCTCAGGGTCCTGGGATCGAGCCCCGAGTTGGGCTCTCTGCTCAGCAGGGAGCCTGTTTCCTCCTCTCTCTCTGCCTGCCTCTCTGCCTACTTGTGATCTCTGTCAAATGAATTTAAAAAGTAATCTTAAAAAAGAGTTAAAAAAAATAAAAATGTTTTATATGCTGGCAAGGATAAATCTTTATTTATTTTTAAATATTTGATTTATTTGACTTGTTTGATTTATTTTAAAGATTTGATTTATTTGAGAGATTTGAGAGATTTGGGAGAGGGAGAAGCAGACTCCCACTGAGCAGGGAGCTTGATGGGGGGCTCGATCTCTGGACCCCGGGATCATGACCTGAGCCGAAGGCAGATGCTTAACCCACTGAGCCACCCAGGCGCCCAAGAGTAAAGCTTTAAAACATGTTGCTCAATAAGAAGCAAACACAGATAAGTTCATGCATTATTATTTCACTCACATGAAGTCCCCAACCACGCATAACTAGTGTTAGAAGTCAGAGTGTTTAGTGTGACCTCTGGGGGAAGAGGGAGGGTGGTGTGAACCATAAGGGAGTGAAGAAGATTTGGGGGGATAGACCATGTTCTATTTGTTGACCTGGGCTGACCACATTGGTATTTTCACTTTATGGGAACTACTTGAGCTATAAAAATTACTTTTTGTGCAATTTTCAGGATGTGTTATATATCACAATAAAAAAGTTAAAGGCCTCAAAGATTCCTGAGTACCATTCCAGCAATCACCCTAAAATTTGTGTTTTTTCAAATTCTGCAGATGATTCTCCTAGAGCCATGAGGAATTGTCTTGGAGATAAATCACATATAATGTTATGGTCTACACTGTGATTTTTTTTAAAGGTTTTATTTATTTATTTATTTGACAGACAGAGATCACAAGTAGGCAGAGAGGCAGAGAGAGAAGGGGGGAAGCAGGCTCCCTGCCGAGCAGAGAGCCAGATTCGGGACCTGATCCCAGGACCCTGGGATCATGACCTCAGCAGAAAGCAGAGGCTTAATCCACTGAGCCACCCTGGCGCCCCGATACACTGTGATTTTATTTAAAACAGTATTTTTCAAGTTTTGCACGCTTTTTTCCCACCAGGGGACCCTGGTCAAATCAAATGGAATTTCAGAAACAGCATTTCCTGGGGGTAAGCTTGTGCTATAGTTTTTCTCTTTTCACCAGTAGAAAGACATTTGGATTGTTTATGTGATTATAAATAAAGCTCTTTACAAACACTTATGTACAGATTTTTGTGTGCCCCTGAATTTTCACCTCCCCTTGCTAAATACTTAGACGTGGGATTGTTGGGTTTTGTTGTTCAGTATGTGTTTATAAAAAACCGTGAAACTATATTCTGAAGTGGCTGCACCATTCTGCATCCCCACCAGTGATGTAAGAGAATTCCAGTCACTCCATACCCTCATCAGCACTAGGTATTGTCCGCTTTATTTTTCAATTTTAGCCATTTGAATGAGAGTGTAGTAGTATCTCATCACAGTTTTAATTTGCATTTCCGTTATGACTAATGATGAGCATCTTTTCACCAGTTTATTTATCATTCATATATCTTCTTTGGTGAATTGTCTCTTCCAATCTTTTGCCCATTTTAACATTGGGTTGTTTTCTTATTATCGAATTTTACAAATTCTTTATATATACATGCTAGATACTTGTGATTTATCAGCTATATGATCAGATTTATAATATAAATATTATCTCCCTTTGTGTGGCTTGTTTTGTTCATTTTCTAAATAATGTCTTTCAAGGGACACCTGGGTAGCTCAGTCTGTTAAGCATCAGGTTATGATCCTGGGGTCCTGGGATCAAGTCCCCTATCTAGCTCCTTGCTCGGCGGGGGCCTGCTTCTCCCTCTGCCTGCCACTTTCCCTGCTTATGCTCTCTCTCTGACAAATAAATAAAATCTTAAAAAAAAAAAGTCTTTCCAAGTACAGAAGTTCTTAATTTCAATAAAGTCCAATTTATTAATTTTTTCTTTTATAGATTGTGTGTGTGTGTGTGTGGGGGGGGGGTCTCTAAGAACCCTCTGAGAGAACAGAATTCTTGACATGGTTGTACCGCTGACTGGCAGTGTGATTTTGAGCAAGCCACCTCCCTCTCTCCAGGCTTCTTTATCTCCAGCTTACAATGAAATGATTGCAGTAGAGGTTCTGTAAGAGCATGTTCAGTTCTGCTATTTTAAGTCTACATAGCAGCCTAAGACTAGTCATATCAAGGACCCTATAAGAATAAATCTATTTCCATTTTCTGAGCATTTCACAGGTGAAAGGCTTGAGGCAGGGGCTTGTGCATTATCTCTTTTCATTGTCACTTATTCCCACGGGAAGTAAGTACTGTTATTAGTCACATTTCACAGAGGAAGTCCCTGAGGCCAAGAGAGGTCAAGTCACTTGTTCAAGTGCTCAAGCCCACTTGACACCCACCTGGTCAGAGCCTAGATGGGACTCAGGCATTATCAGTCTAAATAGCCATGGTGGTGTGGTGCCCTTGATGGCTAGGTGAATGGCCCCACGAAAATTGTGCTGATTATTTGGAGGTGAACCCTGGGGGTGTGCAGAGGGTGAGGAAATATTCCCCATCAAGTGAGAAGGCAGGTGGGCAGGGGTAGGGGATAGGATTCCTTGGGGGAAATTTACAGCCAGCAAATTGCTAAAATCTTTGTGCCTGCCGGTGGGTCACTGGGGCCCTGCCGGACTCCCTCTGATGGCCTCAAGCGGGCTGGGTGGAACCCTTCCTACCAAAAGCAAAGGAGGGAGGCGCCATGAGGCTGGAACGGAAGCCAGATGGGCTCGCTCGCACCCAGGGTGCACACACGGGCGACAGAGCGTGCGTGCGTGCGTGCGTGCGTGCGTGTGTGTGTGTGTGTGTATAAGCGCACGCGCGCACACTTGATAGTTCGACAGTTCGTGGGCTCATCTGCTTCTGTGCCTGCGTGTGGACGCAGGCGATGTGTGTGCCCGGAGCGTAGTTCCGTTTACTAACTCACCAAACAGCCGTGCAGAGCTAGCTGTGTGTCAGCCCCATGCCAAGCCGGGGGCCGGTGCCAGGGACACAGGGTGACAAAATGGTTGAGGACCTTGCCCTCAAGAAGCGGGCACTTTGAGAAGTGTCGAGGGGACAAACCTTAAATCAAGTCAGGAAAAACCAAAATCAACCTCATGGGTCCGTGGGTCTGGGTCTGGGAGATGGCGCGCGCGTGATGGAGGAACCCGGGGTCTGGAGCACCCGTTCTGCCCTGCCAGTGGGTGCAGCGGAGGCGAGGCAAGCGGCTGTGCCTCTGACCTTGCGCTCCGAGTGGGGGTAGGGAGCGAGCCTTGAACCTGTCGTAAACCCCAGCGGAATGCGTCGGGATTCCGCGGCCATTCGCCCTGCAGCAGCTGATCTTCGGGCGCAAGGAGCATGGCCCGCCAGAGCAGCATCCGCACGTGCACGTCTGCCCTGGGGACCCGTCTTCCGCACTTAGCCTGAAGCCAATCCCCCCAGGAAAGCATTCTTCCCCGCCCCCTCTCCCCTGAAGACGCCCCGAAAGCCCCAAACCAAGCTGACCTGAGGGCCGAAGGACACCACCGAGTAACGGATGAGGAAGGGGAGACCGATGGAGCGGAGGGGCGCGTCCGGGTCCCGAGCGAGTCCGGGCGGCTCTGAGACTCGTCCTCCCAGCTGCTGAGGCCTCCATTCTGCCAGTGGGCCAGTAGGTGGCGCTAGAGGCCAGGGTTGGCCTGCTCAGCACCCCCCCCCCCTCCCCAGCCCCCCGCAGGCCCGCAGATCTTGGACTCTGGGGTAGGGACTGGCACTACTTCTGTGCGCCCAACGCTGGTCTGGGGGCCCTTCACGCATTAGCTTGTTTTACCCTCACATTATCTTATTATCCCATTTTACAGATAAGGAAACTGAGACTCAGGGATTCTTAAGTAACTTTCTTATGGCCACTCAAATTTGTGGCAGGACCATGGCCGCAACCCAGTTCAGAGGGTCAGCTGTGCTCTGCAGGAAGCACCTCACCACCAGGTAGGGAAGCAGGGGTTGACAGCTGGCCCAGGTCTTGTTGGGAGTGGGTAGGAGGCAGGGTGTGAACTGGTCTCTGATGCCAGCTGGTTGTGAGCCCACAGGCAGAGCTGCATCTGGGACAGTAGATGGTGGATATCCCAGGAGGAGGGGGTGACTGGGAGGAGCTCAGAGGGCCTGAACTCTGCCCAGCTTCCTTTCTTCAGGGCCTCCCCAACACTTACCATATTCCACCCTGGGGTCTTGCCCTTGGGACAAGGGAAGGTGTCCAGCCTTCCCTGTGACCCTCTCCTCCTCAACCCCAGATGTACCTGCTGGCTCTGTTCACCACACAGCCCCTCTGGGAAGCCTTCTTTCACCACTGAGGCTCCAAAGTCCCTCCCATCCTACCGGCTCCTGGAGGGGAAGTTCAGGTCGCCATCTTTGTAACGAGTTCCCTGGGCATCGAGCCACGTGGCCAGGTATGGGACCACCTCCTCCAAGCCCAACCCCAGGCTTGCACCTGAAACCAGCATTTGTTGCCTGCCTTTTTAAATACACCCAGTCTGAGAGTCATTAAGTAAGGAGGGCACGTGATATGAGCACGGGATGTGCTAAGCAACTGATAAATAATTGAGCTCTACATCTGAGACTAACGATGTACTTACTATATGTTGGCCGATTGAATTTGAATTAAAAAATTAAAAAGAAAATTAAAAAAATATACCCAGGGTGTTTGCTCTCCCACAAAGGGAAGCATGTGGACTCCTCAGAGTAGGGCTCCTGGCATAACCTCCTTACCTCCCCAACCCTGGTCCCTGACCAGAGCCCAGGACATCTTGCCAAATCTATACCCTTCATCCTGTAAATTGCTCTGAGCCTCCAGCCGGTGCCCGTACTGTCCTAACAGTGGGGAGAGAATCTCAGCTCACCTCCACATGGCAGAGACAGACAAGAAGCAGAAAACAGGTATGAATTTGAGTCTCTGACCGAAAAATAAAACAGAGAGGGGCAGCTGGGTGGCTCAGTCTGTTAACTGCCTGGCTTTGGCTCAGGTCATGATCTCAGCGTCCTGGGATCAAGTCTCACGTTCAGCAGAGTCTGCTTCTCTCTCTCCCACTGCCTCTCCCCTCCCCAACGATGCCGTCTCTCTCTCAAATAAATAAAACAAAAACAACAACAAAAAAAGGAAAGAAAGAACAAATCCAGAGCGATGACAGTGTGACAGTGGGGTGGGAGGGGCTCCCGCAGGAAGGCAGCTGGGGGAGCCCTCTTCGGGATGTGCCATTTGAGAAGACACCCAGAAGACAGTCTTTTGAAGTCTGGAAAGGAGGAGTCCCAGACACAGGAAGAGCCAGTTCCAGAGCCCTAGAGTGAGAACCACCTGGGGGCAGCTGTCCAGCAGGGAAGGAAGGCAGGTGGGGCTGGAGAGCCCCACAGGGAGAGGGCCTAGAGGCCAGCAGGGCCTTGTGGGCATAGCATGGTTTGGGGGTTTATTCTATGTAGAGAGGAAGCCCCCTGGAGGGTCCTAAGCAGGACAGTGAAATGCAACATTTAGCCTTAATCTGTTGCCTTGCCCTGGGTTCCTCCCTGAGGGTCCCAGAACCCCCCTCCTCCCCAACACAAGCGGAGAACCCTTGGGGCACAGCTGGTAGCCGGGGCCCCTGACCCTGGCCTGCTCCGCTCTGCAGAGTTAATCCCCTGGCCCAGGGCAGCCTCTGATTAGCAGGCCCTGCCATTCCCCGCTGATAAACTCCCAGGCACGTCTCTGGCTGGGAGAGAGTGGAGAAATCCAAGCGGCAGAGGAGGGGGTGTTCCCCCAGCAGCAACGGAGGAGGCCTTATCTCTCCCCTTCCTAAGGTGCTGAGTTTCCTGGGCGAGAGCCGCTGCCGGGTCTGTCCCTCATTTGGCACTTTCGGAGCCACTATCTCAGCCAGGGTCCAGGGTGGATTTTATGGGGCCCTTACTTCAAGAGGAGAAAACCAAGTTTGGTGCAGGCTGCGGGAGGGTTGCTGTGCAGTGTGGGGCCCTGGTGAGCGTCCACCTCTGACCTCCTGTCAGGGGAGTCAGCCCCACGTACGGATGCAGGACTGGAGGCTTTGAGTGCCTGAAGGTGGTGGGGCAAGCGTTTCCTGACTCCCAGTCCAGTGCTCTTTCCCCCATCCAAGTCACCTAAAAATACAGCTGCCCCTTCTCCCTGCTTCAAGCCACAAAGGGAGCGGTAGGTAGCACAGGGCATCGTGGAGATGGGTGGGCAGGTAGCTTCCTGGGGAGAAAAGGGTTCATGGTGGGGGGGGGCAGTATCAGGACTGAGTACAGGGTCCTGTGTGAGTCAGACCTCCATCTCCTTATCAGATGTTCCAGACCTACATGTTCTGAAACAGCTGGAATTCAGAGCAAGTCTCAAGGACCTGGCTGTGGATCAGAATCCCCAAGAACATGTTAACATGCAGTTTCTGGGGCCCTGAAACAGACCCGCAGAATCAGAACCGCCAAGGGTGGGGCCAGGAATTTCTCTATTGAACACGTTTGCTAGGTTCTCCTTCAGCACAGATGAGGCTGGGAAACACTGATTTGACCACTGACCCTGAGTCCTGGGGCTCTGCCTACCTGTGTCAGATGGGGCTTCAGCAGCGCTTATCAAGGACAAAGAGGGCGCGTGTGTGCACGTGTGAACCTATGTGCACTGAGGGTACGAGGCCTATGCGCTGTGCCTGGGCTTGATTCTTGCCTCTGGCACTTAGAGTGGAACCACCTTGGGTTTTCCCTCTGCTCACCTCTGGAAGGGAGTTATTGAGAGTGAGCATGGGAATTAGTAAAAACGATTGTTATTCTCTTCTGTTCCTTTAGAGAGCCTGGGCAGTGGGCTGTGTGCACAGTCCTGTGAGGGAGCTGAGACCGTCTTCCCCGGGGGGTCAGATGGAGAAGGTGGGCCCAGAGAGGGGAGGGATCCTGTCTGAGATACCCTCCCCCTACACACCACTGCTAACTGGCCGGGCTGAGATTTGAACCCAGGGCTGTCTGATTCCAGAGTGCCTATTTTTAGGCCATTCTTTCCTTCTCTGCTCACTTTTCCTGTCCTGTCTCTCTCTCTCAGTGACATTCACTGAACACCTCCTCTGTGCCCGTCGGGGAGCCTGGCGCGCTCTCCTTGGCCCTTTGGCGGAACCGGGGGCACGAGGTAGGGTGCATGCTGCCCTCCGGACACTGTAAAGCGTTATCGGGCCACAGGTGGTGGAGTTCACTCTGCAGCGCTCCCCATGCTTCACTCACAGCTTCATCCCCCAGTTCCGGAGAACTTGTTACAACCCAGATTGCCTGGTCCAGCCCCCAGACGGTCTAGCTTAGTTGGTCAGGGCTGGTCCTGGGACTCTGCATTCTTTACAGCTTCCCAGGCTGTGGGCAGCTGCTGGTTTGAACATTGCATTTGAAGTTGCGCTGTAATAGACTGATGTCAGGAGAAGGGCACAGATGTCGTCTGCTGCTCTTTGGTCTTCAATGATGGAAGTTAAGAAGTTCTTCCCAGAAAAATGTACAAACCCACCTACACACAAGATCTTGCACTGTTTCAGGCAGCTCCTGGATCGTGGAAAGCTGGCCCTGGATCCTTGCCCCAGCGACAGAACCATCCCCTGGTCAAAGCACCAGGCCGCTGCTCACCCCTGCCATGTAGGCTCCCTGGACCTCTTGACAGAATTGCTCCTCTGCGTTCACGATGCTTAGAGTGAGGCCATAACTCCATCCGGGTAGCTGTGTCCATATTTGCCTCCCCTCCTAGATTATGGGACTTTCAAGCGGTTGTCCCCTGCCCCGCCCTTCGTAGCATGATAAGGTTAGATTTCCCTTTGAGGTTAGCCCTAGCCATGTGATTTACGGTAGCTGCTAAAATGTTGGTGATCCAAGCTTTATGAGCCACTATGTGGCTCACTGGACTCTTCACTTTGCCTGGGATCTTGGAAATGTGCATGTAGTGGAGGAGCCACGAGCTGCTGTACCCGAGCATCTGGGTGTGTAGAGACTCCTGCCCACCTGCGTTGGACACACAGCACGAGTATGAGCTCGGCTTTTGTTGACTAACTACTGGGTTGTTTGTTGCTGCAGCGTAACCTGGCTTGTCCTGGTGGAGCAGGCGCTGTGAAGCCATGAGCTATGGGTCTCCAGCTTCTACGCAGGCTGGTGCAGAGGAGGCCCTCAAACATCACACCGGCTACCACTTATGAAGACCTCGCTAAGTGCCAGGCTCTGGTCACTGGAATCTCACCTCAAAGTCCCACCAACCCTAGAAGTCAGATGTCCTTATTCCCAGTTTACAGATGAGGGGCGTTTCTGGGTATCGAGTGGCCTAGGAACCCAGCATCCTATCTGCAGCGCCATATATGACCCAAGACACAAGCAGGCTGGTGGCTTTTCTGGCCGCTCCCTACGCCATTGGCTTCTCACTGAGCCTCAGTGTCTGCAGTCACAGTAATGCTCTTCTCCCAGATCAGCGGTGACATGTTCGTGCTCTGCACAGCGCCTGGCAGGTTGTAAGTGCTCACTAGTGGTAGCTGTTGTTTTTCATGATGATGCTCCTCTGGCTTGGAGACAAGCTGTTTGAAAGAACGAATGAATGCAGAAGGGTGCGGTGAACTGGAAATTGGATGAGGTGTCTGGGGACACCCTGGGAGCCAAAACGCAAATGTGGCTTTTTTTTTTTTTTTTTTTTTTAATGCTTCCCAACCAACCTAGAAGTCAGCTTCCCTCTATTGAGCCCTGGCTTGGCCTGGTTCAGGGCAAGACGCTTCACACACATCCCCTTGACCTGATGAGAGAGAGGCTGTTAATTCGCCCCCATTTTACAGATGTGGAAACTGAGCCTGGGGGCAGTCAAAGATCTTGCCCAAGGACTCACCGCTAGAAGAGGCAGCTCCAGGGGAGCGGGGCGGCTGCCTCTGAAGCCGGGGATAGGAACCTCTTCATGAAAGGGGCTTCCCTTCAGGGGAAACCAGGGCAGGCAAGGCAGCAACGAGCCAGGCCCTGCGCTTCCGCTCCAGCTTTCTCCTCTGCAGCCTTGTCTCTGCTTCCCGCAAAGGTGTGAAAAGAGCACACGCGCACCGCCCCCACCCCGGAGGAAAGCGAGCCAGCCGAGGAACCGCCCCCGGGCCGCCGGCGGCCCCTCCCCGCGGCCCACAGACTCCTTGTCACCACCGTGATTGGTAGACTAAACAGCGGCAGCGGAGCCGGCCTCCTCGCCTGCTCTCGCCGGCGGCCGGCTTTCAAAGACGGGCCTCGGCGGCTATCTCCCCCATCAGCCCCAGCAGCATTTAGCCACTTTCTTCAAACACCCAGCCAGGGCATGATGGTTAACGTCAAATCTGGCAGCAAGTCATAACCTATAGGGCTGGGACATTTATCACGGCCGGGGAGGCCCCTGGGGACTTCAAAGAGGCCTGAGGGGCAGGGGGACCGGGCGGGGTTGGGGGGGCGGGGAGGGGGCTCCGGGCTGGGCTTCTCCACCCAGATGCTCAGATCCCTCAGAGCCCGAGGAATCAAGGGGCTTACCTCTGCTGGCCGGCGCAAATCATGATGATGATCGTAGAAATGCTGTTGACCTGTAATAGCTGTTGCCTATGTAGGGTCAGGCTCCATGTTTTATTTTGATTTTAATTAATTAATTAATTTGTTGAGGTAATCTCTGCGCTCAACGTGGGGCTCGAACTCCCGACCGGGAGGACAGGAGTCACATGCTCTCCAGACTGAGCCAGCCAGGCGCCCTCAGGCTACATGTTTTATCTCATTGAATGCCCAGAGCCCCTCTGTGAAGCTTTTATTGTTATTTTTGGAGATCGGGGAAATGGGGTGGAGAGACATTATGCCATTTGCCCAAAGCCACCTGGTTCCTAATAAAAATAGCGTCAACCACAGTAATCCTATCCTCCTGTATGGAGTGATTACTCTGTGTGGGTGCTTCATGTTGCCTCATTTAATCCTCCAGGTGCTCTCCGAGATAGATTATTCTCATCAGGAAGAAAAGAAGGCATGACAGATATTAGTGGCTTTCCCAAGGTGACAATGACTGGTGAGTCAAAAGCAAGCAGACCTTCTGCTCCAAAATGGGTTCCCAACCACCTTGTAGTGGAGCCTCTGGGGCTTTGGGTCCCCAGGGGCAGCCCCATCCTCTTCATCCTTGTCACTGGCTCCCTGAGGCACTGGGAAGCCAGAGAGCAGCCCTGGGTGTCCCGCTGTCAGATCCCAAGCCTGACAGAAATCCTTGGCGTGTCCTGGAAACTTCCAGCTGGTGAACTCAAGGCCTCGTGGGGCAAGGTGGAGAAATGGAGGAGCTGAGAACATTGCCTCCATCCAGCTTCCTGCCCAGGGCTCTTTCATGCGGGTGGCCTCCTAAACGTGGAGAGTGTCCCATGTTTGAACGCTCCAGAAGGCTTCCAGGAGGAGGTGATATTTGGGCTGGTGAGAAGATAGAAATAAGGCTTACGTAGAGGGAACAGGTCAATGTATCAGCCAAGATTCTCCAGAGAAACAGAACTAATAGGATGTATATACACATACATAAATATATATGATACATATGTCTGAGAATGAGAGAGAGGAAGATCAAAATTGAGTTTTTAGGAATTGGCTCACGTGATTGTGGGGATTGGCAAGCCTGAAATCTGTAACGGAGGCCAGCAGCCTGGAAACTCGGGGAAGGGTCGATGTTGCAGTCTTGAGTATGAAGGCTAGAAACATAAGCAGAATTTCTCTGTTGCACTCTGGAGGCAGAATTCCCTTCTATCCCGGAAAACACAATCTTTCCTCCTAAGGTCTTCAAATGATGGACGAGGCCCACCCACATTATGGATAGCAATCTGCTTTACTCAAAGTCTACTGACTTAAATGTTAATCACATCTGAAAAAATACCTTCCTGGCAACATCTAGGCTGGCGTTTGACCAAGCAAGTGGTCGCCACAGACTAGCCAAGTTGACACATAAAATTATCCACCACAGAGGGCAAATATTTGCATGGCTCCTTCTATAGGAGGGACTTAGAAGAGTCACATTCACAGAGATAGAAAGTGGAATAGTGGTTACCACGGGCAGAGGGGAGAGAGGAATGAGGAGTTAGCATTTAATGGGTCCAGAGGTTCAGTTTGGGATGATATGAAAAAGTTCTGGAGATGAATAGTGGTTTGCCCCGAAATGTGAACATACGTAATGTTACTTCACTGTACACTTAAAAGTGGTTAAAATGGTCAATTTTATGTTATGTGTATTTACCACACACACACAAAAAAAATGGCTGTCACAGACACTTAAGGTCCAGGCTGGAGAGGGGGATGGGGAGGAAAGGCCCCACACGAAGAATATTAACTCTTTCAATTGCTTACCAGATACTGTGTGTTGTCTACACATGCCAGGACCATGCAAGGTCCTGGGGAGACAGCAGGCAATGACATTGTAACTCAGAGTCTTTATCTCATGGTTGCGAAGAGCCCAGGAGGGAAGTGTAGCAATATCCCCATTTTACAGATGAGGAGGCTGAGAGGCTTACGATTTGATCAAGGTCAGACAGACAGTGGCAGAGTGAGAGCTGCGATCCAAGTCTGTCCAATGATCAAGTTATCTGTGGGGAGAACTGGATGGAAAGAACACATAAAATAATTTTTGTCCCCAAAAGTTTGGGGGTGAAATAAGGGAGAAAGGGGGAATGGTAGAAGGAGAAAAAGAACTGGGGTGGGCCTCCTTTTGGAAGATGGGGAAGACTTGAGCTTGTTTGTGGATGTGGGGGGTGAACCACTGAGGGATGGGGAGAAAGGTCGGGTTGAGTGGCTGAAAGCAAGATGGTGGCACATAGAAGAAGAACTCTTGAAGAGAGAGGAAGGGCAACAGCAGGGGCAGAGTTGAGGAGAGGGAGCCCAGGGATGGGGTGCAGGAGGAGCAAGGTAGGGGCATGAGCTCTTGAATCAGAGAGATATAGGCTCAGAGTTCAAGTCACATCCCTTGCCTGTTAGCCTTGTTGCCTTCAGCAAGCAACGTAAGCAGCCCAGACCTCAGTGCCTTCCCTCATTCAATGGGGATGGCAATAGGTCACGGGTTATTTTGAATATTAGTTAAGATATGAATGGGACGTGCCTATCCACAGTGGGTGCCTGGGTCAACAGGAGAGGAGGAACAGGATGGGCAGCTGAGAGAGCCCAGCTGAGATGCTGAGAACATTCCAGTCAGCCCAGAGTGCATCCTTCCCTGTCTTGGCTGCCCAGCATGGAGGGAGGCCAGAAAAGTATTTCTTCTTGTTGTGCTTGTGACTCAGTCCCCCTGAGACCACACCACTTGGCTCTGCCCAAGGTGGACCTGGGGTAAGGGGAATTGCAGCCTCAAGAAAGAACGTCCCATGGGCCACACGACTGGTACCTAGTAGACACGTGAGGTGGAAAGGATAAAACACTTGGCTCTGCTGCTCTGCAGCTGTATGACCCTGAGCAAGTCTCTTAGCTTTCCTGAGCCTCTGTTTCCTCATCCACCCAAGTGGGGTTTACAACCCTAGCCCCAAACCCTCAATGTCTCAGATATCTCAGAGTAGAGAGGAGCGTCAGACACTTGTGGGGAGAACTTCACTCCCATGGTGGAGCCAATGAGAGAAAATATCAGCATTATCATTTACAGAGCACTTTTTAACTTTTGCAAAGAGGTTCAGATTGTTCCAAGATGGGACCTCCCCCTTCCTTCCTCGCTGCTTTTTAGATCCTCCAACTCAGTCAACAAATGTTTCCGAGAGGCTAACTGTGCCAGGCCATGTAGTAGGGGCTGTTGACAGAGGAGTGAGCAAAGCGAACATCTACCACCATGGAACTTACACTTGATGGGAGAGAACAAACAAGACACCAATGTCTACTATGCTCGAGAGTGAGAAACACTATTAAAAATGTAGGAGTGGGGTGGGGGGTGGCGCCTGGGTGGCTCAGTCATTAAGCGGTTGCCTTTGGCTCAACTCATGATCCCAGGTCCTGGGATGGATCCCTGCATGGGACTCCCTGCTAAGCAGGAAGCCTGCTTCCCTCCTCCCACTCCCCCTGCTTGTGTTTCCTCTCTCTGTCAAATAAATAAATAAATAAATAAATTCTTTAAAATACATATGTAGAGGAGAGGGGAGCCTGGCTCAATCAGTTAAGTGTCTGCCTCTTGAGTCTGGCTCAGGTCTGGATCTCAAGGTCAAGGTCGTGAGTTTGGGCCTGGGGTTGGGCTCCATTCTGGGCATGGATCCTACTTTAGAATAAATAAATACATACATACATACATACATACATACATACACGTGTGTGTGTGTGTGTGTGTGTGTACATATATTTATTTATTTAAAATATATATATAGGAGGGAAATGTCAAAGAGGGTTTTATTTTAGATGGCATGGTCAGGAAAGGCTTTCCTGAGAAAGTGGCCTTTGACCAGAGCCTTAAATGATTTTTAAATTTTTATTTTTTTAAATTTAATTTTATTTTTTTTCAGTGTTCCAAGATTCATTGTTTATGCACCACACCCAGCAGAACCTTAAACGAAATGAGAGCTAAGCTAAGGAAATATCTTGGAGACTAAAACAGGCAGATAGAATCCCAAGGACCAAGGCCCTGAGGTGGGAACTCATGCGGCAGCCAGCATTCCTGCACCTGACCTTCAACTACAGTCTCATCTATGCATTCATCCATCCATCCACCTTCCTATTCCCTATCTATTTTATTTATCTGTCCATATCTCCATCTCTCCATCCATCCATCCATCCATCCATCCATCCATCCATCCATCCATCCATCCATCGACCCAACCATCCATCATATACTGGGAACCTCCAGTGATTCATCATTGGGAGGCATGGAGAAGACTTGATAAGAATTAGGCACCATCTCAACTGATATGGAGATCACAGCCAAAGGAGAGACAGGTACAAACACTTAGTGCATGGGATAGCAGCTGATGGCATGTTTTCCATCACTCACCGTGTACTTTTGCTAATGAAGATCTCTGTGTTTCCTCACCTTCATAGTTTTAGGAAATCTGCTCGGGTTTCACAGCTCAGGTTCTCGCTACCTTCTTCATGAGGTTTCTGGTCCTTCCCCTTTAAATTCACTACCCCTTCTGGTTGGGACCTTCACCCTGCACTATGGTGCTCCAACCTCTTTGGACTTCTTGTGTAAAAATAAGTCTCCTACTGGCTCATGAACTCCTTAAGATCAGGGTGAACATAGACAACAACAGTACTAGCCTACCATTTTTTTTTTTTTTAAGATTTATTTATTTATTTATTTATTTGACAGAGATGAGAAGCAGGCAGAGAGAGAGGAGGAAGCAGGCTCCCCACCGAGCAGAGAGCCCGATGCGGGGCTCGATCCCAGAACCCTGGGATCATGACCTGAGCCGAAGGCAGAGGCTTTAACCAACTGAGTCACCCAGGCGTCCCATAGCCTACCATTTATTGAATGGTTAATGATGTGCTTAGCACTGTGCCAAGCATATTTTATTTTATTTATTTATTTTTTGCCAAGCATATTTTAAAAACATTGCCTTATTACTCAAAATACACTTGAAGGGGACCTGCCCGTGCTGAGAGAGAGGTGCTATCATTATTCCCATTTCATAGATAAGAAAACTGAGGCACAGAGAGTTAAGTGATTTGTCCATGTCACAAGCTAATAAATGGCAGAGCTGAGACCTAAATCCTGGCCTCTCCAACTGCGAAGCCCATCTCCTGAATGCTGCTCCCCTTACTGCTTAGTCCCCTTACTGCTAACCTATACCCCTGTCCCAGCGGGGGCACTGAATAAACAGGGCAATGGTGAATTAAAGTTCATGGCCCTAGCACAGACACCTATTTTGAATCACATTTTCATTACTGGCACTCAAGTTTTGTGACCTTGGCCCTGGTCAAGTCAATTAATCTGTCTGTGTTTTAGGGGGACTCATAGGCTTATTGTGGAGTAAAAGGAATAAAAGAAGGTGAATGGGTGCCCAGCACAGGGTATGTAATCTATGTAAGTTAGTCACTTGTCTTATGTAAAGAAGATGGCGACCTCAGTTCCCTCACAGTTTGGCTCTTGGTTCTTTCACAATTGGCCTTTTGTACTTCCTCATTCTTACTTTACACTTGTGACTGAGACTGCCCAAGAAAAGTACCAGTATTTTTGCCTTAGGAACCTTTAAATGCTGCCAAGGACCTGCAAGAAGAAGGGCAGAATGAAGCATGGACATAGAGGGCCTCACCCGGGGGGGGTTGCGTAGAGCAGTGGGTCCCCATCATCAGCTCTCATGGGGACTGGCAGACAGGCCCGAGGGCTCAGGCAGCACTTATCTGCTCCTCCCCAGGGGCCGCATCAGTCAGGCCCTCGGACCTTCCAGGGCCTCCCTGTAAATCACCCTGGATGATTTATACAGAGACGCCCAGTCCGCTAATCCAGTAAACAGGATAAGCAGGGCCCAGCCGGATTTATGGGCTGCCAGAAGGGCCTTCACTGTGGGAGATGTGTGCACTGTGACCCTTCTCCTGACCGCTGGTCTGGAGTACCCTAATGGGCAGGGGTCAAGTCACTGAGTTCCAGGCCTCACTCTGCTCCCCCAGCTGCTGATGGTAATGTTGGGTTGGTCCCTTTTCCTAGTTGGGTTCCAGGCCCCGCAAGCCCAGGTGTTCACAGAGCAGCTGGCGTACAGTCAGCTCGTGGGGAAAAAACCCGGCTCCATCTAGTACTTCCTAACTGTGTGATTCTCTGAGCCATGGTTCCCCCTCTCCATGTAAAGTGACAATATTAGCACATTTTCGTGAAGTTGTTATTATAATGATAGTATAAGAGAAGGCATAGGGACACCTGGGTGGCTCAGTGGGTTAAAGCCTCTGCCTTTGGCTCAGGTCATGATCCCAGGGTCCTGGGATCGAGCCCCACATCGGGCTCTGCTTAGCAGGGAGCCTGCTTCCTCCTCTCTCTCTGCCTGCCTCTCTGCCTGCTTGTGATCTCTCTCTCTGTCAAATAAAGAAATAAAATCTTAAAAAAAAAAAAAAAGCAGAAGGCATATAAAGTGTTCACCGAGTACCCAGCACCCAGTGAGGGGCCCATAAGTATTGACAGATCACAATTATTTCACAGATAATGGCGCTGGGATATATCACAGAGATTCTCGCCCGGAGGGGGCCTGCCCGAGGGTGTGTTGCGGCTTTGGTCAAGCAGAACTAGAAGGAACCTGAGTTCTTCCATGGGCTGCAGATGGGTAATCATGAGGGTTTGGCAGAAAGGAGATAGGAAGGACTAAATATTCACATAGCTGCGTGGATGGATCTTGAAAATAGAGTGGAAAGAGAAAAAGCAAAGAAACAGTAACAATCATATAACTTAAAAATACACATCCCCAGGGGCGCCTGGGTGGCTCAGTGGGTTAAAAATACACCCCCCCCCACATACAGATGCAGGACAATCTCCCACAAAATCTCCATAGTATTTTTTATTGAAATAGAAAAGTTCATCCTAAAATCCATATCTAATTTAAAGGACCCCAAATAACCAAAAGCAATCTGAAAAAGAAAAACAAAGTTGGAGTTCTCATAGTTCCTAATTTTGAACATACGACAAAGCCATAGGAATCAAACCAATTGTGGCATAAAGATAGACATAAAAAGCAAAAGAATAGAATACACATTCCAGAAATAAATCCTCACATATATGGTTAACTGATTTTTGACAAGGGGGACCAAGATCATCCCTTGGGCAGTCTTTTCAGCAAATGTTGCTGGGAAAACTGGATAGTCCCGTGCAATAGAATGAAGTTGGAACCCGACTTTATACCACATATAAAAATTAGCTCAAAATGAATCAAACACCCAAACATAACAGTCAAACCCTCAAAACTCTTAGAAGAAAATATAAGGGAAAATCTTTATGACCTTGGATATGGCAGTGATTTCTTAAGTACTACACCAAAAGTACAGGCCACACACAAGAACGACAGATTGGACTTCATCAAAATGAAAACCTTTCGTGTATCAAAGGACACTATCAAGGGAATGGAAAGAAAACACATAGGATGGGAGAAAATAGTTGTAAATCACATATCAGATAAGGAATTAATATCCAGAATATATAAGAACTCCTACAAATTAAGAACACACACATACACAAACAACTCAATTAAGAAATGAGCAAAAAATAGAAAGAAATGGGCAAGTACGTATGCAGGCACTTCTCCTTTCTGCTGAAGATAACGAATGGCCAACAAGACCTCTGAAAAGATGCTGAACATCATTAATCACTAGGCAAATGCAAATCAAAACCACAGTGAGATTCCACCCACTATTATTAAAGAACACAATAAAATAACCCCCCAAAATAACAAGTGTTGGTGAGGAGATGGAGAAATTGTAACTTTTGTGCATGCTGGTGGGAACGTAAAATGGCACAGCCGCTGTGGAAGACTGGCCGTTCTTCAGAAAGCTAAACATAGAATCACCCCATGAGCAGCAACCTCAGTCCTAGATGTAGACCTAAAATAATCACAAACAGGGGCTGAAAAACAGATACCAATGTTCTAGCCACATTATACAACGGCCAATACAATGCAAGTGTCCACCAGTAGGTGAGTGGATAAATGACGTGTAGTACATGGGGTGTGGGTCACTCATAGGGAGGGATGAAGTTCTGATACACGCTACGATAGCTGTGGACCTTGATAACATTATCCTAAGTGAGATAAACTGACACAAATGGATAGATGCTGTATGATGTCACTTGGATGAGGTATCTTGAATAGGCAGACTCCTAGAGACAGCGGAGTGGTGGTTACCAGGGGCAGAAGGAGGGGCATGTGGGGAGTTAGCAGTCAATGAGCAGAGTTTCTGTTGGGGTGAGGGAAACGTTCTGGAGATGGGTGGAAGTGATGGTTGCACATCGACGTGAATATATTTAATGTCACTGAATCATACACTTAAAGATGGTAAACATTAGGGGTGCCTGGGTGGCTCAGTAGGTTGGGCGTCTGCCTTCGGCTCAGGTCATGATCCTGGGATGGAGCCCTGTGTCGGGTTCCCTGCTTAGTGGAGTCTGCTTCTCCCTTTCCCTCTGCCCTCCTTCATGCTTGTACTCTCACTCTCTTGCTCTCTCTCTCTCTGTGCTTCTCGAATAAATAAAAGTTTAAACAAGGATCAATGGTGGTTATATGTCATGAACACAGGAGCGAGAGTGGTTAACTCAATGCTTTGAACTTGAGGTCTAAGAAACAACTATGCCAGCTCATCCCAGAGGACAGAACAGTGGGTCATGAGGGGCTAAAACACCAGATGACAAAGTGGTCTTGGTTTGAAAGCCATCTTGGTTTGAAATTTTCATCATAAACTGTAAACCTCTAGGGCTGGCATTCATAGAGTGCAGGAAGCCAGATGATCTGGGCTGGAGGGTGACATGGACCTGCTTGCTTGCTCAGTGTGTTGAGACAGAGCACTGAAGACTTTGGTCCAGTTATCTGTTAAGGAAGATGGGTCTAGGAACACTGAGTATCGGGTGTAGTGGATTTGTTTTTACACAACACCTTCTCTGTCTCTTCCAGGGGCTGTGGTCAGGAAGGCTTCTAGAAAAGTCTAGATGCTTTTTCTTCTAGACTTCTAGAAAAGTCTAGAAGCTGTGGTGAATGGCAGTGCACCAGATCAATAAGGGGTTTAGGCATCTGAGAGGGCAGACACCTGTGAGCTACATATATCTCGGTGGGCTTCATGGAGGCAGTGGTAGTAGGGCTCATCTTGGCCACAAGGGCAGATGGGAGGTGGACAGGTGGAGAGAAGGGGAAGGAAGAACAAGAATAAACACTTTGAAGCTGGAATAAAAATGACAGATGTGGGCAAAGGAAGGAAGGGGAAAAGGGAGGCTGAGGAAGAGGGAAGAGGAGGCGGTGGCTCACAGCAGGGGCATGGTCCACAGGGCATCCACCACTCATCAGGCCCATTTACTCATTCACTGATTTGTTCCCCTATTCATTGCTTCAGCATGCACTGAATCCCTCCTGCATGCCAGACCCTGGGCTGGGGGCCAGGGATCCAGCAGCAAACACCCCAGATGGGGCTCCTGTTCTTATGGAGCCCACAGGGCCAGGAGACTGAAGGAACAGGCAAATAAAATGAAATAACATCTTTGATTGTGACCAGTGCTGGGAGGAGAGAAAGGGTGCGGGGGAGACCGGCTTGTTTGGAGGTAACTGGGAAAGGCCTTCAGGGAAGGTGGAGTTCAAGAAAAGGCCTGAAGGATGAGAGCCGTCAGACCTGTGAAAAGCGGGGAGGGTGAAGACCCTGCCAGGCAGAAGGCTGAGCTGCAGGTCCCCCCTGCAGGCGGAGATCCGGACACACGGAGCTGCAAGATGGCAGCTGCAGGTGCCTCTGCCCAGAGACAGCACTGCTCTTTCCTTGGTCCGAATTTTGCTTCCAGAAAAGCCTTCAGGGATCCTTCAGTCCGTTACACAAATGAGGAAACTGAGACCAAGAGACGGGCTTTCCTAAGGTTACAGTTTGTCCATGTGGGAACCCAGTTCTCCTTATCCCATTTAGATTCTTTCCTTCTTTGAAATGCTCATTTTCTCATCTGGATGTGGCCTCAAAGGACTCTGGCTTCTCACTTCCATTGGGGGACCTGACACAGGGACCCAGACATGCCATTGGAGCTCATGGACTGAGGATTTGGGGTCAGCTTGGGCTCTGTCTGCCAGATAAAAACACAAGATGCACACACATCCTGGGAGTTCCCGTGAACCACAATGCCATGGAGTTTGTCTTTTCCCGAAATTTCTACTTTGGCCCTGAAGAGACTTGTGGTTTGACAGTGGGGTAGAGATGGCCAAGAGATCTGTTTTCACTTAACTCAACGGCCCATGGGGAAAGAGGACTAGCAGGCTTGACAAGTCCTGAAGGGCAGAAGTGGGTCACCAATGGATGAATATCTCAGGAAGGCAGATTTCAGCCCAACCCTAGAATGCGCTTTCTGACTTCTCACCGTGTCCACCGTGGAGGCCCATCGCCAGAAGTATTCAAGAGGCCAAATGGCCATCCATTAAGGAGATGCTTGGGACGGGAGGATGAACTTCTGAGATATTATCCAACTTGGGCTCAATGACTATACAGGTTTAGGATTTAGGATCCAACTATAAGATTAATAATATAACTACCAAGGAGAAGTTGAATCCATAACTGAATAAATGATCCCTTCATTCTCATTCTCTATGGTCCCATTTTCTACGGAGTCGCTTGGTTGGCCCCCAAAAGGCATATCATTAGTCACCCAGGCATGACGGCACTCACTATGTTACAGTCTTAGATTTGTTCTAGGGCAGGGGCATTGGCTGGCAGCCTCAAGCACTTCCTTTCCCACCACCATGGGTCTCGTTGAGTACTGACTGAGTGTTCTGTGCTGGGCCACCTGACAGGCACGCCCCTCTCAGAGCTGTTCTGGAAAGAGGTTCTATTGATGTCTCTGACTCTAAGAAACTTGATTCTGTTACTCTTTGTCATCAGTGTGAGGGATCCTTTGAATTCTCTCTTGACAGCTGGAGGAGATTTTCATTTGCCCAAATCCAGTTTGAGGTTGAGCACAGGAAGTTCTGGAAGAGCAGGACCTTCCAAGTTCTGTGCTTGTCATGAGGAAACAGGAGAGTCTGGGTGGAGGGCCAAGGAGAAGGCTGATGGGCAGGGTGTTATTTGAGGAGAGCTGAGTGTGAATGCACGCGCCTGCGTGTGTATGTGTGTGTGTGTGCGTGCGCGCGCGGGCGCATGCATGCTGGCCATGCAAGGGGTATCATGTAATTCAATGACACAGTTTCTATTTCCAAAAAATGGATTCCAGGTCACTCCAAACACATCCAGAAATCATCTCTGTACTTCCAGATGAAGTAGAATTGACAAATAGCAATCAGAAAAATTGAACAAAGACGGGGTAGGACTCATTTTTTTTTTCCTCTTTCCAAACACTGGCAACAGCTTGCAACACTTGGCTCAGAATGCTGGACAGACAGCAGGCGGGGTTCTAGGAAGCTCTCTGCACCATCTCTGTACCTGCTTCCCTTGCATCTCCTGGGAGCTGAGACTAAGCCCACAGCCCCTGGACTTGCAGGGATGGTCACCTGCCACATTTTCTGGTCCCCAGGTTTGGATAGAACTTCAGCACATTTCTGCTTCTGCTTCTTCTTCTTCTTTTTTTTTTAAGATTTTATTTATATGACAGGCAGAGATCACAAGTAGGCAGAGAGGCAGGCAGAGAGAGAGGGGGAAGCAGGCTCCCTGCTGAGTAGAGAGTCCGATGCAGGGCTAGATCCCAGGACCCTGAGATCATGACCTGAGCCGAAGGCAGAGGCTTAACCCACTGAACCACCCAGGTGCCCCTGATTCTTCTGATCAAATTTTTGGAGAGGTGGGGTCTTTTTTTCTTTCTTTCTTTTTCTTTCTCTCTCTCTCTCTTTTTTTTTTTAACCTGGAAACAAACTGTAGCTGAGGGAAAAGAGGAGTTGCTTAATTTCAAGGTCCGTTGTGTTTTTCCAAGATTTAGTTCCCTAAAAAGTAGGATAAAACAAATAACTATTTACCACAACTAGGCTTTCTAATTAGCTCCCCTGTGTCCTCCCCTAAATTCAAAACACTTGTCTCCACATAAAATCTCCCGTAGGTACCACCATTAACACCCTTCAGAAGGAAGGGCCAGCCCACAGCTGGCAGCCCCTAGCTTGTGGGCTGCAAGCCACGAAAAGTGTGGGGCTCAGACAAAGGCGTGTGCAGTAAGTGTGGGATCCCAGCACTTAAGAAACCTTCTTTGTTGAGGGTGCAAATGTCATCGTACAGTGAGAGAACATCTGGGCCACAGAAATGGGGACTCAAAGGGCCTCAGGCCTAGGTCTGAGAGGTCACTGTAACTTCCACACAGTCTGGCAGAAGATGTCCAGTGCTCATGGAGAAAAGAACCCATTTCCACATTCTTTTGCCCCGGACACCCACTGGATGTTTATACATCCCTGGGAGAGGTTATCTGCGTTTGACTTGAGGCGGGCCCAACACCAGGCCTCCGATGGGTGAGCCTGGGAGATGTTGTGAAAGACGGCTGGGAGAGTGTGAGCGCGTGCACGCGTGCTGGGGGTTGGGGATTCAGAGGAGAGGATCCGTGGAATCCGGAGACCCAGAATCAGCTCCGTTGCTGGCCCTCCTCCAGCCACCCCTTGCCAGTGAACGAAGAGGTCTTCTCCTAGACATGTCAGGGTTTAAAGGGGCCTACCTCTGCCCTTAACTAGTTGTGTGACCTTGAAGAAGTCACATCCTTGCCTCAATGGACCCAACTATGAAAAGCTTATTGGATCATGGGCTTGAACCGGTAGTGGTTCTTCAGATTTTAGAGACTTTAGCTTTTGGGGAATCTGATGTCAGAGGTCTCTACGGGAAGGATATTTTACATGTGCATTTACTTACATATTTGGATCTTCTTAGACTCTGAAAGTCCCTAAGGACCCTCTGTAAGACCCGCTGGTGGGATCCTCCAACGCCCTGAGCACCGTGCTTATATACCATGGGTGCTTAAGAAATGTTTGTGGAATGAATCAGTTCTCCCTTTAAACTCTGACTTACTATAAATCTGGGATTCTAAGCACCTGGGTTGATTCCACTCAGGTGACTTTTGCAGACAGAAACAAAGGTAGAGAGGGAAGATCCTTGCTTGAGAGTTAGAGGCACGTGCATACACACACACACACACACACACACACACACCCCTTCTGATGGCCAGCCCTCTGCCGCACCTCTTTTCTCAAGCACCTACCGTGTGCTAGGCTGCAAGGACAGGGTAGTGAGCAGCGATGACCCCATCCCCCACTCCCGGGACTCACGGGATAGCCAGGCCGAGCAGAGACCTGTACCGGACCTGGGTGCACATCGAGGCCCAGACAGCTTGCACCCAGGGCCACATTCCAGCTTTCATGGGCCTTGGGCACTTTGGCCTCCATGCACCTTTCATGGCAGAAGCTCCATCAAAAATTATTTTAAAAGACCACTGCATAGGTATCAAGATGAATATAATCGGTTTGGATTCATTGTTATATATTCATTTTTTGGTTTGTTTTTTCATCTTGATTTTAAAAGAAAGAGTGACATTTCTGTGGGCCCCTGAATGTATCATGGGCAGCACGTATGGTGTCTCATGGATGGTTAGCCCTTCCTGAAGCTCTGTCTCACCCATCAGATAACACCAAATGGAAGGTTGCCAAGCGCGGGTTTTACAGAGAAGCTAGAAGGTGTCAGAGGAGGAAGAGGCCGTGGAAGATCCTGGAAGAAGACGGCAGTCAAGCAGAGCTCTGGAGGGTGAGCAGTAGAGTAGAAAAGACTTTCTGGACCTGGGAGGGAGCAGGGAAGCCAGAGGCCTGGAAGGAAGAACATGCAGGACATGGGTAGGTATGGGGGTGACCAAAGTCCCAGTGTCCCTTGACATGGGATTTGGAGGTCATTCAGTGTCTTACTAACAGCCCTACCCCCTTCAGGCACCCCATTTCTTCCATATCCCGTAGTAGAATCTCAGGATATGGAGAGGGATGAGGCCTAGGTGACCACCAGAACCACCACCATTTATGGGGCACTGAGTAGGGCCAGGCACATGGAGCACTTTGTCATTATCCCATTTTATAGATGAGAAAACCAAGGTGCAGGGGTGAAGTAACTTGTCTCCAGTCAAACAGCCAGAAGACCCAGAGTTGGATTTCCACAGAGGGCTCTCACCTCCCACCACTCTCCATGCTGACTCTTGGAGAGGCTGAAGGAGCCCCAAGCAGTCAACCACACTTGGGAAACCAGAGACCAGAGAGGAAACATGATCGGTCTTATGTCACAGGAGTTTTTCAACAGGGTTGAGAATCAAATCCAGGCATTCTGGCTCCATCCAGCTCAGCAGCCCTGTCCGGCAGTCAGAAGGATGGACGTCTTCTGAATGATCACACTGGCACCGTGAGGACTTCCTCATCCTCTCAGCCCCAGAAATCACAAAGCTCGTTTCCACTATGGCCTTGCCCCCTTCTGAGCCAGTTCTTCTGGCCCAGGCTGTTCATGAGGGTTCCTAAAGGCCCAGTTTCTGTAAGAGTCAGACTGATACCCCCTTTCTCAAAAGTTGTTACCGGAAAGGGGGATCTTTCTTCTCCTACCCCTATTCCCTGCCCCAGGGGAAGGCTCAGCAAGGACAGAAGAGGCTCCTTTGTGTCCCAAACCCATCCCTCCCGTGCATGAAGCACTGGCCTCCCGGGCTGGCTGTGCAGATGCTATCACGGGAATGAGCTGACTCACCTTCGTAACATCTCAGCCCGCTGGGCAGGAACGCTACTCTGGGCGCCACTGTCTTCCAAGGGTATAGACATAGCAAGCAGTCCCACGGTGGGACAGCAGGAGGGCCAGGGGCCTCCATGCCGTGCCCCCCTGGACTCTAGGAACAGGGCTGGGAAGTAAGGGGATGTAGAAGCTGTCAGGAAGGGCCTGGCTGAGTATCCAGGAGAGAAAGGGGGATAAAGGCTTGGGGCTCCTCAATGAGAATATCCCATCTCTTGGCTGAAGTGACAGGAGTTGAGGTGCATTCAATCCGAGACCTCACCACAGTCAGTGCTGACCAAGGAGGAAATGGGTGGTTCGGGGGGAGCTGAGTTCCCCTGTTCTGAGGGTGTGGAAACAGCGGCCGGCTGGGGACATTGGGAGGAGTTTCAGGTGCCAGGTGGGTGACACAAAGGTTCAGAGTTGTGTGGACTGGAATGCTTTCTGAAGCCCTCTTCTCATTTTCTGAGGAGGCAATGTGGTTTCATGGAAGGAAATATCATGACCTTAAATATCTGATTTCTACCACTTACTACCTAAAAGTGGCCCTTTACTCTCTGCGACTCAGTTTCTTCTTCTGTAAAATGGGGACAGTAACAATAACAAGGGCTGTTCTGAGAGTGAGGTAAGACGATGTAGATAAAAGTCCTGGTGATCAATGAGTTTCATTTCCCACTTTACAGGAGAGGAAACAGAGTTTTGGAGCTGTTGTTAAGTGACAGCCACAGTCTAAAGTTAAATGGCTGGTTGGGGCTGTGGCTTCAGAATGGGAAGACTGGCTTCTTCCAGCACAGTGGGCTGAAGTCCGCTTACTGAGCCCCTTACTGAGCACCCACAACATGTGGGGTTCCACTGACCAGGTGTTCTATGACCCGGGGCAATTATTAGCCTCATGTTACAAATGAGGCTCAAATAATTATGCCATTTGTTCAAACTCTCACAAATAAAGATGCGGCAGAGTCAGGATTCCAATTCAAGTCCAACTCCCAAGTCCATGCTCTTAACTAGGGGTTGGCAAAATACAGCCCATGGGCCAAATGCCCCGCACCCTGCCTGTTTTTATAAATAAAGTTTTATTAGAACACAGTCACACTCACTTACGTATGTGTTGCCTGTGGCTGCTTTTGAGGTTATAAGTGCAAAGCCGTTGCAAACCAACGATATGTCTTCGAAAACCCGAGCCATTACTATATGGCTATTTACCACAGAAGTTTGCCTAGTTCTTCTCTTAATCACCATTTTTTAAGACTTTACCTGAGAATTTAAAAAGAGAACCTCCTTAACACCAGGACTCATTTTTAGGCCAGTAAGTTAGTACTCAACATGAATTCTGGATAGAGATTGAATTACTGCCTGAGGCTACTTCTACCCCTCTTCCTTCTCTCCGGGAGCAGATCTTTGGTTGGGGGTGTTGAATAAAACAAAGACAAGGGCATTGTGCTGAGCACATGAGCACATGAACAACTCCTTATAACAATCTGTATATTGTTATATAATTAGAGGATTTTAAAAATTGTTTTATTTAACATTTTATTCTTTAGAATGATTTTATTTCACCACTTGCTGATATTTACAGTTTATTATTAATGCTATTTATTTTACCTGTATCAGAACTGTATTTTTTCTCCTTTTAAATATATAATCTATGTTTGAATGTAGAATGTCTTCTGCGACTGAACAAGTGAGATTTTTAGCCATAGCCAGGCAGATAATAGATTTTAATATACAGAGATCAAAGAACAAATCCAGTCCAGAAAAAAAGACACGGCAAGTGTCTTTGGGTGAAGCTGGACGGGAGTCAAGAGACCTTGGTTCTAGGCATTGCTCTGTCTAATCAGTTGGATGATTTGAATTTCTCATAAGCCTTCCTGTGCCTCCACTTCCCCTTATATAAAATGGGGCCATTGCACCAGATGATTGCTAATGGTTTTTCCTAGTATGGCATTGTATTCCCACAAAAGCCCACCCAAATAAAGCCTTTGGTGCAGAGGTGCTTAGAGGCAGAGGCTTAACAGAGATGACCTTTGATCCCACAAACGGGCATTCTCTTCTGAACCCAGCAATTCTTTACGGAGTAAGGAACAGTCTGCGTGCACCAGGCACCTTTCCAATCTTTTCTGGTTTTGTCACAGGATCCAGGACTCTTATCAGAAGAAGGGGGATTTAGGTCTGATGAGGATAGAGTGTCCCTGGTGGGCAGCGGAGGGCCAGTGGACGCCACAGTGGGTCTCCATGACGGGGAGGAGGTGGAAGCCAAAGGAAGCAGGGACTCTGGCCTGTCATCTCTGCTTGTCCTCAAGATGACTCTATCAGAGCACTGGGGAGCAGGACAGGACGGACTTGTCATCACCATTAGGGGTGCAGGTGTCCCCCTCTCTTTCCTGCTAATCCTCATTATGATTACCCTCTCTCTAGGGCAAGAAAGCAAACCTTTTGGTCTTTATTTCTTACCACTTTTTACAATTTGATAGGCACACACACACAAAGGAATTTCATTGTTCTTTTAATTTGTATCTATTTGATCACTCTAAGAGTGAACCTTTTTTCTTGTTTAGCTATTTGTATGTTTTCTTTGTAAATAATTTTTTTCTTTGCTAATGAGTTATTTATGGCCTTTGCCTTGATTTTTTCCTGTATCTTTTCACTTTTGATTTTTTTGAAGTTACATATTTAATAGGTAAATACATCTTTTGTTTTGGTAAGCTCTTACAAAATCAAACAAAATTGGGTATAGAAAGAAAATGTTAATAGCTTCCACTTTCTCCTCTGCAATTCTGAACTCCCAGGAAAACACTAACAATTTACATTTGCTGGGTAACTGCTATCACTTCTTCGGTATTAGTGCAAATTTATTCTCTCTCTTTCTCTCTTTCTATATATATATTTATTTTTTCTTTTTCCTTCTCATAAAAGTAGAAACATTCTTTCTTTTAATCCAAGATCTGTTTTAAAAAAATTTTACATTTCAAACTGATTCTCAGATTCCTATGCCTCTTTTCTGTTTTGCAAATTCTTTCCTGTTATCTTGACTTTAAGAGTTAAGCAAGAATCTCTGGTCACTTTACAGATTAGAGAAACTGAGTCTCAGGGAGGGCATGCAATTTGCCTAGATCGTTCCAGGGCTCAACAGTGGGACAAAAGCCCCAGGACAAGAACCTCCTGATTTTGGAGGGGGTTCCTTTTCTATGCTGAGTGAATCAGACCTTCTGCCCTTAAAGTCACCCTCCCAAGGTACACAAGCTGAGTTGGGGGTCCGAGAAAGTCTAAGTACTGAGAGAGTCAAATGAAGGAAGAGAAATTCAAATCAATCCCTAATGTGTTAGGTGACCTTGGGGTGACTTGTTTGCCCTCTCTGGGTTCCCTGGGTTCTCATCTATGAAGTATTTGGCCTTACCAGAGTATTTCAAACTGTGCTCTTTGGGGCTTTAGGGAGCCCTTGCTAGTTACCGTTCCTCAATGGGGCGCCTGGGTGGTTCAGTTGGTTTGGCCTCTGCCTTCAGCTCAGGTCATGATCCCGGGGTCCTGGGATCGAGTCCCATATCGGGCTCCCTGCTCAGCTGGGAATCTGCGTCTCCCTCTCCTCCCTCCTCGTGCTCTCTGTCTCTCCTTCTCTCTCAAATAAATAAATAAATAAAATCTTTTTAAAAAAGTGGACACAGGGAGCACCTTCAGGGGTGTCACTGCAGTAGTTTGTGCTGGTGAAAAGTTGGAAGCAATTGGACATGTCCACCCGTATGGGATGGGTTACCTGCCAGGGATCACTCATTTGTCATCTCTTTACTCATTCATGGAATAGTTATTATGACTTCAGGGCACTGCTCTAGACATGGGGAATCATCTGTGAACAAAACTGACCAAGTCTTCACCTTCTCGGAGCTTACCTGGAAGGCAGAGCCACCTGGCCATGACCTGCATCCCAGTTAGGGGACATGAGACGGATCCCTGCATCCCGGTGTGGATGGGTCTCTCCAGGCCATAGGGCTGCATGGTGGAAGAAGGGATCGAGACCAGAGAGGGCTGATTCCTTTCATACAAGCCCCTCCCTTACATCGGTCTGTCTGTGGATGAGCCTGTAAATGGAAAGGTGCTGAGGAAGAGTTGGGGGGGGTACATCCCCAAATGATGGTGTTGTTTCTGGAAAGAGAAATGAGGGTAGCCTGCACTGAGGGTACTTTAACTTTATATTTTTTAAGAAGATTTTATTTATTTATTTGACAGACAGAGATCACAAGTAGGCAGAGAGGCAGGCAGAGAGAGAGGGGGAAGCAGGCTCCCCACTGAGCAGAGAGCCCGATGCGGGGCTTGATCCCAGGACCCTGAGATCATGACCTGAGCCGAAGGCAGAGGCTTTAACCCACTGAGCCACCAGGTGCCCCTGTATTTTTTTTTTTTTTTTTTTGACCAAGGAAGATATATTCAAGTATTATTTGTGGTTAAACAATACATATAGATATAGATATAGATATATTTTTAAGTTTAAAATAAACTTAAGTCCAAAGAGAAAGAAAAGACAAAAAAATGTACAAGTTTCAGTTTCTCAGAGTCCTTCAAAATCTAACATGCTCAGACTCTAGAATCTACCTAAAGTGATGAAGCATCTTGGTTTGGGGATCAGAGATTTTAAATTACACAAACCAATGAATGTTACTGTCTGGGTCCAAGCACAAGCTCGCCTCAGCCGGAATTCGGTGTGTTCAGCCCCAGCTCACCCCTTCTCAGTCACTTCGAATCCCCATCTCAGCCTGGCTGGAAGGGAGCACCTCCCCTGAGACTTCTTTCACCAATGAGGGAACATAGGGCCAGGCACTGCGATTTCTTTTTCTTTTAAATTAACTGGATATATTTGACATATAACACTGTGTAAGCTTTAGGTATACGAAATGTTAAGTGATTTCTTGTTTTGCCAAGGACTCAGTTAATGGTAGAGCCCATCTCGAAGGGGGAAGCAAGCCTGCCTTACCTCCAGATTCCGGGTCCAATGTCCCAGGGGAGGGGACAGAGTAGGAGAGCCGGGGACGCCATCCCCCAGCCTCCCCCTGGAAGCTCCAATGACGATTTCCTGAGTCCCGGTGTCCAGCACTTGCTGAAAGGGAGCCTTGTTGACATGGAAGGAGATCAAGGCAGCCGGGGGGTGCCGAAACCTACTGTCGGGTCCACATCTCCCGAAGAGATAGGGACACTTGGGACACTGCCCCCACCCCCTCCTCAAGCTCTCTCCATTCAAATTCCACGGGGCTTTGGAATCACTAGACTGTCTCCCGCTCCCAGGAAACCCCAGGCTTCAGTGGAGCCAGGCGACTGGCCATCCATCACCCTTATCTCCTGGCTCTGGCGGCCCCAGGTCCCTGGCCTGGATGGGCCCAGGGGGCAGGAGGGGTAGGGGAGGGGTGGGGCCTGGGGGGTCCTCGATAACAAGAAAGGCAGCTGTCCCCTGGGGGAGCTTCAAAGTGCCTGGAGCTGAAATTTATGTGCAGACTTGCTCCCATTAGGGGTCAAAGGGCCATTCATCCCACAAATAGTCATTGAGCACCTACTACGTGCCAGGCACTGGGCTCGGGCCCGGAGATTTTGTGGTTTGTAGGTCCAAAGCTTAGCCCCAAGCCTGGCAGATGGTTATAGGGCAACACAGGTGGCTGTTCTTATGACTGCAGTTGATAGATACAATCGCTCATCTGTGATGCATGTGTTGAGATGCTGTGTGCTGGGCAGTTGCTGGCAGGGGACACAGCATGCAGGCCTGGGGGTGGGGTTTGCAAGAACCACCCTCCCCCACCCGCTTCTCCTCAGCTGAGGACTCAAGGTATGCAAAAGGGGGTCTCTGCACAGGGCCCTGGAAAGTCACTGGACTCGACCACTTCTCAAATCCCTTTCTCTCCCAGACTCTAGGGGCCCACATCTGCAGAGCTGAGATCTGCTTTTCTGAGATGCTCGCCAATAGGTTCCTAGCTCTGTCCTGTGAGCCTTACGCAGACTCTTAAAACCTCAGTGTATTCATGAACAAAATGGGGATAGCAACAGTTCCTGTCCTGACTTATCCTATCCTATCTTGGGTTATCATGAGGATAAAATGAGAAAAAGATTCTAAAACACTTGGCATAGGTCTGCACAGTTCAGTCTTCAATAAGTGGTAGCCACTAACAAACAAAATAGTGATAGTCCTCGGAATCAGAACAGGCAACAACAGCAGCAGGAGGAAGGAGTAAGAAACATTAAGACCTAAACTTTCTAGGGAGAAAGCCCTTCTCTGTTCTCAGGGAACCTCAGTTTGGCCAGGCAGGGCACACAGGGTTTCCAAGGATGCATTGTTGCTGCAGAATTCACATCAGCAGAAGAGGAAAGACATGGGGAGCTGGCACACTTCTGCTCCCCACCATGGGGGCAGTATAACTGCCGATGAGCAAGGGGAGGTGGCCCCGGGAAGGTTGATAGGTTTCCCAGTGTCGTGGAGCTTGGGTGAGCTGGGCTTCAGCAGAGCTTGTCCCCCACCTATACCCCTGCCAGTGCTGCAGGGGGAGCTCCCCAAGGACACGGTTGTGGGAGAACTGTGTGCCCGCTCCCCCAAATGCATACATTGAAATCCTAACCCCCAGTATCTCAGAAGGTAGCCACATCTGGAGACAGTGTCCTTACAGAGGTAATCATGTGAAAATGAAAGCATCTTGTAAAACTGGTGTCCTTGCTCCAGGGGGAAATTTGGACAGAGACACGCATGGAGGGAATGCGATATGAAGAGACCAGGAGAAAACGGTCATGTACAAGAGATGCCTGGACCACAACCTTCCCTCACAGCCCTCCAAAGGAACCAACGCTGCCAACACCCTCGTTCTGGACTTTCCAGCCCCAGGACTGTGAGGAAATAAATTCCCATTTCAGGCCTGTAGTCTGTGGGGACTTAGGGCAGCCCTGTGGGCAGAGTGCGGAGCTCCTCACAGACCCCATGTATGGGCTAAGTGCCCAGGATTCCCTGACGACGTCCTGGGCAGGCCGGGGGAATGATGTGAGCAATCATCCTATTCCTCCCTAGAACCCGGGATGTTGGACAGAACCTGGCGGCCAGCAAGGCCGTGTCTGGCCACCAGGTCAAGGCCATAGGATTGCTCTTTGTTTCCTGTGGCTCTCTGAGCACCAAAAATTCATTTTCTGGGTGCCTTCCTGGGGAAGCTCAATGAACCTCACTCACGTCTGTCCTCTGGGAAGACCTGGCAGGCGCGCCCTGGCCTCCCTGGGACGGGGGGTTTGTCAGAGTCTGGGAATTACTGAGCTGGCTGAATCTCTTCCCTCTTCTCTCTGTGATCCTTTCTCTCATCTTTCCCTTCCTTCTTCTCCGGCGTCCCTCCTCCGGGACTGTGCTCTGTGGTATCCTCTCCACATCCCATCCCCAGATGGCTTCCTCCAAGCCCCACTCTTCCCAGGCCACCCTCACGTGGTGGCGCTCAGCAGGAAAAGCTCCCTTGTCCAAAGCCCTAGGCTGCCTTGGAGAGGGAGGCAGGAAAGTCTAAACTCGCTACTTTGGAGCTGAGAAGAAATTATCCAGAGCTGGTTTCTCCTCCCACGTTCCAGGGAGGCTTGTTCTTGTCCCTGGCCTGGATACATTATTATATTTTGCTTTAATTGCATTAAAGCAAATGACTATGCCCCCTGTGGTTTGGATCAGGTTGAGGATCTGATAATCAACCTTGGCACAGTCTAGACAGGAGTCACTTTGAAGCTGTTTTTAGCAGGATGAGAACAAACAATTTTTCCAAAGTGGTCACATTAGACAAACAGGGTGGTGGGTCATCTTTTTGGGAAGGAGCAGGCCCTGGCTCCAGGCTGCCTGCTGACGGACTCCCAGGCTCCTGGGAGGACTGTGGACTGGACTCCCTGGGACGCAAAGAACTTAAGTAGAGAGGTCATAGGCATAGGTCTCCCACAATGTCAAATCTTGTCCAGGTGCCTCTTCCTGGAAGCCCATCCTGACTGACACCACTTGGCCCAGAGCTGAAAGGCAGCAGAGTGCTGGGAGGACACAGTGGGCCTTGGAGATGGAAGAAAGAGGGAAATCACCCAGGGCACCACAAAAGGTGGACTCGCTTGATGCAAAAGTATTCTCTCTTCAGCTGTGCTCTCTGGGCCTCAGTTTCCTTGTGTGAAATGGGATGGCTAGTGCTACCGTGCAGGGCCGAGGGGAGGTTTCTGAGAGTGTAAGCATGTAGAGCATCCACATGGTGCCTGGCATGGGCTCTGCACTCTGCCTGGTGGCCTTTCCCTTACAGGAGCCACAGCTCCCCTCAGCCATTCTCAGAGCCTTCCCTGGTCCCACAGTTCAGACTGAAGAAGTTCTGGCTTCTGTGGCAACCAAAGGAACCTGGAACCCTTAGCCATGCTCTGGCTCCAGCTCCCTGGCCCTGGGAGGGAACTCAGTTTTCCTCTGTCTCTGCAGAAGCTCTGACCAAATGGTTTCTAAGTTCCCTGGCAGCTCTGACATTAGAAGGTCTTGAGCAGGAACCAGAGAGGGGCAGGTCCACGGCAGAAGACTCTGCTTTTCCAAATATACCCTGTGCTCCATCCTGCTTGCTGCTCTGGCTGGGGACCAGCAGCACGGGCCTTACCCAGGAGCGGGACAGAAATGCAGACTCTCAGGCCCCACCCAGGGCACCCGAATCAGAATCTGTATTTTATTTTATTTTTTTTAAAGAATTTATTTATTTATTTGACAGAGAGAGATCACAAGTAGACAGAGAGAGAGGAGGAAGCAGGCTCCCCGCTGAGCAGAGAGCCCGATGCGGGACTCTGAGATCATGCCTGAGCCGAAGGCAGTGGCTTAACCCATTGAGCCACCCAGGCGCCCCCAGAATCTGTATTTTAACAAGATGCCCAGTCCTTGAAAAGCTGTTTTATATACAATCAGTCTGAAACGAGAATTTGAAAAGGCTTTTGTTTGTATATATTTGAGGAATTGTTAAAAAACTATGAAGATGTCATTTTTTTTTTTTTTTTTTCAAAACCAGTATAGCTGTTGCAAAAATGTTAAAGGAATCCAGCACAGTTCAGGGAAGAAATGATTTATGGAACTCTGGCAAACAGCTTTTTCTCCAGGGATTGATCTTTCTGTGTAAGTCAGGGTTGCCACTTGCCTTTGGATCTTTGGTCTCTTCCCAACAAGTGTCTTGCTCACGCCTGATTCCTGGAGGGCTGTGTGTGTGTGTGTGTGTGCGCGCGTGACGGTATCTTGCAGCTGATCCAGTGGGCAGGGACTTCAGCAAAGTCAGCAAAACCAGGATGGAAATAAACTGAATTCCTGAGAGCTGTAGGGTAAGCACGAGGAGCACGGGAAACCAGCGCTCAGATAAACTCAAGCAGCGCACATAGTCTGTGGATTAGTCAGCCACCCTGGCTTTCCAGCAGGGCCTGTCTGCTAGAGGGCTTCCTGCCTCTCCCTGCAGCCCAGCCTCCAACGGGGCTGAGTCCTGTTTCTCTTGCTCCATAACAAAAGCCCCAGACACTGGACCATCCACTTCAAGGAACTGATTCCCCAAAAGTGAGCACCACGTTGGCAAAGATCTTTATACAAGAATATACATCATGTACTACTGATAAGAGTGAAAAGCCAGGGGAAAAAATCTGAGCATCCAAGAGTAGGGGGCCAGAAGTCACTTTGTGATGTATTTTGAGTCCGCAGGCAGTGCCCGGGAGCAGATCAGCTCTCATGCTCAGGAGTCAGCAGGTCTGGACCTGTGCGATGTTTTCAGCGAGTCATTTAGCCTCTCCGAGCCTCAGCTTCCTTGGCTGGAGAATGGAGGTAATCCTGATACCAAATTCATTTTCTTGTTTTCAGGATTAAATGAGGACATGTGTGGAAAATATCTAACACAGAAGCTGGCACATGGTAAGTGCTTGGTATGTGTTGGTTTACTGTGCTCCAATTCACATGGAGAAAAATGTCGTACATGGACATTCATGCCGTGGAAATATAGATGTAGTATGGTGAAAGCTAAAAAAGTGGATTGTAGGGCGCCTGGGTGGTTCAGTTGGTTCAGTGTCTGCCTTCAGCCCATGTCATGACCTCAGGGTCCTGGGATCAAGCCCCATATCAGGCTCCCTGCTCGGCGGGGGTCTGCTTCTCCTTCTTTCTCTGCCCCTCCCCCCAGCTCGTGTTCTCTCTCTCTCTCAAATAAATAAAGAAAATCTTCCAAAAAAAGAGCAGATTATAACTCAGCATGATCCACTTTATAAGCCTATGTGTATGTATTCACATTTAAAATGATATGAATTCGGGGTGTCTGGGTGGCTCAGTCGGTTAAGTGTCTGACTTGATTTTAGCCAAGGTCATGATCTCATGGGGCCCCACGTGGGACTCCACACTGAGCATGGAGCCTGCTCAGGATTTTCTCTCTCCCTCTCCCTGTGCCCCCCCCTTAAAAAATTATATGAATCAACAGCCACATAATAGAACTGTCATTGTTAAAAGAATAGGAAGTGGTTGAACACCATGTAACCATGTCTCATCTCTCAAACTCACTTCCATCATCTCTGCCTGGGAGCACCACGGAAAAGCAGAGTTGGACCTGTCTTTCATAAGGAACATAAAGACAAAACAAAAGTGGTACCAACTAAGTACTTACTAGGAGCCAGGCACCCTCCGGGTGTACTACTAGCCAATTTATTTTTCACAACCACCTATGAAGTGGCTACTCTTAACTTCCCATTTTACAGATGAGGGAGCTGAGGCCCCCAAAAGCCTTAGTTGTGATTTGCCTGAGGTCTCAGAGCCAGAAAGCTGTTAAAGGATGGTTTCAAAGCCAGGCTCTTAATTACTATGCTGTGCCACCTCTTAGACATTTCATTTTACCAATAAGGAAACTAACACCCAGAAAAGCAGGGCATCTGGCCCAAGGCCACATGCAAAGCAGGAGCAGAGGAAGAAGTAGGACCAGGGCATCCCAGGGCCCTGGGTAGTTAGCGTTTGCCGTCCTCTGCAGCCAGAGCCTCCGGATAAGTCCAGGCCCTTGGCAAGCAAGGGAGACAACCCATGAAAGGCCTGCACCTTTGCCCCGGAGCACTGAGCCCCGCTTTAAGTCCTGTGTAATTTAAGGCAAATGGAATCCATATGGCTCTGATTCATTTACACTTAAATCTTCAAAATATTGTGTTTTAAGAGCTGTTACTTACAAAGCCTTCAAAACCTGTTAAATAAGATTCAGCTCCCCCATGCCTCCTTCCCACCCCCACCCCCAATCCAGCCTCCCTCCCCAGCCCCCTTCTCCACTGGGCTCACACCAGCATCTGGTGGGCCTGGAAAGACACTCCCTCAGACTTGGAAACCTGGCTGTGGGCACAAGGAGACCATTACTAGGATGTCCAGAGCAACACTTTTTTGTGGCAGATTTACATCATGTGATACCATACAGCAGTGGAACCCAATAAACAAGGTCTATACATGTTGAAACGGACAAGTCTCACAAACACATCGTTGGGAGAAAACACCAAAACAAGTTGTGGATGAAGTCATAACCATGATACCAGTTACACAAAATTTTCAAACCTTGAAAATTGGGCTGTCTGAGTGGTGCAGTCAGTGGAGCACCTGACTCTTGATTTTGGCTCAGGTCATGATCTCAGGGTTGTGGGATCGAGCCCTGGGTCTGACTCTGCACTCAGCAGGGAGCCTGCTGCAGATTCTCTCTCTCTTTCTCTCTGCCCCTCCCCCCACTTTCTCTCTCAATAAATAAATAAATAAAATCTTTTAAAATGCCAAATCATTTTTTAGACATATAAACTACTCTGATAAGGTTTATTTTTTAAGCTGGTCATGGGTACGTGAATGTTGGCTACATCACGGATACATGTTTGTATAATCTTGAAAAACCACCTAATCAAATTAAGATTAAAGTTTATACTTTGCATCAGTAAAAGAAAGTTAGCTTGTATATTAGAAAGTCCAAGCTGCTCATTTCATGGAATGGGGGGAAGGAACTAATTGCGAGTTTGTTAGCTATGGAACACTTACTATTTTACTGGCCAAGCACACGTCATCTCAGTCCCACACTGCTGCTCTGGGGTCGACGTCAATGAGATCTCCATGTCAGGGGTGAGGCAGCTGAGGCTCGGAAGTTTCCTCCAGGTCATGCCGCTTGTAAACCATGGGGTCAGAATACAAACTGCGGCCTTCTGCCTCCCAGCACGCACCCCAGGTCCCATGCTGTGGAGACAGGCATTGTTATTTGGTGCTGACCCCCCATTCTCTGGGTTTGGTTTCATCATTGCCAGCCTGAGCCTCTGAGTAGTCGGAGCGACCTGTTAGCGGTGGCTCAGGGAGGTAAATCCACAGAAAGCAGACCAGTGAGCCTCTTGACTCCTTGTCTAGTGCTCTTTCCATACCAGCCCTCTGGAGAGCTGGGCGTGGGAGAATGTAATCGTGTTTACTGATACCTTCCACTTTTTTTTCTTTTAAGATGTTAAGATTTTCCTTACAGCTCTCTCATGTAAGAGAGCACGAGAGAACACAGAGAGCACGGGGTAGAGGTGGGGGTGGCAGAAGGAGAAGCAGATTCCCGCTTCCTGTGCAGTTTGGTTACTTCCAAGGGGAATCAAGACCCCAAAGTCACCTTGGCCAGGCTGGGGAACAGAGTTGTATAGAAAGGAAGAACCTGGTGAACCTTGGGTGTTGTAGCTAGCTCTCCTTTCATTCATGATCCAAACTATCAGTCAGGGGCCCTGCAGGAAACAGGTGGTATGCTCAAATAGCGTAATTTGAGAAGAATGTAAGAAAGGGACTATCCACAAATTTATAGGGGGGCAGTGTTGGAAAAGCAATGAGTCCCAGTGCAAGGGACTGAGGCTGGCAAGAGCAGTGAGCTGTTATCACCTAGGTCTGGGGGATAAAATGAGGAACGTTCTCTAATTGAGACGAGCAACTTTCTGCTGTGGGCTGTCCACTCAGAGCTGCGGCCACTGGTAGAAGGTGCAGCCAAGCCAGCAAGGAGGGGTCAAGGAAATGTGTCCCAGTGTCATGCTCCTCCTTCCCTCAGATGCCCTGCAAGTACTCCTTTCAGCCAAATCTAGTGGGAAACAAAGGCCAGGAGACTCAAAGCTATTTATGCAGGTCGGCCTCCCAGGGCACAGAGCATGATGCGGAGAGCCAGAGACTGAATCCAGCGGGGCCAATGTATTTCCCCATTCCACAGTAAATACTGGCTTTCCTTCAGACATGCACAGTCTGACCATTTCTTCCCACCTTCACAGCCAGCCGCGGGTCTGAGCCACTCAATCCTTGGCTGGAACACTGCAGGAGATTCCTAGGTGATCTCTAGCTTCTACCCTCTGTTCTGTCTGTTCTTAACAACCAGAGTGATTCTTGTAAATGGAAAGTCAGACCACGTCACACCTGTTCTCAAAATCTTCAAACTTCCTAGAGCAAAAGCCAAAGTCTTTACATGACCTCACAAGTTCCTGGATAAGGTCATCCCCCCAGACCCTCCTGACCTCATTTCTGTATTTTTCTCCAGTCCTCACTCTGCTCAGGCCACACTGGCTTTGCTCTTCTTTGATACACAGGGAAAGTTCCTGCTTTAGGGCCTTTGTTGATCCCTCTTCTGGAATGTTCTTCCCCACCCCCTACCTCCATCTAATCAAGGGTCTCCTGCTCCAAGACCTACTCTGACCCTCCTTTGTAAAACTGCAAACTGTCTCTCTGTCTCTTGCCACTACTGCTCCCCATTGTCCACCTCTAGTTTTCTTTTCCCCACGTCACTTGGCATCTTTGACCATGCCATATAAATGACCTATTTGTTACATTTACTACTATCTCTCCACACTAGATGCAAGCTCCATGAATGAGCATAAGACTCTGTTTTGTTCATCAGTATATCTCCAGAACTTGGAAAATAGTTAAGTATTCAATACATAACTACTGGATTATGTTGAATGACTAAAATGGGGTTGAGGAAATACCAGACTTGGGTTGTTTCAGTTAGAGAACGGCAGAGGATAGACAGCAGCAAGAAGATTAGTGGATGCAATATGAGGGGAAGGGAAAAAAGTCAACATGGAATTATTCATTATCTACTACATACCTGTTAAAAGTCGTGGCTTATCAGCAGAGATCAACGGCCAGAACCTTTTGTATGACCTTTGACCTAGCAATTCCACTTTCAAGAATTTGTATTAAAGAAAATGTCAAAGTTATTTGGATAAAAATTTAATCACAATGAAATTCTTTGCAGTTGTTTATATTAGTGAAAAACTGGAAACAACGTAGGTGTCTAGGAATCGTGGAATGCCTAACTCAATGCTTAAGTACGTTCCAACCATAAGATGGAATACTGTGCAAACATTAAATGTATTCATTGACTATGTATGATAATTGCTCAGTGGAAAAGGCACATTACAAAACAGCATTATGGTATAATCTTGTTTAATTAAAATATATATGCATTTTTAACAGTCTGAAAGCTATAACTCAAAATATTAATAACACCTAATCTTTGGATGACACTCTATGTGTGTTTAATTTCTTTCTGTCTCTATTTTCTAAATTTGTTTCAAGGAATTTGGATTATTTATTTATTTAATTTAAAAAAGATTTTATTTATTTATTCAACAGAGAGAGAGAGAGAGAAAAAAAAAAAAAGCACAAGCAGGAAGAGCAGCAGGCAGAGGGAGAAGCAGATTCCTGACTGAGCTGGAAGCCTGATGCGAGACTGGATCCCAGGACCCTGGGTTCATGACCTGAGCTGAAGGCAGATGCTTAACCCACTGAGCCACCCAGGCCTCTCTGGATTATTTATTTTTATAAAACTACATTTGTATTTTTTAAACAGTAGTTATTTACTAGCTCTTGGGCAAGTAACCTGACTTCTCTGGACCTCAGTTCCTTCATTTTTAAAAACAGAAATAAAAACAGCTTTGGGGAGGTCGATGGAGGAGGGCTAGACTGGTAGTAGGGATTAAGGAGGGTACCTGTTGTGATGAGCACTGGTGTTGTATGTAAGTGATGAATCTCTAAATTCTACTCCTGAAACTAATATTACACTATATGTTAACTAACTGGAATTTAAATAAAAACTTGAAACAAACAAGCAAAAAAAAAAAAAAAAAGAAAGAAAGAAAAACAGCTTCATGTCTGTCCTATTTCACAAGAGTTGTTCTTAGATGTGTATTGGAGGAATTGACCAAAACTGTAAGAGAAGAAAAATAATTAAGAGTGTAAGGATTGAAAGGGAAAAGATAGAACTATCACCATTTGCAGTGATTATGTTTATTGACTTAGAAAAATCAATTCTACCTATAAAAATTAATAGCATTCCTCTGTTCCAGCAATAACCAACTAGAAAATACAATTTCAAAATACAATACCATCCATAACAAAAACTACAACGTCTCTGGGAAGTAATTAGGAACAAAGCCAAGACGTCCCCTTTCATTATTTCTATTCAACATTAAAGTGATTATTTTAGCCATTGCAATCATAAAAGAAAAGTTACTAAAAGGCATACAACTTGGAAAAGAATTAAAATTGGATTTTTAAAAATAGATTATATGATTTTGTGTGGAAAAACTTAAGAAATTTATGATAGACACTATTAAACTGAGGACACTAGGTCAGTATTTTTTTAAAAAATCGATTTTATCTCTATGGTAGCTCATACAATTTAAAAATTAAATTTAAAAAATACCATTACATTAGATCCCAAACCCATAAAATTCCTAGAAATAAATTTGTCAAAAGATATATAATACTTCTATCCTCAAAATATTGATAGAATAAATTAAACAGATCTAAAAGAATGGAGAGCTACACTGTGTTCATAGATTGGAAGATTCCATATTGTTGAGATATTAATATTCTCCAAATTCATATATAGATTCAACATAATCTCATTCAAAAATATTACAAAATATTGAAGATCTAAATGTGAGAACTGAAACCATAAAACTCCTAAGAAAACATAGGCAGTAATCTCTTTGACATTGGCCTTAGCAACATTTTCCTATACAGGTCTCCACAGGCAAGGGAAACAAAAGCAAAAATAAACCACTGGGACTATAGCAAAATAAAAGGCTTTTGAACAGTGAAGGAGACCATGAGAAAAATGAAAAAGCAACCCACTGAATAGGAGAAGGCATTTGTAAGTAATACATCTGATGAGGGGTTAATATTAAAAATATTTAAAAAGTTACACAACTCAACACCAAAAATGCTCAAAATAACCCTAATAAATATGGGCAGAAGACCTAAATAGGTATTTTTCTAAAAAAGACATAGAGATGGCCAACAGACACATGAAAAGATGTTCAGCATCTTTACTCATCAGAGAAATGCAAATCAAAACCACAGTGAGATCTCACCTTACACCTGTCAGAATGGCAAGTATCAAAAGGGCAAGAAATAACGAGTATTGGCAAGGATATGGAGAAAAGAAAGCCTTGTCTACTATTGGGAATACAAACTGGTACAGCCACTGTGGAAAAACAGTATGGACGTTCTTCAAAAAATAAAATATGGAAATACCATATAATCCAGTAATTCCACTACTGATTACCTAAAAAAAATGTGAACACTAATTCAAAAAAATATATGCACCCTTATGTTTACTGCAGCATTACTTACAATAGCCAAGATACAGAAGCAATCTAAATGTCCACTGTTAGATGAATAAAGAAACTGTGAATAAAGAAATGTTCCATATATATAGAATATATATTCTCTCTCTCTCTCTATATATATATATAGAATATTACTCATCCAGAAAAAAGAATGAGCTCTTGCCATCTGTGACAACAGAGAAGGACCCAGAGGCTGTAATGCTAAGTGAAAGAAGTCAGAAAAAGACAAATACCATATGATTTCACTTAAATGTGGAATCCAACACATTATATGTTATTTAAAAAAAATGTGGAATCCAAACAAGCAAAGACAAACCCATATATAGAGAGAACAAGCTGGTGGTTGCCAAAGGGGTGGGAATAAGGGGATGGGCAAAATGGGTGAAGGGGAGTGGGAGGCACAGGCTTCCAGTTACAGAATGAATAAGTCACAGCTATGAAAGATAGAGCACAGGGAATATGGTCAGTGGTATTGCAATAGTGTTGTGTGGTGACAGACCGGAGCTAGACTTGTGGTGAGCACAGCACAATGTCTAGAACTGTCAAATCCCTGTGTTGCACTCCTGAAACTAATGTAACATTGCATGTCAACTCTACTTCAATTAGAAGAATGTTTAAGGGACACCTGGGTGGCTCAGTGGGTTGAAGCCTCTGCCTTCAGCTCGGGTCATGATCCCAGGGTCCTGAGACCCTCCTCCGCAGAGGGCCTGCTTCCTCCTCTCTCTCTGCCGCCTCTCAGCCTACTTGGGATCTCTCTCTGTCAAATGAATAAATAAATGAATAAATGAATAAATAAAATCTTTTTTAAAAAAGAAAAATGTTTAAAAAATTACAAGATTTCTTTGAAGCATAATTTAATTCTAAAATTTATATGGAAATGTAAACAACTTCAAGTATTCAAATGAATCTTCAAAAAAGGGAGCAAAGTTGAAGGACTTACCCCACCTGATTTCAGGACTCATTGTAAAACCACAATAATCAGGAAACGTGGTAGTGGCCTGAGAAGAGATACATAGATCAATAAAACAAAATAGTATCTAGAAATAAACTCACACATATATATGGTCATCTGACTTTCACCAAAAGTTCCACAGTAATTTAATGGGGAAAGAAAACACTTTCAACAAACTGTGCTGGAGCAACTAGATATAAGTGTGAAAAGAAAATGACCCTCAATCTCTACCTCACTCTACACCCCCAAACCAATTCCAGATGAACCAAAGATCTAAATGCAAAAGTTAAAACCTCTAGGATTGTCTACAAAGTCTCTAGAAACAAAGAGGAGAACATTTTCAACCTTGGGGTAAACAGGTATTTCTTGGAGAGATGTCAGTAGGCTAAGAATGTGGGGTGGGGGGCACAGGATATATGGAAACTCTCGTACTTTCCACCCAACTTTGCTGTGAACCAAAAACTGCTTTTAAAAGAATATTCTGTTAGGGGCGCCTGGGTGGCTCAGTGGGTTAAGCCTCTGCCTTCAGCTCAGGTCATGATCTCAGGGTCCTGGGATGGAGTCCCACATTGGGCTTTCTACTCAGCAGGGAGTCTGCTCCCCGCCCACGTACTTGTGATCTCTCTCTGTCAAATAAATAAATAAAATATTTAAAAAAAGAATAGTCTGTTAAAGATTTGATAAGTTAGGCTTCATCAAAAATAAACCTCTGATCATCCAAAGACATCATTTAAAAATGGAAAGATAAGGGGCACCTGGGTGGCTCAGTGGGTTAAGCCTCTGCCTTCAGCTCAGGTCATGATCTCAGGGTCCTGGGATCGAGCCCCGAGTTGGGCTCTCTGCTTAGTGGGGAGCCTGCTTCTTCTCCCCTCTCTCTGTGTGCCTGCCTCTCTGCCTACTTGTGACCTCTGTCTGTCAAATAAATGAATAAAATCTTTTTAAAAAATGGAAAGATAAGATAGGAGAAAATGTTTGCTATATATATGCTTGATGTCATATATATATGAAAAAGGAATTGTATCCAATATATGTAGGAAGTCTGACAATTCAATAAAAGACAACCCAATTTAAAACAAAAGTACAAAAGAGTTGCAGGGGTACCCTACAAGGGATATTGAAATGGCCCATAGGCACATGAAAAGGTGTTCAATATCATTAGACAGAGGGAAAAGCAAATTAAAGCTAATATGAGAAACCTACTATATACCAGAATGATTCAAATGAAAAATACAGACAATACCAAGTATTGGTGAGGATCTGGAGCAAATGGAACTCTCTTACATTTCTGGCTGGACTGTAAAATAATAAAACCACTTCAGAAAACTCTTTGGCAGGTTTTTTTTTTTTTAAATAAACTATGTTAACCTTGTAACCTAGCAATTCTATTCCTAGGAATAAAATGAAAATATATACTATGTATTTATGTATGTACACATTTTTTTTTTTTTTAAAGATTTTATTTATTTATTTGACAGACAGAGATCAGAAGTAGGCAGAGAGAGAGAGAGAGGAGGAAGCAGGCTCTCCGTGGAGCGGACAGCCCGATGCGGGGCTCGATCCCAGGACCCTGGGATCATGACCCGAGCCGAAGGCAGAGGCTTTAACCCACTGAGCCACCCAGGCGCCCCTGTATGTACACATTTTTGTGAATATTTGCAGCAACTTTATATGTAATACCAAAAGATGGAAATAGCCCTCATGTCCATCATTAAGTGCATGGATAAACAGCTTCTCCTAATGGTATGCTTTTCAGCAATAAAACAGTTACTGATACGTGCACTGGCATAAAGGAGTCTGAAAAATGCATCAAGCAAGGAAGCCAGCCATAAAAAGTATATGTGTGATCTCATTTATTATATGAAGTTCTAGAACAGGAGAAATTAGCTTGTGATGATGAAAATTAGGACAGTATTTGCCTTTTGTGGGAGACTGACTTCAGTGACGGAGATGTTTTATTCTCTTATTGTGGTAGTATTACATCAGGGAATCTGCTTGTTCAAACTCATCCAACTTAAACTCCAGGCATTTTTGTGCACACGTTATAACTCAATGAAAATTCTGTAAAGGTACAAAACATCCAACATAAAGGAAAAAGGTATGGATATGTAAAAATAAAGGATTTTTACTTTTATTTATTTATTTATTTGTCAGAAAGAGAGAGAGAGAGAGTGTATGTGCACAAGACAGGGGAAGAGCAAGCAGAGGAAAAAGCAGGCTCCCTGCTGAGCAAGGAGCCCAAAGTGGGACTCAATCCCAGGACCCTGGAGTCATGACTTGAGCCAAAGACAGTCGCTTAACCGACTGAGTCACCCAGGCATCTCCTAAATTAGGGATTTTTAAACTGGAGAATAACATTGATTTAAACTGGATAATAACATCAAAGTGATGATGGATGAAAGATAATTTGCATTGTCAGAAACTAATGAGAATGAAAAGGAACTCTTGACAATTAACCAGAAAACAGCCTTAAGAAAATGGGCCACGGTTATGTTTAGTAGTTGACAGTTCTCAGTCAAATTGAATATAGGCATATATGTTATCTGACCATCCTATTCCTATTCCACTAAGAACATGTTCTATGATGTTCAGGATTGTACCGCTTGTGAGGTTTAGCGGATACCAACCTGGAATCAGTTGGATGGTGAGGTGTTGTATTAACTCAGCCACTGGCACCTGAGGTCCCACACGTGTACACATTTACTGAGGATATCCTATGTTCCAGTTATGGTTGTGTGTTAACATAATTTAACTCATTAAGCCTTTCTAACAGGGAGGAATTGTCATCACTCCCCCATTTTACAGATGGAGAAATTAAGGCACTGAGCCATCAGGTAATGTTCTGAATGTCACAAAGCCAGTCACCTGCAGAACAAAGATTCCAGCCCAGCAAGCCTGAAGCCCACATCATCAACTGCTTCTATGCTTCTGTAGGAACGCGGGGCAAGAAACCCAGAACGTTGAGTCCAGGGCTTAGGGCCATCAACCAAGTCACGTGCATGGTCCTGTAAAAATGGTTAATCCAAAGCAAGGAAGCTCTGGGCCTTCGGCCCATGTTAACGTCCTTGCCAGCATTTCCTCAGATTCAACAGTGGAAGGGGGAGAGCCAGGTGGGAGCCCATGTGGTTTTGATAGAGCGGCCATTCAAGCGGGCTTTAAATATTATAGTGGCACCGTTTGCGTAGTTAAATTTAAGGATCTGTCAGTTTATGATGAATTTTTATTTTTAAGGGTTTCAAGTAAGCTGTAAACATTCACTCCAGGCTGAAATTCCCCCCATTTTAACACCTAAGCGGGCCAGGGCGAGAGAGCGGGGTAGGGGGAGCTGGGAGGTGAGCACAGAGGGGTGCAAAGAGGCTGGGCACCAGCATGGGGATGGGGGGAGAGCTTCCCACCCGTATCTCCGGGAAAGGATTTGAGGGGCCGGCACCCCATAATGAGGGAGGCCAACCGCTTCCCCAAAGGAAGCAAGACCATTCTCTTCACCGATTCAGTTTCTCCTTCCCCCCTCTTCCTTGTTGTAACTAAACTTCCGCAAGGAATTTATTGGTACCTGGAAAGTGAAAAGAATCTAGCTTCAGGCACGGCTTAACTCAGATACTATCGCTACCTCCTGGCCTGGCTGTGCTCCGTGGGTTGCTCCATTCCCAGACAGGCTGCTCCTACCCAACAGCAGGACGACAGAAGGGACTTCACGGCGCGCATGCTCACACCTTTACACCTCCCGAAGGGAGAGCATCTCTCACAGCTGGACTCTCATTGGCTGGACGGGGGCCGCACGTGCATCCCTGAACCAATCACCGGACGGAGGCGTAAGGGACGCGCTCTGAGTTGCCGAGGCCCGGAGTCAAGAGTGAAATTACCACTGGACCTCTTGGGATGAGGGTGGTAGAGGGGCGGCGCCCCGCAGAAACCTGGGGATAGCCTGGGGGGCGTCGACCACGGTCATTACTACGAGATTGCAGAGGAGAAAGCATAGGCTGAGACCTGAGTGCTTTGAGCGAGGCGAGCCACTGCGGGACAGGATTGAAATCCAAGTCAGCCTCACCCGAGAGCCTGCGCGATTGCCACAAGACCTAGCCACCTCTCGATCCAGAGCGAGAAGATCCCTGAAGCCAGGCCGCTAGCTAACTTCCCTCTCAAGCTTTGGGTCACCTTCCTGCCCTGAACTCAGAAGGCGGCAGCCAAGATGAGAGGAGGCTAGAGTTCCTGAAGGCACTGGGGTGGCTTGGAGGGGACCTGGAGCTGAGGGTCGCCCCCAACATCAGAGCACCTTCCTAGGAGAAGCCCATGCCGCTGCAAAGGCCAGAGCTGGGGCGGGTGGGGACAAACCACAGGGAGGTAGCTACAAGAGAGCCCAGTGGACAGCGAGGGCCCTCTCAGGGTGCAAGGAGATGGAAAGGGCCCAGGAGAAGGAAGCGGAAGGAGGGGGACGGGCGGGGTGGGAGGAGCAAGCAGGGGCCCACTGGGTGCCCAGATGATTCCCAGGGCATCTTGTGCATTGGTCATAAGGTCAACTCTGTGACGTGGGATTCTCAGACGGTGACTTAGCTAAGTCAGCAGCCAAATCCAGACGAAAATTGTCATGTCCTAATCCTCCCTCCCCGACCAGGAGACACCTCCTAAATTCCAGCCCAAATGGTTTCTAGGGAGCCCCAGTGACAAGGAAGTACAGTGGTGAGACCTCAGCCTTTGCCTCTGTCAGGGTGGTTTGAATCCTTCCCTGACACTCCCCAGCTGTGGAAGAGGGAACAAGACACTTCACTTTTCTGGGCCTCTGGTTCTTCATCTGAAAATGAGAAGAATTCCAACCCTTCAGGGCTGTGTGGGAACCCAGTGAGCTCCTGTGGGCCAAGTGCTGGAAGGTAGTGAGAGCCCGGCACACCTGGACTAATTGTGCCTCTGTAACCCCCTCGGGGTCTTCCCCACCTCAGGCCCTGCACAGCGCCCCCCACTGACTCAGAAATAGGTTCCAGCTGCTACAGACAGGAAACCAAGCCCCCCTCTACATCCCTCGCCAAGTCTCTCTTTTCTTCCCTTGCCTCCCGGTGCCCACCGACACACAGGTCTCTTTCACCTCCAACAGCAAGAACCGGGCAGCTGATTTAGGAGTGCGCTCAGGGCCCAGAATGTAAACCGTTTCTCACCAGGAATGTGTAAACAACCCATAAAGCAAAGGATTTGGGGCCTGGTCACGTGGCCCAGCTGCCCATAAAACCAAAGCATTGATGTCTGCTCTCCAGCAAGCTTCTAAGCCACGGGAATGATGGAAGGGCTGCGTCCTGGAACCTGTAATCTCCCACCATACATCTGAGGTGGCATGTTTGAAGTCCTAGGATGAGTTATTTATATTATTTTTGCAATGTGTACTGAAAGGGCATTAGCCCAAACAGCTGGCAATAGGGCTTACAGGAACATGGCCACTTAAAAAAAATAGGGGGGAACGAGGGGTCCCCCTGGCAAGTCACTCGTGAGCCAGAGTTTCTCTGGGCAGCCATATAATCAAAGCCAGATCGTCTAGCTTTGACTTCCCCAAGCCCAGCTGTTCAAGGACCACTGACTCGATTTCTGCCATATCCTGGTACCACCTGATCTATTATTTATGTAATGGCTTTTATTTTAAATCACAAGTTTTTCACTTAGCTTCAATCCAGACAATATCCATGAAATCATGTGTTTGGTATCTTCATTGTTTCCTCTTATACATTAAAATATATTTGTAACGTAAAGTAACAAATGTTCACTTTGTGTCATATAAAATCATCTAGCTTACCACCGGTGTACCACAATTTGGGCAACACTGACCTAGTCAAACATACTCATTGTACAAACCGGGGACTTGAGGGCCATGGGTCTTCCCTAAGGTCACTCAGTTATTTAGGGGCAGAACAGGGAGCAAAAAGGATTAATCACAGCTACCACTTAATGAGTATTTACTATGCACTCAGCACATGGCTAAGCCCTTTATGCAGATATCCCAATTCATATAACAATGAGATAGTGTCCATCCCTGCCCCAATTTTGCAGATGTGGGAGCTGAAGCCCAGAGAGGTTAAGTGGCTTGTCCAAGGCCACATGACTAGTCAGTTGCTCAACGAGCATTTTAACTCAGGTCTGCCTGACTTCAAAGTCTGGCTCTTAATCATTCAAGGGAGAGAGGCAGGGAAGAGAGGAAGGAAGGAACGGAATATTTATTAAGTGCTAGCCACCTTTACGTCTAGAGCTTTATCCTACTCTGCCCCCCTATTCACTGTCCTCGTCTCTGAAAATCCTCACTGTGAGTTGCCAGAGTTGCCCCAGAGAACAGTGTCTCATCTCCAAGCCTCTGGGCACAGGGATAGATGTTTAAATTCCATGGCCCCAGGATGAGTTTGCAAAAACATGCTTATGCACTTAGACTGTCAGCAGAGGCCCTAGTCAAGCTGTGGCCAAGTGTCACACTTATGCTTGGGAAGGTGGGGCTCTGGATCAGGCAGACCCGAGACCAAATCCCAGTTCCTCTACTCCCTGATTAAGTCAAACCACTCAACCCCTTCAAGCCTCAGTGCCCCATGTTTTACTGGGAAAAACATAAATGCCTATTTCATGGGATTTTCATGAAGGGTAAAGCACACTGTGTGTAAAGTGCTTAGCAGTGTCTGGGACTTGGCACACAGTAGGATTTTAAAAAGAAAGAAGGGATCATACTAATGAAGACTGGCCCACATCTCCTCCAGGACCTCGCAGGACCACACAGCTGGCTGGACCCAGAGAGGCCGAACAAAGCATTCGGAGAAAGAGCAAGGGCCATGGAGCTGAAAAGTCAGGCCCTTCACCCAGCTCCCCTACCAATAAGCCCTGGGGGCTTGTGGCAGCCACAGGGCCTTTGCCACGCCTGTTCTCGCAACTGCCCGCTGGGGATCACACCTGGGTGTCAAGTTCAAGGGATGTGTTTTTGTGTTCATGAAATTGAGTCTTTGGCTTGTCAGGGCACAAGGTGCTGTCCAAAGCCACCACGACCAGTCCCTAATTTTACAAATTTGGGAACTCTTCACGCACGTGCATTCACAGTCCTGTATATATGTGAGGGGCAGTCCCCAAGCGTTGGGGCTTCTGGTCTTACCTCTGCCATTATCATTGAAATTGCTGGCCTTGCTAAACCTCAGTTTTCCTAGTTGAGAAACGGGCACAGGCAAAAGCTTCTTCTTAAAGAACCATTTTGAGCTTTAGATGGTTGAAATCTGTAAAGTACTTTATATGGTGCCTAATGTATGATAAAGGCTTAATATACTGGCTCTTACTATTGTTTCTGAGAAACATGTTTTCATAGTTTGTTTTAGGAAGTAAAGCTACTGGGAAATGCTTGGTGGGTTCTTAAATAGAGGAAAGTGTGGATTTCTCTAAAACCGTGGGGTTAGAATACTAGTGGAGAGACGGGTAACACTTTCCATCTTTCAGCACAGTGTTTTGAATACTAAATGAAGGGACACTACTTGGCTCTGAGGCAGGAAGACCGAAGACACTGTCCCTGCCCACAAGCTGCTCCAAGCTCCCAGCTGGACAAGAAGACAACTGGCAAACACACTGCTTGCATTTTCGGTGAAGCTCCATTAATGGGGGCACCAGGAAAACATGAATAATTCCAACCAGTAGGATCCAGTAAGCAGAAGGCAGCCTTTGAGTTGATCCTTTAAGAATGGGAAGAATTTCCTTTAAAAATAAAAGGGAAGATTAAAAAAAAATTTGCCCTTTTCTATGGGTCCAAATTCCACCTTTTCTTCAAAAGTTGCTTCCTCCCAAAAGCCTTCCAGGAGCACTCTTTACTAAAAGGGCCCCATCCCTCCTCTCCTGAAACCCCATAACCCACTATCTGATCAGTTCATTTGGCTTTGGCATTTATGTCTTTGGTATTTATGTCTTTCTGGGGGCTCTTTTCTTCATCTGGGTTTTTTTTTTTTTCTTTTTCTTTTTCTTTTTTCTTTTCAAGAAAACTCTCTGAGGGCCTCTCTTCCACACAGCGGACACTTGGTATATGAACTGACAGGTGCAACTCTAATGGCCTCCCACATCTCCCTGCTCCCTTCGCCATGCTGTGTGCTGCCCTGGGCAAGACCTGAACGGGACATGCCGTGAGTCTGTGGGATCTGAGTTCCCTGCCTCCGTCCTAGGCTTCTCCGGAGAGCTGCTTGGCTTCTACAGTAACGACCAAGATGCATGAGCCCCCTCTTCCATCCAGCCCTGGACCTTCTCCAACAGCCCCACCTCCCCCTGATGATCAGAGTGTCCCAGACCTCAGGCTCCCCTCCTTTCCCACACCCACCTCCCCCACCCCCCGTGAACGCACAGAGCATGGGGTTTACCCAACTTTGGGGTTACTGTGAGACCCAGGCAGGCGGGCTTTCCTGACTACTAGTGATCGAAAGCAGTGATGGGCATACTCTTGGCTGGGCATTCAGATATGAACTCATTTCATCCTCATATCACTGAGAAACAGAGGGTATCATTTTACCTAGTTTACAGGCGAGGCCACGGGAATTTAAGCTTACCTGGGACTCTTCCTTGAGGCTTCCATTTCTCTTGCCAGCCCACCAGTCAACCCCTTCCCCGTTTAGACCATCTGATCTGCTAGCTGCTTTTCCAACCCCTTCTTTTTCCTCCATGCTCACTGCCACCACGCTGGCCCGAGCTCCAGTCCCCTCTTGCCTGTACAGATACCATAAGCTCCCGACTGGTCTCCCTTCCACCACTATGACCCCTTTGGAACTGTCCTACTACTGACTTCTTCGTTTACAAGTCTCTTAATGCATATACCCATAATACATAAATACATATATATACCTGATTTACATAAACAATCATCAGAAATATGCTTCATTAAGTCAATAGGGTTTTCTTTCCTTTCTGTTTGGCTCCTCTTTGTCCATCTCCTTCTCTTCCACTGCACTCCAGGCCAATACCTTGTACGTGTCCTACTGTGCTTTTACCTGTACTTATTCAAACCTAAGTGTTTGTATTCACATTATATATACAGAGTGAGTTTATCAGTGTTTGCTTTTAAAAATGGGACCCTATTAGGATTTTCTGCTCTTTGCCTTCCTCATAGACATCTTCCCAAGTCAGCTAATGTAGCTCTAGTTGTCGCTTTTTAATAGCTGCCTAATATTCTGCCGTGTTGTTTTATCAGTTTATGCAGTTAATCACCTTGTTCACGGTCATTCTCCGCTCCCAGTTTTTACCACCAGGAACAATGCTGCAATAAGTGTTCAGTAGGATTCTAAGAAGCAACAGACACTGACCTGCTGGACTGAGCTGGAGGCTCAGGTTCTAGATCAAAGCTCCAAATGACATCACGGAGCAGTCTGATGAGCTCCCAGAAGCAGTCTCACCACACCTTACCCGCCCCCTCCCCTGCCTCTTCTGCCTGCAAAATTCCACCCAGCAGTCCCTGGGAAACCATCCCTGGTGCTGTGCCCACCAGCTCTCCACTTGCCCCCACGTACCACAGGACGAATCCAACTGGCAGAGCCTGGTGAGACGGCCACATCCTGGAGGCAAAGGAGGCTGGAATTTGAGTCAAGGTTCCTAAATTGGACAAGTAGGGTTCCAACACAGAGATGTCCCCAGATAAAGAGAAAGGCTATTCAAAAGATGGGCACCCATGGGTATGACAGCATCTACTGCAATTTTCTTGCACATATGTCCTTCCTCATCTGGGCCTTTATTCCTATGGGACAGGTTCCCAGGAGTTGAGTCGCTGCTTTCCAATCATCTATCACACTTCACCTTCCCACCGGCAATATGTGAGAATCCCATTTACTTTACCTCCACACCAGCAGCTCCGACAGATGTCAAACTCCACCACAGGGCCAGACTTATTTTCCTGACTGCTAATGTAAATTTGAATAACTTTTTTGTAAGATCGTTGGCCATGCCATTGGCTTAGTCATTAGCTGACCAGTCTAGATTTTGCCCATTTTTCAACGGGGATGCCCTCTCCTTTCAAGCTATACACCGGCTATCTTCAGTCTGCCCCTCCAGATCCATGCTGTGCCTTTCTCCATCCATTCTGTGCCTTATGCCCCATGGGGTCTGTACTGAACACCCAGTCCTCAAGTTCTGGTTGGGTTTGGCCAATGGCAGATACCACTAGGGGCCATGGGGGGTGGGAGAGTAGTTGGGGAAATTTTCCAGGCCCTTCCACCTTCTCTCATAGGTCCCAGGCAGACACAATTCCCTTCTGATACTCCCTCATGCACCTCCCTGGGTGTGCTTCCTCAACCCTGCCCACACCTTTGAAAATAGCTCCTCTGCATTGTCCCCTTCATTCCATCTCCTTAACGACCAAATTTGTACGTGCCACCTACCTCCTGCCAGGACCCTGACTGATACAAGATCACACTTTCTCTGTTGTTAGTGTTAGAGTCATTTTTTTCAAGCTCTATTTTTTGCCTAATGACTTTTAGTATCTTTTGCCATGCTAAAGACCATATATATATATATATATATATATATATATATATATATATATGATTTTGATTTGACAAAGAGAGAGGTCACAAGTAGGCAGAGAGGGAGGGGGAAGCAGACTCCCTGCTGAGCAGAGAGCCTGATGTGGGGCTCGATCCCAGGATCCTGAGACCATGACCCGAGCCGAACGTAGAGGCTTTAACCCATTGAGCCACCCAGGCACCCCTTTATATATATATTTTAAGTTTCTATTTATATATGTTTGAATACATATAATTTTTAAAATAATCCCTTCATTTTCAGCCTTGAAGTGTAAAGTCTTTTCTGCCTCTATATCAGGAATTGGCAACTTCTTCTGTAAAAGGCCAAAGAGTATATATTTCAGAATTTGCAGGGTGTATGTTCTCTGTTGTAACTATTTAGCACTGCCATTGTAGCAAGAAAGCAGCCATAGACAATATGTTTACAAACTTGTTCCAGTGAAACATTATGTACAAAAACAGGGGAGAATAATCCCACTGTTAGACATTTACCCGGGAGAAAGGAAAGCTTAAGTCCTCATGCAAACTTCTGCGTGGAGTTCATAGCAGCACTAATCGTGATAGCCAAAAGGTGGAAACAACCCAAATATCCATTGACCGGTGGCCATCACTAGAATTGATGAATGGCTAAATAAAATGTGGCATAGCCATATATCTATTAAAAAAAAAAGTAATAAAGTACTGATCCAGGCTACAACATGGAAAAACCTTGAAAACATTATGAGTGAAAGAAGCCAGATACCAAAGCTCACATACTATTTGATTCCATCTTTGTGAAATGTCCATAAGAGGCGAGTCCATAGAAACAGAAACTAGATCAGTGGTTGCCAGGGACTGGGGAAGGATAGGAGACAGGGGCTTGATAGGTCACGACTATGGGGTTTCTTTTTGAGGTTATGAAAATGTTCTAGAATTGACTTGGTGATGGTTGCACCTATTTAAACCATGTAATTGTACCTCTTAAATGGGTAGATTATATGGTATGTGAATTATACATCAGTAAGGCTGTTACAAAAAAAACAAAACAAAACAAAAAATGAGGCATCTAGGCACCTCAGTCCATTCAGTGGCTGACTCCTGGTTTTGGTTCAGGTCATGATCTCAGGGTCCTGGGATTGTGTTCTATGTTGGGCTCCACGCCCAGTGGTGAGTCTGCTTGGGATTTTCACCCTCCCTCTCTTCCTGCTCCTCCCCACTCCCCTTCTCGCTCTCTCAAGTAAATAAAATCCTTTATTTTTTTTTTTTAAAGATTTTATTTATTTATTTGACTCAGAGAGAGAGAGATCACAAGTAGGCAGAGAGGCAGGCAGAGAAAGAGAAGGGGGGGCGGGAAGCAGGCTCCCCGCTGAGCAGAGAGCCCAATTCGGGGCTTGATCCCAGGACCCTGAGATTATGACCTGAGCTGAAGGCAGAGGCTTAACCCCCTGAGCCACCCAGGCGCCCCAATAAAATCCTTTAAAAGAAAAAACAAACAAAACAAAAACAAAAAACAGAGGCAGTCAGCCGGATTTGGTCTATGGATAGGAGTTTGTGGACTCTTCCTCTCTGTGGTCTCCTGGAATGTCTTACAATAGTTTGTATTATTTGAACTCTTACATTTAAATTTTTGATCTATCTGAGATCTAGTATTTTATGGTGTAAGATGGGGATTCATTTTTATTTATTCCAGAAGGTTATATTATTGAGCCTGAACCATTTGGGAAATAAAGGATCCTTTTTCCACTGAGATGAGGTACCTCTTTTGTCAAATATTAACGTCTGTATCCTGGAATCTAATTCTGGATTATTTGTCATGTTCCATGGATCTATTTGTCTATGCCTCTCCCACTAGTACAGTGATCTTATTTTAGCGACTTTATTGTGTGTATGTTCTGGTTTCTGTAAAGGAAGTCTCCCCTTATGTTCTTTTCTTTCACACTTGACTTGCAGCCAGTGAGCTTATCAAAATGGATATCACTCCCTGCTTAAAAGCCTTTAATGGATTCCCACTGCGTCACAATTATGGCCCAAATCCTCACCGGCTTCAGTGCTATTGCCCCGACCAGCTTTCCAGCTTCACTTGGCTGAGGACACAACACTTGTGTTCTGTACTTCAACCATGCTGAAGTGACTTCAGTGATTCAGCCCCTTCTGCCCCAGGGCCTTTGCACTGGTGGTCTCCTCTGCCTTGAATGCTTTTTCTTCCCCCTTGTCAGGTTAGGTCCTCTTCTTCTTCAGCCTCAGTTTGATCATCATTCCTGGGGAAGCTGGCTTACCTGACAAATACCTTTCCCACACTGTGAACCTCTGCTGTGTTGCACTTACCGCACTTACAATATTACATTTATTTGTATTTTTTTTTTGACTCATGTCTGCCTCCCTCAGCTTCCCATTGCCTTCCTTGTATTTAGCACTGTGTCTTACCCACAGTTGGTACTCAGGAAAATGTTGAAGGAGTGAATTAGTTTGTTAGAGACCAAACTTAGGCACCTATCTGCCTGGCTCCCACATCTCCCTGCTCCCTTCACCATGCTCTTGTGCTGCCCTGGGCAAGACCTGAATGGGACATCAGGAGACCTGAGTTCTAGAGGCCAGGGATGAACTGAATTCTCACATGATCAGTCAGAGGCAAAACCATGGGCCCTGCTCTTTGGGTCTCTAAGTATGTGTTACCTTGGGACAGACTCTTTGCCTCAGTTCAGCTTCCCCATTTATTTTATTTTTTTAAAGATTTTATTTTTTTGACAGAGAGAGAGCACGCAGAAGCAGGGGAAGCAGCAGGCAGAGGGAGAGGGAGAAGCAGATTCCCTGCTAAACAAGGAGCCCAGTGCAGGGCTCGATCCCAGGCCCTTGGGATCATGACCTCAGCTGAAGGCAGAGGCTTAACTGATGGAGCCAACCAGATACCCTGAGCTTCCCCATTTATATATGAAATGGTGAAGAGAGGTTTAGACTGGACGGTGGCTGTGACAACAGTGTTACAAGTCCCAGACACCCAAGCTGAAGCCATATCTGAGTTCCATCTGTATTATTTTTGACTTAAATTTTTTTATTTCAAGGATTTTTGTATTTTTAAATTTTCAAAAAAGACACTTCTTTTTTAAAAAAAGGAAATAAGGAAATTTTAAATTTCCTTAAATAAGGAAAATTTTTATTACTTCTGTCATTCCATTGTAACTTGCATTTTAACTAAGACATGTTTCAGTAAATTTGTACCGGTAGAGTTAGAATGGGCTCATCCAGGAGCTATCTAAAAGCCTCTGACCCTCCAGCGGTTAAAGTTCTGTGCTTTGGGAAGCCCTGATCTGGGGCTGTTTGAGGATGGGCATCCTTCCTTGAAGCTTTCATTGGTTTAGTCAGTCAACAAGCATCTGCAAGGACCAGGTCAGGTGGTTCTACATCAAAGGGTGTGGGAGGGGGCACTGGGCTGTGGCTGTCTCAGGGAGGTACTGGGAGGCATAGCTGTGTGCTGACTGCATGCCTGTGTCACAGCTTGCTTGCCCATACGTGTGTCAAATTCAGTTTGGGTCCATCTGCGTGAGAGCTTACGGGATTTTGTACCCATGCAACAGCCCAGGTGTGGTCTGCTTTTTCTCAGGCCTGAAACTCTGGTGTGTGGGAGACAAAGGGGCTACCAAGGCAAGAACCCCAGCTCTGCCAGTCTCCTGGAGGCCAGTAAACAAAGTGAGCCCCTCAGGAGTCCTCTCTGGGGACCTAGAATTCTGGAATGTTCTTAGTCTCACCCTCTCATCATACCACTGGGGAAACAGGCCCTAAGTGGGGAGAGGACTTGCCAGAGATCCTGAATATGGAAGTGTCAGGACCAGGCCTCAGGATTCTCTCTGAACCTCTTCTCCATGCACTTCTCGGAAACCTGTCAGGTACCATCTGCCACAAATGCAACTTGAGGGGAAAACAAGGACTTCAAAATAATACACACGAAAACTAATGTGTGTTGAGCACACACTGGGTGTCAGGCACAGTTTCAATTACTTTAAACACATTAACATGTTTAGTCCTCAAAACACTTCTATGATGTATGTACTACTATTACCCCATTTTCCAGATGTGGAAAGTGAGGCACAGAGAGGTTCACTAACTTAACCAGGGTCACACAGTTGCTAAGTTGGCTTCATGGCCAACTCTCCTTGCCTCCACATTAAGCAGAGAAGGGGAGAAGGGAGAAAGGCCTTTGGATCAAAGATGCCTTTATTCATCTGACCCTGGGAGTTACGAATAGTGGGTGCCCTTCTGTCATTCCATGGCATGTTTTTGAAACCTCAGGTGCTGTTCTTAACTTTGCCTGTGCTATCTTGGTGTCACTTCTCAGAGGAGACCACCAAATTCAAAGAGAATTACACATATGCTCAAGACAACAAAGCTGTCCCCATGTCCTCTCACCATTTGCCAGGCACTGTGCTAAATACGTCACCTGCTTTGTTTAATTTAATCCTTGTGACAACCCTACAAGTAGGAACAATTATTCTGCCCACTTAATGGATGGGAAATGGGCTCATAGAGGTTAAGTCACTTACCCAAGGGCACAGAGCTAGTAAGTGACTGAGGTAACACTTGAACCCAGGTCTATCTGACCTGAAACCCGTTATTTTAAGCAGCTAGCTCTCCTGCCTCACATGCACTTGTATCTCATAACCACATGCAAGGGGGGAAAGGCACAGACATTGCCCCATCTTGGAGGAGGAAACAAAGATAGCTTGCCTGGGAGCCTATAGCTAGTGAACATGAATGCCAGGACAGAACTCAGGTCTGTCTGATTCCCCGGCCAATGCCCTTTTCTTTGTTCCTTCAGTATTCCAAAAAAGGCCCTAGTTCTTTGGCCATTTGTGGTCAGCAGTCCCAGTCCAAAGCAATTTCTCACTTATTATTCTACAGGTACTTTTCCACAAGCCCATGAAGGTCAGAACACGTTCCATTTCACAGCTGGACAATCTGAGTCCCAGAGAGGGGAAGAGACTTGCCCAAGGCTTTGAACTAGGGTCCCTGACTCTGCGTACAGCCAGGGAGGCCCAATGTGTGTTGGGGGGGAGGGAGGCCCTCTGGGGCAGGCTCCAGCTGGCTGGTCTCTCTGCTCTGACCAGAGGCAGGAGGGTGAGGTCATCGCCTTATCAGGCTAATTGCCACCCTGTAGTATAACCCTGCTACTCAGCTGAAACCTGCAGGAATGGTTTCTGGAGACGGGAGCTGTTATTGTCCAGATGAAGGGCCCAGGGTGACGGGTGGGGAAGGGGGGCAAGCTTACCCTCATCATTCCCCTTGGAGCAGTTTGCTTTTTTCAAAAACCTCTGGGGACAGAGATGTTTCCCGGGCCTTCCGGGCAGGATGGAAGGTTTCTGCTGCTTCTACCTGCCGCTGGCCAAGATGCCAGCCGTAGTAACAGAAATGCATAATCGACAGCAGAATTCCTACAAGGAGACAAACGAGGGTTAAAATAGACGCTGCTGGGGCCCTTTCCCTTTGACACACAGCCATCGGTCACTGACAGTGACGACAAAAGTGGAGTAACTGAGCTGGGGAAACCAGGTCACCCTGCTCAGGAAAGGGTCCTAAGAAGCTGGTTTTGCTAGGACATAGGTGGGGGTGACCTACAGCTGGATGTTAGAGGGAGGAACTGAGAATCAGAAGGCAATGATGACAGTCATGTGACAGCCATCTGCATGTAGTGTGGCCCGTGTTCCCAGGTACCATATGCTCCATAAAGAGCCAATGGTTGCTGAGCCCATTGTGCTGAAAGACGCCCAGAATTATGCAGGCCTGAGTTCGAATCCCAGCATCACCACCTCCTAGCTGTGCAACCCTGGGCAGCAGGGTTAGAGTGAAGTGAGTGAGAACCTAGGATATGAAACTGAAGGAGGTGTCACCTCGAGATCAAGCACTCCTAAATCTATATGCCCTGGGTGCCTCTCTTGCCTCACCCTACACCTGTCCCTGCTGGGCCCGTTCCTTCCCTTTTCTGAACGCGGTCCTGTCGTTGGTAGGAGCGGGGTGAGAATCAGGGCCTCTGTCTTGGAGGGTTGGGAGGAGTCAGAAGAGGCAGAGGAAGAGCTCAGCCTGGACTGGCACGCCGTCAGCCCGTAAAATGCCACCGGTGCTCAGGGCAAGGTGTGGTGCTGTGTGCTAGACTGACAGCAGCCGATGTCATGAACTGAATGACTGTGTCCTCAAAAACCCGTAGGCTGAGATCCTAACCCCCAAGGTGATCATCTCAGAAGGTGGGGCCTTGGGGAGGTGAGTAGGTCATGAGGATGGGGTCCTCATGAAGGAGACTCCAGACAGCCCTCTCCCATAAGGAGACAAGAAGTTGGCAGGCTGCACCCTGAGGCTGGGAAGAGGGTCCTCATCCCAACCGACCATGCTAGCCCCTGATCTCAGCCTTCTGGCCACCAGAACTGTTTGAGAAATTTCTGACGCTTAGAAACCATCCAGGCTATGGTACTTTGTTACGGCAGCCCCAACCGATAATGACAGGGACGCCCGATCCCTGACCTCACCGTGCTTACTGTGGAACCAGGAAGTCATCAGGAAACTGATGATGGGGAAGAAAGAGGGGGAGGCCAGGGAAAACATCAGCAAGAAGAGAGGTAGTATGGGGAAAAGCTGGATGTCACATCACCCTTCCCAAGCCTCAGTTTCCCCACCCATCAAGGGAGAAGATGAAAGTCACAGGAGGTCATGGATATGACAGGGCTTTGAATATTACAGGGAGTTGGCTGTCTGTGGCTAGAGGTTTATTAGCATAGGTGATGCAGAAAGCACCACAGGGCTCCTGATCTGTGATGAGCACCTTTTGGGTCCTCTCTCCCCACAGAATCTTCCTTTGAGTCAGGGTTCTAAGACCCCTCATACCTCCCTTACCTCTGTCCTGTTCTTAGGAGCAAAGGTGTATGAAAACACTTTAATCAACAGTGTGGCTACAGCTCCCCAAGAGAAAGGTTTTGTTTGGCCCCCATTTAACAGATGGAGAAACGGAGGCACAGCAAGGGAAGTCATGTAGGAGATACAGTTTGTGGTCCAGGGAGAGCCTGAAAACAGTCTCTGTACATCCTTTGTTGTAGTTTCCCAGTGGGCAAGACATTCCTGCTAAGCCAGCCATAGGATAGCAACTGAAGAGTGGGGACAGAGACCCCATTCTGCTCAGGTGGGGTGGGGTGGGGAAGGACAGCCGTCTAGTCTTCTAGCTTCCTCTCTCTGCCTCCCTCTTCTGGGGCTAGAGATTTTTCTGCTTCATGCTAGCCCCTCCCTGACCATGCTAACACCCTCGGTCATTTCAAACTATATTCTCACCTGCCTGTGAGAGACTTTAATCCCATACCTTGGTTGCTTTCTTATGAGAAACAGGAGTCTGGCGCACAGGGTCTGCTGGAATTAGAGATAGGTTCAAGATGGAGGAGGATGGGGTCTAGCTAAATAGAACCGCATTTTTTTTTTTTTAAACAGCTGGAACCCAGAAAGATGCTCAAAGTCTCCCAGTAAGTCAGGACCAAAACTTGGGCTCTGAGTCCAGAGACCTTGCCTTCTTTGCACTGTGACCTTAGAAGGCACAAGACTTAGCTATCAGCAGCAGGAGGCACAAGAAATACTTGTCGACACACGAACGAATGAATGCTGGTTCCTCCTCTAGTGGGAGCTGGGGGTGCAATGTTGACTCCTTGGGGGGACCCTACCTGTGCAGACAGGGCTTAATCCACCTAAAATCATCCCTCCTTCCCTTGGCTTTAATTCGCCTGGGGTTCCCTCCTTTCCTCAGAGAGTTGTGTGCCATCTAGAGGAAGCCAGGAGCCCAGCACCTTCATCCCTTGGGGAGAACAACAAGGGGACCAAGGAGCCATGACAACTCCATGCCACATGTGAGTCTAGACCAGTGCAGAGAATCTCTGGTGGGATTTGGGGATTCTACAGTAGGAAAGGGTTAATGTCCCAACAGTGATGGCTCTATTATGGTTGGCAGAAGACGGTCCATGTTTGTTGGAAATATACACAAAAAGAAAAAAAAGAAATCTACATCACATCAGTGACTCCTTTTCAACCGGCTCAGGGGAAAATCTTCCCTGTATTGTACTTGTGACTTTTCTGTAGATCTGAGAGTGCTCCAACATTTAAAATATATGTAGCACTTAAAATATATGAAATTAATATATTCCAGGGAAATGATGCAGACAGGGACACCTCCATCTTCAGATGGGCATGGCGGTGAACTGAAAATCTCTCACGGGGATGTTTTCTACCTACTGAGCTCTGACTGGGGGCTTCCATGCGTCGCCCCCTTGCTCCTCACATGCTCGGTCTCTGGATAGGTATTAGGTATCATCGCCCCTATTTTTCAGGAGGAGGAACTGAGATTCAGAGGGTTAAAGTAGCTGAACTGGCAACCCCAATCCCCCTCCCACCTTCCGAAGTTGCCTCCCGGAAGCTGGCTGGCTTAGTGCTGCCCAGGAGCCTCAACCCTGCCCCTCCTCCTTTCTGATCTGCCCCCTACGACCCCTCCACCCCTGGCATCAGTCTTCTTACTCAGTAAGCCCTGGCTGTGCCGCCATCTCCCCCGAAGCCTCTCAGATCCCCCAACTGGTTACAACTGTCCATTTTCAGAGATCGAGCCTTTCCATGGCCAAGCATCCATTCACTGGAGAAATATTTGTTAGGAGCCTTCCCCGCAGCAAACAGCCTCTTGCCAAGGGCGGGGGGCATGCTGAGGAAGAAAACAGACGCTGTCCCTACCCCCGTGGAAATGGACACAACCGTGCCAGCAAATACACGTCTGATCCCACATCTGAGGGGGGCCAGCAGCATGGTCGGGAGGCCTGGGGGAGCGGGTACCATCAGGGACACAAGGGGCACCAGGATGTGAGGGCCAGGAGCTGGAGGGAAAGCAGGACTTGGAGGAGGAGGTGCTGGGAGCAGAGGTCCTAGCCGCAGGCAGGCGAAGTCCCACAGGGCCTCCGAAGCCATTTGTAAGGAACCCGATCTTTACTCGATGGCCAGGGAAGCCACTAGCGGCTTGTGAGCAGGGTTGCGCCGATGAGATTTACATTTTGAAGTGGTCACCGGCACCGGCTGCTGCTGTGGAAGATCACAGGGAAGCAGAGTAGAAGCAGATGGGTCCTTATCTCGCCCTCCCTGTGTTGGGGTTGAGTCCAGGTCTTATCTTGCTTTCTAGAGAGCTTCTTGAGGCCAGGCAGGGTGCCTGTCCGTGCTGCTCACCGAGCCCAGGCTCTCCCGCTCCCGGGCTGGCTCCTTGTCTCAGCCTAGACTACATCCCCGTCCCCGGGTACAGTCTGGGACCCACTCTGCTCTTGGCTCCGGAGGCTCGGCGGCCCCAGCGCGGGTGAAATGTTTGGCAGAAGAGCACGCGCATTCTCCAAACAGACCCTGATTCATGTTTCCAGGAGGAACTTGCAAACAGACTCTGCAGGCTGCATCCATCAGAGGAGAGATGGACTCTGTAAACAAAGGCCCACGGGCTGTCTCTGTCTTCCTGCAGACACCCCTCCCTGTGGGCTGCAGGCAGTGCCCCGCGCTGCCTTGGCCTCTGGGGCTGAGACGTCAAGGCAGTTGCCCAAGTTCCCACGGTCAACCCAGCTATGACAAGCACCCTACTGTGTTCTCCTGCTCTCCTTGATGGCTAATGCAAATAACGCTAACTCACATTTCCTTGTGAGCCCTCACCCCAGGCCCAGCACTATGCTACATGCTCTATGTAGATCAGCTCACTTGGGCCTCAAAATGACCCTGTAAGGGAAGAGTTCCTATTTCCCCATTTTTCTTATGGGGAAGCCAAGGCAAAGAGAGGGGGATCAGTTGACTTTCCAAAGTCCTGCTGAGCATAAGCGGGGAAAGTGGGACTTGAACCCAGGCAGGGGGGGTCACAGAGCCCATGCTTCCCTCTCCCTAGGCTCACTTGCCTCCCGGGAGCTGGGAGCAGACCTTTACTTTTGTCTGTTTGCAAGTGCAGACACCAAGGCCCAAAGAAAGGAAGTAACTGGGTCTCAGCCCCCTGGCTTCTGCGGCAAAGTTGGCCTAGGAGTGTGGTGTGTGTGGGCTCTCCTTTTCAGAGGCCACAGAGAGGAGGTAGAGAGACTTGTACTACTCCCAGCAGTGCTGCTGCCTTGTTGTGTGACCTGTGACAAGTTCCGTCCCCTCTCTAAGCCTTGGTTTCCCCAGCTGTCCAATGGCAGTGACAGTTCCAGCCCCTATCCACATTATAAGGCCTGCTGTAAAACCAAGTGACTGAAGGGGCAGGGGGACGAGATGAGCTTCCTGGCCCCGATTCCTGGCCTGTGAATGGAATTTCCAAGCACCAGCATTCTGGAGTTGAAAACCCCAGGGGTGGGGCTGGGCTGGGCGCCTCCTCCATGGTGAGACCCCCCACCTTGGGCTCCAGCCCAAATTGCCAGACGCAGACCTGAGAGGAGGGCCTCCTCCAGGCAGGGGTGACCAGGAGCCAGCCCGGCCGGCCATTTGTCCCCAGATGGGTGTGTAGATAACAGGCGTCTGGAGATAAGGCAGGGCCTGCTAGAAGCCTCGTAGAGAGCCAGGCCAACTCAGTGGAGGTGGGGTAGAGAGATGGGGAGCTCAGGGAGCTGGGGCAGATATGCCGGATCCCAGCCCTGAGGCCTGGACAGAACTCTTTTCTGCAGCCCTTTCACACGGGGCTAATGGCTTCCCCTGTTCTCAACCTGCCCCACCTCCACCAAAACAAAACAGAATAAATCAAGCAAGCAAGCAAGCAAACAAACAAACATTTCTTTCTTTTTTTTTTTTTTTTTTTTTACTTTTGTCAGAAGGGCTGCCTAAGCTGGAGAGCCCTGGGTCTAGCCTAGCCCTGACCAACTGACAATCCCATTCTAACTGGGCTCCTAACTAACTATCACCGCCAGCATTATTAAAGGAACAAAGCAAAGTGCGATTCGAACTGATTTTGATTGAAAAGTATGCACATTTATGATTGTATATTCATAGGCATTTGGGGGAAACTATCCCTGCAAATATCAACAGCATTATGTGAAGTATGTAAGACGGATGAATCACAGAACTGTACCCCGAAACAAATAGTACATGATATGTTAATTAAAATAAAATTTAAAATTAAAAAAATGTTATTTAAAGCCCTATTAAAAAAATACATCAACAGCATTAATATCCACAGCAGAGTTTTTCAACGTTGGCACTAGGGACATGGGCATGTAAGTCTTCGCCATGGGGACTGACAGTCCCGTGCACAAAGGAGGCGGAGCAGCGTCCTGGCCTCCAGTCAGCAGATGCCAGGAATGGGGGCCACCTCCCCAACCCAAGCTGTGACAACATTTCCACAGGTCCCTTTCCCACTGAAAACCACTGATCCAGAGGACAGGAGCAGGAGGGACCTGTGCTTGTCAAACCCTACACTGCAAATGTGGTTGTGTGCAAGCATGGCTCGGTGAGAGGACATGAAACACCAGTAAAATGAAAAACTAAAGAGAAGCATTGCAGGATGGACAGATGGATGGACAGATAAATGGACACTGGCTGAAGGAACTGGAGGAAAATCAGAGCCTGTGTGTTCAGAGCAGCACTGGAGACCCTCTAGTTAAAGGCTGAGATTTACAGAGGGGAAAGAGAGGCCACAGAAGGAAGGGGCTTATCTAAATTCACAGCACGGGCTGGCACCGTGTGAGAGGAATGGCTGCGTGTGTTGGCCCCCAGTCCAGTGCCCTGAACCCCACGATGTTGACAAGCAAATGCGAGAACTGTGGGCTGAGAAAAACGTTCCTGCTTTTGCAGCTGGAAGCAAGTGCTCCGCGGGTGACCTGGCCCCCAGAGCCCTCGGCAGGCCCCGCACATGCATCCGAGCAGCAGTCTGTGGCAAGGGCCAGAGGAGGTAGGAAGGCCTGTTCCACGAGCTGTGTGGCAGCAGCACACGTGGGAAGGCTGCCTGAGACAGAGTGAAGTAACCCATGTGCCAGGCCCCGGAGATAGTGGGGTGCCCTAGGGCTTCTGAGGGTTGGATGACCCAAGAGGGGAGCTGTGGCTCTCCCATCAATGGCCACCGTGAGGGGGCGGTTCTCTTTACCTGAACACTGATGAGGTGCCCAATGTCCCCCAAAGGGTCCCTGGGAGGAGACGGGATTCAAAGCCAGTGCCCCCCTGACTCCTGGGGAGCCCTGTACAGCAGGCAGGAAGAGGCCAAAGCAGCCCCAGCACAAGGACCACCAAGAGCCAGCCCCCACCCCCACGCACCTGTCAGGACACACTGATGGCAAAGTGAGGGCTATGCCACAGTGGAGAATGGCTCAGCCTCGAAAAGCAAGGAGCACCTGACCCACCAGTCACAAAAGGACACATGCTGTTTGATTCCACTCATAGTAGATTTCTAGAGAGTCCAATTCACAGACACAGAAGGGGTGGTGGTTGCCAGGGGCTCGGGGCAGGAGGGAAGTGGCACAGTTTCAGTTTTGCAAGACAAAAAGGGTTTGGGAGACTGTTTCCAGAGCGACTAGTGTACTTAATGCTACTGAATTGTTCCCTTAAAAATGGTTAAAATGTGCGGTGCCCAGCTGGCTCAGTTGGTTTTGCATCTGACTCTGGATCTCAGCTCAGATGTCCATCTCAGGGTCATGAGTTCAAGCCCCATATTGGACTCCATCCTGGGTGTGGAGCCTACTTAAAAAAAAAAAAAAAAAAAAAAAAAAGTTGAGGCACCTGGTGGCCCAGTTAGTTGAGCACCTGACTCTTGGCTTCACTTGTCTTGATCTCAGGGTTCCGGGATCGAGCCCCGCATTTGGGCTCCCTGCTCAGTGCAAAGTCAGCTTCTCTCTCTCCTTTGGCCCCACACTCACTCGCTCTAAAATAAGTAAATCTTAGGGCGCCTGGGTGGCTCGGTGGGTTGAGCCGCTGCCTTTGGCTCGGGTCATGATCTCAGAGTCCTGGGATCGAGTCCCATGTCAGGCTCTCTGCTCAGTGGGGAGTCTGCCTCCCCCCACCCCCGCCATCTGCCTCTCTGCCTACTTGTGATCTCTCTCTGTCAAATAAATAAATTAAATCTTCTAAAAAAAAAAAAAAGATTAAGATGGTAAATTTTATGTCATTTGTATTTTACCACAATTAAAAAAATATGTGGTGCAGAACATAGTGAAATAGTCAGTGTTCCCTAAGGGAGACAAAACCACTGTGATTTCTGGAAAAAAAAGTCTTTATTACGGGAATCACAACCTGGCATGATTGGGGGATGAGAATGCAGGAGGGGCATTGGTGGATCTGAGGAGCCCACAAGGGGCTGTCCCTGGAAGGCTTTGGAAGGTGCTTTGGGGACTGTGTCTTTACAGAGCACCTTCCCTTCGTTGTCCAGGGTGGGGGGTCCCAGCCCCTGCTGGTCTGTGGGGCCATCATTTGGCATTCGACCTTGGGAGAGGAATGCCTGCTGCTTCATTTCTACCTCCCAAATCTCTACAAATTCTTCCTTTGGGCAACCCCAACCAGAAACCCTAACAGGGAGGGGTGTTTAGGGAAACAGCTCCCAGCTCAACCAAGATGTCCAAGAACAAGTCACTTCATGGGGTGATGATGGAATGATCTTCCTAAATAAATATATGGTTAATTGAAAAAGATGGAGGATGGGGTGCTTGGGTGGCTCAGTCGATTAATCATCTGCCTTTGGCTCAGGTCATGATCCCGGGGGCCTGGGATCGAGCCCCACGTCGGGCTCCCTCTCCCTCTGCCTGCTCCTCCCCCTGCTCATTCTTTGCCTCTCAAACAAATAAAAAATTTTTAAAAATCTTAAAAAAAAAAAAAAGATGGAGGAAACTGCAGGCAATACACACATCTGTATTTTTTAAATTGTGATAAAATACACAAAAAGCTTACCATTTTACAATTTTTAAGCATACAGTTCAGTGGTATGAAGGATATTCACATTGCTGGGAAGCCATCACACTGTCCTGTGGAAGCTTCTCATCATCCCGAACCGAAACTCTCAGCACATCTTTTTTTTAAGGACACACACACACACTCTTCTACCTCTGGAAAGATACTCAAGAAACCAAGAAACCAGCAGGGAGGGGCAGGAGGGAGACTGACTTTTTACTTTGTTGTTTTGTACTTTTGAGCATGCATTTTTATTTTTTTGTCTATGAAGCTGCCCTAATCCCTTGATTCTGATTGAGTTCAGAAGGAAGATACCTTCCCTCTTTCCCAAGGGGTCAGAGGACAGTGGCTGCTCTCTGCCCCTCAGGAACCCTCCATTTCTGGCACAGTTTGATGTGAAATAAAGATGGCTATGCTGTGTAACTCACCATGTGTAACCCCTGGACTCAGAGCTCAGCATCCCTCTCTCTACAAGGGAGGGCTTGGCGTAGATGGTACCCGAGAGCCCATGATGCTCAGGATGTGTTGACTCTAATCAGAGTTTCAGAACTGCCCCCTCTTCCCCCCGCCCAGAGACTGGATCTTTGAAGTGGAGGTCAAGGCAGAGATGTAGAAGGATAGTGGGAACTGGAAAGGCAGTAGTGGGGACCAGATTCTAAATGAGAGTTCCCTCCACTCAGAAAAAGCCAGGAGCTAGGCCCAAATGAACATGGTTTCAGTAATGGAAGAGCGGCTTCCATTAAGGAATCGGGGGTGCTGTGGGGTTCCTTGTTATCCTGGGTTTTCTCTTATATATTCAAATTTGTTCATAACAATTAAAATAATAGTACATAGTACAAATCACTTTGTACTATGTATGCAAAATCATTACCATGCTTGGAAACGCTATCAAACACGATCACTGTACAGTAGGTGCGTCTGGGCCCCTGAACATGGAGGTGGTGGCCGTGATTAAAACGGGATTAAAACCTTCTGATTTGAGCAGATTTTCATCTAGACGTTGGCTCTCCTAGTACATGGTAAATGCGATACTAATGGCAACCTATTATGATATGCTGTGAAATGAAGCTATTGCATACTGTAAAACGTGAAATAAAACATGAACTTATTTCTATTGTTCAAAAAATACGATACCTACCCCATGTACTTATTTAGGCATAGAATATCTCCAGAAAGATTAACGGGCATTGGGAGTTGTGCCTGCCTGCCCGCAAGGGAGTCAAAAGCCTGGGAGGTTGGGGGTAGGGAGTTTGCCATACATCCTGTGCTTTAAAAAGTGGCTTGACTTTTAAACCTTATAAATGGATAGCTTTTAAAAATAATAGGCTGATTCCAGACCTGGGACAGGAAATGTGCAAGATGAGCTGGGAACATCTTAAAATCAATATTAAAGAGCAAGGGGGCTCTCAGAGTCTTACTGGGGTCATGTGGAACTGCAGAGGCTCTCACTGGCTGCAGATGGGAGGAGAAAATTAGTATCGTACATACCTGCAATGAATCTAGAGTTCATAAAGAAGCATCCATCCATCCATACCTCATTCGTTTCTTGTGGCGGATGCTGGGATTGGCTGATCACCAAAATAGAACCAATTCCTTACCCTTCCTTCCCTGAAACTCTGGGGAATTCTGCAGCTCCTCCCATTAGGAGGCAGAGTGTATCCCCTGTCCTCTTCGAATCCAGGAGAGGCCCCAGGATTTGCTTTCGCTGGTGAACGTGACCAAACAGCAAGCTGAAATGTCTTGCATGGACGGGCTGGCTCCTGAGTTCCTGCCCTGGGAGGAAGAACACGTCCCAGCCTGACCCTCTGGCCCCTTGTGAGCAAAAGACACGTAGAACAGATCTGAGCCCAGCGGTGGCCTGGGGCCAACCCCACCTACCTTGTCCAAACCCAGCTGCTCCAGAGACTTTCCAGAAACAACCACAAACTGGTCTTTTACAGCACGAAGTCTGGGTGTTTTGTTACTCAGCACTATTGTGGCGAGAGTTGGCTGATAGATGTTATAATGCTATTATAGTTTGCTTTAAAAAAGAAAAGAAAAGCCCTACATTTCAGAGGTATAGACTAAAATATTTACCAATGAAAAGAAGTAATTCATTTTAAGAGAAAAATTGTACTCTGTGGTCAGACCATGTGTCAACCATGTGTCCTATCTTGAGTCTCAGGGTCCTGAGGCACTTCTCCCCGGTGATCCTAGAGGTTTGGCATCCTGGAGTGTCATGGTTGAGGGATACTCTGCACTATGCTGTCCATGTCCTCATTTGGGGAGTCTGTGGATCATGGGAGAAAAGGAACTTGCCAAAGGTCCCTATATGCCGAGACATCCCCCCCAAGACTCCTTTTTTCATCCCTCCATATTGCTGTGAGCAGGAGGCTACAGCTTTGGTTTGGGCATCAGTATGCCTTCCTGGGCCCCATCTCTGACCCAGCCTCAAAAAATCCAGAATCACCAGGGAGTACAAAGAAATCTCTTCCGGTCTTCATCCTCTGGCTATGCAAAAATCCCATAAAAGGCCATCCAGATCCCCAACGGCCTGTTACAGACCCAGGACACCCCCAGGAAAAGATAGTGACAGAGAGCTGGTGCTTAAGGACAGGCCCAGCTGTGCTTCCGGTCACCCTCTATTCCCCCAGTGCCTCAAACCATCACAGTAACACCAGCTCCTCCCACCTCCAGGCTTTTGATCCACACAGGCTCATATCTGTCCTTTGGAATGTCATTCCAGTTCCATATGATTGGAGGAGCCAAATGATTCCCCCAGTTAAACAGATGAAGATACTGAGGCCAGAGGGAGCCTTTCAAGTCTCCTGGGGTATGAGAGGCCATCTCTACAGCCCACCTACCCGGGCTAGGCTAGGCATAGGCCAGGTATGTAACAGGCTTTCTAGGTGCCCCCAAGCTCAGCTGCCTGACTTGCTGGTCCTCACCGCCAGCCCAGCAAACCTCCTTTCCCACAAGGGCCCGGGGCAGCTAGGCTGGAGAAAATCCTGTGTGCTCTACGGTCATTGGACAACTTGGGATTCCCTGACCCTGGTCTTCTCTGCCCCGAGTGCCACCTTGACATCTGCACCAACTCGTTCACGTCCTAAAGGTTTGTGCCCCAAAGTTGCCTTATTCATTATTTAATAAGTTATCATGCTAAGTGAAGGAAGCCAGCCGCAGAAGACCACATATCGCATGATTCCACTTATAAGAAACGACCAGAATAGGCAAGTCCACAGAGACAGAAAGTAGATCAGTGGTTGCCAGGTGCTGGGGGTAAAGAGGAACAGGATGTGGCTGGGGGCGGGGTTTCTTTTTGGAATGATGTAAATGTGCTGGAATTACATGGTGGTGATGGTTACACTACCCTGTGAATATACCGAAAGCCACTGAATTGCATACTTTAAAAGGGTGAATTGTATGATATGCAAATTCTATCCCTATAATGCTATTTTTTAAATAAAGATTTTATTTACTTATTTGACACAGAGAGAGAGAGAGGGATCCCAAGTAGGCAGAGAGGCAGGCAGAGAGAGAGGGGGAAGCAGGCTCCCCGCTGAGCAGAGAGCCCGATGTGGGACTCAATCCCAAGACCCTGGGATCATGACCTGAGCTGAAGACAGAGGCTTTAACCCACTGAGCCACCCAGGTGCCCCTATAATGCTATTTTTTAAAGTGAAATAGGAAAAGAAGTGTCCTTATGAATGAGGCTTTCTCTGACTCAAGGAAACAGCAACCCTCTCTGCGCCTCCCACTGAGCCTTACTCTGCTTTACTGTTGTCTGAAACCCTTTTCACCACGAGCCATGTGAACTGTGTTTTTGTTTACCGTCCCTCTTTTCCATCAAGATGTAAGCAGGGACCTCCTCTTTCTTGCTCACCACCGTACCCACAGCGCCCAAGAACAATGCTTGATACACAGTAGGCACGCGGACGTGGTTCTGGAACTCCTTACCCAGCCCAGGCATTTATATGGCTCCCCACTAGGTGTATCCCACCTGCGGATCCTGAGAAATGATGCCTTTTAATCCAAGCCACAGTTTTAGAGTGACTCCCTGTTGGTAATCTATCTGCTTCCCTCCCTCTCTTTCCTGCCCACTGCCCCCAAACCCCTGTGGAGCCTAGTCTCAGGAATGAAGGTGACACTTTCCTCCTTCCTGCTGTCTGAGTCACTCATCCTGACAGCATCCCACCTAACCTGTCTCCCTCCTGCCTCCTCCACACCCAGCATGGTCCTCTCCACGCAGCACGGTGACCTTTTGACAAATGCAGCTAGGTCTGATCCACACACAGCCCCTGCTTTAAACTCGTCAGGGACTCCCCGCCGCTGTAGGATAAAGGCTAGAGCCCTTCCCACTCCCACCCCCCACCACCCTTTCCTCGTACAAGCTCACCCTCCTCTCTGGGGCTCCAGCTGCACAACGCCTTTCAGGTCTCAGAACTCGAAGCCCTTTCTCTTGCTGCTAGTCCTTGTACAGTCTGTTCTCTGCCAGGAACATTTATCTTGCCCCTGTTTGACTTCAGTTGTTGCTTCCTCCAGGAAACTTCCCCTAACCCCTAATGGACTGGAGGTCCTGTGCCTCTTGTTTCTCTTTTTATACTGCTTTCTCTACTTGTCTGTCTTCCTATGAGGCTGAGGTCTCCTTATGATGGGGGTGGGGGGGGGGGGCTGGGGGTCTTGCCCTCCTCAGGGTCCAGCCAGGGCCAGCTGCACATTAGGCAATCCTTCAATATTCCAAGCAACAAAGGGGTGAATGAATCAATACACCCCTTCTTCCAGGCCTTTACCCCTTCCTCCTTTCCCTCTTTTTCAGTCCTGCCCACTGAGCAGGTGCAGTTCTGTCCCATCTCCTCAGAGAAGCCTTCCCTGATGCCTGTAGCAGAAATGCAACTCCCACCCTCATGCCTCCCCTGGGCACTCGGGTGACATACCCCCCGAGAACCAGGCTTAGCCGTGCTCTGTCTCCTCCTTCGCTGCTAGCAGCACGAGGGAAGTGATGTGGCTGTCCCCAGCCCCAGAGACTCAGGGCTCAGGGAGGAGGCAGAGAAGGTGCTCAGTGGAGGTTGGGAGATACAGCAGAGGATGCTCAAGCAAGTGCACGTGTCACCCAAGAGTCCAGGTGTCAAAAAGTCAAAAGGACTCACAGTTAGAATGGATTGTCGAGCCCTTTGTCACACCTGACACCCCCGATGATGGAATTTTATTGATGACTCACTGTGGAGCATGCATGGTCTGCCAGGCTCCGGCTGACTTCTCTACCACAGCATCTCACATAATCATCACAATTGCCTTATGCGTTGAGTACTACTGCTGCTGTCATTTAATATATGGAGAAAGTGAAGTTCAGAGAGGTATAGTAACTTCCTCTGGGTCACACAGCAAGCAAGTACCAAGGAAGAGATTCTTAATTTCTCTTCATGACTAAGGCATGCCTCCTCTATAACATCGCCCAGAGATAAATATCCAGCCTCCACTTGCTTCCTGCTGTTGTAAGAAGCTCACCACACACCAGGTCATTCTTTCATTTATTTATTAAGTTAATGAATATTTACTGAGCACTGCTATGTGTTCATACTGTGTCATTGGGGCTTAGGGATATCTGTCTTCATGGACCTTATATTCTAGAAAGCAGGAACAAACAGAGGCCACTGAAAAGTAAAAATCCAAAGCAGCACCTGCACCTGAATGTTTATAGCAGTAATGGCCCACAGCAGCCAAACTATGGCAAGAACCCAGATATCCATCGACAGATGAATGGATAAAGAAGATGTGGTTCATATATATAATGGAATACTATGTAGCCATTAAAAATGAAATCTTGTCATTTGCAACCATGTGGATGGAACTAGAGGGTATTATGCTGAGTGAAATAAGTCAATCAGAGAAAGCAATTATATAATCTCACTCATATGCAGAATTTAAGAAACAAAACAGAGGAGCATAGGGGAAGGGGGGAATAAAACAAGATGAAATCAGAGAGGGAGACAAACCATAAGAGACTCTTAATTATAGAGAACAAACTGAGGGTTGTTGTGGGGGGGGGGTGGGGGATGGCGTAATAGGGTGGTGGGGATTAAGGAGGGTACGTGATGTAATTGAGCACTGGGTATTATATAATCACTGAATCACTGAACCTCTACCTCTGAAACTGATATACTACATGTTAATTACTTAAATTTAAATAATTTTTTAGGGGCTCGTGGATGGCTTGGTGGGGTAAAGCCTCTGCCTTCAGCTCAGGTCATGATCTCAGGGTCCTGGGATCGAGGCCCACATTGGGCTCTCTGCTCAGTGGGGAGCCTGCTTCCTCTTCTCTCTCTGCCTGCCTCTCTGCCTACTGGTGATCTCTGTCTCTGTCAAATAAATAAATAAAATCTTTTTTAAAAAAATAAGCAATTTTTTTAAAGGCAGTGGTAAATTCTAGGCAGAATGAAAATAGAGCAATGTGACAGAAGGACCGGGTAGTGCCTTTAGATGGATTGGGCTAGGAAGGCCTCACTGAGGAGGTTCTATTTTAGCTGAAATGTGAATGACAAGAGAAAACCAGATTGGAGCTGGGAAAAACATTCCAGGCAGAGGGAACAGCAAGTGCAAAGGCCACGAAGTGGGGATTAGCATGGTGTGTTTGGGGAGCCCAGAGAGCAGAGCTGGAGTGCGGTGGGGAGGGCTGGTGTATGCAGTGAGGTGCGTCACATGGGCTTCCTGGGCCAGAATGACAGAAACTACTTCTGCATGTGGAGGCCACAACCTTGAGACCTGAGGGCCCTCCCAGGACAAGCCTGCCCCTCCGTCAAGGGCCTATCTACCAAGCAGCTGAAGGCAGCTCTTGAAAATGCATCTGCTCACCTCTGAGCAGCACAGCGGGGGCTGTAGAGGCAGGTGTGGAGCCTGGCACCCAGGTTTGGGCTCGGTCTGCAGGACCTGCTGGGCAGTGCTGGGGAAATGGCTCCCCACGCTGGAGTTTAGCTGGGAACGGGTTTCCTTGTGGAAAGAACACTTGTTAGGGACTCAGAGGACAAGGTTTGAGTCTGTGTGAACTTGGATGGGTACCTCCCCCTCTCTGGGCCTCAGTTTCTCTATCTATAATCCAAAGGAGTTGGAATTTGCTAAGAGTTTCCCAGGCCTGAGCTCCAAGTCCACCCTCCCTCTCAGGGTCCTGGACCCACACAGGATTCTGGAAGGTGGGCGACAGGAGGACTGGGGAGGCCGCAGTTGCCCCCCAGTCTCCCAGTGTCTCTGTGCCTGGGAAGGGAGACAGAGAGGCAGGAAGGGCTCCAGCAACGGTCCCATTTCCTGTAGGTCTTTTTCCTGGGGAACAGTTCGCCAGGGTTGTCAATCCTTTACCCCTTTTCTTAGTAGCCCTTAACTGAAGCAAAGCCAGTGGGAGATTTTGCCTCTACCCCATGGGTAATTTCACCACTCTGGGCCTCAGTTTCCCCAGCTCTGACCTTCCTGGTGCCCAAGCTATCTCTGTGGGCCTAAAGGCTGCAGCAGGGACGGCTGGAGGCTCCTGCTCCCAGAGGCCTCCGCAGGGGTTGCAGGAGCCACCATACAGGCCCGTGGTGCCTGGGCGGGGCCCTTTATTGGGAGAGAGCCTGCAAGGGAGACCTGTGGAGAGATGTGCTTTACCCACAGGAACAGGACCCGGGTCGGGTTGCGAGTCTGGTTAATGCCTCTGTGCATTAGGCCTGTTGCCCCTTGACAGGATTTTTTGTTTAATTGGAGGCATAAGAAAACAGTAACATCTGTCTGCATGAGGAAAGTTACAGGAGCCCAGTGAGGAGGGCTCCGAAGGAGGGGTGTGCGTGGGGGGGGCAGGTGCTGAAGTTGGAGTTCTGCCACGAGGACTGGTGACCCTGGGCGAGTCACCACGGCCTCAGTCTTGTCATCGGGAAATGCGAGGTTGGACTATGGCTGGTCCAAAAGGCACCCACATCAGGATTCCCCAGGGAACCTATTTAATTCAGATTGCCTGTTCTGTCCGCTCCACTGACCCAAGGTCTCCTGGGGAAGAGACCCGTGAGTCTGCCACATCCTGAGTGTAACTTGACAGGCCCTACAGCATGGGGTGAGAACTGGCACTGTGGTCCTCAAGTGCCAGCACAGGGTCTGACTCACGGGCAGTGTGAGTGCTGCCTGAGAGTTCAAAGTCTAAAGGGTTTGCACCAGAAGGCTCATGAATGATATATGAATCGTGATTTCTCTTTCCCCCCTTTTTTCTCACTGATTTTTTACCATGTGACTGATGAAAATGATTATGGGAGAAAATGAGATGACTCTACAGTTTGGATGGTTAGTCTTTTTGGTAGGTGCGCACGTAATTGTATTTTAATTTTTTTCTTAACTGCGTGACTTTCAGGTTACCACAGCAGTGTAGGCTTACTAAAACAAGTAAAACAACAGGACACAAGTGTGTACACAGGACAGGTTGTGGTCCAAACCTTCCCTGCCCCTACCCCTGAGGTAACCAGTGTTAACAGCCCATTGAGGATCCTTCTACACTGTTCCTCTCGCTCACAGAGAGACTGACATCCTCACGTATGGTCCATTAGGGATTTGTTGTTGCCTTTACTGAAATGAGATCATCTTGTATATCCCCTTGCTATTTATTTTTCTCTCTTGAAATAGATCACAGACATCCCTGGAAAAGAAAACTAACTCTATTTCATTTCTTTTAAGATTTGTTCAATAAATATTTAATTTTCTTTCTGCCTCTAGAAACAAAAATAAATGAAAATAAAAGCTACATCTAAAACTTCAGGGCTCCAATTTTGAGCTTAGAGCTGGACCATGGCATACCCATCCCCCTTCAACACACAGAGCTGCCCATGTATGCACATGCAGGTGTGTGCACATACACGGATACACATGTGGGTGCGCGCGCGCACACACACACACACACACACACACACACACACACACACACACCTTCTTTCCTCTCCTGGTATCTCACCCTTTTGAGAGCAGGGAATGGGTCTTGGGCTGGACCCACCTTGGGAAGCCAGACCCCCTTCTAAATTAGCATTAAAAACCAGTAACAGCCAAAGCCAGAAGGAGCCCCAGACCCAGCTGGATCCTCAGGCTCTGGAAATGGAATCTGCTGGTTTACGAGGAGAGCAGCTCTTGCTTTCACAAAACCATCCATCCTAACCTTTAACCCGGAGTTGCAAACTAAGGCCACATCTAGCTGCAGATGGGTTTAGTTTGGCCCAATCAGCATTAAAAACGTGTTTTAAGGGCGCCTGGGGGGCCCAGTTGGTGAGGCATCTGCCTTGGGCTCAGGTCATGATCCCCAGGTCCCACATGGAGCACCGTGTCGGGCTCCTTACTCAGTGGGGAGCCTGCTTCTCTCTTTGCCCCTCTCTCCATAGCTGCTCTCTCTCTCTAATACAACATGTTAAAAAAAAAAAAAAAAAGATGCGTTTTAAGTCAAAACATTTAAAAGATGGGAAATTTCATGTAATAGCCTAGATCCCTGCTTTTCTCGAAAGTTCCAGGATCTGGTCACGCTGGGCCCAAGCTGCCAAATGGCCACAGCCCTGTGGCACTGAGCCCTGCGGCCCCTGAGGATGGGGCACTGCCCCCCAGCACCACTCCACCTGGTCTGCGCAGCTCAGGGGTGTTTCCTGCCCAGTCTCTGCCAGCCTGGAACACAGTGCAGGCTCGTGGAGGGAGCCCTCAAGGAGCGCCTGGGGTAAGAACACAACACCCAGAAGGACACTGGGATCCCGAGAAACAGTCCTTGTCAGGAGCCTCCTTCGGCCCTGCATTGGCTGAAATACGTCCGGTCAGCCCTGTATGCTGGAAGCCACGGCACCATGACCGTAACAGCTACTATTTATTGAGCGCTCACTATGTGCTGAGAACCGAGCTCTCGGGACCTCCTTTGACGCAACAAGCTCATCTAGATATTATCGTCTCTGCCAGTGACCTGATGAAGAAACCGAGGCTCAGGTAATTTGCCCAATTAATGCCATTAGCAAGAGGCGAAGTTTGGATGATGACCTAGCTGCAGAGCAGGAATAAAGGACAGCCCTGCCCAGGACCCGCCACGGGTACAGAAAGCTTCCTACCTGGGCTACGTCAGGCTCCCTGGAAGGAGAGCTCAGAACGAGGACTCCTGTGTGATTTGTTTGCTGAGAGGGTTCTGGCGGAAGAGCCGGTAGGCAGCAGGCCTGGGGAGGGAAGAAGCCGGTCGGAGATGCGGCTTCAGGAGCCCTCTGGTCCCGGTCTGATCCCACGGTCAGGCTGGAGCACGGTTTGTACCACAGTCCGTCCACACCTGAGGCCCAGGGGCTAGATTTATCCCCCATGAGTCAGTCAGGGACCACGGGCCACCCGCAGGGGGAGAAGCACACCCTGTCAGGTAGCTCCAGGTGATTTACCTGGGGGTGATGGTCCAGAGAAGGGGCAGCTGAGAGCCGTTAGCATCCACCATGTGCCTCCCGGAAGGGAGTCTGGGCAGGGCACCCAGAGCATTACCGAACGTCCCAACAGCCCACACAAAGTGAGGGAGAGGCCATTACCTGAAAAGAGATCAGGACGCTGTGTGCGGAAGGAGAACAGGATACACCGAGCTGGGGGTGGGGGATGGGAAGCAGATACTCACTACAAATGGTCAGCCCTGAGCCTGCCTTTAGAAAGCATCCGATTAATGGTGGCTACAATTATAAGTGTAATGTGACATTAAAATGGAAGTGGCAGCAAGAGGCCAACGTGTAACAGATGCCACATTCCAGAGGAAGGTACTAGATCATGGTAGACAAGAGCTGGCTGTTCTCTACCCCTCCCCGAGGGCGGTGTTAAAGGACTAGAAGAAGTTGAGGATGGGAGAGGTGGTTTTGTAGAGATGTTGGTGTCCTGTGAGTCCCTCCTGCTCCCAAAAAAGTGATGGGGAGTTTCTCTCTCTTCATCTCCCATTAGGAGGATGGTACTCCTAGGGCTTAAAATATGTCTCCTCCATTTCAGGGGACACAACACCTGCGGCTGGACCACTGCCCGTCCTACTGCCTGGGCCACCTCTGAGGGGGACAGTGGCTTCAACAATGGATCAGAGGAGCCGAGGCTCACCGGGTAGCTTTCCCTCAGAGCTGACAGGAGCAAGGGCTGTGCAGTTTGGTGCACTCACATGGGACAGCTAGAGAGAGGGCCAGGAAGCTTATCTCGGGGTCTGTCTTAAGGAGGTTCCCAGAGGGCATGCCCAGAGGAGCTGGAGGGCCTGTTGGACGCTGAGGGGCTGAGGAAGGAGAAAGCCACCTCCAGGTACAGAGCTGTCTACACCTGGCGAAGGACCTGCAGGTGAAGAGCGTCAGGGAGGGCAGAGTGAGCTGGCCAACGGCCCCTTGCGGGAGACTACGGATGCCCACCAGGTCCAGAGCACCCCACATGCGGCTACCACCCCAGGTAGCCGCTCCCTCCCTCCACGGTTCCAGCCCTGGCAATCAAGCTCACCAAACTGTGCAGGAACAGGAGATGCACTCAGCAGAAGATAAAGTGAGAAGCCCAATGTGCTTCCTTCTTGATTACAGGCTTCACCAGACCTTCCACACAGCCAAGCTGGGCATGGGGACTGCAGGGAGAAGGCCCTGCTTCCAGCCCAGTGTGGAGATGTGGTGCTCTGGCAGCACTGATCTGAGATGATACTTAGTGACTGGACGTGGCTGTAGGACTTTTCTTTTCTTTCTTTCTTTCTTTTTAAAGATTTTATTTATTTATTTGACAGACAGAGATCACAAGCAGGCAGAGGCAGAGAGAGAGGAGGGGAATCAGGCTCCCTGCTGAACAGAGAGCCCGATCCCAGAACCCTGGGATCATGACCTGAGCTGAAGGCGGAGGTTTGAACCCAATAAGTCACCCAGGCGTCCCAACTGTAGGACATTTCACTACCTAAAGGGACTAGAAAACGCATGGCTCTGTTCCAGTTTTCATACAGGGGCAGGAGAACTAGCTCCACAGAATAAACAAAAAGAGACGGAGGGAGCAAAACCCAAAGTTCCTTCTACATCAAAGCCTGTGTGTTCTGAATGTTGTAATAAAGACCACTTGAGGAAAGGCATTGGAAATGACATTTCAAACATGTGGCCTTCCCAGACCAGGGCCTGAATGTTAGGCCAGGTCTCATTCTGGAACCAGTGAGCTTTCCAGAGCTGAAAGGGCCTTAGGGACCATTCACTACTCCCAACACATTTTACAGACTGGGAAACTAAGGACCATGTATGAGCAGAGATTTCCAGGGGCTCAGTCTGGCCCCGGGCATAAGTAGATTTGAGCCCTGGACCTTCCGCTGGAGGGCTTCTAGAAGGAGATGCATCAGGATGAAGGGAAAAACTCCAGCCAAGACCTAATGCTGGTGGTTGGGGGTGGAAATAGGACTTGTTCCATTTGGCTTTAACAACAGGGTTTGTGAGGGGACACGGGCAGAAAGGCTGCAAGGAAGGTTGTGGACAGGTGCTAGAGAAGGTTGGCTTTCCATGCAAAAGAGTCCTTACAAACACCCTGTGGGCCACAGAAAGTCCTCAGAGGGGATTGGGTAAGCAAGAGACGTAATAAGAATAGCAAGTATTTGATGAGTGTTTCCTATGTGTTAGGCTGTTCTAAGCATGTTAATGTGTATTAGCCCAATCAATCTTCACTTGACCATGTCAGGTAGGTACTGAAATTGAATACCCAGAGACTGTGGCATAGGGGTTAAGCCATTTACCCAAAGTTGCACCCTCGTTAGAGTCAGGATTCCAACCCTAAAGTCTGATTCCAGAGCCCACTGAACCAGACCTTGTAGGCTATAGAGATTTTAGGAAAAGCACCTTGGGGGTCAGAGATGGACTGGGGGAGTGAGCATCTAGAGTCCACTCTTCGAGAAAAGGCAGAAGTACAGGGTCTGTGAAGACCACACAGAGTTTGCCAGAATTTCTAGGATTAAAAGAATCACAGAACAGAGTGGCAGATGTGGGGGGAAGGGTGGTCAGCTAGTGTAACCTTGTGTTTGCAGATGGGAATGTAGCGTCAGAGAGGTAGGTCACATTGGCATGGAGCTTGCGGCCTAGGCTGGAACCCAGACATCTTGACTCTAATGATGGAGACAGATTTTAATAGATGTGAACTATCACATAAATAAATAGATTTAAAAGGCATCAGCTATACTTTCTGGACGAATGTGATATCCTGGAAGGAAAGCTTTTTTAATGGACATGTCCTTTGATACTTTTAGGACTTAGTTATAAGGAATATACATGCACAGACATAGGTCACAGAATGTTTCACTAAAAATAATTTTAGTTACTATAAAAATTCCCAATAATAGGGGAATTTGTGAAGTGAATGATGATGGATATACCAGAATTCCCACCCAATCTTAAAGAACAATCCATGTTGTAATTCAGAAGTTCCCAACCAGGGATACATGATTGGGTTTTAGGGGACTGTGAACCTTCTAAAATTGTGGGTATGATATGGGAATATGGATTTTTCTGGGAAGTGGGTCCATAACTTGTTTTTATAAAGGGATCTGTGACCAAAATAGGCAAAAAACTGGTATTATGGAAAAGCATTGATAAAACCTCTTATTTTTAAAATGGAGATAAGAGAGTGTCAATAATTACCAACTTATGGCCAGCCTTATTTTATTTCCACTGCCTCCCAAGCCCCCCTCCTGTATTCTTCTGAAGGGAACCTCAGAGATCCTTTGACTCAGAAACTGCTCAGAATGTATCTCTAAAAGGACTGTTTAAAAAAAGAATGGGCACAATGCATTGTCACACTTAAAAATCTAGAGACAATTGTTTATTATCATCAAATATCTGGGTCATATAAACAAACCAATGATAATCATTGACCAGGAAATAAAAAACAAAAAGAAAATAAAACTCACAACCCATCACTAAGAGAGAACAGCACAATAGGGTAGACTATGACCCCGTTTTGAAAACCTTTTGTATCATAATGGCGATACTCATTTGGGGGAGGTAGGGTGGTGGGTGTTTTCCTCTCGTTCCCAAGTTCTCTGTATTACTTTTTGAGTTAAAAAAAAAAAAATACAAAAAGAAGAATAAGAAGGTAGATTTCTTCTAAAATTCTAAATCCTCTGATTCATTCAGAATCTCAGTTTCAAGAGTCGATCCTGTTCCCTCTTGAGATGGAGAGGACCCAGGCCCTCGAGGAAGGTCAGGGTCTCAGCCATGGTCACCAGGGAAGGGAGCTATGAAGGGAGACGGGAGGGTCTGACTGACTTTCCCAGCCTCTTGAGAGGAAATGTAGAAGCAGAGGTTCTGGAACATCTCTCAAGCTCTAGTCCCTGATGTCCTGCCACGTCCACCCTCTTACCTCCCCACCTTTATCAAGCCTCACACGTTTGGGGCACTTTGCTGCTGGAGTTGACAGACCAAACGAAACAGGGACGGGCAGCAGATAACCAGAGCCCTTTCTGGCCACACATAGGCCTGTTAGCTTGTCAGGCTTGGAAGAGAAGGCGTCTTGTTTCCCCAACACATTCCAGAGTCATGTCCCCTAGCCTGCTTGGCCTCCTGGCCAGATCCCCGTCCAGCCACTCGGGTCTTCCATGGTTGGGACAAAAAGTGAATGAAAGGCCTGACACCGTGAGCGCCCCTTTATGCAAAGGCACAAGTCTCAGTTTTGCTGTGTGACCTTGGGCAAGTCCCTCCCCTCTCTGGGCCCACATTTCTGCAGCTGGACAGGAAGATAGTTCATTTCTGAGACATTTACCCCTGCTCCAGCCACCCAACCCTTTCGGCCAGAGTTCCTACGTGTATCAGAAACGGGAAGTGGATCCACCACACCTCTGAATGTCAGTCTGGAATTTCATGGCCGCCTCCGACCACAACGTGAGGGCTGGTTGCTAAAACTTTTTTTGGCAAAGAATTCATAAGATAGTCACGGCAGCTCAGACCCGGCACACACATATATACTTGATGTAAAATTTCCATGAAGGAACTCATACCCTTCCTTCACGAGATGCACTCTGGTATTTTCCATTCTATTCTGCCTTTTTTTTTTTTTTTTTTTAAAGTCTCTGATTGCAATCTATTCAGGTGTTTTCCCAATCAAGGAAACAGGCATCATTTTCATGTTGAAAAACCCTGATTCAGGCAGCTGTGCCCCTATTTCTGATAAGGCGGTACCAGCCCACACAAACACAAATGGGTTTTCTCTCTGTTTTGTTTTTTCAAATGGATTCTCTATTAACTGTGCTTCCCAGATTTCACTGCGCTTATGAATCTCTTAACTTGTTTTTTAAGAAGTAGAATCTGACTCAGTGGGTCTGAGGTGCAGCAAAGAGTCTGCATTTCTTTTTTTTTTTTTAACACATTAAAAAAACTTATTTATTTATTTATTTATTTGAGAGAATGAGAGAGAGAGAGAGAGGAGAAGCAGGGTGAGGAGCAGAGGGAGAAACAGGCTCTCCACCGAGTAGGGAACCTGCCATGGTACTCTATCCAGGGACTCCAGGGATTCTGGGATCATGACCTGAACCCACAGAGCCCCCCAGGTGACTCCACGTGTGGCTAGCAGATGGGTGTCTCTTACATCAGTTCACGGGTTCTATTTCATTCTTGCCAATGGACTTTTTTTTTCCTCCTGGGAATAATTTTCCTTCCTCTCTCCTTCTTCTTTCTATCCTTTCATGAATGTGTTTGGAGAAGTCATGGGTTCAAACCACGTCTCTGCCTCTTGCTAGCGGGGGAAGCTTGGACAAGTTACTTAAATTTCTGTGCCTCAGTTTCTTTACCCGCAAAATGGGGATAATTACTGCACTTTTCTGATGAAGCACTCTGGAGATGAATGAGATAATCCATGTAGCGTTCTTAATACACTGCCCACCACAGTATGAGTGCCAAATAAACGTCATGGCTGTGGTCTTTGTTATTATTATTTTTTTAATATTTTATTTATTTATTTGATAGACAGAGATCACAAGTAGGCAGAGAAGCAGGCAGAAAGAGAGGAGGTCGCAGGCTCCCTGCTGAGCAGAGAGCCCGATGCGGGGCTCCATCCCAGAACCTCAAGATCATGACCTGGGCTGAAGGCAGAGGCTTAACCCACTAAGCCACCTGGGCACCCTGTCATTTTTATTTTTATTATCTAAGTTACCCTGGTATTTTGCTTATTGACTATCTCCTCTCACAGGAATTATGTTTCATGTTATATATTTAGTTTGGAGTATGAATTTTTTTGTGAATTTATTTTTAAATTGTAGAATTATAATTATACATAACAATAAGTTTGAAAAGTAGAGGAAAGGCAAAAAATATTATCCATAATTCTAAAGTTTCATCAACCGTGACTGTTTGGGGAAATCTTCCTGCACATGCTTGTTTGATGGTCCTGGTTTCTAGCTGATGCCTGAGTGCAACTTTCTCTTTTCTAAAACCCAGTGAAATCTCTCGCTTACATTTGGATGTGGATTCACGCCTTTTGTTTTGTCTTCAAAATAAAGCCTTTCTTGTTTTTATTTTGAAGAGGGGGAGAAGCCCAGTACATTTAATTTTGTATACTGCTTTTTTATTTTTTAACTCAACATTAGATTATTTTCACTTTTTCTCTAGAAATACATTCTAAAAGCATACATGGGAGTAGTGCCAAGTCTGACAAGTCTGACTTCTAGAATCAAATCATCCCAACAAACTTGGCTGAGGTGTGACTCCAGGGCAGGCTCCGGTGGTGGACACGTGACTTAGGACCTTACAGACACACACAGACCTTTGGGACTTCATGGGCACCAGGAAGGATCTGGGGCTTGGGGTCACAAAATGAGGGGGCACAGAGCTGAGATCAGAAAGCATGACCTTCCTGATGAACGGTAGTAAGGGACTTAATTATGGTGCAGAATCTATTTTACTTCCATTTTACTAATTTAAGTAAGACTTTATTTTAAAAATTCCCTATGTCAGCTCTCTTCCTAAAGGATGATTCCTTCAACCAATCTTGCTAAGTGTCCACTGAGTGATGAGCTGTAGCATATGATTAATTTCTAGATGATCGTAGTGCCAGAGGTATTTCCTTAGCATTGTCTATATTAAGCAAGTTACCATTCATTTGGTGTCCAATATTTAGTTAGTGATTTCTATGTCTAGGCGCTAAGTGATTTCTATGTCTAGGCGCTAAGTGCCTCAATGAATACAACAGATCTGACTCCTCTCTTCATGGGTTTGTACCTTATTATCATGAGCAGCACATGCCCCCATGAAAACTGATGAACATGACCTTTGTATCAGAAAAGATTCTTAGTATGTGGTATTTGGGGGTGAGGGAGTGAAACAGCTTAGCTCAGGTGGCAATTCGTATTCTCTAATGAAAATATGTTGTTAAAACATTGTTGGAGAAATAAAAATATTTTCGGGATATGAACAATCCTTTTTCCACCCCCAACATACACATCATTACGTGGTTAAAAACAAAGATTTTGGGGTCCATGGAGACTTGGACTTGAATCCTGCTTCTCCAGTGTCCTAGCTGAGCGACCTTGGGCATATCTCCATATCTAAAGAATGGCATTCTCGGCCTTGCTGCAAGGATGAAATGAGGGATGTGTGTAAAGCACGTGACCTACGGTAAGGGCTTCGTGCAGCTAGCCATGTTGGTCTGATGTGACAGAAGGGGAGGGGTCTGCCTCATGCCTTCAGGAAAGGACTGCACATTCGAGAACGGCAAACAGCCCACTATCCTGTTTCTTGGGCTGTCTGTGCAATTCTGCTGGAGTCTTCAAAAAGCTACTCCGATCTTTCTGTTTGGTACAAGGTGGGGACCGCCCAGCTCCCTTGCAATCGACAGCGGTGGCTGGGTTGCCTCAGGCCCTCAGGCGGGGACAGCCCTAAACTAATATCTGACAGAGCAAGCAGAAAGCTGTCAGATCAAGTGACAAGACATGGAGGAAAAGCATATACATGTTTAGATGTCAAGAGTCCTCATGACAAATATATCTGAGTTTATGCAATTACATTTCCCCCCAGAGCAGAAAATGAAAAATAAAATGTTAGGGTTGGAAGTGACTTTAGAGACCCTCTCAGCCACAGCTTCATTTAACAGACTATTTCTTTCAGGGAATATTGTTTTGGAGGTCACATGTGTGCTGGGTGCCGAGGGTAGGACAGGTGAAGACAAGAGACTTATCTCTTTTTGGATTCTGTAGGATTCGGCAGAGAAAGCCACAACCCGGGGAATTGAAATCGCTTGTTAAGATCAAGGAATTTTCATTTCTTCCCACCTATTTTTCTATTTTCTAAATTTTCACCATAGACCTGTGTCACATGTAACTGTGCATATATACTGGCTTTCCTAGAGTCACACAGCTAAAGGGAAAATATGTTTGTTGGAAACAGGTTACTCTGGAGCCCTACAGGTGGTCTTCTCAGAGTACGGTTCCTGCGTCAGGATGAGCTTTACTGGAAATGGACATCCCACACCCGCTCCAATCCTACAAGGTTCCCTGCCTTGGAAACAAGTTCAACAAGGGGACTGTGATATCCAGTCAACTTGGGAAACCAATGCCAATGGAAACCAATCACAGGGTGATCCCCAGGGAGCAAAGAAAGCAGCAATGATTTTTTAAAAATTGGTGCCAGAAATTAAAATTAATGAACGAAATTCATGAAAACAAAGCCATGTATCCTTTAGTGGAATAAAGTCAACTCCCTTTTTTTTGCAGTGCCACAACTAATTGCATCCATTATGTGTTTTTAACAGGTGCTATAAATCAGTGTGCCCCTGAGAGGGGGACACGGGGCAGTGTGTGTGGGGGGGGGGCGAAAAGGAAGGGGCAGCCTCCATCTGACAACAGGGAACACTAAGCAAGTGGCATGGGAGGGCCTTAGAGTGAGCAGCCCAAGCTCTCATTGCCGAGGGCTTCCCTCCTGCACCCTCGCCCTGCTAGCCTCCGGTTGCATTACAGCTTTTTCCGGGCCCTACAAATCACCGTGCTGTCCCGGTTCTCCGGCAGGCGCCCTTTACACTGCCCAGCCCCACAGCCCTCGGCATTTCTAACCTCTCTCTTTTCCAGGTTATCATCATCTGTCAGATCTGAAGTTAAACAACAAGAAACATGTCAGGTGAGTGGCGGAGAGACACTTGGCTGTTTATGAGAAATATTCCATTACAATCTGACGCAAAATGTTAGGATGCTTCTGCCAGCCAGGCACCCGGGGGAGAGAGTTCCCTTTCTCCGCAAGCAAGCTGATGAGTGTGGGCCTCCAACCCCTGTTTATGCTCCCCGGCTCTGTGGCAAAGGCCCCTGGAAAAACCTGGCTCAGATGACTCCTGGTTGCCTGGTACAGTCAGATTATTCAATTAGGATAGCCAGTTCGAGACGTAATGGGTTTTGGCGAGCTTGATAGACTGATTGGTTTTTATACACATGCACAGAAAGATTTGATTTCCTCTGTGGAATTTATGGCAGGGGAGAGGAGGTAATTAAATTAATTTCTCCTCTGGTTTCAAGGCTTTCCTTTCTGTTCTCTCTTCTCTTGCCACTTTTGTTGTTCTTTTTAGACTTTCTGAGGGCCTTGCTCGCATGGGTGACAATGAGTATAGTAACTACCAGCAGTGGGTTTGAGTTTGGGGGTGGGTTCCTCTGTGACTTCTTGTGCTTTGCTCCACGCTCTAAGTAGTGTTGGGAAGATAACGGGGACCATCGTGTGCCCGGTGCCGTGTGCAGCTAAGGTGATGGGGTGTTCCTGTGGCTAAGGAGTGATGTTCACACCAGGAAGAGGGCTTTCTGGAAGGGAGCCAGCTTTCAGGCTTCACAGTGAGAACCCGAAGTGTGCTCCCCCTTCCTCCAGTCACCAGGTGTGACTTTCAGATTTCTGCTGTTCCCACCATCAACTTGTCTTCTCAGCTACCATCTCGGAGCCCCATTCGGCTGCAGTGAGCGGAGCTGTGGGGCAGAAAGACCAGACTCTGGGAGAGGGGCTCCGCAGGCTGCGCCAGCTCTTAGAGTTCCTGCCCCACCCTAGCTCCCTCCCTCCCGAAACAAGCCCTTTTATCCAACCCTGACTTTTTAAGTAAGGACTTCTCTGGTTAAACCAAAGAGACAAAGAAGACCCCTGAGAGATTTAAAAATTCAATGGAAAAAGCAAAAAAACATGAAGCACTTAACTTCTCTCCCAAAGGACAGGAGAGCCTGCCAATTCCCCTGCAATGCCAGAGCTAAGCATTTTCCCAGTGTCAACATTAAATGCCTTTTTTGTATTTCTTTCTTAAAGTGTGTTTACAATTGACCATTATGTGAAAGATGACGGAGGTAGCCTGGCCCCGTTTAAAATAATAAGACTAATAAGGATGCAGTTTCTTGCCCGCAGACTCAGTTTCCGAATGCCTCTCCGGAGAAGGAAAGAGTGGAGGAGGCCAGAAAAATCACCAGTAAGTGTAGCCGGCCACGGATCCATCCCCCCCACCCAGTTACAGATGTTTGGGCTCCTGTGGACTTCCTCAGACACAGAGTTCTCAAGATTAATACCTCGGCATCCAAGCAATTTTAAAAGTCTGTCTCTTACTCCAGTCCTATCGGCAGCTGGAGAAAGTGTGGGTCCCCGTGGCCAATTCCATTTTAGACTGGGAGAACTGAGACCTGAGGAAAGAGGAGCCACCCCTCTACTACTCCCAGCCCCAAGTTTTAAGGCTGGGTAATAGAAGAGCACCCCATTGCTGCCTTGAGGCTCCTGACTCCTTCTACCTACCACCAGTTCTTGATCTTCCAGAACGGATAGGTTTGAACTGACTGGGTTTTCTCCACTGCAGTTTATTGCATTTCTTTGAACCAAATGCTACTGTGTATGGATCTTTCCTGCCAGGTTGTGGCTGAGGGCTCAGGCTGGCGGTGGAACCCATAGGTTGGGCTGAGTTACCAATCAACCTGAGATTCCTGCACTATCTTGCCACCATTCTCCAGCAGAACTGCGTTGCTCCAGTGTGCACGGTTTGGAGTAAATCCCCCAACCCTTTCCCTGAGATAGCTGTGCTTAGGCGAATAAGCCTAGAGCTGAGAGCTTGTCCCCCACTCTGGCCCATGTGGGGATGTTGTGGGGCGCAGATAGAGAAATGTGTGATCCCTAGGAAAAAAGACGGAGAGATAAGGCTCAGCCTCGCCTTTCTGGGGGAAAAAAGCAGACTCCATGATTGCTCACGAAGGCCCTGTGCTTCCGGTTCTGTTTGGACTACAGGACTCCCCAGCCTATGGGGCTGGTGGCATCTGTCCTTGGGGACGTGGTCCCAGCTCCAGCCTTTTCCTTCTGCCAGGGTAGGCTAGCAACAGGATCCAAAAGGTAGGGGGAGTGGATTGATTTCATCCTCCCAGGGCATTCCCATTGGACCTATAAAGGAAAAAAAATTCTCTGACCTGGGAAGCAGGTCTAGGTGGTGAAATTGACCTTGAGGACACTGACCAGAGACAAACCTCTGGGCATAAAACAGGTTGGCACACAACAGATCCCTTGTTTGCGGGGCAACAACAAGCAACCTGCAACCTAGCAATAGGAAACTAACCAGGGTGCACTTAAGGAAAAACCTAATGTGTCTAAAACAGAGGGTGTACAACAGAGCCTGGTTAGGTGACCACCTGAAACTGATCGCTGTGAGGTTCAACCAAATGAAATCACCCTGAAAGCAACCCGACTGGGAGGAAAGGAACCAGAATGAAATCCACCTGCCTGCTAAGTTGCAACTGACCTCGCAGGGGACTGGGAGCAGGGAGGGGCGCAGAGGGCCGGAGAGTGGAACTGGTGGGGTCCGGACCGGGGTGGGGGTGGGGGTGGGGGGGTGTCCCTGCCAGCGGACTGGAGCGGCTGCCGAGCCACTGCAGGGGGAGGAGGGGGGTGGTGTCCGTGCTTTTAAATTTACGACCGGACCGCGCACCCCAAACGATCCCATAAATTTGGGGGCCGTTTTCACCAAAACTGTGAGTTACGATTTTTCAAATAAATACATTTTCCAATCAGACGGGGTTCTGTTTAGGTTGAACGCGTCCTGAAGCAGACATCTCTCTGCGCGGAAAATACACAGGAGGAAACGGAGCCGGGACGAAGCTCAGACGACATAAAAACTTGTGTAAACACGTTGTCATTTACGGACTCGGAAGGGAAAGGGAATGGGGGAGGAAGATGTTTAGTTCTCTCCGACTGCTCAGGTCCCAGCCCTGAGGGAAGACACGGAAAATTTAATATTCTTTTTCCATAAGCTTGATTTATGTTACTCATTAGACAATGGCCGCATCAGGTTTACCTTAAATAGATTTTGTATTTTTAAGGCTGTTACAAACATAAGAATAGACAGGGTTGCCTCCCGCTACCCCCCCCCCCAACATATGCTCTTTCTCTCTCTCTCTCCTAGTTTTTCTTTAGAAAGATAAACGGAAATGGATTAGCGGAGGATCTTCTATGTCTAGCAGCAGTGCGCCCCATTCTCTGGGCCTGTGTTGGCCACCTGTAAAATAAGGGGACCACACTAGAAAGCAGAATTCCCGTTGCACACAACATTCACACCTAACACTGTGCACAATTGCAGGAAGCTCAAGGATCCCCGAAACTAAAAGGTAGAGAATGGAATGTCAGCTTGTGGCTTGGACCCTCTCTGGCCGGACCACTCCTCACCTCAGGAAAGAGGAGAATAGGGGAAGAAAGAAAGAAAAGGGAGGCTGCCATCCACCCCCGCCTCCCCTAGAAGGGCTGTTTGCCCTTAGGTAAGCCGCTTCCCCTTTCTGGGCCGGCTTCCCCGTGTGTCCTAACGCGATCTGGGCAGACTTGCTACTTTCTCATACCCGCATAGTCCAAGGAGGCTTCTCACGCCACGAACTTCAGGAGAAATCGACCCGCTTTCTCTCTCTCTCTCTCTCCCCTGCCCTGACTGTTCCCGGGCCCGAGGAGCGGGTGGGGCCAGGTTGGAAAGTCCTAGGCACTCTTTAGATGCCGCAGAGAAATGTTTAAGGGATTTGCGCGCTCAAGCTGCGGGGTAAATGGCCCGCGGGCTGATTTATGGCGCGTTACCGCGCGACGCGATTCCCCAAGACAGCGAGAATATTTTACACCGCGCTAATATAAACAGGCGGCCGGCCGGGTCCTTTTTATGGAGTTCCTGTAATTACCCGGGCCCTGACAGGTCCTTGATTTACGGCCCTATTTAGATAAGGGGTTCGGTGCGGGGATTGCCGGTGGCGTCAAGGTCACGGGACGCGGCGGGAGAAGGTTTTGCGGTAGGCGCCGTGGCGCGGGCTCTCAGGCCTTCCAGTCCCGGGGTGTGGGGTCCGGGTGGGAGTCAGGGGAGGAGTGGGGCAATGGCAGAAGGACCGCAGGGCCCAGGCCGAAGTCACTCCAGAGCGTCTGAGCACAGCCAGTCAGTCCACTGCACAGATCGGGGAACTGAGTCTTGCAGGGGTCGGAACGATCCCAGATCAGATCAGCCAATGAAATGCGGGTGGGTGGGAGAGGGGAGGAAGTCAGGTCTCCGGCAACAGGACCCCCACACCTGGCAGTGCTTGGTCTCTCTCACCTCCAGCCTTAGGGCAGTGGGGTTCCGTAGGGGAGGTAGTTGGGGAAAGAGGAAAATTCCAATGTGGTCAGAAACAGGCTAGGTCAGATCCAGACACAGCACTTCAAGCAGAGACCAGCGGCCTGGACCCCCTGCCTATTCAGGGCTGTGCAGTCCTGTGGACCCCGAAACTCCATTTCTTTCCCTGGCAAATTAATCCCCAAGCCAGAGCCACCGTTCATCCAGTTTTACCGTTATTTTGCTAAGAGTTTCACCTGTATTATTTCAATTAATCTTAAACTAGCTCTCTGGGCGGGTGTTCCTAGGCCCCGGGTTACAGAGGAGGAAACTGAGGATCCTAAGGTTTACAAAAGGAGGGGTGACAGGGCCGGATTTCAACCCAGGTGCACCAGCCTCTCTTAAACACTCCTGCACTACACTTTTTAAACCTCTCTGTGCTTAAGCTCTCAACCCTGTAAGATGGGAGAAAGTTCTCGCCCGACCTCACTAGCACAGTCGGAGGAAAAGGCGCGCCATTTGGAAACGCAGCGAGCGGGCGTCAGACCCTCCGCAGGCGCTGTCTGGGTGAGCACTGCGGGGTACCGGAAGGCAGGCGGGGCCGGGGCAGTGTGGACTGGCGCGTCGGCCCCTCGGAGTCCCCGGCTTCTGACTCTTGGTCTGTAGACGGTCCCACGGTCCCAGAGCGGAGAACTAGGTCCTCGGAGAGAGCAACCAGAGTGGGGTCTCTGCCAGAACCCAGGGCTGGGAATTAAAACTCCAGACGGTCAGCCCTGTCCCTTTCTTCTGAAATTGGAGGAACCGAGGCTCAGAAAGGGAAAGGAACCCACCGCTTATATCTCACCCGACAGCAGTTTTGGCCAAACTGAGGGGTTGGACACCAGACAGCCTGAGGCGGAGAGAGACCGTCCTCACCCGGTCCCCAAGGTTGAGTTTTGCTGCACTCCCAACGCACCTGAGCCAGGCTGGAGTTAAAAGCACTTTGGGGTCTCCCAGAAGGCCTTAGCTGGAGCGTAGGCGCCTTGCGGTCTACACAGGCGATCTCGGTGGCGTCCATCCCGCCGGAGGCCGCCAAACTCAAAGCTCCAGCTGGTCCCCTAGGGCTGCGTTCCCCCTGCGGGCGCCGCTGGGCTGACAACTCGACTCCTTCGCCGGCAGGGGGTGTGTGTGGGGGGGGGGTTACGGGGAGGAAAGCAGTCTTTTCAGCAGCCCAGACCACTATCGGCACCCTGCTCTTTACCCACAAGAGGCTGCCGGGCATTCTCAGGGCCCTCGAGGGGCTCAAAACCCAGTACCGACAATGCATTTCCTACCACACTAAGCAAGCTAGATATTGGGGAGTTGGGGGTGTGTTGCTCTGAGGGATCTCAGAGGTGGAGAGGTGGAGGAAGTGATTTGGGTGCGTGTGGAGGGGTGCTGAGACTGTGCTCTTGTATAGGTAATTGCCAGGATCCCTAAGAGTGCTCACGCTTCTGCGGGTGCCGTGATAGCCCGTGTCCCTCGCTCAGCTTCATCGTCAGGGCTACCGAATGCAGCTGCACCGCAAGGCAGAATATCCGTCCGAGTGTCTAAGGGTTTGACGTTTGTGTCACTACCTGTAGGGTGCAGACATGCCAAAATGTCTACGTCTGAGCACCTGTGTGTACACAGTCGTAGCCATGGTTATGTGCCTGGGTGTGTTTGTGGGACTGAAGACTTATGTTTCCACACTGGGAATACATGAAAAGTATGAGGGGGTTTCCCGCAGTTTGTGCCTTGGAGACGATTGTGGGGAGTTTTAAGAAAATACAAGTATGGGTGTACCTGTGCGTAGCTGTGGGCAGAAGACCATGTGTAAAAGCCCGCAGCTGTGGGATACTTTTGTAGAACTCGTGTGCCTCTGCTGCACGATGGTATCTCTGTGCATGCCTGCTCAGAGGGTGGGGAGTGGCTCATAGCTGTAACACATCTGAGTCGGGACGTGTGCCCTGTGGGCGACAGAGAGACAATGTGTACAATTCTAGGAATGCATGAATACCAAAACGCTGGGTGTCTCATGGGTGTACATGTGTTGCTGTGAGAACACACATGCTTTGGGGCATCTGTATGAGTAGATGGACTTTTGGGTATCCAGGGGTTTTGGGGAACCCTTGTGCACCTATATGTGCACGTGTCGTGGTGAGCCCCCGAGTGCCGGCTGGGAGATGCTGCGGGTGGAGATCGCCTGGATTAGGGCAAAGGCTGGGTGTGTGTTGAGGACTGAGGTCCCTCTCCACAGGGTAATTACAGCTTTCTACCCGCACACCCTCACTCGAGAGCGCCTCCAGGCCAGGGAGCCTCAGGACCCCGTGGAGCCAGTGCGGAGCTGGGCGCCGGGAGCTCCCTCCCGGCGAGCCTCCGGCTCCTCGTTCGGCCCAGCCCCAGCGCTGCTGGCGCCAGGCGCCCGGGAGAGCGGCGGGTTTCCAGCCCGCCTCAGGCACCTCCCTTCCCCCCACCCGCATGCACCTCGAGGGCCCAAAGCCCAGCCGAGCTCCCACAAGTGGAACCTGCTCAGGACTGTTTGTCTGCCTCTGTCCCATAGCGCCGCCTCCCCTATCCATTGAATCCCTGGTACAGAAGGGGAAGACCACATCTCCACTTGCTACCAACCCCAGGGAACATGGCTCCTCTTCTGGGGCCTCAACTTTCCTAACCCTACAAGGAGAGCGTTGACCTTTCTCCCTCTGCCTCTATACTCCTAACTGTGCCTGGCACTTTGTGGGCAATCAGTAAACAATGTTGAATGACCGCTTAAAGGGATGAATTTGCCCTCTAAAAAGAGCAATCACATTTATCTTTTCCTCCCCCAACCCCACCCCCGGCAGGCATCACTTTGGAGAGAAGGGTATACTCCGCCTGCCCCACCTAGGGAAGGGAGGTGACTCGGAGGGGTTGGTGACGATGGAGGAACTCAGGTCAGAGGGCGTCGGGCGTCAGCTTCTCACTGGGAGAAGCAGCAGCCGCCCGGGTTTCCAGGTCCCAGTGAGAGCCCTGGGAAAGGGACCTGAGGAGAGAAGCGCCCAGAGCTGGAGAGGCCCTAGCTGAGCGGGGGAAGAGCGGAGGTCAGCCCAGCCACGACTTCCCTCTGCTGCACTGGGTGGGAGACGCCAGCACGGCAGTTCTCCGGCTGTGCCAGCCTTGGGAATACTGTGGAGGTTCTCGTCCCTTCTGTATGTGTTTACTGCCAAACACCGATTTCTCTTGCTGTGAGCCTTGGCGCTCGTGTCCTTAGACGAGTGAACATTCTCGAGCAGTGATGACCTGGGTGGAGTGGTCTGATATAGCCCTGCTTCGGGCTCTCCATCTGGCCTTCGGGCTGGATCAGGCGCCCGGGAGGCGAGAAGACTGACTCCGCAGCCCTGGAGCCCGGAACAAATCAGTAAATGCCTGTGGGCTTAGAGCTTGAGTTCCTCCCCCCACTTCCCCACCCAGTCTTCTTCCCCAGCCGGTGGCAGGCTGTGGGGCTGTGGGGATGCCTTGGGCAGAGCTGGCCGGTGCACTGCTGGGTCGCACAGAACCATTCACAGGCTGGATGGGGATGACTAGGGGCTGGGGAGACCTTAGGAGTCTGTGCAGGACCCTCTCCTCTTCTGGCTCTGAGACTGAGGGATGTAGATGGAACTCAGGACTGAGAAAGGCTAGGATTCCTATTCCGAATTCTGTAGAGTCTAGAAACAAGAAACTTTCTCCCGGTCTCAGTTTCCCTATCTGGAAAATCAAGGGGTGGGCTCTAGGTGAAGGCCTTGTGTTCACTGGATGATTCTGGATTCCTTTCCTTGGGTCCACAGGGAGGAGGCAGCAGCCACCGTCTAGGGTGTTGACAGGCCTGTGCCTCAAGTACGGAGCCCCCGCCTCCCCCCAGCCTCCCCCCAGCCGGGAACTGGGGGTGGGGAGGCAGAGGCGGACCCGCCTCCCTGTCCCCGCAGGCGGCCTGGAGTCGAGTGATGCTGGCTAGCTGAGCTTAAAACCAGGGACAGCCACCCCCTTCCTCCTCCCCGCCCCCCTGCCATTGGCTCCAGGGAGAGGTTGACATCAAAGCCGAGGCCTTATATAAGCCAGACCCTGAAGGGGAGGCCGCAGAAGGGTTAAATAGGTCTCCCGGCGTCGCCGTCCTAGCCCGCGGGAGGCCAGCGGGCTGCGTGCCTCTCTCTCATCAGCCTTGCCCCAGACTCTCCCAAAGCCGGCGTCCAGCAGAGCGCCGCCCCAGAGCCCACGGGTGGCCCCGGCAGTCTCTGGGGCGCATGGGGCGGCGCTAATCGGGCTGGCGGCGCAGGCCAGAGGCCGCTCCAACATGAACCTCGTGGGCAGCTACGCACACCATCATCACCATCACCACCCACATCCGACGCACCCCATGCTCCACGAACCCTTCCTCTTCGGCCCGGCCTCGCGCTGTCACCAGGAGCGGCCCTACTTCCAAAGCTGGCTACTTAGCCCCGCCGACGCTGCCCCAGACTTCCCCGCTGGCGGGCCACCGCCCACAGCCGCGGCGGCCCCCGCAGCCTACGGTCCCGACGCCAGGCCGGGCCAGAGTCCCGGGCGGCTGGAGGCGCTCGGAGGCCGCCTGGGCCGGCGGAAAGGCTCAGGACCCAAGAAGGAGCGGAGGCGCACAGAGAGCATTAACAGCGCGTTCGCAGAGCTGCGCGAGTGCATCCCCAACGTGCCTGCGGACACCAAGCTCTCCAAGATCAAGACTCTGCGCCTGGCCACCAGCTACATCGCCTATCTGATGGACGTGCTGGCCAAGGATGCACAGGCCGGCGACCCCGAAGCCTTCAAGGCCGAACTCAAGAAGGCGGATGGCGGCCGCGAGAGCAAGCGGAAAAGGGAGCTGGTAAGTCGGGCGCCTGCGCTCCAGCCAAGGGTGCGGGCTTGGTGGGCACCCGCTGGTCCCGTACACAGAGTACGGAGTCTGCGTTGCCGTATGTGCGATTTTGAGAGGCTGCGGGGAATTCTGAGGCTATAGTGTGGGATCATGTGCGTGGTGGGAGGCGGATTCATATTCGAGTTCATTCCTAATGTGGGACAGTTTTTGTAAGGCTGTGAATGAAAACCATCCTAAAAGGAGTCCCTTTAAGGATCCTTTGGAAGATTCAGACCCGAGAAAATGCACACCTCTTACATTTTGGTTCCGATTATAAGGGGGTTCTGATCCATTCCTGGACTTTCCTGGAATCTACATTAAGAATGCTGTAGAAGTGTGTTACTTTAATTTGCTTTAGTGCATAAACCTGTGAATGTGGTTTCAGTTACTGTTTTCAAAGGGTTTTTGCTGAAGAGGTTAGGCTACTTTCATTGTTGTAAGGATAGGGAAACTGAGGCTCAGAGTGGGACCAGGAGATAAAGGCCACCTACTGGAGGAGTCAGAGGTGGAACTGGGGTCAGACAAGTCAGGTCTTCTACTTTCTGTCCAGAGCGGGTCCCACTGCTCTGCTGCCCACAAGCTAGTTCTGAGGACAACCTTGATCATTTTGTGTGTGAACTCTGACAAGCAAGAGGCACAGGTCTCACCCACTGCTTTTGGCTTTGGAGATTGCAATCCCTACTCTACCTTTCTCGATCCTCTCTGGGGGGAGTCACACTTTCTGGAGGGCGGTGCTGCTAGCCCAGGGCTCTGGGACCTCTGAGGGTAGTGATTTCCAGGCTAGCAAACTCGTTTCTCTGAATTGGTGCGTTCAGGCCCCAGGCAGCAAGTTTGGGGCCGGCCGGAATGCCCCATCAGGTTTACTTGGACCCGCAGGGGCTGTGGTCAACTAGTGAAAGCTCGTCTGGGGAGACTGGAAGAGATCGATAGGCATCGGGTCTGTAAACTGCCACCAGGGCGGAGGAGAGGCAGGCCGGGGCGACACCTGGTTGCAAGGAGTTTGGGGGCGTATCACCACCCACTGTTCATCACCGCCTCTTTCAAATAGCACCGCTTGGTTCTTGCTAAGAGCCAGGAAGGAGGATAGTGGGCCTGACCCACTCGTTCCTCCTTTGCTTAGCTGTCTGAGGCTCCCAGAGTGCTAGCATGGACCCAACACCCCCCCCCCCCACCACCGCAACCAAGCCTGGATGCCAAACCAGCTTGGAAAGCGGGTGGGACTTATGAGGGGAGCAGGTTCATGAGCTGGAAAACTGTCGGTTCCCACCCTTCCCATTCCAACCCCAGCGGTCATCTTTTGGCACCATAAAGCCCAAACTACTGGCACTAATTTCGCCAGGCACAGAAAATTCTCATTCCCAAACTTCCAGAAACTACCCGTGCCATCCCGGGCCCCCAGAAACTCTGGCGCATGAAGGCAAATTTATAAGCCTGTTGGCCTATTTCGCAAACAGAAATCTATTACTTATTTAAAAGCGCCTGATTACTGCTCCCAAAACCTTTTCCCCACCCCGACTCTATACCTGGGCGATAGGAGCAGAACAATTTAAACCTGTCTCTCGCCTCTTTTCTTGTGTGTGTCCCCTGGCAGCAGCAACACGAAGGCTTTCCTCCTGCCCTGGGCCCAGGCGAGAAGAGGATTAAAGGGCGTACAGGCTGGCCGCAGCAAGTCTGGGCGCTGGAGTTAAACCAGTGAGCTGAGGCTGCGCCGAGGACCCTGCCACGGCTGCCCGACCCCGGAGCCCTGGGAGGAGAGGAAGGTGGCGGCGGCGGCGGCGGCGAGGGCCAGGCTCTGAGTGCCGGGGGCTTCTAGGGGCGCATCCCAAAGAGGCTCTGCTGCGTGCTGGCAGGTCGCCGGCTGCAACAACACTCTTGGATCACACGTGCAATGTCATTTGAAATTGTTTTTAATACATTGAGAGAGAGAAATATATATATATATATATATCCACCCCCCACCCCCAAGCCAGAGGGCGGCTCTTGGCTGCACAATGTGGGAGAGAGGGACCGCGGGACTCAAGCGCGCTGAAACGCGCCCTTCCAACCCTTCTGGGGCGAATTTAGAACCCCCATGCTTTCTCCACTTGGCCTGCTGGCTCTTTTTCTCATCCTCCTGTCTGCTTTGCGGCAAATCCCTCGGGCGCTCTTTTCTCAAATTAAAATGCAATAAGAGGAATCAATAGTTTTCTGCCAGGGAAAGAACCAACCAGGAAGATGAAGGGCTGCCTTTTGTTATTCTCCCTCAAACAGTGGTGTTTTACTTTACTTTATTGTTGCTGAACTTCCTATTTAGTTGCAAGGGAAACGCTTTCTCTCCTTCCCTCCTTCTTTCCTTCCTCATTCCTTCCTTTGTAAATAAAAACTTTTCTCTATGTAGAGAAGTTTTTATGTATTTAAACTACCTACCGTGCCTGTAGCGCTCAGGTGTTTGTTTATCTACCCCTCCCCCACCCTTTTTCTACCTCAATTCTGTAAGACCACTCACTGTCCCCTCCCTCTGCCAAAGCGGTATCTATGCTCTTGACCAATAAAAGATTTTCTGAAATCAGAGGCAGCCTGTGTGATGTCTTGGTGGGTATATCCCCTGGCCCCATCCTGTCTGCTAGGTGGAGAACCCTCAGTTCTGACTTCTTTGTGATGAATGTTCATAGCAAATGGCAAATCACGTCGGGGAAAAGGGAGTAGATAAAGGATTTATTTGTGGGACAAAGAACAAAGTTCTTTGAATATAATGCCTGGAACAGGATAACTTTAGTGAACCCACAGACAGGAAAGCTGGAAAGGAATTAGACCCAGCAAGGACAGGCTAGGATTTATGCGGGTCTGCATTTGAGTTTGTGTGGGTTGGCACACCCCCCTCCCCCAGTCTGCAGGCGGTGTTTTGGGGTTATTGGGAAGCGGGCTTGTCACACAAACAAAGGGCATTCCAGGGCACTGCAACTCAGAAGAGGGGTTTGCACTGGGGAATTTGTTCTTGTACCTGAGACTCTGATCTTAGAGATGTGTATAGGAACTCACAGGAGCCCTGCAGCTGTGCGGGGGGGGAAAGGGGGGGGGCAAACACAGGGTCTGCTTAGCACAGCCCCCTGCATGCAGTAAGAGCTGGACAGATCATAGCGGCTATTACTTTATCCTTGAGTAAAATAAGCTCCTGAGTGCTTACGGTTACACGGAGACAATTAAGGTTTCTTTCCAGCAAAAAAGCATTAAACAAATATTTGTGGGAGAGCGGTGGAGTGTCTGTGCTTGCTAATTCAGGTACTCGTACAGGACAGCTGGTTTCTGTGCCCCACGAGCACATCCACGACTGCGTGTGGGAGTGAATAAAAACGGGTGCACTTGCCAAGGTGTGGATGCGTGGAAGGCTGCAGTGGAGCAGGCAAACGCTGGCGCTTACGTATCCCGACATAACAGTGTACAGACAACTAGCTTTGTGTGCGTGCAACTGTGTGCCAGGCTCGAGGCTAAGCGCTTTTACGTGTCCCGACAGCTCCTGAGGTTGCGCGAGGGAACGCACGGTCTGCGGTGCCTGCCCTGGTCTCCGCGCTCACTGCGAGGGAGGCGCGAACGCACGCGCGGGTCTCGGGGCGCTTCCTTGCTCCGGAGCTGAGGCCCTCCGGCTGGGGCGTGCGCCAGAAAGGAGACTGCGGGCAGCTCCAGGATCAGGCGTGTCCAAGGCGCCTCGTCCCGGCATCGGGGTGAATATGGGGCCCCATTAGACTTGACTGTAAACACCGTGGCAGGAGCTGAACGGCTATGCCAGCCCTTCCGGACGCGAAGGAGTTAATAAAAGGTGTTTTATGGGTGCGAGGAAACGGTGGGGGAGGTGTGAGCGTCTCTCTGCTCTGACCCCCCTACTTTTTCCTTTTTTCCTTCTCGCCACCCTCCGCCAGATCAAACAGACCCGCGATTTAACTAGGGCAACACCTCGCGGTAATGAGCCGCCCGGCACACACCTCCCCCGGCCTCAGTCCCCGCCCGAGGCCCCAAGGCCCTCAGGAAGGAGCAGAAAAGAAAAATCGAGGGTTTTTCTTTTTCTTTTTTTTTTTTTTTCTTCTTCTTCTTCTTCTTCTTTTTATTTTTTTCCTTTTCTTTCCAAGAGCTGCGAAGCCCCTTAGAGATCCTGGCGCGCGTGGAGAAACTGCGGCTCAGGCAGCAAGCCGATCCGGGTTCCGCCGCACAGAGGGGGCCTTATCTGGATTCGAACCCAGGACTCCAGTGTATTTACTAGATGGTCCTCTCGCTTTACACAGAGCTCGGCTCCCTCGACTATTTTTAGCGCCGTGAAATATCCTAGGCACGGGAGGAATGCACACCCGGGTCCTGCTTCCTTGGAGCCCTGGCCAGTGGGTGGAGAGAGGGTACCGCGCGGTACCGCCGGAGGCGGCCAGAGCCGGCCAGAGCCAAGCTTGCCATAACCGTGCCTCCTCGGGAAGCCCCATCCGGCCCGGCCCAAGCAGTGTTCGCGAAGACAGTGGTGGAGCCTCAAATTCAGTCCCAACCATGTGTGGTCCCAATCTCAGGCCTGGGAAGGGTGGGGGTTCTACCTCTTGCGGGGGTCACGGGGATGTCCTCCCACTCTCCCCTAGAACGCCCGAGCCATACTTGCAGCCCTCCCTCGCGGGCTGGAAAAGCCCAGCACCACCCTCCACCCCCAGAGCAGCGGGGTCGCTCCGGGTTTCACCCACCAGTCTGCGCAGAGGGTCCCGGGACTCGGGCTCCCGCGGTTCTCTCCGCCGCCGGCTCTCCACGCCTCTCACCCTTTAAAAAAATTTTTTTTTTGCGCTCCCTGCCTGGAATGGCTTTAGAGGCCGCCGGGTGCTTCCTCATTCTCTCCCGGGGTTCCACGCAGTTGGTCGGAAACCTACCTGGATCCAACAGAGGCAGAATCGCTGTCATTCGTATTTTTGAATTAAGAATATCACTTTTTTTTTTTTTAATCCGGGGGGAAATGGAATGGAAGCTAACTTAAAAGTAAATTCCATGAATTTATTGTAAGTCAGTAGTCCCTGACGTTACAAAGCTTTAACGACAGGACTGTTCTACTGAAGACTGAAAAATACAGAAGGGCCCGAGATGTTTTAATTACGGAACTGGTTAAATGAATCCATCAGTACACTGGGTTACTACGCAGTCACTGGAAAGAGTGTGGGAATTGACTTGGAGATTGTTCCTGATCTATTAAGTGGAAGGGGGGGGAAAAAACCCCTCCCAGGTTGCTAAGACTGTTTATCATCCTGCTTTATGTAAAACTAAATAGCATCCATGGAGGAAAAACGGAAGAATATACATCAAAACATTTACACCTCTGCCTCTGACTTTGGGGAATAGGGATAATTTTGACTTATCCTTCTGCTGAGCTCTATGTTTCTGCATTTTAAAACAATGAATAAGTATTACTTTTGCAACCAAAACAATTACGCGGCAGTTTCCTCCTAATTTCTCCAGTGACCAGCATACTTTTCACACACTTTATTCAACATACGTGAACTGAGCACCTAACCTGGTGCTAGGCATTGTGGATATTAATATAATGAATAAGAAAGAATCCCAATAGTCACCACCCATTAACATACAATAGTAAGTATTTGTTGGGGAGAGTTTTATTATTCCTTCCGTGCAGTAAATAGAATCTTTTCTTACGTTTATTTTTTTATTTTCTTACATTTACAACCTATTATTGCATGAGATCATCCTAACAAAAACACCTAAAATTTGAAGAGGAAATTATTTAAGCCCTTAGCATGAATTATTTCATATAAGCCTCACAGAGATGGCAGGAAGTTAATATTGAGGCAGGGAGAGGTGACGGACTTCTTTCAAGGTCACATAGATGGTAAAATGTGGGTTGGGTCAGATTAAAGGGCAGTTCTGCCTGCCTCCCTAGACATGGCTTTTCCTCACATCTCAGCACCTCCCGAGGTGTGTGTGTATGTGTGTGTGTGTGTGTGTGTGTGTGTTTACACAAACACAGCCACTTCAATCGGATCTTTCTTGGCCCCCAAAGTAAGGTGGAGAAAAGAAAGAAGAGGGTTTGGGAAGGAATCTGGATTCTAACCTCAGCCTTCACCAGCCCCAGCTCAGAGCAGATCCCGTCTATAATATGTAGAAGGTGGTAGGCTTCTCGACCTTTGGGTTCTCTCCTAACACTCTGACTCCAGGAATCTACTTTCTGCTGGTGAAAACAGCACGTTATTCTTTGTCCCGGCCTCTGAAGTTTGTATAGTACATTCATCTTTCTTGGAACTTCCACTTTTCTAAGCACGTTTTTCTGCCGGTGAATTAGAAGGGTTCAGTGCAGGAGTACTGCTCATCACTGCCAGGAGAGGGGAAGGTGAAATGACCAGCTCAGGGTCACACATCCAGTCGAAAACTGAGCTAGAATTTGGAAGAAATCTGTAGGCTTCAGGCCCGAGGCTCCTTTGGAAAGGACTCTGGATCCATTCTCTTCATGCAGCCAATAGTTAAGCGTATGGTCTTGCTAAATCCCCATAAAAGAAACGAAACTAAGAAATCAGCCAGTCTCATTTTTAAATGAAAAGTGACTAGGAAGAAAAAATATGCAGGGTCTGAAGTGTCTGAAACCAGCCTCCTGATTTAAACCTAATTTGTTTGAAAAAAAAAATTTTTTTTTCAGCCAAGAGAGTTTTTACAGCTGAGCTCTCCCAAACCCATAAAAAACAAGGTTTATATGGGAAATAGTGAAAGACTCTTAACTATAATACACAGCGTCTAATGTAAGCAGACATAGACGCTATATAAAGCTCCTACAAATGTTATTAAAACAAACAGAAATGCACATTTATCCCCACAGAATGGACAATAGAAGTCATCGGACTTTCGAAGAGTTCCAGAAGTCCTCTTTTCACTGAAATGTTCACAGCACCCCATAACACTGGGACCTCAAAGATCCTTACCCACCATTTAAATGTTTCCCTCATTTTACAGGAAGGGGAAACTAAGGCCCACGGAACAGAGGGATTTGCCCAAGGTGTGGAAGTGTATTCCTTCCCCCCTGTGTTTATTTTCAACTTCTAGTGCAGGATATAGAATGATACAGTGGCAGAGAGACTCTGGACAAGTTACTGACCATTTCTGAGCCTTGCGTCCTCACCTACAAACTAGAAGAGATCATGGCTCTGATTTCCTGGGCTGTGTGAGGACTGAAGGAGATAAGGCACGTTAAGTAGCACATTGTCTGCGGTAGATCTATTTTTATGATTTTATCCAATGCCCCCCCCCCCACAATAGCCTGTGAGGCGTTGAGGATTTATTTTGGTTGTGTTCTTGTTTTTGGAAAGGTGAGGGTATACAGGTGTCCCTGCCTTTCCGAAGTTCAACCTCTGCCACTTGACTTTATCAAAGACTTATGTGAGTACCTGTTTTCTGCTAACCCGAAGAAATTAGAAGAGGATTTTCACTTTTATAAAAAAAGGCAAAAAGCAAAAATAGCATTCAATGTTTGTTCTTTAGTGAGGTGTTATGGAAGCACTCAGGCCTCCAGCAGCCAGAGTGGCCCCAGCAAGCTCCTTCCCCAAGAACTACATTCACCGGCTCAGCATCAGACTACAGAGCTTTGAGCTGTGCCTCTGACCATCTGGGCTCCATCTCCATTTATTTTGTACATCCATTAGCTAGATGTGTCCTAAGGTATCAGAAAAGCCTAGGAAGTCCTTTTTTTTGGTTTGGGAATACTCAATTTTTTCCCCATATAGATCAATGGTAATTACTCCTTTGCTTTATGCCATTTTGGCTTACAAAAGGTGTTGTAGGACGGCTCTGCTTTCCAATGGCGGGGTAGGGGTAGGACCTGTATTTCCAATTGGCACAGAAAGTTACAGTGACTTTCCCAGGGGCACCCAGCCAGTGAGTGGATTCCTGGGTCAAATCCCTTACATTCCCCATCACTAAGGTAAAGGTAAAGGCAGGCAGGCTGCGGTAGCAGAATTTCTGAAAGTAAGGCAACAGTATATAGGAAAAATACTATGCAGGTCACAAATGTGAGCTGTGTATGTAATTACAATTTTTCTAGTAGTCACATTAAAACAGTAAAGAGAAATAGGTGAAGTTAAATGTAACAATATAGTTTACTATATTACTTATATGTTATGTATATATTAATTAATATAAATATAAATATATAATATATACTATAAATATAAGTTAAATAAATATATATTTATTTAATTCAATATGTCTTAAACTATAATGGTGACATGTAGTCAATAAAAAATATTAATGAGGTATTCTACATTCTTTTTTTCATATTAAGTCTTCAAGTTCCCAGGGGTATGTTTTATACTTAGAGCTCATCTCAGTTTGGATCACATTTCGAGTATTCAATAACCACACTTGGCTAATGGCCACCATATGGAACAATGTACATCTTAGGGCTCATGTAGCAGCAATATTAAGCCCAGAGCTTTAGTTAATCATATCAATAAGTAGCCACCGTTGACTGAGCACTTACTATGTACCAGGCACCAGTGTGCAACATTTACATGGGCTCATTTATTCTTCCTAACAGTCATGGAGGGTAGGTTACTATTCAGTCACATGACTAAGTGGCAGGGCTGACATGCACACCCAAGCTCGATTGTCTCCCAAACCTGCAATTTTAGCCACGAGTTCCATGAGTCTGGGAGACATTGGCAGAGCTGTAGTTGGCAGGGAGGTGTGGAGGGTCTTTTGGAGTATTTCACACAGCGGGTAGAGCCTCCAGATCCAAGCCTACCACCAGGAGTCAGGTGACCTTGGGCCACCCATCTTCTTGGGTCCTAGTTTTCCAATCTTTAAGATGGGTTAATGATGCCTTTTCTCAATTCACAGAACTCTTGTCAGGCTGAAATGGGAAAAGGTTGAAGTGTTTTGAAACAGAGAATATAGCCCAAGTAACAGGGCCAATGTCAACAGGGAGGTCAGGACTGACACCCAAGCCCGTATTCAACAACCACATGAGCTGGTTAGATAAGCTGTGTGGCACTGCACAGATGTCTTAAGCAGCCCCAGAGCCCTCTTCTGTAAAACGGAAAGCAGAATGACTCACAGAGATGTGATGGTCCAGTAATGATTAGATTGGAAAGCTCTTGGGCTGGCCCAGAGTAAGCAGTGGTAAACAGGAGCTATCATGACTGCCTCTGTGGTAGCTGGGGTTGGGTTGCAGGGCTTGATATAGAAGCAACAGGGAATGGCAGGAAGAGGGAAGGAGCATGGCTTCTGAGATACAGCTCTTGGCCCAAGGTAGCTCCAGCAGTCCATTGGTGGGGAGTGGGAGGTATTTGTAGGAGGTGTTTGTGAGAATGTGAGAACACTTTAGTGGGTAGGAAAAGCACCAGACCCCATGGTCTAACAAAAGGGGTTTTAGCCTGCTGTGTGACCCTGGTCATTTCCTTGCCCCCACTGGACCTCAGCATCATCTGTAAAACTAGAGGGTCGGACCAGAGATCTAAGTCCCTTTCTGCCTTGACTGTTTCAATTTTTACAGTGGTGTGAAATCAAAGCAGTCACCAAACACTGCACCGGTGAGGGGACAGAAAATACCCCTGAGCCTTGCCCTGTGGCCTGGGGCTGCCACTAGGGGGAGGGCGCCACCTGGTGGCTGTACTCCCTCCTCTGTGTTCAGTGAGGAGGAACAAGTTAAGGACTCCAGAATCCCGTGAGCAGTGAACCCAGAGCCCCAGGCACACTTTTTATAACTGCTTTTGGCAGCTCAGGGGAGCTGAGAAGGGACCCAGGCAGTTCCCAGAGCTAGGAGTCCTGGGCACGAGGCTAACTCCCGTGGGATGCTGGGGTTTTGCAATCCAAGATCTCCAAAGCCTTCTTCCCTAAAGTCACCTTGGGACAGAAGTCTCTGTTTCCCTACTGTGTAGAGTCTAAGACACAACATACATTTTGTTCTCTTTCTTTGGACAGGAGCCACAGAACAAAACAATCTTCTCTTGGTAACTCAAGCTCCTTCTGTCACTATGGCACTCGGCTCAGGGAATGCCGAGGGCTTTCCCCCTGCATGAAAACCCCCGACTGCTGGGATCCTGAGTTCTCCTGAGAGCTTTCCTGCCCCTCCACGTGCGCCACACTTTCAGTAGCCGACTTCTCTCTGGAGAAGGGGTTGCACAGTGCACAGAAGGGTCAGACTGACATGGGTTCAAACTCCAGCTCACCAGAAGACTCTTGGAAAGCTGTGGAACTCCTCTGAGCTCAGTTTCCCCACTGGAAAAATAGGGATGATGATAGCCTTTGCAGGCTGGTCTGAGGATTACGACCCTAGCACCGTGTCTAGCACTGAGTAGGTGCTTAACAAATAATAGCTCTTGTTTCTGCCAATATGGTGTCCTGACCACCTTTGCATATTCCAGGAAATATTCCTTGCTAGAAACATGAATAGGGCGCCTTTGAGAATGATATGAGCAACCAGAAGTAAACACACTTACTGTTGACGGTGATGGAGCCTCTTCAGAGCTATTTAAGTTGGCTCAATGAAGTGTAGCTTGGTCTAGTCCCCATAAGCCCCAGTAGGCAGGCTGGGGTTTGGTCAGTAGTTGCTTTCCTCTGTCCCCGGGCTTTGGGTTTCCATAAGCTTCATTGGTTCGAGTTTCACCTTCAGGCCGTTGCTTACTGACATGCCTGAGTCTGCCCCTGCCACAGCTAAGGGCCCTGCTCGCCCTGAAGCCGCCCTGAAGCCGGGTCCACTCCTGCGTTTCCCTCCCCACCCCATCCCCCCACCGTCCCCTAAGCAGGAGCCTCAGAGGAGTCTGGGGCCCGGGTCCTCCTGCGGCTCCCTTAGCACGGTTCCTTCTTCCTGGTAGCCATGAGCCCTCAGAAAGTCTCTCTCATTAGCTGCCTTAGCTTAATTAAGCTCATTCTACTCCTCACTGGCTTTCCTAAGACAGCACGCACCCGTTATGCGCGGCTCCTTCCTCGGAAGGCAGGCCGGTGCAGGGCTTCGAGGCTGCCCCGCAGACCCTCGGGTGTCAGCAGGGGAAGGACTACCTGCCATCCCTGTCGGGCAGTGAACTCCTCTGCAATTCCCAGCTCCTGGAGGACAGAGTCGCTTTCCACATTCCCTCAGACACGTGGCACACAGCCGGCACTCGAACGTTTCCTGGGCCAGATTGCATTGCTTGGTTTGGTGTTTTATTAATAGTAGGTTTGGTGACTCCAAAGTCCATGCTCCTCACTCTGGCATCTGAGGTTCGTTGCTCCCAACTGGACTTCCCCTCACCCTAGCCTGCTGTGAAACCTTCCATTTTCTTCAAGGGTCTGTCAAGGAGCCTCTTCTTCCAGGAAGCTCCCTTGATTTTCAGAAAGCACTTTCCTTCCTATTTTGCTCTTACTCTGAATCATATAGATACAGATATAGTATGGCTACATAGAAAGCTGGTATATAGTTATTTTGATATGCCTACCTATATGGCCTTAGTGATAGATACAGATGTGTGTGTGTGCGTGTATGTGTGTATGCGTAAGTGTGCATGTGTAAATATTCATGTCCATGTAACATGCATACATATATACTTGTGTAGTATACCTATCTAGTAACTCTAAACTGATAAGAACACACTTACATGTCATTAGGTATCATTTTACATGTAGATGTATTTATAATACTTTAAAAAAAAAAAAGATTTTATTTATTTATTTATTTGACAGAGATCACAAGTAGGCAGAGAGGCAGGCAGAGAGAGAGAGAGAGGAGGAAGCAGGCTCCCTGCTGAGCAGAGAGCCCGATGCGGGGCTAGATCCCAGGACCCTGGGATCATGACCTGAGCCGAAGGCAGAGGCTTTACCCCACTGAGCCACCCAGGTGCCCTATAATACTTTTTTTAAAAGATTTTTTAAATTTACGTGTCAGAGAGAGACAGCCCAAGCAGGGGGAGCAGCAGGTGGAGAGAGAAGCAGGCTCCCCACTGAGCAGGGAGTCCGATTGGGGGCTGCATCCCAGGACCCCGAGATCAGGACCTGAGCTAAAGGCAGGTGTCCAATTGACTGAGCCACCCAGGCGCCCCCTATTTATATATGTCTAAATCTGGTTTCCTTTTATTTGACACACAGATTATTTTCACTCCTTCACTGTTGAGAACAACGCTCCCACGAGATAGCAGCTTACCTGGTGAGTGAGGAGAAGGGCACACTGGATTTTGGGGACAGATAGGCCTATGGTGACTCTTGTCCCCACCACTTCTTGGGGGCCTTGGACAAGCCATTTCACCTCTCTAAACTTACCTATAAAATGGAATAATAGTTCTCATCTCCTAGGATCCTAAGACACTTAATGTGCGTACTGCTGGGCCTGCCACAGAGGAAGAGCTCAGTGAAGACCCTGTGCCAAGTGGGGAGGCAGAAGAGAGGGTTTGCTTGTGCTCCCCCACTGCCCAGTGTGACTTGCATATGGCTATTTCATGGAGTGTGGGAAAACCCACCAAGACGATGGGGGGACAGCCTTTTGCAAGTAGAGTGCTGCCCAATTGAAGATTGTATTATTCTTGTTGTTTTTACCTGTTTTCTACAGGTTTGAGGAATATGTCACCTAGACACTATGTGTGTGGAGAAGGAGTGCTTTGAGGGCACTTTAAAAATTGCTTTGCAAGGGGCGCCTGGGTGGCTCAGTGGGGTAAAGCCTCTGCCTTAGGCTCAGGTCATGATCTCAGGGTCCTGGGATTGAGCCCTGAATCGGGCTCTCTGCTCAGTGGGGAGCCTGCTTCCCTTCCTCTCTCTCTCTGCCTGCTTGTGATCTCTGTCAAATAAATAGAATCTTTAAAAAAAAAGAAAAAAATTGCTTTGCAATGTTATAGGTATGGTGAAAATGATTCTTGCCTGTTATCAACGATTTAGATGACCCCAAAAAGGCACAAAGGAGAAAGTAAGACTCCAAATCCCACCAACCAGGAGTAACCATGGACGGCATGTGGGTTGTGGCCTTCTTTGACTTGCTCCCCCTGTGGTGGCCAGGGCAGGACGGGGCAAGCTTCAGCTGTTTAATAAACGTCTCTTGACGTCAACCAGATTGAGTTGGTAACAGCGGCGGCGCGCTCTGGCTCTGTCCCTCTCAGCCAACCTCTGACAGTTTCATTAACCCCATTAAATCATGCAGGTGCCTTCACACCTCCTGGGCTTGTTAATCTCCGCTCAGCTCTGGTAAGTTAAAGCCTGGCTGCAAAGTTGGATGTACCTTGTTAACCTCCATTAAACCCTATTAAATTTCCTAACTAGAGTCTTAGTGACTTCTAGGAATCCCTCATTAAAGTTTAGTAAGTCCACTTACTCAATCCACTCTGGGACAAGGCTGCCTGTGGCTCTCCTGCTTCAAAGAGTGGCATTCCTGAGTTCCCTGATGTGTCCCCAGGATCAGATGACCCTTGGACCCCATCCCAAGAGTGCCTCCAGCTTTTTGACTCGGAAAAGTTTCTCCTCTCCACGCCTGCATTTACTCCTCTATAAACTGCAGTCAACAACGGTCCCTATTCTGTGTAATTGTAGTGAGTGTCAAGGAATCAGCGGGTGTAGAACCAGCAGCATGTTGTTCAGTGTGCACGCCACACTCAGCAGCTATCCTTGTTTCTAGACAGGAAAGATCCTCATAAACTAAGAAACAGTTAATGGAAGATTCCATTGCGGACATTTATAGTGTTGCCTTCCATGCCGGGCAGAGTGCTTGCGACTGTGGATTTTCTTTCTGGTTTTATCCAGATGGGAGATGATCCCTTGCAAGGGTTCCTCTACATAGTGTCTTAGTGTCTCTGTGGCTGGGCATGTCACCGTATTTGCTCAGGCTCTGACACATCTGAGCTGTCAGGTGGAATACAGCTACTTTCTCTCCCTGCGCCTGGGTGGTGTCTGTTGAATTCGCTAGTTTCTAAATCTCAGTGTGCAGACAAGTGGTCCGGGAGATCTTGTAAAAATGGTTTCCCGGGCCCCAGGAGGACTGAGGAGCTACTCATTTACTAGGTCTCACTGGGAACTCTGAGCTAGTAACTCCCGACGAGCCTGAAGCTGCTGGATGGGGAAAGCTCTGGACCACATTCTTCTGAACTTCACTGAGCTTAAGTCTTATGTGGGGAAATTTCAAAAATCCATTATTTCTTGGAATTCGGCCCCTGAGCTTTCTGTTCTGAGACTCCGGGATACAGCCTGGGAATTGGCATCATACACAGCATTCTTAGGGGATTCTGATCAGGGTGGGAGGTGGCGAGTGCCACACTTTCAGAAACGCTGGACTTCAGATGATCCGGAATTCAGCACTGTAAAGGTCTTTTTTTTTTTTTTTTTAAGATTTTACTTATTTACTTGACAGAGATCACAAGTAGGCAGAGGGGCAGGCGGGGGTCGGCTGGGAGCAGGCTCCCTGGGGAGCAGAAAGCGCAGTGCAGTGCTCGATCCCAGGACCCTGGGATCATGATCAAGCCAAAGGCAGAGGCTTTAACCTACTGAGCCACCCAGGCGCCCCTGTAAAGGTCTGTTTTGAAAAAGGGGTGTCAGGTTCCTAGGACAACTTCTGCACGTGAAGATGTGGATTCATCCTTTCATCATAACCCATGTCCATAGATCCTCATGGGAGGTCGACCCCAGCAGAGGTCAGCCTGCTTGGGGCCAAAGCACCTCCCTGAGGTTCAGTGTGTGTGTGTGTGGGGGGGGGTTAGAGGAGGACAGCAGGCAACCGGATGCTTCTCTGTGAAAGAAATGGAGGGCTGCAGGCAGAGGGCGGGAAGGAGGAAGGGGACTATGTTACACTCACATGGGGAGACAACATGATGTGAATTAGAACTTCTTTGCTTTCTGAAGGAAATCAACTCAGGGATCATCTAAATGATGGCAAGCCATCAGGAATCCTGTGGGCTCCCAGGGACAGTCCCAGCTGCCCTCAAAACTGCCTCCTGGGGGCGCCTGGGTGGCTCAGTGGGTTAAGTCACTGCCTTTGGCTCAGGTCATGATCTCAGGGTCCTGGGATCGAGTCCCGCATCGGGCTCTCTGCTCGGCAGGGAGCCTGCTTCCCTCTCTCTCTCTCTCTGCCTGCCTCTCCATCTACTTGTGATTTCTCTCTGTCAAATAAATAAATAAAATCTTTAAAAAAACAAACAAACAAAAAAACCTGCCTCCTGAAGAGCAACTTCCACATAAGAAGTGGACTGGGGGTGGGGGTGAGGTGGTGAGGGGGAGAAGCTACACCATCCATTGAGATGCCTTCAACATTTTAGAGCTGGTGTATATTCCTTCAAGTTAATGAAGAAGATGAAGACAAAGATTTATTGCATTTCTTCCTTCCATTCTGCTGACAGAAGTGCACTAAAGGGGCACTAGTGACAGACGTAAAATGAAAGCCTGGAGTCTGAGGCGCAGCTGGGCAAGGGGGCCCACCCCTGGGGCCTCAGGGACCCCCACCCATGAAGCACAGTCAGGTAGCCCCAACGGTTGAGCATGTGACTTGCCTGCGGACTTCGTAACAACACAGACCTGACTCAGTAGGCAGCTGGCAGGCATGGGGGGCAGAGGGTCTGCATTTCTAACAAGCATTTAGATGACGCACCAAGTCTAACTAGCAAGCCTCTATCGTAGGTGAAGAAACGCTAGTCCACAACCCGTGAAAGATGTTTTGGAGACATTTGAACATCGGGATGTTCATATAAAGGTCTAGATGACCAGGTCCTCTTGGGAAATTTTGAGAAGTGGCCACGCAGGGCTGGAAGCCCCACAAGGTGACGACAGGCTGGAACCGCAGGAGTGGGTGACCTCATGAGGGACCCGCGCTTCCCGGCTGCCCCCTGCAGGCGTTTTGGCCTGCAGTCCTCCAGCCAGGCTCCTGAGATCCCTGCTTCATGGGTGGATAGCTGCAGACCCAGAGCGAAGCTTTTTGCCCAGGGTCTCTGGGATGCTACACAGCCTTCAGATTCCAGCCTCTGGTTGTCAGACCTTCGGTCTCTTTCATTTGAATGAATGGGAGAGCAGGGAATCAACTTCTGCGACCGAAGCTCACTCGCTGTGCACTGGGGTTGGATGAGGGAATGCGGGAACCAGTACTCAGAGCTGGGAGGAAAGACCCCCGTCACCCATCGCTGCAGGACACAGCCAGAGGCCGCGTACGGAAGTGAAGGCATCGGAGGCCCGTGTGGATGGTCAAGGAGAACAACAGAATGTGTCTCTCGTTACTCATTCAGATCATTTATTAAGAGTGAAAGTCGGGCCATCCCATCTGTGTGATATCACCACATGAAAAGTCACATACATACTAAGGAGACCCCACAGAATTGAGAGCCTTTCAACAGTACAGAGCCATAGATTACAAAATTAAAATACAAATGATCCCCCGAATTTGGCAGGAAAACAAGTACAATATGAGGAGGCCTGGAATGGAAGGGCACTTGCTTTTTGATAAGGCAGTTACAAAATGGAACACGAACCCACACTGTGAAAACATTCCGATGGGCATCACGGACAGCAGATGCATACAACAGGGGTCCTGGAAACCCTCCGTCCCTGGTGACGATGTGCTCGTGGAGTGAGAGCAACCGAAGGCTTCGTGGCTTAGGACACAAGCTAGATGAAATAAGGGAGTGTAGACATTTCTACCTTAACAAGAGGTCCCACCTGGCCCCAGACTAGACTCCACCTCAGAGTGTCAGATCCACTTCACCCTTCCTAACCTTGAACTTGGAAAACAGTCCATAATAAAATGAAGAGAACAGAAAGGCACCCCAAAGCACCATGCTTCCTAGGCTGAGACCTTGAGTTCACTTCTCCTTTGGTTCAACTGTCTAACCCAGTAAGAGGGACTGGGAAGCCGTGAATCACAGGGCCTCAGAGTTATGTCTGTCTGAATCAGGGCCAAATGAATGACACAAGCCCAAAGGACCACCTGAAAGGCAGAAGACTGACCAACAGATCAGACAGCAAGCCCATTTCGTGAGAATTTCAATTCCAGGACAACACTAGAGCTGCTCCCACCAGGACTTCTGAACTCTGGTCTTAAATCATCAGCTAGTTCTGTTCTCCCCAGACATTCATTTGGCAAAACTCAGCTGACTCCTTTCCTGATCATGTCGCACAGCCTCGAGTCCAGCAGCCTGGTTCATAGCCTCTGGGAGCCAGGCTGGCCTTGGGAAACCTCTCTGCTCAGTGGCAAGGTCTCAAACATCTGAAAGCAGCTTACTTTCAACAGGACTTGAGTTATGTGCAAGTCAGAGAGTGAGAAGAGCTCTGGACAGGTCAGGAGGACGGAAGGTTAGTCCAGACCCCCCTGTGACTCAGACAGGTCATTCTCAATGTCAGTCTCCTGTCTTTAAAATGAATGATGGGGCAAGAACAACCTTACAAGGCTTTCAAGCTTGAAAATACGGCACTTCTCAGACATGGAGACATGTGGCGTGCCCCTCCCCCAAGGTCCCAAGCTTTGTTTTTGCCATAAAAATAATGTGTGAAGTACTTGTAGAAATCTTAAAGTACAAGCTCTCAGAAGCCATGGAGCCCTTAAACTCCAAACAGAGCAATATTTTACAATCTCCTAGCTAAAAGTTTTCCCAAGTGATGTGAGCATCAGCTTTTGTGGGGCTAGCACAGAACCTGGGCCCCACCCCTTCTTAGGTTACTTTATTAGGCTGAGAGCATCCCCTTGTTCCTGACCCCCTCCATCCATTTCCACAAGAACACAGGAGAACCAGGCTGATGGGGTTTCTGCAACATCCTTCATCACGGAACTAAATGGATCCATGCTGAAGGGGAAAGACAGCCAGGACACCAAAGTTATCTATCTGCTAGATGCTCCTTCCCAAAAGACAACTGCTGTGCCCTGGGATAGTGCCAGCAATTAGGTGCTTGGCCAAGATGAGTAACTTGTTCCACACACTGCCCCCAAACTGGGCAGAGACTGAGATAGAAATGACAGAGAATATAGAAAAGCCAGAGGTTTATGGAGATTGAGCAGGCTTCCCCAGGAGGTAGTGAGTTCCCTGTCCTCAGAGGTGTTTAAGCCCAGACTGCCCAAACCCTTGGTGGGACAGTTGCAGGCAGAATGTCAGCACCTGTGGGGAGACTGGACTGATGACTTAAAGACCCTTTCCTAGTTTCTGGATCTCAATATTATAATGACTGAGAGCCTTCAGGTGACTTGCATGAAGCAACTTCTCTGGGACCCATGGTCTGGACAGGCTATTTCAATAGACAAGGCCCCCCGAGTAAGTACCCGCTCCTACTTTCTCCCTTCCACCAGGGAGCTGTCCTGCAGAATATTAACCAAAAACTTCCCACAAAATAACCAGTTGAAATGCTAAGGTTAGATGTAACATTCCAGCCACAAACAATTACTAGTATCTGTTCCTGGAAGGCTAGTAATATCAGCCATGACAGGAACTTCTACAACTTGGCTGCTCTAATGCATACGTGCAATTCCTCGTCATTTTCCAGTGCCAATCCTGAAGCCTTTGCTTTTAATCTTTCATGGGATTCGACTATGAACTTCTTCATGTGATGCTGCCAACCTAAGAGTCCATGGAAATAAAGTTTGTCCATTTGTCTTTTTAAAACCCTAAGTCGACGCAACACGAGTGGCAGGCTACAGGCACTTCCACGTGACAACCGTCAGGGCATATGAAAGAACCAGACCAGGCTGGGCCGAGGCAGGAACTGTATGTACTCTTTAAGCAGAGAAATGTCAGCTCTGGATTTCACATTCCAGTTTTGCCCAGGAGCACCAAGAGGAGAGAAGGCAATGTTGCAACATTACAGGTGGAGAGAAGCGCAAGAGTCCTTGGCAGGTGTAAAAAAATGTAGGCGGCCATGATGAACACTGCTTTCCCCAAACTCCACTGCTTCGGGGCCATTTCTAACAGGTAGGAGTTGCCTGCCCACAGATGAAGCCTTGGGAAACTGCAGAAGGGCTAAGGCAAGTGGCTTAGTGGTTGGATGAAAGAACAGATTTCTGCACACAAGAAAATTGTAAGTTCATGTAGTTTGGTCTTTCCTCTCATCTGACATGTTTTCAGAGACTGAAAAGATACCCACAGCCTCCACTTTCCAAAACTACCTCTCTTTTAAGGGAAGGTGGCAGGGTGGGGGTGGGAGTCTCCAGTGTGCAGAGCATCTGGTCGAAGGTGAGCGTTTCCCCAGACTTCACACCGGAACAAAAGCATTCTCACAGAGACCCGGGAACAGATGGATCCTAACACCACAGCTTCTTGTATACAAATGGACTGCTCTCTCTCTCAACTAGGAAACCAATTGCTGTTCAAGAAATAGTGTCATGCCCTACACATCAGCAATTTTTGCTTCAACATCAGAAAGATGGATTTTCTCAGTAAGAGATGGACATTTCCAGAGAGCAGGTGACCAAGGCCTTCACCTGTAGGCGCTACCTGCCCCCAAAACTGTGGCCTGATGAGAAAACATTCCCCTTAACAGAGGGGGGCCTGGTGTTTGATGCCTTCAAGACTTTCTAACTCAGTCTCTCAGGAGAAAGACCTATATAAGCATCAGAACTTTGGGCCTTCTTGATGTCTGCCCATCAACATCCTTCAGCTCTAAGCAGCGAGACAGTCTCTACATACTGAATCTGAAGGACTAAAAACACTCAGAGAGCACCTTGATGTGCCATCCACAGCTGGGTGTATGAAAGCAAGATCCCCTCATAGCCTAGAGTATGTTCTATGTACATTCATTTATACATATGTAAAAAGGCTGCAATCTGCTAGACATGCATTTGGAACACTGGTGAATGCTTTGCTGCAATGGAACACACTGCATTTCAGCGAGGGGGTGGCCTGTCCCCGGTCCACAGACAGCATGGTCCTCTGCCCCACGAACAGACTGCTTAGCTGGAGGTCGTGTTCGAACTTCTCTGTGCTGATGCTCAGAGGAAGCCGTTTATGAGACATGAAAACTCTCTGCCGGGCTAGGCCATCCACGGCTTCTTTTATAATTTAAGGCTTAAGAAAGCACTCACGATTAAAACGGAGTAGGAAAATGATACTTTTGACCATAATATGTGTCAAGATGGTCAGAAATTCAAATCCAAGTCCTAGTCTCCTCCTTTCTCCCACACCCATTCACATCCTTTGTCCCCCAACACACTGATCAGAAACGTTTGTAAAAGCATACTTTTGGATATAAAGCTTTGTTTTCAAAGGAGACTTTGGCTCTGATATAATAAGATATAGGAATCTGGGTTTCTGAACTTGAAAAAAAAGCCAGGTAATTATTCATACTTTAAAAAGTTGTTTTAGCCATCTTCCTCCCCCCAAGAGGGAGGCAAACTGCTCACAAAAATGAATATCAGATGGCACTGACCTCTGTTGCTCAAACCTATGATTTGCTGGTGACCCCGAGCCTAGGGAGTCAAGGCGTCAGACTTTTTATTCACAGAAATGGACTTCTGAGGAGGAATCACATGATCCTTGGCAGCTTTCTTGGTGATTAGTATTTCTGAAAACACGAGCCCCAAATCACTAAACAGCTCCATTAAAGTCAAAGCATTTATGGCCTGCGAGGATGACTGAAGTCCTACTTCCCAACTTCACCCCAAAGAGTAAAGCATAGACTTGTGTGCAAAGAGCTGCGTCTCCTGTGAGGGCCCCTGCATCAGTGTTTCTGGAACCTCCACAAATATAGCTTAGTACCTGCAACTGCCCTCAAATCCTCCTCTGATGAGAAACCTCCTTTTGGTGCTTCAGATTTCCTCCACACTCTAGAAGTCAAGTGGTGAGCCACAGGAGTGCCAGCGGTCTCGTTAACTGCAGGTATGAAGTAGATGCTAAAAGGCACAGTTAGCCCCCACTCCCCGCCGGCACTAAGTGTGGGTCTACTGTGCGCCAGGCAGGGGCCAGTGCGGGGGACCACTGTCACACTGACCAATCAACGACAATGCCAGCAACAAAGCGGGGCACGCCTGTCCCCAGGAGACTCAGGTCTGCTCACGCTCCTCTGGCTGACTGTACCCCACTGCTCCTCCAGGCCTATACCTCACACAAGGCAGAATGGTCGTACAAGGTGAGTACCAACATATTTTTTGTCCCACATTTCCAGGAGAATTGACTTAATGCGCTGTTGAATGCTGCTGTACGTCATTTTTAAATCTCTTAGTGCTCTTGATTTTTCAGTCCGGTAGTTGCCTTAAAAGAAAGTCTTTGTATACACATGCTGAACATGAGAATATAATCCTCCTGACCAAAAAGATTTATAGTATTCATCATTCAACTTTTTTATTTACAATAAAATGTAACAGTCTTTATGGGCTTACACGCAGATTTCACCTGTGCATTCAGCATTATACTTCATTCCATGATGCATTCAGTCCTCACTCGAGCTGTTTGCTGCCCTCCGATTTCTGGTCCAGTCGACTCTTGTTACTCTTCACCATGTAGATGAAGTAGGCGAGTGTCTCTTTTTCATTCACAGGTATGTTCCTGAAGTGTCGGCTGACGGTCTACGTGGGGGAAAACACCAGAGTCTGTTAAAGCATCACCTACATCAGGGCCACAAATCCTGCACTACGCAAAAGAGGGAGCAGGGGTTGGCGTCTAGAACTAGGAAGGGGTTTTGATTGCTGCAGAACTCAGACACTCTTCTCCCCCAGGAGGCAGGGTGATTCGGTTTCCAGGCCTCTTAAAGCAGTACTTGAACCCACAACATTGCCAACGTGCAGTTCTGTTTCAGTGGCAACCAGCTATCCATCATGGGACAATCTCAAGAGCATCCCTAAGGAGGATGAGGCGGGGATGGCTCTGCTTGGCCAGCTGCTGCCATCACCAGCTCTCAGGCTCTGGCACCACCAGGCAGAAAAGTGTTTTTTTGTTGTAAAAGCATTATTTGAGAGAGAGAGAGAGAGAGAAAGAGAGAATGAGCAAGCATGAGAGGAGAGAAGGTCAGACGGAGAAGCAGACTCCCTGCAGAGCTGGAAGCCCAATGCAGGACTCAATCCATGGGCTCCAGAACCATGACCCGAGCTGAATGAAGGCAGATGCTTAACTCAGTGAGACACCCAGGTGCCCACAAAAGTGTCTTTTTAAAACTGTGTCAAATGAATTGCCAATTGGTTAGATGTAAGTATTTGACCCAAGAATTCATCTAAATAGTACACAGCTGCCTTTTGAAAGACATATCACATTTGAAAAATAATTCATTTACCGTGCACTCCTGACACCTGGCTTTGTTTTACAAGTCCTGAGAATGCAGATTTGCGCCTGCCCCGCCTCACTACCCCTTTCAGCAGGGTGAATGCTGGCAAAGGGGTAACGTGATCTTATGGTAAGAAGGAGGTGTACACTTCTATCTATCTTTTATCTAGACGCTGTGGAAGGAAATTTAAGAAAAAATGATGTATCGGCAAGAAACCTCTAAAGGAAAGACCAAAAACCAATGGGGCTGTCGCCATTTAAGGAAATTTCTGAATGGACTGAGGGGGCTGGGACAGATCAAGAGTCCGAGAACTAGCACTATAGAGTGGTGACCTCTGGATGGAAGCACTGTATTTTTCTTTTTTCCACTTTCCCCATTTTCAACAGTAGGCAGAAAAGCACATTGAAAAAAGAGGGTAAGAGGTAACCTGCACAAATGCCCCTAGGACAGAAGTACCAAGCCAGGCCGTCAGTACGTTCCAACAAGGGCCAAGGGAGCATTCCCCTCTCCTAACTGTCTTAAGAGCTCAGGGTAGGAGAAAAATTTCTTGGGTTCTATTCATTATAATAAATACTTCCATTACCAACGTCAGAGAAGAAATCAAAGGAAAAACTGAAGAAAAAGAACAGCTCCTACAGAACAGGAGCAATTGTTTTGGGGTGATTAATCTGACATACCTGATGTGCAGGAAGGACCGTATTTATGCAGAATCTTACAAAACGAGATTCAAACAAATGCACCAACAAAAGCACGCTCAGGACTTATAATCAGGAGCCTCAAGAGTCCAGGCTCAATTCTGCTACTAATTTGCCATCTGATTTTAAGCAAGTCTTTTCCTCTCTTGGTGCCATGATTTCTCTTATAGAAAGAGGACCTTTCCAGGTCTTACTGCTGTGGGATTCTAGATTGTAGGAAGAGAGGGAACAGGGAATTACTTGCAGAGCTACAGAGGGCATTAGGATCGACATGCATAGCAGCAGGGAGAATCAAGATCACCATCAGAAGCATAGTGGTGGCTCTCTCTTTTTGCAGTGCAATTTGTCTACCTACTTCTGCTAACTGGGCCTTATTGAAGCCTGGTCTGGTCTGCAATTTGTAGTGTCGTTTATAACGCCGTAGAGTGTTCACCTGCAACTGGAACAGATCAACCTGGAGAGAAGAGGAGAAACATGTTATCCATGACCTGACTAGCCACGGCTCACCGAGAGCACATTATGTGCCCAGCACTACACTAAGATGGACGGGGTGGGGAAGAGGACTACGGAGATGTCTTAGGAATGGTCCACTGAGGACTAAAAACTGGCTGGGAGGACAAAAAAAAAAAAAAAAAATCAAAACCCAAACAAACAGTGGAAAAGATTTCTAGCTGGAGAGGGGTGGTCCCGGGAGGCTCACGGAAGCCATAAAGCTTAAGCTAAGGAGAACAGGGCTAGACTATGGAATGAGAGAAAGACCACGAAAGACCACGAGTGCAGGAAGCCAGGAGATGAAGAGACAGACTCAGGTGTCATTGGTAATCACGATGCGTTTAAAAGGTGAGACTGGAGGGCAGCATGTCTTGAAAAAGCCGAAGGAGTGACACAGGTGCGGGCGGGGGGATGTTCAGGAAGATGGATCTAGTGGGGGTTTGTAGGGAAGACTGATGGACGGGCAGGCAACGTTGTTGTAGCAGTGATCAGAAATGAGATGCTTAAGTTGAGCTTTGGAGGCTGCTAATACCGGAGGGGTACACCAAGCATGGGGAGCAAAGGTAAACCCAGACAGGCATCCTGGAGGAAGACAGGCCTGAGCTTGGTAGCGGACCATATGGCGGGGCGTGAGGAAGGACTACGGGAGGTACTGCTGTTCCCAGAGTTCTTCCCTAGGCTCAGCCTTCAAGTGCTGGAACCCTGACCAACTCTCCAGAGAAAACTCGAAAGCTACTGTGGCCAGTGTACAAATCAGCAGGTTAGGTTGGGGATCTCTGCAGATGACTGGATAACAGAGGGAAAGGACCCCCCCTTCTTTTTCTAACACAGGAAGAGAGGAAAGCTGCACAGTCATGAAGTATTGAAGGCCCAGACATTGGGCTGCTTTTACCTGCCTCTAAAAGAGATGTTCTTGCTTCAGGCAGGTGGAGGGCACTTAAAAACAAAATGAATGATCAATATGAGGGACCAAAGTCCTTCATTCTTTTCAAAACATTCCTCAAACCCCCTTTTTTTTTTTTTTGTAAAAAGCAATGAAATTGAATACATCCATTTCTTTATGAAATAATAATACTAATGCTGAAGGCAATAGAAAAATGCTGTAAACCAATGCTAGAGAAAGGGACATAGGGAAGGGTGGAGGGAAAGGACCCTATTTTCAAAGGTTTTCTCCACATCTTCAGACAAAGGCCCACCTACTCTTTCTATTCCTACGCAGTCATTTCCACTCTGAGCGCTAACAGGCGGTTGCCTTATGAAATATTCATGTGTCAAATATTCAATGTACATTACAAACGGGTTTTCTTCTGCTGAGTCTTAAGTGAAAACAACGTAGACAGAAAGAAAATTCAATACTCCTTCCTGTAGCCTTGCTCAATAGGCACCAGCACCTTGAAGGTTTGAGAAGCCTAGGTCTCATCATCCAGTGCAACGGTTCTTAGCAAAGAACGGTTTTGCCCCCAGAGGACATCCTCTAATGTCTGGAGGCATTTTCTGGATGGTCACTACTGTGGTGACTGGCATCTAATGGGTAGAATCCAGGAATGCCGCTAACCATCCAACGATGCACAGGACAGCCCCCACGACAAAGACTCCTCTGGCCCCAAATATCAACAGTGCCAGGGTTGAGAAATCCTGGGCCCTTATAACTGACTCTGGAGTGGCTCCTGGGGAACCAGCCTGGACCAGGGACCAGAGCTGTATGAACTGACAATGTACACCTTTATTTTGCAGATCAGAAAACAGAGGGCCAGGAACTCCTCCCAATCCTTACAAAGCTTAGTCTCCAACTCTAAAGGCAAAAAAAAAAAAAAAAAAAAAAAAAAGTTTTAAGAAACTTGACACTGTGGTTATATTCCAGAATGTATCAAGGGCTTCTTGCAGAAAGGCTGTATGGCCTGGTGCACAGGGCAGTGGCCAGAAGACCCCGAACTCTACGTGTGACCTCAGGTCTCCATGCCTGTCTGTAAGATGGGGCAGTGAGACTGACTCATTTCTAAGTTTTCAGGTCTCAGATTCAGTATTACCATGATTCTATGATTTGCTTTTCAAATAAACCACAGCAAACAAAGGGGACTAAAATTATTTACTCCAAAAAGCAGACCAGACCAGAGATAAGGATCACATTAGAACCCACTTTTCCAGCTTTCTCAAGCAGATTTCTTTGACTTTTACCTCAGGAATGTCAGTGTCATGCTCAGGAGAATCTCCGCCATCGTCGCTTGTCTTCCTCTTCCTTTTATTTCGTACACTCTGGATGAAATTTTTGTGGAAGTCGCAGATATACAGGTGCCTTACCTGATGGGAAGCAAATTAAAGTGAGACTTGCCAGTTCCATGGGAATAGCAACAGGCAGCTCTCGAGCCACGGGGCTTCTCTCCTTTGCAACGCATTGAAGAGACAGAAGGAAGAGCAACGTGGAGACCCCAATTTCCAGGAGTTTACTGCTGAGTTGTAGAACGAGAAGCCCACAAAGGGACACAAATACTACCATCATACCAGGCAACAGCTCATAAAAGTCCCCCCTGAAGGCCAGAGACAGTAGGTGGCAGGGCTTCACCAAAGGGAGAGAGACTTGTGGCTGGGATAGTCAGTGTTTTGGTCTCTGACTAAAGAGGATTTATGGGTAGACAGGAAAGATTCTGAATTAGAAGATGAATCAAGACTTAAGAGGAGTTTCAAATACAGACTACAAGGAGATTCGGCGGTAGGGGACACGAGAACAGCTTAGACTTTCCTTCAGACAAGACAGAGTCCCCCAAAGTTTTAGAAGCGGGGAGTGATATGACCTATAGGAGATGTGAATTTACAACAGGCTGGAAGGCAATATCCCAGGAAGAAGGAAAGAAGGGACAGTGTAACGGGGAGACTGGACTTCCCACTTTGACACTGACAACAGCTACTACTGCAGCAGGACCTCTCTCTGAAAAACGTTATTCCTGTGTATCCCAGTTATACTTCTTGCACCACCACACATCTGGTCCACAAAGAGAAGTGGAAAGAGATGCAGAAACTCTCCTTCTCCCAGAAACCACATGAAAGAAGCTGGATGTTCCCGCCGACCTTTTTTCCCCTCACTTTAAAGCACTCATAATTTGAGGGTTTTTATTTTATATACAATGAGATGGCATTAAGGTGAATAGGTATCTTGGATATCTGCAGGTAGGTATCTTGGATGACCCATTCAAGGAAGTTCACTTAATACAACTTAATGAAGCCTCTATCCCTCGCATACTGACGGAAACACTGGTGGCACTTACTGAGGCCGTATTTCCAGATCAGACCGCGCCGGTTTGAGCAGACGCGGCAAGGAGAACCCTGGCCAGATTTCCTCAGATGGCTCCAGTAGAGCTGCCGGTGACCCATCTTGCTCTCTTGGATGCAATGAGGTGAAAGGAAAGAGCTAGCACACGCACGCCTCCTGCCAACTTTCTAATGCAGGTTGGAGGCATATGGGCAAGTGAAGGCGGCAACTGCAGCTGAGAGGTGAACATGTTTTTATTTCAGAACGTAAGCACCAAGGGTGCCTGGGGGAGCCACTCCAAACCCTACCAGAAATGAAATGCCTGTGTAAATGCCTTGGGGTTGTTGACACTGAAACAGATGCTAAACAAATGTTCTTGAGAGACTTCCGAATTTGTATTTATTCCCTAAATTCTTAAGACAAAACTAAGTTGATTGGAATCCAGCACTGATTCAGATCTCTGCATGGAGAAAATAATGAAAACTGCTTTTTAGTCAGTGAATTAGCACCTTCATTGGGTTGGATTGGTGGGTCCGGGCACTTTCTGGTTTACTCTGCGGCCTTGACTTGCAGACAGCAAGCACTCTGAGTGTACCTGCACCAGCACGTGCCATCCCTCCTGTCGGAGAGCTGCGTGGGCCAGCAAAAGCCACCGTTTACATATGGTCACAAATTTGAGTATCTTGGCTGGAGTCCATTCTGCCAAAGGACTTTTGGACACAGCCTGTGTCATTGTCCCAACAAACCCCTCCTAGTCAATGCACAGACCACTGGCCATGCTGTCACCAGGGAAGAAAGCATACTACTCCTCCCTGACGGGAAGCTGGCCCTCATGTTGGCTAGTACCATATGGAAACTCTGAGATGAAGCAGCTGCTCAACTTCGTAGAGGGACATACGTGGTAGGAGAACAGGTGATTTCCTGAAGCTGTGGCTGGGAGGTTTTAGGTCAGGACACTAGAATAATGGAATTCTGGATGGGAGAGAACTTAGCAATCACTACTATAACCCCACTGGCCCCGATCTCATTTTCTATAGAGATAAACGGAAGCCACACAGATCTTGTTATGATCTGGCCAAGGTCACCCAGGCCTTCTGACCCCTCGTGTCCTTTCCTACTCCAGCATTTTCTTTTCTTTCTTTTTAAATTATTTATTTATTTATTTGACAGACAGAGATCACAAGTAGGCAGAGAAGCAGGTGGGGGCGGGGAGAGCAGGCTCCCCACTGAACAGAAAGCCTGATGTGGGGCAGGATCCCAGGACTCTGGGATCATGACCTGAGCCAATGGCAGAGGCTTTCACTCACTGAGCCACCTAGGCACCCCATACCCCAGCATTTTCTTTATACTCTTCTCAACTTCTACTTTTCTCCAGCATAAAGCAGAAAATGTCAATTGGAGGAATGTTTGAAAGCATGTTATGTATCAATAGCTCATAGAGCACAGCCAATGTCTACATGAACTGAGTGTAAGCTGCCTGAGTTGGATTTCTGGTGCTATTATTTTAAAAGGTTCTCTGCTAGGCCCTTTTACAAGATAAACAGTCATTACTTCTCCTTCAACATTTTCAAATATGTACCGGTTTTCAGAAATTTCAGAGCTCAGAGGCCTTTGGGGGCTAGAGGTGGAAGGAGGGTGGCAGCAAAGGCTCCAGTGTTTTTCTTTTCTCTTTCGATTTCTGTAACAGCTAAAAATTCTCGTAACATGGCAGTTTCTTAGATTGAATTCCTGCCCAAGCCTGTGAGAATGAAGTAGAATCCCCTTCAGAAATAATGATTCTGCACCACCACCTAGAAACAAATTGTGAGTAATTCCACCTTGAAACACTACTCCTCCAGAGCGTCACTTTTGGGGAACTCCACTGCCAGGCTCATGCTGCCTCTGTTGTAGGCAGTGTGTGTGAAACCACCAACATAGCCCAACACAGGTTTCCCAGCGAGGTCACTGGGTAAATGGAGCCCCAGTGGTAGCAGCACAATTGCTCAGATGTCATGGCATCTAAGGATTTAAAAGAGCTGGAAATTTCTTTCTTTCTTTTCTTTTCTTTTTTTTTTTTTTTGAGGACTGGAAAACATTATAAGCTGCTCAGGCAAAGGCTCCCAACCACCTACACAATAGGTAGGCAGCGTTTCCAAGAGGATGAACTCACTGCTGTCTTAGAATTAGGCACTTCATTTCAATACGTGTCCTAATCTGGACCACCTTAGTGTCTAGCCAGTTGTTTGCTTTCCCTTGAATTCCTTTCATTCATTCACTGATAGAGATTTGTAGTAAGAAAGTCATTAACTCACCCCCAGCCATTTTAAAAAACAGCATCTTCCAAGAGTGGCAAATGTACTGCAATTGTTAACATAATACAAATAAATTGCTGGTAGGAGGGAAGAGCCTGGAAGAAGAGGCAAAGATTTTTTATTTATTAAGACTTCATCAATCAAGGCTTATGGCATGGGGCTTGGAAGTAAGTCAGATAATGGATTTAAGAAATTAACCAGCCTCTTAGTCACTGGGTGAGGTTGGCACTGTCACTTCTTATCTCTGGGCCTCAGTTTCACCTGTAAGATCCGAAGAAGAAAAGTGCATGTCTTTTCAGTTTAAAAAGCAATCTCTAATTTCCCTCAACAGTGGAATTTTGGTCCTAAAAGAGAATGGATGTTAACCACCTGAGCTTTTAGCTGGGCTACCTGAATATTAAATATCCCTTAACTCATTTCCAATTCCTAATCACAAGGCAGCCACTTAAAGCTTGCAGCAACAGATGTCAAACTAAAAAGTTCTTAATTGGTTGACAATAGGCACATCTTTAGAATTGTTAACTAGAAGTGGTGAAATCACACAGGGAAAGTTTTCCTATAATTAGGCACAAAACACAGGGCGATTCTATTCAAATTCAAAGCGCTCTCCCCAACGCCTTTCTAAAGAAGCTACCCCTAAGAAAAGTGATTTTCTTCCTCCCCATCACTCGGACTGCAAAGAGCTTCCTCCCAAGACTTGGTCTTGGCCATATTTCTGCCACATCCTTGAAAATTCCACCTCCCCATAGCTGCATGCGAAGCAGCGAGCTCGGTGACCCTCTGCAGAAGCCAAGGCCGCGGCAGGGGGGTGGGGCGGGGGGAGTGGGAAGTAACTGCCACCTTTCCTTTTCTGAAGGTATAACAGGGTTCCGAGGAGAGAGAAGTTGAAGAAGAGCCGGGTCCCTTCATCACCCCCTCCCCAACACTTGCTCCTTCGTGGGCCAACAGAATTAACACAAGTCTCTCGGCCCCGATATCTAAACCACTACAATAAGCCCTAAACTGCTGTTAAGTGTTCCCAGGCAGGAAAGGTCCTCGGAAGCCCCCCTTCCTCCGCCCCCCAACTCCCCGGATTTGGGCAGAATCCCAGTCCGAGCCCGTCTGCGCTGAAGCGGCCTTTGAAATCCCGAGTGCAACTCCCCAGTTTGCAGATAAAGGGCGGCGAGGCCCAGGGCGGGGAGGGCCCCGGGGTCCGGCCCGCAGCCAGGGACAGCGGCCGAAGGGTGGCGGCGCGCGGGGACCTAGCCGGGGACAGGGGCGGGGGCGGACTCACGCTCTTGTCGATGTCCAGCTTGAGTTTCTTCTGCGAGATGCTCTTCTGGACCCTCTTGCTGAAGGAGGCGTTGCCCGCGGGCCGGACGCAGCGCTCGCCGTCCTCGATGAGGCAGCAGCTCTGGCCGTAGCCCGGGGCGGCGGCGGGGGCGGCGGGGGGCCCTTCGCGGCTGTCCTCCTCCGTGCTAAAGCCGTTCATCTCCCCGCCCCGGGCCAGCCCCTCTGCGGGAGGATCCCCTGTAGGCCACTCTGCGGCCGCGCACCCCGCGGGGCAGGTCGCCGAGGCCCCCGCACCCGAGGGTCCCGGAGTCCGTCTCCAGACCAGGCGCTGCTCTGCCCCGCGCCGGGGAGGCCCGGCTCTGCTCCGCCGCGCTCCGGCTCCTTCGGCCCCCGGCCCCGCGCCTCCGGAAAGCCCCTTACTCCCCGCTCGAGGCCCCGGGGTCGGCTCCCGCGGCTCGCAGGGCCCCGCCGGGGGTCACCCGGAGGTGCCTTCTGCCGGGGGCCCAGAACCGTTACCCTTCGGCGGGGGCGTCCGGGAGGGCGTCCCAGGAAGCAACCGGTCCCCGGGGACTCTGGACCCGGCTTGCCAGGGGGTTTCCAGGGCCCCCGCCGGCTCCCGCCTTCTTTCGGCTGCGGGGCAAACTCGCCGCCGGGCAGCTCCCCCGGGGTGGCGCGGCCTCCCCGCGCGGGGCCCGGCCTCGAACCCGCGGCGCCCGGGCCCCGGGGCGCGTCCGGCTCGCCCCACCCCTGCAGCCACTCGGCTGCGCCCCGAGTCCCGCGGCAGCCCCTGGGCCGCCCGGCCGCCGCCCGCCCAAGGCTCCGCACCACAACAGTTCGCTCCCCCGCCCTCCGCGGGACAGCGGAAGTCCCGCCTCAGCGCGACCATTGGCTGCGTTTGCTCTCTGGGCGGGGCCTCCGCCGCCGCTGGCATGCTCCATTGGGCACCTCCGCCGCCAGTCCTCGGAGCCTGGCTACTTCCTGGACTCTGCTGGGATGGGTTCAAAGTAGAGAAAGTGGAAGAGGGAAGAGTTACCCGGTGCGGGCGGGGAACGGGGCCGCACTCTCTTCAGGCCGGGGGAGGGATGGTGAGCGGGGGTCTGGCTGGACAGAGGGCCAGACTCCCGGAACAGAGGAGCACATTCGGGGGCGTACGGAAGTGCAGACGTGGGCGGGGGTGCCGAGGGACAAACATAGGGAGGGGTATTTGAGGGGGGACCTTACGGGGATAGAGGTTCTGCCATGAGAAGGACAGACAGGGTAAAACCGAAGAACCGGGGTTCAGAGGACCCGCAGACCGGTGGGACGTAGGGTGGATGAAATAGGACAGAAAGCCAGACATGGCGGGAAAGACTGAGGGACAAGCCGGTACAGATACGTGGAAAGACATGCAGAGGAGACGATGAGGGACTGATGGCGGGTATTGCAAGGTAGTCGGATGCTTCCGGGCGGCGGAGACTTCAGACTGTAGAGACGGACTGGCTTGGTGCGCGCGGAAAGAGGAGGAGAGGGAGGAAGAAGACCCCTAGGGGGCTTGGGTGACCCCTCGGCTGGGAAGAATCGGAAGTCATTATAGGATCTAGAGGGTGGACTCGGCGAACCGCGGGGAAGAGGAGGGGCTGCGGAGCACGCGGAGAAAAGGTTGGGGGTGGAGGATCAAGGGCCAATCTCCGCATAGGGAAGGGCTTGCGGTGTGCCGAGTCCCTCGCTGGAGCTCTGTAAGCCGTAGCTTCTATTTCAGCCTTCTGGTCTGCCTGCAAGGTGACCGTGCCCTACCAACACTCTGAGCTTGGGGTTCGGCGCCAGGGCATCACACACACTTTAAAAGGCCTTGGGGAAATCTTCTAGTCTAGCACCCCAGTTAGGCCACCGTTGAGTCACAAATGAGGGCCTGTGGCCCGTCGTAGGGACTAGACCAGGGTCACGCTGTCATGCAATCATTTAGGGATGGGTAGCATTGACGGGGGTGGGGGGGGGGAGATGGGGGAAGGGTGGAGAGGCGGTACGGAGGGGCGAATGTTAGGTGTGCAGGTGTACCTATTTTGGTAGTACTAGCTGGCTTGGCGTTGAAGAGGCTTCTTGTTTGCGTCCTGATGAAAGAGGGAAAACCACCAGTTTCCATGTTCTTAAGCAGATGCCCTGTGATCTTAAAATTTCTTCAGTAACTTTAACCATATTTGTACGCTCTAGCCTAGTAATTTCACATGTGGGGTAGCCATTTTAGGAAATTGGCCTACCAGAGAAAAAATAAAACGATGATGTCCGTTGTAGGAGTATAACAGGAAAATTGAAAAAGAACCTCAAGTTCCACGAGAGAAGTGGTTAAGTAAACTAACATCTTCAGAATGAGATGTTTTGTGATGTTTTCCACATTTAAGGTAGTTTCAACATCAATGTAAATTTTTTCTATATATAATAATTCATCATTTACTCTTCAACAAAGAATTGATGAGTTGGAGAAGTGCTCTATTCATGGTAAGTTAAAAATGCAGGATATAAAATTGCATATGGGATATGATGTGTGTACATCTTAGTTTAAAAAAAAAGGGGGGGGGGAAACAAAGCAACTATTTGTGTATCAAATGTACACCGAAGTACTAATAGTAATTATTTGTGGGTAGCGGAAATATGGCTGATATTTTTCTCCTTTTGGTCTACTTTGCATTTTCCCCAACAAGCATTTACTGCTTTTGTAGTAGGAAGAATAGAGTGAAAATTAATGTAAAAAAGGGCACAGTTTAATAAAATTTCTCACTCAGAGTTCATACATTCAGAAGCAAATTATCGAGCATATTATGTACACTCCTTTCAGGGTTGGCCACAGGAAAAGGATAGAACATAATCGCTGCCCTAAAAGAGAGTATCTTCTAGTAGAGGAGCTCAGATACATATACAAAAAACAGCTGGGTATCCGTACAAGTCAGTGTGTGATGTTGGTTCCAAAGTTGACCTGTATAGGTGAGTGCTCTACATTTCCCACATATATTTCACCCTTAAATTTTTTTTTTTTCAATACCCCACTTGCATCCAGCGCCAGGCTGCTACAAAACACACAGCTTCCTCAGCAGTAGCTTCCTCTGGCATTGCCCCTAGAGCAGGGGAGGAGGACAGACAGGTGACTTTTCCTTGGGTGCTCTTTCTCAGCCCTACGGGAATTGGCTGCTCCTTATCTGTTATTTCTGTATTCTGTAGATTTCTCTTTACTCTCTTTTACTACAGTACCCTGTTATAATTAATAACCACATTAATTTTCCTCCTTTCAAATTGCTGTGTGATTTCTGTCTCCTAATTGGACCCAGACTGATAACCCCAACCTCTGTGTAATTTTTTGAGTAGTGGGGGGCATATGCTTTTAACTACCCCTTATATACAATCCTAGAGTTTTCCTTCCAGGAATATTTTATTGTAAGTTTTCCCCCATGTTATTATGTAGTTCAGTTCCAAATAGCAATATTTGGAAAAAATTCTGATTCCTTTGCTAGGGGAGTAAATCCGGAATTCCAGAAAGGAAATATAAATATTCAGATAATGAAGAAATGAATAGAGAAAGCTTCTGTGATTCTTGGTCTGCTTTGTGTAGGATTTGAGATTGTTGAAACAGTCAAGAGAATCTGCTTTGCTACATTTATAAATTTAGGTAATTAATTTACGACAGTTGCTTAAGTGCTTAGAAAGCTCTTGCTTTTAAGATTTTCAAGTTGGCCCTGTTGGGCATTTAAAGTGTTTGAGAAAATTAGGCATATTAAATTTGTAATTGTAGTCTGAAATGTCTAAGGGAATTTGATTAATTAAAGCTGTAAGTCTATGAAATGTTTAAGGAGGACTGAATGTACTAAAACTTCAGAATTAATTCAACAATAATCAAAGAACAAGTAAAAGTGATCTTATCTTTATACAAAAATCACTAGATTTATAATAGAATAACAAGATTTGTCAATTGAACATAAGGCCTTTGACAAAAGCTAGGTTTTATAATGGGCAACTTGAGTCTGTAGCTGTAAGATTCTTTTCCATGTCCAAATCTACCTCCAGATATTTAAAATCACAGGTATATAACCCCCAACCTTATAGTTCTAGCTGAGGCCTCTCTTCTGAGCTGCAGAAAGCAACATCCAGTTCTTTGCTCAGACGCTCAAGAGGCATCGCATACCCAGATGTACAAGTTAGAAACTTTTCTGTTCCCCGAATATTTTAACTATACAGCCTGTACCCCTTGATTCTCCCTGCCTTTCACCCCACTCAAAGCCCACCCATCATCGAAGCACATTCTCCATCCGAAAGGTATTTAGAATCTGTCCCCTTTGCTTCATACCCTAAGGCCAGCAGCACTAGCGGAGGGCACTATCATCTTGTGCCTACAATGCATTACTGGCCTCTGAGCTGGTCCCTAAAACACTCTCTTCTGACAGAGCCTCCATACAAACCAGACCTTGCTGTACAATTCTTAAGGCCTGGTGCCAGCTTTCCAGCACATTCTAACAGTTCCAGCTACTATCTCTTGGCTCCGTTGCCCTGCCCCAGCTCTGTTATTCTGCCCCAAGTTCCTCAAATAAGCTGAACCCCACCCTACCCTGAGGTCTTTGCATTTGCATTTAGCTCTACCTGGAATGTGGTTCTGCTTGCTCCTCCTGATGCACAGCTGGCTCCTGCCTTCAAGTCTTAGTTTATTTTTTTTTTTAGAGAGAGGGAGAGAGATGGTGGAGGGGCAGAGGTGGGGGGGAGAGAGAAAGAGAGAGAGAGAGGAGAGAGGGAATCTTAAGCAGGCTTGGTGCAGAGCCTGATGCGGGGTTCGAGCTCACAACCCTGAGATCATGACTGGAGCTAAAATCGAGTCAGATGGTTAACTGATTAAAGTTAAGCATTAAAGTCTAAATTTAAATGTCACCTCTGCAGAGAGCCTTCCCTGATTAAAAGGAACCCCCCCTCCCCCCATTGCCCATTGCTGTTCTCCTTTCAGTGTCTTTTCTTATTAGCACTCACCACAATGTGCAATTGTCCCCATTTCGAATATTAAGCTCCATGAAGGTGAGGACCGGGTCTGTCCTGTTTGTTGTAGCTCCAGGGCATATGACGCTAATTCTCCAGTTCTGGTGGCTAATAAGAATGAGGTTCAGCAAGCATTTTTCAATGAATCACTTTATTTTTTCAGAAAAGATTTGTTTATTTATTTGACAGAGAGCGAGCACAAGCACCGTGAGTGGCAGAGGGTGAGGGAGAAACAGACTCCCTGCAGAGCAGGGAGCCCAATGATGGGAGCCAAATGCAGATGCTCCACCCACTGAGCCACCCAGGCGCCCCTCAACAAATCACTTTAAATATATCCAACTATACCAAAAAATTTATTAAGTAATAAAAAAGATACAAAGCAGTATGCAGAGTATAAATTCCATTTGTTTTTCTGAAAAGGTTTATACACAAATACATATTTTATGGAAACACGAGAAACTAGTCATTGTGGCTGCCTCCACAGTGGGAACTGTAGGACAAGGGAAGAAAGGTAAGAAGAACTTAATTTTTACAACCTCTTTTCCTATTGCATATTTTACAATGTGCCTATATTTCTTTTGCAATAATAAAAACCCATCTTTTGGTATTATTTAGTAAGAAATATGGAATACCAAAGAAGTTGGAAGAATCTCAGATAAAGGATAGTCATTTAATTTTTAATTTTAATTATTTAATTTTTTAAACGATTTTATTTATTTATTTGACAGAGAGAGACACAGCGAGAGAGGCAACACAAGCAGGGAGAGTGGTAGAGGGAGAAGCAGGCTTCCTGCCCAAGCAGGAGGCCAGATGCAAGGCTCCATCCCAGGACTCTGGAATCATGACCTGAGCCTATGGCAGACCCTTAATGACTAAGCCACCCAGGTTCCTCTGTTTTTATTTTTAAAAAAGATTTTATTTATTTACTTGAGAGAGAGAGGGCATGCGCAGGGTGAAAGGGGACAGAGGGAGAAGCAGACGCCTCACTGAGCAGGGAACCTGACCCGGGGCTCGATCCCAGAACCTGAGCCAAAGGCAGCCATGTAACCTACTGAGCCACCCAGGGGCCCCAAGTGCAGTCCTTTAAATGGAATAGATTTAGCTTTATGAAAAACCCGCAATATTGTCCTTCGGTTCCTCATCTTGCTGAGGACCTGTGAAAGCTTCCCCTGACTCTGGCACTTGACAGGCATCGGCCGTGGGCCAATGGTAGCCATTGGTGTGGTGGGCAAGAGTAAAGACCCTGGTGTGAACTCCGGCTCTGCCCCTTCACTAGCTGTAGGACCGCTGACAGCTCACATGAAGCCTATGAGTCTCCATTTTCTTCATCTGTAAAATGGTGTGATAATAGTACTTCTCTGATGGGGCGATTGTGAGCATCTAATGTGTTCTTGTGAAGTACTTGGCACAGCGTTGTCTCGTACCCAGTAAATGTTCATCCATTACATGCTGATGCCCCTAAACTTCCCCTTGTCCCCAAGCTGAGATTTCTGCAGGTTAGGGAAGGAGACATCATCTTGCCAGATGGCGAGGCTGTGCTCAGTTTTCACTCAGGCAGTCGCCATATCCATCGGCACGGCAACAATTGGGAGACTACTTGATTATTTTATTGTATCTTAACCTCACCTTAAAAAATTTTATAGGAGGAAAAATCAAAGTACCAATAGTAGTGATAAGAAGTATGTGTATATCAAGAAAGTGAAGAGGGGCGCCTGGGTAGCTCAGTTAATTAAATGTCTGCCTTCGGTCGGCTCAGGTCATGATTCCAGGATCTTGAGATGGAGCCCCGTGTCAGGCTCCCTGCTGACCCTGCTTCTTCTTCCCCTGCTCTCCCTGCTTGTGCTTTCTATGTCAAATAAATAAATAAAAAATCTTAAAAAAAAAAGGAAGAGACAATCAACAGAATGGGAGAAAGTATTTGCAAGCCATACATACAATAAGAGACTTGTATGAATATATAATGAACTCCTATAATTCAACAATAAAAAAGACAAGGCAGTTAAAAAGTGGGTAAAGTTTTTTTTTTTTAAGATTTTATTTATTTATTTGACAGACACAGAGAGACACAACTGAGACCACCCAGGCACCCGTTTGTTTATTTTTAAGCACCAGTGTCCATTAAAGCATTTTAGTTGCATGCATATATTATTACATTTGGGGCTCTATCTCACAACCCTGAGATGATGACCTGAAAGGAAAAAATCAAGAGATGCTCAACCAACTGAGCCATCCACATGCCCCAAGCATCTTTTTTTTTTTTTTTTTTTTTTAAAGTAAGCTCTAGGCCCATTGTGGGACTTGAACTCATGACCCTGAGATCAGGAGTCACGTGATCCACTGGCTGAGTCAGCCAGGCACCCCCTTATGCATGCTTTTTGATTATTGAAGAAAAATAACCATATTGGGGGTATAGTAGGAAAAGCAGGAAATATATCATCAAAGATTGTATTAAAAAATACAGGTGTAATTGCAACTGATATACTCTTTTTATTCCATAGGAACAGATGTGCCCTGTTGACAAAATAGAGCCTTTGTTTGACTCTCATTAGTCCCATTTTCAGAAACCAATTATGTATGGAAGTGGGGGTGTATGTGCCTTCAGGGGAAAGCAGAAGATCCCTTTGCCCTTTCTGATTCTCCTTCCTTTAACGCTAGATCACCAAGCAAACTTCTCCTAAGGAGTAATTCAGCCGATTCTAGGAGGATGCCTATAAATATTGACAAATAATGACCTACATTAAATAAGGTGTCTTTAAGCTGAAATACACATAAAACAAGGTTATGTGGCTCTTGTGGGCGGAGGCTCATGGGAGCCCACCTCTGTACTTGCCTCAGGGGTGTGGTTCAGTATTTGCGAATTCAGTGTTTGCAGTGATGCAATAGAACAGAATGACTGTGAACAAAGGGAATGAGTTATGTATCAGCAGAAGTGCCATGAAGGAGGCTACATAGCTGCTCAGCATGATGAGAATGATGTGTGAGGAGGTATATTCTTGACAGGGTGGGCTGGAAGTTTCTTGGGAGGGGAAAGCTAAGCTAAAAGCTAGGACTCGAAGTGTGGAAAGAAGCTGCCAGGTGGATAAGTATATCCCAAGTGGTGGGACCAGCAGGGTTCTGGAGGTGACAAAGACTTGGCCTGTGGGGACCTGAGCCCTGCTGAGGAGGTGGTGGAGAAGCAGGCAGGGGCTAGTCTGGAAGGACTGTTAGGACCTGGCTAAGAAGTTTTCATTTTCTCCTAGAGGCCTAGGGTAAAGTTACAAGCAGTGCAGCAGTAATCAGGTGTCGCTGGGCCCTTGTTTGTTTTCGCCACTAGGCTGAAGAGGTCACCAATTGTCCCTTATTCACCTCTGTATTTCCAGGGCTGAGGACAGAGCTGGGGCCAACTACTGCGGCACAGAGCGTGGACCACCGCGGGCCCACAGTGTATATTTCAGTTTGCTTTTGTCGTCTGAATGACCAAGCCCTGGGATTCTGCAGCTGTAGCTGTCAAGAAACTGTCACAGGGACTTTCCCCACAATGTGGACAACCCCAGGATTCAGGCCTCAGCTTCCCAGGCTGAGAGGCCAATGGTGGGGGAGCTCAGCGCTCAGCTCCAGCAAAGGCAGACCCGTCCTCCCTTTACTCCCATCCTTAGGCAGGAGCTGGCAGGAGATCAGATGCTACTTTAATTCCAAGGGGCTCATGAACAAAAGCTGCCAAGTTGCTTAGAAACCTGCTTTTCTGAGGGTTCACCAGGTTTTCCTTTGTTTCTATGGCATTGTGTGTGTGAGTGTGCATGAGCACACTGAGGACCATCACCCTGCCAGGTCTGCAGCAAGCGGGACCGGAACGTGAGAACTGCAGGCTGCCTGGGATACCGTCGCAGTCCCCAGGTATCGCCAAGCCAGGCAGCCCAGGCGTTTGAGGGGCAATAAAGGGGAGCCAGCTGCCTTCGGCCAGAGGTGGACAGAGCTGTGAGCAGCTGCAGGAAGGAAGCTTTGGATACTGAATCCTGCACTCACTCGCTTCAGCAACAGCCCAGAAGCCCTAGCATGGGAGATACCAACAACAGAACCGAGAGGGGACACCACTCTCATCCCCTCGCTGAGCTTGGAAAATAAATTCTTGAGATCAGTGTCACTGCAAAATACCAGATGTAAGATTTGTAGGACCAAGGCAGTCCTAGCTGACCATGATCTAATTTGGTCCCCTTCTTCCCACTGTCATGTGGGAAATCTGAGGCCTGGGGAGTGGAAGGGACTTTCTCAAGAACACCTAGCGTATCACAGAGGTTGGAGCACTCTTTCTCAGAAGGTCTGTGGGCTGTGAGTGGAGGGAAAATAGCCTAAAGCATAAGCTGGCCCTATATTATTCACCCATTTGTCCCTTCTTCAATTACTTATTGAGCCCTTACTCAGTGCCAGGAGCCCCAACAAGGAGCTAAAATGGATGAGAAATTGAATTTCCCCGTCTTCCCACCTGCTCCAGTGAGGAAGGACCTTTCCTCCCAGCAATCAGTAATTTTGAGATTCTGGCTGTCCTGGATTTCCACGCCTACTATGCACCCAGCACCTTGAGTCATTCCTGGCTATACATGTCAGCCAACGGCACATCTGATGCTTTCACCCTGCCTGGTTAAAAACCCTCTAAGAGTTCCCACTGCTTTAAAAATAAAGCTCAGAGACTCCTTAACATGGCCCACAAGGCCCTGCAGGGTGTGGCTTCTGCCCTCCCCACCTCCTTCTTTCCTCTTCTCTTACCCTGCTCCCGCCTCACTGACGGTCATACCTGTCATGCTCCCCCCACAGGGTCTTTGCACATGCTGCCTGTACACATGGAATGTTCTCTCCTCTCTCTTCTTCTTGTAAAGGAATTTAATCTTTATAAAAAGAAGCCATTACAATTTTAGAAGAAAATTAAGTTAATATGGACCTTCTGGTTCCAGTGCACAAAACCTGCCCCTCAAAACCTTCCCCGCTCCTGTTCATCAGCCTTCTCCAGGCCGTGGGTGGGTCCACAGCGCCCTCTGGTGGGCTCTGGGTGACAGCACCAGCAGGCAGCTTCCGCCCTTGGTCATAGCAGTCCCACACCAAGTCTCAACCACAGAACCACAGCTGAAGCTGGAAGCATCATCCAAAACCTTCCCAACTTTATGGCAGAACAATGAGGCCAAATAGGGGGCAGGATTTGCCCAAGACCTTACAATCCGTTGCAGAGCCAGGCCAGCCAGAGCTCTTTCTATCACTTGGCATTACATATATCTAATATGCAAAGTATCACCATGTTTTGGTAGGTAAAAATTTGTGGCTGATAGGTGAGCATCAGAAATGAACTCTTTCATGTTGTTCTGTCCATCCGAAACCTTCAAGTCCTGGCTGTAGTCTGTAGGACCCTGTGTGGGCTACCCACCTAACCCGGGAAGCTCACCTCCTTCTGTGCCTTCAACATGGGAACTCCTTCCTGCCTCAGGGCCTTTGTACTAGCTGTTCCCTTTGCCTGGAGCCCTCTCCCCCGGAGCTGCATCTTGGATCCCACTCCCTTCTGTGTTCCAGCTCTCACAGAGAGGCACTCTCTCACCAGCCAACCTAATGTTGATCCCCGCTCCAGTCTCTCAAACATCTTGTCTCTTATCCTTCAACGCCCTGTTCACATTTAGAATCATCTTCGTTAGTTGTCGGGGGTCTGCCTTCTTCCCTAGATCGATGGCTGTTGGGAACTTGTTCATTATCCTGGGTACTGAGCAGACATTCACTGAACATGTGGGGAATGATGGGGTAGAAGATGGTGTGTGATAAGAACAAGGCAGATAGCACGGTACAGAAAGTCTGGAGGTTTATTCAACAACAGTCACAATCACAATTGTACGCGGTAAGTCAGTTCTTCACAAAGGCTCACTTTTCCAGGCAGAAGAGGGGTTGGTGGTCTTGAGCTTTCTGTATGGAATACCCAGTGTGCCATCCCAATATTCCCTGCCTAGAGTCCCTTTGGGATCCCAGTCTTCAAGCCCAAAACAGAGCAGGAGCCCGACCCTGTTATCTGACAAGGCAGAATCAAAGCCATGTGACCAGCAGGTGTTAGGGGGGCCTTGCCACTGGGGATGTAGGTCCCACCCCAGAGGTGGCAGTGGGCCTTGGCTCAAGATCAACTTTGGACTGAAATAGGACTTGGATTTTCACAAAGAGAAAGTAGAAAACAATTCCAGAGTAGTACCGCACCCTTTGCCCCTCTTCCACACTTAAAAATCTCCAGAAAACATTAAAAGTGCACAGCTTCCCAGGAATTAGAAAAGATCCCCCAACCTGTACAAGCTAAGATCACTGAAGCAAGGAATCCAGTTTCTCAGTCACTACCGTAAAGTGCTTTGCCATGCCTTTGAGACTCCAGAGACCGAAAAATGAAGATGCATGGAAAGAAACATGGAGTCATTTTAAAAGATATCTCTTTCTTCAGGAGAAAAAGAAATTCACCAGGTAGGTTTGCAGAGTGAAGACAATGGGGACTTTGGGGACCTGTCTGTCGCACCCTACAGCAAGAAGTGCTCCTTCTCCTCTAGGTCTGTGGGAGGACCCCCCCTCCTGCCTCTGAACTAGTTCTTCCTCAGGGGGTGGATGCCTAGTTCCTAGATGGCTTTGGAAGTCGAAACCTCCAGGCGGAGGCACACGGTGGGATGGCTTTTCACACATGTGCCTGCACACTTGGCCCCCTCCCAAGGCCTTGTATCTCCAAAGATGCTCTCTGCATTGCAAAATGCTTCTGGAGGCCTCCTGTGGAAAGGCTGCTGGTGGGCCCCCTGGTCAAGATACTCTCCACCCACACCATTTTGTGACCTCCTGTTCAGAATAAAGAGAGGAAAAGGGGCCCCCATCCTCACCCATTACCCAGATGAGAGCACCTGCGCGGACTCCTGGCTGCTTTCTGGAGCGACAGCTGGCAATGCGAGCAGGAACCAGAATCTTTGAGACAGGCGGTTTTCAAAATTGAGGCCAAAATGAGGGGTCAGTATTTAGTATTCCGTCCATTGGTCGGCTAAGCCATGAACGTCTCTCTTTCCCTCCCCTATTACTCTGTCAAGTCCTAGGACCTCCGGATAAGACCTGCTAAGGGGGAACCCCCCCTTGTTGAGGGGGCCAAACCAGACTTGAAAGAGAACCAAAGGATGGCAAAGAGGAAGGCTGTGGCCTGCTGGCTGCTGCTCCTGCTGTCCAAGCAGTCCTGGTCTTGCCAAGGACAGTCACCCCCTCGGAATGGGACCACTTGGGAATCTAGGAGTGCTCGGCACTCTGTCTGGGGGCTGGGATGGGGACTTCAGGCATGGCCTCTGAACAGAGGTCTCTCTCTGGGGCTGCTGAGGCCCTTCCAGGCTACAGACTAAAGGAGTTGTTCTACTGCCCTTTTAATTTGTAGTGTTCCTGGCACAAACAGGAACAACTCTAGCATCTGGCCCTTGAGGGCTTCTTCGTCTCAGATCCTGCCTGCTCTGGGCCCCACGTCTCCTACTTGAAATGAGAAGTTCTGAAACACACACTCATCCAACAGAAAATACACACGCCACCACCAGTGTTTCCCCTCCCCCCAACCCTGCCCCTGCAGGTTTGTCTAGCAAGGCACTAGGGAATTGTTCAAGTTTAGGGATTTGCTGTACATTTGCATTTTGTCTTCTTTTTAAAAGGCACAGTTTTTATTTTAATGATGCTGCATTGCTTTCTGAGGATGACCCCTAATTCAGCTCTCTGAACTGCAACACTCCTGTTCTCCTAGATCCTGGAAGGGGCCTCCTCTTCGGACTCCTTCCTATGGAGGGCCACTTCGAAAGATAGAGGACTCATCTGGAAAAGACACGAGGGATCGACAAGGAAGCTTCTGCGAGCAGAGGGGCCACTTCTCCTGTGGGCAGGTGGCCAGCGCAGGGCTTGTGTGGGGGGCAGAAGTGGAGGAAGCGGTGCTCAGCCAGCTCTTTGCATAATCGGGGTGATGGGGTTTGGGAGTTGATCCCTCCCCCACCCCAGACAAAAATGGCCTTGAGATCAGCCAGCATCTCAAAGGCAGATTTGTGGCTCTGTTCCCAGATATATGTCTCATTTCATCGGTAAATGCCACATTTGAGAGATCCAACTCTAATTGGAATACCGACTTCAAGTATTTCCCGGACTAGCTGGTGGAAGCCATAGGTTGTGGAATGGGATTTCCATTTCTGAATCAGTGGGGGGCAGGCTGGTTGCAGAACCGATTTCTCTTAGTTTGGGAGCCCTCTGGGAGTCTGACACATAATTAACAAAGCAAAAGGTAAACACGAGGGACTGGCATGGACCTTGATGTCCATCTGCTTGTGGGACACTGGGCGCTTTACTCCACCGCAGCTGGGAGGGTGGTGGAGGGTCACAGGGCTTTGGGACTGCGCTGAGGACCATGTCATACCAAGGTCTCTGGTACGAGCTGACAGACATAGGTCACCCACCCCCCGCAACACCACCAACCTGGGGTTTCAGAGATTGTCTGTAGGCAGGGGGGCTGCCTTGACTGTACTACACTTGGCTGGCTCTTTCCAGTCACAGCATTCCTGAAGTGCATGCTGATGCTAGAACACCAGAATCCTGGGTAGCATTCTAGGTTGTGATCTAATGATAGAGTTCTTGAAAAATTCTAGAGCTCTATATGAGAACTAGAGCCGCGATGAGGTCAGAGGCTGGGCATCTTGCCCATGGTCTGCCCTGGAGGCCTCCAGATGTTGTGAGGGGAGCACCTCACGCGTCTGCTCCTCTTTTGAGGCACGAGATTGCCCAAGACAGAAAGAGGAAGACAGAAGCACTGATCAGGGAAATTCCGCCAGCCTATCTACTTTGGAGGTCTTCTCACTAGGCCCTTTCCACCGACTCAAGGCCATGTGACACAGCTCTGAGAAGCTGGTGGCTGAGCTGTCCTGTGCCTGCCAGGCACTCTGTGGACATTTCAAGCGCCCAGAGAGCAAGGAGAGAGAGCCCATGTGTCCGTGGTGGCAAAGGAATGCCTGGGGGTCCCACTTCTGCCCCCAGGCCTGGCAGTTGGCCAGTGCTCAGTATTAAACACTGTGACAGTCTAGGTGAGGCCTTCGATTTCGTCACTTGGGGCTGTGACAAAGCCGGTAATGGCAGTGGCCCGCGACAGGCAAGATACTGAATGTCTGGCACTGGCGGCCCCCAGAAAAACCTCCTTTCTCCCTTCCTGGGGTAGATGAGGACACTGGTGCTACAAGCTGCCCAGACAGGCAGAAGATGCCCCTTTTCTGGAGGACGGTCCCGGATGAGCCATCCGAAGGCTAGGCAACCTTGTGGGACCCACTGTGGGGTGGCCTAGGGCTGCTCTGGCATTCCTCCCACATAATGCTCAAGGGCCTGCGAGAACAAAGCTGAAAAGCCCTCTGGGATTTCCATGATGCCATCAGGGGTTAAAGCAGGCACTGCTCTCTGTGGGGGCTCCTGTGGGGGTCTGTTCTCCACCCCACTTCCACCCCTGGGCTTTAGGGACCAGGCGGACACCTTGCGCCAGCTTTAAGAGCCCTCCGTGCCCTGGACCGGCTGGCCAGCACCTCTCACATCACGGTGCCCACGGAAGCCCTGCCTGCCTCGGGAGGGGAAGGCTGCAGCGGGGCCAGGGACGACTCCGCCAGGCCTGCTGAGGAGACGTGAGGGCTCAGTTCCTGTTGAATTTTTCCAAGACTGTCGAGTTGGTGTGTTCAAACAGCCACTGCTGGGTGAGAGAAGAGGGGTTGCAGGTGTTCATGAAGATCCGGTGGTCACTTTCACTGCAGTCCATGCAACTGCCGCTGACGGGGTGGTACAGGGTCTTGTCCTAGGAAAGAGGGAGGCAATCAGCCAGGCGGCGCTGGGGACACGGAGCGGCAGCAGCAGCCGTACCACAAAGCAGACTCGAGCCCCGGCACTGGCCTGCAAATCGCCCACCTGCCCGGCCCTCCCGTGCCTGCCCTGGGCCTGCTGCCTGAGCCCGGGCCGGGAGGGATGCAGGTGGAAGAGAAGCGGCCCACTTTTGGCCTGGCCCTAAGTCTGCTTGTCTCTGGCCCAGTTTCACTAGTTTTCATGGTGTCTTTGGTTTGTGCGTGTTTTTTAGTGGACTAGGTTGCCAACATTTAAGATCCTAAAGATTCCACATAAAAATCTGGATTCCTGGCTTCTCTCGAATGACTGAGAAGTCGGGCATGGCGGGTTTGTGGTACAAATATGTGAGGGAGTGGGCTCTGTGGGGGAGTAGGATGGAGGCATGGAGTGTTTATCTGCTTGTCTTTTTAAAAATCAAGCCGGTTGCCCACATAGACTGCCTTACTTTGCGGTACTTCCACAGCTGGTTGCCCTTCATGCTGTGGCAGTCATACAGGGTGACTGGGCTCGTGTTGGAGATGGCGTCAAAGCAGAACTTCTTGGTGTGCTGGGGGTCTCCGGGCCGGATGTCCTCTCTCCAGGTGAAGGTGAACACCTGTATATACAGGGACATCATCACAGGGACAGCAAAACCAGGGGACTTTCTCTTTTTTGGAGTGATGGAAAACGTTAAACACAGAGATCCAGAAAACAGTATTGACCATGCCTGTTCCAGTCACCCAGCTTCAACAGTTACCACTCACAGCGGATCTTGTTACAGCTTTACCCCTCTATGACCCCCCACCCCGACACTATTCTGAAGCAAATAACAGACCTCACAACATGTCCGGTGTAAAGATTTCACCAAGGTGCCGTTATAGAAATAAAAAGTTACCACAAAGTCCTCAATGTCATCAAGTAGCTAGAGGTCAAGTGCTCTAGCCTTGTAAGTTTCTTTTCACAGTTTAAATCAGGATCCAAACCAGGTTCACATATTGCATTTGGCTGAGAAGCACTTCTCCCCTGCTAGCAGCTTTACTGAAGAATAGCTGGCATACCATCGATTGCACACACTGGAAATGCACAATTTGATAAATCTGACTTGTTTACAGCTGTGAAACCACCACCATCATAGAGGTCATGAATATATCCATCACCCCTGAAGTATCCTCACTTCCTCTGTGGTCTCTTTCTCCTGTCCCTCCTCATTCCCCATGCCTCTGGGCAACCACTCCTCTGTTTTCCATCAATAAAGATAAGTTTGCAAGTTCTAGAATTTTAAATAAAAGGAATCCTAAGGTATATATATTTTTAGATTATAAGGTATTTGTATATAATATAAGGTATTCTTTGTTTTGGGGTAAAGGTCTGTGATACATCAGTCTTACACAATTCATAGCATTCACCATAGCACATACTGTCCCCAGTGTCCACCACACAGCCACACAGCCACCCCATCCCTCCTATCCACCTCCATTACAGCAATCCTCAGTTTGCTTCCTGAGATTAAAAGTCTCTTATGATTTATCTCCCTCTCTGGTTTTGTCTTGATTTTTCCTTCCCTTCCCCTATGATCCTCTGTCTCGTTTCTCAAATTCCTCACATCAGTGAGATCATATTATAAGGGTCTTTCTCTGACTGACTTATTTTGCTTAGCATAATACCCTCCAGTTCCATCCACATTGCTGCAAAAGGCAAGATTTCAATTTTTGATGGCTGTATAACATTCCATTTTATATATATATATATATAGAGAGAGAGAGAGAGAGAGAGTATATATATTATATATAGAGTATATAATATATATTATATAATTATAAATATATATTATATAATTATAAATATATATTATATAATATATATAATAGAGTATATATATACTCTATATATTGAGTATATATATATATATATATATATATACACCACATTGTCTTTATCCATTTATCTGTTGATGGACATCTAGGCTCTTTCCATAGTTTGGCTATTGTGGACATTGCTGCTATAAACATTTGGGTGCATGTGCCCCTTTGGATCACTACATTTGTATCTTCAGGGTAAATAATACCCAGTAGTGTGAATGCTGGGTCATAGGGTAACACTATTTTCAGCTTTTTGAGGAACTTCCATACTGTTTTCTAGAGTGGCTGCATCAGCTAGCATTCTCACCAACAGTATAGGAGTGTTCCCCTTTCTTTGCGTCCTCACCAACATCTGTTGTTTCTTGACTTGTTAATTTTAGCTGTTCCATTGTGGTTTTGATTGTATTTCCCTGATGCCAAGTGATGTGGAGCACTTTTTTGTGTGTGTGTTGGCCATCTGGATGTCTTCTTTGCAGAAATGTCTGTTCATGTCCTCTGCCCATTTCTCTTTTTTTTTGTCAGAGAGAGTGAGCACAGGCAGAAAGAGTGGCAGGCAGAGGCAGAGGGAGAAGCAGGCTTCCTGCTGAGCAAGGAGCCTGATGTGGGACTCGATCCCAGGACGCTGGGATCATGACCTGAGCCGAAGGCAGCCGCTTAACCAACTGAGCCACCCAGGCGTCCCTCCTCTGCCCATTTCTTGATTGGATTATTATTTGTTCTTTGGGTGTTGAGTTTGATAAATTCTTTATAGATTTTGGATACTAGCCCTTTATCTGATATGTCATTTGCAAATATCTTTTCCCATTCTGTCAGTTGTATTTTGGTTTTGTTGACTGTTTCCTTTGCTGTGCAAAAGCTTTTGATCTTGATGAAATCCCAATAGTTCATTTTTGCCCTTGCTTTCCCTCAGCTTTGGCAATGTTTCTAGGAAGAAGTTGCTGCAGCCGAGGTCGAAGAGGTTGCTGCCTGTGTTTTTCTCAAGGATTTTGATGGATTCCTTTCTCACATTTAGGTCTTTCATCTATTTTGAGTCTATTTTTGTGTGTGGTGTAAGGAAATGGTCCAGTTTTGTTCTTCTGCAAGTGGCTGTCCAATTTTCCCAACAAAACATTTGTTAAAGAGGCTGTTTTTTCCATTGGACATTCTTTCCTGCTTTGTCAAAGATCAGTTGACCATAGAGTTGAGGGTCAATTTCTGGGCTCTCTATTCTGTTCCACTGATCTATGTGTCTGTTTTTGTGCCAGTACCATACTGTCTTGATTACAGCTTTATAATAGAGCTTGGAGTCCAGAATTGTGATGCCACCATCTTTGGTTTTCTTTTTCAACATTCCTCTGGCTACTCAGGTTCTTTTCTGGTTCTGTACAAATTTTAGGATTATTTGTTCCATTTCTTTGAAAAAAGTTGATGGTATTTTGATAGGGATTGCATTAAATGTGTACATTGCTCTAGGTAGCATAGACATTTTCACAATATTTGTTCTTCCAATCCATAAGCATGGAATGCCTTTCCATTTCTTTGTGTCTTCCTCAGTTTCTTTCATGAGTACTTTATAGTTTTCTGAGTACAGATTCTTGGCCTCTTTGGTTACATTTATTCCTAGGTATCTTACGGTTTTGGGTGCAATTATAAATGGGATAGACTCCTTAATTTCTCTGTCTTCTGTCTTCTTGTTGGTGTTAGAAAATCAACTGATTTCTGTGCATTGACTTTATATCCTGACACTTTACTGAATTCCTATAGGAGTTCTAGCAGTTTTGGGGTGGATTCTTTTGGGTTTTCCACATAAAGTATATCATCTGCAAAGGGTGAGAGTTTGACTTCTTCTTTGCCGATTTGGATGCCTTTAATTTCTTTTTGTTGTCTGATTGCCAAGACTAGGACTTCTATTACTGTGTTGAATAGCAGTGGTGATAGTGGACATCCCTGCCGTGTTCCTGACCTCAGAGGAAAAGCTCTCAGTTTTTCCCCATTGAGAATGATATTTGCTGTGGGTTTTTCATAGATGGCTTTGATGATATTGAGGTATGTACCCTCTATCCCTACACTGTGCAGAGCTTTGATCAAGAAAGGACGCTGGGGGCACCTGGGTGGCTCAGTGGGTTAAGCCTCTGCCTTTGGCTCAGGTCATGATCTCAGGGTCCTAGGATCGAGCCCGGCATCGGGCTCTCTGCTCGGCAGGGAGCCTGCTTCCTCCTCTCTCTCTGCCTAGCTCTCTGCCTACTTGTGGTCTCTGTCTGTCAAATAAATAAAATCTTTAAAAAAAACCAAAAGAGATGCTGTACTTTGTCAAATGCTTTTTCAGCATCTACTGAGAGTGTCATATGGTTCCTCTTCTTTCTTTTATTAACGTATTATATCACATTAGTTGATTTGTGGATGTTGAACCGACCTTGCAGCCCAGGACTACAGTATGTATTTTTTGGTCTGATTTCTTCCACTCAAAACATTTTTTTATGACAGCATTTATGAATAGTCTGTTCCTTGCCATTGCTAAGTAGTATTTCACTGCAACACACACCTTTTACCTGTTAGACATCTAGGTGGCTCTCCGTTTTTGGTTATTACAAATAAAGCGGCTATGAACATTTGTGTACAAGTCACTGTGTAGACATATACCTTCTTTTCCCTTGGACAAATACTTCAGAGCAGTATGGCTGGATCATAAAATAGATGAATGTTTAACTAAGAAACTGCCAAATTGTTTTTGAAAGTGCTTGTACCATTTACATTCCAAGCAGCAGTGTATTCTTCCAGTTCCCCTACATTCTTGCCAACCCTTGGTGTGGTCAGTCTTCTGAATTTTAATTTCCATTTTTACAATGGAGTTAAGCATTTTTAATGTGTTTATTTGCCACTAATATACATTCTTGGCTAAACTGTCTGTACAAATCTTTCACCCATTTTTCAATTGGATTGTTTTCTTATTGAGTTTTGAGAGTTTTATGTATTCTGGGTCCAAGTCTTTTATCAGACACATGTTTTGTAAACATCTCCTTCCAGTCTGTGCCTTGCCTATTTTCTCAACAGTGTCTTTTAAAGAACAGAAGTTCTTTGCTTTATTTTTATTTTATTTTAATTTTTTAAAAGATTTTATTTATTTGACAGAGAGAGAGAGATCACAAGTAGGCAGAGAGGCAGGCAGAGAGAAAGGGGGAAGCAGGCTCCCTGTGGAGCAGAGAACCTGATGTGGGGCTCGATCCCAGACCCTGGGATCATGACCTGAGCTGAAGGCAGAGGCTTAACCCACCGAGCCACCCAAGCGCCCCTTGTTTTGTTTTTAAAAAAGTCCAATTTATCAGTGTTTCTCTTTTATGGATTGTGCTTTGGTGTTTTATCTAAGATAAAACTTTTTTATCCAAGGTCACAAAACTTGTGAGTGCTTTAGCAAAGGTCACAAACACTTTTGTCTACATTTTCTTCTAAAAGGTTTTAGGTTTTAAGTCAATGCACCATTGTGAGTTAATTTTTCTCATATAATATAAGGTATGTATTGAAGAATTTTGGGGGGCCTATGAATATCTAATTGTTCCAGCACCATTTGTTGAAAAGACTATCTCTTCTCCACCGAACTGCCTTTAAACACTGGCAAAAATTGATTGTCCACGTGCATGTGGGTCTATTTTTGGTCTCTTGATTCTGTTCTATTGATTTTTCTTTATGCCAATACCGCACTTTCTTGATTACTGACCGTTATATATCTTGAAATTAGGCAGTGTGCGTCCTTTAACTTTGGGGTTCTTTTTTTTTTTTTTTTAAGATTTTATTTATTTGACAGACAGAGATCACAAGTAGGCAGAGAGGCAGGCAGAGAGAGAGAGAGGAGGAAGCAGGCTCCCTGTGGAGCAGAGAACCTGATGTGGGGCTCCATCCCAGGACCCTGGGATCATGACCTGAGCCGAAGGCAGAGGCTTTAACCCACTGAGCCACCCAGGTGCCCTAACTTTGGGGTTCTTTTTGCAAGTTGTTTCGGCTATCTAGGTCCTGTCCATTTCCATGGGAATTTTACAATCAGCTTTTCACTTTCTGTAAGAAATGCCTGCTAAGATGTTAGGATTGTGATGAATTTGCATAATGGTCTGGAAAGACCTCATGTCCAACCTGTGGACATGGCACAATCTCCACTTACTTAGGACTTCTCTCATTTCTACCAAAAATGTTTTGTAGTTTTCAGTGTACAGGTCTTTTGTCAATGACAGGCCTGAGGATTTCATATATTTTTTTGTTCTAATAAGTGCTTGTTTTTAATTTTAATTTCTGATTCTTCATTATTCATATATACAGTAAGTTGACTTTTGTATCTTACAACTTTGATAAGTCCATTTATTAGTTCTGGTAGTTTCTCTGTAGATTCGATTGAATTTTCCACCAAGATGATCAGAGTCTGCAAATAATCATTGTTTTCCTTCTTTGCCCACCTGTAGGACTTTCCTTTTTCTAGCCACAGGGTAGAACTTTTAGTACAGTTCAAACAGAAATGGTAAGGTCAGAATCCCTTTCTTGTTCCTGATCTTAGGGGTAAAAAGCATTCAGATTTTCACCATTAAGTATGGTGTTAGCTGCAGGCTTTTTTTTTAGACAATCTTGATCAAGTTGAGGGAGTTACCTTTATTCCTGGTTTGCTGGGAGTTTTTATCAAAAATGAATGTTGGATTTTGTCAAATGTTTTTTCTGGGTAAAGGCGTAAAGGTGATTATATGGTTTTTCTTTCTTTCTTTTTTTTTTCTCTTTAAGGATTTGACAGAGATCACAAGTAGGCAGAGAGGCAGGAAGGCGGGGGGGGGGGGAGGCTCCCCACTGAGCAGAGAGCCTGATGCGGGGCTTGATCCCAGGACCCCAAGATCATGACCTGAGCTGAAGGCTAGAAGCTTAACCTACTGAGCCACCCAGGTGTCCCTGGTTTTTCTTTTTTACTTAACACGATGAATATATTAATTAATTACCTTTTTCTTTTCTTTTTAATGATTTTATTCATTTAGTTGTCATAGAGAGAGAGAGAGAGAGATCACAAGCAGGGAGGGTGGCAAAGGGAGAAGCAGGCTCCCTCCAGAGCAAGAAGCCCAATGTGGGACTCCATCCGAGGGTCCTGGGATCATGACCTGAGCCCAACTGAGCCACCAAGGTGTCCTGATTTTCTAAAATCAGGATTTTTCTAATTTTCTAATTAAGCCCACCATGCATTCCAGGGATAAGTTACACTTAGTCATAGTGGATTATCCTTTCTATATACTGCTGGATAGGATTTTCTAAAATTTTGCTTAGAATTTTTGCATCTATGTGCACGAGGGATACTGATCTGCAATTTTCTTATCATGTCTTAGTCTTGTTATTGCTATTTAGGTAATGCTGGCCTCACCAAATAAGTTGGGAAGTATTCCTTCCTTTTCTGGAAAAGTTTCTGTGGAATTGGTAACATATCTTTAAGTGTTTTGTAGAATTCACCAGTGAATCCATGTGGGCCTGGATTTTTCTTTGAGGGACGGTTTCAATTGCAATGTCAGTCTCTCAAATAGAATCCTTTGTTTCCCAGTGGGGCTGGGGAGAGCGCTCACCATCTCTGGCCCTGTGTGAGCACTGGGCATGGCGCCCTCAGTACTCCAGCAAATGTCCAAGGGGAACTTGGTAAATCTCACAAGTTCCCTCTGTGTCTGGTGCTCTCCTCACCCAGGAAGTACTGGGACAGCCGTAGGGCTTATCTGCTTGCTATCCCTTGAGGATAAATGTCCTCCACTGGCCGATGTCTGCTCTCTTGAAAACAGTTTTCCACATATTGTCTGTTTTTCAGTTTCTGGTAGGAGGGTAAGTCCAGTCCCTATTGCTCCACTCCACCCTGGCCAGCAGCGGACACAATGGTGGCAAAGGAGTGCTACCGGCGGCTCCTGCCTCCAGATGTTTTGTTTCCCAGGCCCCCCTGTAACTTAGGGGCTGCATTTTAGATTCACGATTCTCCCTTCACAGGCTCAGGGTGGTTGAGAGCCCTGGGGGATACAGATCCCATTGGGGCAACCGGGCCACCATGCTTCCCATTTCAGAGTGGGGAGGTGAGCACAGCCACACCCCCAGGCGCCATTTTGTTGCTCATTTGTGGGAACCCCTCAGGCGTTTATGTGGACTCTGCCACACAGTGAGGCTCTTCTAGGCTGAGCAACTTGGGCACATTCTATCCAGGCCCTGGCTGTTCCTGGTCTCTTTTAGGGTCCTAAGGTGGGGTGGGTGTGAGGAGCAGTCACATGCTGCCTTGGAGAACTCAGGAGAATCCGTGAAGGGGAGACACTTCTAATAAGAATTGTCAAGAAAGGAGGAGGGAGAGCAACAAGGACTTCCGAGGGAGGAGCAGACACTGTCAGGCTGGGCACTATGCCCATCTGAGAGGCAGTGCTGTTCCTTCTCAGCACGCACGCCATGCACCTCTCCTGAGCTCTGCTTTAGCAGAGGACCCACAATATAGGCTTCTATCCGTGTGCTCTTCCAAAATGCCAGAAAACATAGTAAGGAGACTATAAAAATGTACCTTTGAACCAAGATTCAGTGGATGTGGTGGATGTGGCGTGATTTGGGTTAATTGCTTGGAGGCGGGGACCACAGAAAGCAAGCTAAATGCAGTTTCTTGAAAGTGGTGCCTTTCCCTGCACTGCTGGCTTGCCCTCTTCATTCTTCTGATAACACCCCGTGGGCATGATCTCCTGGGGAGGCCGCCCTCTCCACTCTCCTCCCATCCTTCGGGTGAGGCTGACTGCACTGACTCCAGGATTGGGTATGTGACCTGGGCCTAATCAATATAAGGACTCATCACATCCCTATTGTAACTGGCTTAGGAAAGCCCATACATGAGTGCCCCAGGGCTTTTCCAGGACTCTGGAAAGGGACATGCCTTTTCATGGAGGGACTGGAAGCCTTTGCTGCTGGCGGTCCCATCTGCCACCACATGGGAAGAGCCAGGTGAAGGATTAAGCCCAGGGAGAGAAGACAGAGTTGAGACCCTGGAGGGATCCCCCTGAACATCATTTAAGCTTTTCAGTGATATGAGCCAGTATATTCCTTTCCGTTGACGGCCATGTGGGCCGAGAGTCTATGGGACAACTAACAGACCAGACTGGTGATTTTATTGCACTGGGAAGGATTCCTCTTTCCAAGGTGTTCAGGAAGCTCTTATAACTTATCCCCTGGGCTGACTTTTGTCTGTCATCATTGAGCCATCAGTTCTCCCCTGAGGCCCAGATCACATGAGCATTCCAGGCCACACACAGAGCGGGGGAGCTGGCTGCCGGGCCCCGAGGAGTGGCCCTTACCTGCATGTTGTTCCAGGCGGCCTCCCCGCGGCCCCGGACGCAGCTCTCCAGCCTCAGCGGGGAGCCCAGGGCCCCATGCTTCGTGTCAGCACATAGCCCCGTGCCCACATTGTGGATCTGATAGAGACAGAAAGGGGGGACCAGTGAGCACCTTGAGATAACCCTCTGGGACCATGCCAGGGTGGGATGAGGGAACCCAACAGAGACACGGGATGGGGAAAGCTCTGCCGGTTTTAAAAAAGCCTGGCCTGGGCTGGGGGAAGTTCCCTGTGCCTCTCAGTAACAGAATACTCAGCCCGCAGAGAGGAGCTCCTCTAGGCCTTTGTCCTAGAGCCTGCAGTCACAGGGCGGTGGGCTGGGGTGGGGGCCTAAAGGTGTGGGGGTGGTATTCAAAGGACTCCCTGGCTCCGCTCCCAGAGAATTTGATCCACTAAGTCCAGGAACTGAATTTGATTCCCCTTCTGGGAGACCCAGGGACCATACCTTGAAAACCACCCTAGAAAAGGAAGTGACACCTTTGCTGTGGGGTCTCAGACTCTCTGCCTTTTAGAGCAGGTAAATAACAAACGGTTCTCCTTCCCCAGAACACTAGGAGATGCGGTGAGCCACATGTGGTGTGTGCCCAGAGGAGTCCTGGGCTAGGAGCGGAAGGCCGAGCGACTCCCAGTTAGGAGCCAGGAGTGGCCATACTAGCTGACGGCCATAGTGCAGGTGCCGCATCCTGGAGTTCCTGGCCCACAGAAGCACTCCATTTTGATGGAGGGTTTGGCGGTGTGGTGGCCGTGAAAATGTGCCACTCAGTTATCCTGCTGCAGGGAGTCTGACTGCCCAGCGGCCGTGGAGGGAATCCACGTGTCTGAGTGGAACCATGCTCCCCGTGGGCTGCTTCCAGCCAGCATCGGAGGGCACGGGGGTACTGCAGCAGGCCCGTTCCTGGCGGACGCCAGACCCCTCTGATCCAGCTCAGTTACTTGGCTCAAGCTTCCTCAGAGCATCCTTGCAATGTGCGACTCCTCCTACCCCAGCCCTTCTTCCTCCTCTAACCCCCTCCCGGAGGGCAGACCAGCCCCACATCAATCTCGCAGCCTTTCCTGGCTCCCTTCTCATTACTTCTCTCAGGTGTTGCCCCAACAGGTCTTTTGGTGTCTGTTTCTCAGAGGACTGACCTAATAGAGAGGAGAAGGCCCAGAAACTGGCAAAGAAATGAAGAGCTTCATGAGGGAAGTCCCCATGACATGTCCTCTAGAATATTTGTGCAGGGGTTGGGTAGGGCTGGCCAGACGGCTTAGTCAGGAAAGGTCATGAACAAGTCATTTCTGCTGGCCCAAATGCATCTGTCCTTCCTCTGGTAAAACACCCTGGTTTTCTATGGGGCTACTGCGCCTTGCCCACCCTGCGGCCTGTCAGAGTATCTGTCCTATCCCTGGTTGTCCCCTTCCTCCAGTGGCCACAGGGATCACTGCAGACCAAAATAATAACTTAGCTGGCTTCACTGGGAAGGAGCCATATACTTTTTTGCTGAATGGCCAAGGTTTGTCAGCTTTGAGCTTCTAGAAACCGTCTTGCTACCCTCAGTGTGAAGCTGACACAAAAGGAAGCAGAGGTAAATAGGAGAAAAAGAAACTGACATCATTTGAGCCCCTGGATCCAGGTGTGTCTGAAGCCACAGCTACCCAAAGTTTCTAAGAGAATTAATAAATTTCTCTTTCACTTTAAATTGGACTTCTATCACCTACAAGTGAAGGTGACCCAACTCTTATGCTCCTTGTTCCCAAGCCTCAATACATCCATCTATCAGGGAATGGATCCTCTCAGTTCAGAAACCCAAGAGCCAGAATCTGGTGATGGAGTGTTTCTCCCCCCAGAAGATGGCATACCTTCCCCAGCAGGACTGGCTTCATCAGTGTGTGACATGGGCAACGGCCCAAGGCCCCTCAGTCAGAACGGCCCGCCATTGGTTTAAAGTTCTGCTATCATTGTCTTAATTTTTTTCTTTTTTAAGATTTATTTATTTGTTTTAAAGGTGGGGAGGGGCAGAGAGAGAGAGAGAGAGAGCGAGAGAGTGCGTGCACAAGCGCTTCAAGCAGACTCTGCAGTGAGCACAAAGCCCAACTCAGGGCTCCATCTCACATCCCCGAGATCACGACCTGAGCCGAAACCAAGAGTCAGACACGCGACCGACTGAGTCACCCAGGCATCCCATTGTTGTCTTAAGATTTTTAGCATTTGATCTTTGAATCTGTGAGTGAGATCTGATAGTATAATGGAGCCTGCGTGTGAGCAGAGGTGCTGACACATTACACGAGCATCCGATGTGCCTTCCTTCTGTGTTTGCATACGGCATCTGGGATGCCCCCCACGTACAGAATCCCAGAGGTCTCGCTCGCACAGCAGTTTGGCAAGACTCAAGTTACGGCTAGGACTAAGTGGGGTGCTGGCAGGTCTGAAGGCCACACTGCCTTTCCAACCATGACTAGACCGCACAAAGGAGGGCCACGGCATTCTGGGCTGAGGCGCTCTACTGTATCCTCTTACTTGCGTGATTGCCCTGGAACCAGCCACCACTTCCCTCACCAGCAGCAGATAGCCGCACAGAAGGGAGAAAAGGACAGCCCACAGCCCGCTTTCCTTCCACCCTTCCTCACGCATCAGCAAGCTGCAGGGAGAGCATCTTGGTAGAAAGCACACATTATCAACAAGTGAAATAAGATCGGCGGAGTCCGCTCCGTGCAGGGTTTGCACTGTTCTGGCAAGAAATACATATGCACGTACAAGGGCTGAAATACAGATAGTGAAATTGCACCCATCTGGCCTGTGAGTTAAATGCTCTTCTGTTTGCATGTAAAACTGGCTCTGCAGAGTGGGAAGATGAATGATAAAATTTCTGCTAATAATTTAATATTTTAATTTTTCCCTACTTAGAGTATTAAGTAGCAAACGAAAACCCCCACCACAAGGCTAGAGAGAATCGGGAGAGCTCTACCTTCTTGCACTGGGCCCCACTTATGCACCCGGCCCAGGCCCCTCAGGACTCACCTCCCCCCAAGCTGCGGCTGGGGGCTCCACGGGTGGGTAGAATTTAGGCAGGTCCCAGGCGATCTTGGTCATAAACCACTTGAAACTCTTGCAGTTAAGGGAGCTGCGCAGCTTCTTCTGGGCAGCGACGTCCCCTGCCGAGAGGTGGCGGTACTCCGGCCGGCGCTGGTAAATGTGCTCCGCGTACTCATCCATCCACACTTCCGCCACTCGCTTCAGGTTCTGGAGGGCGACAGGCGGAAGGGTCAGGCCCTCTGAGGGGCTGAGGCCAGGGGGTGGGGGGTGGGAGGCCTTGTGGACCATATGGTCTCAACTCCGAGGTGGCTATAAAGGAGCCTGACATACTACTTAAATGAATGGGTGTGGCTGTATTCCAATTAAATTTTATGGACATTGACATTTGATTTTCACATATCATGAAATATTCTTCCTTCATATTTTCACCTTATTTGAAAGTGTAAAAATCATTCTTAGCTCATGGGCCATACAAAAACAGTTTGCTGACTCCTGAGCAACGAGGAAGGAAGCCAGCAGGAGCGGTGGCCCATGGCAAACGCAAAATTCACCAACTCCTCCATTTTGCTGACTCTTGAGTTTGGGACTAGGAAGCCATGAAATCACCTCGCCAATGCCTCATTCTTTCTTAGTGCTGAAGAGGCTGACAGTGGGTTAGAAACAGGTAACGAACAGTGTTATACCTGCCAGGGCCCCACATGGCCAAGGCTGGGCTTAATTTAAAACTGAGCTCGATGCCTGGGTGGCTCAGTGGGTTAAGCCTCTGCCTTCAGCTCCAGTCATGATCCCAGGGTCCTGGGATCGAGCCGCATCGGGCTCTCAGCTCAGCAGGGAGCCCGCTTCCCTGTTCTTTTTGCCTGCCTCTCTGCCTACTTGTGATCTCTGTCAAATAAATAAATAAGCTTAAAACAAACAAACAAACAAACAAACAAACAACCAACTGAGGCCCGAGGAAGCTGAAAAAGCTGGCACACCTGAAGACTCTCCTTTCCCAGTCTGCCCGCCCAGCTCCTCGGGCACACTCACCTGCTCATGCCGCAGGGAGGATGAGGAACCGCTACAGATTTCTCTCCAACCACAGGCCAAAGTGGCTAATCTGACCAAGGAGAGGTGCCCAGATACACCATTGCAATTATAAAAGGATCAAATCACATATTTTCATTTTAATTGCTCTTTATATTACTATTTTAATGAATCCTGCACTTTCTAGACATGCCTCTCCCGGATCTTGAACTTTTGTGCAGTTGACTGGACCAAAGTAAAGGACTTGGCACTGTCTTCTGTTACTTCTCCATTGCTGAGTCACATGAAGGACTCTGGGATTTTTAGGAGGCCGCGGGCTCCTCTCATCCATCCTCCAACACCTCCCTGGTTCTGGGTCCCTGTCCTGTTTGAAGCCCCTCTGCTCTTGTGTTTGCATTACGGATTGCCCAGTTCTTGGAGTAAGAGGCTTTTTTTTTTTTTGGCAAGTTTGAGTGGGTTTCTGTTACAGCCTTCTCTAAGATCCCTTTCCCAGGGGCAGAGACAAAAAGGATTTTTGGTAAATTTAGTAAACAAACTAAGGCCGTCTACTTGTTCTTGAGGCAGGCGAGCTGCTGGTTAGCTCATTCTTCTTAAATTGCCACTTCACTGCTCTCTAGCAGTTTGTCCTTCTGGAATCTGACAACTTTAGGAAGTTTCTCTTTCTGTGGCAGGAAGAGATGCCTCTTCCTTTAAGCAGTTTCTCTCTTTATGGGGCTCTTTTAGGACTTTTAGACGACCTCCCCTCAAATCTATAAAATGATCTAGGAGATAATGCTCTAGGCAGATTTGGCTGTTAAAACAAGAAACAAACGTTTACAATATGATCTGTAACTCAATGAGGGTAGTTAGACACGGTGATAAAAATTCAGGGGAGCTTGATTCAGGCATTTTTGTGGTCCTGTAAACCGAGGTGGGGTGCCCCCTCTGATTGTCAACTGGTTTAAAGTCACCGGGAGACTGATGTGATCCAGTCGAAAAAGAAATTAAAATGTTTAAACACAAAATTCAGAGAAGACATTGAAATAAACTTCCCAGTCTGGTTAACAGATGGAGACATTAACACTAACAGTAGCAACCACTGTTTAAAGGACGATTGCTCTGTGCCAGGCACCGGTCAGGCCTAAGTGGGCTTGAATTCTAGTTAGTTAAAGTCTCCACATTTCTCTCTCCTCATCTCTCAAACAGGGATTAAAAACACATGAGAATTAAGTTCTATAAATATGTAAGAAGCTTTGCACGATATCTAGCTCACAGGAAGTTTTTATGTGCTACTATAGTTAGCTATTACCCATTGAATTCCTCTATGGTTCAATAAACAGGAGATCGTGGTGCCTTTTAACCAGGTGGATCTTATAAATGACCAGATAAGCAAAAGCTGCTTTGGAAATGAGCCTGCTCAGGCTCAGAGGTGTCCCCACTGTCCCACTACACCAAGTAGCTGCGAGCCGCGCACGCGCGCTCTTGGGCTTACTGAGTGACTTTGCACTGGTTTCCTGTCTGGCATCTTTCTCTGGACTTGCCAGGGATCTCAGAGGAAACGTGATTCCTACCTTCTCGCTGAATCTAGAACCGCCCCCGCCCCCGTGGGCTGTGCCCCCAACCCGCGCTGCAAAGTGCCGAGTGCCGAGGGCCGATGCGGCTCTCGTCGGAATCTTCTACCACTAGAGGGCACTGCTGGCTCTCTTTTTCTCCAACGCGGACCCCAAACCAGACCCTGCCGCCTCCGCAGCTCAGCTCCCACCGGCGGATGGAGTCTGGGGGGGTCCCGCTGCCGGATGGGAGCCGCCCGGTCTTCCGTGTAACTCGCAGAACCGGGACTCTTCCTGACCTGGCCTACAGTTCTGCACTGCATCGACTGTCAGGTGACACGGGACGGGGAGGTGGCGGCTGGGCCCAAGGAGGCTGTTCGGACTGATGCCATACAGGCTCCCGCGGCAGGGGGGGGGGGGGTCTCTCTGTCGGGAGGGGTCTCCACCAGGCACAGCTGGGCGGGTTACCTATTTACCTGTCCAGCTTCCCACAAGCCTCTCTGCGGCCCTCTTCACCTTCTGGGGCTTTCCCCCGCCCCATTTTTCTTTTGTGGTCACCTCCCCGCCCAAGACACTTAATATTTTAAAATGTTAAGGCATAGGGGAAGATCATTAATACAAAACCAAAACCAAACCAAAACAAAACCAACCCCCCAAACAAGCCTCTGGCTAACGCAGTTCTATATGTAGCCAGTGGCCAATTTAATTCGAGCAATAATTAATACAAACCATTTTAAGGTAATGAAACAGTTTGACACACAAGTTTTGGCAGCGAATGTGGGGGAAGGCCGGGGAGAAGAGAGAGACACTGACATTTTTTCGTCACCCTCCTGCCGTGAACTTTTAAGTGCCTCGCCTCAGGCTTTCCCCAACACACCAACACACCACCCCACCTGTATTAATAATCTAACAGGTTTCTTTAAATCACTCCTGGTCTAACTTTGCACCTACTTCAGCTTTATCCTAAGTAATCATATCTGAAAAAAAATCACAAGTTTGCTACACGAATACATATTAATTTCTAATGCACATTAATTTAAACACATATAAATAAGAATGTTCCTATGTCTGGCACCTAAAATCATCTTGTCTGTCACAGTTGGGGAAACTGTGCCATCTCCTTAATTCTCCGGCAACGCTGAGAGTTGTGAAAAATGAGCTTCCTTTGAACAAAAGAGGAAACACAGGCTCGGAGGAGTTAAGCAACCCTCTCAAGGTCACAGCGAAGGAGTGGTTAAGCAGGGCTTTAATAAGTTATTTTAAATTGGGTTTCACCTACAGAGTTGGGGGTGGGGGAAGCATGCACAACCTCACACCCGAGTCACTTGGCTTGGAGTCCCAGGTGTCTCAGGAGGTTTCTTCTGTGCTGATGCGCCCATCCCCCTCCCCGTGGAGGGAAGTCACCGCCTTACCCGGGCCAGGCTGACTCCAGCCGGAACCTTGTAGGGGACGTACTTCCTGTAGATATGGCCCACCCTGGAGCAGGGGATATCTTCCATGCGACCCCCACACATCCACACCTGCAGGATGGAAAGGGACGGAGAAGACGTTATTTCTGCCTCTCATTCACCACTGCCCCCAAAGGCCACTGTCCCCTCCTCCCATGCATTCACTGAAAGGCTTGGACAGTCTACTAAGCCCCCATTCACAGAGGTGGAAAACACAGTAGTAACAACAGGTACAGTAAATAGCTGACGGTGCTGAGTGCTTACTCTTTGCCAAACCTTATGGTTCAAGCTCTCCATGCACAACCGCATCGAAGCCTCATCAGAGACCCTACAAGGTGGATAGTAACGGCGCTCCATTTTACAGAAGAAACCGAGGCTCAGAGAAGCTAAGAGGCTTATCTAAGGTCACGAGGTGAGTGAGTGGGGGAGCCAGAATTTAAACCCAGCTTCAGCTGACTCCAGAGCGTGAGCTCCGAGCAGGTGCAGGTGCATGGAGAGCTGTGCTGAGAATGCTAAGGCAGCAATGGGGGCTCAGTGGGAAAGATTTTGGGGATCACTTCATGATGTCTGTCACAGGTATGAGAGGGAAGGGATGGCAGATTCTGTATAATCACTGCCTGTGGCATCAGGTTCTGGGGTCTCCTCTGAGACCTGTACGCCTCCTGCTGGGTCACCCTGAGCTGAGGCAGCAGGCTCCCTGAACGGACTTCTCTGCAGTCTGGGTTCCTAAGCCCTGCAGCTGGGAGCACAGCAGAGAGGAATCCCGAGTTTCTCCTTGGGGTTCCCTACCGGGCTGGCATCACCAAGAGCTTTCTGCTGGCTTAATGGCAATTTGGGAATTCATCAGTATCTTGACTCACACCCTGTGCGGGGCCCGGGCTAAATGGACCCTCCTCAGCAGTCCTGGGTTGAAATCCTAGCCCAAACACTTACTGGATTTGTGACTTTGATGAAGGTACTTAACTTCTCTGAGACTCAGTTTCCTCATGTGTAGAGGATGACATGAAGCCAGCCTTGGGGATGAGATCTCCCATGTGAAGGGCTTACTGAGCACAACGGTTGGCACACAATCCCGGCAGGGACACGCACCATAGTGATTCATCCAGACATCTGACTAGTATGTACAGAGTATCCACTATGTGCCAAGCATTGTGCTCAGTGCCTACAGGGGTGAGTCCGCCCAGAGTGAGTATGGTGCCCAGCTCCAGAGTGGCCCCCTGGGAAGCCTCGCCTTCTGGTATTTGCACCTTTAAGGGGTTCCCTCTCAAATGTGTCCCATAAGGACAGACCCGTGTAGCCAACAGAAAAGTCTAGAAACAATGGTCATAGAAGACACTGTGGCTTCTGCCTTCCTCTCTGGGACCACCTGCTTGGGAGCCCCAGCAGCCGTGCTTTGAGGACACTCAGGCGGCTCTGTGGAGAAGTCCTGATGGGGAGCAGCTGAGGCCTCCTGCTCATTGTGCCAACATGTCAGCCACGTCGGTGAGCCTCTTAGAAAGGGAGTCTCCAGTCCCTGTCCAGCCTTCAGATGCCTGTGACCCTGGCTGACACCTTGACTACAGCCTCGTGACAAAACCTGAGCAGAGCTGTCCTGCTAAGCCACTGCCAACTCCCTGAGCCACACAAAGCTCACGGTACTGCTTACTGCTGCTCTGGAGGGGCATTTTGGAGGTATTCTTTTCCTGTAGCAGTAGTTAACTAATACAGGAAGGCAGTTCCAGACCGTGATGTGTGCTGTGAGGGAGCCAAAGTGAGGCCAGACTCACTGTTTGGATCTATGAGAGGTTCTGTGACACAGATCAGGGAAATCTTCACTTCGAAAGGAATGTTAGATACGAGACTTAAATAATGAGAAGATAAAAGTAACATAAAGATCTGAGGGGTGAGAGAACAGGTGGAGAGAGGAGCAAGTGAAAAGGCCCTGAGGTAGGGCCAGGCTTGACTTCATCACTGAACAGAGAAAGCCAGAGGCCTGGAGCAGGAGCAGAGACAGGAGCAGAAGTTAGAGAGGTGAGCAGGGACCATCACAAGGGTCTCACAGGACAAAATGAGGAGTTTCACCAAAAGTGTTCAGTGAGGGTGACAATATGATCCAATTTCTATTTAACTAAGATGACTCTGCCTAGCTGGAGAATGGGCTAGGGTGCAGGGGAGGGCCTGGGAGGCTCTTCCAGATAAGAGGTAGTTATGCTTCGGTTTTGTGGATGCTGTAGTGATGGCAGGGCTCAGCTGTACTTGGGAATGGGGGAAAAAATATATATATATATATTTAATATATATATAATTAATTATATATATATTAATAATAATAATAATAATATATATTAATTAAATTTAATATAGCCTCCAGAGCCCAATTTGGGGCTTGAGCTCATGACCCTGAGATCAAGACCTGAACTGAGATCAAGAGTTGGTTGCTCAACCAGCAGAGCCAACCAGGTGCCCCTCAGTATGTTATTATGAATGTTATTACCATGTTCCCTCAGTTTATGAATGAAGAGCAGGAGTGGGAACATTTGCAATCCTGATTCTGTGCAAGAGTATTTTCCAGCTTGAATGGCTCCATGGGATATTGGGGATCTGGCTTCATGTCTTAATTAATTCACAGGCTCTAGAAGGGCTGCTTTTCCACCTCAGGTACCTGGATGTCCTCAGTCCCTCATTGGCCTCCGCCAGCCATGGTCTCCAATGACCCTGGAGGTACTGTGGCCCAGGCTGCCTGCAAGCGGATCTGTATGTGTGGGGCTACAATTAGTGGAAGTGCTGCCTGGAGAAATGCAATTATAGTCTGATCTTGGGGGAGAAAAAAAAAATTGAGCAAGTCAATAGAACAGAACATTGGTCTTGAGATAATGGGTTCCTGATGGTAGATTAATGTCAAGGCCAAGCCAAGAAGTTTATTTTCAAAGCAGGAGATATTGATCAGGCGCCAGCATCCCATAACAATAACTCTTCCTTTATACAAAATGACTGATGTGGAAGCGATGCTTTTGTCTGGCGGATATTGCCCAGCTCGTAGCTGGGCTAGCCCTGCCTTTTGGGAGGCAGAGTGGTGCAGAGCAGGTGGGGGACACCTTATCCCACTCTATTTTTGACCGTCTCCTGGAGAGTTGACTAGGCCGGCATCCAGCTCCCCGAACTCCATATTAAACTCGCATTAGCTAGCCAGGATGCGTCTCCAGCTCTGCCTGGCAGGAAACCTTCCTTTGTGTAGAGAATGATCAATCTTCAAATCCTTCTTCTTTGCTGTGACCTCTGGTTTCTTTGGCCCTGACCATGGTGGCCAACAGCCTGAAGTTTCCTGAAGGACCAGGATGCCCTTGATCTGCTGAGCGGTGTGAGTTGTCCCAAACACCCTCAGAATTCTGAGACGTCCGGAGCCCAGAAGGAGTCCTGGTTTGGGAGGAAGGGTTTACGCCTCAGCTTCCCTGCCTTGACCATGACCCACCGACAGCCAAAAGAGAATGGGAACTGCCTTTAGACACAGAGATCTGTTTGGCTGAAGCTGCTGTCAACCCCCGAGTCCTCTGGGAACACCCAAACAGCCTGAAAGGGCCCAGTGTAGGGCATGCCCAACTCTTCACAAGTCCCTTTAGCATCTTCCACACTGATCAGCACCTCTGTGGTGTTTGCTGGTTATTTGGAAGGATCCCAAGACTGGAGGGGACTCTCCCTCCAGGAGTATGACAAAAGCTGAAGGCCCAGAACGGGGTCATGACTCGCCCTGGGTGGGATGTGGTCACAGATGGTCTTGATCTCAGGTCCTGTAGTTCTGCTCATGGCCCTGGGCCCCCACTGGTGTACCGTTAGGGCCCTCTCCCACCTTCCTTCACAGCTGAGACAGCTGCCACTCAGACCCAGGACAGCCATGGCCCGAGGCTCTGAGCACACACCCCTCCCCATTCCCAGCACTGCCTTGTGCAGCAGTGTGGTTGGTACCAGGCCTTCACCTGTGGCACTGCGGCTTCACGGGAGCTGCAGTTTTCTGTGACCTGGGCGTGACAGCTCGCTACTACCTCACCAGGGTGCTCACGTGTAATGGGACAGTCGTGATAAGCACTTAGTTTGATGCCTGGGCGTGGCAGCCTTGACCATGTTCATCATTTCTGTTTGCAAAAGAACGAGAAGTACCACCACCTTGAAATCATACAGCATTTGCCCCTTTGCCCAACACCATCATGGTTTCTAACCCGTGGCCTGATTTCCGAAACGGAGAAAACTGAGACTCAGAGACATGAAGAGGTTTTTCTAACTTAGTGGCAGATCCTGTAGCTGATGAGAATGACTGGGCTGGCGGGGGGGGGGTGGTGGAGGGTGGCTGGTATAGCCATGGGCTACCTCTGGGGGCCTAGTTGCCCCAGGGTGCTTGTCTCTCCCCAAGGTAACACAACAGCAGAAGAAGACTCCAGCTGGTGGCAAAGGGGGTGGGGAACAGCCTGTAGCAGCCAGACCACATGTGGCTGGGACCCCACATATTTGGGTGCAGACACACATAGACCAACGAGATGGCATATTTGCAGCCCCTTTCTTCTGTCGGCTTCCTTCCCTCCCTCCCTGTCCAGCCCCTCGCTGGCCTCCTCACCCACAGGGAACATGGCTGCCTGTTATGGGGGCCGGGCTCCTCAGCACAAGGGGTATGCAAACACCGCCCCCTCCCACCCCTACACCATCAGCCCGTTTCTTGGTGCCTTTCTCCCCTGCAGAACGAGTACAAACCTAATTGTAAAAGCTTGCTCCCCATTCATTTTCATTGCTGCTTTGATTTATTTTATTAGCAAACTTCTTTTGTGTGATGACAGGCTTCATTACAGTGTCTATAAAAGACAATTACTTGCTCTTATCTTCTAAACTGAGGAGTAAAGAAACAAGTGGTGATATGCATCAGAAAGACACACCAGGTCCCAGAGAGCACATGGCAGAAGGGCCCGTCCTGTCGGGGGACCTCCCTCTGTTGAGGACACGGCTGCCTGGATGCCACCAGGCCTGGGCAGCTGTCCTACCTGCTGATGGCCAGGAGAAGATGACAGCCAGAAACAGCTTCTACTCTTGGCATTTTGGCTGGGGACCTCTAGGGAGTCCAAACCCTATTTAGTTGTACACGGGGAAAATAATAATAATAATTACCCCCCAGTTATTCTGCCATCTGTGTGCTCAGAAGGTGCCCAGGGTGGTTGTTAGGAGCTTGGTTTTAGAGTAAGGACTGAGGTCTAATCCAGGCTCTTAAGCAAGCTTTGGGAGTCTGAAAGCCTCAGTTTCCCTGTCTGTGAAATGGGATGAAGTTTTGTGTTTGCCCCCTGGGGTTGTGATGAGGTTGAAATGAGGTAATCCCGAAGCAGAGGGCTGTGAGCAATGTGTACTGGCGCACGGGAGCTGGCGGGCACTTCCTCAGGAAAGAAGAAACAGTGTTACATCTGTCTTTTCCCAGGCTCTCCTGCCAGCTATGGAAGGACCTCACTCATGGTAGTTTTAGATGGTTACTGGATGCAGCTGGTACAGAGTGGGAAAAAACTGGTTTTACTTGATTTTTAAAAACCATATGAATTTACTTTTAAGTTAATATTTTACATAATATTAATAATATTATGTAATATTAGTTTTAAGCATATGTGTATCTAAATTAATAAATTAAGTATTTAATTTAAGCATAGTTTTTAAGTTTTAAGCATATGTGTATCTAAATTAATAAATTAAGTATTTGATTAATTGAACCATATCCTTAGGTATTTATAGACAAGTTGGCAAAAAAATGGGTGATAGTTGCCTTACATTAGATTTTGTTTCTTAAACTAATAAAGAAATTCAGATAAGATGCAGGGTCCCTGAGGTTTGACTCGTACTTTGAATAGAGCACTCACATAACCAGCCAGTGAGGAAGGTGCTATTATACTTCTACATGTGAGGAACTTAAGGCCTGGGGAGATGAAACACCTTCATCCAAGGGATCCAAGGTCCCTCTGCTCAAAAATGGCAGAGCCCAGAGTGGAATCCAGGGTTGGCTCCCCCAGAACCAGGCAGCTCTGAGACCTCCAGGGAGTCTGCACCTCTCCTGTTTAATCTTTCTAAAAGCCTGGTCCTGACCCTGTTACGGTCTTCTGCCAAGCCCCCCTATCAGCACCTGTCTTGTCTGCAGAACAAACCGTACCCTCCCCCACCCCGGCTTGCAAACAAGGCTCTCTGCTACCTGTTCCTCTGTTCTCGGTCGCCTCCGGCCCTCTCTACATGCCCTGTACTCAGGCTGTGGAAGCCGCTGAGAACATGTCATTCGTTCACTTTTCTGCTCCGTGGAGCACCTTGCCTTTCTTTCCATCAGTAATACAGCCGTACTAACTCACTTCCTCCCTTTCCTTCTTTCATTCATTCATTTACACATGGCCTAGTCACTGGTCAGCCTTGCTCTAAAACCCTGTTGGAAAAACTGGACTAGAAACTCGCTGCCGAGCGTGGACCCAATGACCCAAGTCTATAGCTGGGGGAAGGTGCTGGGATGTGCTGGCCAACCCGCCAGGCAGCCTCCCTGTCTGCTCTGTCCTTCCACATCCAAGCCTGAGCTCTCTCTGTACAAGACCCCGCGTATTCATCACAGCCACAGTTTTCACCCTTGGGAACGTCAGAATCACCTGGAAAGCTGGCTAAAATAGACTGCCGGTCCCTACCCTTAGGGTGTCTAACGCAGCAGGTCTGGGGTGGAGCCTGAGAATTTGCATTTCTAACAAGTTCTCAGATGCTGAGATACTGCTGGTCTGGGGCCCACACTCTGAGCACCAGGACATACTGGAATAGTGACAGCCTCCCTCGAGATAAAGGTACTAGTGAGTTCACACAGATAGCCCTGTGAGCTTGGGATTACTAGTGCCCTTACAGATGTGAATATACAGCTTCAGCAGAAAGGGCAACGGAGACGTCCAAGGGCTCACTGAGAGTTCGCTCCAGAGCTGGGCCTGGAGCCGAGGCTTTGGCCTGTGTCTCGTCAGCCTCCATGCTCTTTCCGCTCCTGTCTTTCCTGCCTTCCTGCACCTGTAGCCCCATCACATCAGCTGCAACAGTGCCAACATTAATAGCTACGGTTTACTAAGCATTTATTATGTGCCAAGCCCTGAGCTAAGTTTAACACCGTTTGACTAACATGATGTTAACTCCTATACTATGAAGTAAGGATTATTCTATCCCCATCTGATAGCTACGAAGCTACGTCCAGAGAGGTTAGGTCACTTCCCCAAGGCTACACAGTGACTAGCTGATCGTGCCTGCACCAGAACCCAGAAGGCATGACTCTGCGCGCCAGGTACTTAATCCCACGGTGTGGTAACACAAGGGTTCTGATGGGAGCAGCTATCACTTACTGAATGCCTCCTTTCCGCCTGGCTCTAGGCCAGATAAATATTCCATGCCATTTAGTTCTTACAGCAAAGCTCTGAAGAAGCTGCTCTCGCCATTTTTAGTGATGAAAGAGGCGTGGAGAGACAGGTGTGTACTGGTTGCTTAGCCATGTACGACAGACGGCCTCGGGCCTCTGAGCCACGTCTCTGGAGGAATGGGGGAATTCGCAGGCCCCCGCAGACAGAGATGTTCATGGGATTTCAAAGGGCCTGCTCAGAGACATGAGCAGAATGCTCTCCCTGCTTCCAGGAGGCGGCTCTTAGGCTGGGAACCTGTGGCTGGCAGGGGTAATGTGCAGCCAGCATGCTCCCGGCATCCCTGGGTAACCCACTGAAGCAAAGAGCTAGCGCTGGGGGCCCGGCAGTGACACTGCAGCTGGTCCGAGTCAGAGGGGCTGGAAGGGGGAGGGGAGAGAGATAGGGAAAGGTGCTGGCATGCGGGTGCTTGGATGGCGGTCCCGGATTGCCTTCTGCCTCTTGGACTGGTCTCTGGAACTCATTTCTCCCTCCTGGGCGGCACCTGAACTCCCCTGGGGGCTGGACCTGACTTCCGGGCGCTGCCTGTAACAGTGGCCTCTCTCTAGGTGGGCCGCCTTTCCTCCACTCTCCCACGACGGGGAGTGACGTGAGCCCGGGGCTCTTCAGGATCAGGACACCTGGGATCTAGCCGAAGTTACCCTGGCCCAGTCACTGGACCACTAAAGACGTTGGGTCACAACATCGACTGTAACCAGTTTCTGGGGGTGCTCCTACTTTCTTTCCACACTCTTCCATTTAATCCTCCTGATGCTGCTGTGAGTTTTACAGAAGGAAAACCTGAGCATTTTCTTCTTGAAAATTTGCCCCAAATCTGCAGCCTGGGACTGGGTTGGGCTTTGACAGCTATATCCAACAGAGCAAAGCCAGGCCCTCTGACGGTCCTGCCTCTACTCAAACGTGATGGGTTTCCCTCTCCAACAAGGCTGTCTCCCGTCTCCTCATGTGGCATTCCTTTACTCCCTTGCTAACATGAGCCTGCCCCAGGGGAGCCTCAGGATGTACCTGTCTCTCAATCCTATAGGGTAGTGGCTGCTGCCTCTGCCTTCTTGAGCCCCGCTCCTGAGCTCAGGGCGTTCAGTCCTTTCCTGGGGTCTCCTCACTGTCACTGCCTTCCCTGGAGTCCTGCCTCAGTGGGAACCCTCATCCCTGAACTTGCAAATGGCCCAGACACAGCAGTGGGGTCTATATGGTGAAAGGGTGCTGGGAGGGCTGAAAAACTAACATTTTTTTCCTTCTTAGTTTAAAAAAAAAAAACAAAAAAACACAACTTAATTTTTTCCTGATTATAGAAGTGATAAGTACTTATGATGAACATATTCACTGTTACAGAAACACATCAGTAGAAGGGGATGGCCGCATCTGGAGCTCTCCTACCCCTGATGCCGTGAGGGACAGGAACCCTTCATGGCTCTGTGGGTCAGAGCCAGGCTGCGTCTGAGTCCAACAAGCAGGGCTGGCCTCCCCATTCCAGCTGTGTGATTCTGTGGAAGTGACTTAACTTGAGTCTCAGTGTCCTCGTCTACAAAAATAAGAAAATCAGAGCAGCACCCTGGGTGTTATCATGGAGGCTTAACGACAGTGTGTGAACAGTGCTGTGCAGGGAGCCCCACACTTTTCTAGTGTGTGTGCCCAGGAAATATTACTTGGCATTGAGGAGAGTCTCTGGGTTTTTGTTTGCTGGTTTGCCTTCCTCATATTTTTAAACACTAAACATGAGATCATATTCCATATATACTATCTTTCACTTTGGTTTAAACTTAATTTTGGAGGCATCTAACTTTTTATACTACTCCATTGTTTAGGTGTGTTCTAACTTACTTATACCTGTAGGATGTACATTTGGGTCATTTTCCATCGTTCCCTATTGTTAAGTAAGGTCTCAATAAATAGCTTCTACCTAAATCTTTGCTCATCCTTGTAGCTGTCTCTCTTGTACAAACTCCTGGGTATGGAATTTTAGGTCAAAGAATGTGCTTGCTTTGGCATGGAACAGATTTTGCCAAATTGCTATTCCCACGAGCTATCCACTTACCATGTTGCAAAGCCCTCCTCTCTCCTACAGGCTCGTACATATTGTCCTGCGGATACTTCCTTTCTCCTGGATCTCAGAGTTGAAGACAGCCTAACCGTGGCCTCCCAGAGATACTGGGCTGTCCTCCTTCTGGCTCATCCTACTGCTACTACTTCTACCAAGCCAGCCCTGTACCTGTGTAAGTCCAAGGGCTTTCCCCACGGCATCTTATTGGATTCTATCTCGTGGGATAGGAAGCAAAGTTATAACAGCACTGTGGGGGAAGTGAGGGCCAGAGAGGTCAAGCAATTGGTTTAGGGCCCCCAGATGGATGGATGGAGAGCCAAGATGAGAAGCCAGTGCCCTGCCTTCTTGCTGAGTACCCTTCCCACCATATCACTGTTACCCAAAGATGGTGATATAAGTCTGGGCGAAGGAAGTTTTGTCAGATATAAATTGATGCCACTCAGTTATTTAAAATACCTAATATGGGCCAGACACTGGGTCTAGAGATAACCGCCAGGGAGCTCACAGTCCAGTGGGGAAGACAGGCCACCCCTTGGGTCATGTCAGAGTGAGGAATCCAGAGCCAAGCCAGGACTGACGTTGGGGTGGACCCTAGCCAGTACAGGGAGCTCAGGTATGGCTGCATGTGGGCTGGCCAGACTAAGGAAAGGCGTTTCAAGAAGTGTGAACAGTTTGCTTCCAAAGATGACTTGACATATGAGCACAGAGCTTGTGAGTAGTTCCATATGGCTGGACACACACATCTGTGTGGACATCTGTGGTTTGCTCTGCCCCACATCCATTCTCCTTCTAGATGGAGTCCCTGGACTCTCCTCTGGGGAATCGGCCCAACCCCACTTTCCTGTCTCCAGGATGGGCAAGGAACCAGCAGGCCAGTGAGACTCAACTTGGGGACTTCTGCAGGAATGATGGGAAAGACAAACTCTCTTTCCAGTGGGATGCTGGGTATTTCCACAAGAGAAAGCCTGCCCGGATGAAAGCAGAGTCAAGGGACTGAGAGAGATGGAGGCCAGAGGAGATGGATTAGTCCCCTGGATCCAGCCAAGCCTGAAAGGTCCGTCCTGGAATTTCCACTGTGTGAGCCAACTGATTCCGATTTTTCATTGAAATCAGATTGACTAGGAATTGGGTCATCTGTAACTAAGAGTGCAGACTAAGGCAATGGGGCAAGAGGACAGGGGGAGGTTTGATGGACAAGCAGGGGTCAGCTCACAGAGGCAGGTACAGGCAGGCTATGGAGTTCAACATTTAACCAGCCACTAGGACCAGGGAAGATTCTAACTGCAAACCTGGAGAACTTTGATCGTCTGACTGTGCCTTTTAGAAACAAAATCTCTCCTGGCTGAGAGAAAGAGAGTGAGAAAAAAAAATCAATGACTCTTCCAGAAATTTCAGAGCCTTCAGAATACCTCTTCTAGGGTTTTCCCATCAGGATAGATGGCCTACCCTGGAATAGGAGCCAAAGTATTAATTCATCAGTCCCGATGGCGCATATCAATTTATCTTAATTTCTGAAAATACACTCGAGTCTTTCAGACCATTCTCTTTTCTCTGTCACCAAGAAGAAAACGGGTCTCAGCAGAGATGAAGCAGAGGGAATACCGCCCTTTCAAAACGTTCCGCTCTGGCTGAAATGGAACACCTGGCATCACAGGGAGGCGTCTCTGGCACATGAATGGGCTTTCCTGTCCCCTCAGCCTGGCGGGCAGGCCTTCCGCGGGGGCTTGGGGGACAATGCGCTGGAGATGAGCCATCACGGGCTCTGGGAACCCACACTCTCCAAGCCAGGAGAGAGAAAACTGAGGGAGGCCAGTCTCCCTTCCAGACCTGGGCGCCTCCTCATTACACAGAACACTTTCCCCTCGAGAAGAGAGACATTAATTGGATCAAATGAAACAGGAACCAGCCTCCTTCCCCCTCCCGGGTGAGAGACTTCCAATATGGCTTCATTACTGAGTCTTTTGTAAATAAACTGTGTGGAGAAAAATGCCATTTGTTCTGCTGTAATTGCCTGATGAGCATCATTAGATGGGTCTTTGAAACCCACAGAATGAAGTCTTTTTGGGTTTAGGAATTCCTTTGTGCAAAGCCTTCTCTGTTCACTCTTCTCCAGGGAGGGCGTTTCTGAACCGGGACTTCTTGACCATGGGGGTTGGTTTCTGGCCAGTGACACAATGGCTCTGTTTGACACACCGACACAAAGTTATTGAGTGCCTTGTCTATGTCAGGCAATCCTTTAGGGACCTGGGATACAGCAGTGAGTGAAACACACACACATTCCTATCGTACTGCCATTTCCATTCTGGTGAGCGCTCAGAACACAGGTGTGCCCATTTCTGGGCACACACTTGGTAGGAAACTTCATAAGTCAAGACTGTTTGCCGGATTGAGGAATTGTGAGGTTACAACTCTTTGGATTCCCTGTGTGTGGTTTCACTGTACCCATAAAGATGTGACATTTGGAAACGAGACCGCATGGCCTAGGGATATGAAACGAATGACATCTGTGCCATCACTTGCTAGGCCTGCACCCATGGCAGACATCACTAATCAATCACTGCCTTTCCTGATTAGCTTGGCTGCAGCTTTGGAATACACAGTGACACAGTGCTGGGTAGCCCCTATCCCTGAGCACATCGGAGTTGGCTGTGAGAGGAAACCTCTTTGCTATTTCTTACTTAGACTGTCATTAATTCACTTCACTGAGAGGCTGTAGAATATCCCAGTAAATTAAGAATAACCCCAGGAGCGGGGCAAAAACAGATGAAAGGGGGAAAGACTGTGGTCAACTTCACAGGCTTGTTTTCCTCTCAAGTGTCCATCTCTCCCTCTCCTGTCTCCACAAAGGCCTACGAAACGTGGCAGGTCAGAGTGCGGGCTCTGCAGTCAGGCACACCTGGGGCCAGGTCCTGGTTCCATTACTCCACCTATGTGGGGCCTTGGTCTGAGCCCCACTTCCCTGCCTGTGAAATGGGCATAATGATGACATCACTCTAGGATGCTGGGAGGATGAAATAAGCCAGCATGTGTGAAGGCCTTGGCACAGTGTCCTGTCAGCTATGAGCAGGGCCGAAACCCAGCTGTTGCACATCAGAGGGGACACAGACCTGTTTGCAGCTGGCGTCCACTCTGACTGGTTGGTGCTTGGACCCAACCAGGTTGGTGCTGTTAAATACTTCGACTATCAGCCCTGGACACGACTGTTAGTTTAGGGGCCAGGCCCCTTACGGAGACAGCTCAGAACTCCGGAGGTAGAACAAACACAGATTGCCCTTCAAACCAAAATAATGTGGCAGAATTCCAGGTTGTTTTCTTGCTAAGGAAGGGTTTACGTTCCCCAGTTCTGAACGGCTCAAGCAGTAGTGCGTGCAGTGACAGTAATGATGTTGAGAATGAAAACAGACTTTGGGATGTTGTTCAGGAGCACCCAACCAGCATGGTCACATTTAGTTTTCTGCTCGGCCCCGCGAGGATTCAAATATCATTAAGCTCATTTTGTGGAAGCAGAAACTGAAGCTCGGAGAGGTGAGCCTTCCTTATCCAAGATCACACAGCTGGTCGGAAGAGGCAGAGCTGGGATGTGACCCCATCACCGAAGTCTCAGTCACTGAGACAACGGTCTCTTGCATAAAAAGTTGGGGCCCAAGCTGGGGGCGGGGGGCGCATGGGGGTTGTGTTTTCCCAACAATGCTGCTACTGGCCATCCCCTGTGGGTGGGGATATGCCCTCCCAGGGCTCCCGGGGATGTTAGCAGCAGGCCCTGGCCGGCCCCAAGGGCACAGAATAAGCTAACCCTTTCCTCAGAGGGGCCAAGCCTCTCTTCTTCACCTGACTCAATGTGGAATCCCACAAGTGAAGGAGAGAAAGTGGCCCTAGAAGTGTGGGTAGCTAACTAGTAACCACCATTTCCCTATTACCATGGTCCAAGCTTCTAAAGCACATGGGTTGGTGTAGGGTAAATGTTTATTCGCTGAATCTTTTTTTTTTTTTTAAACATTTGTTGTTGTTGTTTAATTATTTTAGACAGAATATGTGCATGCACCCCCCCATGTAAGGGAGCAGGGGGAGGAGGAGAAGGCGAGCGGGGAAAGAATCTCGAGCAGATTCCCCGCTGAGCGCAGAGCCAGATGTGGGGCTTGACTGCTGGGCCCAGGGAACATGACCTGAGGCCAAACCAAGGGTCGGACGCTTAACCAACTGAGCCACCCAGGCGCCCCTCACTGGTTCTTTAAAAAATTCTACCAATTCTTGCTGGTTGTGTCCCCAGGTTGTATGTTAAGCACTTCTAAGATATTACCTCATTCAATCTTCACAACAGGTCTGTACGGTAGGTAGTATCATTACTCTCTTATTTCAGATGAGGAAAGAAAGCTAATGGAACTTGGCCCAAATCACTCCTGAGAAGTGGAGCTGGGATCTGAAACCACACTGAGAAGTGGAGTTGGGATCTGAAACCACAGTTTTCTAAGTCCACAACTTGGGCTCTTGACCACGACTGGTCTCTACGGCCCACTCCAGCAGTGATGGATACAAAAAGGAAAACCTGAGAGGTGTGGCCAGGAAGCACTCAGGCCACCTCAGGGTCTGGGAGGCCAGAAGACATCCTCAGAGCACAGGACTCCCTTAAACCTGTGTATCCTGCTTGTCCTGGTTTCTGTTCCCACAGCTGGTTCGCTGTGTGTCTCACTGGGAGACATGATACCATCCTCACTGGAAGTGAGACCTGTCTTACTCTAACGCTGCTGTCCTAAGAAGTGGCCAGTGTAAGAGCCGTGGTTAAGGCTGGTCTATGGCACCCCAGGTCCACTATCACACACAACAAGGAGTGGCCCATGGCCCCCGACTTCTTCACTTGAGCAATAGGAGCTGCCTGAGGGTCCAGGCTTTCCAGGCTCAGGACAGATGCCGAGGGGTGCGGCAGGGAGAAGGGGGCATCCAAGAAGGCGGCTCACCTTGAATGAGATTTCATACTGCTCCCCTCCCCAGATCTCCAGGCCTGGGTCATACCCGCCCAGTTCCCAGAACCATTTTCGATCCACAGCGAACAGTCCACCGGCCATCACGGGAGACCTGTCAGGGAAGAAGAGTGTGGTGTGAAAACCAAACGCCCCAGCCGCGTGCTCTGAGTGTGAGCGGACACTGCTGCTCCCCCGGGATGGTGTTGGCACACTGCCCTGTGAGCGCAGCCCACATGTCTAGTGGGGAATCCAAGGCCCTTCCAAGGGAGGGCTCAGGCTGTCTTCTATCTTGGCCGTAACAACCCTTCTTAAATGCTACCTTTTAACGGAACTGATCCAAAGCTTCTTTCAGCCCTTATTTGCAAGAGGAAATCATAGGAACGTGGGCCTTGCAGCTTCATTGGCCATGCCTCTCTGGTTCTCCCATGCATTCAGTTGTCTCAATCAGGTCCCTCCAAGCCTGTCTGGGTGTGGAATCTCTTAGAGAGAAGACAAAAACACAGCTTGCTGGGCCCTACTCCAGACCTATGAAGCAGTCCCTGGGGGATGAAGCCTAGGACTGTGTGTTTTCAGACAGGTTCCTTGGGTGATTTTCAGTCAGCTCAGCACTGGACATCTATTCTGCTGAGAGTTTGCAGAAGAAGACACAGTCTCTGTTCTCTCTGTTAAATTGGGATACAGCTAACTGCACACATTCACTGCCTCATTGCTCTAATCACTGAGTGCCAGCTGAGTTGTAGGTGCTGGGGGAATGTGGAGGTAAATCAGAGTTGACCTGGGACTTCAGGGGATGCTAGTATGGGTGGGCAGCCTCGTCAGGATAGTAAGATCCAGAAGATCGGTGCGGGGTAACAAGGGCCTCTGGCAGGTGCAGAGAGCACTATGGGAACACCAAAGGAGGGACTGTCTGCTTCCAGATCTTGGGAGGTGAGGAGGGGGGCTGGGGCAAGAGTCAAGGAAGGGTGCTTGCGGGGTGGCATTCGAGGTGGGTTTGGACAAGTGGGAAGTGAAGAGAGAAGAAGGAACCCTGGAGAGGAAAACCCCAGGAGCAGGAGCACAGGGATGATAAATTGGGGCACCATGGGCAACAAGACGTCAGCATGGCATCATGCCAAGCCCAAGGGGGATGCCAGACTGCAGCCCGCCTGCATCCCCCCCAGTGTGTCTCACAGGCCTGGTCCTTGGGAGGGCTACCAGTATTTGCTGAGGGAAGATCTCTCAGAGTTGCCATGTCCTTGTCAGGCTCCACTGAAAAACTCCAAACCCTCAGACCAGATAACATTCCAGCAGCAACTTCCCACCACCTCCTGGCCTTGGGAACTGCAAGCTCATGGAAATTGGGCTGATTGAAAAAGAACGTAGCTAACCCACATGCCTCCCAAGCTTCCCTTAGCAGGTGAGCCTTGACAGCAGAGGAGGGACTCGTTTCAAAGAAGAGCCCCTTGAATATTCACTGAGGGCTCAAATGTGGCAGGTGCTTGCCTGAACTAATTTTTTAATAAGACGGCTACTCCTCGTGTTGACCTCCTGAGATAGGCCTTGTCCTTCTCACCCTGCTGATGCATATAGAAACCAGAGCACAGACAGGTAACTTGCTCAAGGCTTCACAGCTACCAAGAAGGTTTTGAATCTTGAATCTTTGCCAGAACTCACACCCCTCAGGGCCACAAAACAATTCTTCCTGTCAGGCAGGAGCCATTAAGAGGCAGGTGATGCGTGACCAGGACAGGGGATCGGGGTCGGGAAGCCAGTCCTCCAGCTTCCTCTCTCCTTTACCTTTGGTGGGATCTGAGACAAAGCGTTTAACCACTTAACCCTGTGTCGCCTGGTACAGCAGCCACAGGCCATGTGCAGCTGCCAAACACCTGGAATGTGGCTACTCTGAACTGAGATGTGTTGGAAGCGTAAGATACGCCCTGGATTTCCAAGACTTAGTGTGAAAAAAAAATAGGGAAGGCCTCATTAATAAATTCAGGGGTGCCCGGCTGGCTTAGTCAGTGGGACTGCAACTCTTGACCTTGGGTTTGAGAGTTTGAACTCCATGCCGGGTGTGAGATGACTTAAAAAGAAAATCTTAAAAAAAAAAACAAACCCAATTTTGAAGTGTGGGTCACATGTTAAAATGAGACTATTCTAGGTATACTGGGTTATGCAGAGTATATTACAAAAATGAATCTTAGCTGCTTCTCTTTACCTTTTTTATGTGGTCACTAGGAAATTTGAAAGTACTTTTGCAGCTCGCATTATATACGGACAGTGCTGACTGCACACCTCTGGGCTGGTCTGCCCATCTACACAATGAATGCGTAGCTGTGTTTCCAAGCTCGCATTGCCATTATATTTCTGAAAGTACCCAGTATTATGAAAAATAAGGTGTCTAGTATCAACTTTCCTTTGTCTCCTGCAGGTTGTGCGGTTTGGGGTTTTCTTGGCAGGAGCCGCAAACACCCGGCCTTGGAGGGGCAGGGAATGTTTTGGAGCCTTGTGGTTCACGGGAAATCAAACCCAAGACTCTGTACAGGGAAATCAGCCTGGGTGGAAACCAGGGTCAGAGGCCAAGGAGCTGCTGTGGAACCGGGAGGATATTAGCCTTAAGGCATTTAGATGCCGGAGGCTCGCCTCCAGAGGGAGGCCTCCCCTCCCGCTGTGTTCAGCAACAATGACAACAACTCTGTGTTTAGTGTCTACCACCCGCTTTCCCGACATCATCTCCGACTCTCACAAAACTCTATTCCTAGCCGCCCTTTCAGATGGAGAAATCTGAAATTCAGAAATGCTACCTTCTCCGCTCAAGGGCAGGCACTAAGTGGACGAGGCTCGGTTCCAGCAGGGGCTGCCACCAAAGCCTGGGTCCTTTAAACATCATCCTACTGCCCTGTGCCTACAGACTGCCTGCTGGCTGGCCCCGTGGAGGGGTGTGCAGAAAATGACCCGGATTTTTCCAGTGGCCTCCCCCTGGGTTTTGTCCAAGTACAGTTACAGAAAAGACACTTCTGGAAAGAATCAGGATACAACAGGTGGAGAGTCGCTGAGGAAGCATCTAGGCCAATGGCTCTCAACTGTGGCTGCACACCAGCATCCCCTGGGGCTTTAAGGAGCATGGATACTGAATCCCAGCCCCAGAATCCAGTGCAACTGGGCTTGGGGGTGGCTGGTGGGTTTTGTTTGTTTGTTTGTTTGACAAACTCCCCAGGTGACACCAGTGTGCAACCAGGGTTGAGCGCCACTGCCCTAGGGCAGGCCTGATGCCTACTGGGAGACACGGGGGAGAGCCCCAGAGGAAACCAGAGGTGGTCTCTGCCACTAAGCAGCTGTGGGGAATGGACTTACTCTTTCCTCATCCTGCACTGAGAAGATGAACATGCGAGACCCATCTTTACACACATTTCAAATGTAGGGCCTACAAGTCAGCTTACAGTACGAGTGCAAGCCAAAAGGGGTTCTGGTCACCCCGAAAAGTCTGTTTTCTGTAGCCCATGTCACCTTGGGCATGTCTCATGTCCTCTGTGAGCAGCAGGGTCTGCATCAGGCAAAGGTGGAGAACCGTACCCCACCCAGGGCACCTTGGTGAAGATTGTATGTGGACAAGTAATGACCCCCTTCTCAGATGGGAAGCATGAGGCACAGGGAAGCTGGGGTTCACTGGGGTTAAACTGTGCTTAAGCAGGTGTGGTACACAGGATAATGGTCCCCAAAGAAGCCAATGCCAACCTCCTGGAATCCTGGAATACGTCACATTTGCAAAAAGACTTCGCAAATATAATTAGGTGAAGGATCTGAGATGGGGAGATTGTCCTGGTGGTCCCAGTGCAATCACAGGGGTCCTCGGACATGAAAGGAGGGCCAGAGTGAGAGAAGGGGATGTGATGATGAAAGATGGATGGAGGAGGGAGAAGGAGTGGGAGGGGGGAGGGATTGAGAGGGAGGGGTGGGGGGAAGGGGGAGAGAGGGAGACTTGGAGGTGTTACGCTGCTGACTTTGAAGATGGAGAAAGGAACCAAGAGCCAAAGGAGTGAGCAGCCTCTAGAAACTAGGAAGTGCAAGCAAATGGATTCCTCCTTAGAGCATCCAAAGGGGACACAGCCCTGCCAATATGGTGACTTTAGCTTAGGAAGACTCCTTTTCAGACATCTGAGCTCCAGAACTTTAAGAGAATAAATATGTGTTGTTTTAGTAAGTCAGTAAATCTGTGATCATTTATAATTAGGAAACTAATACAGCCAGGAAGCTGGGTATTGGCTTTCCACAGGTTTTTCCACACCTCCAGCAGGGGAGCCAGAGTGGCCCACAGGACAGCACAGGACAGGCGCCTGAGAGGCCCTGGCTCTAATTCTGGTCTGGCTGCTAACTTACTGTGTAAGTCAGCTGCACCCTCCCTCCCTGGGGCCTCAGTCTCCCCATCTGCAAGGGGCTGTAGTCTATTACCTAGTGGTCCCCTTGGCTTTCACATTCTAGGATATTACAGGTCCACTCCACACACTCCAAACTTCTACCATGGGACAAGCTGCGATTTCCCGAACACTTCCCTAATCTTTCCGAGAGGGTGTAACTAAAGGATGGGAGACCCGGCTCCAGAGGCAGACAGACCTGCGTGCGAATCTAGCCTTGACCCACTTGAGCTGGGAAAGCTGCCTCACCCCCTAGAGCCTTTGTGCCCCCGCTTGGACAAGATGGAGAATAATTCTGACTACCTGTGGTTGTGGGGGGTTAAAGAGGACCTGCACACAACGTGCTCAGCACTCAGCTGGCACTTAGCAAGGGTTCAGCCTGTGCTGCTGGTGCTGCTGACAGGGATTACGATTGTGCACTAGACTTAAGGGACAAAGCCACTGGGCTCACCCCTATGGGCCGTCTGGCCAACCACAGACATGGACAAAGAAGAGGTGGCCAGCTGGGAGCTCCCTGAGCTGAGGCTCTGGGACAGGCTGGGAGGGGCTGCGCTTCCTGTTGGGGATGTCGGCCCTGTCCCCATGCTCCATACTCTTGGGAGAGGGGGTGATCCTGAGTTGGGTGTGTTGGGAAGGGGTCACCGGGTCAGCCACTGGGACCAGCCTGGGTCGCTTGTACTTACTCAAATGGGTCGCTGGGGTCAGCTTTCTGCAGTTCTGGAGGAATTGGGATCCGCTTATAGTACATCTCCCAGTCAAAAGCGCCCCGCATGGCATCCCCCGCCTGTGTTTCGTACCGGAAGTCATCGTGGTCAATCACGTCAATCATCGGGCACACGATGGTCTTGCGGTTCCGAGCGATACGGTCTGAAGAAGCCAAGAGATCCCCGTTAGGGAGGCGGGACCCCACTCTGCAGCTTACTCACATTTTTAATGTGCCCTGAGTGAATTCTCTGAACACTGGAATTTGAGAATCCCAAGAAGGGAGAGCACAGGCTTTAAGGAAGATGGGCCAGGCCTCCCATCCCAGCCGTGCTGCCCGTGAGCCACATAAATAATGTCTCTGAGCCCCAGTGTTCTTTGTGAAACAGGGAGAAGGGGCTCCGAGTCTCAGGTGGCTGAGTACCAGACACCGTGACAGCTAGAGGTGCTCAGCACGGTCGCCTGTAATGGTCAGCACTATGGTGGAGAGAGGCTCATTTTCTTCAGGGAGACCTCCTGTCCTAGCCTGTCAGGCTCTACCTTGCAGGTCCTAACCTTGACTTGTGGCCCAAAGTAGTTAGGCATCCTGGCACGTGTTGCTGAGAGCTTCTCAGAACTTCGTAGCTATGGTCGGTGGCTGAGTGGCCCTCCCTGTGAGAGTTCAGCTCAATTCTTCCAATGGTGGCAACTACTGAAGAGGGAATGGGCTATGTCATGAGTCCCTCATGACCTGACACGTGCAAGTGGGGCCTGGCAGACCTCTGCTCTGCAGGAATTCTCTAGGCTAGGGGATTCAAGATGGCGGGTGGGCTCCCTAACTGGATGGCCTTTCATGGTCCCCTTTCAGTCAGGAAGAAGCTGATTCACTCTGCTCAACCTACCAACCAGAATTTTAAGCTTTGGTTGGCTTTGTTCTTCAATGTTCCTTCTGCGAAGAAGCTGGGGTATGCCAGCGATCGGGGAAGATGATCTGCCATAAGGGGCAAATGGGCTGTGCTTAGGGGCCTGTCTTGGGCCAGCAGTCAAGTTCAAGGCTTGGAGAGTGGACCCTGGTAGGGCCAGTGGAGGCTGGCAGCTGCCTAGGGTTCAGGCTTCATCAAACAGAGTTTTCTTGCCTTTTTCTAAGCTGCAAGACACGATCCATAGGTGGTTCATGAAACTGATTCAGTGTATCTGTAAAATGAACCAAATAAGAATACTGACTGTCAGGGTGCATTCCAAGTGAAAAATAACTTCTTCAGGAAAAGTGTTTTAATCCTGCTGCATGGGTGTGTGTTTGAGTACCGGATTGAGATGTCCAGTGTATTTCTAACTGTGGCCCATGATCAAAACAGATTGAGAAATGCTCCTTTCAGCAGCGTGTCCTCTGGCTGCCAGTGCCAGTGCACCCACGCGGTTTACAAGCCCGCCAGGGCTGCCCCTGCCCCAGCTGCACTGAATCAGAATCTCTGGGGGTGGAGCCTGCGTCTGCCTGGTGAATGGGCTCCCGAGTGATGCTTAGTGAAGTCGAAGAAACTTCTCCAAGGAAAGATCTAGAGAAGTGCTTCCCTTCCCAATTATTCAGGGCCGTGCAGGGGATTTCACTCCTATGGAGGCTCTGGGCCCAGGACACAGGGCTCTGCTGGAGGTTGACTGATTGTGGGAGGTGGTAGGTCAAGGGTGGCATCGGACAGACAGCATTCTGGGGTGCTGCACTCGCTGGGGGACAGAATGCCCAGGTCCAGACCCTGAAGTCATCACCTATGCACAGCAGTACCTTGATAGTTATCTGATGCCTCTGAACCTTGGTTTCCATGCCGACAAAATGGAGAACGACAACACTAGTCTCCTGGGGTCCCTGTGAAGACCGAGTGGGACAGTGGGGCCAACATGCTCAAGCCAGCCTCTCACACACGCGCACATCCCATCAGCACGCTGCATACATGGTCTGTGACCAGGCTTGCGGAAAGAAGCTCAGAAGCTGGGCATCTCCCTCGTTCTCTTGGTGCTTTAGTTCTCTCATTTGTTGTATGTGGATAATAATGCCTGGCCTGTCTGCTTTACCCCATACCCATCAAATTCAAATGTGGCTGTGTCGTTAAAAAGCTAAGGGACTAGCAGAGCCATGTGGATGATGATGATCATGATGATGATGATGACGATGAGGAGGAGAGTAGTTGTGATGGAAATGAGGATCAACAGTGGCTTTCCTTTGGGGGTACTGAACCCTTCTCAGGCTCAGGAATGCCTCATTGCCACAGAAGGCAGAGTGAGCTACGCCAAGGAGGTGTTTGTTCCCGGTTTTGAGACAAAAGCCCTGATGCGCACTGTGGGCTGCTCATCTGAACAGGGACAGACTTTTACTTCTATACCACCCGTTCATGTTTCTATCGGAAAAATAAAAAATAAAAAGAGGGAGCATGTTTCTTCCATGTATTCTGCAGATTATGACAATTACCCTCATGTATTTCCATAGAAACAGAGTTAAGGGCTATTTAGGCTCCCAGTTCAGCTTCGCGCCCCACCACTTGCTTCTCTTTATGAGTCACTGGATAACCCAACAAATGGGTTCTTCTTCAGCACCGTCAATTAGGTGATTGATGGTGAGGCTTTTTTTCTTCCTCTTTCCCTTTTTCTCTTTCAGTAACGAGAGGCAGATGCAGACACCTCTTGGCTTAATTAAATAAACAGTGTACCAGAAAATTTGTGTTACATCCTTTTCCTAACCCGGTGGGATCCTGGACCCTTGGGGTCAGAAGCATGAGGTTCCACACTGATCGGTGTCAGAGAACAGATTTGCTGGATTATCCCATTAAACTGTGTGGGTTTTGCTTCCAGTTTTCACCTCTGCTTGGTGGCCTAACTAGGGCCCCTCCAAGTGTGGTCCCTGGAGCAACAGCGTGGGCACTACCTGGGAGCTGATTAGAAATGCAGCTTCTCAGGCCGTACCCCTAGATCTCCTAAGTCAGAGACTCTAGGGTGGGCCCAGCACTCCGTTTTTTTGTTTGTTTGTTTGTTTTGTTTTGTTTTGTTTTTTTAAAGATTTTTATTTATTTATTTGACAGAGAGAGATCACAAGTAGGCAGAGAGGCAGGCGTAGAGAGAGGAGGAAGCAGGCTCCCCACTGAGCAGGGAGCCTGACTTGGGGCTCGATCCCAGGACCCTGGGATCATGACCTGAGCTGAAGGCAAAGGCTTTAACCCACTGAACCACCCAGGCACCCCTAGCGCTCTGTTTTAAGGAGTCTTTCAGGTGATTCTGATGCAGGCTCACGTTGACCCTAAACTTTAGTCCCCTTTGGTCCCCAGCTCTCTGTTGTGGACAGCATACCCACCCATGTGTTAGGAGTTCAGCTTCTCTCTATATTGACAACTCTTCTCTGATTTGCCTCTGTCCCTGTCCCTCACCTGATTCCCGGTCTCAATGGGTCATTTCCTCCATGCCCTCCTGTTAGCTCCAGCTCACGGCCTTCAGTGAATCTGAGCTCTGCAGAACTCAGACCTCTCCCTCAGCCAGCTATGAGGCACCTCACCGCCCAGAATCCAAACCTCATGCCTCCCTTCTGTCTGCAAGGCTGTGGTGGATGGCTGCTGGATCGTGCTACTCTGTCCACAGCCCTTCTCTGATAGCTGACAGAAACTCTCCAGAGAGGAAAGGAGTTTAGGGAAGGCAGTGTGGTGTTGTGAGAGTGGACAGACTTTGGGGCCAGACAGATGGTGACTTTGACACTTACGACCCTAAGGGAACAATACTGAGTCACCCGGTATATCTGAAACTCAAATTCTTCTACAATTCTGACCTGGCATGGTTTTGTGAGGACTGGAGATAATGCTTACAAGTTTCCTGGCTTGGTAGCAGTACTGTGAAGGTTAACTATTCTAAGTTGCTAGGATAATGTCCCCTACAGTTTGGTTCCTACCATAGACAGCCTTGGCTTGCTTTCCAATAAAGCTTGAAGTGATCTGGGGGAAGCAATCATGTAAGTAGATGTTAGTGTGCTGTAGTCACTTCCCCTCTCAGCTTTCTTCTCTATAAAATGAAGGGACAGGGCTTGAGTGAATTTTTAAGGTTTCTTTGGGCATTCCTGCATCCTGGGGGCACCTGAGCTGGCTGGCTGCATCTCAAGCAGCCAAGGGAAGCTGTGTGGACGATCCCTGCAGAAAGCTGGGGCTACCTAGCCTTGGGAGGCCACTTACCGAGCAAGGGGGGGAGCCAGTTGACATTGGCCTCACAGTGTGAATCTAAGAATGTGATCACATCTCCCGTTGCTGCCGAGGCCCCCAGCATTCGGGTCCTTATCAGCCCTTCCCGTTTCTTGGTTCGAAGAATCCTCACACTGGGGAAAAGAGCCATGTAGTCTTCAAGTGGCTTCTTCAGGTGCTCTGTGAGAGGGACAGAAGGGGACAGACAGGTAAAAACAGCTGCTTAGTGACCATTCTTGCCACCCCTCCCTTACGTGTGCCTGTACTTTAGAGTTTAGACGCAGCTTTCCCGCTGGGTGCCTCGTTGGCCCTTACACGCAGGATCAACACCTGTACGCCCTACATGGGAAAACTGAAGCCAAAAGTGGTCCAGGGACAGTGTTGGGCCTGGAACACACAGAGCTCGTTTCTATGAGAGGGTGCGCAGCATGACTGGGACCTAGTCCCTCTCTTTCCGGAAACAGTACTCCGAAGTTGCTTTGTGAAACTGCCACCCCTTCTTCTTAGGAGCAGCTCACTCCAACTTCTGGAGCCGAAAGGGCAGGAGCATGTGGCACGGGCCCAACCAATCAGGGCCTTTCATTTCCTTGCCTACAGTGTAATTGGTTCAGGGATAGCCACGTGACTCCAGTAGCTTCAAATAATGAACACTTGAGAATTTTTTTTTTTTTTTTGGTACCATGGAAAAATGCGTTTTACTAGAGTTGTTAAGTTGGTTGGCCATAAATCTGGAGGTGCTGTTGACAGCTTTGGCAAATGAGGTGATGAGAGGTGGGAAGCGGGGTTCCTGCTGGGACTGAAGTAAGTGTAAGAAGAGTAGAGATGGAAATGATCCTGATGGCAGTTTTGATTCCCCAGATTCCCCTGTGCTCCCGGCAGGCTGACTCCTACATGATCTTACTACATGTGAAACAAATTTCTCTTTTTGCTTATTCTAATGTAGGCTGGGTTTCTGCCTTCTGCTTGGTAAAGTTGTTCTAAATATATCTGGAAGGTAGTTTCTTTTTACTAAAAGTCCCAGACTTAACACTGGTGTCTCTTGATTTTTTTTTTTTTTAATTTTTAAATTTTTAATTAACATATAATGTATTATTAGCCTCAGGGGTACAGGTCTGTGAATCGCCAGGTTTACTCACCCAACCAGACTCTCCATACCCCCGGCTCCCCAGCAACCCTCAGTTTGTTTAGTGAGATTAAGAGTCTCTTATGGCTTGTCTCCCTCCTGATCCCATCTTGTTTCATTTTTTCCTTCCCTAACCCCCAAATCCCCCATGTTGCCTCTCAAATTCTTCATATGAGGGAGATCATATGATAATTGTCTTTCTCTGATTGACTTATTTTGCTCAGCATAATACCCTCTAGTTCCATCCACATCGTTCCAAGTGGTAAGAGTTCATTTCTTTTGATGGCTGCATAGTATTCCATTGTGTGTGTGTCTGTGTATCTGTGTATCCCACATCCATTCATCTGTTGATGGACATCTAGGCTCTTTCCATAGTTTGGCTATTGTGGACATTGCCGCTATAAACATACAGGTGCACGTGCCCCTTCAGATCACTAATTTGTATCTTTAGGGTAAATACCCAGTAGTGCGATTGCTGGGTCATAGGGTAGCTCTATTTTCAACTTTTTGAAAAAACTCCATGCTGTTTTCCGGAGTGGCTGCCCCAGCTTGCATTCCCACCAACAGTGTTGGAGGGTTCCCCTTTCTCCGCATCCTTGCCAGTATCTGTCATTTCCTGACTTGTTAATTTTAGCCATTCTGACTGGTGTGAGGTAGTACTTCAACGTGGTTTTGATTTATAGTTCCCTGATGCCGAGAGATGTTGAGCACTTTTTCCTGTGTCTGTTGGCCATCTGTATGTCTTCTTTGCAGAAATGTCTGTTCATGTCCTCTGCCCATATCTTGATTGGATTCTTTGTTCTTGGGTATCACTCTTAATGATGAAATACTAAATGCTTTTTATCCTATGGTCAGGATAAAGACTGTATACTCTCTCACCACTTCCATTCAACACTGTACTAGAATTCCTAGCCAGTGGAACTGGCAAGACAAAGAAATAAAAGGCATAAAGATTGGGAAGAAAAAGGATACAGTATCTTTATTATAGATGACAGGAAAATTCTAGGAAATCTACAAAGAAGCTAGAACTAATAGGTTCACTTAGCAGGATATCAGGATACAGGTCAACTCTTAAAGAATTAATTGTGTTCCTATGTACTGGCAGATTAAAAAAAGCAACTGGAAAATGCAATTAAAAATGAATACCATTGCAATTTGCAATTAAATGAAAAGAAGTAAAAACTGCACACTTTGAAAGCTGTAAAGCACTGTTGAAACATATAAAAGACTAAAATAAATGGAAAGATAGTCCCTGCTCATGGATTGGATGACTTAATATTGTTAAGATGGCAATACCTCCCATATTGAGCTAAAGATTCAATGAGCTAAAAAAATCACAACTGAATGCTTTGCAAAAATTGGCAATTGACAAGCTGTATCCTAAAATTTATGGAACAGATCAAGGGATTCAGGATGGCTAAAGCAATCTTTCAATTATTTATACATGAACATCCATAGCAACACTATTCACAACAGTCAAATGGTGGAAAGAATCCAAGCTTCCATCAACTCATGAGTGGATAAAAAACTATGAAATATATCCATGCAATAGAATATTACTCAACCATAAAAAAGGAATGAAGTACTGATACAGGGTACAATGCAGATGTACCTCAAAATGATACACCAAGTAACAGATGCCAGACACAGAAGGTCACATATTATATCATTCTACTTGTATGAAATTCCAGGATAGGTAAATCCATAAAGATCACAAGCAGATCAGTGATTACCAGAGACTGGGGCAGAAGGAGAAATGGGGAGTGACTACTTAATGGCTATGGGGTTTCCTTCTGATCAATCATACTATAACTAGGTGATGGTTGCACAACACTGTGAATGTACTAAATGCCAATGAACTGCATCCTTTAACATGGTTAATTTTATGTTATGTGAATTTTACCTCAATTTAAAAAAAATGGTTAAAAGATCTGAATAGGCACTTCTCCAAAGATGATACACAAATGACCAATAATCATACGAAGAGAAGTTCAACATCCTTATTCATCAGGAAAATGAAAATCAAAACCGCAATGAGATACCACTTCACATCCACTAGGATGGCTATCATGAAATAGTCAGATAATAAATGTAGACTGCGAATAAGAATCTTCATATACTGCTGGAGAGAATGTAAAATGGTGCAGGCACTTTGGAAAAGAGTCTGGCAGTTCCTCAAGCAGTTAAGCAAAGTTACCATATAACCCAGCAATTCCACTCCTAGGTAAATACCCAAGAGAAATGGAAACACATGCCCACCCAAAAATTTGTCCTCTGATGTTCACAGCAGCAATATTCAAAACAGCCTCAAAGTGGAAGTCATCCAAATATCCATCAGCTGATGAATGGATAAACAAATATATCCATACAATGGAATACTATTCAGCAATAAAAAAGGAAAGAGCTGTTGCAATAATACTGATGATTGTGAATCTTAAAAACAGTATGCTGGGTTGAAGCAGTCAGAAACATAAGTCCAGATACTATATAATTCTATTTATGTGAAATTTATAGAAAAGCAAAATTATAAGGACAGAAAGAAAGTTAGCAGTTGTCTGGGGCTAGGTGGGGAGTGGGGACTGCAAACAGACACAAGGGAGCTTTCTGGAGTGATGAAAACATCTAAAACTGGATTATAGTGATAGTTTCACAACTGGGTAAGTTCACCTAAGAACACACTGAACTGAACACTTAAAATGGGTGATTTTTACATTATGTAAATTGTATCTGGTTAAGGCTGTTAAATAAAAAAAAATGTATTTCTATGTACTGGCAAAGAACAATTGGGAAGCACAATAAAAATACCCTTTATAAAAGAGCTTCCTATAGTTAAAGACCCAAATAAATGGAGACATAAATCATACATATAGATTGGAAGACTCCATATTGTTAAAGAGTCAATTCTCTTCCAATTTGTCTATAGATTGAATGCAATCCCAATAAAATCACTGCAGGTTTTGAAACTGACAACTTGCAAAGAACCTAGTATAGTGAAAACAATCTCGAAAAAGAACAAAGTTGAAGGACTCACACTGATTTCAAAATGTATTATAAAGTCAAAATAACAACACAGTGTAGTACTGGCAAGGGATAAACAAAAGTGTCAATAGAATAGAATAGAGAGGCCAGAAGTGGACCTAATATATATATATATATATATATATATATATATATATATATATATCGTTGACTGATTTTTGACAAGGCCACCAAGGCAAATTCAATGAGATATTATAGAATTTTCAAAAATGTGAAACGAAACAAACGAGCAAAGAAAAAAAAAAGAGAGAAAGACAAACCAAGAAACAGACTGAACTGCAGAGAACAAACTGCTGGTTACCTGAGGGAAGGTGGGCGGGGGGAAGGGGTGCAGAGACAGGGGAAACAGGTGATGCGGAGGAAGAGTTCACTTACAATGAGCAACGAGTCATGTATAGAATTGCTCATCACTGTATTGTATTCCTGGAACTAACAGAATACTGTATGATAACTCTACTGGAATGGAAATAAAAAACTTTAAAAAAATAAGACATGTGCTAGCATAAGTGGTAGACACATGAAAAAAGACAAACCTCAACCCCTACCTCATACCATACACAAAAATAATTTTAGATGGATGGCCGGTTTAAACATAAAGTCTAAAGCTATAAAGCTTCTTGAAGAAAACCTAGGAGATTATCGTTGTGAACTTGGGGTAGGGAAAGATTTCTTAGGATATAAAAAGCACTAGCCCATAAAAGAAAAAAAAAAACTGATAAACTGGACTTGATTAAGAACTTGATCTTCAAAAGATACCAGTAACAAAATGACAAGGCAGGCAACAGTCTGGGAGAAAATATTCGTAAGACACGTACCCGACAAAGGACTTGTATCCAGAATTTGTAATGAATTCTGACAAAATCAATCATAAAAAGATGACCAATGTAAAACTGGGCAAAAAAACGTTGAAATATTTTCACAAAAATACATTTCACAAAAGAACTGACATACAAATGGCCTATAAGTATATGAAAATCATGACCCAAATTAAAAGCCTGAGATGCCATTCCCTATACATTCCCCAGATGACAAAAAGGAAAAATGGGAAAAATATCAGTTTCTGGGGAAGAGGTGAACCATTGGAACTCACTCCTTGCTGGAAGAAATATAAAGTGTGCAACCACTTTGAAGAGCTGTTTGATTCTTTCTCATAAAAGTAAATGGGCACTACGTTTGTATCTTTAGGGTAAATACCCAATAGTGCAATTGCTGGGTCATAGGGTAGCTCTATTTTCAACATTCTGAGGAACCTCCATGCTGTTTTCCAGAGTGGCTGCACCAGACCTGTACCCCTGGGGATAAAAATATATGTTTATAAAAAATAAAAAATTAAAAAAAAAAAAAAGTAAATGGGCAGGTGTCCTCTATCAGCTATTCTATTTACAGTTATTCACCCAAGAGAAACAAAACATACCCCCTCCCCCCAAATGAGAGTGCTTCATAGTAGTTTTATTTATAGTAGCACCAACTAGAAACAACCTAAATGTCACCAACAGGTGAAGGGATACACAGGTCATGGTAGAGTCATACAATAGATTCTACACTCAGCAAAAAAGAGCAGACTTTTGATATATCCAACCCCATGGATGAATTGCAGAATTATTATGTTGAACCAAAGAAGCCAGATACAAAAAAACTTAATGTATGATTCATCTGAAGTTCATCAACAGCCAAAATAATCTTTGAGGATGGAATTAAGAGCAGTGTGCCTTGAGGTATAGGGACTGGCTGGAAGGAGCATGGGGGAAATTTCTGGGGTGAGACAATTTCTGTACCTTGACTGGGGTGTTGGCTTCTTAGGTGTACATACCTGTTATGCCTCATGGAATTGTGTACTTAACACAGCTGTGCATTTTTTCATTATTTGCAATTTTTACCTCAATTAAAAAAATATTGGTCTATCACACTTAACACCCAAAAAACAAATACTCTAGTTAAGAAATGGGCTGAAGACATGAATAGACATTTTGCCAGAGAGGACATCGAGATGGCCAACACACACATAAAAAAAGATACTCAACATCATCACTCAACGTCAGGGAAGTAGAAATCAAAACCATGGTAAACTACCACCTCCGACCTGTCAGAATGGCTAAAATTAACAATACAAGAAAAGAGAGGTGTTGGCAGGGATGAGGAGAAAGGGGAACCCTCTTGCCCTGCTGGTGGGAATGCAAATTGGTACAGTCCCTCTGGAAAGTAGTATGGAGGGTCCTCATAAAGTTAAAAATAGAACTATCCTATGATCCAGCGATTGCACTGCTAGGTATATTTATCCAAAGGATATAAAAATACAGATTCGAAGGGACACATGCACCCTGATGTGTACAGCAGCATTATCAACAACAACCAAACTACGGAGAGAGCCCGAACGTCCACTGACTGATGAATGGATAAAGAAGACATGGTATATACACAGTGGAATATTATTCAGCCATCAAAACGAATGTTGTCATTTGCAACGATGTGGGTGGAACTAGACAGTATTATGTTAAGTGAAATAAGTTAGGGAAAGACAAATACCCTATGATTTCACTCATGTGTGGAATTTAAGAAACAAAACAGATGAACATATGGGAGGGGGAAAAGAGGAGAGAGGGAAACAAACCATAAGACTTAAAGATGGACAACAAACTGCGGGTTGATGCAAGGAGGTGGCTGGGGGATAGGCTGGATGGCTGATGGGCATTAAGGAGGACACTTGCTATGATGAGCTCTGGGTGTTGTACGTTAAGTGCTGAATCACAGAGCTCTCCTCCTGAAACCAGTATTGCAGTGTGTTGACTAATTAGAATTTAAATGAAAATCTGAAGGAAAACAAATACTGGTCAAAACACATACTTGTTCTCTCTCTGGCTCGGCTGGGAAAGTTGGAGCTGACCGGGAATCAGGAGAACTGGGCTGTGCTCCCATGCCCAGCACAGTGGGCCCGTCCTTGATTTCCTCTGGGCCTGAATCAGGGTTTGCATCAGAAGGTCTTGCAGGGCCCTGGACCCAGACCTCACATAAGCCCAGTTCGCACGTGACCAGAGCTACTGGGTGATCCCCTTCCCTAACCCAGGCCCCAAATCCTGCTCTAAATTCACTCCATCCGGGGTTAGGGCTGGAAGGGCCTTCTAAAGTCCGGGGTGCGTCGAATCAGCAGGTGGGCTGGCTGCAAACGCAGCTGTGCTGGGCACCATCCCAGGGCTTTGACTTGCTGAGCCCGGGGCAGTAAGTGATTCTGATGCACAGCCAGGCCTGCAAACTAACAGAGTGGTTCTGTTTCTTTATTTTATAAAAAAGATTTTATTTATTAGCTTGAGAGAGAGCGAGAGCATGAGCAGGGGGAGCGGGGAGGGAGAGGGAGAAACTGACTCCCTGTTGAGCAGGCAGTCCAACTAGGGCTTGATCCCAGGACGCCAAGATCATGACCTGAGTTGAAGGCAGACACTTAACCAATTGGACCACCCAGGAGCCCCTCGGTCTCTTTATTTTAGAGACAGAAAGCTGAGGTCCAGAGAAGGGAAGGAACCTTCCTCTGACATATACTTAAAAACAGGCCTGATTTCAAACCAGAATCCCCTGGCTGCCAGAACTCAATGACCCTTTTTTTTTTTCCTAACCCCATAAAGAAATGAATCACTTTCACTGTTACGTAAGGCAGATTATAATCTGCAAAGGAACTTCACACATTTGATCCCCTCTTGCTTCTTAAAATCATACTCTGGATCGTGCTTCTGTCCCCTTGACTGGGTGAGAAAACAGATGCTCAGAGAAGCTAAGAAACTTGCCTGACGTTGTATAGCCAGTAAATCACTGGTTTTCTATAGAAACATGATGCTTTCCCCCTTCTCGTGTTTCCCCAAGTTCTCACAATCACATATTACAATTTTTGCCAGTTCCACTACCCTACTACAATTTATTTAGTTTAAAAATCAACTCACCTTTTTATTTTTTAGTTTTTTTTTTTTAAGCTCTTATTTAGTTGAGAGTGAGAGCGAACAAGAGAACGAGTTGGGGAAGGGGCAGAGGAAGCAGCAGACTCCCCGCAGAGCAGGGAGCCTGACATGGGACTTGATCCCAGGACTCTGGGCTCAGGACCTGAGCTGAAGGCAGACGCTTAACCGACTCAGTCACCCGGGCACCCTCAACTCACCTTTGTAAATTAAGCATTTTTATTGAATTGCATTTATTTTAAAGAGAAACAAACACCATAAATGGGAAATTGGTACTATTTGTGAAAAAGAGCTAATAAATAAAAAGTCCAAATAAAAGCAAAACAGTGTGACTCGATTTTAGCCAGAACCTCCTGCTTCCCCACAACTAGGAGCTTATGGTCTGTCCTCTCTCTTTGTTAAGAAGGGAGATACGGGCAACCAACCGAGACTCTCCATCCGAGGTAATCAGAAGAAATGGATGCGAGCTGAAAAGAAAATGTTCTCGCCACATGATTCAGCGCGGCCTAATGCAAAGTCTCTGAACCAATGGGGATCATCTCAGGTGCCACTTAAAACCATTTTTGCCACGGAACACTCAAGACGCTGCCTTGGTCCCTTGATGTAAGTCTCCCCTTTGCCATGGAACACTCAGGATGCTGCCTTGGTCCCTTGATGTAAGTCTCCAGAAACTTCCAAGACCTGAAGTGTGTTTTGTGTTGCAGCGCCTGGTGCCTTGCAGGTCGGAGCAATTACACAATACGCAGAGAAAAGATTATCTACACGTACACAAGTGTGCTGGAAGGCTGAAAAATACTCCAGGTCGCCTTCTCGCTTGCTCGCCAAGATTAATATGGCGCCTCCTGCCCTCTACCACTTCGCTTTGGAACAGCGACTCTGTAGAAAGCAGAAATCAATTTGCCCTAATTGAGGGACTAAATCTTTCCAAAAGAGACTTTCTTGGGCAGTGAAACAAGATAGCAAGAGGCATGATCACGCTCCAGATATGCTGCTGTTCGGGCAGGAACACTAGCTTGAAAGAAAAAGGAAAAAAAAAAAATCCATAGTCATTGTCTGTGACCAGCGCTGCTTCTTGGCTGATCATTAAAACGAGGATGAGATAATCTCCTTCACCCACACACCACTACTCCCATCAGAGGGTGAAATACTACCCTGTCCGGCTCTAATCATCGAGGGCCTGGCTTGGGCAGAGCCCCGTCGCTAAATCACCCTGAACGCAGATGGCCGCAGTCATTACAGATCGACCAATTAGGGCCTTTTGACAGCTTGTGGCGAAATCGGAGCAATTATTTAGGGGCAATTATGCTCCTCCTGTCCTTATCAGAACATACATTTACACAAAATCAGGGCTGTTGCCTTATTTTACCGTGCTGTCTTCTTGGATGAGCACATTCCCTAAAGTCACAGAATTTCAGAGCTGGAAGGACTTTGGACGAAGATGATGATGGTTATGATGATGACAATTATAGGGAACAATTACTGAGCCCTGGCTCACAAATGGAGCTCCCTGCTTCATCTACATCATCTCTGATGCCTACAACAACACTACACACGGGGCATCACAGCCCCATTTTAGAGAAGATGCCCCAAGTCTCAGAGTGGGTGATGTAACCCGCCCAAGGAACACAGCCAATCAATGACCAAGCCGAGGTGTAAAACCCAGCCCCACCTGACCACGCAAGAGCAGGCTCTTCCCACTGCACTAGTCCTCCCCTCCACCTCACAAATGAAGTTAGGTCCTTCATTCCACCCAGAGAGGAAGGGGGAGGGCCAGAGAAGTTAAATGTCTTCCTGCCCAGAATCCTACAGCGACGTGGTGTTTTCCACCCTGGGATTTCTCCCGGCTTCCTAAGCACTAGGACAAGAATGGGAAATAGGCTTTGCTGAAGTGCCTAAGTTAATGATTGTAACAGATACCTAAAGCTGTGTTAAGAAAGGCTCTGAGGTTGTATTCTCGCTCAGCATCAAAGTGCCAGGACTGAGGAGAGTTGTCTGCCCTGAGGCAGCAGTCCTTGTGGCACATCTTCATTCCTCTTTCGCGGCCTGCTTGGATTGAAAGGCAATACAGAATCGTTTTAGCTCTCACTGGCCTTATTTAATGATGAGTCAGGGCTGTCCAGAAGGAGTGAGGTTGATTCCGAAGGTGAGCGGTGTCACGGTAAGGCTGTAGGCAGACGTCAGAAGAGCACTTAAGGGTGCTCCTAGGTGGATGCCTGTACCCCGTCTACACCTCCTCAGCATCTGTTCTCACCTGCCTCTGCTGGGCGCTCTCTGCACCCACGGGTGGACCTGAGTCAAGGCCGCCCAGCTCCCTTGCTCCTGGGGTGGGATAACTGGTAACCCAGGGCTACCGTGGGAATGGCGCACAGCGGTGCCATCACGGGCCTTCCATTCCATTCCTACCTCCTCACTCTCTTGCTGGTGTTTCTCGAAATCTCCTCCAGAGTAACTACTTGCACTCAAATCGTGTGTCAGTTTGCATGAAACCCCAATTAAGACAAAACCCGGTAGCAGGTAGGATTTCCAGCAACTGCAAGGTCGGCTGTTTGGTTCTGTGAGGCTGTCAGTGAGGACTCCCGCTCAGAACCACACACCCCCCCGCCCCCCACACCACCCTGCAGCACCCGGGTTCTATCAACAGCTGTTACCGTGTGTTCCGTACCAAACCCATTCACTAATGGAAGCTTCATACACACTCCCTGTGGCAGCTTGTGATGGGTAGCCCTGTTTGACTGATGAGAAGACTGGCACCAAGAGAGGTTGAGTAACCTTCCCCAGGGCCACACAGTTAGGAAGTGGCCGGTTTTGGATTTCAATCCAGGCAGTCTGGCTCCAGGGACTGTTGCTGTCTTTGTTACACTTTTGAAAAAAAGAGTTATCATTTCACATATTAACGAAGTAGAATGGAATAAAGGCCCCTCTGCCAACAGCCCAACACTCAGCTTCAGGAATTATCAACGTCAGGTTGCACCTGTTTCCTCTCTGCCCCCCAGCACTGGATGGTACTGGAACTACGGAGTCTGCACTCAGAACCCTTCATGCTGTCAGAGGAGAAAAGTCTGGGGAATTACCGTGCGAGAGTAGGACAGCTCCCACGGAAAGCACACCAGCCCTTTCTTAAGAACGCTCCCTGTGAGTTACCACAAGGTCAGGCACACGGTATCTTTTGGGAAAATATTTGCTGATTATTACCTTGTTGGACTCCCCCAAAAGCCGCTACAAGGATGGTGGGACAGGTGTCAATTCTGGCACTCCTAGAGAGGAAACACGCCCAGAGAGAAGTCTTGCCCAACTCTTTCAGCCAGTGGGGTCTGAGTGAGGACCAGACTTCAGGGCTTGTGCTTCCCAGGGTCCTCCCTGTATACCTGTCGACGTCATGCTGTGTGTGCACACGCACACATGCACACGCACACACAGGCTTCTCTGGGGTCTGCAGCTTCTCCTTCCTATCTGGTCTCCAGAAGAGTCAGGGCTGTGAGGATGGTTCTAGCTGGCAGGCTGTGGCACAGGGAGGAACTGCAGTCAGGGGAGCAGCGCTGGGTTGACTGTGTCCCCCCCAAAGATAATTTGAAGTCCTAGTCTCTAGAATCTGGGAATGTGATCTTCCTTGGAAACAGGGTCTTTGCAGATGTCATCAACTTAAGACAAGATAATACTGGCTTAGGAAGAGCCTGAATGCACCAACTGGTATCCTTTATAAGAAGAGGGAAATCTGGACACACAGGGAGAAGGACATATCACCGCAGAAGCAGAAACAAGCAGAGATACACCAAGGACTGCCAGCAACACCAGAGGCCTGGAAGAAGCAAGGAAGGATCCCTCTGTAGAGGGAACAGGGCCCAGCAGGCACCTTGATTTCAGACTTCCTGCCTCCAGAACTGTGAGAGAATCAAGTTCTATTGTTTTAGGTCCCCGGGTTTGTGGTACCTTGTTAAGACAGACCTAGGACACTAAGACAGAAGGGTGAGGTTTTCACCCTGGGATCGTAACAGTCGATGACAGAGCAAGACTATAGTCCAGGTCCAGCCACTGCTATCCCTCCTCTGAAGCACTATGATCTCTGGGCAAGCACGGTGGCCGTGATTGCTGTCTCTGCTCCACTCTGTCCCTCTTTTTTCAGTCAGGATGCAGCAGTTCATGTGGTCTCTAAAAGGAGAAGTAAATCGCATCTTGTCACTCTTCCACTGCCTTGGGTAAACCCTTCAATGGCTTCCCATGGCTCTTGGAAGAAGGTCCAAAATCCTTACCAGGGAAGACAAGGCTGTGTGTGCATGGTTAGTCCCCTCCCTTCCTTGCTGCCCCCACCTCCCTGCCTTCTTCCTTCAGGCATCCAAAGGCCCCACAATGATCCCCTCTGCCTCTAGTTGTCTGTCTATGCAAGTCCTTCGGCCTGGGTTGCCAAGTTCGCAGGCCACTCCTTACTCTCCCCGGTGACCTCCAGCTCATCCTTCAGCTTTGACTCAAAACTTCAGCTCCTTACTAATGCCTTCCTGATGACCTCCTTGACTACTGCAGGTCTCTAGGGCAGATCATCCCAGAGCCGTAGAACAGGTCCTTCACGTCCCTGAGCTCAGGCCATCATCTATCGTTCTGCATTCATGGAATTACTTACTCTGTCTCCCTCCCACTTTGAGCTCCTGGAGGGCGAGCCCTGTGAACACTCTGCTTGCCACGTGCCTTACGCAGAGCCAGAGGCTTCTGCCAATCCCTGCTGAACCCACACGCCTTCCTCCTCCATCCTTTCATTCGGTTTGATTTGATTTGATCTGATTTCCCTGTGAAGGAAGCAGGTCACAGTTCATCATCCTCATTTTGTGACGAGGGAAGTCAAGTTCAGGGGATGTGGCTTCTGGTCCAAGGTTACAGAGCCAGCAAGGTGCCATTGATCCTGCTGAGGGGCACCCGAAATTAAGGAGCTCTGTGTGTGGGAGAGGGGCCCAGGGATGGACAGGAGGAAAGAGGAGGAGGAGGAGGAGAAGGAAAGTAGGGATCAAGTCACAAACCAGACAGATCAGCATCATCCTTGTGTCACTTGGTTCTCCAGCCCCCAGGGGGATGTTAATAAGGCAGAAGCTGCAGCGGGAGAGGCTGCCCTCCACACATCTGGGCTGGCTTCGGGGAGCTGTAGGTGTTCTGGGTCTTGTCACATCTCAGTTCCACTGGGCTTCCGGCTATTAAAGTGTCATAGCTCATCTGTTTCCAGGATTGACGTATTCACTTGCACGTCTCAGTGTATTCCAAGGCAATGCCAATCCATTTGGAGGACAGAGGGCTCACAGCAGTCAAAAGTGTCACCCTTTGTCCTGTTATGACACTCAGGTGTTTCTAGCCAGAGGAAAATTGTTAAGATGAGGTGGACCCTCGTCTTTATTATCAATGTCATTGTCATGACATGTGACTTCTGTCGCATGCTCACTGTGTGCCTGGGCCTGCTGTCTCATTCCATTCCCACAACAACTCTACTAGGTGGGCACTGTTAACTACCTTAGATGGGGAAACTGAGGTTTAGAAAAGTTTTATGCTAATCTATGTCCAAACAGCGAGTAGGTGACAGCCAGAGTCACACCAGGTGTTCCTGATCCCCAAAGCTGGCATAATTAACTACAAAACTACATCACCCTGGTCTCTCTCCATTCTGCGTGGTGGGTATGTTTCCAATCCCACAACCTCTACCCTATCTCCCATTCCCTGGGATGCTTGGGGCTTTCACTTGCTTAGAAAACTTACAGACAGGTGACTACGAACAGCAGGAAAACTAAAAAAAAAAAAAAAAAAAAAAGGTCAGGAAGGAAAGCTATGATGGCATCAGGATGGGTTTTGGCAGGTGAAATGCACAGGCCTTTAAGCATCTTTACTATTTGGAAAAGGCAAACAGACCAGTCCTTCAGGAAAGACACACTGTTCTGACCCTGAGTTCCAGAAGAATTTCAGAGTGGCAAAGCTGAAAGGGGCCTTGGGAGTTCAGCTTGAAGCTCTTTCTCATTCTCCTTTGAGGTGCCTTCTCTCCTAACACAGTTGAAGGTGTAAGAGATATTTCTGATGGCTGGTTCTGAAAACCCAGCCATTTCTTTTCCCCCTTTCTCCTCCCTGCTCTTCCCTTCTTGAAAACAGCTTTAGTGAGATATAATTCACATCCCACACAATTCACCCATTTCAAGCCTACAACTCAATGTCCACCAGCCAGTCCTGCACTGTTCAAAGTAGCAAACCAGCTGTACCTTAGCGAAGGCATTTCTGTGGAGAGAACTTGGGTCCGTTTCATCAGGAAAGCAGGTACTATATACTCCTGCTGGGTGCCAGGATCTATGCTGGGCCCATTCCTTTCTGCTGATCTAATACTGCTGTTTTCAAAGTGCAGACCCCGGACCAGGTGCATTAGCATCCTCTAGGAACTTAAGGGAAATGCCAATTCTGAGGCCTCTCCCCAAATCCTACTGAATTAGATCAGTGGGGCCCACTGACGTGGATTTTAACAAGTTCTCCAAGTGATGCTTGTGCATGTCAGTGTTCAAGAAAAATACTGATCTGACTTAATGCAGAAGGCGAGACCAGAGAAATGAATCTAGGTCAATACGATCCTCTCAGGATTTCTAAATGATTAGAAATGGAACCTCAGTTTTCCTGCTAGAATAATAGAAAGCTGAAGTTCTTCAAGCAGTGCAAGACTATTTGCTGGCCTCCAGCAAAACTGTGAAGGGGTTGGCTCCTGCCTTGGGTACCATACCTCCCCCCTTGTCCTTGGACTCACCTGGGCTCTCCTTCACCTCTGCAACCCTCCTCCTGCCTTCAAGTGAGAGAAGATCTGATAAACGAATGTTCCTCCTGATAGGCTCAAAGCAAGGGTTCTCAGACCTTAGCCCTAAGAATCCCTGGGGGTACCAGTTTTCACAGACATTCCCTGTTGGGGAATAATGACCTTCAAACGTTATGGCTGTGACCCATAAAAAATATGCTTTCCATCATGACCTGGTACACAGACACATAACTGAAATACAAGGTGTAATGCATTTGGATATGTTTTTTTCTATTCTAGCCTCTTGTGTTTCATTTTTCTTAAAAAGGTGGTCACGATCCCCGAATCTGGTGTCATGAGCTTCCAATGAGTCTTCTACAATCCGAAAAACCCTGCCCCAGGGCACAATCTGGAGCCTACAGTGTTAAAAAAGATGCCTCCCTTGATCCTTAGGTCCTCGGTCATGGCCCCTGACCAGAGGCCAGTGCTCCCTGGCCAAAACCCATTGTTGTTACTGTTGTTATTGCCATGATTCTGAGAAAGTGTACCCAAGGTCCAGTTCTATAGGCACGACAGCCACTGCATGACCTCAGGAGGCTGTTACTAGAACAACTGTACGTTGATTTGAGATCTAACTAACGCCTGTATGCTGATTTGAGATCTCTGGAGTACCACATGGGTGGAGAAACTGATTATACCCAAGTGGTCAATTTTCTTCTGCTAGAGACTCTAAATGGCATATTTAGGTGTCCTTCCTCTCATCATAAGAGCTGCCAGGAAAGTGTGTGTCTTGGGGCTTTTGTATCTATGGGTCCTGCTGTCCCTGCGGCTGGAAAAGATAAGGGACACAGCAGATCTGAGGGAACCAGGCCTAAGCTCTTTGTCAGAAGCCAACATAGCTCCAACACCTGGCTGGCTCACCTTCTGATTCAGGGGTCTCCCACCCTGCCCTACTCAATGTCCCCTTATGTTACAGTTAGCTTGTATGGTCCCCTTTAATATTTAAAATAAAATTCTTAAGTAATGTGACCTGCTTAATATCCAATTTGAAACAACTCTAGATAATGCCTCAGTTGTGATCTAAAGGAGACATAATAAAAGAACATGTGTTCCAATAAGCAAATACTTGGGATGACTAGAAGACAGAGAAGTAGCCATTGGGTTACATTTTAGTTCAGCTACCGGAGCAGTGCAGGTAAGTGGGTTGGGAACTCAAGTCCCAAGAGCAGCACCCAATTCTGTTGATGATGTCATTTCCCAAAACAGAACAACTTCTAGAACAAGTACAATCTTCCCTTGATATACATGTATTCCTGGAAAACACAGCACATGCCCAGGGGTGAGGAGGGGAGAGAGCTCCCCTGGGGAAGAAAGAACACTACATGTGTCAATAAGCTGCTTTGAGTGGTAGTTGGTGATGGGAGAGGAGAGAGAGGAAGAGAAGGTTGGGTGAAATGCTCAGAGGCATGTTCCAGTAACAAAATACATTTCTGGGGGGGAAACTGAGGGAGGAGGATGGAGAGCCAGTAAGATTGGGCATTGTGTGGTCCAGGGGCCTTGGGAGAACAGGAATGTTTGGTGAAAGTTGTAAGTGGGTTGCTATGGAGTATATGATATGAAACGTCTCCTCTGTCTCTTCCCATCAAGTGTTCAGTGAAATTGAAGTAGTCCCTGATACCTGTGCACACATGGATTTTTCAGGGGGCTCTTGGTCCAGGGTGGATACACGGTGAGTCTCCAGAGCAGAAGCCAGAAGCCAAGGCCAGCTGACTCAGGTGTATACCCGCTGGGCGCCAGGCACTGTCCTGGGCTCTTGGCTGGCTCTAGACACACACACCCTTCACCGCCACCCTGGGAGGGTCACCCCTACAGTGCAGACGTGGGAAGAGACCCACAAAATGGTCTGTCACTGCCCATGGTCACACAGCTGGTAGCGATTCCCTGGAGCTCGAGCCCAAGTCTGTCTCTCTCCAGCACCCCCTCTCAGTCCGTGGCCCGCCAGTTGGAGGGCTGAGACACACGCGTGAAGTCTACTGCTCTGGCTCATTTCTGAGAATGAACAGGAAGTGGACCACAAAGCTAAAGACAAATTGCACATCTTCCCCAAACATTTGCTTTGAAACCACAAGCCCCTCTGTTCGCTGGCATCACATTACAAATCACCCCGCTCCTCGGGGCCCAGGTATGTGGCTTGAACATGCCTTTGGTGATTTTAAGAATGAATTATGCTCCTTCCTCAAGCAATCACATCCACCAGCTAGCTCCCAGAAATAGAAAGCACTTCATCACACAAATTAACTCCTCTCCCCGATTTCACAGAAGATGAGTAATCTATGAAAAAAGAGATGCTATTATCTAAACAGGCAGCCTTATCTGCACTTTTAATTTCAACTAAATGCCTTGGTTCCTTTTCAGCGGGTGGGCAGGGCCATAAATCTGTTTAATAATCAGAAGACGAATAAAAACACTCCAGAAAACACCACGATCAAGTTAATTACAGCCTCCCCTGTTTTCTGAAAGCGACTCCCCACCAATCAGCTACAAATGGGAAGAGAAGGTCGGGGCCCTTGGCCGAGGCCCATCCCCTTTTTCACCCAGTTGGAGCCCGTCCAGGGGAGTAGATTCATGGGCAGTCCGAGCCGTGGGCTCTTGGTAGCTGTTCTTAAATTATGTCAGGTTGTCAGGGGTTGGGAGAGCAACACGTGTTTCATTTAGGGCGCCGGCTTCCGTGCCTATCCTTTAAGGTGTTATTAAAAAAGGGAAAAAAAATTCCTCCACTTCAGCAACAGTGTCAACCTGTCAGTTTCGTATTTGTTAAAGGGCAAAAGTATTCTCCTGGGGGAGATTTTCCTGCTCGGTACACAGGAAGAGAAAGTGGAACGTGTGTCAGCGCGTTTCCTTAGCACCCCTCTAACTACTGCCACCCCCCTTCCCCCAGTTCCTTAACCCACCCGTGGCTCTCTGGAAACCTCTGCTCTGCAGAGTCCTGCAGAATTCTCATCCGGCCCCTCCGTGCTTCCTCGCTGCTCGGTGTCACAGCAGACACGTGGGATCTTCTGCGATCTACACAAACTCCCGTGCAGAAGTTAATCTGGGTACCCAGGTCTCCGGCCCCTCATCCTTCATCTCTCATCCCATCCACACTGTGACCACAGCACCGCCTACTGATGTTATCCGGCAAGGCGCCAGGCCTCTCAGCCGGTGTCCAACGCCCACCTTCCCAGGCCAACCTCCCATCTCAACCCTGCCTCTCTGCAGATACCACTCGACCACTTTCTTGCCTTCATTCCTTGACTCTTGCAAATCCCTCAGCTCAGAGCATCCCTCCCTGCTTCTTTGTCCTGGAGGATCCTATTCTTCCCTCCAGGCTCAGCTCACAGTGCTCCTGGAGGACCAACTGTGTGAATGGCATTCTCTGAGGATTTCCACTGACAGTAGCGCGTGTTCTGGCCACAGCTCTGTTTGCATTCCACGCGTGCTCTGGTCAGGACTTGTGTCGACCTGCCTGGCAGCAGGCTTCTTGAGGGCAAGACCAAGGCTGATTTATTCCCCGCCCCTCACAGCATCTGTAATTCTGCAGGTGCTAACAGATAATCTGGGCAACGATCCCGACTTGGTTAGATTTCCTGGTCATCTGCTGTTTTTGTTTTTTAAAATCTGTACACACAACATGCTTCCAGAGGACTCAACGTGTCACCCAGGGGAAGAGGTCAAGCATATCTGGGCGGGGGGGGGGGGGGGGGATCCCTGTCATTCAGGTATTCACTTGTGAGTTTTTAAACATAGAAGGTAGCCAAGAAAGGCAAAAGTTATCTTCATAGCAGGATGTTTATCAAAGAACTGGCCGCTCACAAAGTTTCCACTCATACATCACCCCCCACTTATCTCTGCCTAATACATCCGTATCTGTTTGTGAGATGGCTGTGTTCCAGATGTGACTACCGGCAACATATCCACAAACTGATTCAAGTTGCTGCAGAGAGAGCAGCAAATGCAAAGGCCCTGAGGCAGAGGCGGCAGGACCTAAGGCAGTCACTGACTTTCCTGGTTCATGTTTAAGACCATTTCTCATAGGCAGACACTTGCACTGAATCCTTTGAGGGCATGTCTCAAACATTCAGACAGCCTGCAGGGAGAGACACAACTGACCCGGAGGGACACCATTTTTTGATAGGAGGCATTCTGGATATTTCATTTTCTTCTTTCAAAAACAGAGAAATCTTTACTACTTTCTGAGATTATAAATGGGATACATTTGTTGTAAAAAGAGCTTTTTTTGACCATAAGGGAGGAAAGTCACATGTGAACAAGCCAGTCTAGTCTCATCCCCCAGCGACTGCCATTCAATAGTTTGGTGTACTTCTCTGCCAGTTTCCTGATGTTTTTGAGCTTATTTATTTATGTTTCCTGAAACCTGCTCTCCCCCCCCCCCCCACTTAACAATACATCACAGTCATCCTTCTAAATCAGCACATGAAGGTCTAGCCCATCCTTTTCCCCACAATCACTCTCGGTCCTCCAATGAACCCAAGTGAGGGAAGGAGCCCCATTCTGCCTGACACAGAAGACGACAATGTTGGAGAGGTGGAGTGTTTTGTCCTGAAGTCAACAACTGGGAGATCAGCAGAAGGGCTTTCTGCCTCTATAGCTCACATCCTGTCTCTGACACCAGGCTGCGTGCCTTCAGAAGAAAGGACCAGGACCAGGAGACAAAATGTGCAGAGTTACAGTTCAGTTCGACACAAAGAGCATTCTAACAGTGAGAGCTGCCCAGTAGGGAGTAGCTCATCAGTGTGTTGTCCACCATGGGAAGAACTCGAGCAGAGGCTCCACTCATTATACGCGCCTCAGAAAGCACTCATACGTGGGGGAAGGACGATGTGGCCTTGAAAGCCCCTGCAAGCCCTGGGATTGTGTGATTCTGTGGTTACAAGATGAGATGCCTGTCCATACCATGAGCTCCAAAATGGTGAAAATCCAGCTGAGGACCTAATCCTTTAACTGGAGGACTCCTTCTGAGATGCACTTAGCAATCTGCATATAGAACACGGTTTTCCTTTCATAAGATCTGGCCTACTTTATCTATCTCTGTAATTTTCTCCCTGCCCAGCTGTGAACAAATTTTACTTTCAAGGTTGTATTTGTTTTATTTGTCGAGGACCCAAAAGCACACGGATGCTGCCTCGGGCTGCACGCCACGGGGTGAGCCTGTGTCAGGCGATGTGAACACAGTTCCATGCATTCTGAACAGAGAGCAGCACCACACAGAAGACTTTGCCCATCCTCTGGTTGTGTGTGAGTCATTCGATGTCCTGTGGTCTGGTTTGTTAACCTGTGCTCAAACTTCCACAGCCCTCTAATGCCCATCTCGTTCCCAAGCAGGGGCCCAGGGGGCTGGCTGAGTGGCAGGGCCAGAGTGGACCAGCATCACCCAGAAACCAAGCAGAAAGACCTTGGCATGCCAGCGACGCCCCCCGCTCCTCGGTACCTGTCCTATTTGGGTCGGTCACAGTGACCTGACTTTTCCCCACTCGACCTGTTCCTGTGGGTTACCAGTCTTCCCTCTGGGGAGTGGAGCTTTTAAAAACTGAAGTCGTACGTGCTCATTTTGAAAATCAGATATACAAAAATCAGTGAAATATCCCCATTTAGTGCATTGTCGGGGTGGCCTCTCTTAATCCTTTGTGGTCTGTTGGGGCTTTGATGGCTCCTTAGTAGAAAATCCCCCTGATCCAGATGGTCACCCTTCCGTAGTCCTTACTGCGGCACAGCACTGAGCCGAGCCACCCATCTAACAGGGACAGGGCAAGCTGTTCAGGAAACAGGACGGTAGAGCTCAGGCCCCAGGCGTACCGAGGAAGATACTTCTGCTGCTGGAAGCCCAGGAACAGCCGTCCCACAGTGACAGGGACTCTGGGTGGCGTTCCACCTCCTATGAGTTTTATTTCATTTCCTATCCCGATGATCTGACGAGGTGCGACTGTCATCTCCATTTTAGGGATGAGAAAACTGAGGCCTAGGGGAGCTGGCACGTCTTCTCTTCCTCCAGGAAGTAGCTAGCAGAGCAGGGAATTGAAGAGGGGGAGGCTGGCTTCAGAGTGAATGCTCCGCACGCCAAAATGCACAGCAGGGCGCTGGGAACAGAAGAAACTTGGGGAGCGAGGGCTCCCCAGGAGAGTTTCAGGGGACTCCTCAGAGGGGTCAGGTGGGTGGGACTTTTTGGGCACGAAGAGCCACCAGAGGAAAGAAAACACAGTCCTGAGGCAGTCGAGTTTCCAGGGAATTGGACCGAGTTCAATGTTTTCTCACCATGATAAATTTTAATAAACACTGAAAAAGTATTTCATGATTTCTTCTAATTAAAGAGGGGTATTTCCTAAGATTGTATGAGTATCAAACAGAAGCACAAATTTCGCCTATAGAGGATTAAGACACAAATCCTCCCCAACCCTCTAGAATGGGAACATGCTAAATCTCTAAAACCTCGCAGGAAACAAATTAAATAAACCATCTCCTTTCCTTCAAGACAGTATTATTTTTTAATTAAATGAGAAATAATACACATATTCTGCTTGTTAAAAAAAAACAAACAAAACCCTACAAGTAGAGACAGGGTCAAGCCTTTTCCTGCCTGTACAGATCTTCAGTCCTGCCTTAGTTGGGGCTTACTCCTAAGTCAACAATGTCAGTGGTTTGCAGAGTACGTGTCCACACCTTCTTCTATATGCCGGCACACACATACACATACACGTCGAAAACATACAGAACTGCTTCTGTTTGCGTGTGTTTACATGAACAGGTTCCACACCTTGCTTTTTCGTTGTTGTTGTTGTTTCTTTTTCATACATCTCAGAGCTCTGTTTGTGTCATTTAGATCCGGTCCCTTGTTTTCAACGGCTGCATCCTACTCCGTATTAGGGCTATGTCATCATTGATGCCGCATCCCCTATGGCTGGGCCCCCAGGCCGTCTCTAATTTGGTAACCCTTAGAAACAGTGCTGCGGTGAGCAGGCTTCTATGTGCCTCATGGCACACACGCTGTACAGTTCTCTCACAATTTTTAGCCCCCCCCCCCCCCGGGCAGTTTCTGTTTAGAATGGTGCGAATCTTGGGAAAGAAGGTGGGGCAGACTGAGGAGAGAGGTATTTTAAATGGGATCTTTGATATCAGAATAAAATGATTATTTAGAAAAATACCTACTGTTTTCATATTATACGCTGGATAAAGTAGCATGGGACAAAATCTTGGCGTGGGGCGATACACAAAAGAAAGGCTCTCCAAGAGGGGGCCAGGCCCTGTCCTCCCAGAATCTCTGGTGGGGGCTGGGGATGGGATAGGATGGGCCTACTTCTCGAAGGGAAGGAAATGGTGAAAACAGCAACATGCAGAACACCGTTAGGATTTGGGCGAGGGTCACTGACTAGGGTCTGGGAAGCAGGGGGACAGGGTGGGCGGACTATGCTCCTTCCCCAGGCCTGCTCCTGGCCTCTAGGGCCACCTGTTTAAGGAGGCCAATCTGGTAACCATCAAAACCACAGCACGAGGCATAAATTCTCTGCGGCTGAAGGGAGGGCTGCTCCTCTGAGTTCACAGATCGCTCCCTGGGTCAAACACTCTCACCTGGCCCATCTGAGTGAAGAAGGTCTGTCTAACCTGGATGGCCCAGAATTTCAGGGGAAAATGCGGTTCCTCAGTAACTTAGTAAAGCTGCCTCTGTGGACAGTGGTGGTTAGAAAGGCACATTTCCTGCGGCTTTTAACGCGTTAATGGTATATGAAGGAGGAGACAACCCTTCAGAACACAGCCCTGCTCTGCTCCCAAGTGTGCACCAATTAAGATGATTACTGGTTTCCTTACAACACAAATACTAATGGCCTGTCACGCTCTGGCATATTTTTCTTGGTAACCTTCAACTTGGAATGATTAATATGGCTCCTGTGGCAAGGCTCATACACACGAAGGCAGAAAACGGGGGATGGAGGGGGGCACCCAACTCTGATGACGGCATTTCCAGGGAGGCAAATGTCTGTGAAAACAAGTTCTGAGGGGCTGTGCGACCACAGGAGGCCACGGTCATGATCAGCGGGGGAAAAGGTTCTGGGAATGCTCTGAGGAGTCAGGATCAGGGCTAGCTGTGTGACTCTGCCGGGGTCACTGTCCCTCTCTGGGCCTCAGTTTCCCACTTTTAAAGACTTTTTTCTTTTTTTCATTTGACAGAGAGAGAGAGGGAATGCAAGCAGGAGAGTGGGAGAGGGAGAAGCAGGCCTCCCCCCAAGCAGGGAGCCCGATGCGGGACTTGATCCCAGCACTCTGGGATCATGACCTGAGCCGAAGGCAGGTACTTAACTGAGCCACGCAGGTGCCCAGTTCCCGACTTTTAAATGGGGATCATAATCCCTTTCCTGCTTGCCAGGCAGGGTGTTTGTACAGGAAAGGGCTTAAAGATGCAAAGTGAGTACTTCCTTGTTATGGGCACTAGTTAAAATGAAAGCGCTGGGGAGGATGCATGGCACAGCTCAGCTGCTAAGACAATGCCTCCCCTTTCTACACTCCATCTCTGTAAGCCTCAATTTGCTCATCTGAAAAATGGGGACAATATAGAACCACCCTCCGTAGGGTGCTGGGATGAAATGAGATGATAGGTGCCAAGTGGTCGGCAAGCCCAGTGTCTGAGCTAGACTGACGGTCAACACTGTGGCCACAGTTACCATTCCTGCTGCTGTTACACCAAGCCAGGGAAACTGGCATCAGCCTTGAAGCTCCCAAGGAAACTCCACCTCCCCAATTTACACTGTCTAGAGACAGTTTCCTCCATAAAGAACACTTCAAATTCTCCTTCTATGTCATTGAGGCTGGGGAGGGCACCCAACAGCCCTAGACAGAACTCCTTCCCAATTCCATGTCTTTCATTCAGGGAGAAAAGTGGTAAAGACTATCTCCATCTGGTCTGTTCAGAAATACGAACTGTTAGGTAGAGGTACCAACTCCCCACTGAGGGTTTTGGTCTAACATTCAGTGATTAATGAGGATGTAACCACAGAAGGCTCCCCTAACCATCCCTCCCCCAGCCCATTCATCTTATGTAAAGCACAGTGCAAAGAGTCTCAAAGTCTTCTCTCTCAACTCGGTAATCACCCCTAAGTCCTACATTTTGGAGTACCATGGGCATCGTAGCATAGGGGAGCTCACAAGCTTCCAGGGCCAGGCAGCTGAGAGATGTATATGAAATGGGCCAGATGGAAACCCACAAACCCAAGTGGGGTCACACGGGGCCTGTGGGCCCAGAGATGCTATCAGGAGAACCAGAGGTTCGGGTGTTTTATGGGAATCCTCCAAACTTCCAACTATTGACAGACAATTTAATCAGATTCTGAAATTATTTTGAAGGCCTAGTAAGCAGGTCTATGGGGATATATCCAGCACCTTGAAAGGAACATAAACTCTTCAAAGCCAGAAATTTATGACCTAGAGCAAAGAAGGAGTCATTTACCAAATGGAGTTCTCTAAACCAAAGGAGTTTAATGGATCAGAAAAGACAATAAAAACCACCTGTATTTCTGCCACCCAAACACTCCTAGCATTTTATGCTTCCAAGCACTTAAAAGTATATGTATGTTTGCAGATGCTCTGCCTGGTTTTTATATTTCATAGGTTGGGCCCAAGTGTGCACGCAGACCAACGTGTTGAGGACTCTCTGCCTGCGCTCACCTCTACCTTGCAATCATCTTCACATGCTGCCCTCTTCAGGCAGCTCCTACAGCAAACCCTCTTCCTTCTTTCTGGGCCCTTTCTCAGGAATGCACTGCGCCGAAGTTCTTCAAAGTCATGGGATGGTGCCCATTAAAAGAAGCGAACTACTGTGGGCTCCTTACCCAGGGATCTCCCTGAGAAATATTAGCCAAAGCAGCCAACTAACTCTCTGACTTCCACGTGGGAATTTTCACTGCAAAGAGAAGCATCTTCATAGTTGCTAAAAGAATTTTTTTTTTTAAGATTAAAACTCAAAATGAAAAGGCAAATTAAAAAACTCCCGGCTAACTCTTGGATCCACTGAACCCCGTGGAGAAACTCTGGTGTAAGGCACAGGGACCCAAGGTCCTTGTGAGTTGAGCCTCTGAAGCTTCTCTTTGTCTGGGAGTCTCCCCCACCCCCGTCCCCCACCCCATGGGGTCTTCTTCCCTGCAAACCACAGGGCTTAGAAACCACAGAGGCCACTGGTTTTTCACCCATGCACCCTGGGGTGCTGGAGTTGAACCCAGGTGTTCCTCCCACCTCCTCAGGGCTGGGGCGGGGTGGGGGGGGCATACTTGACATTATTTTCTACATTGACTCTTGGGCAAGATTTCTTTTTAAAAAAGTTTTCACTATTGAAAAAAGGAAAAAAAAAAAAAAGTTGGCAAAACACAGACATAGGCCAGTCTCCTCACTTCACAGATGGGGAGATGATGATCCGGAGCGGGGCAGGGCTGGCGACAGATGGGCCTGAGGATGTGAGTTTCCTAATGGGCTGGCGCTCCCTCCCTCAGTCCTGCCACCGGTCTGCCTCGGATTCCTCCCCCAGATTTCTCTTGCCTTTTTCCTCCGAAACCCCTGGGGCCTCTCAGCTTTCCTGGTACACCCTGTGTCCTCCCTGAGAGAAGCACCAGCTCCTTCGGTTTTCAAGGGTTCCCTACGTATTTCTGACGTGTAGATGGGAAGACACAACGCAACAGGGGTGATCTGTGCAACGTGGGGGAGCCTGTTGAACCTGTTATTGGGTCAGATGTGTGCAGCCGAAGGTCTCTAGCATATTCGAGGGAGGGGGTTGGCCCAGTTGGCAGATCTGTAAACGGAGACATAATCTTAGCTGGAGATACCTGTGAGTCCACAGAAAGAAGAAACAAATTCAACCTCAGAATCCGTTCCCGTTCTAAACATTAGCACAGAGGCTTTCAGGAAATGGAGTCTTGCAGCCAAGCATCTCACTGATGGTGGCACTAGGGTACTAGGGCTGTGACCCAGAGGAAGAAGGGGCTGTGGGATGGGGGTGGTCCTTGGTGGACCTGCGTTCTAGACCTGAGTGAGGCTGGCCTCTCTATGTGACCTTAAACCATTCATTTATCCTTTCTGGGCCTCAAGTTCCTCATCTCTGAAATGTGGCCACTGCCACAGAGCTGACTTCGGTGGGTTGCACTAAGAATGGAAACACGGGAGGGATGGTGTCTGGAGTCAGTCTGACAGGTTTGCCACTTAACCCCTGCATTTCAGTCTCTTCATCTGCAAGATGGGAGGAAACCAACTTCCTCAAACTGGGAGGCATAGAGAGGTATCAGAGAGTCTCACTAAAAAATAAAGTTAGGATACCAAAAAATCAATTCTTTGACACACAGTAGCGGTGTTTGCCTCAAACACACTGTTCGCAGCAAGGGGTCACATAGCCAGCAAGCTTTCGGCAGGCATGCCCACTCCCTGTACCTCTGCCCTTCAACTGCTCACTCTACAGCAGGAGAGGCAGGTACCGGGCCTGGAAGCACACAGACCAAACAGTGAGGGTCCACCTTCTAGGCTCAGCATCCAAGCTTCAGGGCCCCAGGAAAGGGAGACCAGCATGGGCTGGAGCACCCAACATGACTTCTCAGAGGACCTGACCAACTGTGGCATTGCAGGGTGACGAGGAGTGTGAGGAAGAAAGAGGGTGGTACTGGGGCCTGAGATGGGCCAGGCCGGCTGGACTCTGTGCCCTGTGAGGGCAGACACCTGACTCGGACCCCTCATCCGTCCCATCTCAGCTCTCTGAGCCCTGGCGAGGCCCTATGTGGCCAGAGCATCCTACATCTGACCACGACCAGTGCCAGAGCCTGATGATCTAGCTGCAGAGATGAAAACGAAGCAAGCAAGCAAAAACTAGCACCGGACTTGGAGTAGAGATGGCAATGCAAGTGACTGGCGGTTGTTCATGAAGTGACAGGCTCACATGACCATAATGGGGTCTCGTGGCATCCCTGTGCCCGGAGTTCCAAGAGCCACAATGCCATCATGTGTTTGTACCATTCAGAGCATAGCACATGTATGTCATAGTGATAAGGACAGATAGACACACCGCTATGGGTTTTCTCCCAGGTGGAGGCAGGGGGCACCCATCCCCATCTGGTCACGTGGACACCTGAGCTACCAGAAAACACCACACATATGGCAGGAGATGGAGTCTGGCTTTCTGAGTGGTCACCAAGGGGCTGGGAAGGAGTTTGAGCTTTGACCAACGGGGAAATCGATGAGAGAAATTCTCCTTCCTCTCTCCCGTCCAGGTGCAGGGATGACGCATGCCCAGATGCTGTTCCTTCTCACAATCCGCGGAGGCAGCCCCCAATCCAGCTGACTGCTCCTGCCTGCCCACACCGGACCTTACTGTACAGTGGGAGCCTCTGCTGCAATTGCCTCTGGTTTCTTGCTCCTTCTCCCTTTTTTGCCCTCTGCCTCATTGTCTTGGGTTTGCTCCTTGCTCGCTGTGGCTTAGGGCCTGTTTTTGAGAAGTAAGACAAAGAAGAACCATACATTTGTTCTCATTTGTAAAATAAAAAGTCAGTCATTTACAAGCCCGGGTGCTTCAAGAGTGGTCAGTAACAAAATGACTTGCCTGGGGCACCTGGATGGCTCAGTTGGTTAACGAGGGACTCTTGATTTCAGCTCAGATCCTGATCTTAGGATTCTGGGATCTGTACTCAGTGAGGAGTCTGCTTGAGGATTCTCTCCCCCAGTCCCATCCCCCTAGTCGTGTGTACGCGCGCGCATGCGCACACACACACGCGCGTCACACACACACACACTCAGTCTAAGATAAATAAATCTTTTTTTTTTTTTTTAAAGATTTTATTTATTTATTTATTTATCAGAGAGAGAGAGAGAAGGGGAGAGAGCGAGCACAGGCAGACAGAATGGCAGGCAGAGGCAGAGGGAGAAGCAGGCTCCCCGCTGAGCAAGGAGCCCATGTGGGACTCGATCCCAGGACGTTGGGATCATGACCTGAGCCGAAGGCAGCTGCTTAACCAACTGAGCCACCCAGGCGTCCCTAAGATAAATAAATCTTAAACAAAAAAATGACTTGGCATGCAACACACCTGATAACACATCCCACCCAGCGTCCTGACACTATGGGAGAGGGCGAGATGAGGAGACAGCCTCAGGCGGGCTTTGATTCAAGGCCTCCAAGGCGCTCTGGTATCTGTCCATTAGTTGAACAGACACTTAATGATGTCGCTCTGCACCTGGCACTGTGTGGGGTGCCAGGGATGTAGAGGTAACTAAGACATGGTCCACAGCCTCAGGGAACTTATGGTTGAGTAGGAACGTGGACATGGCAATGCTGGGGTGGGCACCATACGTGAGCTATTTCAGGAGGAGGGCAAAAGTAGGGAAGGATCCTCGCTGCCTTGCTTGAGGATGAGATGTGGGAGGAGATGGCTTCACTGAGCCTGGTCCAGAAAGGTGGAGCGGAATTGCCAAGAGACAAGGGCTTTGTTTCATTCCTCCAGGTGAGGTGGAGAGGGCTTCCCCTGTAAGCACCTTTGCTGGGGAGCTGGCAAAGAATTAAATCAAATGTGGGGGGGACGATATTTAAATAAATACCGGGGTGCAGCGGTGGCAGCATCACTGCTGTTTCTGCTCACCAACTAATGCTTCACCCCCTTTACTATCCCTCCCAGCACCCCCAAACCTACACAGAAACACCACAGCCCTGGAGATAGAAGCCATAACCAATGTCGGAAAACTGATAGAAACAGCAGTTCCTGCAAAGCCAAGGTGCTGGCAGAAACAGTACCTTTGGAAGAACACCTCCTGCGTAAGCGTCCAGCCCTCACCAGGACTCAGAGCTCCGCAGAGCGGGGCTCAGGGAGTGGGCGGTAATCAGAGAAGCAGAGGGGGAAGTCAGAGTGGGTGAGGGGGCCTGGGTCCGAAGGCAACTTTCAGATGACACAGTTTGAGGCAGGAAATCCCATTTTTTAAAAAAGTTTACAGTTTTGCCCGCCTGAGTGAAATCTCTTCCTCGTCGTACTTATAATCTGATGTAAGACTTCGGAGAGAGCAAAGCTTTCTTAAACCTGAAAACATGAATAAAATGTCCTCAGCAGCTGCTATGGGGAGTTTGGCCCCTTGAAATATGAAGAAACAGTCAGTGCGAGTGCAGCTGTCATCTGGTGTCTGTGTTCAGGCTCGGGCTGCCCATCACCTTACCGAAGTTGATCAACCATTTACAAGGCTTTGCCCATTAAGTGCCAGCAAACAGGCTTCTGCATGAACAGACATGTAGCTGGCATAATTGGAAAAATGGCAGGTGACAGTGTCAGATCCAAGGCCATTTCCCTTCTGCTGCCTGATAGGCAAGGCCTCTGGGGGCAGAGACCAGAGAAATGGTAGAAGGGAGTGGGATGAGCCTGGGGCCCACTCATCTCAGGGAAGCTCCCGGCCCCACAACTCACTAGTCATTTGACCTTTGCCAAATCACTTCACCTCTCCAGCCTCAGGGTCTGCAAATGCAAAATGGGGGTCACAACTATCCCCACGTCACAAGGCGGCCCTGGAGCAGTACCGAGACAGGAGTACAAACCACTTCAGCATGGAGCCTGGTACACAGTAAGCATTCAGTCAAAGGCCAGGAGACCCTGATTAATAGGTGAGCTTTAGAGCGCCCGGGTGGCTCAGTGGGTTGAGCCTCAGCCTTCGGCTCGGGTCGTAATCTCAGGGTCCTGGGATCGGGTCCCGCGTCGGGCTCTCTGCTTGGCAGGGAGCCTGCTTCCTCCTCTCTCTCTCTGCCTGCCTCTCTTGCCTACTCTGTCAAATAAATAAATAAAATCTCTAAAAAAAAAAAAAAATAGGTGTGCTTTAGGCCCACGTGGGGAAGGATGGTCACACTCACAGAGTCACTGCCATCACGGTGGGCTGTGTTGAATTTGCCAGGCATTTACGCCACGGACTGAGCCACGTGGATGTGGTTAAAGTCGTCTGCAATGATGTTTTGAGAGCTTGACCCACTGCTATGACCTGACAACAGCTGAGACCCTGCGTGCTGCACGCGTGCTGGAAGAGCTCAGACGACGGAGTAATATTCCTACAGATGTGTTCTCAGGTTCTGGTGTCTTTTCTCCTCCCCTCGAAGGAGGTCCAGCCTCTCAGCTGATCTGTAATGCTGCCAGAAACTCTCTCAACAGAAGTCTGGAAGCCAGCGGTGGAGCTCCTGAGTAGCCCAGATTGCATTCAGCAGATGCTACTTTGCCCAGCTGGAGCACAGGGAACAGATGAATGAGCATCGCAAGAGAGCCTACAGCTAGCTCCTTCTGAGGAGCTCCTCGAACTTGTTAGCAGCAGCCCTGATGCTGAGTTCTCGAAGCAACTAAGGTACTTGGTATTCAGTGATAGCATGAGTATAGCGGCTAATGATCGTCCTCTGCCTAGTTAGGTAAAGAAAAATGTGTTTGTCTGGAAAGCAAAGATAAAAGAAGCCCATACATCTTAAAAAAAAAAAAAAAAAAAAAAGGGAGGGGGCGCCTGGGTGGCTTAGTCGGTTAAATATCCAACTCTTGATTTCAGCGCAGGTCAGGAACTCAGGGCTATGGGACTGAGCCCCGTGTAGGGCTCTGTGCTGAGCGTGGAGCCTGCTTAAGATGCTTCTCTCCCTCCCTTTCTCCCTCCCTCTGCCTGGTGCCCCTCTTCACTTGCACACCTCTCCTTCTCTTAAATAAATAAACAAACACATTAATAAATAAATTTTTTTAAAGGGCAGTAAAGGGAGGGAGCAGTTAATACCACAGAAATCAGCAATGTTTCAAATCCGGGCTCCCCACCTTCACTCCAGCTGTTGCTACTTTTTACCAGCACGTCATTGGCTATTTCTGTTGGTTTTGGCTGTTACAGATAACACTACAGTAAACATCCATGTCCAGACATCTATTTGCTCATCTTTGATGGTTTCCTCTAGAGATGGAATTGCTAGATCAAAGGCTATTTTTAGGGAGTTCTGATACACATGCCGTCACCTTACACTCCTGCAAACAGGGCAGGCTGGGTTCATTTCCCTGCATTGCTGAAAGCGGACGTTTGAGCAAACACTGCCCTGCAGAGCCAGGATCCTGCACCTGGCTCCCACCATGCTGAAGATACAGGGCAAGCCCAGACACTCTACACCAAGCACCCACTCCTGCTTTCCTTTCCGGCACCTCCTGCTCCATGGCGACTGCACATCACTGCTGTTTCACGCTTGGCCCTCTGGAGTAGCACCGTCCAAGAGAATTTTCTGTGATGTTCTGTCTCTGTCCCATCCTACGGGGTAGCCACTCGCCATGTGAGGCTACTGGACACGTGGAATATGTCTTGTGTGACGGAGAACCTTAATTTTTAACTTCACTGAGTTTCCATTTAAATTTCAATAGCCACACGTAGCCGGTGGCTACTGTATTAGACAATATAGCTTTGGGGGTTCCAGAAGGACTGTGGCTTATGGTTCTTCTGTAATTGATAATTATGGCCATAAGAGATCCTGCATTATTTGCATCAGCCCTGATTTCAAATATTTTGTTTCCCACTGATCCACAAACATTGACATTCTGGAAATTCCATAAATGTCTGGAAATTCTGATATTTCAGAATTTAAATTACACTCTCCCAGACTGCACTTCACACATAGAAAGTTATGTCACATTATGTCTCCTTAAAGACTGGGAAATATTGGGCTCCTAGCTCAGCAGAGAAGCAGAGGTCTGTCACTCAAGGGGTATAGTCTCTCAACAATCACTACTATCAGTCTAATGCTGATATACCATCCTGCCTCTGTGCTTTTTATGCTATTCCCTTAGGCCAGGGAAACCCCTTCAATAGGCAGTGACATCTTCTCTAGGAAGCCCTCCCTGATTACTCCCTTTTAGAATTAAAGGCTGCATCCTCTTTGTGACCACTAAACATGGCTCATGGCTCAGGTGAGAGCCTCGAGTCACCACTTGGGACCTATTTAACACTTATTTTATTGATTTATTGAACATTTAATTTATATATTTATTTAACTAATTTATTTTACAGAGCGAGAGAGACAGTGATATCAAGGGAGGGACAGAGGGAAAAGGAGAGAGAGCATCTCAAGCAGACGCCACACCCAGCATGGAGCCCGACGCAAGGCTCGATCCCACGACCGAGATCATGACTAGAGCCGAAATCAAGAATCAGATGCTTAACGAACTGAGCCACCTAGGCGCCCCTAAGCCCTATTTTAGATAAAATTTGAGTAACTTTAGTACTGGATTTTTTACTCCAAAGCTTATCTGAAACAGCAAATGAGGCGGGAAAAAGGCTCAGAGGGACAGAGACACTGGAGGTTACAAGAAGTAAAAATCATCTAAGTGTCAGGCAGTAAGGGAGAAGAGTTAGACAAATACAAATACCCAACCTGGGCTCCTGAAAACTGAGGCACTGGGTCATCTTGTGCAAGAGCAAATACTTTTCCAGACCTAAGTATTTCTTGAGAGTAGGGTTATAGTGAAAACTGATGCTCATTAAGACAACTATAAGGCATCAATTGCTAACTCTAAACACTGGGTTAGAGGAAAGAAAAGTCATCCTAAAGTTCTAGGATTTAAAGCTTGGCAGGGCTTTAGAAGTCATCCATACTCTCTAGATGCAGACACTGAAACCCAAGGAGATGATGTAATTTGTTCAAGGTCACAAAGCTGTTTATTGGCAGGGCAGGAACCAAAGGTGGTCTACCAGTTCTCATTGCAATACCTGGAAAAGTCACTTGATGAAGTTTTTTACTCCATGACACCACTGAACTGATGAGGAATTAATGGAGGAAAAAATAATGTTTCTTGACCCCACTACACAAAGATATTTTCTCTTGTCACTAATGATAAACACTGGAAAAGGATATCTCTTTGTATGGAAATGGTGTCAAAAGGAAGACTGAAACAGGAATTGGTATTTTTATCTTTATGATGAACATGGTGTGAATAGCATGACTTGGGGGTGATATAATACTTGAGAGAGCATTCTCTGATTGGGGTGATTAATATCCAAATTGGTAATACACATGGGCAATACATTCAGCCTGTAGTGAAAATGGAATCCCCCAAACACACGACTGTCCATCATGATGCAAATGGCGGAAGAGAAGTAAGTGGCTGATGATACACCAATGATTTCAATGACCTGTGTACCCCAGTCATTTATTTTGGGGCTCTGGCCATGGAGAAAGAATAATAGGATTGATCTAAGGCAGTTACAAGGCACCAATGATAGATAAATAGACATCTTCCCACTCTATACCAGAGCAGGTATTCAGAACAAGGTGGTTCACAGAGAAAGACAGCTCTTTAAATGATACCTTGCAATTACATTGCAGCCTTCCAGCAGATAATAAACCTTCAATGTCTTGAATAATTTAAAATTTTCCAGCGGCATGAAGGTTGAAAGGAAAGAAAATCACACGCTTTAGAGGGAGAAAAAAAAAAAAAATCCTCAGCAGATCAACTGTGCGAATTCTGGCAGAAAAATGCCCAGTTTTTCATTCATTTTCCTGATGGGTGGATATGATCATCCCAGCCCAACCTGGTCCCTGATTTTCAAAGTCAAAGAGCTGAAAGTAAATGGATCTATGAGAAATAAAATCAGAAAATATAAGGTGTTAAATCTTTACGTGTTATCACTAACGTCACAAAGATGGTAATACATAAGAGTGTATTATTCTGGATCCAAATAAACTTGAGTTTGGATCCCAACTCCACCACTCACTTGTGGTGTGAACTTGATCTTTCTGATTCTGTTTTATCACCTGTAATATTCAGGACAGTAATGATAATCATAGCATTCAGTGAGCTTATGAATGAACAGCTCTAGGCATATATTAAATGTTAATAAACAATGGCATTAATTATTAGTTTTATAAATTATTATTGTTAATAATGGTAGTTTAAGCTTCGGGGGTCTTCAAGGTGTAGCTAGCTACAAGGGGGATGAGGGGAAAAAAACAGGGACAGACGAATAGTTTCATATCAAGGAACATTATGGTATCTACATCAATGCTTATGGTGTGGTTACTCTGAACCAGCCACTGCTCTGATCCCTCTATGAGCAATATCTCAATTAATCTGCACAGCTCTTTATGGAAGTACCCAGTTTTACTAAATGAGACACAGAGAGATTAAGTGCTAGTTCAATGTCACCTATTGTCTGACTCTAGAACAAGGGTCCTTAGAACCCAAGGATTCAAAGCCCAGACCACTTAAGGTTTAAGTTTTGTTTTTAACTTTTCAGAAAGATTTTATTTATTTATATGACAGAGAGTGAGTGAGAGAGGGGAACACCAGCAGGGGGAGTAGAAGAGGTTTAGCAGGCTCCCCGACGAGTGGGGAGCCTGATGTGGGACTTGATCCCAGGACCCTAGGATCATGACCTGAGCCAAAGGCAGACGCTTAATGACTGAGCCACCCAGGACCCCCTGCCTTTAATTTTTTAAGAAACAATTTGCACAAGCACAATTTCATGCCGTTACAAAAACAACAGTGTGGGGCGCCTGGGTGGTTCAGTGGGTTAAAGCTTCTGCCTTTGGCTCAGGTCATGATCCCGGCATCCTGGGATCGAGCCTCACATCAGGCTCTCTGCTTGGCAGGGAGCCTGCTTCCTCCTCTCTCTCTGCCTACTTGTGATCTCTGTCAAGTAAATAAATAAAATCTTAAAAAACAACAACAACAACAACACTGTATCTTTAGGGGAGTTGATGGTCATAAAAGTTGATCCCTGGTACTGTCAAGGTGGGCTTTTGTAGTTACCGTCATGAGAGCACATGCCTTCGTGAGAGGACTAAGAATACTGTATGTGCTGCGTTAGCACTTAGCTCCAATGTTAAAACGGGGTGGACACTCGACAGCACTGGCTGGGAAACGTATTCAAGGCTGAGCTTTGGCACATATCTGGCTCACACAGTAAATCAGCGAAGGGGAAAATAAAAGGACATGACCTGGGTGTCTGTATGTGCTACTGTAGCCTTGCCCTTGGAGGCCAGTGGACAGTTGGGCCAGCAGCAGCAGCATACTCACTGGCAACAGCCGGACTGGGAGACAGGACTGTGTTCCTGACTTCTGCAGGTGCCTGTGCCCAGCCAGCAGCAGGTGCTCCTGAAGGAAAGCAGGACTTTTGTCACGAACCTGCCCTATGACTGAAGGGCCCCTGGGGCCTGCACTTCTCATCTCAGAAATGTGCAGGCTGGCTAGAGATTCCTGAAAGTAGAGCAGAAATTCCCTAAACTCTGAAGCCGTGCTGCCTGCAAACACGAGGCTTCTTACCATCAGTGGAAAGCCTTGATTTCTTCCAGATTTAAAAATAGATTTTGCATGTGGGTAACTTGCAAATGCCTGAACTTGAGGTTTTGCAAGTGGAGAGCTCGCTAAGAGATAGGATCCGTGGGAGTGTGGAAGAAATATTTAAAAATAAAGGTTGAAATGTGAATAGAACCAGAGTGTCTGTTCTTGAACTTACTCTACCATCACATTTTTAAGAAATATATCTTGCAGTGGAAGGAACTTGGGGGTGGAGATACAAACATGGGCTTCTGAAACACGGAGGGAGCCGTGGGAAGATCACGGCGGAAATAAACCCGGTTGACGGATGTTGCAGGGTGAAATGATTTTAATTCAAGATGAGGAAACGCTTTCCCAAGAGCTGCCGGGTTCATCGTGACGCAGCAGGACGGACCTGGCACTGGGGTGCAGAGGCGGCCATCAGCAGCACAGACCCAGCCTTATGGCAAACCTTGGTAGGTGAGTATGCTGAGCTCAAAGAACCAGAACCTCGGGTATTCTCTATTTCTGAAGTCATAAATGTAGTTAGAAGTGGGCTCACATGAAGGAAGCCCTTTGTGGGCAAAAATTTACAGGTGAGTTTTAAATGTCTCTGGAAAGGGCTGGAAACCAATGTGCTGGAGAAGAGGGCTTTGAAGTCAGGGGGCTCCTAGGCTGGAGGAGATGTGGGTCTACCCCAGAAAAGATGGGACCAGTAACAGAAAAGGCAGGGAACTTTGGATAGAGGACCAGGCAGGGACCCAAGCACATTCTCACATCAAAAGAAATATTTTTTTCCTGGATGTTTCAGGAGGAATTTCTTCCATGCCTGCTGCACTTAGAGTTATGAGCTTGGTTAGGGCCTTAAACAGGTGATTATGGTAATTTAAGGAGAAAGTACTAAGCCATTTCTGTCACAAGGCCGTTCCAGCTTGAAAATAATAGTGCCTCCTTGTATTTATAGAGTGCTGAATACTTTCCAAAGCCCTTTCACATCTATTATCTCATTTGATCCTTATATCGGGGCCAGAGATGTGGGTTGTGGCTCTGCTGCAGGGCTTGGAATGACGGGTTTCCCCTGTCGGGACTTCAGTCTCCCCACCGTGGTCCTGGGACCACCTGCATCAGAATCTCCAGACAGAGGGGCAGGGTGGGGATTCCTGGGCTCCACTCAGACTGAGTACCTGGGTGTTGGCGGGCGTCGGGCCTGGGAATCTGTGTGTTAAACACACCTCCCAGGAGACTCTTACGCATACCACAGTTTGAAAACCCCTGCTCTAGGATTTCATACTTCCTCAGCTGCAAGTCTTGTCCTATGAAACACACACACACTCAGCCACGGAAAAAAACCTGAAAAAGTATAAAATTCTGATGAGTGGGGAGAAAACAGTCTGGTGTTGGCTGAGTGTATGTGATCATCCAGATAATAACAGCCTCTCGAGGATATAATTAGTGCCCTCGAAATTGGACTATGACTGTTTAATAATTTAAGTGAGATCATCAGGATTAATGAATAGCAGTTGAAATTAAATGTGGGACCATAAATCTACATGGCCTGTTCCAGGCCGGCACTTATTTATGACAAGGCGTCCTGGAAAACCGGGGTCTGGCCGAGGCCGAACCTCTCTCTTTCCGCAAGGGCTGTGTGTGTGTGTGTGTTTGCACCTCAGGCAGCCCAGACTACGCACACATTCAAAGAAATCACCATCCTGCTATTTGACATAGCATCTGTCTGTGACCTATGTCCTGCCATTGCCAGAATCCAGTGTTTTCCAAGTCCAAACACCGTTTCAACACCATCAAACTGGAATGAGATGCCGGTGAAGAATGCAGATCACCACGGACCCAGAACCTCCGTGGGTGGGCCCTGCCAGCCGGCGTTTTAACAAGCTCCTCGGTTGACACTGCCATGGAAGAGTTACGACCCACAGCTTGAACCCTGCTGGAACTGGCAGCCACAGGGGATACACTCCAGGTGCTGATTGTCTACTTTTGAGGTCACTTTCTCCTTGGCCAGCAGGCTGGTGATTCCTTGGGGTTCTTTCCTTCCATGGAAATGGCATCCTTCTCAATGTTCTTACGGAGTTTTTAGCTCTCCCACTTTTCTGATTTCATCTGAGCCCTAGAACAGACCCTTGAGGCAGATGGGGTAGCTTAGCGCCCATCACCCCACTTCCCAGTTACTAGTACTAACCACCACCACAGCATCATTAGCAAAGACCGTTTACTGAATGCCAACGTACGCCAGACCCTGCCGAATGCATTGGCTTATGAGATGGGAAAGGACGGGGGTCAAATGGGCTGGGCTCAGCTGGCACCACAGCCCAGCCCCTTGGATGAATCACCATGGCCACGGAGAAGGGACATCACTGGCCAGACGGGCCAGAGCCATCCCCATGGCTGAGTGCTGGTATTGTCTAGCTGTCCCTGCAGGAGCAGAAAAACAAACTGGGGTTGAGGAGCAGTTCACCAAATGGATTCTAGCCGTCATCATCCCTCAGCAGGAAGGAACCTGGGTTTTGTGTCTACTACGAATATGTAGAGTCGACTCTGTTCAGGAGCAAGGTCCACTTATAGGTCATTTTCATTCACTCACTGCTTCCTCTGACTTACGGCAGCAGGGATGTGTTTTCTGGGGAAGGTCAGGCCTCATCTTTCCTCCCACCTGGCTGAAATGAATCTGCTGGTTGTTGTGGGGGGTTTCTGGGAAGGTTAGGGTCGATTTGAATTTTACGTTAACAGACGCTGGAATGCAATTATTATTTAGAATATTCTAGAGCAGATATTCTGGCAGCATACAGAAAATAAAAACAACCCCTAACAGTTTCTGAAAAGACTGGGCACAAAGCAGGGCTCTATAGCTCCCCCTGTATTCACCCTCATAGCGGATTGTCAGCAATGCCCAGTAAATGCCACGCATTACTAGCACAGGAACGGAGGGCACACAGTTGATGGGGGTTGTTATTGGTTATTTTGAGGTTCCTGGATGCTCATAAATAATGTGGGCATCTCTGAAGAGGTCTGCATTTTTGAAGCAAATGAATAAAATTATTTTTTTTTTTAGTATTCTGGGAAGAATGAACGCTTTGGTCTTTCAAGAGAAGGAAGTAAGTATACACAAGGATCCAGAAAGTTTGGAAAAAAGGCAGTTTGAATCTGTTAATACTTTATAGGAACCGACATCACTAAGCCACGCAAGAGGAGAGGATGTTACGATGGCCTCAGACATGCCTATTTCTTTGTTCTAGAGAACGATGCAAAAATGACATTTTCAGAGTTTTCTATTTGAGATAGTAAATCTAGAGACTGAAGAGAAAGGGAGGAGAGAAATTGAACTCTCAATGCCCATGAACACTAGACTGACTGGCAGGACGGCAACGCTCTCCTTTCCATTTTTGGAATAAATAAATGACGCGTAAGTGTGTAGATTGAGCCTGCTTGATCTTCAGAGCTGTCAAGTATTGCCTATTTTGGGCCACGAACACTGGTTACATTTTAAGTTGTCGTGTTTACAGCTCTGAGGCTACCTCTGGATCCAGCTTAAACCGAAATCGGCTCTGGAGTTGGGGGTTGCCCAATAAAGATGCGATCGAGCCTTTCGGGGGCTGGAAGTTCTGCAGAGAACCCCTGATGTAACTTTCCACAGTAATTCACCAGTCGCCTGGGTGTCAGGTGTCCACTGGTAGGTCAGAGCTAATGCCTACGTTTTGGCCAGTGTGCTTTGTGAATGGGCTAGGAACTGTATTATTTAGAGAACTGGGCTGTTACTTATAGTGACTGAAAACAGCAGACCTATAGATTAGACATAAGCATTTCTTTATCTAAAAACTTTTTGTTGTTTTTACCTAGAAGTTGCTTTACTTCGGAGGTGGGTTAGAGAAAGGACGACAATTTCTTGTACTTTGGTTTGTACTTTCTACTAAACATGAATTTTCCCTTTAGGCAAATGCTGGCAACTAAGAGGCTTGGTATGAAATCAAATACGCCGTGTTTGAATCACTTGCAGAAGTGTCTGGTTCACAGTAAGTGCTACACAGGTACCACACTGCATTCTTGTTATTGCTGGTATGGCCTGGTCCTTGTTGGGATGCAGACAAAATCAGCCCCTTTAGCTCCCCACCTAATGAGCTAAGTGTGAGTGATGTAAAAAGACTTGGTTGGTTTGAGCCAAATCAAGTTAGGTACTAAGGAACCTCTTCCTTTCATTTCAGCCTCAAATTTCATTTCCCTCAAGACCCTGAGTAAATAACAATTCATGTCAGCCCTAAGCCGAGGGCTTTTTGTGGTCCTGCTTCTGGGGGCCTTATTCCAAGGACCTCTAATAATAACCTGCTGTCTTGGGTGTTGCTTCCCCCCATTATTATGTTTTCAAGGAAACACTAAAACAGTGGAAAGTGTTGGTTTTTAGTCCTCACAAGAAAATCAAGAGAATATTAGCAATTTAGCACAGCTGGGCTGCACCAAGTTTTTAAAATGTAGAAAGCTCACCCACCTCAACAGAAGCATCACCTTTCTGAAAATATAATGCAGCTCTTTTCCACTACAGAGATGATTCTTGCCCAAACATCAGAGTTTTTGATGCTTCAGATACAATCTGAGCAATTTATCTGATTTTTTTTTTTTGCTATCTCAGTAAATCATTTATACATAGTGCTTGATTCACAAAATCCTATTTTTTTTAAGATGCACAAAATATCCCATAAAAATACTGACTCCTGCATCCAGTTGTTCCTGCCAGATACCCACCAAAAGGTTTATAGATTTCCCTCATTATAAACTAATTGATATTCTGTAACAGCTCTAATCTGCTTAGTAGTCCTCTCCTTTGGAGTCCAAGAGAGAAGCATTCCAGATGTCAAAGATATTACAGGAGAAGGGAATCAAGAAGCCTGGGGGTTTTCTTAGTGGTAAGATACCCTAGAGAGGGATACTTAAGATGTGGGATTCTTAAGATTACGGAGCCCATCCGTGGGGAAGATCAATCCTTCCTGTCAAGTGGGATTACCGCCCAGCAGGAAACATCTCAGTCCCTCCTTACCCTTGGTTTCACTTTCTCTGGTTTCGCCTACCTACCCGCCATCACAGGCAGGTGACCCTCCTTCTGACATATGGTCAGAAGGTCAACAGCAGCCTAAGGGCACATCACAGTGCCTTTGTCATTCACCTCTCCTCATCTCCTCCCGGAGGCATTTTATCATCTCACATCATCACAAGAAAAGGGAGGATACCACAAGGATGTATTTAGAGAGAGAGGGAGACCGCATTCACACATAGCTTTTATTATAGTCTATTGTTATAACTGTTCTATTTTGTTATTAGTTGTTAATCTTTTATTGTATATAATTTATCAATTAAACTTATCGCAGGTCAGTATGTATAGGAAGGACTACGGTAAATATGGAGCTTGGTACTATCTGTGGTTTCAGGCATCCACTGTGGTCCTTGGGGCATATCCCCACCCAGAAGGGGGGACTCCTGTACTCTAAGGGCAGGTAAGCAGTTTAGGCCACTTACCACCAAACTCTTTGAACCTTGGTTTTATCGTCTGTAAGATGGCACTGCCTCTCCTGCCTCCTACTACAGAGGGAGCAATGTTTCACTTCTGGGGTGGTCAGGGGAGGTCATGCCCAGCAGCTAAAATACAAACAGTCATTCTACCTGCATGGGCTGCTTCATGCTCTCCTGCCTGGGGTGTGCTCACCGGCACAGGCTCTGCCTTGCCAGGGAGGCTTACAGGTCCTTGACCACTAAGCTTGTCCTGGGGTCACTTAGTTCAGGAGGAAAGCGGTAGGAGCAGATCAATGCTGTGTTCTCTGGATCAGCCTCTCCAACAATACAGCTTGTATTATGGGGTCATCTGACTCCTGTCTCTATTGCATAGTTGCCTCAGAGGAGGAGAGGTGTGACAGTTTATAATGACAAAGGCAGCTCATGGTAGAAAACTAAGAGAAATCCGGATATAAAGTTAAATACGACTGGGTGTTTGTGACACAAAGTACAACATAAAGGCACTAAACACAGGCTCACGGTGTGGAACATCATCTAGCTATTAAAAAACAGATGAGTTAGCTCTCTGTCTTTTGACTTAAGGGATGTCTGTGATACATTAACAGGAATAAAAAGAGTAATGGGTACAGGATGACCCCATTAAAAGGAAAAAAAAAAACATGTAAAGATGAGGGATAAAGGCTTTAGCATCAGCGTGCATGGTTTTAAATCTAAGTTCTGCTTCTCTGGGTTAAGTACATGCCGACTACATATTTAATCTCTATATCTCAGTTTTCTCATCTGTAAAATGGGGATAAAAATATGGCCATGTTCAAGCAGAACAGTTCAACTCAGATCACTGAGTCCAGTGGTTTTCACACTGGGAATGATAGAACCCTCAAGAGAGGCAATGGTAACGAATGCATGAATTCGCTTAGCACAAAGCAAGTGCTCAGTAAGTACTACTTCCTGTTACTACGAGCTGTTACATGTTAGTATTACTGTGCAGGATAATGAGCACCAGACTATTAACACTGGTTACGCCCAGTGGGAGTGGAGCTAGAAGGGGACTGGGAGGGTATGGAAAAGGAAATGGAAATGAAAAGACAGCGGACACCAAACAAGACATGCCAATGGCAGAGAAGCATCTGAAAAGATGCTCAACAGCAAAGATCATAGGGAGATGCAAATTACAGCAACAAAATCCTCCTACGCACCTATCGGAAAGGCACAAATCCACAACACTGACAGGATCAAATGCCGACAAGAGTGAGGATCAACAGCAACTCTCATTCAGAGTCTCTTACACAACTAAACACACCCCTACTATGTAATCCAGCAACTGTGCTCCTTGCTATTTATCTACGAGGGTCGAAACATGTCCACACAAAAACCTGTGTATGAATGTTTGTAACAGGTTTATTCGTAACTGCCCACACTCGGAAGCAACCAGGATGTCCTTCAGCAGAAGAGCAGACAGACAGACCACGAGAGCCACAGATAATGGAGTATTAGTCTGCAGCGAGTGGAAATGAGCCACAAGCCATAAAGCGACAAGGAGAAACCTTAAAGCCTATTACTAAGGGAAAGAAGCCAATCTAAAAGGCTACATACAGTATGATTCCAGTTACATCACACACTCTGGAAAAGGCAAAACTATGGGGACAGCAAGCAGGTCAGTTGCTGCCAGGGGCTAGGGGGAGGGGAGGATGAACAGGCAGGGGGCAGAAGAGTTTTAAGGCAGAGAAACTATTCAATACGACCCCATAATGGTGGATATATGTCCTCACACATTTGACCAAACCCACAGAATATATGACACAAAGAGCGAACCCCAATATAAGACTATATATTTGGGGTGATAGTGATGTGACCAAATAGGTCCATCAGTTGTCACCACTGGACCACTCTGACGGAGATGCAGAGCTCTAATGAGGTCTGGGGGTTAGCTACGTGTGGGGTGCGGGTGGAGGGGCATATGGGAACTGTCTGCACTTTCGGCTTGACTTTGCAGTGAACCTAAATTTGATCTACAAGATAAAGTGTATTAAGACAAACAAACCTGAGTGGGGGATAAAGCCTAAATGCTAATAGTAATTGCCAGCAGATGATGAGGTTATCAGCTCTTTCTGCACTTTCAAAGTCTTCTCCTTCACTCCTATCCTGGGCTCATGCTGTTCTCTCTGCCTCTTCCCATGCTCTAGGGAGTATTATCTATTTATCCATTAGGATTGAGTTTAGCTGGAATTTTCTCTGTGAAGTGTTCCCTGACCTTCTCTGTGCTCCAAGAGCCTGGATCTCCACCAACGGGCAGACATTCCATGGTCTTATGATTGTCTCTTACCTCGTCGGTCTGCCCTTCTAGATGTGAGTCTTTGGGGGTATGTCTGTCTTGGTTCTGTGGTATCCCCAGTGCGCCTAGTACAGCATCGAGTACAATCAATTCATGAAATTTGTTGAATATATGAATTTGAATTAAATCAGGACAGCGTAGAGAAAAACAAAATACACAGTGCAAATCTCAGAGTGAAAGAACGAACACAGTACGGTGCAGGTGGGGAATGGCCACCCTAAGAGTTGGGGGGGTCCTGGCAGCAGACAGAGGCTGAGAGAGGAACAGACCTGTATGCAGTGTTAAGAACGGTGTGTTGAAATGCAGAGTAGGACAGGGCAAAAATGGATGTCCTTGACGGGTCCCCACGACTGGCAATGGTATGAGAGTGCAGGTCAGAATCGATAAACCCATCATGGAAAGAGGCCCCAACTCCAGCTTCATCAGTGAGGGTCTCTCCTGTGTGAGCCAGTGGGGCGGGCAATGTCCACGATCCTCCCAGCACCAATCACTGCTGATGAACCATCACGAGTTCTGCAAACACTTGAAACACTTGCTTAAGGTTTCCTTCAAGGGCACCGTTCCCAGTGCACGTGCTTGTTTGTTTGTTCCCTGATGGGGGAACATTCCAGGGAGCCCATCGTCATTCAGCCAAGGTTAATAACCCTTTCCATTACTACATATCCTATTTTTCTGCAAAACCAACCCTATTGGAAAGTGCGGAGGAGGAGAAAAGGAATAGAAAAAAACCAGATGAACAAAGGCCTCTCTTGTTTCTTCTAATAAAACATCTCCCGTCCGGGCAGCGTAATCTGGACGCAGGTCTGCTCCTCTCTACCCTCATCTCTCTTTCCCACTGGTACAAAAACACCTCCAGGGGCGCCTGGGTGGCTCAGTGGGTTAAGCTTCTGCCTTCAGCCCAGGTCATGATCTCAGGGTCCAGGGATCAAGCCCCACATCGGGCTCTCTGCTCAGCAGTGAGCCTGCTTCCCCCTCTCTCTCTGCTTGCTGCTCTGCCTACTTGTGATCTCTCTCCCTCTGTCAAATAAATAAATAAAATCTTTAAAAAAAAAAAAAAAAACACCTCCATGTCCTCCTAATCCTCAAGCAAAGCTCACACATTTGAAGAGCTTTTGGACACCCCTGGAAAACTCCACACGCTCTATTTGCAGGCAAGGCTGTGACTGTTCTGGGGTCAGCACCAGCTTCCAGTCTAGTCCCCAGCGCTCCCTGCACAGAGCCCTGGATCTTATTTCAAGCATTCATCTGCTCCAATTTTGTCTCCTACCCGAGGTCTCAACCCTTAGCTGAATTACAATTAGTTGCCCTGAGGAGCCTGGAGGAGACTCATTTCAGAGGAAAATGCCTTCTGCTGGGCAGCCCCAATCTAACCCGTAGTTAGCATCTATGAATTTCAACTCTGAGAACTGCCTCTGCTCACAGGGCCCAGAGAAATCTGTCTTTTATGATGGCCCGTATTTGCTGTACTTTGGACAGGCCTCTCCATAGTTCTGAAATTGCTTCTCCCAAATCTCATTTTTAAAACAATCACTGCTGAGTAAGTTTTCTTCCAAAGCTGCCTTAAGAATTCCTTCTTGAAACCAGAATAATGATTGCTTTTCTGAAAAATGCAGGTTGGGAAATCTGACAGCCACTGTGCTGGACTGAGGGGCATGAGGTAAGAGCTGGCCTCTGGGTTGCATGCCTGATTCACGGAGGAAAAGGGGCAACAATTAGGGGCCTTACCTGTCATTCTCATCTGGGAAACAGGGATAGTATCTCTTCTCTTCCCTATCCGATTAGGGTCTCGCAATGGTACCACATTGGACCAGTATTTTTGCTCTCTGGAGAAAGAGATGCACTTGGAAAATGTCATTCTTATGAAATTTACCTCTTCTTTCTGAAGACTTTCACATTCTTTTATTATTGGGGGGTGGGTATGTCATGTTATTTTTATCACTGAGGAAATTGGGATATTAGAGGTGCAAACCATTATAGCCCAGGATTGGATGTGTTTTATAATGAGCTCTTTTTAGAAAGAACCCTGCTCTTTAATACAATGGAAAAGTAATTTATTGAGAAGCGTCCTTGGGGATAGAGAAGAGTGCCGCACTTCTGCCACATTTCTCGTAACCAGCTGAGGTGAGGAGGGACAGGCTGCCCTGGGAGCCCAGGAACAGGCTTCTCGTCCTTCCTCTGCAACCAGCCAGCTGTGAGTTTTAGTTAAGCCTGACCACAGTTCTAGGCCTTGGGTTTTGCACCTGTAAAAGGAGCAGGCTGAGTGGTATCTGTGATTATCACGCATTCATTAGCAGTGCAGCTCCTCTTAGTAAACGCCTTTTCAGAAACCAAACACAGACCATGCCAGGAGAGGGAGCTGAACTCACCCACCCCCGCAATGCCCCACTGCACCAGCAAGGCTCACCCTACTGCAAACAGTGCTCCCTGAGGCACCCCTGGGCCCTTACTGCTCTGAGATGCATACTGAAAGCCAACAGCCTAGATGGTCTTAAAATTCTTGTCTAATTGAGCAGGAGACACACTCGTTTCTAATCCAGTGGATGTGTGGTTTCTTCTACCTCTGGGGGACTCATGCCCCATGACACTCAGACAGGGGGATCCTGCCAAGTGGTGTAGGGTCCACCCCCTGGACAGCTGCTGCTTCAGAACACAGAGACACAGGCTAGCACCAGTCATGGAGGGAACGTCTGTCTTTGTGGCTGCAGATGACCCTGCTGCTGGTATGGCTTTGTGTGCGTGTATGCATGTGCATATGCATGTGTGTGTGCATGTATGTGTGTGTGCGCATATGTATATGTGTGTGTGTGTGTGTGTGTGTGTGTGTGTGAGTGCGTGTATGCCTGGGACATGCTTTCTCCCTCCTTGTCCATTCATTCACTCAGTTGCACACAGTCACGGATCCCCTGCTCTAGACCACGAACGATCTAGTGAGGAGGACCAACAACAAAGAGCCATGCAACTACGCAATGACACACGCAGTGGAGTGAGCAGTGCTAATGACATCCCTAACTGAAGACGGTGTGCAGCTGTGGCTGGTACCCCTAGACGATACCTAGTAGAGCTCTGACACTGGAGGCCGTTAGGTTCAACCAGGCGGTGAGACTGCTCAGAGCAGGCGAGCTGGAGCTCAGTCTTCTCAGCTGGAGAATTGTGTGGCAGAGACCAGAGAAAGGCACGCTCAGCCCCTTTTCTAATGTACATCTCCCCTCTCCTACCTCTCTTCAAGACGCCCCAAATCAAAACACTTTCATTTCCAGGCACCCTGGCAGACAGGAAGGCCTGGATGTCAGAGTTTTCTGGCCAGAAGTCTTTTCTGAATAAGAAGGCAAAATCTTGAAAAAGGGAGGCTTTGTTCTCTTTACCCTTCTTCCTTCTCCCTGCCTGAAAGGCAGACTTCCCAGAGGTACAGCAGCTATTTTGGGACCTTGAGGATGAAGAAGAAGGAACAGACAAGCCTGGTTCTTTGATGATAGCCTGAGGCAGCTATACCAGTCCTGGATCTTATGGTGAAATGAATGAATGAATGAGCCCTTACCTGTTTGAGCTATTGTTTATTGAGTTTTCTGTTATTTGCAGTTCAGTGCACATTGATACAATAGGATAAAAACAGAATCTACTTCATGGGATGTTTTGAGGACTAAATGAGATACTGTGTACAGGGCCAGGGTCATGGCCAGGCACACAACAAGCATCAGTAAATGGTGGCCCAGCTGCTGGTGCTGCTGAAGAAGAAAACCTGCCAACCCTTTGGCCAGTCACTGGATGGAGCGCAGGGGCAGGAAGCTGGGGTGGGAGTGCTGGGGGTCCTACCTCGATCACTGAAATCATCAACCAGCACGATCTCGGCGATCAGCTCCGGGGGTGAGCGGTTCAGCACGCTGTGGACGGTGCGGAGGAGGGAGGACCAGCCCTCGTTGTGGAAGGGGATGATGATGCTGGTGTTGGGGAGTGTCTCCAGGTAGCGTTTGCCGTTGCAGCTAGAGGGAGACACAGGGCATAGGAGACAACAGGTTCAGCTCTCATCTTGTCAAGAGGACTCCATAAGCACATGGTTTGGCTAACCGCAAATGCCACTCCTTTCTAGCCTTCAGGGAATGAGCAACAGCCAGGGACAGCTCAGTCACTTTAGAACCTCCTTCCGCTTAGCATCCCGAAGTCACACTTCCAATTCCCTGCACACACAGTAGAGAGGGGTATGTCTACAAGAACCCCCGACTTGTATAGAAGCAGTTACAAACCCACAACAGCATCACTAGGGTTTGGTGGCCTCCATGTGCTAACCTGTTTAAGCCTCAGTCGCTACAGGAGCATGGATGCCCATCCTCATGATTCCAGGTGGAAGACAACCCTTCAGTAACGCTCTGGCCTCTCTCCTCACCCCTCGCACACTCCTCACCAGTGGAGAAGTCATTTGCCCACGCATTTGGACGAACACACTGGGTTTCACAGGCTCAGCCCCTCCCTCCCTGGGCTCTGCTGGCAGAGGGGGCATTTCCCCCTTTCTCTCCGGAGTCCCATGGTAAGCTTGGGGATGGGAGGCCTGGCCCCATGGGCCTTTAATGTCATTGTAACACCCAAAGGGATTAACATAGTTCCTTAATATCATCAAATATCTAGTTGGTGTTCAAGTTTCCCTGATCTTCTATCTTTTCACAGTTGCTGAAATCAGGATCAAGACAAGGCCTACGGCTGTCTTTAGCTGATGCAACTTCTAAGTCTCTCTTTTCCTTATAGTTTGTTTGTTGAAGAAACTGGGTCAACTGCACTATTGGATTTCCTACAGTCTGCATTTTGCTGCTCGCACTGCTGTGGTGTCTCTGAACATGTTCCTCTGTCTGCCCCCTTTGGCTCCTGTAAACTGGTAGCTAGGTCTAGAGGCTTGACCTAAGTTGGTGAGACATTCTGGCAACCTCTTCATAGTGGTGTGAGCCTCCTACAGGAAGCCCGTACTGCCCAGTTGTCTTCCCTTTTGTGATGCTGATGGCCACTGAAGTTCAGGGCCTAAATCCTTCAGTTTATCAGGGGCTTGCAAAATGGTGATACTGTTACTCTATCATTCTTCATTTACTGGCTGGGATATTATAATGAAGTAAAATGATCACAACTATTTGGTTGAGGTACAGAAAAGTATAGGAAAAGTATAGGAAAGACATGACTCATTCTTGATCATCAGTTTTCAGAATGACTTGGTTCCCTACTATGTTCCAAAGATGGTCAATTATTTGTTTTCATTATGAACTCATAAATCTTCACATAATTAATATATTTCAGTTCAGCGCAAATATTATTATTCGTTTTTAAAATTTTTATTTATTTATTTTTAAGATTTTGTTTATTTATTTGACAGACAGAAGTCACAAGTAGGCAGAGAGGCAGGCAGAGAGAGAGTGGGGGAAGCAGGCTCCCGGCTGAGCAGAGAGGCCGATGCGGGGCTTGATCCCAGGACCCTGGGATCATGACCTGAGCTGAAGGCAGAGGCTTTAACCCAATGAGCCACCCAGGCGCCCCTGTTGAACGTTTTTGTAACAAAAAAATATCGGATTTTGTCAAATACTTTTTCTGCACCTACTGAAATGATCACATGGGTTTTGTTCCTCTATTCTTTTAATAAAGTGTATTACATTGATTGATTTTCATATGTTGAACCAAACTTGTTCCTAGGATAAACCCTACTTGGTCATGGTGTATAATCCCTCTTATACATTGCTGAATTTGGTTTGCTAGTATTTTGCTGAGGATTTCTGCATCTACATTCAAAATGGATATTGGTCTACAGTTTTCTTGCAATGTCTTTATCTGGTGTTATATATTTTATCTCTTTTGCTAAAAATCTACGTTCTTAACATTGTTACTTATTTGTTTTTTCCTATAATATATAACTGCTTCAGAAAAGCAATTCCAATATCATTGCTAACAATCTGATTATATAAAATTTGAATTCCTCTTGTCTTTCATTTCTTTTTATCTATGGGGTACATTTCATTAGTGATATTAAGGATTTTCCCAGGGCCCAAAAGATGGGACCTGACGACCAGGCAGGCCCAGAACTAATGTCAAAACTGTTTACTTCATCTTCAGTCATAAGCCAGGTATGGTAGGCAGAGTATCAGCCTGAAGACGTCTAAGCCTTAATCCCCAGAAGCTATGACTATGTTACCTTATGTGGCAAAAGGGACTTGGCAGATATGGTCAGGGTTAAGGACCTTGAGATGAGTTTGAAGAGTATGGATTACCCAAGTAGGTCTAATGTAACCACAAGTGTCCTTTTTTGTTTTGTTTTGTTTTGTTTTTAAAGATTTTATTTATTTATTTGACAGACAGAGATCACAGGTAGGCAGAGAGAGAGGAGGAAGCAGGCTCCCTGCGGAGCAGAGAGCCCGATGTAAGGCTCGAGCCCAGGACCCTGGGATCATGACCTGAGCTGAAGGCAGAGGCTTTAACCCACTGAGCCACCCAGGCGCCCCACAAGTGTCCTTTAAAGGTAGAGCACCTTTCTAGCTGGGTCAGAGAGATGAGAAGGAAGGAGTAGAGAAATGAAGTGTGAGAGGGACTCAACTCACCACTGGGGCTTTGAAGAAGGAGGTCGTAAACCAAGGAAAGTGGGCAGTCTTTAGAATCCTCAGCTGATGGCCAGCAAGAAAACAGAGCTTCACTCTTCATAACCAGTCTGCCAACAACCCAGATAAGCAAGACTGCCCCAGGGTCCTCAGAAGGGAATGCCCCCTGGCCCACATCTTGATTGTAGCCCAGTGAGACCCATGTTGGACTTCTGACTTACAGAACTGTTAACAATAACTTTGTGTTGTTTAAATTGCTCGATTTACGATAAACTGCCAAGGCAGCTACAGAAAACTCATACACAAAAGTCATCTTTGATACCCTTTACCCAGTCTGTAAACACTTCAAAAGTACAAGATTTCATAAAAAACAAAAATCCTCATGAGTCTCACGTGGCAGCAGTGGGCTGAGCTGACACCCCTCTCCATTGGGCAGGTGCTCTCTGGGTCCCCTCAGCTTTTACCACTCCCCACAGCCTTACATCAGAGCTGTTTCACTCCCTTACATTGTCTTCCAGGCCCATAGAGACCTTTGGAGTTGAAAAGTCCAAAAGTAAAAGACATTGTGGGAGGGAGCTAGCTCCACAAGACTGGTAAGAAGTTTTTTGGGAGAAAATGTGGAACAACAGAAGTAACAACAAAATATCTCCTTTTGCAATGCAAAATGCCACTGCAATCCACTGTTCAACTGTCAAAATGCATCAGGGGCGTGCTGCAACTTACTCTGAAACATTTCAAACAATAAAATAGATTGACAGATGGAGAGAGGGATGGACAGATATGTAAGAAAGCAGGGAGAGAAGTGCTAACTGCAGAATCTAGGCGATGGGAACACGAGCGCTCAACGAGCAGTTGTTTCAAAACTTCTCTGTATGTTTGATTATTTTCAGAAAGAAACATTAGGAGGAAATGGGTCAGGGTCCACAGTCTCCTTAGTTGCAAATTCTCTCTTGGCTAGAGGCACCAAGGGAAGCTGGGGGTGGGGAGCAGAGACAAGAATGAAGCCTTGGTGTCCGACAGAGAGCTCTGTTCCAACTGTGTGGACAGGAACCCCCCCTTAGAGGACATCCCCCACTCAGCAACCCCCCAACTCCCACCCCCTGTTCCCCTGCCAAATTCTGCCAGTCCAGCTCTGCTGGACAAGTCAGTCTCTTTCTTCTTGGGGCCTTGGGACTTCTTTCAGGTCCCGTCTTGCTCCTCCCTCTGGCTGGACGGTTTCTAGCCAGGCCTGGTGCAGCAGCCCTCCTCTGGCCCTTCCCCCAGCTCTTCCCCCACCTCTAATCCCTTTGGTCACATCAGCCAGCTTTCTCAGGGAGAAACTGCATTATGCGGGTTTTTGCAAACAAATGAAAGCACCTCTTTAAAAAAAAAAAAAAAAAAAAATCTCTTTCCCTTGACTCAGCTGGGTCCTCTGTGGCCAAGAAAGATGGCGAGATCTAGTTTGCTATGGAAATTCCTGCCTCCCATCCAATTTCAGAGGAGGCTCGTTGGACTGAAGCAGGGTTGGGAGGGCGGTGTGGTTAGCAGTAATAAGTTGCCTGGAGTCCATGGGGCGAAATACAATAGAGCTATTACCCTGCAGAGAGGCCTGGCTCTCTCAAACCCCAGCCTGGGCCCCACAGCCTGCCAACAGACACACAAACACCATCACGTATTAAGGGAAATAGGCAATGCCACAACAGACTAAATTCACTTCTAATTTGATTCAATCATGGAATTACAGATCAGTCAGAACTCAAATGAAAGGCTCGGCTTGGATCCTAGCCTTGAACATGTACCTTTTTTATGGGGGGCTGGGGACTAGTCCTTTTCTCCCTCCTCTGTCCATCTACTCATTTATTTACTACATAAACACACAACAGCACTCTGACTTTTGCCATGGGCACTAGTCATTAGTTGGCTTCCAGCTTAGTAGAGGCTCTTTGTTTGAATAAAAAATTGTCTGACTTGCTGAAATCAGTCTCTCCAGAACCCAGCAGGAAGCATGGTGCCACAGACCTGCCCACAAGCCCCCTTCCCGTAGGGGAGCTCCTGCAAAAACCCCTTCTTTCTTCTCTTAGGAGGCCTCAGATACCAGCAGGAAGAAGAGGCCTGGGGATGGGGGATGGGAACAGAAGGCCCCTGCCCCCACTGACACCCCCATCTTAGCGGTCCTCTTTAAGACCCATCTGCATGTTGTATCTTGAGATTTCACCACTGCAAGGTGGAGTTATGTCCAGTTCTTTGGTGTGTGATAAACACGAGGCATCCCTGCACCCGACGCCTTTAGAGGGCGGCCAGGAAGGGAAACTAGGGCACGATATTCCCAATGTAAGGAGACTGGGTTCAGCCACGACCAGACAATAACAACTCTGCCTTCCCACGGTTCATCGCGCCTGATGGTTTCCGGAGCACTTGTCCTTCTCTCTCTCCTCTAATCTGTACCAGCCCCGGGGAGGCAGGAGAACCGGAGAATGCCGATCCCATTTCCACAGAAGGAAAACAGGGCCCAAAGAGGACCTAGATCCAGGACTGTATTTATTTAAAATAATACTTATTTTAGCCATTCTGACAGGTATAAAATGATCTTTCATTGTGGTTTTAATTTCTATTCCCCTGATGATTACTGATGTTGAGCATTGTTTTACACCTGTTGAAATGGCTGAAATAGAAAACACAAGGAATAACGAGCGTTGGCAAGGATGTGGAGAAAAAGGAGCCCTCCTGCATTGTTGTTGGGAATGCACACTGGTGCGACCACTCTGGAAAACAGGAGGGAGGTTCCCCCCCCAAAAAGCTAAAAATAGTATTACTGTATGATTCAGTCATTCTACCACTGAGTATTTATCCAAAGAAAACAAAACACTAATTCGAAAAGATCTATGCCCCCCTACATTTCCTGAAGCATCATTTACTATAGCTAAGACATGGAAGCAACCCAAATGTCCATTGATAGACAACGGATTATCATTCAGCCATAAGAATGAAATCCTGCCATTTGCAACAACAGGGATGGACCTAGAAGGTATAATACTGAGTGAAACAAGTCAGAGAAAGATACCATACATTTTCATGCATATGTAGGATTTAAGAAACAAAACAAACCAACAAGAATAAAAAGAGACACAAAAAAGAACAGACTCCTAATTATAGAGAACAAACGGATGGTTCCCGGAGGGGAGATGGATAGGGATGGGTGAGATAGCTGATAGGGATTAAGAGCACATGTATTGTGACGAGCACTGAGCAGTGCAGAGCACTGTTCAATCACTACATTGTGCACCTGGAACTAATATGTCACTGTATGCTAATTGTACTTGAATACTAAAATACCACAATTTTTTTTCTTGAGGAGAAAACTGAGAACTGCTCAGGGATAAAAGTCTAAAAAGCACAGAAAGTCTAATCAACAATGGTAAAGGTAACAACGGCAACATCCTGACACTTGGGGCAGGCCGCTGCTAAACATTTAGGGAATGTTCTCTTCTGCATGCTTCCATAAACATGCATACGGCAAACCCACTCGATGGTGCTGTCCTCTTGCCTCAGTATTTCTGGCCCTGTCCTCTTGCCTCAGTATTTCTGGCCCCAGACAGCACCATAAAAGAAGCGCCTATGCCTAAGTGAAAAGCAGGCTGCCCCTTGCACAGGCACCTGTGCTCTGTCTTCTTTCTCCTTCTTTGCTAACAGCATCCTGCTTTTCCTAAGGAATCTCCCACTCTTCAATTCTATAGGGTTCAGGGGTGGTCTCTGCCTTGCTTTGAGGGTGGGCAAGGAAACCTGGCTCAACCAATCAGAACACTGATTTTCTCCAACCACAACGACAGTGCGGGAATTGGGCACCTGTAAATCAGAGTACATTCTGGCTAAGAGAGAGATCGGCTCTTTTCTGCTGACACTGAACATGGGAAGATAGAAGTCTGGTCTGTCTGAGGCCGCCATACATGTTCACTGCCTTCAAATGAATTTAACAGAGTAGAAAATAGAGCCAAGAGTTGGAGAGAGATTCCTACTGGCATCATTCAAGGACTCAGATCCAGCTATAGCTGAAGCCAAGCTCTGCTCCTAGCCTTTTCAGTTACGTGAGTCAATACATTTTCTTAGGTCAGTCTGAGTTAGGTCTCTGTCACTCATCACTGAAAGAATCCTTGCTGTTATAACTGGATCACCTCTAAGCCCTCTCAATCAAATCAATCTCTTTTGGAACCAAGGATGGCTTCTGAAGGACAGAAGCAGAAACGGTTCCCCAGGAGTCACCTCTGATCTGCAGGGGCAGCCTCTGTCTCCCGCTGAATTCTGCTCATCACTGCCTGGGAAAAAGGGGCTGGGTTGGGGGCCCTTGTGAGGGTGGGAGGCAGTGGGGCGACTGGGAGATAACTGAACCCATCTGTGGCTGAGCAGCCCCCAATTTAATATTCCCTGCAGGATTCTGAGCTCTTGGGACCCAAAGACAAATCTAATACACTGGCCCTTGAGATGCCCCCTCAGGGCTTAATGCTGGAGCACTAGAATTTGAAAGAAAGAAGTCAAAATTAAAGGGAAGCATTTCAAAACTCTTCTCTCCCGAGACAACTTTGAATAGAACAATCCAATCATTTTGAAGGAAATTATAAAAGACACTTAATTCTCTAGCATAGGACACCATCCAAAGACCCAGTTGAAATGCAAGTCAACTGAACAAACCTGATGTTGTAGGTGTCTAAGGGACCAAAAAGGCTCTCAACCTGGCTTCAAATCCTGACTCTGCCACTCTGCAGCCATGAGACCCAGGGGCAGGTTTTCATACTCGCTGAGCTTCAGTTTCTTATCTGTGAAATGGGGATGGTAATACCGTCAGAGTGTCATGGTAAAATTTAAAACAGCCACATGGACAGAGTGGCTAGCTCTGTCCTTGGAGAAGGGTAAATGTGGAGAAGAACCAGGAGCAGAAGAATGCCCCAGATTTCAATTCTCCTGGAATTAGAGATGGACATTCCAGAGAAAGGCACAGGGCTTTAGTAAGGCCTAAATAAGAGTTTCACTGCTGTAGACATGCATCCCATTCTTGGTACCCCAGGTTTAGCCAGCTCGTGGCTCAAAACATTTTCATTTGCTTGCTCCCTTAATCATGCATGCATTCAAGAAATGTTTACTGAGCACCTACTATGTGACAGATACTATGCTAAGCCCTGGGATTACACTGGTGAGGAACAAGTCATTGTCCCCAAGGGAGACAGAGTTGGAGGGAGGGAGAGAAATAAATGAGCAGTAATAAAATCATGATAAGTCTTCCCACCTCCCTGCCTGTGGCTAAGGAGAAGGCAGAATGCAAATGGCTGGAAAGACAAAGCATGAAGGCATTATAAGCACTGTATCCTTGCGCCCAGCCGTGAGCCTTGCCAACAAGGAGTAGGTAGTTAATGGTTGCTGGGTTGAACTGGAGCTGGAAGGGCCTAGTCCAACCCTTTTGTTTTCCAAGTGTGGCGGGGAGGCTTACAGAGGCTGAGTGGAGATCCCAGCCCACCTGGCCAGTGGCTACTGGACAGGGAGCTGGGGCTAATTCTTCAGTTTAGCCACATGAAGAGGAAAGCCTTTGGAATCTCTGGGTGTAAAGAACAAATCCAAGTCATACAGAGTTTCAAGGACCTGGTGTCTGCTGTCATGTTCCAAGTGCTACCTGGGGGCTTTGGCAGGTCTGAGGATGGCTGGACCATGCAGCCTAGAGGAGTGGGTCTCTGGGGGTTTTGATGAGCTTCAGCATAAAAACTACCACTAGTAGGAAGGTGGGTGCTTTCAATGTGCTTGCTGATGTTCACTCAGTGTTTGTTCACCTTTATTGGAAGGAGTTTGTATGAATGTGGAGCGGAAAACACCAACTACTAGTTGCCTAACCCTGGGCGAGTTACCAAACCTCTGCAAGCCTCAGTTATCTCTTCTGTAAAATGGGCCTCAGTTTCCTCCTTTTTTAAAATGGATTTGCAGGGGCACCTGGGTGGCTCAGTCGGTGAAGCATCTGCCTTCAGCGCAGGTCATGATCTTGCGGTCCTGGGATCCCCGTGTTGGGCTCCCTGCTCAGTGGGGAGTCTGCTTCTCCCTCTGCCCCTCCCTCCCGCTTGTGCTTGCTCAAGCTCTCTCTCAAATAAATAAAATCTTTAAAAGAAAATGGACTTACTGTATGAGCTGAGAAGTAACTAGGATAGGAACTCTGCAAAGATAAGGGTGCATCAAAGGCCATCTTGGTTCAAAAAGAAACATCTGTGCTCATCAGGTCAATCATAGTGCCTCCCTTGGCCATGCCTTCTCCTTGAACAGAAATGGCTATGCCCGAGGAAGGCTGAGGAACAAGTCCTGGGTGAGCCCTATAACCACACCTTCCCTGGCTATGATGGTGCCTGGGGCGGGGTAGAGCCCTGACCCAAGAGCAGCCAATGCATCAACTTGCCCATGATCAACAGCCTAGTAAGAAATGTGCCTAGATCGGGTGCACGAGGCCAAGGAAACCTCTTTCTCTTTCTTGAAGATGCCCCTGATGTATGGAAAGGGAGTCCCAGAATTAAAGAGGGAAGCAAACACACAGCTATATAGAGAAGAGCCAAGGCCTCTTGATGGATGGGATCCAGAAATTTCTGCTGCTGAGGGGGTCATAAGAGACTCTGGTAGCCAGACTTAGAAACCTCTTCCCATTTCAAGGCACCGGGAAGCCTGGCTGTACCTTGCTTTCACCTCTTCCTCCTCGAGAGCCTCGATGGTTTTTTCCACATTCCAACTAGCTACATTCCCTTTTCCCTTACTGCCCCTGCCTCCTTGCAGGGGACTGCTCCATCAGGTAAAGTAACCTTGTGGCCAAGGAGTCCATCATCCTATTCCCAAGTCCATTCCCAGAAGAGAAAAACAAAAACAAGCATCCGAAAGTTGTACTTGAGCTAGATGAAGTGTCCTTATTTTTTCTTTATTATTTTGAAAAGAATGGACCCTTATAGAATTAAGCTTCCCAAACTCCAAAATAAGGCTGATATGGAAATTGGGACCCCCCAGGTCATGGACTCTTGAGGCTGCTGGGGCACACTGTATTGTTCTACGTGATTCCTGAGGCCTTACCAATACTGTGCCCACCGGGCCACCATGGCATCATGAGATTACCTGCTGTCTGTAGGGTTTTACCACCACTGTGCTCTGTACACTATAGAGTGAATTGTTCTTCAGTGAATATAAGGGCAACTTGTGTGTGTGTGCGTGTGTTTTTAAGAGAATGATCATCTGAAAAAATCCTTGTGGAGTGACTCTGTTGTTTAAAGCTCCCAGTGTTTATTGTCTTAGATAAACAGTTTTCTTCTAGAAATGGGTGCACCATTTTTAGCACCTTCCCAAGGGACTCGAGTCAACACACTCTCCTCTGCCAAACAGGTGATAGTTTTGGGTTTTCCACTGACCAGATGGGTCTTTGGGAGTTGGTTTGTGTTCTTCGGGTGGCAGAAGCCAGGATCTCTTTGGGTTGAGGAAGAAGGTCCACTACTGCATGGCTTCAACAGGAAAAGCCAATGAGAATCGCTGACTAGGAAGGCTAGAAGGGCCTGAAGTTCACCTTGTTTGTGCTCCTTATTTTACAGATGAGGAAACCGAGGCCCGGAATGGGGAGGGACCTTCCCAGAGTCACAGAGTGAGATGATACATGGATTATCTCAAATAGTAGCCCACGAGAAAGGGTACTTCCTGAAGTAGCAAGAGCAGGTGTAGTGAGGGAAGGGGCATGGGCTGGAGAGACCTTCAGATCTGGGTCCAAATCCCACAGCTGTCATTTAGCAGGGGGTCACCTTGGCAATGTCACAGCTGCACTATGCCTCAGTTTCCACCTGGCTAAAATGGGAATATAATTCCTTCCTATTGAGGCTGTCACAAGGAATGAAAGGGATACTACAGGTGAATATAGCTGGTACAGTATCTGGCTCAATAATGTGAGTTTCCACCTTCTATAGGCCACACTGTAGGTCCTTTTCCAGTAAATCGTTTAAGTTCAGTATTCCAGTGTTTTTCCCTATCTATTTTACATAAAGAATAGTCAGTCCCTTATAATAAAACATTCTCAGGGACGCCTGGGTGGCTCAGTTGGTTAAGCAGCTGCCTTCAGCTCAGGTCATGATCCCAGAGTCCTGGGATCGAGTCCCACATCAGGCTCCTTGCTCAGCAGGGAGCCTGCTTCTCCCTCTGCCTCTGCTTGCCATTGTCTGCCTGTGCTTGCTCTCTCCCCCTCTCTCTCTGATAAATAAATAAAATCTTAAAAAAAAAACAAAACATTCTCAGTAAGACTATGTCCAATGGACTCTGGAGCCACCAAGAAGCTAAGAGGAAGTTATAAATATCTCCAGGTTCTGGAACAAAAGGGAGAAACTGGGTGTTAGTGGGCAGAGTGTGAAAAGATCCTGTCCCCCCCCCCCCCCCCACCCTCTCTCCAGATGCAGCTCTGGGCCCTCTCCTGACACATCTTGACAGCAAGCCTTCCCTCCTCCGCTGGGGCCTGGCTCCCAGCCCTTCTCTACACCTCTCTGGGGGATGGGATAGATGCTGGCTTTTTCTTTAACAGTCTGGCTGCAATCAGAGGACCCAGAAGATTAGTGGAACAACATGTGCCAGGCTGATGTCTTTACGAAGGTCCTTTTCCATTCAAGGAGGCTTTGCTAGAAGCCAGCTACACCCACCTGCTCTTCCCTCTTTTCAACAGACAGCTCAGAGAATCACGAAGGGTTATTATTACTAGCTGTGCACCCTGCACTGTCCGTTCATCACCGGTGCTGTATCCCTAACCCACATCAGACTTCAGATACAAGCAGTGTTCAAGACATCTTGGTTTGTGTTACATTTTCCTTTCCCTTTGAACTCACATTTTGGAAAGCCCTTCGTTCAGACCATATCTAGTTTTAAGACAGTTATGACAACAACAACAAAAAATTTTTTAAAGCACACAGCAAAATCTAACAGTTTCTTTACACTGCTGTCCATGACAGGGTTGGTCCTCCCACAGATGTAACACGTGATGTAGTCCATGTGCTCCAACTTTCAACACAGGCCGACAGTGGGAAAACTCTGGTTTAATCGATACGGAATGGGAGGTCAAGGTACCCGGAATTAGCAGCAGGAAATAACCATCAGAAGGACCACACTTCAGATCCTGAGTAAATGCCAACTGCTGGGCAAACATCATTAGGAGGAAATGGGCTTCAATAACAAGATTCTTGATGATTCATGAAAGAGGAAAAAGAAAAGTAACCTTGTTCAAGGATACTGTTGCTGCTCTGTGTCTAGAGCCAGAGAACTGAAAGAAGCAATTTGTATGCCCATCAACAGAGTAATGACTGCCGTAGGTCAGATTCTTGTGGAATATTACATGGCTGTTTGAAATGTCTTGGAAACATGACTAGAACATGCTAAGTTAAAAAAGCTACTTGTAGAATAAAATACATATGGTACAACCACATTTTTATAAAAAGGACCCCAAAACTCCCCAAACAACAACAACAAAAAACAAACCCCTTTATCTGTCTATATATGTTGAATAAACTAAGGGGGGAAAAAAACCCCACAGAGAGCTCAACTGTTAGCATTCACTACCTGGATAGGTTTAGGATTGGAGGTGGGTGCTGGTGGTAGAGATAACTGCTGATTTCTTGCCCCTAGAAAGGTGGGAGCAGGAGGTTTACAATCAGGAGTGAATAATGTCCTATTCTATTTATTTAGTTTTAAAGATCTATTTATTTATTTGACACAGAGAGAGAACGAGATAGTGTACAAATACAGTGGAGGGGGAAGAGCAGGCTCCCCACTGAGCAGGGAGCCTGATGCGGGACTTGATCCAGGACCCTGTTATGACCTTAGCCGAAGGCAGATGCTTAACTGACTGAGCCACCCAGGTGCCCCTGTCCTATTCTACTTAACAGCCCTTCTCTGTTGGGCTGCTCTGGATACCACCTTAATGAAGGGAGAGAACTGATCATCGCCTTAACTCCCAGTCATCATTCTCTTTTTCCTTAAATTCCTTCAAGGCCAGCGCCACTTAGAAATCAAACCCATCTCTGTAACCAGTTTTACTGAGTGTTATCTGTCTGCTCCTGGACAACCATTTATTACCTTCAGCATCTGAGTGAAATGCAACCTGAGTCATCTGTCGCTTGTGTCTGTTTATATATATCTCACTAATCCTGCTTGCCATGCCTGGTCCACTTGAACCTTCATGCACAAAGGATTAGAACCTAGAATGTCTCCCTCCTTCTCTGCAAGGAAGGGGTCTCGGTCTGTGTGTGAGGCAGCAGGAAGGGTTTAAGCTTGGATCCAGGTTTGAGTCTTTCCTGCTCTCTGCTGACTGAGCTCATCTGAGGTCCGGTTTATCCACCTGTAAAATGGATCTAGTGGTCCCCGTGAGGTTCAAACAATTTCAGAGAGGCTGGAATCACACGGAGCTGTAATAGTGTTTTTATGCATGAGAAGACAGTGTTGAAACAGAAAGGGAAAAAACATCCCACAAAACCTCAAAGTTGGAAGCAGTAAACTGGGGCTGGTAAAGTGCTCAACTCCACGCTTGGCACATAAGCGCTGACAAACGGGAGACATCGTTATTATTCATGGAGAATACAGCCTCCATTTCTAGAAGATCCAGAAAATGCACTGGTCTGCAGAAAAGATAAAAGAACAGAACCACACATCAGCTCATGCGGGTGTCAAGTGCTTTCCACCTAGCATAAATTGTAGGGGATATATGCCCATTTGATTTCTTAGTTGACAGGCAGCCATTTTTGCTTACAACCCATCTATCTCTGTAATTTCAACGAAGGGCTGAATTCACTGAAATCTGTTTTTAAAATTATAGAAAAGGAGTCAATCTGAGAGGTTTTATTGGCTGCCATTTTATTTTAAGGCTTATGAGCAACTTTAAATCTCAATATTAGGTCTGAGGGATCAATAACTATTGTCTTGAAAGAAACACCACTCTTCAGAAGGGAGTCATGTAATTTCAAAGAACTGATTTAAGCCTCCTAAAAAATCAGTGATGCTCCAAAGAAATCTGGACTTTTTCCTTTCTCTGCTCACAAATCACTCAGGCTACGGCCCTTCTTTCCAACCTCCTGCCCCTATTACAAAAACTGCCTTGCTACCAACCTGTCAAGCCAGGACATCCTCATCCCCACCAGCCTGAGCATCCCAGGGGTGCTAGGCTTATACTGAAGTTCTCCATTAGCAACTGTCAACCAAGCTTACTCCAGCACATGGATCAGGAGAAAAGGGTAAGAACTGCAAAAATACATACTAAATACGCCTTCCAAGCCTGTTCCACAGAAGATCTGACATATCTCTCGGCACCGTGGGAGGTGGGACAGGGGCAGGTGTACACTCCGGCCATCCAGTCCCATTGCGGAGGGAGGAAGGGGGTGTGCGTATCTCTGCCATGACCTGCACAGGCCACCCAAAATCCATGACCCCGCACACCACGCCATAGCCCACAGCTGATCCTGGATCACTTATAGATTTACTATATATTATGCCTCAACCATTTCTTGCTATTCAAAGAAAGCAAGTTAATTAAAACCACAATAAAAACAGAGCAACTCAGAAAAAGGACACCGTCACCGTTTCCATTTTTCACAACATAAATGGCACCATTTACTAAACTGCCTACTTGACCTCGTCATTTGGACGCTCAATGACGTCTTAAACTTGACAGAAATAAAAATCTTCGTTTTCCCCAAGTCTGCGCTTCTCCAAGCCTTTGTTTCTGTAAATGGCAACTCCATCTTCCCAGCTGCTCTGGCCAAAAACCTTGGCATTATCTCCGTCTCCTCTCTTCTTTCCATATCCATATTGTCTATAAGTAAATCCCGTCCTCTCCACCTTCAAAGTCTATCTAGAATGCGGCCACTGGTTCTCTGCTACTTCTCTGCCACCGTGGTCTGAGTCACTGTCGCTCTGCTTTGCTTGGCTGTAACAAACTCCTAACTGGTTTTCCTGCTTCCACCGTTGGCCGCCTACAGTCTGTTCTTAACATAGCAACTGAAGTGATCCTCTGAAAAGGAAAATCAGATTATGTAGCTCTCTGCTCAAAACTCTCCAGTGCTGCCCATCTCACTCGCTTTGGTAAAAGCCAAAGCCCCATGTGGCCCTGACACCTCTCCAGCCTTGCTCCCATCCCCTTCCTCTTGCCTCACTGGGCTCCACAGGCCAAACGTGATGCCCCCGGTGGGCAATGGGGCTGACTTTCTTCAGTCCAATAAAGGTCTAAGGAGATGAAGCAGACAGCAGTCTGGACACCCACAGGTTCGCCAAGTAGAAGAAAGGGAAGCGGTTTCCTTCTCTGTCCCACTGGGAATGGCGCTGGCCAGAACACCAGACACAGTCCACCACCCCCCAAAAGCTACCGCTGTCTCTGAACCCCTACAATAGCCACTGCCTTCTGAGAAATACCTTCTCGAAGTCAGACCCTCTGGCCCTCTCACTCTCCAAAAAATTCTATAGAATATGGGAATTGACAGCCCTTTTGCCTTTAGTCATCTTTGTAGCTGTCTGTGCAGTATCATAAGTCACTACCAGTTCAGGTTTGCATTTTCAAAGCTCACCATGATGGCCCCAGGGCCTTTGCTTGTTTCCTCTGCCTACAGAGTTCTTTTCCCAGTTAACTGCCCTGCTAAACTCCTCATTTCTTTGTATCTCTGTTCATATGTCATCTTATTAGAGAGGCCTCTCTCCCACCGAAATAAAATCCATCTCATTCCCATCACTTTCTCTCTACTCTCCCTCTTTCCATTTCTTAAATCTATTTATCACCATCTGAAAAAAGAAAATTGTTTATGATCTCCTTCACCCAGCAGAATGTAAGCTCCAGGAAAAAAGGAAATTTTGCCTATTCTTTTCACTGCTGTTTCCCCAAGGACTAGCTCATATAATAAGCCCACATGGTAAGCACATGATAAATATGTGCTGAATGAATGAATGAATGAATGAATGAAAGACTCGCAGAGGCAGGTTAAGGCGACTAATAGGCTTACAATCTCCTTATGGTAGGAACTGACACTTGATCATTTTAGTATAAATGAGTAGGGGCTAGCTATATTTTAGGTAGGCTACAGATTTGGAGTGGAGGCATGGGAAAGAAGCCCCCTAATACATAGTTACTTTAGATTAAGTTCCTGATTTAATTAGCTGGGGGTATACCCATAGGTGGTCATGCAGGACAGGAGCCCAAGAGCACAGGTGGCAGTTATGCCAACAGCTTCCTTTGACCCCCAGGGTCCCCAACATAAATGTGTAGCTGGCAACGTCTTCTGGGATCAGGAAAACTCAATTCATGTTACATCCCTGGCCTTTCTTGCTCAGGTTCACATCACCATTTCAGAAGATTCTGTTTCAGTTTCTGGGGATATTTATAAACATCAGGCTTTTCTAGTTCTCAAGTCCTCAGCGCTGCCAGCTCTCCTGGGCCCACTCATTTCCCCTCAGGTGTCTCCCTCCTCCCGATTCCTTACTCTTATCTGGGTGTTTTGGATACTGCAATGGCTGGCAAACCTCCACAATAAATCTATTTCCAACTGGACTCCAGCTATAACTCTGCCCAGGGTGTACCTGTGTGACTTTGGCCACAGGTCACTCTCCCTTCGCCATTTTGATTCTTCTATTTGCTCATCTGAAGAAAGTGAGTAATGATGATGACAACAATAACAGGACCTGTCCAACCTGCTCATAAGGGATGCTGGTTTATAATTTAATTTTCCTGCAAGATCTTTGTCTTGTTTTCATAGCAGGGTAATGCTGAGTTCACAATGAGTTGGAAAGTACTCCACTCTCTTTCATTTTTTGGAAAAGTTTAGGTAGAGTATGTATTAATTCCTTTTGGGGGGGGGAATTCACCAGTGGACCCATCTGGACCTAGAGCTTTCTTTGTGGGGAGGTTCTTAACTATATTATCAATTTGACTATTCTGGTTAATCATTTCTTTTTGAGTGAGCTTTGATAGTTTGTGTCCTTCAAGGAGTTTATTATTTCATCTAAGTTGCCGAATTTACAGGCATAAAGTTGTTCAGGGTATTCCTTTCTTAGTCCCTTAATAGGTATAGTATCTATTGATATATCACAATATATGACCTTTCTCATTCCTGATATTGGTAATTTGTGTCTTCTTTTTCTCTGTAGTGGTCTGGTTAGAAGTTAATCCATTTAATTGACTATCTCGAAGAGTTAGCTTTTGGTTTTACTAATTTTTTTCCTATTGTTTTTCTGTTTTTTTTTTTAATTTTTAAAAAGATTTTATTCATTTATTTGACAAAGAGAGAAATTACAAGTAGGCAGAGTCAGGCAGAGAGAGGGAGAAGCTGGCTCCCTGCTGAGCAAAGAGGCTGATGTGGGACTTGATCCCAGGACCCTGAAATCATGACCTGAGCAGAAGGCAGAGGTTTAATCAACTGAGCCATCCAGGCACCCCTGTTTTTCTGTTTTCTACTTTACTGATCTCTGCTTTGATCTTTTTTTACTTCCTTTCTTCTGCTTATTTTGGATTAACTTGCTCTTATTTTTCTAGTATGTTAAAGGAGAAGCTGATGTCATCAATTTGAGACCATTTTTCTTTCCTAAAGTAAGCACTGAATGCTACAAACTCACCCAGAAGCATTGCTTTAGTGACACCCCACAAACTCTGATATGCTGTTTTCATTACCATTTGGTTCAAAACATTTTCTAATTTTCCTTTTGATTTCTTCTCTGACCCATCTGTTATTCATACACGAATTACGTAGTTTCCAAACATTTGGAAATTTTAAGAGACTGTTCTGTTACTAGTTTCTAAATTTAATTCCACTGTGGTCAGAAAACATACTTTGTATCACTTTGAATCCTTTTAAATTTGTGGAGACTTGTTTTCCAACCCAGAATATGATCTATCTTGGAAAATGTTCTGTATGCACTTTAAAAAAAAATGGACGTTCTACTGTTATTGGGTAAAGTGTTCTACAAATGTCAGTTGGGTCATGCTGGTGGATAATGCCTTCAAGTCTACTATATCCTTGCTGATTTTCTAATCATTCTATCAATTTTTGAGAGAAGGGTGTTGAAATCTCATAATTGTGGTTACGTCTATTTCTCTTTGCCCTTCCTTGACTTTTTGTTTCATGTATTTTGAAGCTCTCTTATGAGGTACATAAACATTTTAGGTTGTTATGTTCTCTTAATGAAGGACAACTTTATTGAATTACAAAACCACTTTCTTTATCCCTGATACTCTTTGTTCTGAATTCTACTTTAACTGATACTCATTTGGCCACCAAAGCTTTCTTTTGATTGGTGTTAGCATGGCAGATCTTTCCTATCCTTTTGCTTTGATTTGTATCTTTGTGTTTCTTACAGTCAGCATGTTAACTGACTGAGCCACCAAGACACCCCTCTATTTCTTTTTTCTGATCTCAGTTCCCTTTTCTCTCTTTTTCTGCATTCTTTTGGATTAACCGAATATTTTTCATTATTCCATTTTGTCTCCTTTGTTGACTTATTTGCTTACAAAACTTTTTATTATTTTAGTGCTTTTTTATGATTTATAGAATATATTTTAAAGTTATAACAGTATACCTTTATATATCACTTCACAAGTAGTATGAGAATCTAATAGTAGTATAAAATCATTTCTCCTCTCTGACCTTTATGTTGGCATACATTGTACTTTTATATAGGTTTAAACCCAACAACATGTTGTTATCATTTCTGGCTACACAATCAGATACTTTTAAAAAAGGATTTAAATAATAAGAAAGAAATAGTGTAGGGGATGGGGTGGGATGGAGTTGGGAGGGGGAGAAATAAATAATTTACCCACAGAGTTACTATTTCCAGTGATCTTCATTCTTTATAAATGGAATCCCTATTTCCATCTGTTCTCATATTTTTTCTCTAAAGGACTTCCTTTAACATTTCTTATAGGACAAAACTGCTGTGATAAGTTCTTTCAGTTTTTTTAATGTCTGACAAGTCTCTAATTTGCCTTTATTTTTGAAAGCTATTTTCTGTGGGTATAGAATTCTATGTTGACAGAGTTTTTACTTTTAGTACCTTCAAGAAGTTTAGTTGCACTGTATTCTTGCCTCTTTTGTTCCCGGGTGAGAATTCTGTCATCCTTGCCTTTGGTCCTCTGTGTATAACATGTGTTATTTCTCTGCATACTCTAAAACTTTGTCTTCATCACTAGCTTTTGGTCATTTGATTATGATGTACAGTGGTGTCATTTTATTCATGTTTCTTGGATTGGGTTTCATTGAGCTTCTTGGATCTGTGGTTTTATAGCTGTCACTCCCCATAGAAAAATTTTGGCCACTGTTTTCCTCCACCTGTTCATGGACTCCAATTACCTAGATATTTGACTGCTAATGTTGTCCCACAGTTCATTAATGCTCTTTTAATTCTGAAAAATTCTTTTTCTGTATTTTATTTTGGAGTAGTTTATTTTCCTACTCTTCAGTTTCACTCCCCCCAACCCCCCTGCAATATCTAAGCTGCCATTTATCCCATGCACTATTTTTCACTGCATTGTTAGCTTCATTTCTAGAAGTTCAGTTTGGGTCTTTTTAGATCATTCATGTGTCTACTTAATTTTTGAAACATATGGAATAGTTATAATAACTGTTTTAGTGTCCTCTGCTAATTCTAAAATGGTTGTCAACTCTGGGTTTATTTTAATTAGTATTTTCCTCATTATAGGCCATGTTTCTTGGCTTCCTTGCATGCCTGATAATTTATTTTTATTTTTTTTTAAAGTTTATTTTTTTTTAAGATTTTATTTATTTCTTTGACAGAGAGCGATCACAAGCAGGCAAGAGGCAGGCAGAGAGAGAGGAAGGGAAGCAGGCTCCCTGCTGAGCAGAGAGCCAGATGCGGGACTCAACCCCAGGACCCTGAGATCATGACCTGAGCCGAAGGCAGCAGCTCAACCCACTGAGCCACCCAGGCGCCCCATGCCTGATAATTTGTGACTGGGTTTTACCTTGGTTCATGCTGAATATCTTTGTCTTTTTTTTCTTTTTTAAATCCTTGTCTTTCTATAGTCTCAAGCTTTGCTTTAGAATGTAGTTAAGTTACTTAGAAACAGTTTGACCTTTCTGGGTCATAATATAAGATTTTTTTAGACTAGTGCAGAGCACTGTTCAGCTTAGGACTAATTATTAGTCTTTGTGAGGTAAAACTCTTTTAAGTGCTCTACTCAATTCTCCAAAAGTTATGAGTTATGAGGTTTCCCAGTCTGAGTGGTATAGAGTCTCAGCTCTGTGTGAGAGCTAAGAACTGCTCCCTCTAACTCTTTTGGGTGACCCCTTTCCCAGTCTCAGGAAGCTTCTGCACAGGTAAGTATTCATCAGACATCTGCTGAGTAGTTGAGGTTTGCTTTGCAGATCTCCACAGCTCAATCTCCATATGGCTCTCTCTTCTCTGGGAACTGGTCCTGTGAACTCTGACCTCTTTGGTCTCCCTGGACTTTACTTGGGCTCCCCTTCTTACACCATGGCATGGAAACTCTCTCAAGACAAAAGCTGGGGAACCTGTAAGGTTCACCTCATTTGTCTCCCATCTCTTAAGAATTACTGTCTGTCCCTGACTGATGTTCAGTATCATGTAAACCACTGCTTCACAGTTTGTCCTTTGTTGTTGTTATTTCAGGCAGGAAAATGTCCTTGTTACTCTGTTTTGACCCCCAAATAGCATTTTTGTATGTCTCTGTGTACATTCATATTGGGGGCACTATGATTACCATTACAACAAGTGCTATAAGTGTGGTTGATTTAAACTTGTGCTTATAAGCCATCTTTCTTTCCAGAGTATATATTTAATAAATGTTTATCAACACAAATAGGCCATAATTGCCTCTGTTATTGCTTTTGTAACCCACTGGAGATGTAAAGGCGATCAACAGAATACTGGCTTATTATAACGGTATGAACTTCTAAGTTCTTTTAAGGAAATTCAACATATACCATAAATCAACAGAGTTAATTTAGCAAAAAGCAACAAGCAAAAGGAAGCATGGAACCAAGAATCTGGTAGATTAGGACCTTTAACTGAAACAAAGATTCCATTTGGGTTCACTCATTACTGAAAGCTAAGCCAATGGACTGGGGAAAGCAGGTCAGGATTGTAGGTAGTTTTCATTCCCACCATGAATGTTGACTGCTTTCAGTCCCACCACAAACAGTCTTTGCATGGGAGAAAATCACCATTTTCTCAGAGGAGAAGTTCGCACAGGAACCTTCAGACCCCAGGCACTCCAGCAGTTGGGGCTGCTGCCATCAGCTCTGTGCCCTGGAGGGGCCTTCCTGCACAGCTGCTGAGCAACCCCCCAACCTCCTCGGGAAGGAGCAGAAAAAGCAGGCCAGTGCACCAGCCAGCTTCCATTCAGCTCCCTCAGGCTCGGGTTGCAGCGGGCAGATCACCGCAGAGCCAGCTGGCCGCCTCCCACTTACAAGCCCAACGAGTCAGGCCCAACTGCCTGGTCTCCCTTCTCTGTGGCTCCATGGTCTCTGGTACAGCTTCTGGTGGGAGCAAATGCAGCTGGCACAAACAGCCCCTCAGCCCTGCTCTTGGCTATTGCCAAAACTCAGCTGAAGAAGTAAAAGGCAAACATTTTACTTATAAAACAGCTCCTGCTAGAGAAGTTGTTTCAGCTAAAAGAAACCAGAGGGAGAGAGTGTCTCCACTGCTCTAATTTCCTCACACTTTTCTGCTGTCTGCAGGAAAGATCCACCAAACCCCTCCAGCCCGGGAAAAAAAGTAAAAGCTCTCTAAGACATTTATCAACTCATTTCTGGAAAGTGGGAATTCCAAAAAGTGTGTGTTGGGCAGGGGTTGGGGGGGTGGTCAGGAGCACTGGATTTAGGAACATCTTTCATGGGGCGGAGCCTGAAGCGTCCTCAGGCTCCATTCACACCCACTTAGAACAGGGGTTCCTCACCGTACTGACGCCCTGGACCCCTCTGCCAGGCTGCCGAAGCCTGTGGCCGCTTCTCAGAGTAGCTTTTATGATGCATAAAATAAAATAGGTCAGATGATAAAGGAAACCAATTAGACCGAGATACAGTTATCAAAATAATAAACAATTTGAAATACAGTAATAAAAGTATTTCCTTATGAACACAGTACGATCCAGGGGCAGTTCTAAAAACTACCTTCCCTTCACAGCAGGGATGAGTGTTCAGGACGTTTCTAGACACTTGTAAAGTGATGTAAAGGTAAGTGATTTCTTTTGGTGACGACATCACAGGTGCTTTGTTGCCTTCCATCGTAACGGCAAGGAACACCACATTTCCGTGAGAGGTTACTGAAAAGAAAAATGCAATGTTTTGCCTCATTCAGGTTTATGGTCCTATCTGTGGACTCCTAGATTAAGAAGACCTTTCTTTTCCAGAGCTGTAGGTGCCTCTCATCAGCTGGGAGCCTCAAACTTGTAGTCAGTAAGCCGGGAGAGCCTTCATCTCATGCCTACTTCTCCACCGTCAGTGTCTTCCCGCAAAGGCTGGGGCTGGGTGGGGGTGTCCTCTGAGGTTCCGGGTACTCTGTGTCTACTCTTATTAACTCTCATTACTGGTCTTCTCATTTGGGGCGTAATGACCTGTCTGGTCTGTCTGTCCCCATCTCTTGCACAAGGCAGCAATAATGGCTCATTTATCATTGTGATCCTTGTGTCAAGCACAAGGCCTGGCATATAGGAGACCATGCCTGTATATTTACAGACTGAAGAGATGAATGGACAGATGAAAGCTGTGACCACACCTAGCTTCTCTCTCTCATTGTAAAAAATCTTCCTTATTTCACACCAGCAGTTTCTCAACCCTAGTTCTATAAGTGAGCATTGCTTTACGAGGTTTTAGAAACTACCGAGACCCCGGAGGCACCCCCAGAGACTCAGATTCCAGTGGTCTTGGGGGGGCGCCTTTGCCTTTGTCTATTTTTAAAGCCACCCCCAAGGTCGCTAGAGTTGAGACCCCACAGTAGTGCGGAACAACAGCTGAGGTCAGAGGGCAGTGCTCCCAGATGAACTTCTTTTCCAGAGCTGGCAAGATGAAATTAGTGTAAAATTCTGAACTCTGCAAGGGGCTAAACACATAAATTGAGTTTCTGACCCTCAGAGTCAGGTCACAGTTCTGAATCCAGCAACATCAGTAATATCTGAACTACATGCTCAGACTTAGATGAAAAATCTGGGGCTTGAAGTGAAGACCATGAAACAAATTACTGCAAATGCCACAGACAAGCACTCTGAGGCCCCACCCTCCCTCCCCTCGTGGCAAGAAGTCCTTATGAATAGGGCCCATCCTGGACAGGCAGCATATTTTCTGGGGGACGGATTCCTGGCTAGGCAGTTTTCTCATCTACAAAGTAGAGAGGATAATAAAAATAAGGCCAACTTCAAGGTGTTGCTGCAGGAACTGAAAGATGGAATGGGACAGAAAGCATCTTGTAAGTAGCCCCAACGTATTATCAAGATTAATTCTTTACTATTGGGATTAGTATCTATTTATGGTCACTTCCCTTTACTGTTTTCCAGATACCATGTTTTTTACGAAGTGAAGGTTTGTGTCAACCCCATGTTGGGCGAGTCTGTTGGTGTCATTTTTCTGACAGTATTTGCTTGCTTCATGTGTATGTCACATACTGGTAATCCTCAGAGCATTTCTAACTTTCATTGATCATTGTTTTAGCTGAATCACTGCAATTTCATGATAAAACTTTAATGGATTAGAAGCTGTTTCTTATGGGTGAGCAAAAATGTGGCTTCTTGAGATGGAAACTGCTTCTGGTAAAGACGCTATGGAGATTGTTGAAATGTCAACAAAGCATTTAGAATATTACACAGACTGAGTTGATAAAGCAGTGGCAGGGTTTGAGAGGACTGGTTTCAATTCTGAAAGCTCTCCTGTGGGTAAATGCTATCAAACAGCATCACATGCTACGGAGAAATCTTTCTGGAATGGATGAGTTGATTGATACAGCCAAGATCACTGTTGATTTATTTTAGGAAATTGGCAGAGTCACCCTGGCCTTTGGTAACCTCCACCCCAATCAGTCAGCAGGTGCCACGTTGAGGCAGGACCCTCCACCAGCAAAAAGATTACGACTCACTGAAAGCCCAGATGATGGTTAGCATTTTTTTGTGTGTGTGTTAATAATGTGTTTTTTTAATTAAGGTATATACTTTTTTTAGACATAATGCTGTTGCACACTTAACTGATGACAGCATAGTGTAAACTTTTATGTGCACCGGGTAACCAAAGAACTCATCTGACTCACTTTACCACAGTTTTCTGGAGTAGAACGTGTAGTACCTCCAAGCTGTGCCTGTCCTGTAGATGTCAAGATGTCAAGTCACAGTTCCCAAATTCAAGTTCTGATTCCACTGACCCATTGTGCCATCTTATGCAAATCATCTAACCTTCTCATGCCTCGATTCCTTATCTGTAAAACGATGGTAATAAAGGTATGTACCTCATTGGGTTTTTGGAAGGTTTGGCTAAGTGAGGCAAAGCACTTGAAGTATCTAGAACATCTTCTAAAACTTAAGCTTTGCAATAAAATCACCGGGAAGGCTTATTCAAACACTGACTACTGGGTCCCTCTCAAGGGCTTTTGATGCAGTAGATCTGGGCTGGAAACAGAGAATGTGCATGTCTAATATGCTCGTAGGTACCCATGGCATTGCTGGCCTGGGAGCCACACTTTGAGAACCACTGGCTGAGAACCAAGCCCGGCATACAATAAGCACCAACTAAGTGTTAGCTGATATTATCTTTTCCTGGGCTCTACTTCCTAAACCCCTGAGCAAAACACTGTGTGTTCTGGTGCCACTTGGTACTAGTCTTCCTGTAGCAGCCATTTTGAATTCAGCCTGCAGAGGTTCCCAGAGTGTGAATCCAAGATAAGCTGCACCAGCATCACATGGGCGCTTACTTATAATGCAAGTTCTTGGGCCCTAACCCAAATCTATTAAATCGAGATCTATGGAGGTGAGGCACAGTATCCTGGGCTCTTAACAACCATCCAGGCAACTCCACTGCAAACCAACTTTAAGAACTCCTGCTCTAGTAGAAAATCACTATGACCACCGCAGTAAACCTCCTGAAAATGGCTAGGGAGGCAGGACAGCTTAAGGTCCCAAGTATAGGTTTTGGCTGAGTTGGAGACCTGGTTCAGCTTCTTTGCCACCCCGGGGCCATGAGTTAGGATGCTCATTTAAGCCTCGGTTTCCTCAGCTGTAAAATGGGCACCATTGTAGGACCTACCTCACAGGAACTTCAGATGCTGTAAACAACGCATGATAACTGTTGAGGGAATGTTGGCGGCCACTCTTACGCTCTTTATCCCTGCTACAATGTGTCCAGTCTCAAAGTGATTTGAGTCAGCTTATTAAAAAAGGACATAAATATACAGGCGCACAGCCCTCTTTTAAGAAAAGGAAAAAAAAACGTAGCACACAGAAAGTGGGGAGCATGAGGGTTGAAACTGTCATTGCAATTGTCTGAAGGTGAGGTTTGCACGTGCCCATAGGCCAGAGCAGAGGGGAAAAGCAGAGGTCCGAAAGTTTCCACTGCTTGAAAAGTGAAGGGGAAGGAGACGGGTTCTTTTTCAACCCTCTGCCACCCCACCTCTAAATCTCGGGGAATCCGATCATATAAACCTCTGCATCATGGCCCTGTGTACCACGGAGGGAATTTCCTCCAGCCCGCTGTTCTTTAATTAATTCTCATCAAGAGCCACAGGCAAAATCCCTGGATCCCAGAAGATGAGAGATGTCACACTCACTTTGGGTGCCGAATATCAGGGAGAGAGCGATTCAGGGAGATTTTATCGCTGACGTAAATGTTAAATCCATTTTCTCGGTACGCCTGATCCACTCTCTCTGCGTCGGTCATGGGGTAAGGTCTCCCTTGTTCTCCATTTCCTAGGAGCAAAGAGCAAAGTCAATGTTGCTAATCGAATGGAGTGGGGGAAGAAGGATGAGAAATGTGATTAAACCACAGAGATAAAACTTTATACATGGATACAGAGTGGACCTCCAGATTTTGCAGGGGAAGTCTACAGAGGGGAGGGAAATAAGAATTTTTTCAGCCACGCCCTTGTTACGCACTTCACAGACCTGTTCTCACGTCATCCCCACAGCAAGCTGTCACGGCGGACCTGTGAGGCTTCATTCTATGGATGGATAAACTGGGACTCAAGAAAGTTGTAAGAGCAGGTTTGTGAGCTCCAAAGTCCATGCTCACCCTACTCTACCAGAGGCCCCAGACATCCCTGACCATGGCATCCCATCAGCTGGACAGGAGGCCAGATCTACTTCATATGAGCTGATTAACCTTGGGCCAGTCACACCAACTCTCTGAACGGCAGCTTTGCTCCATCTGGTACCCACACCCCACTGAGAAAGTCAAAAGTGAGGGTGCATACATGGCAGAATTTATAAACTATATTATGATTACTCTCGGCGAGGCAAACTTCATATGTAAAGAGAAAATGCTACAAGTGATAAAAGATGCTTTGATCTTTTAAGTCAGCAAACGATTAAGATCTGCCTAGCCTAGGCCACGATTGCCCGAAAAGTCATGGATTTGGGTGGGTAAAGTGCTAGCTGTCCCTTCTCTGTACAATCCAAGTGGGGAGAGTTCCTGATGCGCCAGGAAATTATTCTCTGGGTTCCCAGGGTGCAGACAGTGAGTAGGAAAGTCCATACCCACCCCTGCAATAACAGTGCAGTGATCTGCAAGTGGACAGAGTCTTGAAGAAACGGTCATAAAATTAGCTCGTTAAAAATCACCTCGCCTTCTGGAGCTTGCAGTCTGAGCAATACCCTATTTACTTTGCAAAGTAAATTTTGACAACATCAGCTTGATGGGAAGGTGCAGGCTGACAGGTGGGGCCAAGGGCTGTGCCTACTCCACCCAACCAGATGAGAGAAAGGACATTGACATCTGTTAACTCCGAAGGCTCCATGATAAGATGCTGCTGGCTAGTGCCCAGGACAGATTCCGCAAGGGACACAAATGCAGCCAGCAGAAAAAGGACAGCCAAAGCAACTGCTTAGAGAGGGAAGTTTCAGGAAGGCAGTACAGGTGAGTTCAGGCCCTAGAGTCTGGCAGAGTGCAGCTTGACGCCCAAACCTGCTACTCGCAGCTTTGTTACCCTGGATGTGCTGTTAAGACTTTCTCTGATTGGGCTTTGCCCTTTGGATGAAAGGGGAAAAGAAGGTTCAATGTGATAATTAAGGAGGTAACGCAGGGCAAGATGCCTGGCACAGAGTTAGCACTCAACACAAGCTGGTTATTATTATTCTTAATAATATCTCTACTGGGGCGCCTGGGTGGCTCAGTGGGTTAACGCCTCTGCCTTTGGCTCAGGTCATGATCCCAGGGTCCTGGGATGGAGCCTCACATTGGGCTCTCTGCTCAGCAGGGAGCCTGCTTCCTCCTCTCTCTCTGCCTGACTCTCTGCCTACTTGTGATCTCTGTCTGTCAAATAAATAAATAAAATCTTCAAAAAAAAATGTCTCTACTGCTTACTCTTTTTCTTGCTAGTTATTCCCATGTTCTAATAATTCTCGTATGATAACTGCCTGGAAAATCAGCTTGTTTCAAATGTTTTCTTTCTCAGTTTACCAGCACCCACCCCCACCTTCATTTTCAATCACTGCTCTACAGAAAAATGCACATTGTGTTTTTAGATTTCCCTGACCATCAGTTATTATATCAGCTCTAATTAGAGCCTGCTGTAGTCTGGTTTTTTTCATAATGTAATCTTAAAAAAAAAAAAATCAATAGTGGTGGGTTCTTCTAACTAAGATAAAAATGAATAAAATACCAATCCCTATATTTCTATGGTGCTTTCCAGTATTATAAAGTTGCTTCATACCCATCACTTTATTTGTGTCACCTTGACAATACCACCAAGGTTGTCTGAGCAGGAAGTGCGAGCCCCGCTGACACATGGGGAAACTGAGGCTCCAAGAACATGGGATCTATCTGATGGTCACGCGCTGCCAGAGCTGATGCCAGTGGTGCCAGCGCTGCCATCCTGACTCTGAGTCCAGGCTCTCTAGAGATGACTTTCCACATTATTTCTATAAACTCCACCCTTCCCCTCCCCTTCCCAAATCCCCAGTATAACAGGAACTGCTCCAAAGACTAATCAGCCAAAGAAAACTTTAGCTGAAGCCTGCTAAATCCATTCAACCTTGTGGCTACATCCAGACCTGGGTTCGAGTCCCAAGCCTGCCTCTTTCTCACTGTGCGACTGCAGGCAGGTGACCCCACATCTCTGAGCTTCAGGTCCCTTCTCGTCAAATGGGCCACAAAGGGTGACTTGGGGTTTCCCTGAGAAAATGTGCCAAGTGTGGGGCCTGGGCCTCGCTCACTGCAGGTATTTAATTAATGTTGGCTCTTATCATGACTGCTCCTCATTTTAGTGGTAAATTATCTCATAAGGGGTAGGGGGACATCATCTGTCACCCAGTAAAGGTGGTGGGGACAAATCCTGAAGGCAGTGGATCTGGTGATGTGAGTGGAGAAAGGGATCAGCTAACAGGCCAAGAGGGAGCCTTCCCAGGAAGCAGGGGAAGGGATGGCGGCAAAGGGAGAGGGAGTGAACAGGAGGTCCAGACACGCCTGCTAAACGTGTGCACCTGCCCTTCACAGGACCCGCCAATGCATGATACTGCTCTCCATACCTACGCGCTGGGCGTCCCTTCTGATGGCTTCTTTGTCATGCCAATCCTTCAGCTTCTGCCCATCTCCCACGAAAAATATCTTCTTCTGCTGATTGTGGGAGCCCTTAAAAAAAAGATAAAAACAGTGAAAAAGAAGGAAAGGGGTAATAAATTCAATAACAGAGACCCAGAAATCGCACTCTCTATGGGAGCTTTTGGTACTGATTGACGATCTGTCATCAACTGCTCATTTATGAATCCCCTCTATCTGCCTTTGTTAGTGCTGCCAGTCAGGTGGGCAAAGGTCAGGAGGATGACAGGTACACGGTGTCCAGCCTCCTGGAACTCCGAAACCAGCAGGAGAGAAAACAGATGGACAGATAGTCCTTTCCCCCAAGGGAGAAAGCACAAGTGTAGCTCTGTCCAACAGAAATACGTGAGCCACAAATGTGAGAGCCACATGTGTAACTTTAAATTTTCTAGTATTCACACTAAAAAAAAATTAAAAATAAAAAACAGATGAATCCATTTTGATAATATATTTACCATATATTCTACCTAAAGTATTATCGTTTCAACACACAGTGTAAAAAATCCCCAAGATATTTTATTGGGTTTTTTTGTACTACGTTTTTGAAATCCTTTTTTTTAAAAAAAGATTTTATTAATTTATTTGTCAGAGGGAAGTGGGGGTTGGGGGAGAGAGAGAGAGAGAGCATGAGCAGGGGGAGTGGCAGGGAGAGGGAGAGGCAGAAGCAGGCTGGCCTCTGAGCAGGGAGCCTGATGTGGGGCTTGAACCCTGGACCCTGGGATCATGAACCTGAGCCACCCAGGCATCCTCTAAGCCTCTGAAATCCAGTGTGTATTTTACACTTGTGTTCATCTCAATTCAGACCCTTCCAGGTGACTCATGGCCATATACTGGACAGGGCAGGTTCAGTGAACCTCAAATCAGAGGCCTGGAGAAAGGGCTATAGCAGGAATGACTTCCACTAGGAAGAACAGGGGAAAATATTGCAGACTTGAGGGTGTTTGGGCTAAGCTTCAGGTAAGCAGAAATGAGAGGCAGGGCAAAGACTTCCAGGGGCAGCAGAGGGTAGCAGAGCTGGGCTGGGCCTGAGGAGCTCTGCACCCAGAGCAGAAGTCGGGTCTTGGTCACTTCTACAGTCCCAACGGCCCAGTCCCAAACAGCACGAACGTTTGGCCATTGTGTGCGGAATGTATGAACAAGCAACTGGAGGGCTGAAAGAAAATGGGAATATATACGGCAGTCACAAGAGAGTGGCCCCTAGGGGCCAGGCTCTGCAGGCATTTATTGTGTCTGAGAGGTAAGTCCATCCTGGTAGACCTATTAGAGGCAGTTTCCCTAATTAAAGGAGCTGTATTCCAGTATGTGGGGTCATTAGAAGGCGCCAGATGCTTCCCCATGCCAACAGTCAAAGCTAAAGACTTGGCCCGGTGGCTCAGTTAGAGCCTTCCCCAGGTAACACCGCAGTGCACGGCTGTTTAAGGATCTTCCTGTGTTCACATAAATGAGAATGGCTTTCCACATCACCTTGCCCATTAAAAAACCTGCAGACTTGTTCTTGCCACTGTGGCATACGAGATCCAATGGTCCTATTTCCTATGTAATTAGCTACGAAGGCCCTGAGCATGTGGCATGCTGCAACATTAGCACTAACAAGAAGCCACCAGAATAAAATCATCCCCAAACCTGTTTATTAAGTCTCTGGCTGATCCTTGTGTTAGCAGATTTTCCACAACGGCTCAATATCCTTACATCAGCTCTAATGATAATAACAATCCTCTGTGCTCCCTCTCCTACAGACCTCTCGGAGCTGTAAGGAGAAGATCTGGAAAGTTAGCATGCCAGATGTGGTCAGAGAGGGAAAGAAAACTGTGAAAACAAAGCCCACGTGCCCACGAACAGTTCTCAGAAATCATAGAAGTTGAGCTGGAAGTGCCTTCAGCAAATTTCAACTGCATCAGCTACGTTTCTACAGGAGACGCTTAGCACTGTCTTGGAAGGAGGGGTGCTGAGAGTGGGAGATCGACCCCCTTTCAACCAGACTAGCAAGCATCTGTCTGTTTTCTGAACCGTGGTTCCATGTGGATTTCATTTTAGAAAGCGCCCCTGCTAAAAACAAATGGACAATCAAATCTCCAAACAAGTGAATAAATCTACTTGGAAACTGACCAGGGCCACTTTCCCATTTCACACACAGAGCAGCCAAGTCTTGGGGTGGGCGGGTCAGGGATCTGTGCAAGGTAAAACCCTTCATTGCTAAGAGGTCAAGAGGGATTGGTCAACGGCTGGTTAGCAATCTTTTCTCCAGCCCTCCCTCTCTCAATTCCTTTTCCCTCTTCTGCTATGCAAAAACTGGGAACTTTAGTTGACTGCTGAGGTCATTAGTGGGACAAAGAAGATCAGCAAGTTGAGGCTACCTTAATGGAAGGAGCCTATACAAAGAGATTCTCAAAGTGTGAGCAGCACTGCCCCACCTGGGATCTCGTTAGAAATGTTCATTCCTGGGCTGCCTGGGTGGCTCAGTCAGTTAAGTATCTGCTTTCGGCTCAGGTCCTAATCCCCGCTTCCTGGGATTGGGCCACATGCTCGGGCTCCCTGGCCACAGGGTCTGCTTCACCCTCTCTCCATTCATGTGCTCGCCTTCTCTCAAATAAATAAATAAATAAATACAATCTTAAAAAAAAAAAAAAAGGAAGAAAGAGAGAAAGAAAAAGAAAGGAAGGAAGGAAGAAAGAAACATTAATTCCTGGGCCCTGCCCCAGTCCTGATGAGACAGAAACTCTTCGATGTTTTAACATCCAAGATGTGGCCCTATTATCTGTGTTTTAATAAGTCCTCCAAGAGATTCTGATGTACACTCAGGTTTGAGAACTACGGTCTACAATGAAGAATGCCATACTCCTGCCTGCTTGGGTGCTGGTCAGACCAAACCTGGGCTCCAGCATCGAAGTTGAATAGATATGTAGCATCAAAGGTTACAAAAAAGTTAGTTATGATCGCTGGCAAAAACAAGCTGGTGGTTTTTGGAGATTTTATTTTGTTTTTTAAATTGCCAGTGTCGGGGGGAAAAGGATATTTCCTATTGTTAAGGCTCAGGTAAAACTCAAAGGACAATTTCAAGAGTCTACACAATTCCATGAAGGGCTGTGTTTCCTCCATCTGCTCGTGAAAGTCTTCCCTCGATACTGGGAATGGGGTACGGGACTGAATCTCACAGTTGTGACCCCATGGAAGGAGACTCAATCAATCTTCTCAGGATGAACAGTGAATTGCTGAACTGACGGTAGAAAATAAAGGTTCCAAAATTCTGGAAGATTCACACCCTCAGCTTCTACCACCTGCACTGCTTTTGCTTTCACGATGTCTGACCCTCTGGAATGTTCTATGCAGAAGATTTATGTTGTTGAGGTGGTCTCAATAACCCTTCCATCTCCCTAAACTAATAGGATATCAGAGCCTGCAGACACAGGGAGTTCTGCATGTCTAAGCACGGAGTTATAGAGGAACCTCAAATATCCAAGCTAAGCAGCTGCTCAGAATCAATTAGTCCACTCCTCTCCCATCTTACAGATGGGGAAGCTGAGGTCCAAAGAGGACAACCTACCCAATCAAGGGCACATAAGCAGGCAAGAAGATAGGAGCCATGTTCTTTGATTCCTAGCCTAGTTTTCAGTGAAGAGAGCCCCTGCAGGATGGAGACACCTTGGATAAGCTACAGGAGTCACGAGTACCCCAATTTTCCCACCTGGAAAATGGAAACAGCACTACCTACCCAATAGGTACTTGCAGAAGAAGTGAGAAAAATCACAAAAACAGAATGTATCCCGAGGACTTCCAGAAGCTACACATGAAAACTGGTCATCAACTCCTTTAGGATTTTAAGAATCTACTGTAAACTGACATCTCATCAAATCACCTTGATAAAGAATTCAGATTTTGTTAAACAAGCTAAAAAGCTTTCCAATTAATAGGTCTGAGCATTTGGTAGCAGAAAATTTAGGTTTCAATCCCAAAATCAGCTTTCAGTGCCTGAAGGACCCTTTGAACTCTACCCACAAACGTTAACAAAAACTGGTCTGTTTCAGGTGGTTCAGGACTCTCTGAGGTCCATCCACAGAAATCCCATAGATGGATCATCCAAACTATCACCAAATGTTTCTCAAGACCTACCCTGTGCCAGACACTGTGCTAGGCAATGGAGATAGGCCTGACAAGAAATAGATACTGTGTGTTAATGGGGTTTACAGCCAGATCACTCTCTCTCAAAGGGTGTTTTTTGGGAGACCTGGGCCATCATTATAGATGTAATTTCCTGGTGCCACCTTAAACTTACTAAATCAAAGCATCTGGGGGGTGAGAGGCCAACATGTGTTTTTAAACACATTCCCCAAGCAATTCTGATTCATAGTAACGCTGGAAAAACCACCTGTCTAAATCCAGCTGCCTCGATTTACAGATATGAAATCTGAAGTTAAGAGAATAGATTTGTCCCAAATCCCATAGCTTGCCAGCCCCAAAGATCAAACCAGATCTGCTGTTCTCTCCCTGGGATAGACTGTGAGTTTCTGGAAGGCAGGGGGGCCTCTCTTGTTTTGGTTCATCACTGTGTATTCCTAGGCCAATACCTGGCCCATGTTAGGCCCTCAGTAAATGTCAGCTGAATGAGTGAATGGTGGCTCATCAGTGGGGCAGGCACTTCAGTTTAATGACTCAGAGCATTCTGGTTTCAGAGTTGAAAAAAATCTAGGTTTCATTTTCAGGGCAGGTGCACCCCAATTTCCTTGACTGAGAGATATGGAAAACTGAATAGCCATAACCCGTGGGTTGCTGGGAGAATGAACGGAGTTAATCAACACAAAGCATCTGGCTCAGAGTCTGGCATGAAGTTAGGCCTTCTCAGTAAAGGGGGCCTATTAATACATTATTTTTAGAGTGCTAAATGATCCAGTGCTTGTGATCGGCACGTCTTGGGGAAGAGAAGACGGATGGGAATCAAATAATAAAACCGTAAGCCCTTCAGAGGCAACCTAACACCTGAGCCGATTCAACTGGCCATCGTTGATAACAGGATGTAGAGAGTCTCCTCACTGACATGTGCCCACGTGGAAATTCTTCAGACAAGAACAAAGTTCCTACGTAACAGTGGCATTCTGCAACAGAAACAAACATCACAAGACCTTCAGCCACAAGAAAGGCACGGATGACACTTCTCAAAAGACAGCAATTCCTACGCAATGGTAATCACTTAATAGTGTGCAAGAAAGCATGTCTGGATTTTTCAGTCCAGAGGTAGCTATAAGTTTCTTTAATACTGTAGGCTCAAATCTCCGTCTGTAAAAGCTGTGATTGTCTGCCCTTGGTTTCCAGGGGTCCTGTTGCTACAGGAAGCAAATGGGTTGGGAAGGCAGGGCCAGAGAGGCAAGGGAGAGTCTTTGGAGGGGGCTGGCAGAGTCCACGCGGAAATCCCATTAAACTATAAACTGGAAATGGATTTTGACTGGCTGCTCTATATAACGGCTCCTGGTGTCTGCAAGCTTTTACTTAAAATTCCACAGGAAGAACCGGTTAGTGTTCAAAGAGCCACATGCTCACACACACAAATGGAATTTTCATCTTTTGTTTAATCACTATTTAGTGTGCCCAGCACCCTTTGGAGGGAAGAAAGGAAGGTGGTGAAGCAAGCCAACGGTACTCTGCCCAAGGAGAAAGAGCTGTCAGAAGACATGCTCAAAGCCCAGTATGAGACGCGGTGACTCCCACTCAGAGGAACCCAGCACCTCCAGCTGAGCCGGCCAGTGTCTTCAAAATACGGGAAAAGGGCTATCCGCTCTGAAACTGCGGCGCTGGAAGTTACACCCAGCAGGTCATCTGCTTCACCTAAGGTCCCAGAACACATTACGGACCAGATTCTGCTGCAAATTTTAGCATGGCTTCTCCCCCCAACCCCCCCTTACAACTAACCCTACAAAGGCGCTAGAATGATTTTGCTTTGAGGTTTAGATGACTTTATATAATTTTCAAAGCTCTGTCTATCAGCTAAGGAGATTATTCTAATAACCTTCACAGGCATACGCACACATACCTACATACACACATACAGCAAAGCATTCTCTTCAAGGTTGCCTGCAAGGTTATATTTCAAAGACGGCCAGGTACAGCTTCATTTAGCTGAAAGCATAAAGTTACTTAGAGCAAGGGACTTTGGACAATTGGATAAAGGTACTTCCTTTATCAGTTTTGAGGACATAAGCTGGATTATCTTTATGTATTCATTCATCTAAGGAATAAGGATGACTTTGTTGATAAATTGAGGCCCTACTATGTCCAAAGACCTGAGGGGGAGACAAAGATAAATAAGACAGTCTCTGGGTTCCCTTCTCAGGCTATGAGACAAGTACATAAGAAAGGGAAAAACAACAACAACAAAAAAATAAAACACAATACCAACATAAGGGTCCCGAAAGTTGTGTAGATAAATTCCAGATATTTACAAGAGACAAAGACTAAATTCTGCCTAGGGCAATCAGGGAAGGATTCCTATAGAAGCAGAGTCTTTGAGAGTTGCCTGAAAGAAAGGATAGGATTTTCATGGGTAGCAATGGGGGGTCAGAATCTAGCTGGAGGAAAAGCATGTGTAAAGAAATGGACATCATGAAGTAATGGACAGATCTACTTAATGGCAAGAAGCCTGACTGAGCTGGAGTGAGTGGGTTGCAAAAGAGTCATGAGGGGTGTCCGAGTGGTTCAGGAGGTGAATTGTCCAACTCATGATTTCAGCTCAGGTCATGATCTTAGGGTAGTGAGATCAAACCCCTGCGTCAGGCTCCCCGATAGGTGGGGAGTCTCTGATCTCTCTCTTTCTCTGCCTCTGCCTCTCCCCCCATTTATGTGTGCGCTCTCTCTCCAAAATAAATACATCTTTAAAAAAGAAGTGAGAGAGTCACAAGCCATGAAGCCAGGAAGTCTGGATCAGAATCTGAGGGCTTTATACTGGAGCTCTTCAGCAGGTGGGAGCCACAGAAGGTCTCCGAGCAAGAAACAGGCTGGAGTAGCAGCACTCCGGGAATAAACTGCTGCTCCTCATCCACTTGCAGTCAATCTCAGAATCCTCCTCTCTCTGAGAGAGATGGCAGAAGAAAGATGATTTTGTTTTCATTCAGAGGAAATGTTCCCTCTTTGTGGGCTGAGGACCACTCTCATTCCAGCTTCCCACAGGTCAGACTTAAATGGGGCTGACTAAACCCCAACCCCAGTGGATAGGGTGGCTGTTCTGAGACCTACCGTTCACCACCACCATAACCAAGCTGTATGAGAAAAAAATCAAACCTAAAGGGCTGTTTATGGGGGGATGGAGACGCTACAACCCAGCAACCACAAGACTCCCCAAGTTTGCTGAGCCCAGGTTCCTTGAGTTGGCTCCTCTACCCATCAACTGGGCATGTCCATCTTCTTCTCTCTAACTCACTCCGTGGTCTCAACACCACGATGTTAAAATCTGAAATCTAGAAGGGGCTCCACTTCCTAAGTGTCCAAGATCATTTATAGACAGGAACCACTGTTTTAAAAGGCTGATCCTGTACTTCCAAGGGCAGAACCATACCACCTGTCCAATTCACCCTTCGTTTTGAATAGATGGCACTAGAAAAGGTCAGTTGCTACTTAAGGTGTGAAAGCTCATTAAGAGGCTTTTTCAACAGCGAAGAGAAAAATAGCCAAGGTATTTTGTAATGTCTATTATCTAAAGGGCAAACGGAATCTTTAGTAATTTCTCTCTTGCATTCTAAAAGAAAGATACGAACTTGTACCATTTCTTCAGAGGAATTCCTGTGTTTTATCACTGGGGGTATATGTGGGAGGGAACGATACTCTGGTCAGTGGTTTGATAATGTTCACTTCAGTCTCTCACCCCTCCAGCCACCCAACCATCCATCTGTCTGTCTGCCCATTCGTCTATCCACTTAAATGTTTAATGGGTACAACCACATGCTAGGCTCTGTGCTAGGTGTCCAGGATATTGGTGAGCAAGACAGACAAGGTCCCTGCTCTCGTAGAGCTTACTGTACTGTGTGTGGCAGCGGGGAGTACACACTTGATTCCGGAACCACAAATAAATTAAAAGAGCTACAGTGGCATGTGCATAAAAGAAAAGTACATGGTGCAAAGAGAGCCCCTTTCTTTCAGATTAGATCAGGAGAATCTGATCCTGTCAGCAAGGTCAGGAGAGGTGTCCTTGAAGAAAGACAAGGAGTGTAATTAGGAGTTAATTCAACAGAGAGAGAAGAACATTCCAGACAGAGGGAAAAGCAAGGCTGTGCAAAGGCCCTGAGGCTAGGCAAATATGAAACACAGGCAGGACTGAAAGAAAAGCAGTGTGTATGGTGCACAGAAGAGAAGGGGAAGCCTACTGGGGATGAGAAGTGGGAGGGTATAAGGACTTTGTCTGTCCAAGTATTAAGGAGGTAGCAGGATCAGGCTGCATTTGGAAAGTTCTCTTGCAGCCAAGTGGAGAAGGGATTAGGAGACCAAGAAGGATGGAACCAAGGGAAGATGCTATCACCATGTATATGTATAGGCAGAGATGATGCTGGCATGGACAAGGAAGATAGAAGTGGGGATGGACGCATATAGATTTAATAGAATAACGAGGGTTCTATAGGTCTATAGGTTCTATAGTCAAGAAATGCAGCCTGAGAACTTTGACACTTGACACTATCTTTAAGGTCCATAAGCCCAAAGTCCTGTGGATGCAGGTAGGGCTGACCTGGGACCTCAGCCCAGACCTTCCCCCGCCTAACCTGCTGTTTGTTTCATCACGTTACTTCCAAGTCTGAGCCCTTATTCACAGACAACCAGTCAGGAAATCAGACCTAATGAGAATTGTATCATAGGTCTATTAGCCTTCAGGAATTAAATGACATGTGGTCAAAAAGAAAGAAGCAAACGGTAACTGGGGAGGCTGGCGATCCTCCTGTCCCCATGCTCGGCAAGCCACGGAAGGTGTCCCTAGAGGCCTTGTTATTCCCAGCCTCGGCAATATGAGCACTTTGGTGCTAAGTAAACTTCCTCTCGGAAGGTAAGTATTTTCACAACTTGGAAGGCACTGTGATGCCTTCAACCAAAGAAACTGTCATCGGTTTTAATGCCAGAAAAAAAACTGCCTAAATTGAACTTCAAGAGGTGGTTTGTCATTATATTTCATGGGCAATTGTCAAGGGTGTTCTGATTTTATCTTATTTCCCCCTACAGTGGTGAGTTTATTATAACCTAACCCTTTCATAAGATGAGACTTTACTATGTTATTATTTTCATTATAGCCACTTTGAAGATGACAAAACTGAGGCCTGGAGTGAAAATCAATATGAAAGTGTTTTTACAAACTGCCAACCACCCCACGAGTGTAATCATCACAACTAATGGTTCCTTACACACACAGACACACACTCCTGCCCACATCTTGGAACACAGTCAGTTTTCAGGAAGGAAAAACCCGCTGGAGTGAACCATGCTTCTGCTCTTTATTCACAAGGGGTCTTGAAAATCTCAGTCCAGCTGGTAAGTGATCAACCACAGGAAAGTCTCCAAAAAGTGTTCTCAGAGGCTTGGCAGATCGAGCACAAGAGAGGGTCATTACAGAACAGGTGTGGATACATAAAGAAGACAGCAGGCAAAACCAGCAAGCAGAAGACGAGGCAAGTTCCAAGGTCTCGGGGATTGAAAAATCTGCAGACACATCCTACTGGTCTCCTATCTGGAGAATTAGAGCTGCAACACCAAGCAAGGTTGTAGTTGCTCTAGTAGTGGTAATAATTACAAACAAAGTACACAAGGGCACCTGTTTTGGAGTCAGAAACACCTAGGCTTGAGTCAGAGTTCTGCTCTGCTTGCTAGCTGTGCGACCTGAGCCTTGGTTCCTCAGGTATGATGGGGGATATTAATAGTATCTGGCATAAAGGTTATTGAGGATTAAATGAGATACAGCCAGTAAAGATCTTAGTGGTGTTTGGTATTTAGGAAGCACTAAAAATCATAGCTATCATGATTTGTTATTATTTGCATAGTACTTTGCAAGCTACAAAGTATTTATATATATATATATATTTTATATATATATATATATATATATAATCTTATTTTTTCACTACAATCACACCAGGAAGAAGTGAGTTATCACCAGCCTATCCTTTTTTTTTTTTTTTAAAAGATTTTATTTATTTATTTGACAGACAGAGATCACAAGTAGGCAGAGAGGCAGGCAGAGAGAGAGAGAGAGAGGGAAGCAGGCTTCCTGCGGAGCAGGGAGTCCGATGCGGGGCTCGATCCCAGGACCCTGAGATCATGACCCGAGCCGAAGGCAGCAGCCCAAACCACTGAGCCACCCAGGCGCCCCTCACCAGCCTATCCTAACGCTCTTCCTTGGAGACCCCAAACTCTGAGAATTCTCTCAGTACTGTGCTCCAAGTGGCCCTTCACGGTAAGTCAGTGACGGCCAAAGGATAGGACCTCTCTGCCATGCTTGCCTTGAGCTGAAAGAATGAATTCCCAAGTACACTGGCTAGGCTGTGATCCATTGGTTGATTTCTACAATCTTAGGTCTTCATTCAGGCTGGCTGACTACTGACCATTTGCTAAGGTCCCCCAAGGCAGTGGGGAGGGGAAAGTGGGGAAAAGCAGATGGTGACTAAGGCCGTCGCCTCTTCTGGTGCTGCCTTCCCCTCACCTACAACTGCCCGGGCTTCCCCATGTGTCATGTCCCGAAGTCACAGAATCTAGATGCTGAATAGGCGCTGAGGTGCGGTCTCCTGTGGTGGTTCACTGGGCCCAGGATCCCTTTGCTGCAGCACATGCATGGTCCCTGAGATTGACTTGGGCACCGAGGGGAGAGACTCCATACGATATAGATGGCACAGTTATTAGAAAATCCCTTCTGGTACTCAGCTCCCTGGGCTCCTTCTTGGCTCACAAGGAAAGTCTCTGACTGGACTATGATCCTGGCCCCGTCTACCTGCCATCTTGGGACCTCTAAACTCTTCTCCATTTCTCTTGAGGTGGGAGCCACATAGGGCTCTGAACCTCCTTGAGCAGCATCCCCACCACCTCTCCGCCCCCTCCCTTACTCTCACTCTGCCATTCTTGTTCTTCCACACTCATCTCTTAGATATACAGTGGCCCAGGCAGGACACGTAAGGTGTGGCCACAACAGCACATAGGACGGTGTAGTTAGAACACACGACTTTGCTGTGAAAGTAAGTAGTCCCTGTAGAAACAAATCCCAACTCTTAGGTGGGCCTTCCCTGACCTCCCCCTGACTAGAGCATAATCTCTAAGTGTGCCCTGATAGCATCCTTACCACTCGTGATTTCACATTCATTTGAGTGATTACTTCATTATCGTCTGCCTCTCCCCAAACTGTGTACTCCGTGATGGTAGGAGATAGCAATTTTTGTTGAATGAATGAGCGGAGACATCTTTTGTTTTATCTTTTCCAGAGAAGGAAGGTCACCCATGATTAGACATGTCTAATATAGTCACAAGGATTTAGTACCATAAAGGGGTTCTGGGAATTAACTTTATCCTCTGACTAAAAGGCTTCAGGGCAACTTAATGGGCTACAAAACTAAAGAGAGCTGCTTACCTAGATCCTAAAACAATTTCTGAAACACACAACACACCGAACTCTTCTATCTTCTTCATGTTCCAACTCTTTCCTCTCTGGATCCCTACCATTCAGGTTCGTGCATAAACTATTGTATGTTTCCCAGGAGCTGTTCTCTTCTTCTACCGCAGTAATGGGAATTTTAGCTGGAAAAGGACTTCTCAGAATAAATAAAGGTTTTATTTCCCAGACATCCTAACAGCCAGCTGTGGCTTGACTAGGTCCTATCTGATGTGAAGTGAGTGGCAATCCATGGAACCCACTGGAAGAAACTTTGATTCCTTCTATCTTGCTGCCTAGAATGCAAGTGCCTCGGGCCAGATCCTGAGATAGAGGTCCACACTCTAGAGATTGTGAGGATTTGGGTGGGAAGGAACCCTAGATTCCTGAGGACTTTAAGAAGCAGAGCTGTCACATCAGTCCTGGACTGCAAACCCCAGACCTTCTTTTCTTAAGGCTTGAAAACCTGAGAAATAATTTGGTTTGATGCAGAAGACCCTGAAGGATGATTCAGAAAACCTGGGTTTCAGATTTCTGGCTCTACATTTATGAAGAGTGGGATGGTATGCAGTTCCTTTCTCTTTCTAGATCTCCATTCTTTGACTATAGAAGGGAGGTCAAAATAATATTATCTACAATATGATTCTGTAAAAAAATGCTAAGGAACCTAAAAAAGGGAGTAGAACTAGTGTTTAGCAATGTCACAGGATACGAGGTTGACAAATGAAAATCAACCATATTGCTAAATACCATCAATGAATCATTGGAAATTGAAATAAAATGTAGCATTTACAATGGCATCAAAAATATTAAATACTTGAGGGATTAATTTAACAAAAACATGCCAGACCTACACACTGAAAACTAAAAAACACTAATGGAAGAAATCAAAGCTCTTTAAATAAATGGAGAAATAAATGGAGAGATATACCATATTTACAAATCAGAAGATTTTTTTAAAAGATTTTATTTATTCATTTGACAGACAGAGATCACAGTAGGCAGAAAGGCAGGCAGAGAGAGAGAGGGAGAAGTAGGCTCCCTGCTGAGCAGAGAGCCCGATGTGGGGCTCGATCCCAGGACCCTGGGATCATGACCCAAGCTGAAGGCAGAGGCTTCAACCCATTGAGCCACCCAGGCGCCCCCAAATCAGAAGATTTGATACTGTTAAGATGTCAATCCTCTATCTGTAGACTCCGTGCAATCTTTGCAGAAACTGACATGCAAGGGACACAGAAAACTAATCAAAACAATTTAGAAAAAGAGGAACAAAGCTGGAGTGCTTAAAATCTACTAAGCCTCCTCTAGGGCTATAGTGACCAAGAGAGTGTGGTACTTGAGTAAGGAAAGACATGTGATTAATGGGAGCAAATGGAGAGTCCAGATATAAATTGTCCAGAGGTGCTAAGGAAATTCAATGGAAAAAGATGATTTTTTTCAACAAATAGTGTTGGAATCACAAGATATCCATATGCCTAAATATAAACCTCAATCCTTACCTCACACCATACACAAAAATTAATTCAAAATGAACCACTTACTTAAATGTAAAAGCCAAAATTATAAAATTTGTACAAGGAAATATGTGAGTGAACGTTAGTAATCTAGGTCTAGACAATGGTTTCTTCAGTAGGACACAGCATAAAACACAGATAAATTGGAATTCATTACAATTTAAAAGGCATGGACAAGGCATGGACTGAGAAGATTTATTTATAGAACACATTTAATGAAGGACTTATATTCAGAATTCATATAGCATATGTTACAGCTCAACATCATTAGTCATTAGGGAAATGCAAATCAAAACTACCATGAGATACCACCTCACACCAACTAGGACAGCAGTATTTTTAAAAATGGAAGATTACTGGGGTGCCTGGGTAGCTCAGTGGGTTAAAGCCTCTGCCTTCAGCTCAGGCCATGATCTTGGATCCTGGGATCAAGCCCCGCATTGGGCTCTCTGCTCTGCAAGGAGCCTGCTTCCTTCTCTCTCTCTGCCTGCCTCTCTGCCTACTTGTGATCTCTGTCTGTCAAATAAATAAATAAATAAATAAGATCTTTAAAAAAAAATGGAAGATTACAAATGTTGGCAAGGATGTGGAAAAACTGGAACCCTTGTACACTGCTAGAGAGAATGTAAAATAATGCAGCCACTGTGGAAAGCCATTTGGTGGTTTCTCAAAATATCCAGATAACCCAGCAATAACCCCCTAGGTACGTATCCCAAAAAACTAAAGACAGGGATTCACATAGGTATTTTTATGCCAATGTCCATTGTAGCATTATACACAAACACAAAAAGTGAAAATGACTCAGGTGTCCTTCAACAGGTAAAGGGATAAACAAAACACGGCACATGCACACAATGGAACATTATTCAGCCATCAAAAGGAATGAAATTTTGAAACATGTCACAATATGTATGGATCTTGAAAGTATAATGCTTAATGAAATAAGCCAGACACAAGATACACATTACATAATTCCACCTAAACGAGGCACTTAGAATAGGCAAATTCACAGAGACAGAAAGTAGAACAGAGCTTACCAAGGGAAGAGGGCAACTAGTGCTTAGAGGGTGTCAATATTGTTGGGGATGATGAAAAAGTTTGGAGTATCGTGTTAATGGTTACACAACTCTGTGATGTCTTTAATATCACCAAACTGTACTCTTACAAAGACTTAAAATGATAAATATTATATTGTGTATCTTTTCCCACATGTTTTTTTTAAAGATTTTATTTATTTATTCGACAGAGAGAGATCACAAGTAGGCAGAGAGCCAGGCAGAGAGAGAGGAGGAAGCAGGCTCCCCGCTGAGCACAGAGCCCGATGCGGGGCTCGATCCCAGGACCCTGAGATCATGACCCGAGCCGAAGGCAGCGGCTTAACCCACTGAGCCACCCAGGCGCCCATATCTTTTCCCACATTAAAAAGAAATACCTTCCTCATTCTCCCCCATCCCCCCAAGAAGCAAATTCGTCTAATTTTCAACCCTTACATATTCTAATAACTCTCTTGGAAATTCACAGTCGATGTTAACACATTTAGGCTCTGTAAAGTCTCACAGGAAAGAAAGCTGCCTAACTTTTGTTTAATCCAGCATTTCACAAATTTATTTGACAGGAAGTCCCCCTCCCCTCCCCGCCTGCTTGCAAATGATTAACACCCTGAGGAACTCAGGGACCCTGTTTTGAAATGCTATGCTAATGACAGGGTTTATGAGGAAGAACACAACACGAGTCCTCCCTCTGCAATGTGCAGTCAGTTTTTTTTGCTTCTACTTTGAAGCATGTAGACATGGAACAATGACACCAAGATTTCAAGTTGACATACTGATGGGGAAGGAGGGAAATAAAGTTTATGATCATTTAAGATTTTCTGAAGGAAAGCTTTAGTCACCTGCTGAAGCCTCTGACATCAGTGTCTACTCACCCATCCATTCATCTCATCGGATAAACATTAATTGTGCAACTACTATCTGTTGGTCCAAGGCTACATGCTTCCCGGACTATCATAAAAGACCCAGTTTCTATCTAGAGTGTAGCCAGATTTGAGATCATTTCATTATAGATTTTTAAAAAATTTGATAGAGAGGACATGATCAGAGGAGAAGCAGAGGGAGAGAGAAAGGGGCAGACTCTCGCTGAGCAGGGAGCCCAATTTGGGGCTCAATCCCGGGACCCTGGGATCATGACCTGAGCTAAAGTCAGATGGCATAACTGAATGAACCACCCAGGCGGCCCGAGACCATTTCGTTCTAAAAATTGCTACTGGGACATGGAAGAAGAACCGTGAGTTATTCCAGAATAACTGCTCTGGAAACAGTTCTGCAGAGGGCACTGGGAATGGGCACTGAAGGATGGGCACAATGCGGGCTGGGGAAGACGCCACAAAAGCAAAAGTGATAAGGTTACCCAGGAATGTCCCTCACACAGAGGAGTACAGACTATTTTAAAAGCCTGGATTCTTAAAACTCTGATTAATTTTTACATTTTTGGAATGGTTTCTCATATGGAAATTTCTCCAAAACCCCTTGACTGGCTTGAGAAACAATGCCCTTGAAGTTGGAACAGAAGCTCTTATTTTTCCTCCAGAGAATTCAGGAAGATTTCTCAGGATGACTGTGGTAGACTGAAAAAGTGGCCCAGATCCTCCAACCCTCTCTGTGTCCATGTTCTCTGCAGTGGGATCCTGAGGCTCCTCTCATCAGCAGGTGGCATCTATTGTCTCACCTTCTGAATCAGGGCAGGCTTCATGACTTGGCTTTGGCCAGAAGAATGAGGCAGAAGGGACAGCGTGTCAGTCGTGAGCCTAAGCCTCAAGAGACCTGCACTCTTTCCAGCCTGCGTTTTGTTCTTCTGCCTCCTCGAAGGGAAGCCCAGGCTAGTATGTGAGGGGCGAGCGGAAGATGAGACACGTGGAGAACTGAGGTCAGCTTGGACAGAGAGTCAACCTCCAAAGATAAACAAGCCCGGCCAAGGCCAGCAGAGCTGCCCAGCCCACCCACAGCTAACCAGAGTCACAGGAGACAAGAGTCACATGACACAGCCAAGACCAGAGACGCCACCCAATGATCTGTGGACCATAAGGGATAATATATGGTTGCTGTTCGAAGTCACTGCCTGAGCCTGGGGTAGGTTTCTATTTTTTTTTTTTTTTTTTTTTTGATGGTAATAGAGAAGCGATAAATGACCTTTGAGAGGCTTCAGTTCAGTTCTGTTTACATCCAAAGATGCCAAAATAGAAACAGAACTGTAGGAATCCTGTCCTCCTGTCTCATTTTTTAAAGGATCCAAATCACACCTGTGTTCTCAAGCTCAATTCAAATACCAGATCCTCAAATATGATATCCTAATTCTATTCCCTTCCACTTAAATAATCATCATCCCCCCACGAACCTCTCACTGCACTCTCTCTACCCCCTCTTTTCGGAAGTTAGCCCCGAAGGTCTCCAATTATAACCACTTGTATATGTGTCACTCCTTTCCACTGGATTCTAAACCAGTGCTGTCAAACTCTCTGTGATGAAGAACCACTTTGTTTTAATTTCCAATTCATTGTGAACCAAGCCATCTGTGGTCGGCAGGAGTCTAAGAATGACTTCCAATGACCCTCATCCTGTTACACTCCTCTCCGCGTGAGTGTAGGTGGAACCTGTGAATACAATGAGAGGTCTCTTCTCTGATTACACTGTGGTATACAGGCCAAAGACTATCCAGGTTGACATAATCTAATCACACAATAAAGCAGAGCGTTTCCCCCATCTGGCAGTATAACAAGTCACAAGGATTCAAAGACTGAGAAGAATATGATGGGGGCATCACTGGCTTTGAAGCCTGAGGGACCACATGTGGGTGGCCTCTAGGAGAAGAGAGCAACCCCTGGCTGACAACCGGGGAGGAAACAAGGACCCCAATCCCACAACCACCTGCTGACAACCTGAACAAGCCTGGAAGTGGATTCTTCCTCACAGCCTCCAGAGAAGAGCCTGGACGGGCTGACACACTGTGAGACCCCCTTGGACTCATGACCTATGAAACTACGAGCTAATAAATGTGTGTTTCTATTTTTTTAAGCCATTAAGTGTGTGGTAATTGTTGCAAAACAAAACTAATGCACCCCTGTATAGTGTGGCAGATTACAATTTCCAAAGCAAGCTGTAACAAAACATACATGGGTCTTACAACCCAGGTATATTTCTAAAACCTTTTTCCACAAGCCCAATAAAAGGTGGAATCTGTGTCTTCTCCGCTGAAGTTGGGTAGGCCCTTGTGAATGCCTCAAACAACAGAGTCTGGCAGAAGAGATGCAGTGTGACTCCTGAGACTAGACTATGAAAGTTCTGTGGGCTTCTGCCTGGCTCTCGTGGAAGCCAGCCACGGTGTGATGAAGAAAAAATTCCCTCTTCCCGTAGAGAGGTCAACATGGGAAGGAGCTGCCAGACCTACGGAGGCACCCCAGCAGGGATGGTGTGGATCAGAGATGAGCTGCTCTGCCCAGTGGTGCTCAAACTGCAGATCTATGAGCAAACAAATGACTACTGTTTTAAGCCACTCGGTGTTGGGACAGTTTGTTAAACAGCAACAGTAACCAGAATGAGTGTACAGCTTGTACCCTGTGTCATTCACCGCGTAAGTTCAAGAGCATGGGAACTGATCTATATCTGTTCAGTAAGACACACCCACTGAGCATGTACGTGGTATAATGGTGCGGTCAAATTGCCATAAAAGTTTCTAAATGCTTATCTTCCATTTCTGTGCATCTCTCAGGGTTAGCTGGTGCCATTCTGCAGACTACACTTGGGGAGGTGTGGCCATTCTTTATCTCCGGGCCAACCCCATTCTTATTCACCTCTGCATCCTTCCAAAGGCCCGTTAGAATTCCTGGAAAGAGGAAGGATTCAGTAAGTGGTTATGGAGTGACTAGAACACCCAAAGAAAGGCATGGCTGAAAGCTCCACTCTCTCACATTACAGATGGCAATGCGGCAGTCCGGAGAGGTGAAGGGATAAATTCGGGATCATGGGATAAGCTAAATGTAGAGCCACGAAGCCTTCTAATCTAGGCTTTGCCAGCCCAACTGCCTACGCGTAAAGAGGGGTTAGCCAGGTCTGAAACACTATGGAAGGAAGGAGGCTGGTAAAAGGACAAGTGTATGCAAGCCCATGTAAGGGGAGGGGCAGCTGCCAGCGGACTGCCCCCAAGTGAGGGCAAGTGAAGACAGATGTTCAGTTTTTAAAAAGAAGCTGGAGAATTCAAGTTTCTAGACAGTACTTCTTAATTTTTGATATGCTATCTAGGTAAATATGTTTGCATGCTAAATTTTGTCCAGCGGCCCAACAATTTGCAATTCCTGAAGCACCTCCCATTTACAGGCAAGAGAACTAAGGTCCTGAGAGGTTACAGACTTAACCCAGAACATACAAGAAGAAGCGGTGAGCTTATTTCAGACTTGCCCAGGAATTCGGTGATGATGATGATTGGTGTTACAAACATTCACCGAGCACCTATTATAGGCAAAGCACTTGGACTTACAATCTCATTTAACCCTTCGGACAGTCTTAGAAAGTAGGCACCAGGATTTCCTCTTTTTACAGATCCAACAAGAGACTCAGAGAAGCTAAGTAACTTGCCCCAAATATTGTGTAAATAAGCAGTGGGTCTGTGTTCAAACCAATGTTTACAAGGGAAATGGGTCTTCTACCATCCTGCATTATTTCACTGTCCCTTTGGCATCCTGGCAAAGCTCCAGGTTCAGTTTTATCTGAAATGGCTACAAAATCCACCCTTCAACATCTATCATTTCAAGCCAGTAGCAGCAATCTGAGGGTGACCTCTTTCCTGTACCCCAGAGGCTGAGTGACACTGAGCCTGGGCACTGCTCCTCCTTCCCAACTGCTGATTCCCCAGGGGGCAGGGTGTATGTCTGCAACCAGAGCAATGAAAGCAGCAGCTTGTGCCACAGGGCCAGGATGCCCCACCATCCTTTGCTAAACAGAAGGGAAGCACAGGGCTGAAAGGTGGGAGGGATCTGAGGGAAATCGGTTAAACCTGTCATTTTCAAACTATGTTCAACAGATCCCTTGGAGATGCTGCACCTGGGAGCTGGGCCAGAGACGTCCTGACAAGAGGGGCTTAGATTTCTTAATAGGAAATACATTCATTAGGTTTTCAAGTAAGATTATACAAGTGTTCCACTGTTAAAAAAACAAATTTGAAACCCAATGATCTAAGCCAACCCCTTCACTGCATTTTTAAAAGACAGACCCTATAATTTGATCTGCAATTATAACAATAATAAGGCACACAGTGAAAGATTTTAAAAGTCAAAAGGGTATACAATGAAAAATATAAATCTTTCCCCACTTCCAACCCCTAGTCCTACTCCCTAGAAAGAACCGCTATTAACATTTTCTGAGTACTCCTTCCAGAATTTTTAATAAGGAAACTGAACCCCTGAGGTTGTCTTATTTGAGATTATTCAGCCAAGCCTATGTACTGAATATTATGCTCCTGGCATTTCTCTCCCCCTTCCTAGCTTGCAGTTTCCATAGATTGCAAACTCCACAGTCCCACCTGTAGCTTCAGAAACTATACATTACACATTTTCTGGTCTCACTCACTGAACAGGAACGCTTTGTGTCTTTTTCATGGGACCCTATTTCCCCATGGTCTTTGTTTCATGGTGGAAAAACAACCAGGATCATATTCTCAACTGGCTAGTGTTCAAGCCAGGAGCAGTGGCCACAAAGTGCATGCTCAGCGAGACGTCTGAGCTGCTGGGTGGGAACTCGAGCTTAACCCCAACTCCTAGAAGTCGTAGAAAAGGCAACATCTCTGTACCCTTGGCTCCTCTCTGGGGGCACTGCCAACCTCCTCACTGGTCACCTGGCCCTCGGGCTGCAGCCCCCAATTCCCAACCTTCCTGCCAGCGTCCTGTGCCTCATTCTCCTGCATCCACCTGCAGCTTTTTTTCCTACATGCTTTCTCTTCTGGACCCATCTCCAGACTGAAGCCATTTTCTTCCTGGGAGTAAAGAGCACATAAGTGCACTCGGAGCTCTTTCTGAGGGAAGACCCAAAGGGCCGATATTTATTCAATTTTCCACGGACCAGGCTGTGCTAGGCAATTTACAGGTGTTAGCCTCGCAATAAGCCTAGGTGGCACAGACTCTTCTTGCCCCATTTGACAGGTAAGGAAAGTGACTTGGAAGCTGGCCCAGGAATGCAGAGCTGGCTCAGGAGGGGTTTGTTCAAGTTCCTAAAGTTGGAGAGTTGCCTTTGGCCCTAAGGCTTCTGACATCAAGCCTGCCCAGTACACTGCCCACATCATGCTTTGCAAGGAGACAAAACACCCACCTTACCTTGGCAGACTCGGGCTAATTCCCCTATTCCCTGCTCCCTCCTCTCCCCATTATTCAATAGCCCAGCCTTTTCTCAAGGCTCTTGAAGTGGACTCTGAGCAGAAGAGAAGGCCTTAGATCTGTGAAAAAATTAATCCCATGTTACTTGTCAGCAGAGGTTCAGGCTCCCTGCTGTTGCCTAGGTTACGTGCCTGGAGCTTAAGCCACTGCCGATCACTCCCCTATTTACCGTAATTAATCAGACCCACGTGGCTCTCTCTGGAGCAGGGCTCGGCCCTCCCCAAGGCACCCGGATAAATAAGGAAGTTGGGGAGTCCTTCTTGGTGAAATCACTGAAGCCACTTCAGCCCCAGAGGCCCGTGTGGGTGGGAAGAGCACCCCAGAGGGGCCACCTGGAACCAAGGTGGGAAGAGAGGCTCCCTGTCAATGGTGTTCATGTGCCCAGAAATTTCAGCTACACTCGGAAGGCAAAAATACGCTGACAGGCCAGGCATAACTATAAGCTGTATTATTCAGGCGAACCCAAAGGAAGGCGTGAGACCTGAGCAAATAGCTGTCTCCTCCGTGAAGGGCCTCATTTCATTTGCCATGCTTTTAAAAATTACACAGGAAGGAGGCGGAGGAGAGGGGGCACCACTCAGTCTTCATACCATGGAGGGCTTATTTTCTAAGAAACACACTCTCTCGGCTGACCTGAATCGGCATGTGGGCTCTCCCTGCGTTTCTGGCTTTCAACTCTTTGCTCTCCTGGTGTGCATTTTAGTTTCCTAAAGGAGTCATGGACCACTGGATACGTGGTACTGACTGGGTCACTGTCTGAAATACGTCATGGCTCAAAGAACACAAAATTTATAGACATATTAACTTTGGCTTCCTTGCTAGAGAGAAATGGACACATAAGACAGACAGACACACCCACATAAGCCGTTGGACTTGGAAGGCTTCAATGCAGCCAAATCATCTAAAGAAGCCCACGACTCTGTGGGCTGATCCACACTGATCAGCCCCCATACTGATCCCTATTTGCTCTGCATGTAACCTCATTTACAGGATTTAAATACCCGTCCCAGGCCAGCATCTCCTCGGTCAAGGTGCCAGTCCGAGTTCTCACTCTCTCTCTTTACAGCACAGAAGTGAGCAACACAAGCTGCTCCCAGCAGGTGAATCCTGACTGGCCCTGTGACGTCCCAGGAGCTGTGACTTCACATGAGACCCTGAGCAGAGCACCTACTGACCAGGCCTCGGTATCTTCATCTGAAGAAGAGAGAGGCTCACACCTGCCCCGGAGACTCCATCAGCTGTAGGGAGGCTCAAAGGGGACCATATACGTATGTATTTTTGTGTGCACATATATGTACACACACAAACACACACACACATATGAAAGCATTCAGTGATTATGAAGGGACAGACATGTGGAAGTGGTCACCGTCACCTTCTGAAGCCAAGAAACCAGCCGTCTCGTGTTGTTGAGCTGAGGATGTGGAAATCACTTTGCCACCTGCTTCCCGTCTGTAAAAAGCCTGCTGCATCCGTGGGCCCGGGCCACCTTCAGCCTGGTCCTGCCCTTGTTCTTAGGCAAAATGATGCTAAGCTTGGTTAACTCTGTCACTGGTTATCCAGGCACACAACCAGACTGGAGCCAGATCAAAGCCTGGCAGGAGGAAGACACGCGATCCTGTTCCAACTTCAGGATTCCCCACGGGAGACTGACGGATGAGTGAGTGAAGGAGGAAAGGTGGGGAGACGGCTCTTGTTAGACAGGAGAGCTCCCAGACAGCTGACAGGAGCAGCCCAGGTCAAGGAGTCACACAAGGAGGAGCCGAGTATGTTCTGAGAGTGGGGATCCCTTGACCCTCACCAGAGAGTCAGCCAAGTCACCCAGCTTTGGGGATGAGTGCGGCCTCTGACAGGAGAAAGAGGAGGATCACTGGCCCCCAGGTTTGGGGAGTCAGCATCCTCATGTGTGTCAGACACGGCCTTCCTACAGTAGCTTCAGTGCCCGAACTTCCTCCTTCCTTCGGACAAGGGTCACCTTCCCCTGGGCATCCCCTTTGGTCTCCTGGTCCAGAGCCCCACTCCTTCTGCCCCCTGCCAGTCTGGCCCTAAGTTCCTTGCCCGGATATATCTCAGTGTCCTGTCTCCTGGCCCATGCCAGCTCCCTCTTCTCCTCCTGTCCTGCATCCCCTAACTGTCAGAGGCCTGCAGGTGGCCCAGCTTCGGCTGTGGAAGCCCAGCTGGCTCAGCAAGCCTGTCGAGTCCCTGCCACATCCAGCTTGGCCCTGCTCCACTTCCCACAGTCTCACCTTTCTGTCCTGGGTCCAGGCTGCTTTTTGAAACCTTCCGATGCCACACGGAGGAGGAAGAACATCACAACAGACCAAGTGGCTCTGGCACATTACAGATCCTTCCTTCAGACCACCAAATGCGTCAACAGGGTTGTTGTTGTTTTTTAATTATGTATTCATGGAATCCAATAAGAGAGCTAATATTGTTGGGATGTAATAAAAAGTTCTCGGAAAGGAACAATAACAGCTAATATTTATTGAGCTTAATAATTTGTAAGCCCCTGCTTAAAAACCTGCCACGAATTCCCATTGCTCCTAAGATTAAACCAAACTCCTTTTTAACATCCTCACAAGGTCCTACACAGCCTGGTCTCTGCTCAGATACCATTCATCCAAGAAGCCCTCCCGGACTTCTCAGTCAAGACTTCTGGCAGGGGCACCTGGGTGGCTCAGTGGGTTAAGCCTCTGCCTTCGGCTCAGGTCATGATCTCAGGGTCCTGGGATCGAGCCCCGCATCAGGCTCTCTCTCAGCAGGGAGCCTGCTTCCCCCTCTCTCTCTGCCTGCCTCTCTGTCTACTTGTGATCTCTTTCTCTATCAAATAAGTAAATAAAATCTTAAAAAAAAAAAAAAAAGACTTCTGGCAGACCCAGGGATCCCATTCTTCAGAACAGGAAGTTAGTAAGCAGACCTTTATCTGGAGTGGTTGTTTAATTAATGCATACCCGTGCCTGCACTATAAGCCCCAGAAGGGCAGGGGCAGCATTGTCCTGGGTCACCTAGCAGCGTAGCCAACACAAAGGTGCTCAGACACGGTCGGCTGAGTAAATCAAACAGATGGATGGGTGTGTATTATGTGCCAGGCCCTGGAACAAGTCCCTCTCAATGTATTACCGCATTTATCCTCGAAACAACCCTCTGAGGTGGGTACAATTATTATCCCCAAGTTGCAGACAGGAGCTAAAATTTTACAAAGGTTTGGTAACTTGCGCAGGGCCACAAATACAGTAAGTGGTATAGTCAGGACTTGAACCCAGGTCTGCCTGATTTCAACGCTTGTGCTCTTTACTCTTTAAAACTTGATCCCAGCCAGGAAGCAGAGGACATCGCAAATATGTCTCCTCTGCTTTAGAGTATAAATTTTGCTGGTGGGTGAGCACAGGGAAGGGAGAATGTCCTCCCCTCTATACACATGGGTCTGAGCCACAAAAAGGTAAGGCATCTCAGATTCTTCATATTTTCCCAAATGAATTGTAGCTAAGTTCCTTGGGAACCTCTCAATAATTCCATCTCCCACCTCACCTTTCTGGAGGGCTCTGGAGACTAGGCCAGAGTATAACTTGTGAGTGAGAAATGAATCTCTGTGGGTTACAATGCTGACGTTTCAGGGTTGACCTGTTATGCCACCTAACATTACCAGTAAGAATGCAAATCCAAAATCACACACCAACACAATTCCTTGAGTAGATTTTCTTGGATAGAACTTCATATTCTTTGTCACCTTTGCGAACAGGATGTCCTAAATTGCCATGGACACGTGCTAGCTGTTTGCCCCAATTTGTCTGCTCTATTGTCTCTTCCCGTTGGAGGCTGACATCTGGTTTTCTCTAATCCACGTGTGCTGTCTTGTCTGAAGGGGAAGCCACCCCTCTCGTGCTTGGACAGTGTTTGGTGAATTTCTTTAGCTCTTCTGGGGGTGTAACCTTACAATCGGGCTTGTAGGAGTGTGAAGCTCCATGGGTGGGGTGGCCCTGTGACAGGGTGGTGCTCAGGGGACTGCAGTGTCGGTGGACTGTGCTGCTCCCGACATTTGAAATGACCTCATGGGTGAACACCTCGGGAACGCCTGTTCCCCTGCAAGATGCTCGGCCAAGTTTGCTTTGGTGATGGCATCTGATAAATGCACTACTGCACGAAAAACGTGACCTTGCTAATAACTGCTCAGGCTACAAACTTTTTGAAAGTCACCATGTTTTAAGCAATTATCTGGCTCTGTGCAAAAATGTTAATTTCATGCTTTGCAATCACATCTTTTGTAAAAGACCAACCTGCCTATAAAAATTGCTTTTGACATCCCCAAGATAATCTTTAGGGGAAAGAAAAAATTACCAAAGGGGGGGGGGTGGTGTCTTCACTTCGTCAGTTTCTATGACCTTCTTTCACTGGAGACTTTTTTTTTTTTAATGACAAAAGAGAGGTGTTGACAGGAAGGGTCACCAGGAGGCAGAGGAAGACCCAAATCAATGAAACTAACTTCTAAGGATGCTAAAGCCCTTATAGGCTCACTGTGCATTGTGCTTCCTTAATGGAGGAAGTCTGAGAAGCCTGGGAAAGTCACTTGCTTCACGCTGACTGCCCTAAGCGTTTCAGCCCATAGGGATGCTCTGGTCCAAACAGTTCATTCTGCTGGCAAGAGAAAGGAGGCCCAGAGATGAGACGTCCTGCCAGGTTCCCACAGAGGTCAATGCTGGGGTCAAGAATCTAACCCAGGGCCCCCGACCTTTCAGCAGCATGCATTCCAGCAAGATGTGGCACGAGGACAAAGAGAAAATCTAAACCTTTTCTTCAGAAGTTAAGGAGAGTGACTCCAGTCATGCTTTTTCTCCGTGAGTTCCTACGGTGCTGTGTGTTCCCTGGTATCTACCAGACGGCATGATTTCAATTCAAGAAGCATTTCTTTAGGGTTCACTAACAATGCTTCTCAGTGACTTTGATCTTACTCATCGTAGCTCAAATCTTAACTTACCACCCATAATGTGGATGTCTTACTTTAACTTTGTTATAAAAGTAATGGGTTCCTTTCCTTTCTTCTCCAAATAGTTTGAGTAAACTTACTGATGGTTCTGGAAGGTATGCTTTGTTGTTCCAACAAGAACTCAATGCATGAAAGCCCATTCCTGGCAAAGATCTGATTAACCCCACCATATTAGCTGGTGCTAAGCAGGTGGACCAAAAAGCCAGGAACAGGCAGTGGGGTCCAGGAAAAGGGGAAGATAGATCAGTTACAGTCCAGAGTAGGTACCCCAAAAGGACAGATAAATTTGTTTTTTGGGTTTTTTTTTTTAAAGATTTTATTTATTTGAGAGAGAATGAGTGAGAGAGAGCATGAGAGAGGAGAAGCAGACTCCCCAAGGAGCTGGGAGCCCAATGCGGGACTTGATCCTGAAAGTCCAGGATCATAACCTGAACCGAAGGCAGTCACTCAACCAACTGAGCCACCCAGGCGCCCAAATTTGTTGTTTTTAATGAGAGTCCATAATTGCATTTTCCCGGACTATAGATTTTTTTTTTTAAGATTTTATTTATTTATTTGACAGAGAGAGATCACAGCAGGCAGAGAGGCAGGCAGAGAGAGGGGAAGGGAAGGAAGCAGGCCCCTGCTGAACAGAGAGCCCGATGCGGGACTCGATCCCAGGACCCTGAGATCATGACCTGAGCCGAAGGCAGCGGCTTAACCCACTGAGCCACCCAGGCGCCCTTTTTTTTTTTTTTTTTTTTAAAGAGAAAAGCACTGAGAAGAAAATTTAAATACAGGAAACTGGGGAAAAGGCCGCACAGGAATTCTTTGTAATGTTTTTACAACTACATGTGAAATCTACAATTATTTCAAAATAAAAAATGTAATTTTAAAAAATCCTCATAATCCCACCACCCAGTAATAACCACTGTTGATAATTCCGTGGTTACCCTTTTTGTCTTGTTTCAATGCATGTGTCTGAAATCTGAAATCTGAAGACCTAATTGGAGGTCTGGAACCAGCTTTCTTTACCTGTCATTGTGTCAAGAGAAATTTCCTATTATTAAAAGTTCTTTGAAAGTATTTTCAAAGGGTGCATTATATTCTATTACATGGGTGAATCATATCCCCTACTGCTGGACATTTAATTGCTTCCAATTTTCCACTATTATGTTTTTTTTATGTTATATATATTTTACTACAATAAAAAAAATTTTTTTTGTAAGTTTCAATAAACATCCTATCCATCTCACATTTCTGATTACCATCTCAGGCTGGACTCCCGGACAGCAAATTCCTGGCTCTTTTTCTAAGACTCTCATCACATGTTAATAACAAAGTTCTTTCCTGATGGGAATAGAGGGAGGTAGGCAACATTTTTTTTTTTTAAATGAAACTGAAAAATGTCTTAGTAGAAAAACTCCAGGTGACTGCAAAGTGCCTAATTGATGATTTTCAAATGTAGGGCCATCTGGGAGCCGGGAAGGATAATCCAGGAAACCCACAAACCCACCTGCCTGCAAAGTGAGGTGGGTGCCTCATCCAGCTGTCATCTCGCCTCACATCTCAATACGAAATGATCTTTGGAGAGAGACACACTAAACAGGACATATGGGACTGTCTTTTGTGAAAGGAGGTTGTTCACTCTTCTCCTAGGAGGGTAATAGCTTGGGAAATATGCATAAACCATTGCTGCTAGGATATAAACAGCACGAAATTATCCAAACTTGGAGCCATTAAAGATGCACATTGTGAATTTAGAATCAAAACACTCTATAAATTTATAGCAAATCTGCACATTGAAAAACCAGTCTGCAGACTATAAAAGCGGTTGTTGGTTTAAAGCTTTTTGCAAATGTTTCTGACTACACTTCCAGGATGGGCACAAGGTGTAAGAACAATGGGTTTCTCTGATGGAAGCAAAGCAGCTCTGAGATACCTTCCAAGGAGGTCCCTTTCTTCTGAGGTCTGATGTTCTTCACTATTGGTTCTACCATTTATTCTGGAAGTGATGTGGTCAAGCTCTCCTTCATGAGCTCAAAAACTACCTGAGACCTTGCTGATTCTTTCATTTATTGGGGAGTGGGATAAGAAATAAGGGACTGGAGAAGTTACCATAAGGCTCCACACATCCCCCTTCCCAAAATATAAATACTGCCGACAAGGGAAGGCATGTAAGGTGTGGAAAACTCACTGAGACCTCTTTGTCTTCAGAAATTATACTTGCTGACTATTTTTCAGTGTCTTCCTTAGAGAAGAGAGATAAAACTCTGCCCATCATGACTCCTCCCCACCCTGGAATAAAATCAGGGAGGGAGCTGTGAGCGGAGGTCCCCTTGGCTGTCATTTCTGTCCATGGGAGGTCAGAAGAAAGTCTGTGAGTCTGCAGTGTTTGCCTGTGGTTTTGGGCACTCCCTAAGAGCTGAGAGGGGGTCTATACTGCTCAGAAATGGAATTAATTTCTTCCAGGGAACGCTGAAACAAGTGTTTGTTTAGCCTTGTCCTGGAGAGACTAAAGGGTCAAGGAAGACAGCCAAAAAGCCTTTTCACTTGTCTCTGTCTCTTGGTATTCTAACATTTCCACCTCACTTTATAAAAAACCTTATTTGCCAAGCTATCATTTTGAGCAATTTCAACGGAAAAGTTGTACAAATAATAAAAAGAACACCAGTATACCCTTCACTTAAGTTTACCAACTAATAGTATTTTATCACACTTGTTCACCAACCTCTCTATACATTTTCTGCTGAATCATGTGAGAATTAATTGCAGACATCGTGATGCTTGACCACTAAGTACTTCAGCACCCATTTCTCAAGCAGAAGAACCTTCCCCTATAGAATGACAATTGCATTATCACATTGACAAACTATTATCTAATATTCACTCTGTGTTCAAATTTCCTCCAAATTATTACTTTTAACATTTTATTTATTTATTTGGGAGAGAATGAGAATGAGTGAGGGGCAGAGGGAGAGGGAGAGAAATACTCAGGCAGACTCCATGCTGAGTGCAGAGCTGACTCGGGCCTCCATCCTGGGACCCTGTGATCATGGCCTGAGCCAAAATCAAGAGTCAGAGGCCCAACCAACTGAGCTGCCCAGCAGCCCCAACCATGTTATTTTTATTAATTTCTTAACTAGTACATAATTCATACCACATAAAATCGGCCCTTTTAAATCGTACAATGTAGTGGATTTTAGTATTCTCCAAAATTGTGCAATCTTCACCTCTAATTCTAGATCATTCTCACCACCCCAAAAGGAAACTCTGTAACATTATCAATCACTCCCCATTTTTTTCCCTCCCCAGCCCTTGGAAACCACTAATCTATGTTCTGTCTCTATGGATTTGCCTCTTTGGGGCATTTCATATAAATGGAATCATAAAAAAGGTAGCCTTTTGTGGCTGGTTTCTTTCACTTAGCATCATGTTTCCAAGGTTCATCCATGTTATAGCATGGGTCAGCACTTCATTCCTTTCTAGAGCTGAATAATATTCCACCGTATGGATAAGCCAGAATTTGTATGTCCTTTCTTCAGTTGACAGACATTTAAGTTGTTTCCCCAGATCTACTATGAATAATGCTGCTACGAAAACCCCCACGCTAGCTTTCATGTGGATGTGTGTTTTCATTTCTCTTGGGTAGACATCTAGGATTGGAACTGCTAGGCCACATGCTAACTCTGTGTGTAATCTCTTGAGAAACTGGGGACTGTTCTCCAAAACGGCTGCGTCATTTTATAGTCTCGCCAGCAATACCTGAGGGTTCGAATTTCTCTTCTTCCTTGTCAACACTTGTTACTGTCTGTCTCCAAAGTGCTTTTACAGTTACTTCTTCCCTGAGCCACAATCCAATCAGGGATTCTGCACTGTATTTACACTTTTGTTTTCTTTAATTTGGACCTGTTCCCCAACCTTCTTTTGTCTTTCCTGGTGTTGGCATTAAATGAATGAAAACACAGTCTAGTCCAGAGAAGGTATTCAGCCTTGATGCCAGCAGGCCCTAGAGCACCCTTCTCTTGCTCACTGCATCAGCACACTGGGAGCCGTCTCTGGGCTGAGGAGCTCACTAGCCTTGTACAAGTTCCTGGTCAGAGCCAAGCAAAATGGTCTTGTGACTCTTAAGTGGGAAATGCTTTGCAACACCTTAAGGCCTCCGTCTGGCATCGCAGGCATTTCAGGAGAAGGCAGCAGCAGGTTAGCTGAGGTGGAGGAGAGCGTGTCTGAGTGGTACTGCGGAACCTGGGCACCTGCCTTGAAGTGGCCCGCCACGACACTTGCTGGCCGGGCTGTCTTGAGCGCCGGAGCTAATTGGGGGCACTGAACTACAACACGGATGGCACTGCGGAGTCATAC